>NC_056688.1:76947252-79347252 GCF_018350215.1 Panthera leo | reverse complement strand
ATCAGTACCAATCCTTCTAGGAACTGAAGGCTTTGTATGAATGAGTTCTAGTAGTATAAAATTGAGTCATGACTTTTATCTTAAAATTCACAGATGCCATAACATAATGAATTATAACTTGGAGTCTACCCTTCCAAAGACATCATGCAAAGTATTTTTTTCTGTCCTTTCAGTCCTTGCTTGAACATATTGATCACTGTGTTCCCTCTTTGCTGTTACTTTTTTAAAAAGATTTTATTTACAAGTAATCTCTACAAGCAATGTGGGGCTTGAATTTACAACCCCAAGATCAAGAGTTGCATACTCCACTGACTGAGCTAGCCAGGTGCCCCTTTGCTGTTATTTTTGTAAAATTTTATTTATAGCTGTCAGATTGCACCATGTTACCTAACTTTTTTTTTTTTTTTTTATTTCTTATTAAAACTACCTATACTATACCATCAGCCTATTAATGAACACTTTCCCATTTAAAAGATGCTTAAACTCAAGAAAGGATGACTGGGTTATAAATAGATCTTCAGATGTGTCCCACAATCAGATCAGGATTTATAAACCTTTTACTTGACTATTTTTGATTCCATAATGAATGCATCTTGGCAGTGAACTTCAAGGTTACTTTTCAAACATCTTGATGAAATAATCATACTTCCTAATTTTTTTTTTTAATTAAAAAAATTTTTTTAACGTTTATTTTTGAAGGAGAGAGAGACAGAGCATGAGTGGGGGAAGGGCAGAGAGATTGGGAGACAGAATCCAAAGCAGGTTCCAGGTTCTGAGTCATCAGCACAGAGCCTGATGTGGGGCTTGAACTCACGAACTGGGCCGAAGTCAGACGCTTAACTGACTGAGGCATCCAGGCGCCCCAATACTTTCTACTTTTTAAAAAATGTTTTATTTATTTTTGAGAGAGTATAAGCAGAGGAAGGACAGAGAGAGGGAGACAGAGGATCCAAAGTGGGCTTTGAGCTGACAGCAGTGAGCCCAATGTGAGGCTCAAACCCATGAACTGCAAGATTATAACCTGAGTTTAACTCGGATGCTCAACCAACTGAGCCACCCAGGTGCCCCCATACTTTCTACTTTTTACTTTTGCATTTCCATTTAATTTGCTGGAGGGTTGTTCTCAACTAATGAAGTAAGAAACAACAAATCTTAGTTTTCTGTTACTACAGTTACCTATATATGTTATCACAGCATGGTCAGAAACTGGCTTCTTTTTGCAATACTTTTCCTAACCTCGGCTGACAGCACTATACATTTTTTTTCTAATACCTTGGAGTGTGCCTCTACCCTTCTCCTTTCACGGGTTATTCATATATATGTAGTTAATACATACATGTATATATGTATTTAAAAATTTTTTTAAATGTTTATTTATTTTTTACAGAGAGAGAGAGACAGAGCATGAACGGGGGAGGGGCAGAGAGAGAGGGAGACACAGAATCCGAAGCAGGCTCCAGGCTCTGAGTTGTCAGCACAGAGCCCAATGTGGGGCTCAAAGTCACAGACTGTGAGATCATAACCTGAGCCAAAGTCGGACGCTCAACTGACTGAGCCACCCAGGCACACCCCCTTTTTTTAAATGTTTTATTCTTTTTAAAAAATTTTTAATGTTTGTTTTTATTTACTTTTGAGAGAGAGAGAGAGAGAGAGAAAACGAGCAGCACAGGGCCAGAGAGAGAGGGATCCAAAGCAGGCTCCAGGCTCTGAGCTGTCAGCACAGAGCTGGACTCAGGGCTCAAACTCATGAACTGTGAGATCACGACCTGAGGTGAAGTTGGACGCTTAACTATGCATATATGTATTTTAATTTTGCTTAGGCAAAATATGTTCCCCCAAAATATACTTTACACTGCAGTTTAATGCATGGCAGACGTTATCCCTTTCTTTTCTTTTTTCTCATTCTACCCTGGCCTACATCCTTCTAGATCACTACATTATTTCTTTACTACTTTAATGACATTTGGTTTGTTCTTTCTTTAATTAACTGATGAACATTGTTGCCAAACTAAAATTTATAATATTTCTATCATATTATTCCATGCCTAAATGTCTTACAAAGTCTCCCTTTGCCTTTAGGTTGAAATTAAAATACCCTATGTTGCATGAGATGGTAGAAAGAGTCATAGAGATCTGGGTTGAAATTTCAGCTTTGCCACTTACTGATATTGTGATTTTGGATGAATTTGAAGAACTTCTTTGAAGAACGGTTTCAATGTCTGCATGATTATCCCTCCTTATAAAAGTGTCAGAAAAGGTAAATGAGGTAATGCCTGAGATACAATAAACTCAAAGTTAACATTCATTCCCCAACATTCCCATGGTCTTATTTTTAGTCCTCTCAATATTCTTAAATTTTACTAAACCTTTCCCAGATACATGTCATTCATTACGTATTGTCTCAACTTCTATGGTGAGTATGAAGAAAAAAAATGACAATTTTTCTGAACTTAAAAATAGCCTGTTGTGATTATAATCACTACAAAGACAAGGATGTTGAAGCTTAGGGAAGAAAAGGAAGATTTGCAAAGGATAAAGCAGATCAGGAGGCAGGGGCTATAAGGCAAAAGTCATTTCTTGAGGGAAATTTTTCCTAATATAAATAAATGGCTAGCAAGGATTTTTATCATAACTGGATAGATTGGGCTGTTTAAGAAACATGACTTTCACAGGAAGTGTTATAGACCTGATGAGGGAATTCTTAATAAAGTTACTGTACATGGTAGGGAAATGGATAACAGCAGTTGAAATACAGACAGTTGAATGGATCAGAGAGTAATCTGGCAGGTAAAGTTGATTGAATGATTGGTTAGATGGGAATGTAGGATGATAAAAATGACTGTTTACAGGTTTAGGGATTGAGCCACTTATTGGATGAATCTTGCTTTACTTTTCCATTGTATTTTCTTATCTCTTTGTGGATATTCTATTCTTAATCATATAGAATATGACATGGCCTGATTTACATTTCTCCATATTCTCCTTTTATAACAAGATTGCTAGTAAATGTTTGATTAACAAGTAAATGCCTAAAAAGAAGAAAGCTGTTTAGAAGCAAGTGAGATCTTACAGGTATCATGTACTCTCTATGATATTATATAATCATCCAAATCACTGAATAATACCAAAACTTAACACACCTGTGATTAATAGAGTTTCTCATTGTACTTCCAAGTATTTTCATGTCTCTATTTTCATCTATTTGATTTCTTTACTCAGAAGGTTAAACTCAACTGGACACTACAGTCATTGGGAGGGGTATTTCAGTCAACCCACACACAGAAACTTGAGCTTACTTGGTGAAAGAACAGAAATGTGACTATCATTTGGTGTCTCAAGTCTTTGTGTTACTGCCCTCAAACTAGTAAAGAACAACTATTCAGCAAAAAGTTATTGGGCCAGGCACTATGTAAGTAATTGGTGATATAAAGATGAACACAATATATAATTGCTGATCAGCAAAAAAGCTTATATTGGCAGAGCAATAAGATGGAAGAAGATAATTATAATACAGTGGGGTAGTGCAAGGTTGGTTGGCATGAATACATTCCAAGTGGTCCCCATTCCCATTCATTGATACAAAACATGCATATACCAAATCCAAGGTTATATTTTCTGTTGAAAATGGGTCACTTTATGTAGCTGCTACCAATTATTTTACATTGACATGTGAGTTGAAGCCTATTTACTATCAGTGTGGGATTCTTACTGCAGAAGTGAAAAAAAATGTTGGCAAAAACAAAGACCCTCTCTTCAATATTATTGACTCAACCAAGTTCAGATAAGTAATTTTGATGTTTGTATTTTGTAAGTTGTTAGTAGTGTAAATAACAACTGGAATCTTGGTATAGCTACATTATCATAAATGCAAGCCCCATTAGGTGAGTTCTTAGTAAAATTTATATATATAAATATATATGGTGCATATATATATATATGATGCAGGTTGTATAAGAAATATGTTGGGACAGAGATAGTTAGATGAAAAGTTATTTCCCATATTTTACAAAGGAGCATCTTATATTCATGTCCTATTACCCACATCCTCAGATTTCCCCCCTACCTCTGGAAGCTGTACCAAGCCATCAGCAGTGCTGTCTACTCCATTTGGCAACTCTGGGTTTGGCAGGCTCATAAATATCCTTAACTGCAAAGAATCTGGAAATGATTTTCACAGATTCATTAAAGTGGGGTAGATATAATACTGAATCAAAGCTGAGAACAACTACGACTGTCTTTGTGTGGTGGTCTGCTGCTCAGTGATTAAGTCGTAGGTCACATGTCCTTAGAGTCAGGGCACTTGCTTGTGTATAGGTTGTACTCCTCCCCACGTATGTTACATCATTGAAAATAGAATTTTGAGGGCAGATGGATTATTTGAAGTATCAACCCTTTTATAGGCTTAGTGCCAAGGAAAGATATACATGCAGGAGATCTGAGGAGTAGGGTTCAGAATTTAAAAAATAATGACCCTAGAATGTCAAGGGTTTAAGAGAATAATGCCTGGTCTCTAGAAGGTACTTAATAAACATCTACTGAATGTAGGAATAAAAATCTAATTTCAAGAGTAAACATATAGAGCTTGTTTTCCCTTAGGTCTGTAAGTCAACTCACTTGCCAGGTAAATAAATTGGAATGGAGAAACTAAATTTTGTGTTAATCTTATCAATTCAGCATTCTGTAACTAAGTGATAGATGCATCTCAAATATGATTCATTCTCTATAGCTTATTTACCTGAATAAATGTTTTTGTTATGTACGTGTCTTTAAGGAACTTCAGTTTTGTGGTTCTCCAATATTGATTGATATACCAGGTAGATCAAAATCACTAATGGAGTATGTTAACAGTACATATGCCTGGAACCTGTTCCCTATACATTAAGGCTTATTAGATCTGAGTTGAGGCTTTATATTTATTTTTAAACGCTCACTGGATAACTCCAGTGCACTGCCAGGATTGGGATTTATCTCAGCAACTCAAATTGCCATTCCATTTATCTCTGTGCCTCAGAGAGATCATTTGCTACTATTTGCGTGAATTTTTGTGATGGAGACTCACTGTTTTCCAAACACATATTTTCACAAAACACTTTATTGGTTCTGGAAAGTTGTTTGGAATGCCAACTTGCATAGAGTTAGAGTATCTGTGTGCTAAGCAATGCCTTACATGCTATAAAATACAAAACAAATTTAAAAAGTTTTTTGGGGGAGATTCTTAAATGTAAATAAGAATAATCATTCAGAAAAGAGCCACGGATTTGTCAGATAATCTGTACTTGCTTAAAGAAAAAAAGTTAAAGAATTTAAAATTATGATTATTTAAAATTTTAAATTAAAAATAAAGGATATTTTAAAAGATATATTAATAAAGTCAAGTTCCTGCTCTTTTTTAAAATTTGTTTTTAAGGTTTATTCAGTTTTCAGAGACAGAGACAAAGCATGAGTGGGGGAGGGGCACAGAGAGAGAGAGAGAGACAGATTCTGAAGCAGGCTCTAGGCTCTGAGCACAGAATCAGCACAGAATCTGATGTGGGGCCTGAACCTATGACTTGACCTGAAGTTGGATGCTTGACTGACTGAGCCACCCAGGTGCCCCAAGTTCTTGCTCTTTATTTTGTTGATATATGTTATTGTTTGGGGAGATCAGACCTAATCAACTTCATATTAAATGTGGAATTGTGCATAGACAGGTTTTCCTTTGGGAAATTTTCACATACATTAGAGAAAAATACCCTATTGGCAAAATAATAATAATAATCTACAAAACATATTACATCATTCCCGAAATTACTGCGTATTATTAGCATGTCCTTTATTTATTTTTGTTTTTCTAGAATATCGTATGAGTTCTTCTATGTCTTTAACAAAATTCCATTTCTCAATATTCCTTAAATTATAGTTTCCAAAATAATCTCACAACATATATTTCTTAGAATTATCAACATCCCTGTTCTGATAACTGAAAACCACAATTTTTATGGGCATGAAGAAATGAAGGGAAAAGAAAGATATTTTGGTTCAATTTATACCCTCTTGATGGGTTGTGATCTTAAAAATGTGGCTCTGTCCTCAGTATAAACTTATTATTTAGTATTGTTTGTCATTTTACAACCCTATTAAAAAGGTATTTTAAGAAATGATGGGGTCAATGAATAAAGTCTCAAATCAGACATATCTGCTGATTTCCTTACACTTAGAGTGTTATTCATTATTATTATTTTTTTTAATTTTGGACTAATATAACTTAATGAGCCCAAGATGCCTAGGTACTTGAATATATAATGGGGGGTTCTAGTAGATTATGCTCTTGTCCCATCACCATATGTCCTATGCTGGGAATTGAACATGATTTTTCAAACTTTAAGGAAATGATATTTTTTAAATTGCTTTTTCTAATATGAAAATAGAGCAATTTTAGATGTTCACCTCCATGACACCAATATTTCTAACTTCCTACATCCCTGAAGTAATTCATTTCCCTCATCATTTCACTGGTAAATTAGTTCCATTAACTGTCAGAGCTTATTTGGTTCCCGAGTACAATTTTCATCAGTTCCTTTAGTAGCAAAGTGACTTATTCTTTTGAGGTATATACAAGTTCTTAGATGTCCACCTTTATTTTTTCTAGTTCTAGACTTGTTTTTTTCTCCCACTCAAAGTGAGGAAAAAAGAGAACAAATCTCTCCAATATTTAATCAGAATTAAATTCATTAACTTAAAGAAAGTGAGCTATTGAATTGGATGATAACATTTGCATATTATTTTATAAAAAAGATCTTTAAAGCTTGAAAATGATGACAGTAACCCTTGTAAATAATCATTTAATAACACTGACCCCCCTGGAATAATGATTCTAGTAGTAACTATAATAACAACTAAATAAATGATAAAATCTTTAAGTTTTGATATCTGAGAATTATTTATTAGGGCAATCAAAGATTTGGTTCCATTTAAGAAATAAATAGCAAAAAATTATTCACCTCAATCAACTTAATACGTCACATTTTATTATTGGAAAAGGACCTGCTTGGAAATTTGAAAAAAAAAAAAATGGTTCACTTCTTCACTTTATGAATCTTAGTACAAATGTGTCCCATTGACACTTTGAGAAATCATCTGATAAAGACTTAGATAATTGTGCTCTTAATTACATGTTTTATCATATTAGCTGGTCAAACATTGATAATTAATTGAAAATAGGGAATCAAGGTTTGAGAAGAAAATGGCAGTAGATAGAGGTATTAAAAGGTATGTGTGTGGTTTTTTGTTTTGCTTTCTTTTGTTTTTGTTTCCAATACAGCATTTAGAAAGGTAACATAGTTGAAAGCAAAGTACATTTCACACCTTGAAGGCAAGATCATTTAGGAATTGAGGGAGATTCTTAGAGTGTACCATTTATACTTTGTGTTGTTGATACAATGACATTGTGGGTGGTTTAAAGTTTATAATTCTACCTAGCAAGTAGAGAGAGTCACATCTACTTCAGGATGCAGAAAGGGAATATTTCTCAGTTGGTAATGCCCATTAATAAATAAAAATGGTCTTAGGTGTATCTTAGCTCTAGACTTGAAGTTTCTTCCTATATTTGGAAGCACGGTGATATCTCTAAGTGGAAACTAATCAGGAAAAATTGGTACTTTGCCACTTTTCTTGTCTCCTCTATCAGCCAGAGTTCAGTCATGAAAACAGAAGCCACCCTAGAATGTTTAGGCAATGAATGTTTGCACACAGGAAACAAGCTGCTTACAAGACAACTGGCAGGGCTGGGGAAGCGATCAAGGCATCTTACCACTAGCTCACAGACTTGGTAATAGAATCTATAAGTTGTTTCTACTATATGTCAGGAAACTGCTCAAAAAAGGTTCACAGTGACCCGAAACACTGAAGAAGGTGAGATCCATTGGTAGAATCCATGAGCAGGTGTAAATTCACATGTCTGAGAAAGCCCACGGCTACCTGGCATTGCTACAGGAAACATAGCACTTCTGCTTTCTAAGCTTTCTCATGAATCTGCCTGTAATTGGTGCACGATAACTTGGAAGGGTGCCTGAAAGATTCTAGGGAATATAGTTAACTAGGCTTTTAGACCCTGCAGTGGAGGGAGAGAATTCTCAGGTGATAATACTGAAGGGGATAGATTTGACTTGGATTGCAGAAAATGAAACAAAGTTTCTTTTCCTTTCTTGGCAAGAATTCCCACCCCCCCCCTTTTTTTTTTTTTAAAGAATCTCTTAAACACCTTTGCAACAATTGTCTCTTCTCTACAATATGTACTTGTTGGGTGCCTATGGGGCTCAGTTGGTTGAGTCCAGCTCTTGACTTTGGCTCAGGTCCTGATCTCACAGTTTGCGAGTTCGAACCCCATGGACCCTGCTTGGGATTCTCTCTCTCTCTCTCTCTCTCTCTGCCCTATCCCCTGCTCATGAACTCTGTTTCTCTCTCTCTCTCTCTGTTTCTTCTCTCTCTCTCTTATATTTAAAAATATAAAAATATGCATTTGTTGTAGACAAACATGCTGTACAATATGTGGTAGAATTAGATATGATTAAATCCGAGCCACTGCCTTCTTTTTGAGTATGCAAATTATCGGCACCAGTATGAAGAAAATTTTAATAGTGCAGCATTTGATTAGCAAATAGTTATAAGTGATCATTTTCAACTGTGGCACAATCCTATGTCAGAATTCATGACTTTCGAAGTACAAATTTTAATTACAGCTACTTTAGTTACTATGTTGTGTAAAATCCACCATATTTTTGAGCTACAGTTTTCTTCCACATGTAAAAATGAGAATTTACCACCCAGACTAAAGATTGCAATAAATATCAAATAAAAATATAAATCAGGACATATTTTCACAGCACCTGTCATACAGTAGGATAGACTAATTAGTGTTTTTTTCTTTTTCTTCATGGCAAATGGCAATATTATTGTGTAAATAGGAAACAAAATCTGTAAGTTCAAAATATGTACTTAAAATTTGAGGAACATTATGATGCTTTCGGTGATGAAAGCTTAAAGTATCTTCTTTCAGGAGTACTCAGTGTTAAATACAAATGACCTTTGGAAAAAGTACAAAAATGTTATTCAAGAAAAAACAAACAAAATTGTGGTCTCTCTTAGGTATTCGACCACTGTCAGGCACCTTGCTCAAAAATTTCCAGATGTCTTATATTTTATGTAATTCACACAGAATCCCAAGAGGTAGATCTTCCTACCCTTACTTGTACATAAGAAACCTGTCGTTCAAAATGGTGAAAAGATATGTTCAATGTCCTATATCTTATGAATTACAGAACTCTGCTTTAATTCTTCCTGGCCCCAAGTCTTGTCCTGTTCACACTTTCACTCAGAGCTGGCTCAGAGTGTACATGGCAATGAGAGGCATTGCAAGAAGTATCAGGAAGACTTACAGTGTCCATGCTGCTTAGAAAGTCTTGAAGTTATTTTCTATCTAAGCAACAGTAGGGCAGACATCAGGTAAAGAGGGAAGATAATTACAATTACAATAAGAGACAATAAATGTTTTCCCCAACTTTCCCTCTAGTTCTGTATGCTATTAGGGATTAAGGGATGAATGAGGATGTGGACAAATAACTAAAAAGATCCAGTAATTATTAAGTCAGTCACACAACCCTGAAGGATGGAACACAGAACATCTAGTTGTGGTCTTCACTGTGGCTGGAATATTTATAATAAAGAGGGACTATTGCAAAGATTATGAAGCAAATATTGAAAGACTCCCCTCGTTCTTAAATTTTATGAGGTAACTTTTATAACTTAGTGTGAAATACTATTATTTTTCCATAAGGAGAAGCGTTATTTTTCTAGCTGCTGCTACCAACCACTGAATTAAGGTACCCAAATATGGTTTTACATTAATTGAAACACTTAATTTAACTCTATGCCAAGAGTACTCCAAAATATTATGAATGAGTGAAAAATATTATATGGATCATTGTTATTGATATTCATGAGTTGAGAAGTAAATTTAAATTACCCAAGAATAATCTTTGAAGACTGGCTTCCCAGAAAAAAAGTTGTCTTCTTAGAAAGGTCCTTGAAATCAGGGTGCCTGGGTGGCTCAGTCCATTAAGCATCTGACTTTGGCTCAGGTCATCGTCTCACGTATTGTGAGTTCCAGCCCCACATCGGGCTCTGTGCTGACAGCTCAGAGCCTGGAGCCTGTGTCAGATTGATTATGTGTCTCCTTCTCTCTCTCTGCCCTTCCCCTGCTCACGCTCTGTCTCTCTTTCTCTCTCAAAAATGAATACACATTTTTAAAAAATTAAAACAAAAAAAGAAAAGTCCATGAAGACAGGCTAAGGCAACCATTCTTGGTCAAATACAGGCTTGGTTTGCTGTCTCCTGATTATTTTAAGAGGTGCTGACTCTATTTTTAATTGTGAATGCCAAGCTGATAGAATGGGGGTGGAGTCAGTTTTGCCATGATAAGTTGGCTCCTGTTCTATCTTGGGTATAATCACACAATGGCAGGGGATAGTGCTTCCATAATCATGTCCCACAAAACAAGGGTTGATTTCTCTATGGATACTATCTGCACTAGATTACTATGCACTCCTCTCAAATGAAGAGAAAAAGGTGGAACATAACTTAAGTTATCCCCTAAATAAAAGGACTCCAATAGACCAGTGTGTGCCTCCTGATTATTTGAGTTTTCTGCATAACATAGGTATTTGAATAATCATAAAATTTCATATCAATCCTCACTGGCAGGCATTAGTCAAAATTATGGAGATGTTTATGCTCCTGAATAATGGGCAGAAATTCAGAATTTCAAGTTTCAGATACTATATTAAATTTCTCAATACCTAGATGAAAACCTTTAACAAACTTTTTTCTCAAGTTTTCAGTCAGGAATACTATTTTAACAAGTTAATTATTGAATCTACCATGATTTTGACTCACAAATACCAAACTAAACATACTTATTTATTAAATTTAATTGATATCTTCAAAATAATTATGTTTTATTTTAGTATTAGATAATAACTAAGCCAAGAATAATAATAAAAAAGAAAGAGTTGGAAAGAGATTGAAAGGTGGATAATTATTGATGATTTATATTCTGGATAGATCTAGTATGTTTTATACATATTTGCATAATATTCTGAACCATCTGTTTAATGGTTCATATTAAATTATATTAATTTAATTTATTAAATTAATAAAAACCAGGGAGAAGTATATTAATAAAAACCAGGGGTGGTGAGGTGGCTCAGTCAGTTCAACTCAGGTCATGAAGTGAGTTCGAGCCTTGCATCGGACTCTCTTGTCAGCGTGGAGCCTGCTTCAGATCCTTTGTCCCTCTCTCTCTGCTCCTTCCCTGCTTGTGCTCTCTTTCTCTCTCTCTCTCTCTCTCTCTCTCTGTCAAAAGTAAATAAACATTTTTTTAACCTTTAAGTTGCAATGTCAAACTCACTTGTTTGTAGTTGCAATTCAGAAGTCTTGATTATATTTATATGTGTGTATATATTTGTATGTACGTGTGTGTACATATGCGTATGTATTTGTATGTATGTGCATGTGTATATATACACATATACACACACACATATATATGTGTGTATATATATATATATATATATATAAAACCATGGCTTCTCAGTTCTAAGAATCTTTCCTACCAACAATTATCACCAAATAGATTTATTTTAAAGATTTTTTTCCTGTAAATCTCAACCTTGATTTTTCTGTCTCATTTTCTCTCTCTCTCTCTTTCTCATACATATTCAGATATTATTATGTATCATGTACATAATCAGTTATTATTATTACATAATTAGAAAATGATTCTCCTTACATACTATATTCCCTAGGCTGACAAGTTTTATGTTTTAGGAAAATCTGTTGCTGGTCATAGTGTTTTGTCAAGCACAGGTTTCTAGCAAATAATTAACCCATGTGCCTTCTCAGAATATTAGTCTTCTCCATGTTGTCATGATAGAGCCTGTATCTTCCTCTTCCTTTGTGCCTTTCATTTTGGAATATTAAATGTCTAGACTGTAGGCCACAGTATGGCTTCTTTTTGAGAGTGCATGTGTGGAGGATCTCTGAGTGTTTCTTTTTATATTGATGACCTACAGATACTGTGGTCTCTGAGGCAAACGTTAATGTAAATATTTACATTCCAGTATGAAAGATTTATAGGTATCCCTGCCTCCAACTCTAAACCAATAATTACAAGTCCACAAACATATTGTTTAACAATGAGCAGGCATTAAATAAATATTCACAGTTCACTGTTATTTCCGGTTCAACCTTTGGAATGTACAGGTCATATGTCTCTGGATCATTTCCTCCTACTGATGTTAATGGGCTGTCCGAGGCATGCAATAATTGCATGCATGTTTCTAGGTGAAGTAACATGTCTTTATGAAGAGACAAGCATTTGTATCATGCAAACTTTTTTGTCAATATCTTTACACATTTGTGTCTTGGTGGATGTGATCTGCCTTATCCTCATCCGTTTCCTGCCGTGTCCTTTTTCCTTTTGAATATGTGGATTTTAAATGTATACTTTAAAAGTTCATGGTTACATTTTTATGCAGATCTTTTCTCCATGGATTACTTTGGGCAAGTTTGTTTTCACTTTTGTATGTACAGAATTTTTCAAAATTTATAGTTGCTTTAATTTAATGAATTGTTAAAATTCTTTCCTCCCATGACAAAAAATACAAGGTGTGTTATAAACTTGGGCTTTTAATCAGTAGTTATTATGCATACAATTTTGTCTTTTCATTTTACCTTTCATATCAGAATCTTAAGGGATTTCGAAGATTTTGTTGTAGAAACACGGCATTTGTGCAGAGAGACCCAGGCATTATTGTAAGGCAGGTTCTACCACACCTAGGAATTAACATAATGTTTTGCTTTGTAAATTAGTTAATTCCAAGTTACAACTAAACAAAATTACTTTAACAGCATCAATATGGGTGGACTAACAATTACATTTGAAATGTTGGAATAAATCATACAAAAGCAACATAATAAAGCAAAGAATTTTTGTATGGTTTATTTATTTATTTATCTTATTTTATTTTATTTTTTTATTTCTTAGGAAGTCTTCATGGCCAGCACAGGGTCCAGCACGGGGTCTTGAACTCATTACCCCTGGGATCAAGACCTGAACTGAAATCAAAAGTTGGATGCTTAATTGACTGAGTTACCCAGGCAACCCCTATATGGTTTATTTTTAAAATATTTAATGATTGAGCTCCACACACAAGCATACACTGAAGGGACTTTTAAAACTTCATGAGCAACTAAGCTTTCAATCTCTACGCTTGATGATAAAAATGTAGAAAACCCCATGACCTCATTTAAAGAGCATATCTGGTTGGGAAGATGCAGGGCAAAAATTTATTAAAATGTAAATACTAAGGTACAAAGCAAAGCAATAACATAGGAGATAGCATATTTAACAGTTAACTGAATTGCATAAGCAATAGGAAACATGGCTTTAGAGAAGACAAAAGTCCGATGCGGACAGAGAAATTGCTTCCTATGGCAACAGACCTTGCTGCCCCTCAGGACCATTATGACATTATCTAGGGTCTCCCATATAGATGCCCATTTGTCCCACGATATGGCCAACCCAGAGAAACCTCTCAGTCTTTGATAATAAATCTTTTCTTCTTTTAAACTCTCCCAAACTGCTTGCTCTCCCCCTTGAAGCCAACCATCAGCTTCCACTATACCTGAAGACCAAGTAAAAGTCTCTTCACTTCCAATAATCCCACCTTCATAGAACTGCTTGTCAATCAGACTCACCCTTTCTGTTTTTACTCCAAATTACCAACACTGAAACCCTGCTAAAACAAAAGTGATGACAATAAAGTCCCTTGTCACAGTCTATGAATAAACATTGTTTGTTAATTTTGTCTTGGACTTAGCTTTTCCTCAACAGAAATATTGACCAACTTAATTACTTACGTTGACTTCTTATTGCTGTCAATGATTCATCAGAGTTGCATTATGTTAATTTCAGAATAAAATTTCTTCTGAATGGTTATCTGACCTGAGAGTAAAAATCAGATCATTTTTGAAAATCATTCTTTAATGATATAATTTTTTAAATTATCAAGCCTAACTTAAGAACCTAAAATTTTGTTTCCTGAAATGTTTAGACAACAAAAGAATAAAAAATTTGAAAACTCTTTTATTAATAATGCTAACTTATGGGGTGCCTAGGTGGCTCAGTCAGTTAAGCATCCAACTTTGGCTCAGGTCATGACCTCGTGGTTCAAGGGTTCGAGCCCTGCATCAGGCTCTGTGCTGACATCTCAGAGCCTGGAACCTGCTTCGGATTCTGTGTCTCCCTTTCTCTCTGTTCCTTCCCTGTTCATTCTCTCTCTCTCTCTCTCTCTCTCTCTCTCTCTCTCTCTCTCTCTCAAAAATAAATAAACATTAAAAAAAATCATGCTAACTTAAAAAAATCATATCATTAAAAACAATTTTTGAGGGGCGCCTGGGTGGCTTGGTCGGTTAAGCGTCCGACTTCGGCTCAGGTCATGATCTCACGGTCCGTGAGTTCGAGCCCCGTGTCGGGCTCTGTGCTGACAGCTCAGAGCCTGGAGCCTGTTTCAGATTCTGTGTCTCCCTCTCTCTCTGCCCCTCCCCTGTTCATGCTCTGTCTCTCTCTGTCTCAAAAATAAATAAACGTTAAAAAAAAAAATTAAAAAAAACCAAAAAACAAAAAAACAATTTTTGAAAAGAAGACTTATACAGATATATAATAAACCTGTATTAAAGTTTTTATTTAACTCATTAATTCAGTGCAACAACTAGTAAAATGTAAGGAATGATTCTTAGTAAAATCTAAATAACAGGTATATTTGTAGATCAAGAATATTGACGGGCACCTTGGAGTTCAGTTGATTGAGTGTCTGACCCTTGGTTTCTGCTCAGGTCATGATCTCATGGTTTGTGAGTTTTTAGCCCCGCATCAGGCTCCACACTGACAGTGTGGACAGAGCCTGTCTTGGGATTCTCTCTCTACCTCTCTCTCTGCCCCACCCGTGCTCACTCTCTCTGTCTCTCTCTCTCAAAATAAATAAATAAAACTTAAAAACAAAGAAAAAAAAGTATTGAAATGAATTTGCAAATGACACAAAACTGGCTTTTCTTTGGCTAAGGAGTATCTATTAAATCTCCATCAAATTTATATATATGATTCTAAAAAAGAGTAGTTTGCTTGTTTTCAGTTGTATATGTGTTATAATTTTTACAGATTTAGAAGATAGCTTAGTAAACGATAATTCATATGCATGTTCCTATTTAGATAATACCAGGAAGCTCCAGCATTTCAATGAAAGAATATTCAGTAATATTTTTGCTTATTCCAAAGCTTCACTATTATTTTTTTTAAGGGTTAGCTTGGTGCTATGACCAGATATCTCAAATTAGTCTCTCTCCTTCTGTTTTTAAATTTTAATTCTATGATTAGCATAACATACAGTGTTATATTAGTTTCAGGTGTACTATATAGTGATTCAGCAATTCTATGCATTACTTAGCGATCATCATGACAAATGTATTCTTAATCCCATTCATTTATTTCACCGATTCCCCCCCGCCCCCCCACCCTCTGGTAACCATCAGTTTTTTTTTTTTCTTTATAGTTAACAGTCTTGTTTGGTTTGTCTCTTTTTTTGTTCTTTGTTTTGTTTCTTAAATTCCACACATCGGTGAAATCATATGGTATTTGTCTTTCTCTGACTGACTTATTTCACTTGACATTATACCTTCTGTATCCATCCATCCATCCATACTGTTGCAATTGGAATTATTTCATTCCTTTTTATGGTTGGGTAATATTCCATTATAAATATATACCGCCACTTCTTTATCCATTCTTCTACTCATAGACACTTGGGTTGCTTCCGTAATTTGACTATAAATGGTGTAATACACATATGGTACATATGCCTTTTCAATTTAGTGTTTTTGTATTCTCTGGATAAATATCCAGTAGTGTGATTGTGATTAGTGGATCATAGCGTACTTCTATTTTCATCTTTTTGAGGTAACTCCATACTCCACAGTGGCTGCACTGGTTTGCATTCCCACCAACAGTGCAAGAGAGTTCCTTTTTCTCCACATTCTTGCCAAAACTTGCTGTTTCATGAGTTTTTTATTTTAGTCATGCTGACAGATATGAGATGATATCTTACTGTGGTGTTAATTTGCATTTCCCTGATGATGAGTGATATTGAGCATCTTTTCATGTGTCTGTTGGCCATTTCTATGTCTTCTTTGGAGCAATGTCTCTTCATGTCGTCTGCCCATTTTTTAATTGTATTATTTGTTTTTTGGCATTGAGTTGTGTAAGTTCTTCATATATATGGAGTAGTAATGCTTTGCTGGATATGTTATTTGCAAATATCTTCTCCTATTCTGTACGTTGTTTTTCATTTTTATATTTTAAGACTTTTTTTATTTTTTTGGGGAGGCAGAGAGAGAGAAGGGGGAGAGGGAGAGGGAGAGGGAGAGGGAGAGGGAGAGAGAGAGAGAGAGAGAGAGAGAGAGAGAGAGAGGAGAGAGATATTCTTAAGCAGGTTTCACACTTAGTGCAGAGACCAGTGCAGGGCTCAATCCCAGGACCCTGGGATCATGACCTGAGCTGAAATCAAGAGTCTTATGCTCAACTACTGAGCCACCCAGGTGCCCCCTCCCCTCCGCCCCCCCCCCCCAGGTTGTCTTTTAGTTTGTTGATTGTTTCCTTTGTTGTGTAGAAGCTTTTTGTTTCTATATTGTCCCAATAGTTTATTTTTCCTTTTGTTTCCCTTGTCTCAGGAGACATCTGGAAAGATGTTGCTATGGTTGATGTCAGAGGAATTATTGCCTGTGCTCTCTTCAAGGATTTTTATGGTTTCAAGTTTTACATTTAGGTCTTTAATGCACGTTGAATATATTTTGTGTATAGTGTAAGAAAGTGGTCTAGTTTTATTCTTTTGCATGTAGCTGAGAAGTTTTCCCAATACCACTTGTTCAAGAGAGTCTTTTTCCCATTGCATATTCTTCCTTTGTCAAAGATTACTTAATTATATAATTTTGAGTTAATTTGTAGGCTCTCTATTCTGTTCGATTAATATATGTGTCTCTTTTTGTGCCAATACCATACTGTTTTGATTACTACAGTTTGGTATCTTTGAAATCTGGAATTGTGATACCTCTAGTTTTGTTCTTCTTTTCAAGACTCCTTTGGCTATTTGAGATATCTTTTGTGGTTCCATACAAATTTTAGTATTATTTCTTCCAGTTCTGAGAAAAAATGCTGTTGGTGTTATGATAGGGATTGCATTAAATCTTAAAAATATATATAATATTGAAAAAGAGTGAAAATAACCAAGAAGAAATGATATACTTGAAAAACGCCCTTAGATTATACTTAATTAATCTCTGTGCATAATGTCTGTGCTTATTTGTTAATGCTGATGAAATAAAAATGATGAGTGGGCAAGACTACAAGAAGATACCAAAGAAATTATAGGAGAAATATTTGAATCAGAAATTTAGTAAAAAGTAAAAACAATTTAAAACTATCCTGTGGGTATGACTTAGTATTAACATAATTTGAGTTCTAGTTCTTCTTTCTTATTATTAAAAAAAATAATGTTTATTTATTTTTGAAAGAGAGAGACAGAGCACAAGTAGGGGAGGGGGAGAGAGAGAGGGAGACACAGAATATGAAGCAGGCTCCAGGTTCTGAGCTGTCAGCACAGAGCCTGACACAGGGCCTGAACCCACAAACCGTGAGATCATGACCTGAGCTGAAGTCAGACGCTTAACCAACTGAGCCACCCAGGCACCCCTTGAGTTCTAGTTCTTGACACTTCCAAACATCATAATTAAGCCAAAGTCAATAGTAAAGGACCTGCTAAAGATCACAAAGTAAACAGATAGTATCATGAAAAGGCATATAGTAGATGATACTTACATATCACTTGCATTAATATGAGACCTTTCTAAAGTACTCGCATATATTTATTCATTTCATCTCAACAGTCCTATGAGACACCTCCATTACAGATGAGAAAACATGTGTGAAATGAAATTTATAAAATTTAAGTTACTTGCCATTTGGAAATTTTAAAATTCTGAGGTAGTCAGAATCAGTTCTGTCTTTCTATATTGGAAAGAACTCTTACAATTCATGTAAATGTGTGTCCAAGGATACTCTTTTTTTTTTTTATATATATATTATCTCTCCATCTCTTACTATATATATATATAGAGAGAGTATATATATATATATATATATATATAGAGAGAGAGAGAGAGAGAGAGAGAGAGAGAGTATATATATATACATATATATATATACTCTCTCTCTCTCTCTCTCTCTATAAATATATATATATTCTCCCATCTCTTAATGTATATATATATATGTGTGTGTGTGTGTGTGTGTGTGTGTGTGTGTGTATCTCTTTATATAATCCCTCTATATTTAAAACACAGAGAAACAGGAAGGAGAGAGAGAGAATATAAGAATATGTATAAAATATTCTCTACATATAATACATATATGTAGATACTTAAGTAAAGAGATAGAGATAGAGAGATAAGGATAGTTATAGAGAGATAAAGATATATTGATTTATGGCACCTCAAACAAACCACAAGTAAATGACACACATCATAGTTACTTGGAAATCATTTGGCACTTTATTGACAAATAAACTATGAAAACACCCTTACTGTCTTTGAGGACTGTCAGCATTGAATTCTCTATATACTAGCAGCAAGACTTATTAATAAGACAATGCTGAGTATATTATTCACAGCAATAACTAGGAACACTACTTCACAAAACTTTGTGATATTTCCCATGGGGAGAGGGAAGAAAGCCTGAGGTCAGAAGTTATTAGAACTGGAAGTTTGACTTAAAGTAGGTCTTCCAAAGTGAAGACTTTATTGGGATCGAGAATGGATTGTGAGTCAATAGTCCAGAACTGATGAAAACAGCAAAGTGAAAATTTTGAGGAAATTCAAAGAATTGCAGGAACCAAGCTGTGTATTGATGCTTACCATTGAAGAGGCGGTGGGTCTTCTGGGAAGTTCCCACAATGAATGTTCAAACTGTTTGCATCCAGGAAGAATAAAGAAATAATAATGAAGATAGTGGAAGAGAAATATCATGTTAATATAGACAAGTAAACATTATTCTGATTCTCAGTGTCTAGGGAGAGTGTGAGGGTAGAAAGGTTTAGGTTTCACAGTTTAGAATTATATAGAAGAGACAGAGGAATAAATAATTTTAATTCATCTATGTGTATAGTGTAGTGTAGTTCTGGATAAAACTTCCCTAAAGACTAGGAAGATAGATTATAAATCAGCCTGGTAAAGTCTCTTAAAGAATGCAATATTTTTAATTTCTAATTGAAGATCCAACTGTTTGTATTGTCACCTCATTGAAGTATTTGAGAATGTTTTTATAGCTGAGGGTCTGACCAGTATATATGATTATGAGTTGTCTCCTTCTTGAGTATTTTTGGCAATTTATTTTCCTGCCCTGACTTTACATCTAACTTTTAAAATTTACCAGTAGGGGATTCTGTGTCATGTCACCTTAACGTATATTGGAGAAATGTAACAATCCTGCCTACAAAAAGATTCCTTAGTATCAATGCAGAAGAGAGGCGAGAACAAAAACTATTGTAAGTAAACATTAACAGTTATGTGTATGTAAGGAAGCATGAAAGTGATTATGAAGTTAGAACAAAATCCCACATGTTGTATATAACAAAACAACAGAAAGAACAGTAATTTCTTTTATCTTCCTAATAGACAAATGACTGTACCTTTTGACTGTCTCCCATTTATCTCATAAGTGACTCCTAAGCTAATTCCAGAGGTTATGTCCTTATGTATGTAGAGGTGATTTGGCCTGAATTTGGAGGTATCTCTACATAGTAAAAACTGGTGATGGGGTTAATCCCTAGAGAGATTAATCTCTATTCCAAGATTAGATTATGAGCTTGGATTCAGTATGCCTCCAAGGCAACTTTAAAGAAAAGAAAGAAGGAGAAATGGTATGCTTATCTTTGCCTTTTAAAGATGGAGAGTCATTTTCATTGATCCTTATACATATATTTATTTCTATGTTACTCTCAGATGTCATCTGAATGTGTACATAAAACAATCAAAATAAATTTAACTCACTCTGTGGCCCTTCCCTGTGTCCTTGCTTGCTTTGTTAAGGATTTCCTGTATATGTATTCTAAGATATTATTATTGATAGGGGAAAATAAAAAGAAAGTAATGATAGAATCAGCATGGGGCTATTCAGTGCAAATCTATGCAAGGAAGAAATGTGATAATTTGATGACTTAATAATTTTGACCAATTCTTTGCAAGGCAAATTTAATTTGCAGTTTTTCACCAAGATATGGTTGTACGGTACTTTGATTATGCTGTGCTCCTTTAACTCCAAGCTGTAATTTCTCAGCAGTTGATAAGTCATTTCAGGTATTTAAAAATGCTTTTGATCCTCCCATGCTTAGATGAAGCCATGCAACATTGAAATGATCAATTTATGTTATTTTTCCAGGCAATGACCAATAGTGTTCTTTTTTCCTTTTTGCTTCATTTTCGCTCATTGTGGTGGGTGGCAAGTTGCTAGGCATTCCAGATGCATCTATTTATCAGCATCTGCAGTGAACACCTGTGAAATCTAAAGATGCTCCTTACTGAGTATGTGATTTCCTAACCCAGAATATAATAATGAAGCTTTAGTGTAGTGTCTTTATGATGTTAAAAATTCAATGTCTGTATTCTATTAATAGTAATGCTTTAATAGACTGGTTATCATTAAATTTTAAGAAATGATAACTAGAAATATGAGTTGTATATTTCAAAACTCAAAATTTAACATGTCAAAAGCAAGTGGGCTACATATAAAATGCAATTTCTTCAAAAATCAAATAGGCCAAATATAATCAGCTCTTCAACTTGGGAATTCAGGGTGGGATGTATAACAGCCTTGGGCTGTAGAGACCTGGGAAAACTTGCAGCCTTTTTAATGCATAATTACACAAAAGCATATTTGCAAAAAATAATCATTTGAGGATTGGTAGAAGGTTAATGTATCTAGTGAAAATAATTGGTGCTGAATATGTAGGACTTTAGAAATGAGACTACCTTAAAGTTTTTGAGCCAAATATCAGCTCCTTATGAGTATATAAGCATGGATTTCAAATATTAATCATAATTTTCTGTCTTCTGGAAAAGATTGAAGTGCTTTATAATACATGTGTTGCTTAATCAGTGGATTAGACTATACTCAACAAAGTTGCTATTATAAGAAAGGGATGTTGGTGTGTAAACTTTAATCCTAACACATGTTTTGAGTATTGAATTTTAGTTTCTTAGATAATTGTAATTGTCTATGCTTTGTGGCCAAGTTTTGTCAGAAGGATATCAGAATCAGCCCGGCATTCTTACCCTGAAAACAGCAGTAGGAGGTAATTTTGGTGGGAGGATTTAAAAAAAAAAATGTTTATTTATTTTTGAGAGAGAGAGAGACAGGACGTGAACAGGGGAGGGACAGAGAGAGAAGGAAACACAGAATCTGAAGCAGGGTCCAGGCTTTGAGGCTGTCAGCACAGAGCCTGAGTAAGAGCTCAAACTCACAAACAGCGAGATCATGACCTAAGCTGAGGTCAGATGCTTAAGTGACTGAGCCACCCAGGCACCCAGGTAGGAAGATTTTTACCTGCAACAGTACATGAAATAGTAAAACATATTTAAATGCTATATGCATATATACATATGTGCACGTATATACAAACACATGTAACGTATATTTTAAACAAAATAATTTAAATACTAAATTATCTTTTTCTACCTTTTTACATGCAAACTTCAGTAGGAGGCCCTGAAGCTAGACATTTTAAATGATTTTTTTCTTTTTAATTTTCTTTTGTGGCCAACTTGATAACTCTAATATAATTATGTTCCTATTTTTTGATTTGCCAAAATCAGTATCTATACATTCGTTTTGATGAAAGATAAATAGTAAGGTCACTTATCGTAGCCACTCTTTTGTCAATTTTTAGTTGACATTATTTTTTTTCTTATTGGTTATGCTTATAACTTTAGGAGAGTCATTCAAAATTGTTTCTCTAATCAAACTTAAATAACATCTCACTTCATACCCACTACGTGTGTGTACACACATATATATAATATTTTTATGTAGATCATTTTTTTTTTATTTTAGAGAGAGTGAGGGAGGGACAGAGAGAGAGAGAGAGAGAGAGAGAGAGAGAGAATCCCAAACAGGCTCCATACTCAGAGTGGAGTCCCATGCAAGGCTTGGTCCCACAACCTGGGATCATGACCTGAGCCTAAATCAAGAGTTGGACACTCAACCGACTAAGCCACCCAGGTGTCCCTATATATACCTTATTTTATATTAAATGAGGATATTAGCATCCCTACAATTTCCTCTACCTCCCCTCTTCCTTCTATTTCATAATTGCTATCAGTTATAACTTTGCTTTTGCATTCTTAAAAAAAATTTTTTTAAGTTTATTTGAGAGAGAAAATAAAAGCATGAATAGGGGAGGGGCAGAGAGAGAGGGAGAGAACCTCTCACTCTTTTGTCAATTTTTAATTGACATTTTTTTCTTATTGTTTATGTTTATAACTTTAGGAGAGTTATTCAAAATTGCTTCTTTAATAAAACTTAAAACCCTTAAACCCCTGACACAGGGCTCAAACTCACAAACCAGGAGATTGGACCTGGGCTGAAGCTGGGTGCTCAACCAACTGAGCCACCCAAGTGCCCCTGCTTTTGCATTCTTAAGCTTTACAACATGTATATTGCCTTATAACCATAACTAAATCACTGCTTATTTATATATATGTTAAATCTACAGGTTGAAAAAAGTCAACGGATAATATTTACATTGTTGTAATTATATTATTCAGGCTCACTGTAGATCTAAGTACTGCTACTGGATCTTTCAGAGGGAATGAGAAATATTAATCTACGTTACCAAACTAAACCGCTCCAAGGGGATTTCAATGGTGAAGCATTAATTAGTTACCTTTCTTTAAGCTTCATCAGTGGTTAAGAATCACAATAAATTTTAGTGTTCTTAATAATTGAATCCAGATATTCTTAATGTTTGTCACTTGTTTGGATTTATTTTATTCTTCCTGAAGTTTATTTTTATTTTTTCCCCCTTCTTTTATAATAGCAAGTATCTTTGTCATCTATCTAAGATTATTTATTCTCTTAATCAGACTATATGTTACATGGTACCTACTCTCTTTTTTAAGTCACTCGTCCTGCGGCACTCTCACCTTCAGCTTCAGTATGGTCTATTCAAGTTCCACAGCTGTTATTATGATGACTTTTCCAAACATACTCCTTTGTTAAGAACATTATTTTTTGTAGCTAACATTTTCCTCTTTCTTGGATTATTTTTCATTTCATGATATTACTTCCTCATCTACTTTTTCTTTCCCTCAGAAAATATGTGTAAGATGGAAAAAATTTGAGCCCTTGAATTATTAACCTGTTCTTATTTTACAATCCCACTCAAAGTGGATACCACAGAGTAGAATAGAAAAGTGATTAGCATTAAGAAATATGAAGCCAGAGGGGCGCGCGGGTGGCTCAGTTGGTTAAGCATGCAACTTTAGCTCAGGTCATGATCTCATGGTTTGTGGTTCGAGCCTCGTGTTGGGCTCTGTGCTGACAGCTCAGAGCCTGGAGCCTGTTTCGGATTCTGTGTCTCCCTCTCTCTCTCTGCCCCTTCCCCACTCATGCTGTCTCTCTCTCTCTCTCTCTCTCTCTCTCTCTCTCTCTCTCTCTCTCTCTCCCTCCCTCCCTCATAAATAAATATATTTTTAAAAAAGTTAAAGAAAAAGAAATTTGAAGCCAGAGGCTGCTACTTACATTCGAGCACTGCTTCTCCTGACCTCAGAAAAGTTACTTATCCCCTCGGTGCTTCTAAGTCCTCATCCAAAATGTAGGATTATTAATGCTATCCTACTCCCAAGATTAAACCAGGCAGTACATGCAGTTTTCAAAAAAAGCCTTGCATGTTGTGAGATCATATAGTTATTAGCACATATAGGTATGAAGTTCTAAGTGCAAGTGATTATCTCTCAAAATGGAAAAGCCAGAGTATTTTGTTGTCTGATATGTGGTGCTGTTAATGAAAAATCTGATCGTTCTGGCTCTTATTCTTTTGAGTTAACCTATTTTCTTTTGTTTGTTTTCTCATCTTAAAACTTTTAGGGTGGGGGCGCCTGGGTGGCTCAGTCGGTTGAGTGTCCGACTTTAGCTCAGGTCACGATCTCACGGTTTGTGGGTTCCAGCCCCACATCGGGCTCTGTGCTGACAGCATAGAGCGTGGAGCCTGCTTTGAATTCTGTGTCTCCCTCTCTCTGCTTCTCCCCCGATCATGCTCTGTCTCTCTCTCTCCTTCAAAAATACATACATACATACATACATACATAAATATGAAAAAAATACTTTTAGGGGGTGTGTGTGTGTGTGTGTGTGTGTGTGTGAATGTGGCTGGGTGTGGAGATTTAGTTCATCATGCTTTGCATTCGATGAACCTGTGATAGATTTGTGTCTTTCCTTTGGAAAACGTTCTTCCATTATTCTGAGACTTTATTCTTGGGTTTTTTCCTCCCATTTTCTCTTTGTTTCTTCTGTCCAAATACAGAGAAGTAGTTTAAAAAAATTTTTTTTAAATGTTTTTATTTAGTTTTTGACTGAGAGAGAGAGACAGAGCATGAGCGGGGGAGGGGCAGAGAGAGAGGGAGACACAGAATCCAAAGCAGGCTCCAGGCTCTGAGCTGTCAACACAGAGCCTGATGCGGGGCTAGAACTCAGACCGCAAGATCATGACCTGAGTCGAAGTCGGACACTCAACCGACTGAGCCACCCATGCGTCCCGAGAAGTAGTTTTTTTTTTTTTTTTTCAACATTTTTTATTTATTTTTGGGACAGAGAGAGACAGAGCATGAACGGGGGAGGGGCAGAGAGAGAGGGAGACACAGAATCGGAAACAGGCTCCAGGCTCCGAGCCATCAGCCCAGAGCCTGACGCGGGGCTCGAACTCACAGACCGTGAGATCGTGACCTGGCTGAAGTCGGACGCTTAACCGACTGCGCCACCCAGGCGCCCCGAGAAGTAGTTTTTTTAAATAAAGATGTACTTAATAGTAAATAAAGAGGGTGAGACGAAACTCTTGGAGGTGATGGATGTTTATGGCATAGATTGTGGTAATAGTTCTACAGATGGATACTTATTTCCAAACTCATCAAGTTGTATATATTAAATATATACTGCTTTTTGTATGACAACTATACCTCAATAAAGTGATACATGTTTATATATCATCCCCATAGATCTGTCCTAATACCTACTTCATTTCTTTCTAATTAAAATTTTAACTAAAATTAAGAAATTATATATATTGATTTAAGAACTTGAAGATCTATTGAACACATGCTATGTTTCAGGTACTTTCCTATGTTCTGGGGATACAGCTATTGCCCAAGATAAATGAAAACCCACCCAGCTCCTGTGAGTCTAACATTCTACTTACAAATGATCATTGATCAATGATAAATGCTATAATGAAAATAAAGTCAAAATTATGTTTGGGAGTTACTGAGTATTTCCTACTCTTTGTGTTTGGTGTATTGAATATTTTCTCACATTAGAAAATTTTCTTGGGGCACCCGGATGGCTCAGTTGGTTAAGTGTTAGACTCTTGATTTCGGCTCAGGTCATGATCTCATGGCTCATGAGGTAGAGCCCCGTGTCTGGCTCTGTGCTGATAGTACAGATCCTGCTTGGGATTCTCTTGCTCCCTCTCTCTCTGCCCTTCCCATGTGTGCATGCTCTCTCTCTCTCTCTCTCTCTCTCCCTCTCAAAATAAGTAAATATTGAAAAAATAAAAAAACAATAAAACAGAAAATTTTCCTAACTGTTGCTGTGATGCCCTTATAATATTTCATCCTATATACCTGTGGTTTTCCACCAGTATCTCTTTTGCCCTCAGGGGGTATTTCTCAATATCTTGAGACATTTGTGGTTGTTATGAGTGAGGGGAGCTACTGTCATTGAATAGGTGGAGGTCAGCGATGCTGCCTAACTTTCTGTCATACCCAGTATGGCTGCAGCAACAAATAGCTATCTGGCTCAAAGTATTAGCAATGTTGAAGCTGAGAAACCATACTATAGACAGAGTGTAAATTAAAAAAAAAAATTGTTTTGCTTCTTCTTTCCTTGAATTTGCTAGGTAGGAATTTTTCTTTCTGTATTCTGCCATGGATCTGGGCATCAATTAACATAACACTCTTGGCTTTTCTCTTCGTTTCCTTCATACTTTTCCTCTCTATTAGAAGTGACTTTCTTGCCTAGTGAGTTTGCTGGTGAAGATGGACATGCAGAACTCTATTTCTAACTTCATTACACACTTGACGGGGTACTTTCAATTGTGGGGGGAGGTGGTAAAGGCCCCGGCAATTTTGGTGTTACAATCACAAACAACTTGACAGTTGGTGCATAGGCAAGATACTTTAAAGAAGTAAACAATGAAATTTTTACAAAGAACAGATGGAAATTAAAGTTTCTGATACAGTTAGCACAGGGGAGTTTAACCTTTGCTTTACTAACCACATGAGTGTTTCCTTGGCAGTGTGCACCATGCGTGGTCTAAGGTAGTTTTACTTACTTATTTATTGCGTTTTATTTTTCATGTGTAATTAGTTGCTTTTGATTTCTGAATCATGGACAAGCAGCGTTAAGCCTTAGCCCATTAATACCTGTTTTCTGGTCAGAGGCTGTTTGTATAGAGACAGCGCTGCAGCATGAAGCATCCGGAAAGGTAGAGATTTCCCTCCTTCCCTTCTGTCCTGGGTTCTCAGAAAAGGTTCAGGTGTCTGAGGGCTGTAGCTAGACACTGGGCATTTTAGCTTGTGCTAGGAAACACCACACATATTCCCCTCAACAAAGTTATGTGATTTGTTCATGGGGACATTAGGTCCATGACCTTACTTGAAGTATCCCTAATCAGAAAAGGGTGAAACCATATTTAAGACAGTTCCAGAAATACATGCCATGATGAACAAAATTGGCACATGTTGCTATTCGTTGACCTTAACATATTTGAATCAAACTAATATTCAGTCTTTAACCTGTCATTTGCTTCTGGATCCTGACCAGTGACTTAGAACACAGGGACTTTTTAAAGTTTATTTATCTGTTCTGAGAGAGAGAGTGCAAGCAGGGGAAGGACAGAGAGAGAGGAAAAGAGCATCCCAAGCAGGGTCCATACTGTCAGCATAGAGACTGACAGGGGGCTCAAACCCACGAACTTTGAGATCATGACCTGAGCCGAAATCAAGAGTCAGACGCTCAACTTACTGAGCTACCCAGGAACCAGCTGTAGACTTTAAAAGAAAAACAGATCTATTTTAATAATTTTTTAAAAATCCATACGTAAATTTCTTGAGCTGACTCACCAAACTGTGCCAAGAATTGTGTGTGTGTGTGTGTGTGTGTGTGTGTGTGTGTGTGTGTGTGTGTGTTTGCATAGTGAAACAGCTAAACAGCAATGGAAAGTAAAAGAAAATTCATAAAAGGCATCAATCTAAAAAATCTGAGTGTGAACAGCACTTATCTTTTGTTCCTGGAATTTTAGTTGATTTTTATGTTCCAGTCATTTGGTTATTTGTTCATAGACTTGTTCCACACCTTTTAGCCTCATCAGCCCCAATTTATAACAGACATCGAACCCGGAGCTACATCTCTGTATACTGTACTTCTCAGGTGTTCTTGCCACCTGATTTCCTGTTAGGTTCGGTCACTTGAGAGGCTTGGTGGAAGATTTAGAGGGAGGGCAGAAGAAAAGCATGGATGTCTTTCCTTCTCTTGTCATTACTGGTAGTGTGTCTGGCAGTAGTTGTATGTCCCTTATGTTCTGGTCCTTTCTGGGCAGCTGCTGTTAGAGCTCATGCTTGTCAGCCCATTATAGTTGTTGCCCCCACAGTAGGTCCCCAGAAGCTGTCTTTCTTAAGCACTGTTGGTTTCACATCCCTCTTTCAAAAATTCCAAAAACTCTTCCAATAACTCTAAACCTGTACCTGTATTCAATTCCCTCATTTACCTGGAGTAGATACTATTTTCAGGAAAAGGGAAAATTATTTATAACTGCAATAATTTAATAATTATATGTAAAATAATAGGCTAATAAAATAAATCAATAAAATAGAACTGTAAAATGAATTAAACTATTTTTATTTTTTTCAGTAAAACTGTCAAACTCAAATTAGAGCTAATGATCACTACATATAATTAAAAGAGGTAAAAAATAGATGGTAGTCCTATTGCCAAAATAAAGGAACGTTTTGGTATCTACTGGTTTAAATTCAGAAAACAATGGATTAAAAAGTAAGGCTCAGAATTATATCTATTTTTCTATAAAAAAACTTACCATAATGGAAATTATAGAAACTGTGCAATTAAAGGAAGGAAGTTTATATTTTCTTAAATCTAAATTATCTAATATAAAGAACCTGAGTCTTCTCACTGGGGAGCAAAACTCTATACATACCACCTCCATAATGAAGTGAAACATGTCAAAGAAATCCATATTTTCCTGTCCACTAATATAAGTAGTCTTCTATTAAATGTAGAAATACTTCTGAACATGCTAATAGCTGTCATTAAAAATAGAATTCAGAGAAGAGTTGAATGCAGTTCTTTAGTTTTAATGACTCTAATGTGTCACTCTCATTACTAAGCAAGTAAAATAACATTAGTAACTCTTTCTTCTGGTAATATTTCTTCCTTGCAGATTTTTTAATAATAAAATATGGTCTCCCTTACTCTGTTGCCTGTGTGTGTCTACAACACTCTTCTTTAATCTCTCTTCCTCATTCCTTATGCTTTAACTACACTCTCCTTCTGTTCCTTGAGCAAACCAAGCTCATTCCTACCTGAGGGTCGACATACTTGTTTTTGGCTGTTCCTGCAACCCCTTGCCCTGACTCTTCACTCGGCTGGCGTCTTCTCATTATTTAGGAATCAGTTCAAATGTTGCTTCATCAAAGGCTTTTCCTTGCAAATTGATAGTAATAAAAGTTTTACTCCCAAGGATCACCCATTAGATATATCTGGTTTATTTCCTTCATGGGGCTTATTTATCCTGTTGTGAGATGTTCTTATTTATGTATATTCTTATTTCTTTCTTTTCTTCTCCAATAAAAATATTAATTCATAGAAGGCAGAGACTTGGGTTTTAGTTTGATTTTATATCTCTACCACTAAGAATCTTGGTGAATATGTGAATGGTGACACGTTTGATGCCTTCTGGGAAATGAACTTAGAAGAAATATTGAAGGATGTATACAGTAATGGAAACAACTTGTCCCTCTGGTCCTGCTATTAACTACAGTATGCAAAGTTCCATAAGATTATAACTTTTATGTATCTCATTTAAAAATGAAGATAATAATAATACCTACTTCAAAAGGTTGTTATGAGGGTTCTAGGAGCTAATCTTTATAAAGTGTTGAGAAGAGTATCTGGTGCATAGTATGTGATAAATAAGTAGTTGTTAAATAATAGCTCGATTTATATTTCAAAATCTTCAAGGTACTTCCTCCTTTTCTGTTGTTCCTTATTCACTGATCATAACTTCAATCAAAAAGTATAAAATTGGGTCAAATAATTTAATCAAGCCTTCTTCTTTCATTTCCTCTGGTTTTGATGCTATGTGTATTGCTGCCATTATTCAGGCATGGATAGACTGTGTGTATGGAGAATAGAATCATACTGATGCATCCTGAGTTCATGTAGTAGAAATCAGGCTCCAAATAATTTATGTGAATTAATGATACTAAAACATTTATTAGGTGGAGTTTTCAAATATATTATTTTAATTGGAAGATCCTTTTTTTTTGTCTTCATCATTCTCTTTCACTTTGTAATTCTAAGAAGGATCTTTTAAATTCTTTTTCTGAGAATGACACTTGTCTAAAACATTACACACTGGAATACTTTGTTTGACACTATCAAGATCATACTTGTACAAAGCATTTGTCATCATATCTCAAGACCAGGAAAATATGTGTTCAAAAACAGATCAACACTTGACAAGATTTGGACATCTCTGAGTGGGTCAAAATAACTTCTCAATTCTCTCTTACTAATGTTGTCTCTACTGACTTTAAAAGAGTAAGCCCTGGGCTGGCTCTGGGCAAAAATGTCAAGTTTAGATACTCAGCCTGTCATTTAAAGTTGTCCACATTCTGTCCCTTCCTTTCCTTTATATTCTGGCACTGAATACCGTCATTAAGTGCCTTGTATTGTTTTGTTTCTTTTTCAGACTTATTGACTTATCAACAGTTCTCCAAAAACACATCCCTCTTGTTTGGCCCTGGTCCATTCTTCAAGCATCTTGATCTTCCTCACCCTTGTATAGCCTAAAGAAAAATTAGTTTTTTTCAGAGCTTGTTCAAATTCTAAAATAAAATACTAATGTTTGGGTTATATAGCCTTTCTTATACAGTAAAACCTTGGATTGTGAGTAACTTGTTCTGTGAGTGTTCCACAAGATGAGCACACATTTCTAATAAATTTTAACTTGATAAATGAGCACTGTCTTGCAATTCTACTAGTATGTGATGTTGAACATCACATGATCACAACTAGCCAATGGTTCTTCTCTCTCTTTCTCTCTCTCTCTGCGGGATTGTGAGTGACCGTCAATGCAATGTCACATTTCTGCAAAATCCTCAAAAGGAGGCAAAAGCAAGTGTTGTTGGATAGGTTCCTTGTTAAAGTTGCATGAAAAGAAAAAGACTCCACTGAGCCAATAGATAGCAATATTCCATTAGTGATAGTGAAAATCCTCCTGCACAATAACCCTCCTCTCTCTTGTCTCCCTCACACCAGCCATGAAGGCTTTCAAAGGTAAGTACGGGTTAATCTGTTTATTTTTCTTTATATTTTGTATTTTCTTTATTATTCTGTATTATATTACAGTATTATAATCATTTTTATATGAATATTTTGAGGTTGTGGAATGAATTGTCTGAGTTTCCATTATTTCTTATGGGGAAATCTGCTTTGATATGCAAGTGCTTTGGATTACAAGCATGTTTCCGAACGAATTATGCTCACAAACTAAGGTTTTACTGTACTTCTATTCTTTCCTCTTACATTCTTTTTCACATTCTCTTATTTGCAGCACTGCCACAAAATGGCAGGAAAATGAATATTTGAAAAAGAAAAGAATAATAAAACATTGATGTGAGTCTGTGCTAGAGTTTTTAAAAATGGTCACCAATAATTCTTTCCCTCCCTACAAGTAGGCATGTGTCCTCTTATCAAGTGGTAGTCTCTTCTGTCTTTCCTTGAATCTTGGCTGGCCTTGTGACATGTTTTGTCTAATAGAGTTTGTAAAAGAGACCACTGGCCCCATCCCACTCCTTAATAGTATTGGCAACTTTCACTTTCTCCCTTTGGAAATCAGCTGTCCTGGAAGTTCAACTACCCTGAATGTATGCTGTGAGGAGGCTGAGTTCAGTGTAGTAGATGTATCAGCTGAATGAATCTGAATTAATAACTCCGTATGATGTCACATGCAACAGGGGAACCACTCAGCTAATCATAGTCATTCCACAGAATTATGAGAAATAAATAACACTACTTACGCCTTGAAGTTTTTTGTGGGTCTATTACTAAGCAATAGACAATTAAAAGTGTCTTGAACTACTTAGAGGGAAAATAAACGTGCAAAGAGATTAAAAGTAAAATTCAAAACATACAAGGATCATCTCGGAATATTTTTATGTTATCTGTTTATTATTATTGATTTTTTATTTAAATATCATTAACTGCAAGATGAAACATCCTGCCTTCCTTAGCTCTAGGAAGTTGGCCAGAATTCTCAATCTCTATGTGCCTTAATATCATCCTCATTAAAATGGTAATAATAATATACTTGTCAGCTAAAGTATGTAAAGAGCTTATGATGTAATATATATAAAATGCTTAGAGAAGGGGCGCCTGGGTAGCTCAGTTAAGCTTCTGACTTAAGCTCAGGTCATGATCTTATGGTTCGTGGGTTTGCCTTCATTGGGCTCTATGCTAACAGCTTGGAGCCTGGAGCCTGCTTTGGATTCTGGGTCTCCTCTCTCTGTCCCTCTCCCACTCACACACACTCTCTCTCTCTTAAAAGTAAATAAACATACAAAAATCATATAATGTTAAGTATCAAGTATGAAGCAAGGCTGCATAAATGTTCACAATATAATTATTCTCAGTATTCCCAAGAATATTAATTACAAACGGAGGAAAAGAAAAACAAGTGTACTAGAAAATTATTACTTTATATTAATCCCTAGATGAAAATATTCTTTTTTGGATTTAAGTACTGTGTAAGAAATTTCAAGTTATTTAATCTAAAGAATTTTCATGTTTTATTCTGTCTTTCCTTTTATTTTCTATTAAGATACTTCAAAATTCAATTTATATTTAATAATTGCAAATGTTTAAAATATTGAAAACTACTTATATTTATTCTATTTCTTTTTCAAATATCAATTTATACTTTCAATATCATATTTTAATTCTCATTTATAGTTTTGCTTTTATTTTATGTACTTACTATATATATTTACTATACATTTTTTCATTCATTCATGAAGTATATTAAGAGCTATTATACTCAGTACTTTATATGAAACACTAGAGATTTAAGGACATGACAAAAAATATAAAATCAAAAATCAAAAAAATCCCTGTATTTATGGAAATTATTTTTAAACAAAGAGGTTGAAAGCTACCCAAGTCACTAATATAATATTACAACAATAAGTGTGACAGACTAATGCATGGTGCTCTGGGCACTTAACTAGGTTAAAAACCTACCCAGAAATATCAAAGAAAAGATTCCTAAAGAAGTAATTATTGAGCTAAATTCTGAAGAAGGTGATAACAAATGAAGGGTGTGTGTGTGGGTGTGTGTGTGTGTGTGTGTGTGTGTGTGTGCATGCATGCATGTGTGTAGTCTGTAGGGGTCTGTGTGGGTCTGTATGTGTATTTGTAATTCAAAGTGTGAAAGGATATGTGGGAGTCTATGAGGCAGAGAGGAAAGTAGAGGCAAAACATATGGAGCTCTGTGTTCTTTAAAAGTTTTTTTTGGATTGGGGTGGGACACAGTTAAATATAATGACATTTGGGTTTGAAAAAATCACAATATGGAAAAAACAGTTAAAAGTATAGATGCAACAGTAGAAAAATAACTGAATAACACTCATTCAGTTCATGCAATATTCTTTCATCATTGAGAATAGTGAATTAAAGACGTATGGGTTAATTTATAGTAATATCTATAAGTTGTTAAGGGAGATACGAAAATGCAGCAAATAATTATAAATACATAAATGTATATATATATATATAAAATATATATATATATATATATATGTATTTTATTTATATTGTATGTTTATTTTTCTAATTTAACTGTGTGGTCATACCAAAATTATTGCACTTCATATGACTTAAATGTAATTTATTTATTATCACTCATTGAATGAGACATTCATAATACGATTGATGCTAATTTCAACTTTTATGTAGGTGGGCAAATAAAAGGTACATTTTGGGGACAAAGTTAAACAATTAAAAGGTTGTTTTTAAATTAACTGGTTATGCCCACACATACTTAGTCAATTAATTTTCAATAAAGGTTTTAAAAATACAATGGGGAAAGAATAGGCTCTTCAATAAATGGTGCTGGAAAAATTGGATAGCAACATACAATGAAATTAGACCCCTATCTTACAGAAACATCAATCAAAATGGATTAGAGACTTGAACACCAGACCTAAAACTGAAAAATTAGTGGCAGAAAACTTAGAAGGTGAGATCCTTGACATCAGTCTTGGCAATGACTTTTTGAATTTGACAGAAAAAGCAAAGGCAACAAAAGCACAAATTAATAAGTGGGGCCACATCAACCTAAGAACTTTTGCACAGCAAAGGAAATCATCAACAAAATTAAAGGGCAACCTATAGAATGGAGGAAAATATTTGCAAACCACATTTCTGATAAAGGGTTAATATTTTAAATATATGAAGCCCTCATACAGCTCTTTAGCCATTGAAACAAATAATCAAATTGAAAATGGGCAAGGGAAATCAATAGACATTTCCCCAAGAAGACATACAAATCACCATCAGGTTTATGAGAAGATGCTCAACATCATTAATCATCATGGAAAGGCAAATAAAAACTGCAATGAGATATCACCTCATACTTTTTAGGATGGCTAACTTCAAAAAGGCAAGAAGTAAAATACTGGACATGGTAACATGGGAATCCTTGTACACCGTTGGTGAGAGTGAGAATTAGTATAGCCACTATGGATCATCGCACAGAAGTTCCTCAAATTAAAAATAGAACTACTATATGATACAGCAATCTCACTTTTGGGTATGTATGCAAAAGAAACAAAATCACTATCTCGAAGAGACTATCTGTATTCCCATGTTCATTTCAGCATGTTCACAATAGTCAACATATGGAAACAACTTAAGTGTCCATCAGTGGAAGAGTGGATAAAGAAAATGTGCTGTATATATGTATAATGGAGTATTCAATCTTTAAAAAGAAGGAAATCCCTCTGTTTATGACAACATGGATGAACTTAGAAAGCATTATGCTAAGTGAAATAAACCAGAGACAGAAAGATGAAAAGATGAATATGCATGGAATATTGCATGGAATACTGCATGATATAACATTTATGTGGAATCGTGAATTCTTAACAAAGAAAAAAAAAAAGTTGAACTCATACAGAGTAGAATTGTGGTTGTGGGTGTGTGTGTGTGCATGCATGTGTATATGGAAGTAAGAGGGGGAGATTGGTCAAAAGGTACAGGTTTAAGCTATAAGATGAATGACTTTTGAGGTTCTAAGGTACAGCACGGTCACTATGATTGATAATACTGTATTACACGATTAAAATTTGATAAAAGATTAGATCTTTAGTATTCTTACCAAACAAACAAACAAACAAACAAACAAAGAGAAAGACAGCTAACTATATGAGGAGGTGGATGCATTAGTTAACTTGATTGTGTTTATATAATGTGCACATATATGAAATCACATTATGCACGTTAAATATAATTTCATCTGTCAATTAAACCTCAATAAAACTGGAAAAATAATTTACTTGGCTAGTTATGAATTTGTTCAATTTATGTCTTGAAAACCATATGCAAACATGAGGTAATATTTAGGTATGTTTGCATACCATATAGAAATGAAGGAATGTAATTTCCTTGATATTGTAAATTTGTATAGATGTTCTACACCATTTTTTTCTTTTTTTCTTTTTTATTGTATTTAAATCCAAGTTTGTTAACATACAGTACAATAATGATTTTAAGAACAGAATTTAATAATTAATCAATAACATATAACACCCAGTTCTCATCCCAACAAGTGCCCTCCTTAATGCCCATTGCCCATTTAGCCCAACCCACCCAACACCCCACCAGCAACCCTCAGTTTGTCATCTGTTCTTAAGAGTCTCTTATGGTTTGTCTCCCTCTGTTTTTATATTATTTTTTCTTCCCTTCCCCTATGTTCATCTGTTTTGTTTCTTAAATCCCACATATGAGTGAAATCGTATATTTGTCTTTTTCTGACTTATTCCACTTAGCATAACACCCTCTAGTTCCATCCATGTTGTTGCCAATGGCAAGATTTTAGTCTCTTTGATTGCTAAGTAATATTCCAGTGTGTGTGTGTGTGTGTGTGTGTGTGTGTGTGTGTGTGTGTGTGTGTGTATACACACCACATCTTATCCACTCATCAGTTGAAGGACATTTGGGCTCTTTCCATACTTTGGCTATTGTTGATAGTGCTACTATAAACATTGTCATGCAAGTGCCTCTTCAAATCAACATTTTTGTATCCTTTGGATAAATACCTACTAGAACAATTGCTGGGTCAGAGGCTAGTTCTATTTTTAATTTTTTGAAGAGCCTACATACTGTTTTCCAGAGTGGTTGCATCAGTTTGCATTCACATCAGCAGTGCAAAAGAGTTCCTGTTTCTCTGCATCCTCGCCGAAATCTGTTGTTGCCTGAGTTGTTTATTTTAGCCATTCTGACAGGTGTGAGGTGGCATCTCATTGTGATTTTGATTTGTATTTCCCTGATGATGAGTGATATTAAGCATCTTTTAATGTGTCTGTAAGCCATCTGCATGTCTTCTATGGAATAGTGTCTATTCATGTCTTCTGCCCATATCTTCACTGGATGATTTGGTTTTTGGCTGTTGAGTTTGATAAGTTCTTTATAGATTTTGAATACTAACCCCTTATCTGTTATATCTTCTACCATTCCATCACTTACCTTTTAGTTTTGCTGATTATTTCCTTTGCTGTGCAGAAGCTTTTTATCTTGGGTGCCTGTGTTGCTCAGTCAGTTAAGTGTCTGACTTTGGCTTGGGTCATGATTTCACAGTTTGTGAGTTCAAGCCCCACATTAGGCTCTGTGCTGACAGATCAGAGCCTGGCCCTGCTTCAGATTCTATATCGTCCTCTCTCTCTGCCCCGCCCCACCAATGCTGTGTCTTTCTCTTCTTCAAATATAAATAAATATTAAATAAATTAATTAAATAAGTATTTATTAAAAATAGATATTAAATATTTTATTTATTAAATATTTATTAAATAATAAATATTAAATATTATTTATTAAATAAATAAATTAAATAAATATGTTGAATAACAGTGGTGAGAGTGACATCCCTGTCATGTTCCTGACCTTAGGGATCTCTCAGTTTTTCCCCCTTGAGGATGATATTAGTGGTGGGTCTTTCATATATGGCCTTAATGATCTTGAGGTATTTTCCTTCTATGCCTACTTTCTTGAGGGTTTTTATCAAGAAAGTCTGGATGTATTTTGTCAAATGCTTTTTTAGCATCTATTGAGAAGATCATGTAGTTCTTATCTTTTATTTTATTAAAGTATCACATTGATTGCTTTGTGGATATTGAATCAGCCCTGCATCCCAGGTATAAATCCCACTTGATTGTGGTGAATAATTCTTTTAATATACTGTTGGATCCAGTTTGCTAGTATCTTGTTGAGAATTTTTGCATCCATCTTCATCAGGGAAATTGGTCTGTGGTTCTCCTTTTTTGTGGGGTCTTTGCCTGGTTTTGGAATCAAGGTAATGCTGGCCTCATAACCATTTTTCTTTATTAAAACACTGTTGTCAATTATGTTCCCAAATATTTTCATCAAAATTTTTTTCACTATGTAAAATACAGGTCTCTGAATATACAGGATGCATCTTTGAAGTAAAATAATATATGAGGGCCCTGGTGTGATTGCTAACCAAATATTGATATTAATATCTTAAATAGCCATATTCAAATCAATTCAGTCTGACATTTCATAATAGGTAATCTTGTATTATGTTCATTTTACTAAATATATGTGAGATGGTATTTCCAAAATGGCATCAGTGTCCAACCCATGGTTATTCTTTCACTGATTACATCATATTCCTTCAGTGGATCCTTACTGATAATTGTTTGCTCATAGGATTCTAATGACTTCAAAAATGCATAAAGTTCTAGAGGAGGTCTAGATCCTCAATGTTAAAACAGAAAAATGTGATCTTGGATATTTTCATCTACCAGAAAGAGTTAGATAGTTTGTTTGTAGTGCTTAGTGAATGTTCATTACAATTTCTTATGAAGCCTGTGTTGAAGCACACACAATATGACTTCCTCCAAAGCACTGCTATTTCCAGTGTAATATTTCCTGAGCAATCTTTGTATAAGTCGAAAATGCTCTAAAAAAGAAAATCTTTTACAGCATTGAAAGTGCTTCCTACCCTCTGCCCTACATTGTAGTCTCAGTGTACTTGTTTCATTCTGTTTGAGCTGTTATAACAAAAGTACCATAGACCGGGTGGTGTATAAACAACAGAAATGTGTTTCTCATATATCTTGAGGCTAGGAAGATCAAGAACAAGACACCAGCAGATTTGACGAGGGCCACTTCCTGGGTCCTCAGTGGCCATTGCCTCACTGTAAACTCACATGACAGAAGGTCTCTTTTATGAGCACTGATCACATACATGAAGGTTTCTTTCTCATGATCTAAACACATCTCACAGGTCTCACCTCCAAATACCATCACATTGGAGATCAGCTTTCTCTCTCTCTCTCAAAAATAAATAAAAGTTTAAAAATTAAAAAAGAGAAAGTAATGGGAGACTCATTCTTCAGGTGCTGTAACTAATATTTTTACCAATTCCTGCAGAGAAAGAACTAAAAAATAATGTAGAAATTGTATAGGACTGTACAGTTTAACTAGGCTTAAGGAAACTCTATGTAACTATACAATTACACTACATCACTCTCAGAACTAATTTCATTAACATTAAATTTTGCAAGCAACACATACATTTCTTTATTTATACAAACATACATACACACATACATACATACATCTCAGGCATTAGAAAATGTATGGTAGGAGTTAGGTTGAATTTATCTTGTATATATCTCTGGATATAAAATATTCCTTTTTTTTAAGTGAATGATCTTGGATATAAACTTACAGAAGTAAAACCATAATGCAGAAGTTTCTTCACTTAGAAGTTATGAAACAAAGAAACAAAGAAACAAAGCACACACTGGTTGTATCTACGATTCATAGTGAAAAGTCTTATTTTCTATCCGTACTTATATATTATGGCTAGCAAGAGATATGCAATTTGTTTTGAACACATTTTTTTTATTTTTTTTAACGTTTATTTATTTTTGAGACAGAGAGAGACAGAGCATGAACGGGGGAGGGGCAGAGAGAGAGGGAGACACAGAATCGGAAGCAGGCTCCAGGCTCTGAGCCATCAGCCCAGAGCCCGACGCGGGGCTCGAACTGACGGACCGCGAGATCATGACCTGAGCCGAAGTCGGCCGCTCAACCGACTGAGCCACCCAGGCGCCCCTGAACACATTTTTGAAATTTCATTCACTCAAAGCAAACAAGTTGGTGAGATTTCTTAAACTGTGTGAATAGAGAATGAATTTCTGATGAATGCTTCATTTCTTCTTTCAATATGACTTGCACTTGCTTTGTTCTTTTCTATGATATTCTCTTCCAGTTTTAGGACTGTGTTATTAATTGTAGGATGTTCTCAGTGTTTGCTTATATACTTACTTGCTTCCAGTGAAATCAACTTTTAAGTCAATGTCTATAGGTGAGTTTCTGTTCCTGCTATTAGCTATGCTAATTGTTGACTGTCTCATTTGATTATAAGTAAGGTTGAATATATGTTGCTGGGGCATTGATCCCTTCTCCTTTATGCTAATTCTCAGATCAAGGAATCTTAGTATTTGTCTCTCCACTGGACCTGGTAATTGGTTGCCCTGCTGCTACAGGGGATGGAGGCCATTCTCAACCTGAATATTTTCTTTATTTTCAGCAATAAAAGATACCTGATTATCTGTTGAGGACCACTGAGTACCTATATTGCCTCATAAACCATAGGTTTCACTGATTTTCAGCTTCATTTCCTTCTCATCCTTGTCCCATTTGTTAGATCTCATTTTTTCTGTCCCCCAAGTTGCTGAGAAAAATAATTTTCCTTATTGCCAAAGTCCTAGATATATCTGAGTATCCAAATTACTCCCTATGATTTTTTGTCTAATCTTTGATTTTACATAAGGAAATACTGAGGAGAAATTTACATGTTCCTGGTGCAAGAGAAATCTTTGAGTCTTTTTTTTTTTCACCTGTTCATTATACAATGCATTGGGATTTGTGTCTGCATCTTTAGTAGATTTGGGGAATTAAATGAATCTCTTTTCCCCAACCGCACTCTCACCCTATAACCTTGGTCCCTGTATGCATTATGAATTTTCAATGTATTGTTTCAATATATAGGCTATTAACTATTAAAATGTAACAAAGAAAAGTTAAGTTTTCTTTGCTGAGGTAATAAGACAAAGCAATAAAAGAGTCCCAGGGGTTTTCTTTCATACCAGCAAAGTGCTTTTAAAGCAGTTTCACCAGCAGCATGTATGCATTTTTCCAAACACTCACCAAACTATTCAATATATTACTAAATAAAACTGCAGAAACTTTTTGTGTCAAAAGAGTTAATTTCAACACATAAATTATCTCTCCACTCCACCATATTCAAAGAGGAAAGAAAACTTACAGATGCTGCTATATATAGTTGAGCATTTCAATAATGTGGTTGTGAGGTCAGTAGCATACACAACTTGTTAGAAATGTAAATTCTTAGACCCACCCCCAAACTTACTAAATCAGAAATTCTTCAGGGTGGAGTCCAGAAATCTGTGTTTTGACAAGTTGTGTTGGCCGTGAAAATGTGGCACTCAGATTTCCTCAGATCTGCTGCTGAAGGGAGCAAGATTAACTGATGGCCATCAGCAGCCCTTTTGGAACTGCCCCCATCTTTGCACAAAGGCTGCTCCCAGCCAATGACTGAATGGAGTAGATGTACTGAAGGAGGTATGCTTGCAAGATGCTGAACTCCTTTACCAGGTCACTTTGGCTCATTGTGCTATGCTTGACACAGCATTCTTAGAATTGTGCTGCAGTCTGAGACTTGTTCCATCTAATACTCTTTCCTTTCCCCTGTCCCTCACTGGGGTCACACTCACCTCCTGGTGTGAATGCTTTCTCCACCTTTTCTGATTCTCTCTCCTTCCTCCCTGTCATGCATTTTCTCCAATTCCTCTCTTGTACGTCTAATTTCATTTTAACATTAGCTTTTTAGAGGACCCTCACTTACCCAAGCTGTGCCAGAGATGATTCAAGAAAACAGGGAATACAGATGGGGTTTTGGAAGAACCTAAATCAACACTCACTCTCTTTAGGCTTTCTGATGTACACTGAAGTTTGAGAACAGAGCTGTAGACGTTTTCTATTTCCATTACAGTTATCAAAAATAAGTGCATCACAGCCCTCATCCTGAGGGGATTACCCAGTAATTTGTACTTGAGGGTAGGTCCTTAGAGGATAACTGAATTCAAGGGGAAATTGACAAAAGTAATATTAACTTCAGCTAGTAAAGCAAACTGAAAAGGAAAGAGAATCAAATATACTATCTAGCAGCACAGTCCATGCTGCCACAGAGTCCTGTAAAGAGAATAAATCAAAATAGAAAAGCGTTTGAGAATACACAGTTTCTGTGGAATAATGAAAACAAAAATGAATTCTTGTTTCAGAATTTTAACTGGATAATATCAAACTATACTTCTGCATGATCCTTTAAAACCCTATTATCCTGAATTCGTGTTTATTACATGACTCAGGATATTGCATTCACAGTAAACAAAGTGCCAGCCATGACTATGTGACATTGTAAATGGGAAAGATTCTTTACAAAGCTCTCAAATAGTCCTTGACACCATGTGAACATTTGGAGTTTACTTTTTTCACTTTATAAATCTTGCAAGAAGTAATGTGTAGAGATCCTATGGAATATATTGAGAGAGAGAGAGAGAGAGAGAGAGCAATCTCTGACTTGTAAAATAAGTAAGCTGAGAGAGTGTAAAGGAAGACTCATACAACGTTTTCTCATTTTTATGAATGCTGTCTGCCGATATCACTTGTTACAGACAGGCATATATAATGTTAGACACAATTTCATATTGATTTTCTTCAATTACTTAAAACTTTGCTTTCATTCCTGTGGTCAAGGGTGGCATGCTACGCTGTGTGCTGGCAACTTGCATACTCTGTAGTCGTGAGAACCTGAAGAACGTACTCTGGTATCCAGGCATTTTCTCAACTAGAATTGATTTCATCATCTTGGTATACTCTTACGTTTTTTTGTTTGTTTTGCATATTTGCATTTGCTTTTTTTTTTTTTAAGTTAAAGTGGATTCTTTGCACAAAGGTATCATTTTATAACTCATTTAACAAATAGTGCTTTTTTAAAGCTAGGTTTACCACATTAATCATATTTGATGAAATGGTTTATATTCCATTCTCTTTGATATTTAAGTTGAATTGACATAGAAATTCTACTCTGTATCTCAACCCCGATTTTCCTAGATAGAACCTGCAACACCTTTTGTCTGAACTATTTACTTAGCAATTCAGTTTCCAAAAGCAATAAAGCATAGAATTAAGAGTTTAGGTTCTGTTGAACCTAAACTGGGCATTTGTATATGTCCAAACCTATTATTAAACACATTAAATATGTGCAGTTCTTTATATATCAATTTTACCTCAATGAAGTTGTTAAAGAAAAGAGTTTAAGACTCTAATGTTATATTTACTTCCTGTCACTTAATCATAAGTGATACTAGACTTTTGAGATTAATTTTCCTCATCCATATAGTAGATGAAAAATATAATGCTAGTATATACACTGAAGGCCCTTTTATTTTAATACTAATGCTGCCAAAAGTATGTGGGTTAATGAAAATTCAGATAAGTAGGAAATAAAACTTTAAAGGCACATATGTGTTTAGATTAAAATATATTAACTTAAAATATAAATGTATATGTAATGCCAATAAACAGTGTCTGTTTTTAACTTGGTTTTATTTGATGTCTGGTTGATGTTATATTAAAATGAACCATCACATGAAAGAGACATTTTTCTAGATTATTGACTTTCTCCCAGTCTTTTGTATTTGCCTCTTCTATTCTTAACAAATGTTTAAGTGTCTCTTATTTATTGAGTCTATGTAAAGCATTCAAGAATTTTCATATGGAAAAATAAAAATACTCTTTTGTACTTTAAAAATTTTTGACTTAATTATAAATTTATAATTATAAATTTCATAGACTATGCAGATCTTAAATGTACAGGTTGATATAATTTTAAATATGTATATGCCTTTGTAACTCTTAACCAACTCAAAATACAGAAAATTTCCTTCCTGAAGTTTCCTTTACACCTCTTACCCCTTCCATTTAATATCTACCCCCCTCAAAGTTGTCACTATCCCGACTTCTATCAGCATAGATAAATGTGACCAGTTCTGAACTTCATGTAAATGGAATCATATAATAAATACTCATTTGTGTTCATCCTTTTTTTATACAAACATGTGGATAAATCACCAAAAATCTATTTTCTTGCAGTTAAGTAGTAGTAGTTTTCTTAGTTTTTGTGTGATTACAGTGATAGTGGTAATCAGAAAATTAGGTTTCTCACCAAATCAAAATGAAATTTGATAAGCATACCTGATTTAGATGACTTGGATAATGAGCCTTGGTACTTTTTGAGTTGATGGTATTTAAATGAGATTTTGAAATTTTGAGTTAATGCTGGAATGAGGTAAGACTTTTGGGGATTGTGGGTTGGGAGGAATATATTTTGCATGTGGGATGGATTTGACCTTTGAGGGGTAACAGAGGGTAGACTGTGGTGAGTTAAATAGTGCCTGCCAAAATGTTCCTCTACGTGGAACCTTACAGTGTGACCTTATTTGGAAATAGGGTCTCCGCATATGTAATCAAGTTAAGATGAAGTCACACTAGATTAGGGTGGGTCCTAAATTCAATATGACTAGTGACCTCATAAGAAGAGAAAAGACACTGATCTAGACACAGAGAAGGCCATGTGAAGACCTAGGCAGAGATTAGAGTGATGCCAAAGAATACCAAAGATTGCTCTGTAAGGATTTGTTCCTTGATCCTTTATAGGGAACATGACCCTATGGACACCTGGATTTCAGACATCTGGCTCCAACATTGTGAAAAGTAATTTCTTTTTTAAGCCATCAAGTTTGTGGTAATTTTCCATGGCAAGCCTAGAAACTAAAGCAAAATTTTTGTTTTTGTTCTTAAATTTTGTTGATTTTACTACTCGTGATGCTTTATGGCCCAATGCAATTTCAACACTCTCAAAAAGGTTAGTGTCATTATAAAACACCTGTTTACCCGGTAACTTTTTCTAGCTTAAAAGCATCCCATTTATTACAGGTTTCAAGGCCAAGGTTTTATTCCAGAACAAAGTATTTTAAAATCAGGAATCAACCTATCACATAATTCTTATTCCCAGTCACTTGCTTCCTTCTCTTTTCATAAAACACTAACCTTTCTCTCATACTTTCCCACCTGTCTCTCCTCTGCCTATGCACATGCTGTCTTATCTGCCTGAATGCCTATCCCACTTTTCTCTACCAAGGCCGTACCTTACCATCTACACCTCGAAAGTTCTGGGTGCATTTTATAAAGCTTCCCTTAGGCAAGCTCACTGTGAAGGCTTCTTCCCTTTTGTGAGTTCTGCATCTGAAAGATTGCTTCCCTCTCTGTGTTATTCCCACCCAAGAGCAGAATATGATCCTCACCCTTAGCCCCCTTGCTTTCCATGGATGTATTATTTAGCCTCTCCAAACTCCTCCTTGGCAATGGAAACATCATAGAAATACTTTCACAGCAACAGTTATTCTACTAACATCATTACAAGAAGACTTCTCTCCCAGAGTCTTCTGGCATAAATTCTGCCTGGGTGTGTGGCTCATGATATTACCTGCAGAGCTAATAAGCTTGGATTTTCCTTCCTTCATGTTCCTGGGACTGACTGGCTTGCTTGCTTTCTTTCTTTCTTTCTTTCTTTCTTTCTTTCTTATATTTATTTTTTTCAGAGAGAGAGACAGAGAAACAGAGAGTGAGCAGGGGAGGAACAGAGAGGGAGAGACAGAATTCAAAGTAGCCTCCAGGCTCTGAGCCGTCAGCACAGACCCTGAAGCAGGGCTTGAACCCATGGACTGTGAGATCATGACCTGAGCTGAAGTCGGATGCTTAACCGACTAAATCACCTGGGTGAGCCATTCCTCGGACTTTCCTTTTGGTTTTCCCTAGTTTGGATTCCCTGTTTCCTGTACCTTTGTATTTAGATTCTTTGGTCATCATCTTCCCAGGAGCTTATGAGGTTCTAGGAAATGGGCTAAAGCATTTTCTCATTTAATAAACACAGTGCAACCTTATATGGTAAATTGCACTATTATCAATATTTACTTTAGCCAAGGCCACAGAAGTAGAAAAGTTGGACTTATCCCCAGATCGATTGAATGCAATTAATGCTCTTAATCAGTGTACTATAATGGTGTCAACAGCAACAGAAACTCTCTAGAGAGGTTCCTGTTTGTTTTATTATTATTTTTAAAATTCACGTAGTAATGGCAACTTAATGTTCTACGTCAGAAAGTAGTTCAAGTACAAAGAACTGGCTTTGATTTAAAGACACCAATGAATCCAGTTTCTGTTCTCTAAGAACTATTACAAGATACCTATAAGAATATATAAATGAGTGAGAAGGATGTAATATTTTATAGCAGTTTTTTTAAAGTTTATTTATTTTGTTTTGAGGGAGATTGAATCCCAAGTAGGCTCTACACTGTCAGCTCAGAGCCCAACATGGGGCTCCCTCTCACGAATGGTGAGATCATGACCTGAGTCAAAATCAATAGTTGGATGCTTAACCGAATGAGCTACCCAGGTACCCCGACAGCAGTTTTGATAGTAAAAATAAATAGGAGACATTTTGTAGGATTTGCTAAAAAAGATTCTGAATTTATATTTTCATATAAAAAAGAATATTAATATTTAAATTATTACATCAAAAATCCCATTTCTATAGCATTAGATTCTTCCAAATTTGAGTAATGAGTAAAATGTATTTGAGTGTATTTATTCCCTGTTACTATTAAATCTTAAACATTGTGCTTACAAGAAAGTGTTAAATATTTTCACCAATACAAAAAATACTTTTGTTTTAAATTGGAGAACTCAAATTTATTCAGAATGAGAGGTAGATATAAAAAAATAAAATACAAAATATATGGTTTTCTAAATAATGCTAGATGTAGTATAGTAGACCAAATAAGTTACATATTTATTGGATAATTCAGGAAAATGAAAATGTTAACCTATATAAAGGTACTACATAGAGTAGAAACCATACTTTTCTTTATTCTTCGCATTTCCATTTTTATTCCTATAGAATGGGGAAATATAGAGAACCACATATACTTGTTATCTCAGTAATTCAGCTGCATTTCAATTTTAGCAGCATATCTATCAGCTGAGGATACTTTACAAGTCTGTTATCATGGGCTTCCTCATTTGCCAAATAAGTGATAATGTGGCTAACTTTGTCAAGTAAGATTGATTTAGACTGCAAAAACCAAAGAGCCAAATTAATAGAGTTTAAGCAATACAGAAATTTATCTCTTTTGGGGTGCCTGGGTGGCTCAGTCAGTTAAGCATCCGACTCTTGATTTTGGCTCAGGTCATGATCTCATCGTTTCTGAAATAGAGCCCTGCGTCAGGCTCTGCCCTGATAGCATAGAGCCTGCTTGGGATTCTGTTTCTCCCTCTCTCTGCCCCTCCCCTTCTCTCTCTCTGTCTCTGTCTCTCTCTCTCTCTCTCTCTTTCTCTCTCTCAAAATAAATAAACAAACAAACTTACAAAAAAGGAAATTGATCTCTTGTATAAATATCTTGTGTATGAAGTCCAAGTCAGTATAGAGGTTCTGCTCTATCATTCCTGGGGTGTTCTTCTCATTCTCATAATCCAGGTTGATGGCTACCACATTCTAGGCAGCAACGTAGAAGAAGAAAGATAAAATTAAAAAGTTGACATATATTGACCAGAACTCAGTCTTGTGGCCACAAGAAAGATGCAAGGGAAGATTGGAAATATAATCCTTATCAGGGTGACTGTACACTCAACTCATTTAAGTGGCTGTGCAATGAGGCAATAGAGTATGTTGAGTAAGAGTGCCAACTCAGGAGGTGGATTATCTGAATTTATGACCTGGTTTTGTCATTTACTTGCTGTTTAATCTTGAGGGAAAATGCAAAACTTCTCACACCTTTATTTCCTCATGTGTAAGATACATGAAGTTAGAACCTATCTTAGAAGTAGTTCTGAAGATTTCATGAACTATAACATGTAAATTACATACTACATTTAAATAATACTATTAAGCGTTAGATCTTAATATTTCATCTTAAAACTTCTCTTTGTATTTACCAACTTGTAATGATCTGCTAATTAATGTAATTAAACACAGTACAGATTTATTTTTTCTTCCAAAAACCAACCAAATAAGTATAACACTGTACCCTCATATTATAATTTGCTAAAGATGGATGAAAACATCTTGGATTACCCATTAAACCATGGACTAAATTTTGGAAGTCACAAAAATAGACCAGTAGATCCCTGACATGATCCACAAATGAATTTTGTTTCTAATTCCTATTTAATTATAAAAATATATTTTTAATTCTGGAATTTCATGTTCACAATAACTCACTAAGTAATAAAAAGATAATCTAGATATTTCTAACATGGCTTATATAGGAGAATTGGACGTTATGTTTCATTTATGATCACTTTCATACGAAGATATATCATAATTGGTAGTGATTTTATAGCAGCTAAAATAGCACACTAGTATATGCATACCCACTTTCAAAATAAAAAGAAATCGGGGCGCCTGGGTGGCTCAGTCGGTTAAGCGTCCGACTTCAGCTTAGGTCATGATCTCGCGGTCCGTGAGTTCGAGCCCCGCGTCGGGCTCTGGGCTGATGGCTCAGAGCCTGGAGCCTGCTTCCAATTCTGTGTCTCCCTCTCTCTCTGCCCCTCCCCCGTTCATGTTCTGTCTCTCTCTGTCTCAAAAATAAATAAACGTTAAAAAAAAAAAAAAAACTACATGAAATTAAAAAAAAAATAAAATAAAAAGAAATCATCTTGCTCTATATCACTCAAACCAATTATAGGCTTTGCAATGTTGAGCAAGTGTTATATGACTTCTATATACCTTAGTTTCCTCCAAAACAAAGATAATAATACCATCTACCACATGAATTTATAAAGCAAATGAAATGATTTAATAAAGGCAAAGTATATAAAAGATGCAGATATTATAGTTGTGTTTACCACTTGCCTTATTCCATCAAATGTAACATTGGTTGTAATAATATAGACATTTTTTTATTACTCATTCACATTGGAGAGTTTCTTATGTCTCAAGGCTAACCTCATCTTCATAAGAAAGGTTAGCTTTAGAATGTTAGCAAGCTTCTCATTGAAACTAATATTTAAGGATGGTTCTCTTGGAAATTTTTAAGTATGAGATAGCACTTCCTAAAACATAATTATTAGAAATAGCATTCTTTATTTTGTGTTGAAGTTCTAATAGAAAGATATTATCTGTACAACAGGATGAGAGACTGTGTTTTTTAAAATATATATATTAAAGTAAGACAAGGTTATTCAGCACACCAAATTATCAACATGAAGTTTATTTATTGCCTCATAGTTATGTTTGTATTAAGACTTAGGAAATTATACTTGAGAAGGTTGGGTTGTCTACTCCCAAAAAGATATGTCCACGTCCTAACTCCTGATATCTATGAATATGATATTTGAAAAATGAGGTCTTTGCAGAGGTATTTAAGGATCTTGAGAAGGGATCATCCTGGATTTAGGGTGGGCTTTAACTCCAATGACTGAAATTCTAATAGGGGAAAGAAGAGCGATGTTTGAAACAGACACAAAGTGGGAAGCCATGCGAAGATGGAGGTAGAGATTGAAGAGATGCCTCTACAAGCCAAGGAACCACCAGCAGTTAGGAAAGAGGTGTGGAATGTACTATCTTTCAGAGATTTCAAAGGGAACCAACACTGCTAACTCTTTGATTTTAGACCTTTGGTCTTTGGCACCATGATAGAATAGATTTCTTTTTGAATTTTAAGCCAGCAAGTTTGTGGTAATTGCAGCCCTAGGAAACCAATGCGTGTATCTAATATATTTTTGATATTCATGTAGCACTGTGATTATAACAATTTAAATCAGCACTGAATGTTTAAAAAGAATTGTGGGGGCTTTAAATGGAGACCATCTTTTAGTGTGAACATTAGTGGTATAATTAGCATGTACTACTAGAGAATGTGAAATGAGGCACTATAGTGTCTGAAAGAGTGGAAAATGGCTGGGAAGAAACTGGAAAACACTTCTTCTAAACTCTCATTTTATAGATGAAGTCTGCATTTGGACTTGGGCTGTGGTTAGTTTTTACTTTAGTTACATTTCCTTAATCTGTCATGCCTCCTGGTTAGTAGCTCCAATGAGAAATGTAAAACTTTTAAGAGTCAAAGGATCAAGTGGTATGTAGTTTACAAACTAAATGGTGTCTCCCTAGAGATATAAGTATCACTTAAAACCACACCCTAATGATTACAGAAATCATTTCCTCCAAGCTCTGGTAATGAACAAAAGCCGCATTTTAAAAGAAACAAACCAAAACAGTTTTTGTTTGGTCCCTTCGGAGGTCGCCAAGATACAGTATAAAAAGATCTCAGGGTCTTGCTTTTAGCCCAATGAAACTTAGGAGTTTTGTAATGATAAAGTTTTCTCTTTCAAGGTCTTTGTGCACGCGTGTTTCTGCAACAAAAAGATATAAGGAGAGGTATTTTACAAGAGTTGTGCCTTTCAGTATCTGATTACTCTTTTACTCCATGGGGCACTTTGCTAACGTTTTCATTTTTGTCTTTATTTTCTGTCTTAGTAATTGATCCGCAGAGTAGCTGCTTTTGGAACTGATGCATTTAGACAGCTTCCGCCTGGTGGATAGGAGTTGCTAGGCAACCTCACCTTTAAGAGCAAGGTTGCTGGGTCTTCTCCCTCAGAGTCTTGTTTGGGGCGAATCTGAGGCAAAGATTACTTCCAACTCTTGTGTCTTTAGGCCTCCAAAAACAGATTTAGAAAGAATACTTGAGTACTTAAAAAACATATCAATGTTTTATCTTCAGGCATTAGGTGGTATTTTTACAAGACTTTTTTGAAAAATTCTAAATATCAGATCAAAGTTTTATTAAGATCTTAAAGTATGAGTTGAAAGCATGGCACATTTATTTCTTATGTCTGTAGGTTATTTGGCTGATCATTCTATTTCTTGAAACCGCAATTTCATAATTATTCATGTGAGTGTTATTACATTTAAATAACATTGTGGTTATGATTACTTCTTTGCCACAAGTCATTTTTTTTTTTTTTAAATCTTCAACCCTGGAGAAATGGCACAAAATAAATATTGAGAAATATACAGAGCTGTTGTAGTATTAGATGATTCAGTTTTATGGCTATGTCTATTAGGTAAGTATTGATTGTGATCCAATTACAGAGAATAGAGGAAGACTGAAATATTGCCATTACGTTCAGGTCATAGAGGTAGTAAATTTTTATCCCTGACCTATTGCCAATTCTCTACCTGAAGAGTTTGGAATAAGACATGATTTCTCAGGGGGAAGACAAGGGTGTAATTTTCTGCCATTGTGCATTTCCTACTACTTTAATGCCCATCATCTCAGGACAAGAGGAGAGAGTTGGCTGGCTCAGAAATAAAAAGCACGTTGTTAAATGTGTTTTGCTCTGTTGGAGCAACTTTGCTCATTCGTTTGTTTTCAACCTAGAACCCAATGAACTGATGAATTCATGATAGTAGTGAAAGACCAGAAATGGTACAAACATGATTCTTGCAGGGCTTTCCCCAAAAGAATTTGGGCAGAAATTACAACAATTTTGTCCATTTATATAATGTGTGCATTATTTATTGTCCTCACACTCATTTTTATTCTTAGTGAAAAAAAATCCACTTCTGTATATTTTTATTGAGTAGGTATTTGTGAGGAGCTCTCAAACCAGGCCATTTGTTTATAATGGAGAGGGGATATGGTGACTTCGGAGAAAAATTTCCATGGCAAAAATATAACACTAACTAGATAATTAGGAAAAAAAATACCTAAATTGCCCTTTTTTAACCTAAAATTTTCAGCATTTGGTAGAAGAGATCCAATTGGTGAAGTTACATAACCAAGGTAGATGGGATGAGTCTGGAAGTATGGAAATTACTCAGATGACACCAGACTTTCTTTCCAACCTTACTGTCCATCATCTGTTTAACCCCTGAAAAGTATCAATGATAAATGTGATAATAATGATTTTTTAAAAAAATGAAATAAATTAGACCGTATTTAATACTGCTATGGAACTTGTTTTGCTGCATAGGAAGTATTCTATTTTCTTCACACTAACCAGCAACTTAATTAGTTCAATTTGTTATATCAAAGAATTCTTTGAATGTAAGACGTGAATTCAAATTAGTAGATCAGGAATTTCTATTGAAACTATTGTGAAGCATACATATAAATATAGTCATATACATATGAATTAAATAAAAATATATTACTAACAAAAGTACATAACAAACCTCATAATACAAGTCTTGGATTTCATACTGTAGAGGAATAAAGCTAGACTGTATCAAAGAGTTAGTTACATGTGAGATTTAGGACTGCTATGGTTGGTAGTACCTGTTACCAGGGAAAAAAATTGTCTTAAAAGTTAGAAATCTTTCTCCTAAAAACTGAGATATGTATAAAACACTCAGTGGGAAAAAGGAGTATTAAGTAACAAAGTACACAAGAAATTATGTTAGAAAACTATGGTTCTACACTCTTGCTTTTACCTCTTGCTTATCTTTCCTATGTGTAATAATTGAATTCCCCAGAAAAGCCCTCATTTGTGTGCAAAGGCCAACCATTGACAGGACTTTCTTTGATCACAAGATTGTTCTTTAAATTTGTTAAAGTCCATATCTTTTAAATTGAAAGCAAGATGAAGCGGCCTTCTATAATTCAGAAGTCCAAATTTAGTTTCATATTAAGTATATTATAGACTTTCTGTGATAAAACTTGAAAAGAATTAGAGGGTCATTTCTGCATGGAAACCTGTGCTCATAAATGTCTGATCCTCTTTGATAGAAACCAGTTAGGAAGGCTTTTCAGCAGTGTGGGCAATACTGTAGAGTTGTAGGAATAGGTATTCAGAGAAATACATGTGTGTGTTAAGTATTTAGGTGAAGAAAATATTCAGAGATTGATGATACATTGGATTGCAGTGGCTGAAAAGGGTGTTATTAAGGATGCCTCTAAGGTCTCTGGGTTATGTATCTTTGATTTGTTTAGCAAGGAATTTCTTGTGAACACACATGTATCTGATATTTGTCTTGTGTTCATAATTTGTATTTCCTACTTATGCTTTTCTCTCCCTTTTTGTTTTGCTCTCTACCATTTCTTTTCTTTATTATTTTTTTGAGAGAGAGAGAGAGAGTGAGAGAGAGCACACAGGGGAGGGGGAGAGAAAGAGGGAGAGGGAAAGAACATCCCAAGCAGACTCCACCCCCAGAGCAGAGTTGGACACAGGGCTCAGTCTCAGCACTCTGAGATCCTGATCTGAGTTGAAATCAAGAGTCAGGCGCTTAAGAATCAGAAGCCATGCAGGCATGCCTGTTCTCTACCATTTCTAATTTAATTATAGTCATTCCTTTGTTTTCACATTTATAATTCTGTTCCTATTTTCATTTTATGAGTGATTAACTTTTATTTTTAACAAACATTTTTTTTTAAGTTTTTATTTGTTGTTTCTATTCCTGGAAAAGGCAAACCTTTTAACATTTTACCTATTCATCTCCTGTACTGACATTCCAAAATCTTATAATCTGGAGATCTTTTTGTCTTCTGCCCCACTGATTTAAATATTAAAAGGATGCTTCTTTTCAAAATATTTTCTTAAAAATTAAATCGTTATAAAAATGATGTCATACATAGTTTACCCCAGAGGCCTGAGTGGTTTAGTTGGTTAAGCATCTGACTCTTGGTTTTGGCTAAGGTCATGATCGCATGGTTTCTTGGGTTCGAGCCCTGCATCAGGCTCCATACTGACAGAGTGGATCCTTCTTGGAATTCTCTCTTTCCCTCTCTCTGCCCTGCCCCCGTTCATTCTCTCTGTCTCTCTAAATAAATAAATAAAATATTTTACCCTAATTTTATGTTTTATCTATGTTATCCACAATTATTTTATGCATATCAAGTTGTTCATCCCTGTTCTTGAGTTTTGGAGGGTTGGGGAAAGGGGTCTTTATTCTGATTTATTTAATTAGAATCATTATTTGAGTATTCCTCCCCCCACCCCACTAGAAATGGCCAGATTCTCTAGGGCAGAATTTTGACATGTTCATGATAGTGTTAAATGTGACAAGCCTAACAACTAGTAAATATTAGACACTAAAAACTCCATTGAAAAAAGGAATGAAAAAGAGGGCTATTTTATTTCTTATATGTTAAAAGAAAAATCAGATGTTCACAATATTTTGTGTTCATATATAAGTATGTGTTTCTTTATTCCTTTTTCCCCCAATTTTAATACAATAAATAAGATACCTGATAGGAGATAGATTCACGAATCATTGGAAATACATGATTTTAAGATATTGATACTTGCTAGGGTGCTTGGGTGGCTCAGTCAGCTGGGTTTCCGACTCTTGATTTCTGCTCAGGTCCCAATCTCATGGTCGTGGGATCTAGCCCTGGGTCATTAGCACAAAGCCTGCTTGGGATTCTGTCTCTCAGCCCCTACCCTGCTCATATACATGTGCACACTCTGTGTTAAAATAAACATTTAATAAAAAAGATGTTGATACTTGCCAAATTATCTTTTAGATTTTTTAAAAAATATTTTTTTACTTAGAATATATCTGAATATGCCCAGAAATATTTCATTTTAAAATAAGTATAAGCATAAATTGGTAAACTGTTTCATTAAAAAAATTATCTTCCTTTATATCAGAAAAATTATCTTCCTTTTTTAAAAAAAAATTTAGTGTTTATTTTTGAAAGAGAGAGAGAGCAAGACACAGAATTCAAAGCAGGCTCCAGGCTCTGAGCTGTCAACACAGAGCCCAACATGAGGCTCCACCATGAGATCATAACCTGAGCCGAAGTTGCATGCTCAATCAAATGAGCCACCCAGCACCCCAGATAAATTATCTTGTAATATTTCTTTGGGTACCTGTTTCAGACACATTTAGGACTTCCTTCTGCAATCATAGAATCAAAATATCTGAGCTGTAGCCAAGGAAACTTTTTTCCCCCTACTGACCACAGTTGATTCTGCTATTCTATGATTTATGATGTTTATTGACATTATAATTGTAGGTCATATTGAAATATATAAAGCATTACATCTACATGCTTTACAGCATAAAAACAAACTACCAGGATTTAGGGATTCATAGGGTGGGATGAATTATGAGCATAACAATAATTGGGAGTAAACCAATTAGAGAAGAGAGGTAAGGCATCTCAAAATCAAGAGATGTTGCTAAATATTGAACTATTTCAATTTTAGCTTCCAAATTTGTACAGTGCTTTCCATTTTGAAATTCCATTCTAATAACTTCCTTTGAAATCTCAGAAAGCGGGTTGAACAGGGGAATCTCATATACATATATTTGTATGTATACAAATAGTATACATTTAGTTATATGTATAAATATGCTCCAGAAAGAGAGACAGATATGTATATAAAAAAGAAGCTATTTACTTTATCTCTCTCCCTCTCTGTCTGTATTTATCTATTATCTATCTACCTATATATCTGATTACTCATGTTAAGAAAAAAATTTAACATGCTGTTTGCAAAAATATTTACTCTTCATATTATATAATAAGCCTGCCATTCACAGAGACTGGCTTCTGATCTCCCTATGAGTCTACTCAGGACACCAAAGGAGATAATGTTCATTATTAGTTACATGCTTGCTCTATAGTTCCTCTTAAAAAAAAAAAAAAGTGGATTGGGATTAAATTAATTGTAAGTGACCTATTTCTCGTAAGTTTAGGTATAGAAAAACAAATTTATAGTGTGTTCTTATATTTTTCTTTTCTTTTAAGTCAGAACAATACAAATGAAAAAAAATTAAATAAAAGAGCCAAAGGTTTCATCTTGAAAATAGATATATAATTTTATCGCATTCCCCTAGATAAAAATTTTAAAAATTTAATTTTGGAAAGCAATTAGATTTTCACAAAAAGGTTTACTCAATCTTGATAAAATCCTCACAGGGAAATGGATGGATTTTTAAAATGTGACATCTGAAATTTTTCTCATTTTAGTTTTTTGGATTTGTTAATAAAATTGTAATATAACATTTTCTTCTGTGAATTCTCTGCTAAAATACAGGACTTTATAGAATTTTGATTTTTTTATACATTTGATTTTTGTAAATGTTTCTACTGAGATGTGTAATCCTTAAAACTCTCATTTCTTTTATAATGTTTTTTAAAAAATATATGCCAGATGTTATTCTCCTAGCATCAGTAAGGCAATAAACTTTGAGTTTGTGTTTTACATGAAAAGAACTATTTTGTATTATAGGATATTCGTGCTGAGAATGATCCCAATGATCATCTAACTTCTTCACTTCATTGTATTATTTGTCAATGAAAAAAATACATGTAAATTATTCACAAGATGACAGGCATTATAAATACAAAGAATAAACCCCCGAAATCCTACAGAGTTGAGCAGGAAAGCCATGAAGAATATGAAACCAAATGCTGTGAAGTGAACCTTTAGACCATAGATGCAGCTCTAGTATTTATACTTTCCACTGCCTCTCAAATGTCATGCACATTTACGTATAAGTGATTGAACAAAAAATGCAATATGGCTGTAGAAGACAAACCAAAGCCATCTGAAATCATGAAATTATCCTGACACTTAGAATTATTCATCTATAAAAATAAAATTAATTCATTAACATTATCTTATGTCAGTCTTCTTTAGACTTCCAAGTTGGAATAATGAGGATACTAAATAGTTAAATATAAGAATCTGCTAATGCCTGAAGAATTACTATTTCCTTTGTGTAATTTAATGGATTTCAGTTTAAACTAAAGGTATACATGACGATATATAAGGAAGCATAATGAAAATATTCAAATTTTATTTGTTTTTATCTGAAGTATAAGATATCAAACATTTCTACTAATTAATATTTAGTTTGACACTGGCGACCTCATTCCTCATGTCTTTTGCAGGTGGCTTTATTGTTGTCAGTCATCTTTCCACAACCCATAGTATACCTATTTTTGTCCCTCCTTCAGCTGAGTTAAGAAAAAGAAAGTATTTAATGAACTTGTTTGTAGGAACAGGCTTTACCTTAAACAACATATATTATTGTTGCAGCAGGAGTGCTTCTGACTCTCCTCTCTCTGTCAGAAAAACACTGATAAAAATATGTTTCTTCTCTTTTCCCTACTTTCCCAAACATATTCTATTAGACCTCGGATGCAGTTTTGATCCTTGTCACAATACAGGCCATGGGGAGTTTGAGTAAAATGATTAATCTGAAAGTAGGGTCCCATCTGTTAGCTTCTCACATGGGATGTTAATCTTCAAAGCTGGAAATTCATAGGGATGGATGTGTAACTATCCTGAGATACAATAGAGTGTTCAAAAATTGAATGATTTATCTAAAAGAAGCAGCTTGGGTATACAGGGATATTTATGAACGTTTGGTGTAGTAAATGTTCAATACCTACAGTAAAATTCACGGAAATATATGTCAAGGTACCTAACTTGAAAATATAACTTGGAAAAAGTTCACCTAAAATTATTCATTCTATGCTTTCAAAACACTAATTAGGGTTATTTAGAATATCATTTATATTCATTAAACCCTGGTATAAAATACTATTAATGATAATAATGTTCCTCTTGAAATATAATTATCTGGAGAGAGCTGTAAGATCTGACAATGATGTTTATCCTTGTGGGACCAGAACTTCTAGGATTTTGATTTTATTTTTTTAACATTTTATTTCTAGATCCAATCAGTTATCAAATTTTATTTCTTAAAATTGAGTGTTTCTCTAATTTTATACCAATATTCAGGAGGAAGTCTATCATATTTAAATATCTACCTATGTATTTTTTTCTCAAGATACTAAGATCCATATGTTATTTGGCATATTTAGTACACATAAGGAATATTAGAAAAACTTACCTTAGTATGACATAATGACTGTAAATTTTTTAAAATCCACAAAATCTTCGCAAACAAAATAGAGACTTAAAGAAAACACTGATAGCATGTAAATTGGATCCTATTGCTCCATTTCCCTTGGAGAGAAAGCTAATATTTGAATTTTTTTGGCTCTTTGGGTAGAATGTGCTTTCAGCATTCTTTCTCCTATTTTTGTGTCTGACTTTTCCCCATTCTTGCAACGGCAATTTCACTATTCGAAAGTGGCAATGTATTTTGAAGAAAGAAATACAATTCCCCATAATAGCACAAGTTCTGCTAAATTTCATGTCCAGCATATTCTTAGGGGTTTCCTGAAAAGATTGTGTACTTGTGGTGTAAGGTGCACAGCACTGCCCTCCAACAGAACTTTATGGACAGGTTGGGAGGCTCCTTTGGCTTTGTTGAGGAAACATTAACCATCTTTATACCACTCATCTTGGTTGCCACAACACAGTGCTACCAAATAAAAAGAAAATTGACTTCAGAAATGGTGCCTGCTAGTTCAAGCATCAATCCAGTGATAATTATTTTGGCATTCATATTTGGAATCACTGCTGTTTTATTTACTCATGACATATCAATACTATGTCAGATCATTTGTAGTAAGCAATATCATGAACCTGTCTCATTTGTTATCTTCTCCAGGGTTGCTTAGATTGAAATGGCATATGCCTTTGACATGTTTCTAAGGCCTGTGCCCTTCCCCATACATTCCTTCGTGTGGCTGCCAATACCTCTAAGTCCTTGGATGCTTCTCCAGGGACCCGAATTGGTTTTCTGTTACTCTATCTAATCTGTATCCTAAGCCAGACCATTCTAAATATACTCTAAGTTAGGGAAAACATACCTAGTCATTTTGGCATGATGTGATAATGGACAAATAAAAACACTAACTTGTTCATTATTTGATTTGATTTATATATGAAAGGGTTTATTTACAGACAGAAACAAGAATGTATTTATTTTAATTGATCACAGAAAGTCTCTAAATTATCAAAGTTCCTTACTCAAAGGAGGTATGTCTAGTGGATAAAATTTTAGTTTCCTTATAATCTTGAAGTCTTAATAATATGAAGATGGTTTGGAAAGTGAACATATCAGAAGAATATCCCAGATTATTACCACTCTTAAAGTTCACAACTTTGGCATCAATTTTGCATTACTGATATTCTAATTTAGAGTAATTAGGAGCTATATAAAGATGAAATGAAACATCATAATGCTATTTATTATTATTATTATTTATTACATTCACTTCTCTTTTTCAGTTCTTACTCTTATTTCATGTATTTGCTCTTTTCTGCAGAAGACCCTCTTGTCTCTCCAGTTCATCTTTTTTTCCTCTCTCTTTCTACTCTTAAACCGTGCAGTAATTTTCATATTTATATCTGAGGATGAAAAGAAGTATAATAAATAAATTATGTGGAATATGGATTTAAAATTTTATGGGCTCAGGAATAATAAACAATCTCTACTTCATATGGTTAGAGATTTAAATCAAGATTGATTTAACATCCTTCCTTCAGGTAAGTATTTTATTGGGAGAACATTTAGATCATGAGGAGAATTCAAAGTATTGTCTACCCAATTGACTGTGTCAGGAAGGGAAAAGATGTGAATATTTTCCCATGATTATTCCTTTTCATCTTCATGGGGCCTGGAAATATAAAGCATGAATGATAAACGGAAGAATACAATTTTAAGAAAATATATACGGTATGATTTCTTCATTTCTCTTCGCATTTCCAAGTAAAATTTTCATAGGTGAAGCTCTAACTCACAAATTATGTCAAGCTAAACTTTGTGAAATGTTCCCAATTCACTTATGTGTATTTTGTATGCATATTTTCTACTCATGCAGTGGAAATTATTTAAAACAACCCAACTCTTGGAAGGCATTATACATCCCAAATTTTTATACCTTCAGGTCATTGTGCCTATTGCTAAAGAAAATACACTGAAGAAAAATATTAATAGGAAGCAAATATAGTTTAGCTATTGAGTGTCACACTGTCTAGGTTCACATCAGAGTTCCACCACTAATCACCTGTCTGCCTCTAGCGGGTTATTCAGTCTCTCCATCTTTATTTCCTCATCCCTACTATTGTTTTAAAAGCAAAATAACTAATATAACCTAAAGTCATCAGAAGTGTGCCTGGCTTAGATTGAGGATGGGGTTCACCACTTTGCACAAGTCCATGGGGCACCATTCAAGTTGAAATATTTGTCATAGGTGCCTGCTGGAACACAACATGGTTTGTGACTGGTGCCTCTCAGAATTGTACTACGCAACAGTCTTGCATGGCATGATGTAAATTAGCTGTTTTTATCATTGTGATTTATGCCAGGGTGACCTTATTTCTTGGTTTGCTTATGACAGTCTCAGTTTGTTTCTGTCTTTCTGGAAAAATTATTAGTAACAACCTTTTTCAGTATCAGAATCTATTTTTTCAAGCCTGGTAAGAAGATATTTGCAGGCTTATGTGTTTTGAACTTTAATGAAAAGGATTTTACTTTTATTTAAATTTCAGTATGTATGAATTCAGACTCCACTAAGTCTACAGGGCCTATGATACATCAGATTTCTATAAATAAAGCTATTCACTTTGCTCAGGGCAAACCCAAAATTTGTTTTGTCTTGTTTTCATTAGTACTCTTTGTTTCTCCAAATGATTTTTTTTCATATGATTTTTTAAAAATTTCATGACACCCTCCATACATATTTTGACGTATAATCTCATCAGAATTAATAAAATTAGGATGCCATATTTAATTCTCATTCCAAGGCAATTCAAAAACACTCTACACTATTTTGGCATTTCCCAAAGTTTTTGGCTCATTACCCCCATGGAAAGGATTATTTGCAGGGGGAATTTAACTGAAATGGAAGGAATTTGGGGACATTTATAAGAAACCTGGTCATAAAATTTATCATGTTTTTTTAAATTACATAATTATGATAAAAATAGAGATTACAGAGGATATTAAACATTATTTTATAGAAAGCTCCCAAATAAAATCTTTTATTTTTTTATTTTAGAGAGATAGAGAACATGAGCAAGGGAGAGGAGGAGGAGGAGGAGGAGGAGGAGGAGGAGGAGGAGGAAGAGAGAGAGAGAGAGAGAGAGAGAGAATCCTAAGCTAGCTCCACGCTCAGTACAGATCCCCACACAGGGCTCATCCTACAACCCTGGGATCATGACCTGAGCCAAAATCAAGAGTCAGACACTCAACTGACTGAGCCACCTAGGCACCCCAAATCCATTTTTTAAAAGACACACTAGAGCCACCTAGGCACCCCAAATCCATTTTTTAAAAGACACACTAGAGCCACCTAGGTGCCCCAAATTCATTTTTAAAAAGACACACTAGAGCTTGCTTCCATGTCAGAGTATAGTTTTTCTTAAAATGTAATCTTTCATTAAAAAAATTAGTATGTTGAAATTTCTTGTGAAAATAAATTTCAAAATCATTTAGACTTTTTGATATCAACAATTTAAATGTAATGATGATTGTTTCTTAAAGAATACACACTGGTTGATCTACTAATCTGGATTTTTAAAAATTTAAGTCTAGGGGCGCCTGGGTGGCTCAATTGGTTAGGCAACCAACTTCGGCTCAGGTCATGATCTGGCAGTTTGTGAGTTTGAGCCCTGCGTCGGGCTTTGTGCTGACAGCTCAGAGCCTGAAGCCTGCTTCAGATTCTGTGTCTCCCCCTCTCTCTGCCCCTCCCCTGCTCTGTGTCTCTCTGTCTCTCAATAATAAAGAAATGTTAAAAAAGGTTAAAAAAAATAAGTCTAAATTCTCCAAAGTTAGATTCCCCTGCCTCTGATTCCATGTATTTCATCAACACACATTAGTCTCTATTCATGGTCTTGTCAATTTACAATTAAGTTAATTCATGTATTAAAAAATGTCACTCTGGAGGGGTGCCTGGGTGGCTCAGTCGGTTGGGCGTCAGACTTCAGCTCAGGTCATGATCTCACGGTCCGTGAGTTTGAGCCCCATGTTGGGCTCTGTGCTGACAGCTCAGAGACTGGAGCCTGCTTCTGATTCTGTGTCTCCCTCTCTCTGGCCCTCCCCTACTCATACTCTGTCTCACTCTCTCTCTCAAAAATAAGTAAACATTAAAAAATATTTTTTTTTTAAAAATGTCACCCTGGTAATCTATTTTTAAGGGCAATGACTATCCTTTAACAAATCTTAAAAAATGGAAGTCACTCTCAGATTTTGAGTACCTAATCTTTTAAAAATTGTTTTAATGTAGATTTACTGAGATATAAATGGTTCATAAAAATCGACACATTTAATATATATTAAACACATATATATTATTTGAAGAGTTTGGATGGATGGATGTACCTGTGAAACCATAGCCACAATCAAGGTAACAAACATATTCATCACCTTTGAAAGTTTACTCTGGTTCCTTTGTTGTTTTCTTGTAGTAACTACACTTAACACAGCATCTACCCTCTTAATTATTTTAACTGCACATTTGTGGTTGTACCACAGACCTCTAGAACTTATTCATCTTGCATAACTGAAACTTTATGTCTATTTGAACAGCAACTTCCAACTTCTCCCTCTTCTAGCCATGAAAAACACCATTCTACTCTCTGCTTCTGTGAGTTTGATTATTTTAGAAACCTCATATAAGTGGAATCATGCAGGATTTTTCTTTTCATGACTGACTTCTTTCACTCATTATAATGTCCTCCAGATTCATCCATGCTTTCCCATATAGCAATATTTCCCCCTGTTTAAAGGCTAAATAACATTCCATTGTATGCATATGCTGCTTTGAATATAACCAAAAGAACTGAAATTAGGATTTTGGAGGGGTTATGTATACTTCCATGTTCATTGCAGCATTATTCACAGTAGTCAAGATATGGAAAACAAATAGTAGATAAATAGATATAGCATGTAAACTTTGATAATACCCTTCCTCTATATAATCAATACTTGTATATGAAACAGAAAATTGCTTATACTGAGCCCATCTTGTTACATCAAAGATAAAAAGAGGTGAGTCTAGCAACTTTGATGTTACTAGATTGAGTAATTTGAGATATTTACTGATTTAATTATTCAAATCTACCAGATAAGTTACATATGAGATCTTCTCTATGACTAAAACTATACTTTTTAAAAAAAAATATTTTTTAAATTCACATCCAAGTTAGCATATAGTGCAACAATAATTTCAGGAGTAGATTCATAATGCTCCTTACCCATTTAGCCCATCCCCCCTCCCACAACCTCTCCAGTAACCCTCTGCTTGTTCTCCATATTTAAGAGTCTCTTACGTTTTATCCCCGTTTTTATATTATTTTTGCTTCCCGTCCCTTATGTTCATCTGTTTTGTATCTTAAAGCCTTCATATGAGTGAAGTCATATTTGTCTTTCTCTGACTAATTTCGCTTGGCATAATACCTTCTAGTTCCATCCATGTAGTTGCAAATGGCAAGATTTCATTCTTTTTGATTGCTGAGTAATACTCCATTGTATATATATACCAATTTTTTTAATCCATTCATCCATCAATGGACATTTAGGCTCTTTCCATTCTTTGGCTATTGTTGATAATGCTGCTATAAACATTGGGGTGCATGTGTCCCTTCGAAACAGCATACCTGTATCCCTTGGATAAATACCTAGTAGTGTAATTGCTGGGTCATAGAATAGTTCTATTTTTAATTTTTTGAGGAACCTCCATACTGTTTTCCAGAGTGGCTGCACCAGCTTGCATTGCCACCAACAATGCAAAAGAGATCCTCTTTCTCCACATCCTTGCTAACATCTGTCCTTGTCTGAGTTGTTTATTTTAGCCATTCTGACAGGTGTGAGATGACTTCTCATTGTGGTTTTGATGTGTATTTCCCTGATGATGACTGATGTTGAGCACTCTTTCATGTGTCAGTTGGCCATCTGGATGTCTTTTTTGGAGAAGTGTCTATTCATGTCTTTTGCCCATTTCTTCACTGGATTATTTGTTTTTTGGGTGTTGAGTTTGATAAGTTCTTTAGAGATTTTGGATACTAACCCTTTACGTGATATGTTGTTTGTAAATATCTTCTCCTATTCCATTGATTGCCTTTTAGATTTGCTGATTGTTTCCCTTGCTCTGCAGAAGCTTTTATTTTCATGAGGTGTCAATAGTTCATTTTTGCTTTTGTTTCCCTTGCCTCCGGAGATGTGTTGAGTAAGAAGTTGCTGCGGCCAAAGTCAAAGAGGTTTTCGCCTGCTTTCTCCTCAAGGATTTTGATGGCTTCCTGTCTTACATTTAGGTCTTTCATCCATTTTGAGTTTATTTTTGTGTATGGTGTAACAAAGTGGCCCAGGTGCATTTTTCTGCATGTTCCAACCAGTTTTCCCAGCACCACTTGCTGAAGAGACTGTCTTTATTCCATGGATATTCTTTCCTGCTTTGTCAAAGATTAGTTGGCCATACGTTTGTGGGTCCATTTCTGGGTTCTCTATTCTGTTCCACTGATCTGAGTGTCTGTTCTTGTGCCAGAACCATACTGTCTTGATTACAGCTTTGTAAAACAGCTTGAAGTCTGACTAAAACAATACCTAACTGCATCTCATTGTTTTCTAAATTAAGATGTAAATTGGGACACCTGGGTGGCTCAGTTGGTTAAGCGTCAGACTTCAGCCCAGGTCATGATTTCACAGTCTGTGAGTTCGAGCCCCGCGTTGGGCTCTGAGCTGACAGCTCAGAACCTGGAGCCGGCTTTGGATTCTGTGTTTCCCTCTCTCTCTGTCCCTCCCCTGCTCATGCTTTGTCTCTCTCTGTCTCAAAAATAAATAAAAACATTAAAAAAAATTTAAATGTGCATCCTCTTGTCTCATTACAGCTTCCCCTTCATGGTACTCACTAAGCAAATTTCCATAGTATCTCATTGTTTACAGTTTTCGTTCATTGCTTTGAAGAATGTTTTGGCATGTTTTTGCCAAATAAATACATTTAATTCAAAATTTTCTCTTCAAGAATTCCATTTAGTACTATTAACCATGCATATGGACTGACTGTAAATTCAATGTGCAATACAGACTTTTTGAAGTCTAACAATCATCTGACTTTGTGTTGTTTTTATGCCACTTGACATGTTGTCACTTCATGTTATGAGTTTGTTTCAATAGCAAACATTTATTTCTTTGTGCTAGTGGTGTAAAATGTAGCTTTAAAAATTGCAAGTCAGCTGGGAAAATAAGTAATTTTGTAGTTATGTGAAACATTTTGGATTTAGCTTTTGATTGCAGTATTTTCTAAACAGCTTCTTCAGCTTGATATGAAAATGTTGTAATAATCTCATGGAAACATATTGTTTCTTAATTTGTACTTATAAAAAAAAAGCTGAAATGAGCTCAACCTTTTTTTTTTTTTTTTTTTTTTGGTTTTGATGCAAGCAGGCTGGGTCTGAGTGCCCAGAAGAGGGTCCCCATAGGAGCATGGGTGAGGGTTGTTGGCTTCGTGCAGGATAGAAATCAAATCACATGCCAGAGGAAGTGAAACAGAGTTGACTGAGTAGTGTGAGTGATAGAGTATAACAGACAGAGTGGAACAGACCAGCAGGTTCTGGGAGGATACGAAAGAAAAGGAGAATGAGTCTTGTCATCATTTGGGGCTTATATTTAGGGGTATATATTGGGAAAGAGGTCCAGGATTCATGTTCCTTCAGGAAGCCAGGGGTAGGGTCCAATCAATGCTAGTGACAGGTGAATACTAGGTATATTTTATAAATCGTTGAAGATATGGATACTGATGCCAGCATGAGCTGAGGCTTGTTTGAAGCTAATGTCCTGAACAGGTGTGGGATTCAGCTTTTCTTAGGTGTTATCAGATGCTCAGGGCCTCTGACAAAAATCAAAGAATCGTTAACTTTTTTTCCCCCTTGAAGTGGGAAAAGAACTTCTTTGGTTCTCACTCAGATGTAAGGTAAAATCTAGAACAGGAGTAAACATGCCTGGCAGAAATGGAAACTTTCTAAACTGGAGTCCCCTCAGCTTCCCTACCTTAGTGTTTTGTTTTTTGTTTTTTGTTTGTTTTTTGGTCAGGTACACGGTCTGGTTAGTATCATTCCTCTATTTCATAAGTTTTCCATGTACATAAGATCCTTAGGCTAAGGAAGAGAAATATTATAAGGAGTATGAATTAAATTTGAGAAAATCCTTATATTAGCCATCATTAAGCTGGTGTGCAGTATATGAAATAGTTTATATTAATTTTAACTTAATTCAATGGCTAAAATTATTTTAAAGTAATATATATTTTATGCTGATGTATATCTAAAATTCAAAAAAGTAATAATTTCCTGGAGGTATAATAGCCCCTTTTATGAATTATTAAATTAAATAATTTTTATTTATTTATTTTTTAAAAATAAAAACTAGTATTTTGGAAAAGCAAGCAGTAATTCATGACAACATTTCCATCATGAGCAATAATTTGAGCAGTTGTTAATACTGAAAGCCAAAAATCAGCCACTAACACTGTAGTCAATTATATTCTATATGGAATCAAGCAATACCAAATACTACTACTAATGCTATTAATAAAGATGTAAATTAGAATACACTTTTTACAAAGATACTGTGAAACCAGAATTATTAATTAAACACTAGGCCTTTACATACACAGTAAAAATAAAGAACTTTGCTATCTAACTTATATCTAAAGTAATAACTGCACTTTCTTGGTGTTTCAAGGCAAAGGTCAGGCTGAGGTGCTGAGCTGTATTAATATTGCCCAAATATTTTTTACAATTGTTGCAAAATTCCTAGTTGGTTGTTAAAATGATTTTGAATGTTGGGGAGCCTGAGTGGCTCAATTGGTTAAGTGTCCAACTCTTGATTTTGGCTCAGATCATGATCTCATGGTTCGTGAGTAGATCCCCATGGCTCCACACTGAGAACACTGAACCTGCTTGGCATTCTCTCTCTCTCCCTCGCTTTCTGCCCCTACCCCACTCGTGCACACTGTCTCTCTCGAGGTGAATAAACATTAAAAAATAGTTTTGAATGTTGTATTACTATAAAACATTTTTTTAAACATTGATATTTCATGGCACACTAAACTCATCTGTGGCTTACCTAAATGCCATATCATACCCAGTTTGGAAGCTTTGTATTATTTATCACTTACATAGATAAGAATTTACTTAAAACAAACAAAAAAAGATGAATCATTGCAAGTAAGTTAGTTATTTTAAATGTTATATGGAGATTTTGAGTATACACAAATATCCTTAGTGAACTATTTACCATCACTTTTTGACTAGAGTTTTTAAGAGAAGTTATGTGTTTTTAGTAGGAATTTATCATATTGAATAGGAAGGTGACATAAAAATATAGAATATCTCTGAAATATAGTAAATGTAACATTACTGAAAATATGTTTATCCAGTTTTAATATTAATAAGATAGAAATTAACATATTTGAGCCCAATCAAATTTTGTGAAGGAGGTGATTGTTATATAGAAGAGGAAACTGAACCTCACAGTAATTAAGTGAATTTCACTTAAATAACATAGGGTGTAAATTAGAAAATACTCCAAAATTTAAAATTTGCCTGAATTACACATAAATTCATGTTTGTTAACTCTAGCCTGATGGATGAAATCAATTCCCAGTAAGTAAATTTAAATAGCACCAACTATTAATTATGGAGTATTCTAAATGTGTTACTTGATAATCTTCAACTCACAGTAACAAAGGCATTTGAGTTTAGTTTGGACAATGTATTTTCTAGTGGAGAATAATAAATGATAAAAAAATTAGATGTCATCTATATTTAGTAGGTTTCACAATTTAGGCATGTTGTATTGTTGAATTTCCCTTCTTCCAAAAATAGATGTAGGTAATACCAGACCATTTTGCGAGTACTCTTTGGTTGACAATACTAAGGAAGTACTAAATTAGTATTGTGCATATGTATGTATGGATATGTATACATATATGTGACATAATTTTAAATCTATATTCGATACTATAAATAATGTTAAAATGTTCAGAATGAGCTTTTCATTCTCATTGGATTTAGGCAATCTATTAAACACACTCAGGCATTGGACAGGAGAGAAAAAGAAAGCTTAAAAGTCAGTCTGTCAGATTCCTGTTACTTTTCTGCTTTACCCTGATTATATGGCTCTAACTTCATTTTGACTTCTTCTTTTATATTAATTGATTATCAAATGTTGCCTTTCTCTCTAAATCACTGCATCTTCCATCAGGAAATTTGTTCTGTTTCCTTCTGAGACCCTCTACATTCCCTGCTCTGTCATTCTGAAATTTTCCCTCATTATGGCTTTCCTTCATTTCCTTCTTCACCCAAGAGGGAAAGAAACCATCCTCTCTTAAATGCACATCTTTTTGGTAACTTCCGTAACTGCACTTAATAAATACTAATAGTCACACAAAATGCACTCTGCTCTCTCATTCCTACTTATATATATGTGTCATGAACTTTGGAAGTGTCGCAATTCAACTGCACATAAAGAACAGGTTCGCAAAAGATATTTAATTCATGGTGGTTGTTTATTATTTGTGGTTTTTTTTACTTATTTAATTTTGAGAGGGGGGGAATGGGGGAGAGGCAGAGAGAGAAAGAGAAAGAGAGAGAGAGAGAATCCCAAGCAGTTTCCACACTCAGTGTGAAGCTGGAGGCAGTGCTCAATCCCACAACCATGAGATTATGACCCTAGCCCAAGCCAAAATAAAGAGCTGGACACTCACCCAACTGAGCTACCCAGGCGCTCCTAATTCATGGTGTTTAAACATAAGAGCTCATGAAACTTTTTAGTAAAAAACAAAACATTCTAACATTAAAAATATTTTGCATTATAGTTCTTCAAGAAATTGATTTTTTCTGCAGCTAAAACTAGAATTATAATTTTTATTATTTTTTAACTTACCAAGAGTTCTATATTCTATATTCCTCCATTTCTTTTTATATTTATTATTATTTTTTAATGTTTATTTTTTGAGACAGAGAGAGACAAAAAACAGACCATGAACAGGGGAGGGGCAGAGAGAGGGAGACACAGAATCCGAAGTAGGATCCAGGATATGAGCTGTTAGCACAGAGCCTGGGGCTAGAACTCATAGACCACAAGATCATGACCAGAGCTGAAGTCTGATGATTAACCAACTTAGCAACCCAGGCACCCATCTTTTTATATTTATTATTATCATTACCTTGCTGCTTGCTAATTATAGATTGAATATAATACTTCAGTGAAAACTAGAACACAGGCTTTTAATAAAGGTTCTGTTATCTTTTTAATTTGGAATCAAATGGGATAATGTTTATGAGAATGGCCAATACCTTTTATTTTATTGAAAAAGGGTCATTATTGTATCATTTTAACAATTAGAATTGCTTTAGCATTCAAAAAGAAATTTTTTAATAACGGATAGTTTTCTAATAACTTTTCAAAAAGTGAGTTTGTAAATACGGACAAAGATTTTCAGTTTTGTTGATGATAATTGTGTTCAGAAGTATCGTATTATTATTTTGTGCTATGCACAGATGGCCAGTTATTTAGAGGACTAGGTAAAGCAATAGATTGATGTGAAAATATAGATAAAAGGAGGTATCTATGTGTCCAGGTCAGTATTTCCTATATACTATTAACAGACAGCAAGAATCAGAGGATAATACAGGAAAATGTAGGAACAAGTGTCATACTGGATAGAAGAGTAAATAAAGAAAATAAAATGTAAAAGTGCTAATGAACATAAATGTCAACACTGTGAGCCTCATGGGAGTAAGGATTTCTGTTTTCTTCATTAACATATATCAAGTACCCGCAGAATAGAAGACACAATAATTTTTGAATAAATGAGTGAGGAACAGCTGCCAGAGCCTACATGATGTCTACCAGGGGATAAAACTCAAAAGCACTGTGAGAAATAAGCCCACTGACCCAATCAGAGGAGATTGGGAGATCAGAGAGCACAGTGAAGGGAGGCTTTAATCAGTGTTCTTGCAGGAGCAGGTGTGTGATGGACAGGCACACTCTGGGCGGTTACAGCAGGCAATTTATCTCCTAGCGTGAAGTCCCTCCCCTGATTCCTCATTGGCTGAATACTACAGAGGTTACAACCTTACTCAAAAGCTGCCTATGCCCATGTAAGGCAAAAAGTAGTCTGATTGGAACAAATATAGATTCCTTGAAGTCAGGAAGAGACTTCTGTTCTTTGGCTCCTGCTCATTGCAAAGCCCATGAAAAATAAGCTTGTAAATGGAGAGGGCAATAAGAATCAGCAAGGTGAAGTATCTAAGGGTTTGGGACTCCATTGTGGATGGTGGGGAGGGGGTTCGTACATATTTCCGATAGGTTGTAAACCTACTGTTAACTAGACAGCTTTTATTTGGTATTTCTGAAAATGAATCATCTCACCTCTCACAAGAACAAAGAAATTATTAAAACAGAATCTGAATTTGAACCCAGATAGCATAGAATCAGATATTCTTAAAATGACCTAGATAAAACTGGCTATGAAAGAGTAGAGGTGGGATGCTGATTCCTGAATTCATTATCAGGTGATTTTAGTTATTTAATACGGTTACTATATATATAGTATATATATATATATATATATATATATATATAGTGTGTGTGTGTGTGTATATATACATATACATATATAGTTTTTTCTTCCATGCCATATTCACATTTAAGTTCACTGAGTTGTACCTAACTGAAGGTCAGTTTCCCTGTATTTGTAATTCTTAAAATAGTTTCGAGAACCTAGCTTGAATGGAGGGAAGAGTAGGCATACTATAAAAACATTTGCTTTAATACACTAAATATAATGATCCAGATTGACTGTTTCCACTTATGGACTCAGGGAAAGGAAAATCATGCACTGTTTTTACTTTATTAAAATGTTAAGTCTGAGGCATCTCACATGCAGTGAGAAAGTTCAGATTTGTTTAAGGACTCACACACTGGCTATGGCATTTCTGGAGGTGAATAGGTTAAGCGAGTGCAACACTAACAACATTCCACCTTAACCTTTCTGAGATACAATTCTCTTCTGTTATGTGAGATTACAAAAGCCTGCATGTGAGTCATAGTTCTCTCAAGGGGCAGAAAAACTATTCTATAGCCACTGTAATTACTCTCAGGTCACAAGAACATCCACAAATGGCAATCTTGAATCCCAGAGTTCAACCAATGTGACATCAGGTGGATGGCAGTTGAAGTCTTTCACTGAAGAGGAAGCAACTCAGTGAGTGACCTCTTTCTCCTTCCATTCTGTATTCTGCTTTCCTCTAAGTCAGTGTTATACTATCTCTCAAGAAGGAAGCAGTTGCCAAATCATGGTACTCAGAAACCATTAGGAGCAGTCATTCCCTTCTTTGAGATTTATGTATTCTTAGTCCTCTGCAGTGGGTGTTGGCTAGGCCCCATGCAAGACCAATCACACAATAACTAATAGAATGTGAATCTTACAACTTTGGCACATCTTGGAAACTATGATGCAAACTTTTTGTTGATGACATATATAATCCTGTCTGTTCCCCAGTGTATCCCTTGTTCCTAGAACATAATATGTATCAAAGAGAATGTGTCAGAAGAAGGATCACGGGTGGGCCCTTGTGTTCTTATATGACCTTACCTCCCAGTGATGAGACAATGAACCTGTTCTTACTTCATTTTTATCCTCCAGCCTCTTACTCTGTGAGTAAGAGTACTCACAGTCAAGACTCACTTCTTGACTACTAAATTCAGACCTGCCTCCAAGAGAACTGGAAAGGGCCACAGAACTGAGCCCATTCACTTGACTCTTATCTCTATGTTGCTGGTCATGTATTAGCACTCCCACCACCACTGAACACTGGCCAACCATGTCTGTTACTGTTCCTCTCTCCCTCTATTTTTCTGGTTTTAGACAGGCAAGCACATTTACAATTTCTTTCACTGGTCACTTACAATGGGAGTGTTGATCATTGACTTGCTCACAGCAGACACTATCATTGCATTCCCACTGCTCAACATATTGCCGAACACAGAGATGGTACTCACAAATATTTGTTAAGAAAATAATCAAAGGCATATTGTGTATGCCTGACTTGTTACTTGTAATAGTTCACACATTTGGCCAGTTTATTCGTTGGAAACCCACTGTTTGCAAAGAACTGCATGTGCCAGATGTCAAAGGCAATATATTAAAATGTGATACATGATGAAACCCTCTGGGACAGCAGGAGTGGGAAGCCAGATGTAGTTAAGACAATTGGGTAAGTGAAAGTATGAGCCTTTCTGAGTGAACCTTTCAGAATGAGGAAATCACAGAAAAATCAGATTCAAAGAAGGGCATGTTGGGCCAGAGAGGACAAGGGCACCTGATTGGAAAGAAAATAATTTGAACTCTATTTCAGAGTATATGAATTTGCCTATGGGGAAGAGAAAAGGCATTGCATTAGAAACAGTTACATAGATGTCAATGCTTTCTCTTATTTACTATGCCCCAGACACACTTCCCTTTTCTCAGTTACTCAAATGAGCCAAATTCTTTTTTTTTTTTTTAACCTGAGGGCCTTTGGTATGCAATTTTCTTTGTCTGCGGTAAGGGGGGAGAGAAGAAAGAGAGGGATTTCTTTTCATAAATAAAATTTCTGCTAAGAACGGAAAGGAAACTGGTGTGAATCAAGAAATAAAAAAGGGAGCAAAAGGTGATTTTATCAAAGCACAGGGACAGGAGCCTTGGGCAGAAAGAGCTGCATTAGGGTTGTAACTGGGAACTAATTATATATATCTTCAGGTTGCGAGGGGGTTAGGGATAGAGTAAGTCTCTAAGGAGTTTTGGAAGCAAGGTTTCCAGAACCTTGAGAAGCTATGTGCTGTTAGGAAAATGTCATTTATTACCATTTACTAAAACCTCAGTCATGAGACCCTTCAAAAGTGTATCAGGGGGCCATAAGCTTGGAGTATGATTGCCAGCATATATCTTTGGGGAGTTGATATAAAGAAAGTTTCCAAAGGAATTTTTATATGTTAAAGTAGACTTATAGGTTCCTGGAGGGTTAGGCCAAGATTCCCCTTTGCCCCTAGCAAAGTGTCATCATTGAGGCAGCTGAACTCTGAGAAGGAGGTCACTGTGACTGTTTCAAGGACTTGTCAATGGGCTATAGGCAGTAAGGGAATTTAATTTTTCATTTGCTTTGGTTTCCCACATCACCATGGCAAGCACTTAAACCCCTCTACTTTGTTTTTGGGTAGCCAGGAGTGTCCGAGGAATATCACACATATCCCACCTGGAGGAGGGGGGTAGTGTTAGCTTGTACTTTGCCCTCAGCTTTCCCAATGCTCCCTCATCAGTAAACAATGAAATATGGATGGAATTGGTATATTTCCCTTCCAGGAAGAAACTTCATGAGCTAGATTATGATTCACCAAGTTCTTTTTCCACAATGAGGTGTTTTTGGAAGTACAAAGACAGGCTTCCATTAGCCTTAATCCTCAAGTGACTATGATAAGCAGAACCCCTCCACTAAATCTTGATACACTAGTAGCATAAACAGGACACAAACATGTACCTTAAGTGTCTGAGGCTGCAGTTATGATTGTTTCTGCATAAACAGAAATCTCCTAACAAAAACAATAAACCTTGACTACCTTTATGAAAATGCATTACTTATTTCATAATAATAAAAAAATATCACCCCAACTAAAGGGAGTACAGCAGGGGAATAGCAAAGCCATGAGTCAGAATTTCCACCCTTATAAAATGTTTTACAATAATTGCTGTTCTTTAAACTCACTATAGAAAAGAAACAATGAATTAACATAAGAACTACATGAGATAGATCCTGTAATGTTTCTATAGCAATATCTGGACCATAGTGAACATTTAATAAATGCTAGTTAATGGGCTCTCTTTTCTATTGCTAATGACATTCAAGAATCACAGTTCTGTTTTGTTAATCTGGAGACAATCTAAAATGCAAAACTGCTTCACACAGCAAATGAAATATGGAAAACCAGGAAGCAAACTTCTAGGGACAAAATCCATTAAAAATTCTTTAACAATAATTTAAGTTCATATGCAAGAGTAGTCAATGATGAGAAAAAAAAGGGGTAAACAAGCATAGATGAAGCCACAATAAATAGGTTTCCAATTATTTTATTAGCTTCATGAGCTCCCTAATATAGAAAGGATATGCTTTGGGGATGTAATCCCATGTACAGATAAAATTCATGATTTAATATAATTGATAAAAGATCTCAACCATAAAAACTAGAGAGTTTAATTAAAAGCAATTTGTATAAAAGGAAGTTCATGTCAATAGGCAAGAAATTAGAGATATCATTGAAGCAGCAGGGAGAAACAAATTGTAGTAAGGGGGTGGAAGTCTTTCAGGTGATACAGGAAAGATAAATGCACTCCTGATTCTTGAATAAGATTTGAATGTATTACAATATTCTCAGTATATGAGCAAACTCTGAGAGGAGATAATTTCTAGTGGATTAGAATGGAAATTTATGTCTTTTGAAAGGACTCAAAGATTTGAATTGTTGACTTGATAAAAAAGGCAGATCATGTGACTTCCTCAGGGCTTACAAGGAGACCAGCAAGAATAGGATTTTTATTCAGTTACTGTTACAAATAAGAGACATACATGTTCTTGAAACCCATCCTCACAAATAAGAGGACAATTAACATGATGGGATATCATTTTGCATCTACCAATTATTTATTTCATTTATATTATTATTTTTCATGTAAACATTATTTATTGTCTATTTTACTCTCACCCCAATTTCCCTTGCTGATTTCTCAAACACACTCACAAATATTTACAATAATGTAAGTATTGTGAGCACAAAGAATTGGCTTTGTTTGATAATTGTGCTCCCAGAGCCTACAATTATGATTGATGAATTAATATAGGTTGAATAAATGAATTTGGTAAAGAATAAAAATTTTTAAAAAAGTTCACCAGTGTATAGAAATGTGAGAAAGCATTTACTGTTAGAATTATTGGCAGCAGTTACTGTTTGGATTGGATTTATATTCTTAAAGTCATCTGGTTCCTCATTCTTGGAAGTGCTGAATTTGCAACCCAGCCCTTGTACATTTTGCCTTTTACTCAGTGTTCCCTAAGCAACTCAGTGTCCTCAAATTTGTATATCACTGTAGATTTTCCTGAGGTTTTAGGACAATGTATGTGTTTTACCTTACATAAATCTCAAACAACTTAGAACTGAGTGGTAACATAAACTTTTAAAGCTGTGTGGCAACTATACCAACAAACAGGAATTGCACAGAAGACATATTTCTCTCCAGCATCTAGCCTCCTATAAAGTTGAGAAAGAGATAGAGATAGAGATGATAGAAACAGAGATATAGATAGGGATAGAGATAGAGGTGATAGAGATAGAGACAGAAATAAAAATAAAGAAGTATCTAAGAATATATGAAATAATGTTGGCATGTAATAGAAATTTTATATTATTTTCCTTTAATTCTATTTATATTGTAATAATTTTCCAATGAAGATACATTCTTTTTTTATAATGATTTGCAAAAAAAAACCTATGCTGTTTTCCAAACAATTATAATCTTCTATTGTGTGTTCATTTATGTTTTAGTGCTAATTTCTGATCTTCTCAGTTCCTAATGTTGCCTATATATGCCTCTCTTATTCTCTTAAACATTTCATGACCAAAGTCAAGACTGAGTGGCCACCATGTAAGAGATTCTGTGCCCAATTTTTGATATTTTCATATCCTTAATATGTGTTTATTTTAAACTTCATTTTGATTTCTGAAATTTTATTTTAATTTTTATATGCTTTTGCTGTAAGTATAATATTCATTTGCTTTTTAAATCATAATTTTGTTTTGGTATCTGTAAAAATCTACTTATTCTATTTTTATTGAGGGAAGTACAAGAGCATTACCAACCGCATGGCTTACCACTCCCTTCCTTTCCCGTATCACTTCAGCACCAAACATTTTCTTACTGTTCTACTATACAAGGCATGTTTCAACATCAGTGCCTGGCACACACTCTTCCTCTGTCTGGATTGTGCTGGTCCCAAATATTCATATGATATCTCTCTTATCAGCTTCAGGTCTTTATGTGGGTGGAACGATCTTACTGATGCCTTCCTGGACCAGTCTATTCAAAATTGCAGCACCATCTGGTATATTTGACATCCCATCTGATATACTCTATTCCCTTCCCTGTTTTTTTTTTTCTTTGTAACAGTTTTAATCATCTAAAATACACTATAATTAACGTTTTTCTTTCTTATTGACTGCCTTCCCCTATTGGAAAATAAGTTCCATGAATGCAGGGATTTTATTCAATTTATTCATTGTTATATCTCTGGTGTTTATAGAAGTAGCTATAAGTGCTTAGTAAAACATATTTTATTTACTTATTTTTTTTAAAAAATAAATTTTTATTTATTTTTGAGAGACATAGAAAAATAAAGTGTGAACAGGGGAGGGTAAAGAGAGAGGGAGACAGAATCTGAAGGAGGCTCTAGGCTCTGAGCTGAGCTGTCCGCACAGAGCCCAACATGGGGCTCAAACCCATGGACCATGAGATCATGACCTGAATTGAAGTCAGATGCTTAACCTACTGAGCCAGATAGGTGCCCCAGTAAAATGTATTTTAAATGAATGGATAAACCTTACTGTGAAATACAATCACAGTAAGAATCAGCTGTTATTTAATATGACAGTCAACTAAAATCAAGAGATGGAGACTAAGAACTTCCATATGCTATTTACTATTTTAATAACTTCTGGAAAATTACCTGTAGTTTTCTATTTCTTTAAAAAACATTTTTTTTAACGTTTATTTATTTTTGAGACAGAGAGAGACAGAGCATGAACGGGGGAGGGTCAGAGAGAGAGGGAGACACAGAATCCGAAACAGGCTCCGGGCTCTGAGCTGTCAGCACAGAGCCCGATGCAGGGCTCAAACTCACAGACTGTGAGATCATGACCTGAGCCGAAGTCGGACGCTCAACCGACTGAGCCACCCAGGCACCCCCAGTAGTTTTCTATTTCTTTAGCTATGAAATTGTTACTTTCCTCTAAGAAATGTGAATAAATTTAACTTAATGCTTGGAAAAATACTTACTGGTTCAGATGTTGGTTTCTAAATAAAGTCTAAAGAGACCAGAGATTCTTTGGAATATGGTTGATTCCATAACTGAGACAGGGAAAGTAAAAATGAGTCCAGAATATCTTGTCCTAGAAATTAAGGAAGTGTTCAAAAAAATGACAAGCATGGACATAGACACAGATTTCCCACTGGCTAAATCTGGGACAATTTTATCATCATTTTTAATAAAGATAGTAACCCATGTAATAAAATATGAACACATAGGTTTACAATAATAAAGAAAGAACTAAAAGAAAGGAAAGAAAGAAAGAAAAGAAAGGAAGGATGAGAAGGGGGGGGGGAAAGAGGAATGAGGTCTTAGTTAATAACCCTAGAAAATATATATTTGACAACAATCATAGTAATAATCTGTTTTCTTAAATGGATGTTAAACTTAGTGATTGAAAGTTCAGTGATGAATATGAAATTTATTTATCCAGACTCTATAATGTACTCATTAATTACAAAGAGAAAAAAAATAATAACTTTAGAGTGAAGAAATCTTGTGGACATCACTTAACCAAATGACTAAAGTTGACATCACCAATAATGGGACTAAACAACATCACGTGCTTCCTAATATGTACTGAGAAGGACTCTGTGTCATTTCTTTGGTATTCTTCCTAAAAATGCATCAAAATGTTCTGATCATGAAGAGACATCAGACAAGCTTAAATTGAGGAACATTCTATCAAATAACTGTTACTTTCAAATATATCAAGTTCATGAAAAACAACAATAAAAAAATACTGCAGAAATGTTATATATGAAAGGAGAATAAGAAACCATAACTAACCTCAATGCATGATCCTAAGTTGGATCCTAGATTGGGGGACAGGAAAGGATCCATAGAGGATATTATTGGGACAATTGATAACATTTGAATATTGTATTAGGGTTTCACAGAGAAACAGAACCAATGGTACCAGACACAGAACTGGAGAACCAGAAGAACCAATAATGTGCATTCCAGTCTTAGGTCCAGAGAAGATGAGATGACATGGCCCAACTTAACAGTGGTGAAGGAAAAAAGGAGTGAATTCCTCCTTTCTTTACATTTGTTTTATTCAGACCCTCAACAATTTGGATGATGCTCATCCACATTGAGGAGGGCAATCTATTTTACTGAGTCCACTACTTAAATGCTAATCTCATCTGGAAGAAATGTTTCATTGTTAATATTTTACTTTGGTAACTGTAAATTTTAGAAGTAAACAGTAAAATTGTTATGTATAAAAGTTACATTATCTCCAATTTACTGTCAATTGGTCCAGAGAAAAGAGTCTAGAAATAATAAAACAATGAATCAATTAATGCATCTGGGTAAAGAGTATAGGCAGATTCTTTGTATTACTCTTAAATTTTAAAATGAATTCAAATATAAGTTCTAACAATGCTTCTTGAAAAAAGTAGCATCTATTGTGACTCAATGTGTTGCTTTGATCTGATTCTTTAAAAAGATGAATTAAGATATCACTGATTATTCAGACAGAATCCTCTCTCATATGAATATACTTCAAAATCCAACAATAATTAGAAAATATTATATAAATTTAGAATTTAAATTCAAGACACTTTCTAAGATGAGAAAACTTTAGAATATGAAAGGGAACAAAATAAATGGACCCATTGTTTGTTTTCATAGAGAGTACTAAGCTAGATTTAAGGAATTTGGGTTTTAGGTCATGAACATTGCCTCCATGGTACTAAATGAAAGGGGAAATGCAGTTTCTCAGAGAATATGTCAATATTTGATGAGCCGTGGAAAATATGAAACATATCAGAGCTACAGGATGCCCAACTGCTACTTAATTTTCTAAAAGAGTTTAAAGTGAATGCCAGAATCTACGGACACAGAAGTTTAAAGGCAAAACCTTTTTAACATTCTGGAAAACATTTCCATGGATACTTTTAAAATATCTCTGGATAAAGAAATTAAAGAAACATCACAGTTAATCTATCTCTTTTTATGGGAGTTAGATCAAGGTAATAACTTAGACCTGGGGTATATTGATTCAACAATGCATTCAAATAACTCATTTTTCAGTTGTGGATAAATAAGGTTAGAAAAACATAGATATATGTATAACCAACTTACAAAATCATTCTGAGAGGGCATTAATAAATGAAGCAACATCAACTCAGAATGTGTTCTTAAATTGTAGGACAGAGAGATCAATTCTTCACTTTTTCCTTGACCTTTTCTTCTAAGCGATTGTCTGAAGACTTGGCTTACCTTTTCCAGACTACTATATAAATATAATGATACAGTACCTAACCTTTTGAGGTTTTGTTTTCTTTTTCTCTTGGTATAGTGCATTAGTGATTTAGTCAAAATACTCTTTTTTTTAAGTTCAATATTTACTTTTCTCTCTAGAGGTACTGATTACTGCTGATGTTCACAGATTTGGGGGGATTATGATGTGCATCCTGAACTGTTTCTTGGCTGTCTCCACTGACTGCTTGGAATTTAGGTTTCTTTTGTCTCCAGTTTGGTACTAATCATCTGCCTTCCAGTTGCTAAAATGTTGCTACTTTTATCTCCCTTTTGTATGGTTTTATAGGTTCTGTTATAAACATTTTATTATTTTTCTGGTTACCATTTTAGGAAGCAGTAGAGGTAAATACATCTGTAACCTTTAAATCTTTGCCTGAAAATTAAATGCTTTTTCACATTCAAAATATTGGAAAAGGGACCTGATTTAGGGCTATGATGAAGTAACCAGGAAAGAAATTGCCCTCCCATCTTAAAGAACATATGTGTGTATGTGTGTGTGTGTGTGTGTGTGTGTGTGTGTGTGTGTGTGTGTGTGTGTGTGTCTTATATTGGACAGCAGGTAAAATTGCTTAGAAAGGGTATGGAGTGTTTCACATGCCTCCCAATCAGACTTTGGACACTGGGTGGGGTCCTTAGGAGGGTATCAGGAGGGGATCTTCTTAGGAATAGGACCAAATTTGTCTGACTAAAGGCTGTTTGAGCACCACCAAACAAAGTTAAGAAATGAACTTCCAAAGCATCAAACTGTTTTCATTTAACTTTAGTGCATCCAAGAACAATATATATATATATGTGTATATATATATATATATATGTGTATATATATATATATATATACACATATATATATATATATATTTTTTTTTTTTAATAAGAATCAGTGTAAAGTTAAAATAGTGAAAAATAATAAATAGAAATATTTTAAAAATTATGCACATGATAGAAATAGTAGATTAAGAGATGAAAACTGCATGTGTGAAAGAAAGAGGGAAAGAGAGGATTGGAGAAAGTATGAACATGATTTGGAAAGAAATGGAAGGTACAAAAGAGATCCTCATGAAAATTCTAGAAATGAAAATATAAAGTATGAGGTTAATAGCAGATTAGGCACTACAGGAGAAAAGATAATTCTCATTATCTAACGTATTCAAAATCCAAACTATGCAACCTAGAGAACAACATTATTGAAAAAAATCCACAATATGAGTGAACTATGGGACAAAATATTTGGAAGAACTTGTATATGAAATAACAAAGGATCAAGATAAAGATGAAGAGTAAAATGAGAAAGTTTCTTTATCACCATTCTAATTCACGTCCTAAATTATACGTGAATATGGTTTACCTCGCCTATGCAACTGTTTTTTCCAATGTAATTTTTGTTATCCTTTTATACCTTATTCCATCTCCAATCAGTAATTGATCTTACTACAGGCCATGAACTTTGGCAAAGTTGTGACCTTTACCTTCAAAGAGATCAATGTCAACTTGTCAGTGACAATAATTCCCATACAAGGTGATCATATTAAAGTAAATATATAAGAACTAAAGGAAGAGAGTTTAATGACTCTGTATACATCGACTTCAAAATACCCAAATAACATTGGCTTTTCTAATATTTTCTGTTGCATAAGCAATTCCATAACCACTGTAACATCTCTTTAATTGTTCATTCCATTCAAAAATCTTCATTATTACAAGCAATATTTTGAAATAATAGCCAAGAAAATTTAGATGTCAAAATTTTTAATATTAAAGTGACTCATTATAAAAAATATTATGTCAAGTATTTCACTATCTGCTGTAAACAACAATATAACTAAAATATCTTGATTTGTTTGAAATACACTTCTAGAAAGCAAAGCTTTTAATAATTTATTCATTATTCACTGCTATATATACTTAATTAACATTGACAATTAGTTCTAAATGAATTTAATTTTCTAAAGCTTTTTAACAAGCAATTATTTTAAATGTCTTGCAGGTTTCTTCAAAAAAATTATTATTTTTTAAATGTCTTTTATGTATTTTGAGAGACAGAGAGGGTGCAAATGGGAAAGGGGTAAAGAGAAAGGGAGAGAGAGAATCCCAAGTAAGCTCCATGCTGTCAGTGCAGAGCCTGACTCAAGGCTCGATCTCAGGAACCAGGAGATCATGATCTGAGCAGAAATCAAGATTCAGATGCTTAACCAACTGGGTCACTCAGGCCCCCCTGTTCAAAAACATTAAGTATAGATGGGACATCAAAAAAGTAATACTATAGTATTTAACTTAACTATATCATCATTAATTGATGAAATTGTTTCATGAATACTTTTATGAAAGACTTAGCTTTTAATACTGAATAATTTTTTATAGTTAAATCTTAGCTTTTAATACTGAATAATTTCTATTATAGTTAAATTTTATGTTCTCATTACATATAGAGGTTTTAGGCAGGCAATGTATCAGCTAGTTTCATAGAGCTTAGGGGAAACATGGAACAGTGGAGAAACCACTGATCTGGGAATTAAGAGACAAAAAATCTACCTTGGCATCCACTAGCATTACTAGTACATGACACTGGAGAATCAATTTCTGTTAAAGTCTTAAAGACTAAATTAAAATTTTCAACAGCTATGTAGGTGTCCAACCGTTCAGTTTCCCACACATAGTTTTACTATCCATAATACAGTTTTTCTATGATCGAAGCCAGTATCAGTCTTAAAAGTGGTCTTAAGATAGTACTTCATATAACCTCTAGCAATGAAGTAGATTTATCACTTAAAAAAAAAAAAAGTAATAGGGACTCCTGGGTGGCTCAGTCAGTTGAGCATCCGACTTTGGTTCAGGTCATGATCTCATGGTTCGTGTGTTGGGCCCCTGCGTTGCCCTCTGTGCTGACAGCTCAGAGGCTGCAGTCTGCTTTGGATTGTGTCTCCCTCTCTCCCTGCCCCTCCGCTGCTTATGCTCTGCCTCTCTCTCTTAAAAATAAAATTAAAATTAAAAAAAAAAGAAAAAATGTAACTTGACCTCAAATAGAATATTTCCAAGATCTCTTTTTCTTTTTTAATTTAATTTTAGAGAGAGAGAGTGCAAGTGGGGGAGAGGGATAGAAGGAGAGAGAGAGTCTCAAGCAGGCTCCATGCTCAGTGTGGAGCCCAAATGGGGCTCCATCCCATGACCTGGGATCATGACCTGAACCCCAAATCAAGAATCGGATGCTCAACCAACTGAGCCACCCAGTGCCCCTTCCAAGATCTCTTTTAATTCTAAAATTCCATATTCTCTAGTCTTCAAATGTTTAGTTTTGAAAAAAAAAAAACATGTAAAACACCAATTTTCTTTATTGTATTTATTGGACAGGATTTTGAGCCCTCTGATGCACAAAAGTGATTTTGTAACCTCAAATGCTTTGCACTCTTTTAATAATACTTTAGGAAATTGTACTTCACAGTATGTTAATTATTTTTCCTCTTAATGGACTAGCCACAAAAAGCCAAGAGCTTCTTAAAGTCCTCAACTTAAATGATATTGTTGTAATGGTAGATTTGAAGGCTTCCTAAATAGTAATAATCAGATTAAATTTCATACAAAGGCAGAGATGATCCGGTGCTTTCCAGTTAGTATAAAAGTTGTTGTAACTGAGTTCCTTTGAGTTGAAAATAATCTTGAAAACAGAAACATTTAGTGAAGTGTATTATGTGCAATAGAATAAAATAGCTAAATATTTCTAAAAACTGTGTGTATTTACTGAGTGTCTGCTTTGTCTTTGCACTTGGAACTTTATGGATACCATCATAAGGCTATTCTAGGAGGAACCCTGGACAGATGAGTAGTGAGAACATTAAAAATCCAGGAGAGTCCTTTAAATTATGTTATTCAAACCTTTCAAAAAGCAATAATGATTTTATAAGATTAATGAAATTTTAAAAATCAAGGAATAGAAAAAGTTGCTGTGATTTGGGTATCGTATTTGTTTTCAAGCTTTCATAACAAATATGAATAAAGAAAATATAAAATCTTACCTCTTTTTATAAGAAAGGAGAAACCATACTGGTTATTTAGGGCAAAGCAGCAATGGACATTAGATTACATCCAGAACATTTGAAACAGTCTTGCACCTGTCTCTTACACTATATTTTTAAAATATTGTGAAAACTATTCTTGGGCCAATAAAATACTAGTAAATAGAAATTAAAATGTTTTAAATAATAAATAGAATAATAATAAATAATGACAAATAATAATAGAAGAAACTGTATCAAAATATTAACTAAGATTATTTTTCAGTAGTGATATTATAGTGATTTAATTTATGTATTATGTTTATAATTAGAAAAAGAATAATACATTTTAATTCAAATGTGAAGGGGTAGCTAGGTCATGATTTTAAAAACATTAGCACAATACAAATTTTTTTAAATTAGTATAGTAATGGGAGAAAGTGAATTAAAATTAAAATAAGTCATTGGTTCTTGAGATTATAATTAGAAAAATAAATAATTATGAAAATGTATTTAAAATATTTTCCACTTAGGTAACTTTGATTCACTATTGAATTATAAGAAGAAAAAAAAAATGTAAATAGTACCACCAACAACAAAAAGGACAAATTTGTGAGTCAGTCATCCTGTGCTATTTATCTCAGTTAATATATAATCAGTTGTTAACTCAGCACATATTCATTGAACATTATTGTTAAGCATTGCCTCAGGTGCAAGAACTTAATAATAATCAGATTCCTTATCTTAAGTTCACAGTAGTTAAAAAAATGACCAACCTCACAAATTAACATGATTGGGTTCTCTGGGAAGTGATTTCAGAGTCCAGAATGGAGCAAAAATGACAAATCCTACTCACAACTTCCCTTCCATTCATATTCTCTGTAACTCCACACAGTTCAAATCCTATTGCCGACTCTTTCCCAAAGAAGCTAATGTTTTGCTTTGTTTCTTCTGACTAGAATGCCCTTTCACTCTGTTCTTTAAAATCCAAACCTATCTCTCTTTTATATTCTTTAAATCACATTTCCAATGCCACTTACTTCATGACTAATTCTGTAGACCTTATCTCCTTCAGACCAATGCTCCCCACCATTTCCCTACCATCAAATAATGCCTACTTTTCTAAACTGCCAGTTCACGTCATTTGTTTCCCACTTCGGGTTCTTATTGCTTCACAAGGTGTATTTGAGTTTTTATTTACATAAATTACTTCCTCTCCACGTGGAGATCTCCACGTGGAGATCATGAAAACATGCCACTCAGTTCTCTTTATGAGGAACATACCTAACTGACAACTCCGACTGCTGTCCTCCTAGATTTATCATCACATTCATACCAGGAGATGCTTCCCACAGTCTGCTCCCAAATATTGACTGAGTGTGGCATGAGTAATAATAGAGGTCCATTCTTGCAAGGGGAAGAATAATTCTGATGGGAAACTTTAGCTTGGGAATGACACCTTGCCCTCACCAAAACTGTCTCAGAACTGTTCTTCAGACTGAGATTCTTCCTACCAATCCTCTTCCATCTCCCCTTTCTCACAGCTGTCAGCACCACAGTGTGGTATGAAAGCTTTTCCCTCCTTCGACCCTTTATTCATCATGGGCCTTTCTCCCAATACATTTCTTGCATGTGTAATCCTATCTTGTCATCTGTTTTTCAGAGGGCACCAAGTAAAACAAGGGAAGCCAGGGATAGCGCAAGAAAATGGGCCATAAGAATGGTTTTGGAGACTAGCTTTCTTAGCTAGGAATATGTTTGCATGTTGTAACAGAACCAGAAAAATATTCCAGAAGTGGATTCTGAAGTTGTTTGGCCACATGGATCAGAAGAAGCCAGAATCCATTGACTTTTGTGCATTTCTCAAGGTACAGAATTTAAACGTGCTGGCAAACATACACATAAAAACCAAAAAAAAGAAAGCCAAAACCAACCAAACAAACAAACCCCAAACCAAACAACAACTTAAAAACAAAGACATTATGGAGCAAAATTATTCATTTTTTTAAAAAATGGGCTTTGGAGAAAGACAGGTGTAGATTTTACTTCTGACTATAAATTGACTGCATGATCTTGGGCCAGTTACTCTTCTTTTAGAGACTAGGTTTTCACAACTGCAGACAGGATTTGGATATCGATATTCCTAACTAACCAGGTTATACTAAGATCTAAAGACTATTGCTCCTGAAAGTGACTCTTAATTGCCTGAAGAACTAGAAATAGCAAGTGAAGTAATGTCTAAATTGTCCTGGCAGACACTGGAAGAAGCAATAAAGACAGTGGTGTTGTCATGCTGGAATGTGTATGCTATATAACAGAAGACCCACCAATGTAGGATGTAATATAGAAGGGCCCAGAGAACACACTGTTCACTAAGGCCACTGGGAATGCTCTGCTGAGGGGGATCAGTATCACAAATATTCAGAGATGACCCTCCAGTGTCCTTCAGTGCTAAAGCAGGAGAGGTGGCTCATTAATATGGAATAGGATTGTGAGACCCCATGTGATAGAGGTCAAATGAGAGTGCTTAACAGTCAGAAGTCAAAAGACCTGAATTATCAGAAATGTTAGAGAGGAAGCAAAGGGGGCTTGATTTGCAGGGAATTGTGGAAATGATTAATAGACAATATTCTTCCTACAGACAAAATGTATAAGAAACCAACAAGGGTCTTACTTTACATCTATGTGATAGCTTATTTCATACATGAATTTGCTGAGCTCAGGGCTACCCAGATAACTGGTAAAGTAGTGTTTTTACATGTGTCTCTGAGAGTGTTTCCTGAATAGATAAGCATTTGAATTGGTGATCAGAGTAAAGCTGATGACCCTCTTGGATGTGGGAGGGTATCATGCATTCTGTTGAGGGTAGAATAGAACAAAAAGGTGGAAGAAGAGTGAATTTGCTCTCCCTTTCTCTCTCTCTCTCTCTCTCTCTCTCTCTCTCTCTCTCTCTCTCTCTTTCTCTCTCTCTCTCTCTCTCTCTCTCTCTTTCTCTCTCTCTCTCTCTCTCTGCTTGGGCTGAGACTTCCATTTTCTCCTGCCCTCAGATACTGGTGCTCAAAATTCCTAGAGTTTTGGACTCAGATCAGAACTAACATGATCAGTCCTCTGATTCACAGGCCTTTGGACTGGAACTGAATTATGCTACCTGCATCCCTGGTTCTCTAGATGGTAGATGGTAAATTATGGAACTTTTCATCTTCTATAACCACATGAGGCAATTAGTATAACAAATTCCCTCTTAGCCACATCTATCTATCTATCTATCTATCTATCTATCTATCTATCATCTATCAATCATCCATCTCCTTTCTATCTATCCATCCTATTGTTCTATTTCTCTACATAACTCTAATACAATCTGCAACCAGAAAAAGGGAAAAAAAGATAAATCAGGAGGCTTTGAGGCTGTTAACCCCATACAAAGTTATGATCTTCTGACAGTTTTTAATCTCAGATCCATTGACTGGAGAGGATATGTATTAGATGTCACTCAAGATTAACTGTAGTGATGGAAACTACATGTGTCCCATTACACTTTGCCCTCTCTTTTCTAAGTTTTCTACTCAGAAAAAGATGCTAGTAGAAACTACTAGGAGCTGCTGCTTCTACTACTACTACTATTCCTGGCTCTAATCTAGGAGCTACTTGCTGGACTGCATGGAGAGAATGATCTGTTTGGTGGTTATGACAATATTTGGTTCAGGTCCACTGTGAGATGCCCTGTTGGCTGGTAGCTCTTGCAGATTTCCATGTAAATTCAGAATGGCATTGGTGTCAAAACCATTCTTGTTTCAGTGACTTAACTTGGTGGAGATACTAATTCTGGACCATCTCTACAAGATGTGGGATTCTTCTGACATGCAACTTTGACTCATGGACTCTTCCTTTGCCTGATCAAGCTTTCTTAAAACTGGGCTGAGACTCTTGCCACTCAATCTTCTGTACTCCCTTCCCTATCTTCTCCAAAAATGTCAGACCTATATACTGGTCTGAGAGCTCCCCTGCCTTTTCATGCATTTTCCTTTTTATCCCTCAAAATGTTTTCCCCAATAAATCTCTTACACTCATATTTCTGTTTTGATTTCTCTTTACCAGAGAATCTGAACTATTTAGCATAACTTAATAGATGATAAGGCCATCTTGGAGCAGAAACTATGTCTTAACTTTCTTTAAATTGAACTTCATACCATATACAAAGTAAACGTTTAATAATTGCATATAAATTTTTGGAAAAAGCATGGACACATAAAGTATTTAACAATCTATAATTTTGTGTAATTATTTCTGTTCTTTACTATCATATGTAGTTGTGATGTGGCACAACAGAGCACCAAATGCAATGGTAAAAAATGAAGCGATGAATTAAACATCTATAGTTCTGTAATTTAAACTCTTTCAGGAAGCTAAGAAAACATTCAGAAATGGTTGCTTTAAGTGTGATGAATGGATTAGAAGGTAATCAGTACTATTTAAGCAGAATATAAAAGTCAATAATTGTTTTTCTTATACTGAGAAAAAATTACTAGTTTATTTAGAGACATATGACATTGTACACAGTTATTAAGATGGAACCCAGTAGGATGTCTGTATCACAATTGAACATCTGAAAAGATCTCTACCTGCTGTGCTGAGAATTGATTAGTTAGTGTTTCTTCTATCTGAAGGGTTTTGAAAATTAAGGGAAGAAAATCAATTATTAGTGAAATGGCATGCTCAGCAGCTCCTTGTAGTAAGCTTTTCTTTTGCAAAAATTGTCCTGGCACAGATACAGGTTACTGTCAGGCAGAATGTGAAAAATTGCCTTTGGCAATTAACAAGTATTTATTAACTTTTGGTGACCGTAGTATGCATAATTATAATGACATAGGTAACAATTAACAGTGCAGCAAATTTAATTGTGTTATTTTGGTGCAACTGCTGTATATTCATATAAAACCCTTTGTTGTTGTCGTCATAATCAGGCTATTATTTAGGCAGGTGTTAGAGAGACTTTTGTTTGTTTTCCTTTTTTTTAAAAAAAAAGATAACAGTAATTACACCTGGGTATTAATCTTTTTACTATCAACAAGAGGTTTAATTTTTTTTTTTAAACTGACATTTAAGAGATTGACTGGTTTTTGTGGTATGAACATTTAACATGAGTTCTTTCCTCTTATAAAAACTTAAGTGCACAATACAGTATTGGTAACTGCAGGCACAATGGTGTACAACAGATCACTAAAACTTACTTATTTTGCATAACTAAATTTTGATGCTCATTAAACAACTCCCCATTTCTCTCTCTACTTTATGCTTTCTGCTTCTATAAGTTTTACAACTTTAAATATCTCATATAAGTAGAATCACGCAGTATTGTTCTTTCTGTGCCTGGTTTCTTTCACTTAGCGTAATGTTTTCTAGGTTCATCCCTGTTGTCACAGTTGGCAAGAGTTTCTTCTTTTTTTTTAAACTAAATTATGTTCCATTGTATGTATGTGCCACATTTTCTTTATCCATTCATCCATTGATGGACATTTCGGTAGTTTCCACATCTTAGCTATTGTTAATAATACTGCAATGAACATGAGAGTGATAATCCAGATCCTAGATTCATTTTATTTATTTATATATTTTTAAAATTTATTTTTAAATTTTTAAAATATTTTAAAAATGTTTATTTATTTTTGAGAGAGAGAGAGAGAGAGAGAGAAAGAGAGGGAGGAAGACAGATCATGAACTGGGGAGAGGCAGAGAGTGTGGGAGATGTAGAATCCTAAGCAGGCTCCAGGCTCTGAGCTGTTAGCACAGAGCTTGAAGTGGGGCTCCAACCAATGAACCGTGAAATTGTGACCTGAGCTGAAGTCAGATGGTTAACTGACTGAGCCACTCAGACACCCCAGCATTTTAAAAGAGGTACTCCCAAAATACCTTTGCTATTGGAAGAGTAATTGTGTGGGTTGAAAACAAAAGTAGCATTGACTGAGAATTGAGCAGGTTTTCTTTTTTTAATAACCTGATGTTAATATAAATTATGTATAATAAATTGCATCCATTTAAATTGTATAATATGATAACTTTTGACAGTTGGATGAACTATGAAACTATCACCACAACCAAGAACAATTGCATAACCCACAGGAGATTCCTTATTTCACTTTGCAGTGCAACTCGTCCTCTATCTCCTGTTCCAAGCAACCACTGATCCTTGTTTTGTCACCATATTTTGCTTTTCATTTTTAAAGATTTTATGTAAGTGGAATCACCCAATATGTATTCTTTTGGGTTTCTGGTTCCTTTAACACTGCATCTTGCCTTTGCAGTTCATCTCTGTGTTGCTATTTGTATCAGTACTCTGTCCTTTCTATTGCTGAGTAGTATTCAATTACATATACCAAGTTGAATGTATCTATTCACCTCTCGATGGACAGTTGAGTTATTTTCAGTTTGGGGCCATTGTGAGTAAAGTTGCAAAAAAAAAAAAAACAAAAAAACAAAAACCAAACATTAATACATGTATTTGTTTATACACATATTCTCTTTTCTCTTAGCAAATAGCTACCAGAGAAAAGGCTGGACTTAGGGTAGATGATCTTAAATATTTAAGACATGACATCCCTTCACAATTCCACCAAGAGTGTCTAATTTTGGTTCCTTCACATTTTGAAAAAGAGTTATTTTTAGTCATGTGTTTTGGTTTTCATTTCCCTGAGAACCACTACTTTGTAAGAACTTTTTATGTGCTAAGTGTTCATTAATATATCTTCATTTGCAGTGTCTATTCACATATTTTGCCATTATTAATTTGGTTGCTTATTGTTTAGTGGTAAAATTTATAGATAGATATAGATATTCTGTGTAAAACACCCTTGTCAGATTAATGGTTTGTGAATATATGCTCCTAGACTGTATTATCTTTTTTGTTTCCCCAAAGTATTTTCAGAAGGGCAATTTTTAATTAAAAAAATCCAATGTATACAATTTTTCTTTTTAGTTCATGCTCTCTGTGTCTGTATCCCATCTAAGGTATCTTTGTTTTTTCCAGTGTCACAAAGATTTTACCTTTTTTTCTTCTAGAAATTTTATACTTTTAGTTTTTATACTTATAACTATAATCAATTTCAACTATATTTTCCATATAGTGTGAAATAAGGACGGATGGTCATTTTTTCCATATAGAAAGACAATAGTTTCAAGACAAGATGTGAGAAAGACTCTTTTGTCTATTAAGTTTCCTTGGTTCCTTTGTTAGGGGACCATGTATATGTGGGATATTTTTTGGAGTCTATTCCTCCATAGATTCATAGGTCTGTCTATCCCTGTGCCGTAACCATGATATCTTCATTTCTATACTTCTTTACTAAATCTTGAAATGAGGTGCAAGTTCCCAGTTTTCTTTTTCTTTTTCTTTTTCTTTTTCTTTTTCTTTTTCTTTTTGGCTCCTCCAGAACTTTTGCATTCCCATAGACATTTTGAATCACTTTGTCAATTTCTACAAGCAAGCCCAGGGAGAGTTTAAATGGAAATAAGCTGAATCTATAGATCAACTTGTGAAGAAATGTCATGTTGATAATATTATACCTTTATTTAGATCTTTCCTTTCTCTCAACAGAATTCTGTAGTTTTCAGTGCAGAAGGCTTATACTTCTTTCACTAAGTGTTTCTTAAGTAATTTATATTTTCAACACTTTAAAAAACATAATTCATTTAATTTTATCTTGAAATAATTTGTTGCCAGTATAAGATGCAATTTTTTAAAATATTAACCAGGCATTTGGCACATTTGCCAAATTTTCTTATAAGACCTAATAATTATCTCTGTATATATTTATGCTCTACAAAGTAATCATAGTATCTTCAAATAGATTTAGTTTTACATGTATTTTTCTTTTTTTTTACTTTGTGTTTTTGCACTGACTGGAACCTCCGGCCCATGATTAAATAGAAAGCATGATTTTAGGCATCATTTCCTTGATCCCAATATTAGGAGAAAATCATTCAACATTTTATTATTAAGTGTGTTGTAATTTGTAGAGGGAAGTGTTTTACAGGGAAAGGGTTCAGAGACAAAAGAGAGTGTAGTAGGCTGATGAATCTTCAAGCTGTTTCATAAAGTAGGGCCAGAGACTGTCAGGCAGAACTGGTGAGAAGCAAGGTGAGAGGTGGGTCCAGATACCAGGGGGTTACTTTAGCATCACTTCCCCATACATCTCTATACCCATTTACTTGGACCATCTCTATTTTTAGCTCCTATATTAATTGATGAATATATCTTGTTTCAGTTGCTGAACTAACTTAGGTTTCAACAGTTCCTGCAAATTCTCTCTATATTGTTAAACCTTTTCTTCACCTATGATCCCTGGCTTTTATATATCTCAGAGCTACACGGTAAGTGTGGCTGAACAACACAAGTGTTTCTGACTTTAAGTCTACATCTTTCATCTTATAATTTGTTCCCAAACTGCAGTTGGAGCCTATGGTTAAAAAAAAAAAAAATAGAAAAGACAGAAGTTATGTTTTTTTTTTTCAAACAAATTTCATGTTCTGCACTTTATATATGAGTTTTCTAGGTCTTTTACTCGGATCTTGTTAGGCAAAATCTTCAGTTGAGGCCCATGTTATAATGAGATTCCATAATGTATGTAGGATCAGAGAAATTAACCAACCCCGAATAGTCCGTGATACATGCTAGAGGGAAAACCATTCTCTGCCACAACTGGGTAGACCCATGACTACTGCCAAAGATAATTGAAGAAACTGAACTTAAAAGCACAGACTTTGAAATAATTTGTACTTGGGTTTAAATCCTATCTCTTCGGGGAAACAGCGTGGCTCAGTTGGTTGTGTAGGACTCTTTTTTTTTTTTAATATGAAATTTATTGTCAAATTGGTTTCCATACAACACCCAGTGCTCATCCCAACAGGTGCCCTCCTCAATGCCCATCACCCACCCTCCCCTGCCTCCCATCCCCCCATCAACCCTCAGTTTATTCTCAGTTTTTAAAAGTCTCTTATGGTTTGGCTCCCTCCCTCTCTTTTTTTTTTTCCCTCCCCTCCCCCATGGTCTTCTGTTAAGTTTCTCAGGATCCATATAAGAGTGAAAACATATGGTATCTGTCTTTCTCTGTATGACTTATTTCACTTAGCATAACACTCTCCAGTTCCATCCACGTTGTTACAAAAGGCCATATTTCATTCTTTCTCATTGGTTGTGCCAGACTCTTGATCCTGGCTCAAGTCATGATCTCATGGTTCTTGAGTTCATGTCCCATGTCAGGCTCTGTGCCATAGGCATATTGAGATTTTGTCCCTTCCTCTCTCTGCCCCTCCCCAATCGTGTGTGCTCATGTGCACACACGTACTCTTTCTTTCTCCCAAAAGAACTAAACTTAAAAAAAAAATCCTAACTCTTCCACTTATTGCCTTGTGACTTTGAAAACTTTGCCAAGCTGTTTAGAACTCTTTTTTTTTTAACTGCATAAGGCAAACGTAAATGATACTGAATACTTTGTAGAGTTTCTATGAAGATAAAAGAGCTAATTCTTACAAACTTCTCATAAATAATTGTCACTGACCCACACATCATGTTGGCCCCCATAGTTTCTGTTCAGGTCAGCCAACTTTTATCTGGGACTTCCACTGTATCTCTTTCCTGAAGGGCTTTATCTGGCCACTTGAATCTGATTTGCTCATAGATGTGCCAGATTATAAGAATTATTCCTTGAGAGCAGGTGTTAATCAATTATTGACAGAAGGAGGTAGATGAACATTTCAGCTTCTTCTCTGCTAGAGTGGAATAACTCTAAGGCTTGTGTTCTGTATTGGTTCCTGGAGTCTCCAGTGGGATTGAGCTCTCGTCAAATACAGTAGCAACTTGTTTGATAACTCCCTCTTGACTGGTTTTCTACTCTTCCCTGTTTTATGAATTAGGGTTTGGCTAAGAAGGTAGGACCATCATGAGTGATATGGGATTTATTTTACAGATTAGATTTTATAAAATTGTGAGAGGTAGTTAGAAAGTCTGTGGAGGTTGAAAGCCTCTGCACTGTGTGGGGGACCAGGTCAGCAGATTGAAAGTCAGGAAAAAAAGCTTGATGTGAAATGAGGGAAAGAAAGACAGATTGGAGTCCATGAAGACAGACAGGAACCCACCTTTGTTTCGCACTGTCTCTGGCCCCAATGGCACAGATGATCTGTGGAAAAGGCTGGAGTTAATGCAACTGAACTGTACGTGTGCTGTCCCAGACTTTCTAAACCTGGAGAGGTGATATTGCAGGATTGGAAGGAGCTGCAGAACTGGCTGCTGCCACACAGTAACAGGATGACCCAATAGATCAATGAAAGGCTCTGGAGCAACAGAAATCCCTGGCACTCTCCCCTGATCTCCTAAGTGTGATAGCTGCTCCTTTATGTCTGCCTTCCCAGTCTTGTGCACATTTACCTTGTGGCCAATTTTATGCTGAAGCCATATTGGGAATACAACTGTGGGAAGCATAGTTACAAAATCACCACACTTTGTTTTCCCCAACTGATGTTTCCTTCATTGTTGAAATAAACTATTTGTACTTGAATTCTTGTCTTGAGTCTAGTGTTTGCTTCTGGATGAAACCCAATTTAAGATATTGCTTAACACAGCATATAGTAAAAATTTAAAAGTTCTTGTTATTTATACCGTTAAAGCAATCTTTCCTGACTGCTGTTAAGATAAATATGTGGTCTCTCCATCTTCCAAATCCTACTCACTTTGAAACTATAATTATCATTGCATTTTAGTATATATACACTAAATGTCTGTCTATCATCTATCTATATATCTATCTATCTATCTATCTATCTGTCATCTATGTATATATGTATCTATCATCTATCATCTGCTGTATTTAGACTTTTAGGACCCCACACATTGAGAACATGATTCAGGAAGTGCTGTGAGGTGTAGACACATCTATATGCTGAATGAATGCCCTAGATATTTCTGATGAAGAAGGTGGCCCATGGACTACCTTTTGAGAACATCTGATCTAGTATATAAATGATATGTTCTGTATTGGTCTTAATTTTCATTATATGCAATGCTATAAATGATTTAAGTTTCCAGTTTTGGATGAGATACAATATTATTTATTTCTCACTGATTCAAATCAATGAGAAAGATACAGAATTAATGACAATAGGAAACAAACTGTTTCACATTGTTCCCTCCAAGAAACACTAGATTGAATTATCTCATAGGACAGGAAAACACCTGAACATTTATTATTTTTAAGTATTTCATAGTATTTTTAAAAACACATGAGATTATGTTTACAAAGAGGCTCAGTGTTTAACAGGAGAATATTTGAAAATTTTTAGCCAAAGATTTCAACATATACACAAAAAAATAAATCTAGCAACTATATTTTAACTTTCTACTGTTGAGGATTTTTTAAATCATCTTAACAATTAAAAAATTTAATTTGAAGAGCACCTGGGTGGCTCAGTCGGTTAAGCCTCCAACTTCGGCTCAGGTCATGATCTCACGGTTTGTGAGTTCGAGCCCTTTTTTGGGCTCTGTGTTGACAGCTCAGAGCCTGGAACCTACTTTGGATTCTGTCTGTCTGTCTGTCTGTCTCTCTCTTTCTGCCCCTCCCCCACCTAGTGCTCTGGCTCTCAAAAATAAATAAATGTAAAATTTTTTTTTTTAATTTAATTTGACTATAGTTAACATACAGCGTTACATTAGTTTCAGGTGTATGATTTAGTGATTCAAGATATCTATACATCTTTCTAGGCTCACCACAAATGTAGCTACCATCTGTCACCATTCAGTGCTATTACAGTATCATTGAATACACTCCCTATGCTGTATATTTTATTCTCGTGACTTATTCATTCCATAACTGGAAGCCTGTATCTCCCACTTCCACTCGCCCATTTTGTCCATCCCCCCAACCCCCTTCTCTCTGGCAACCATCAATTTGTGCTCTGTATTCATAGGTCTGATATGTTGAGAAATACTTTAATTGCCTGGCACTGACACTGCTGTTGGCAGATTTAAAAAAGGAACCAATAGAGTTCTGCAAATTTTGGCAGGATTTCCCTTTCTCCCTACCAATATTATGCAAATGGCCATCACAATCTGTCTAAGAGACCAGTTCCAGGAAGGAGGCTATAATTAGAATGGATCATTGACCTCTTCCAAGAGAGTTTCAGGGTGAATTCATTCTTTCTTATATCTGTGCTAACTTCAGTAACCCCAGAAAATTCAATACTCATGGTTTACACTGCATTTATCTCTTTAAATTCTTTTTCTGATCTCATCTCCTGATGCCCCAAACCTTTCCTCTATGACCCCTGAAACACAATATGACTTCAGCAAAGTCACCTCTATTCCAATGTCTTACTTGAATGTCCCCTTAACTTTCTCACTGTGACAGAAATATGGCTGTCCTCTGGGAACATTGCATTACATAATAGTACAAGTTTATAGTCTCTCATTCCAAGGAAAGTGCCATCTAGATCCTTACATAACATATGCCTATTACTATTACTCTCTCCTCCCTAAGACACTATCACCTGATACCCCCACCCACCCTGTTCCTGGATGCCTTGGGTGGCATTCTCCATCAATTTCTAATAATCTCTCTCTCTCTCTCTCTCTGTCTCTCTGTCTCTCTGTCTCTCTCTCTCTCTCTCTCTCTCTCACACACACACACACACACACACACACATTCTCTCATACTTTTAGGCTTTCCATCTCCTGTGACTCTCAGTCCTCTCTCCCAACACTACCATGGCCTTATTTTTCTCTTTCCAGTATTTTCATACCTTCCAAAATCTTAAAGCATCTCATATTCCAAGGACTGTTTACTGTCTTACCATTTTATTTACTCTAATAGCTCAAGTTAAAACATGCACTTAAATTGCCCAACTGGCACGTCCTATCTATTGACCTTTCCACTGCCTATCATGTACTTCATATTCTTATTTTATTCCTTTTCCTGATTTAGATTCAATGACTTATTTGCTTATTGTCTTAAGTCCATTGCCTCTATCTCTGAGAACTCATCTAAATGCACCCCCAAGCTGAGTTCAATACTCATCTCTCTACTCTTTTCCCATTGGGCATAGAGACATATACAAGTGTACTAACTGGTCTCAATTTAAATTTATGACCATATGAGCCCTCAGTGGACCTCATCAATTCTACTATGTTTAACACATTCTACTATGGTAAGTAATTCTACTATGGTGAATTCACTCTTTCCATCTCTAGGAATTTATTTCACACATCTTTCCTCTTCAAACTCCTAACACATCCCCTCCCCAGTTATCATTCTTTCAAAGAGAAAAAAAGAAATCAGCAAAGAACTTCCACACACATCCAACACCAAGTCTACTAATATCCTTTAACTGGTGCCCTTCTATTCTACTTTATTCTTGAATTTCAATGGATACACTTCCCATGAGTATAAGAACGTCCTTTCACTGAGTGTATTTGTTCCTATTCTTCTTGCCTATTTGAGGATTTTGTATTAAGAGTTATTCTCCTCTTTATCATTAATTTTTACCTCTGTATTTATTCATTACCATCACTATACACAAACAATATAAATTTACAAAATCCTTCCCTGAATCTTTGTTGCTGCCTGGCTACCCCCTTCTGTGTCTGCTCCTCTTTCTAACAAAACTCTTTGAATAGTTGTCCATGTTCATGATGTCAACTTAATGTGCTCCTATTCATTCCTGAACCCACTCCACTCCATTAAAACTGGTAGATCATTTATAAGAGTTCTTATCAAATAATAATAATAATAACAATAATAGAAGATAGAAAGAAACTTGGTGCTGATGCATATGTTTATTGCATAGACTGTGGTGATGGTTTCATGGATGTATACTTCAAACTCATGAAGTTATATACATTAATATGTACAGCATATGAATGTTAATCATATCTCAGTGAAGTGGGTTAAAAATCAATTAATTGATATAAATGCTGTTATCAAGACTAGCAGTGTTTACCCCCAAAACATAGGAGGTTATTTATTTCTTTTTTTGCCTGCATTTTCCACATTTTATTCATCAACAAATGATGTTGGAAAATCTCACTGCCTTTTCTTCCTTCCTTCCTCCTTCCTTCCTTCCTTCCTTGCTTCTTTCCTTTCTCTCTCTCTCTTTCTCTCTCTCTCTCTCTGTCTCTCTCTCTGTCTCTCTCTCTCTCTCTCTCTCTCATTCATTCATTTAAATAGGTTTTATGCCCAGCATGGAGCCCAATGCAGGGCTTGAACTCATGACCCTAAGATCAAGAACTGAGCTGAGATCAAGAATCAGATGTCCAACCAACTTAGCCATGCACCCCTCTCACTGCTTTCTCTAGACCCATCCTCATCCTGACTACATCTTGTTACCTGGATTACTGTTGTACCTTCCTAAGGGTCTCTGCACTTTCAATTGTCCTACCCTTCTAAGACACAACAAACATTGAGATTGTTTTCAGATGATGTTAACTTGTGTTACTCCTCCTCTCGAAGTCCTCTAATAGTTTCGTGTCTCACTCAGAATAAAGCTTAACTCCCATCAAATTACAGTGGCCTATAGCCATACATTACTTGGTCCACCTGCTAGTTTTCTTCCTATCATTTACCACTTTCCACTTGATTCCTCCATGTCCACTACCCTAGCTTCCAAGATCCTCCTTGACCAAAGTAAGGAAACTCTAGTCACAATATCTTTGTACTTGGCATTTACTTTACCCTGGAGGTCTCTTTCTGAAGTATTAACAGGACTCTCTTTAGGTAGAAGTTTGAAAGGTAGAAACTGAGTTGTTTGTATTCTCACAGAAAAAGTGGAAATTTACTGACAAAGTGAACATTGCTAGGTGAGGACAAAGAAGTAGGAGAATGATGGGCAACTTTGAGGAGAAACAACTAAATAAGAAAGGGTTCACTTCTCTGAAGGTGTGATGATTTCATCCTCTCTGAACTGTTTGCTTTTTCTTTAAGGCCTTCCAAACTTAGATCTATGGATAGGACAAAGATTTATGTCTGCAATATGTACACTATGTCCATGAACATAGTTGAGAAGTAGAAATCTGTCATAGCAAAGATTCAACAAATGCTAAACAGACATAGACAGTGTTTTGTTGAATTCAAATTTCTTCACCCAAATTCAGAGTAGGTTATTTTGGGCCATACTAGTAAGAAATTAAAAAAAAAATCTTTAAGATGTCTGTTTTTAAATAATGAATTAAAAACACCTCTCTATTAAAATATTTATCGTTTACTCTTTTATACTTCTTTTATTCATCCTTTTATTCACACTCAAAACCTTGAAAATCATAGGTCTGTCTTGTGCTCAGTAATAAATGGATCTTTCTCTTTTACCTAAATGAATTTCTTATATTTGAAATTCTTTTTTTAATGTTTATTTTTTTATTTTCGAGAGAGAGCACAAGCGGGGCAGGGTCAGAGAGACAGGGAGACACAGAATCTGAAGCAGGCTCCAGGCTTTGAGCTGTAAGTACCGGGCCCGGCTCAGGGCTCCAAATCACGAATCAGGAGGTCATGACCTGAGCTGTAGTCAGAAGCTTAACTGACTAAGCCACCCAGGCACCCTTGAAATTCTTTGATAAACATATTGGTAAATCAGTTCAGGGCATTAAGTATTTACGAAGTATTTCTTTGTAAGGCATTGGGCAAAGGGGCATTTTAAAAGAAGTACAATAAGTCCAAGGAACTCTACCTAAAAGCCTAAAATAAACAACAAAGAAACACACATATTCAAAAAAGCGAATAAACAACTTTCTCCTGTCCATAGATGCTCTGTTGTTTTCCACAGTAGGCCAGCCCCAAGTGGTCTTTTGGATCATCTGGCTTTCCCCGCGGCTGTAGTTCATTCTGCATGTATTCTAGACCAGTGTGCATTATCAGTCAACACTTCATTAATTTTTCAGCTTCAGGGTTTTATTGAATCATCACTCTATCTATAGCCTCATTCCTGTTTTTTTCATTATTAATATTATTAATATTTTATACTTTAAGAGTATCTTAGAAGAGAGAAGCATATCCTCATTTTCAATCCATCATCTTGGATGAGAACTCTAGGTCTTCTTCTGGTTAATTATATCTGTGTTTCTCATAACACTCCAATCCCTTCTTGTGACTTGCACTGACATCTATGTGCTGATCAGTTTCACGTTATTTTCTGGAAATTTTCTAACACTGTGTTAGGAAAATTGGAGCAATTATGGAGTTTGTTTCACAGGCAGCAACTCTCTGTCAATTTGAAGAAATAGACCTAACAGTTAACCACATATCCACACTTGATTCACCCCAAAATCCCTGATTTTTTTCCACAACTAGCTAATTGATAAGTAACTTAATATGGCACAGGTGGTAGAAATAGAAAAGATGGGATTGATTCACAAGACATACTAAGAAGTATTCACAGAATTTTGTGACTGTTAATATATGAATGTTGATGTAGAGTTCAAAGGTAATCTTAAGGTTTTGTTTTTGTTTTTTTGTTTTCTCCTTGATTTATGACATAGTAGATAGTGACATCATTAACTGAGTTTGGAGGTCATGAGACTGGAGTTGGAAAAGGTGAGCAAGTCAGTTTTTGGACATTCTAATTTTTAAGTACCTGTGGAAACCTCCAGATAAAGATGCTAGACTTAATTTACCATGATAAAAGCTTTATGTAGAAGATGATCAACTGTTCTGATATGCCTGGGACTGTCCTGTTTTAAGCACTGAAAGTCTGCCATCACAGACTCAGTCCTGAGCAGACTGGAGGAGATGTTACCCTAGTCTTTTAATAAATATCAATCTCTAGGAGAGGTCATATTGCTTGAGCGTTTTCCCAGAAATGTTATGTTGGGGCACCTGTGTCTAACTTCGACTCATGTCATGATCTCACAGTAGTTTCTGCTCCACATCAGGTTCGTACTGACAGGGTGAAGACTGCTTGGGATTCTCCCTCCCCCTCTCTCATTCTCTCTGCTCCTCCTGAACTTGTGCTCTCTCTCTCAAAATAAATAAACTTTAAAAAGAAAGAGTGTTCTGTTGAGCAAGAACTTCTAGAACAGTGCTGTCCAAGTGATTCATACAATAAGTCACAAATACAAGCTACACATGCAAACTTCAATGATCTCATAACCTCATTCAAAAAGTTAAAGAATGAGGTGAGATTAATTTTGATGATATATTTAATGTAGCCCAGCACATTCGAATCATAATCATTTCAACATATAATTCATTATTAATGAAACATTTTACATTATATATATTATTACAAAGATTTTGTCATGTTAACTCTTTAATGGTGGCCAACATTAAATCCATAATTTTATGGGGATAGCACAATAGTAGAGCCTTTATTTCTAAGCCTATTTATTATGATTATATGAATTAATTAGGCACTAATGAAAAAATTAAACATAGTGTACTCTGATAGTAGAAATTTAGTAAGAAAACTTGGATTATAATAGAATCCATTTTGAACTGTTTTTAAAAGTCTCTCCCTTTCTCTGTCCTTCCTTTCTCTTGCTCATGATCCCTCTATCAAGAAAATGGAGGTTGAAATTTCTTAGTACTTTCAAGTATTCATTTCCCAGCTTATGTAGCTGTGTAGCAGCAGCCACCATTATCACACATGCTAATTAACCTTTTGTTTGTATTATTTTAAAATTTAGACTATAAAGCAATTAATAAATAATTTTAGTGAATGTATATTTATATATACTATAAATGTTTATGCTAAATGCATAATATAAATTATATATTTTATATGTATACTACAAATAAATAACATCAATCCTGTATCTATAGAATTTCAAAGACCTATAAGTGAATTATTTATGTTCTTTATTCACTTTTACTTTACTGCATTTTTGAGGTTATAACCTATGCTGGAGAGCTGTTTGCAATGTGGAATTCAAAAACATCTTGCAGTATCTTGCTCCTGAATGGAGTTTGAAGTACATGTATATAATCAAATTTAGAGCACTTTGTAGAGTGCATTCTTATTGAATTGAAATAAATGTAGTTCAAAAAAATCTTTTAAATGCTTCTTACTTTTCATATATTTTGTTATATTATGGAGATACAAAGACAAATTGGACGTTGGTCTTGATAAAGGATGTCAGAGACAAGTATAGAAGAGAGGCACCCATAACACACACACACACACACACACACACACACACACACACACACACACCCCAAACCCTAAAATCTGAGGTAGTATATGCTTATTTTAAAAAGTGATATGAGGCACCGTGGACAGAGATTAACTTTTGCAGGAATATCTGAGAAATCTACAGAGGGGATAATATTTGAGCTGTAATTAGATTGTCAGCATTATGCATGATACACACAAAAAGCATGGAGGTGAGAGGAGACTTTCATGACCAAGGAGTAGTCTAAACGGAGCACTGAGGCTAGAGTCTGTATAATTTATTCCTGAGCAGTGAGTTGTCTTGTGTAGTTAAATACAGAAATTGCATCTCTTGTGACAACTGGAACTGAAGCTGGAATGTTAAGCTTGGTTAATTTAGTAGAGTATTTGAATCTAGAGTCTTCCCTATCATTTCACTCTCAGAGATATATGTTGTTATTTCTCAACCAGTTCATACCCCTTTTGAATCTCTTTTGATAGAGTACCAAACTCATGATTTGTTTAATTATAATTTTTACTGAAGTAATATTAGTTATAATGGCATATATATTATAGAGCATGCAATTTACATATTAAAACATTATGTGCTATACAGACGTATGTAAATTAAACATCCAACTACATAGACCTATGTAAGTAATGTTTTCCGTCTACACAGTCCCAAGTCTTCAGAAGTACTCACTCTTACAGTTTTCTCCATATTCCCGTGCATTTCCCTTGTATGTATATATCCATATAAATGCAAATAGATCTACTTCAGTGATTTTAACAGATGCATAACACTCTCAAATGTAAATGTTGAATGGTTTACTTACAAATTTCTTTATTAATAATCACTTGTTATGTCTAGTTTTACTTTATCGCACACAATGTAGGGAAAAAGCTAGCTAACGTGTGCCTGCATGCCTGTACATGCACCCTGACACACCTAGCCTCCATAATATATTCAAAATATTTACCAGCAGTAGGGTATGGACACTGACTATAAGAATGTACACCCTATTAATAGAAGAAATGCCAAACCAAAAAAATTGGCCTCACCTATAAACAACCAATACAATCATGCTTATGTATAAGAAATTAATGTCAGCCCTACTTCTGTTGAATAATTTTTGTTCAAAAGTGGAATTGCTTTCTCAAGGGTTTTGCTTATTACAATTTTTGCATGTAAGTCTCTATTACTTTCAAAAATGTAACTTTTTACAGTCTAGCAATAATGTGGTAAGCATAAGGGTATCAAACCTGTTGATCTATCTTCTGAGTTTCTTATGGAAATCTCCATCCATTCAATATCTTTTGTAATTTACATATGTGTACTTCTGAATGGAATTTTAGATATGTAATCTTTGTGGAATTAGCATTTGTGTATGGTATAGAGTAGAAAGTTACAATTTTTTTCCTTCTAAATTTTAGCTTTACCAGCAAGACACATAAAATACTTGATCATTTCCCTACTGATTTGATGTGATAGCTAGATCATCTCCAAGTTTTTGTATTTACAAATGATTCTATAATTTCTAGTTCTGGTGGCCACTTATCCATTATTATTGAATGGGTCACATTTCACTAGACATTTGGTCTAAACACTATTTTAAGTCACACTAAAGTGGATTTTCTGAGGGTGGGTATTTTGCCCATTTACCTTAACAACATGAATTCCTTCAGCTCATCACTGAAGGTACACCTGGTGGGGAGCTTTATATTTCATTCCACGAACTCTTGAGATCACAGAGGTGATGGTGCTGCCCTTGGCATTCCCAGTGGAGTTTCCTAGAGAGATGAGGATTTTAAAAGAGCTTATCGGAGTATAGTGTGAATTGAAACCTAAAGCAAAGTCCTGGATTTCCAATCACTCATTTCATTCTTTATTCACAAGTTATTCTCATTCATACCAAGGTTTCATGGGGTCATGGGGTCATGTCTCAAAAGACATCTCAGCTTAAGTCAAGAGTAAGGGCCTATTCTCTTAATCAGGTAGTATGCTACCAGCCATCATACTTTTGAAGAATTCTTAAGAAAATTTGTGTTCTTTGCTTTCAAGCTTGGCATGTAAGTATAAATATAAACACACACATACATACATATGTATATGTGTGTGTTTTATGTGTGTGTGTGTGTGTATATATATATATATATATATATATATATATATATATATATACATACATTGCATACATAGGTGAATGTGTATATATTCTCATGTTTCCAACTATTTTTTTCTTACACATATTTTAATATGGAAAACTTCCCTTACAAAATTTATCCCATCTTGTGATTCCTGCATTGAGGGTATGATCAACCCTCAATACTCAAAATTTGTTCTTGTGTGAAGACTGATGATATATCACAATATGTCAACAAGGTATGGAGAGGTCTTTTAGTCACATAATGGGGCTTTCTCAGGAAAGCAGACAAGCATCTAAGCCGGTCCCAGATGGCTTTAGTTAAAGTGAGTAAGTGACATCTTTGTTTTATATTATGGTTAGGTGGTGGGGTTGGGGTGAGGATTCCCAGGTGAGAGTGCCAGGGTTTGTGTGGTTTGATTTTTCCACTTGTGCCAAGCAAGGGAGTATTTGATCTATTTGCTCTATTGTCTTGTCCATGGATGGGGCAGTGGGGAACAAAGAGGAGTGTGGCTTGAAACTGTCTGCTATCAAATATCAAAAATATCATTGGACTTTATCACAGATTAACCTCAGAATGGTCTTGCATAAAATTCATATTAATTACCTATAACAGAGTTTCATAATAAATATAATGTTATATATTCTAGACTATAATTTCAGTTGCATGTATCTTCATCATGTTGACATTAGAACAAATAAGTACATTGAAAAAAACTAGCTCCAGCAGAGACTCTTTCCATTTGGAAATATCCTTGTATTATTCATCCATTTTTATTTACTATATTCTGCAGATCACTCCAGAGGAAAGAAAAGAGAAATTTAAAAATGTATATTAAACACTTGTTATGTGCTACACAGTGTATCATGGAGATTTTAAAAAATTGTTTTCATGATAAAACTACAAGTTAGGTATAAATTTCATTTTTATAGGTATTGGAACCAAGACACAGAAAGATGGAGCTATTTGCTTGAGGTCAAACATCTACCAATTTGACAACTTAGTGGCTTGGGTCCAGTTTCTCCTAACCTCAGAGTTCAAGCTCTTTACTTATGTAGTGCTGTTTCCTGCTAATACTGGATACTGTTTTAATCATTGGGCTTCACTCTGGTGACCTGAGCTGGCCATTTCTGAAAACTTTGTAGAAGAGCAATATATACTTGGTTTCTTGTCTCTTTCATTAATTACTAACTTTATTAATACTTTGCATTTCTTTCAAATTTTGCTAATCCTTTGTTTGCTTCTTTGTCTTTTATCATAATATGGTATAGTGGATCAAACCTGCAGCACTAACTTCTTTCACTATAGAGTAGGAGAAGTCAACTGGCTCACAGATTAATTAAGTCTTCTTTGACAGTAGAAGTTATTTCAAAGTTAGCAGATATTTTTGTGGCATGGAAGCAATTACTTGGGAAAAGTACTAACTTTCCCCTGTGATATTTTAAAGAGCATCTATACATTGTCTTGTAAGATCTCCAAACATACATACATACATACTTATTGTCATCTTTGACTTCTACCCTATTCCCATCCCTATACACTTTGGGCTTAAACAAAAGAAGCTCATTTTTCTGAAAAGAAACATGATATATTGGAAAGAGTACTAGACAAACCATAGAGATAGGGTTTGAAGCAAGTTCTGCTATGTATTGTCTGTGGGACTTAAAGCAAATCACTGTGTCTTACTAAGTTGGAGTGACTCCATCCATAAACGAGAAGAAGTAATAACAACTTCATAGGGTTGCTCTCAGAATTGCATGAGAAAACTAACTTTGAAAGTATTTTGTAAATGGAAGAGTGCTACAGCAATACACCATAACATGGGATTTTACTTTATTTTAGAGTAATGGTAGTCCTGCAAGGTTCTGTGCTGGGAGGTTTATGTACACTAACAACAGTCTTTCTAAAAATTGATTATTTGACCTGTATATCAGCTAAGGGGGAAAAATCTCCCCAGTGTAATTAATTCCTAGTGTTAATATTTCTTCAAAAATGCTATGATAAAACATAGCTATCTATCTTTAAAGGGCACCTCGCATTGTAGTTGCAATTCATTAAATTTGGGGTTAAAGTGTGCACATTCTACCCACATCCATATTCCATTTACTTGTTTGAGCTCCTCAGAGCCTTGGTTTTATCAGTTATAAAATGGATTAATACCAACTTGCCGAAATAGTGTGAGAATGCAATTAGGCAATAAAGTGCTTGGAAAGATAGTCCTTGAAGGGCAGCGATTGCTTTTATTATTACCCTATAATTATCATAATTAATTTTAACAATTGTAGTAACTTTATCCATTTTACACTGCACCTTAAATTCACTGAGCTTTACATTCTCATCTGTAGAATAGGAAGAAAATGTATTTTACTGTTTTAATGGGTGAACTATAAATTCACTCTGAAAATTTTTTTTTCTAGTAATGCAAATAAAATTTATCACCTTGTTAAAATTAGATTTGCCTTATGATGGACCTCTTAATCCTGGAGAAAATAATAGTTGCTTCTGGAGCCTCTTTCCTAAACTTGATGGCAAAGGATATTTAATATGGTTTTAATTACTATGTTCTGAATAATTATACACATTTATATTTGATAGTTGATAACTCTAAGGATGAATTAATGACAATCTTTGTACTGCTAGCCTGTTTGTTCTCTTTAATTTGCAGCTCAAAAGTCAAACATCAGGAAGAACTTCTTGGTTAGCCCAGTTAAAGATTCTCTACTCTCTAGTATATGCCTTATTTAATGTCTTCACTTACTTATCAACATCTGTATGTCTTTAGTTTATTTAACTTGCTTATTATAAGACTCTTTCGGCAGCCAGAAGCAAGGGACTTGTCTGTCTTATTCACTATTAAATCCCCAAAGAGGGCACACAGTAGGTATTCCATTAATATTTATCAGATGAGTGAGTAAAGGAAAAATAATCAATTCTCTATAAGCTCATAGTTATGTCTCTTTCAACATAACTGCGGAAGTAAGTCCATTTAATTCAATGAGAAAACATGGAGAAGAATGTGAAAGCATTTGTTTCTTGTTTGAAGGATGACACAAATATTTTTTTCCCACTTCATTTGACTGTTGACATGTATTAATCACAGGCTAAGCAAGATCAGAGGTCACCATACTGGTCAATTCCTGATATATAGGCAACAGTTTTTGTTACAAAAAAGAAAAAGTTTTTCTGATTGTGTTAGTTTTGTGATAACTAGATTAGAAATCTAATGTGGAAGAAGGTAAGATGATGAATGTAAGTGTAACCAGTGTCAGTGTCACAAGCTATACTGATGTTGAGCAGAATGAACTCTGCTTGGAACTGTAAAACATAGTAAGCTTGAACTATTTACAAAATCCTTAGGAAGCATTACTTACTTATTTCTGTAGATCCATGCTATGTTATCCAAACCCTGGTAATCTGTGTCTCAGACTGTATTTCATAATGCAAGCTTTTCAAATATTGCTTTTAAAAATGCATATGATTAAGGGAAATGCTAGAAACGATCTAAACTTAAATTTTAAACATCTTTTTTGTTTGTTCCCTATGCCTTTCCATATTGCAGTCCCTAATACATGTTAGCAACTTTTAAACTAGTATAAATTTACACAGTAATACATACATATGAATAGAGTCAAATTGCTTCGTTTAAAATTCTAGTTCTGCCACAAAGATACAAACTAATAATGCTTTAGTAAACATGGTTATGAAGATATCTTTTTAGTATAATGATTCCATTTATTTTGAATATATACCCACAAATGGAATTGCTGAAACACATGGTAGTTCTGTTTTTAATTTTTGAGGAATGTCCCCAGTGTTTTCCATAGCAGCTCTAGTAGTTTACAATCCTACCAGTAGTGCTCAAATATTTTCTTTTCTTCATATCCTCACTAGATTTTGTTATTTCTTGTCTTTTTGAGAGCCATTCTAATGGGCATGGGGGGATATCTCATTGTGGTTTTGATTTCCTTTCCCTAATGATCAGAGATGTTGAAAACCTTTTTGTGCACTTGTTGGCCTCATAAATATCTTCTTTAAAGAAATATCTATTCAGGTCTTTTGCCTGGGATGATTATTATTATTATTATTAATTATTGTTGTTATTATTATTTGCTCTTGAGTTGTTTGATTTATTTATGTCTTTGATATTAACCCCTTATAAGATATATGGTTTGCAAATATTTTTTCTCATCTTATAGGGTTGTCTTTGCACTTTGTTGATAGTTTCACTTGCTGTGCAGAAGGTTTTTAGTCTGACAGAGTCCCACTTGTTTGTTCCTTATATTGTTGATTTGTGCTTTAGGTGTCATGTCCCAAAAAAGAGACGCATATCAAGGAAACTCTTTCCTGTTTTTTTTTTTTTTTTCTAGAAGTTTTATTTCAGGTCTTACATTTAATTCTTTAATCCATTGGGAGTTAATTTTTGTGAGTAGTGTAAGATAAGGGTTTAGTTTCATTCTTTTACATGTGAACATCCAATTTTCACTGTGTCATTTATTGAAAAGTTTGTCTTTTCTCCATTGAGTATTCTTGGTTCCTTTGTTGAATATTGGTTGGCTGAGTATGCATTGGTTTATTTCTGGGCTCTTAATTCTGTTCCATTGGTCTATGTGCCTGTTCTTATGCTAAAACCATACTGCTGTAATTATTATAGCTTTATAATATAGCTTGAAATTAGGAAGGGTGATGTCTCTCACTTTGTTCTTCTTTCTCAGGATTGCTATTCAGGGTCTTTTGTGGTTGTACATAAATGTTAGGATCATTTTTTCTACTTCTATAAAAAATACCATTGTAATTCTGATGGGGATTGTGTTGAATCTATAGATGGCTGTGGGTAGCATGGACATTTTAACAATATTAATTCTTCCAATATGTGGATGCAGGATACCTTTTCATTTATTTGCATCATCTTCAATGTCTTTCATTAAAGTCTTATAGTTTTTAGTGTAGCGATCTTTCACATCCTTTGTTAAATATATTCCTAAATATTTGATTGCTTTTGATACTATAGTAAATGGGAATGTTTATTTTTTTTGAAATAATTTTTTTTGTTAAAGTGTAGAAATACAAACATAGTGGTGTGTAGGCTTTATATGTTAACTTTGTATTGTGCAAATTTACTGAATTTTTTTTATTAAAGCTAACCATTCTTTTTGGGAGTCTTTAGGATTTTCTATATATAAAATCATATAATCTGTAATTAGAGACAATTTTACTTCATCCTTTCCAATTCTGATGGCTTTGTACTATGTTAAGTAGAAGTCGTGAGATGGGGAATCCTTATCTTGTTCCTGGCCTTAGAGGAAAAGCTTTCAACCTTTCACTATTAAGTGTGATGTTAGCTTGGCATATATAGTCTTTATTATGTTCAGGTAGACTAGATGAAATTTTGAATAACTTGAGATCTGGCACAATGCATTTGGTATTTATAGGTCACCTTGCTTGATGGTAACAAACAAAATTCTAGAGTTGGAGGGGACTTTGTTGTACTCATTTTCAGCCCATTTTTTGAACAAATTTTTTTCCGTTTCTATGATCTACCTTTTCTCCAAATGAAACATGCTTATGTATCATTAAATTCTCTATTTGAAGGGATTTATTAATTGTAGGAGAAAAATCCAGAATTTTATATTATATATTATATGAACTTTAAGTAGTCTCCACACCCAACATGAGGCTCAAATTTGCAACCCTAAGATCAAGAGCTGCATGCTTTACTGGCTGAGCCAGCCAGGCACCCCTTTATGTAAACATGACGAACACAGTTTTACAGACCCTTACCTATGGAGAACAAACTGATGATTACCAGAGGTGATGGGAATTTTTTTTTTAATTTTTAAGTTTATTTATTTATTTTGAGGGAGATAGCACACAAGGAGGGGTGGGGGAGAGAGAAAGAGAGAGAGAAAGACAGAGAGAGACAGAGAGGGAGAGAGAGAATCCCAACAGGCTCCACACTGTCAGTGCAAAGCCCGATGTGGGGCTTGAACTCACAAACCACGAGATCATGACCTGAGCTGAAATCAAGAGTCAGACACTTACCTGACTGAGCCACTCAGGCACCCCTGAATAGGTGATGGGAATTAAGGAGTGCACTTATTGTGATGAGTGCTCAGTGTTATATGTAAGTGTTGAATCACTAAATTATATGTCTGAAACTAATATTACACTGTTAACTAACTGGAATTTAAAGAAAAACTAAAACCTGCTTTTTTTTTATTTACTGTAATGCTTATTTAGTACTTTATTGTTTATATTTTAATGTAATCTTTGACTTTAATTTATTTTTAAATTTAATATTGAATTTCATGTATTAAATTATTTTCTGTCTAGATATTTAAGATCAGGCAGTGGTACACAGCCCAACATTTAAATATTTCAAGTTAAGATACATTTCATGAAGAATAAAAAATTATATAAAATCTGTGATTATGGCTATGCAGAATTGGAGATGCACATAATATAAGACTGAAATGGAATAAAGACATAAAAAGTTGATTTGCAAGAAAATAGAATATTTACTGATTTTTTTCCTTTGGATTTTTGTGTTATTATGATGTTTCTTGAATATATTAAATAAAACACTATAAATGTAAATGCCTACAATATGCTACACTGTTTTTCTACTCTCCAGAGCTTGTCTAACATGAGATTGTACTAGGCCTGGAGAGATGGAGAATTAAATGCTAAGATCAGCAGGGGATTCATAGGCAATCAGCAAATGATTATTGAAAAGCTGCTCACTGAGCTAGGCATAATGGAAGATACATAATAATAAAGACACTGTCTCCTTAACTTAAGTTTAATCATAGAATAAATAATAGACTTTACTCTTTCATGTTTCTTTGCAAATGTCTAGTCTCCATCTATTTCCACCTATGCCACTAAAATTTAAGCAAGAATAACCATCTCAGCATTTTAAAGCTAGAAGACATGGCAGAAACTGTTGTTTTCAACTATATCTTAGGTATAGCTCCCCAAACAGAAATAATCCAATCTTCTTGTCTTACTATACTTGTTTCAAAAATAAGTTCATAAAAGTTTTGATCTTTTAATCATCCATAATTAACAGAATAACAAGTTGTTCATTTCTGGATGTTGAACAGGATGCCTTCTACCACAGAATACTGCTTGAGGCAAAATTTAGTGTTCTTTTATAATTTGTAGCCTTGGGATTTGGCTATATAACACTTCCTACTCACTGTCACTCTGTATTTTTGTCTGGATTAATTAAAGTATAGTACATTAAAAGTCAAATAGAGCTTGGTAGCAGTAATGGTGATGAGATTTGAGTTTGTGAGTTCCAGGAAGAGAAGGCTTTATTTTACTCCCGTCATGATCTCATAAATACTACACGATATTCCCATAACAAAGTGTCTATAGGGAAAGAAATTGTATGTTGTTCATTTTAAACTTTTTAGCTTAGGTAGTAGTTAACCACACAGCTGAAAAGCTGCCTGGCTCCACAGAGATTCTCTTTCCTTATCTGAGATTATCTTTTCATAGCCAAACAGAAATCTAGCTCATTTGTTTTAATGATTTCATAATACTCCATTGTATGGATCTACTGTAATTTATTTCACTGGTTCCTCATTGATAAATGGTTAGCTGTTTCCAGATATCTGTTATTATAAGCAATCCTGCATAACTGTCTCTATTATTGTATTGTTATTATGAGCAATACTGCATAACTTTCTATTGTTGTATCCACTTTTATGATTTTATCTATAAAATAAATTCCTACGAGCGCACTTGATGGGTCAAAGTGGAAGTACATTTTCAGTTTTGAAAGATGTTGCCAATTGCATTCTAAAAAGTTTTTTTTTAATTTTTAATGCTTAATTTTTTATTTTTTTTCAGTTTAAATTTTAACGTTGTAGAATTTTGCATGTTTTGCCATGTCTCAGATTAACATTAGGCAATACCAAGCATTGTACGGTTTTCTGCAACTTTGGTAGCTGAAAAAGTAGTAAGTCTTAATATATATTTTATCAATTATTTGTGATCTTTATGTGAAGATTTTGAGAGCTCTGAGTCCAGATTTACATTTATTGCAGCTTCTCAGGTTGAGTATTAGCAGAGAATTGTCAACATCAGGTGCGTGAGGAGGGTTGATGGTACTGTGGAGATCTCATGAATGCTGCCCATTATTCCTTTAATGAAAATTCTATGAGAAAATGAACTGTACTGTGTTTTTAGCTTATGAAAAAAATGTCCAACATAAAATAAGATGATGCAAGAGAACTACTTGTAAAATTTTTAAAATAGGTAAAAGAGTGTAGGTTCTTGAACAAGAAGAGATAACATGAAAGTAATTTTGGCCGGTCAGGACATTTCACTTTAATGCCCACCCATTGGAGATTTCTTTGCCAAGAACTAACAAGGCTGTATTTCTATCCAGCCTACCTCGCCCCCTGAAAGCATCATAGTATGAGTTGAGTAGGGGATAAATATGTATCTAGTTCTGGATAAACAGGCATTCTGTTTTGGTATAAATTTATCAGGGCCCATCTCCTTGAGAGATGGATATGGGATCAGCTCCTCAGACTGGGACTCTGCCTTGGCTGATCCCACTGAAACAGCTGAAGCCTAAGGAAGCTTCTCCTTGACAGAAAAATCCTGCCCTGTTTGAAATTTCAAACTTTTAAATAATAGTTTTGCTAAAGCAGTAGCTCCTTCTCTAATAGCTTCTCTCTTTATCCAATACAAACTGTGGTGTATTCAAATTGAATACATATGGAGACATGGTGTTAATATGCATAATAATTTAAAATATAATTAACATAGCCAAATATTTATAGGAGATGAAAATAAAAAATGAAATGGCAAAACAGTCAACAATAGTTAATGACAGTTTAGTAATTTTAAATCGTACTAATTGTATATATACCACAGAAAAGTCTGAGAACATAGAAGAAGTATTAAATATCTGTAAAATCATGTATACATATGACTGCCATTCCTAAGCAATGTTATAAATTCATTAAAGTGACAGAATGGAAAATACCCTAGAAAAATTCTCCCCCATTATTCCACATCTGAGAAAAAAAAATCTATTTTGTGCCCATGACTAAAAAAAGACCCTGGAACACCCGAACATAGGAATTCCTGGTGCCTGGTAGTTAACACCTTTCAAAATACAAAAGTAATGAAAAAATTGTGAGGTAAAAAAAATATAACCCATATAATTGATTTATATAGACACAAATGAATCCAAATAAAATCCCATCAGTGTTTTTTTTTTTTTTAAACTGGCAAATGACTCTAAAATTTAATGGAAATGCCAACGTCTACAGACGTTGTGTCCAGGAAGGACACAGATGGAGTTTATACTTCTGATAGCAGAGCCTGTTGTGAAGGGACAGTAATTAAGATAGTGTGAAATTGGCACGAGGACAGACAAGTCCACAAAGGAACAGAACAGTAAGGGCAGACTCAAGCCCACACATATATATCTATTGCTTTATGTCACTGGTGACACTGCAGCGCATAAATGAAAAGATGGTTTTTAGCACAAATGCTGCTAGGTCATTTGGAATCCATATAAAAATATAAACAAATCTCGATCTCTATTTTACACCATACATAAAAATCAATTTCAGAAGGGCTGTGGATCTAAATGTGAAAGTTAAACAATAAGGCTTTTGGAAGATAACACAGGACAATACATTTATGAGCTACGAGTAGGCAAAGATTTCTTGGGACAAAAAAAGTGCTAACCATACCAGAAGCATTAATAATGTTACATTATATTAAAATTACGAATTATTTATTATTATTAAGAATTATTTATCAATAATTACCAATAAATAGTGAGACGGTAAGGCACAGAGTGAGCAAAGATATTCGACATGATGAAAGATGAAACCAATACCTAAATAGATGCTACGCATCTGCAAGAAAAAAAGGTAATGCGATTTTTAAAATAGGCAAAGAGTTAAAAAAGCACTTCTCAAAAGAGATTATCCAAGTGTACAGTAAACATATAAGAAGTTTGACCATTTCATTAATTATGGGAAACATGCAAATAAAACTGTGACACTAAATCATCCAAGAATATTAAAATGAAAAAGACTAACACCACCAGAAGTTGGCAAGGATGTAGGAGAGGTAGAACTCCCAAACCCTTCTGATAGCAGCATAAGTTACTTTCAAACACTTTGGACTTTGGAAAACTATTCTGCAATGTTTACTGAAGTTCATGTATACTAAAAAACCAATATTCTTCACTCTTTACTAAATGTATGTGTACTCCGCGACCCAGCAATTCCATACACCCATCAGAACTGTGTCATGTGTAAGTTCTCAGTAAAAGGTGTATTCCTGAATATTTGTAGAAATACTATAATAACCTCAACTGGACCCACCTCCAATATCTATCAACAATATGCCCTATATATGAATTATTTATAGAATGCAATATAATAAAGCAAGAGGAATAAACACAATATTCATAAATACTATAGCATAGACAAATCTCTGAGAAAAGGCAGAGCAAAAAAATCCAGAAACAAAAAGTACAGACAGGCAAATTTAGCTAAGAATTGAAGAAAGACAAAGTCTGGAAACTATCCATTTGATATGGTAATTAGGAAGAGGTTAGTGATATAAAACACCTGAAGAAAAAGCAAAATTACTTTGGGTTGATTACTGACAAAATGAGAGTGGGCACACCATCTTTAAGCAGTATAAAATGGAAGGAGAAAAGTGATTAAATCATAGCCAGGAGGAGTCCAGAAAGATGGGACGGCACAGAGATTGTTGAAAACATTCAAAGAAGCAAGATAGAATACATAATGGAGACTGATAAAACTTGGGGAGTATCATTAGAGAGTGGGGCAGTGCAAAGAGAACTCAAAATGAGAGAAAACAACACAAAAACAGACACAAGTGAAGGGGTTAAGAAGCAGTATGAAAAGCAGAAAGTAAAAAGTTAATGAGCAAATAAAAATTTGCTTTAAGGAGATTAAGACTGGATAGGAATAATAATGCCCTAGGCTTGATATTACTAGCGGTGAAAATAGCAGTCATAATCTTTCTGATAAAAGTACTCTAGGAGAATAAAATTAATCAAGTTGTACAATCTATAAATTTATTGTGGACATCTTTAGAAGAGGAATGTGAATCTAGAGAAATAAAGAAAGTAACTCAGTCAGATATACCTATATCAGCTAAAGTATCAATTCTTGATAGAGTTGGTAATAAAAATTTAACTAATGTTTCCATTGTTTGAGATAGTAGTTACTTGTAAACACAACTTTACTCATAATTGTAAGTGTATGGAAGCCCCCAAATTGCAAATCCCATGCCATAACTCTGGGGCCAAGTGTTTTAATGAGCATAATATTGTTTTATTAGGTGAATGACTATGGCCAGGTGACATAGACTCTTGTGCATTAGTTTCTCCTCTACGAAATGGTGAAAATACTTTTCCTTACCTGCATGAAAGGCTTCTGTGAGGATCAACTGAAATAAACATATGTGAAAGTTTTCTGTAGATTATATTTTCAATACTATTATTACTGTGGTTATAATAATAATTATGATTATATAACTAGCTATAATAACCAGATAAAAATCCATACCATTATTAGTAGAAGAACACGTAAGATAGAATACTAGAATAGGTATAGAATAATAATATCATTATTATAAATTTGGTAACTTGGGTAAGAAATCATTTTGAATTTGCTATCTTTCATAAAAACGCTGCAGTAAAATAATTTATTTTGAAATTTTCTCACCTATGTGTTGGGTTTTCCTAGCGAAAATTAGCTATAAATGATTACAATATACCAGTGCTGAAACTTGCAGGAAAATCTGACATCATATTCCCTGGTTTATTAAAATTTACTTTCCTATACCAGTAATGAACACTGAATGATAATTTACTCATTTGGCCTTGTTCTTTCTTTAGAGGCGAAGTGTTGCAATTCCTACATGTACCAGTAAAGTAATAGAATAATTGAAATAAACGTATGGAAAAAAAAACTATACCATGTAAATTTTCTTTAGTAAATGGATAATGCAATTTGCAGTTGACCAAACAGAAGGTAACAGATTTAGATTTTCCTACTGAACAGTTTTAAAATAACATGAAATAAATGCAATGCTATTAAATAACCTGAAATAGATTTTGAATCTTAAAGTACATTGCATTAAGATATATCTTCATTGAGAGTGTTCATAATTCAGGCTGCTTGAACATACTAACGTACCAAATATTTTCATCTCATTACTTATGTGTTTTGTGTCCCATTGATCATCAAACAGAAATCCTTCCCCAATACATTGCCATGAAAAACAATGGCTATTTTCACTCTCTGTCTTGAGGCAACTCTGATTTACTACGTTCACTTAAATGTTTACTGTCCTATTACAGCAACATCCATGTGCTTCAGAGAAATCTATTAATTTGATTATACCATTCTTATATTCATAGAGATGTGTTCATATTTATATTATACTTTTGTATTGATATATATGATCTGCTTTTTATATTTTTTGATCAATCAGCAGTCTATGAAATAATTTTATTTAGCTTTTGCCTTCTTCATATTTTCCTCTGAGAATTAGAAATGTATATTACAATTCTTTGGTTTCTAATAACAGGGAATTAAAAAAAAAAACTTTGCCTAATGACTCAACTATTTTTTTTAAAGCTCAAGAAATTACAAAGACAGACTCCTATTTATGTGATTAAGCTAACTTTAAGACAGTGATTTAACATGAAATTTGAAGGTTGCATGTTTATAACTGAATAGGTATACTGCTTATATTGGAGAAATATGGGGCTTTTTTTTCCATGACAAAATTATTCCTATAGTCTATTTCTTTCATTATGTGGAAATGCCTACAATAAGCCTTTTCAACATAAAAGTATTGGTATTCTTGAAAAATGCTATTTGCATAAAGATATGAAATATTGAACTTGTACTATAACTATTAGTCCCCCCCAATCTGTAAATGCAATAATTTAAGTATTAGTATATGTTATTTTGTAACTTTATGAGAATATTGAACACTTGGTAGTCTATAAGCTAATGTTACTTTTAAGTATTACGAAAGTCAATAATATAGCCTATTTGGGAGAGCATTCTCTTCCTAGTTCTCATTTAAAGATCAATGAAAACATTTTTAAATGTCAGTGGAGTAAGCTCAGTAATGGCTATCACTAAAGTCCTTATATTTATTCTTTAATAAATTGCATAGGAAGATAAGTTGTATTTTAGAATAGATTGAGTAAGAGCTTGGGTAAATTGAATGTAGGCTATTTCAATATTCCCTAATCCATTTCATGTTTGTTTGTTTGTTCATTTGTTTGTTTGTGTTAAAGTTTGTCTATTTATTTTGAGAGAAAGCATGAGAAGGGGAGGGGCAGAGAGAGAGGGAGAGAGAGAATCCCAAGCACGCTCCACACTGTCAGTGGGGAACCCGATGTGGGGCTCAAACTCATAAACTGTAAGATCTGAGCAGAAACCAAGAGTTAGACGCTTAACCAACTGAGCCACCCAGGTGACCCTGTCTCATGTTTTCATGGGAAACATTTTGTCAGTTATCTAAAAGAAAAAAAAAAGATGCAATATATTTGGGAACGTTAAAAAAAAAAAAAAGGAAAGTAGCATTGACTTAACAAATCTCCATTTTTCCACCTCTGGGTTTAACGATAATTTTCAGGGAACAAATTTTTTTTCCTGGGATATTTGCAAGTCAGAATGTACTCCGTGGCAATGGCTCCTCATGAATAATGGTTCACCTGCACTGATATCTGCAAATCATCTACTCAGAGATAATCTGAGGTTTAGGCCTGGATGGCATCTTGTTAGAACCAACTCTACTCTCACCTCTCACCTGTCTCGTCAAGTACTGGCAGCTCTTTGTCCTCATTCTGTTATAACCAACAGTGTGTTGGTTGAATGACTGAGATAAGAAGAGCAATTTTTCATATTGCCTTCGATTCTTCAACTCAGTCATAAAACTGTGTCCCTCATTCTTTGAGAGAGAAACAAGTTTTTGTTTGAGAAACTAATTTAATAATTCAAAACATATTTATAAGTTGTTGACCACTGAAAAGTATCTTGGATTATTGAAAACTTTTAAATCAAATTGTTGAGTCTCTGAACACTAAGTACCCATGCTGTCTTATTTTCCATACTTATGAAGGGAAGATTAAAATGATATTCTTTTAATATTTTATTAGGTTTCAAAAAGGAATTTTGGATTTGGGAACAATAGTTTTGATTACAAGTTGGGCAGCTTTGAATTTTCAATTATGGGCAGAAAAGTTACTGAATAATATCATCTCTGTCCCTATTGACCATCTCAATAAGTCTGTTTCAATTTCTTCCATAGATATTGAATTAATCTATAAAGTATTTCTTTATTGTACAATGTTAGACTTCAGAGTTGAAAGAAACTTTGAAGATTATATAGTTCAAATGTCTAATCAGTGTTTGATTTTCCCATGTTTTTTTTTCTCCAAGTGGCTGTTCAAAGTTCCATTTTTATAATGCAAAACATTAACTTGATAGATAACATAATTGTTAAAACAGTCTTCTTGGCAATTTCCCTGGGGCTCCCACCAAAAGATCTTAAGTTTTACCATTTAGATTGCACAAAACAAGTGTCATGCTCTTTCATCAAACAAATTTTCCAATATCTGAAGGCAAACATAATTTATCCTGTATATATTTTCTACAGGCTAAATATTCCCAGTTACTTCAGGTTCTCTTTGTATGACAGTTTGTCAAATTCAAATGTGTTCAAACTCAAAACACTTTTTAAAAAGAGAGGTGCCAGAATTAGACATAGCACAATTTGGCTGAGAGAATCTAAAAGTGTGGATACCATGGTTCTATCCGGCTCTGACATTATCTTGTTGATTTTCCTCATTACTTAAATAAAGGTGAAATCCAAAAGTTAGGACTTTACAGTTCCTCATATTGAAATTTTTGTAGATTAAAGAGTAGACTAAAATCCTAGTTAGTTAATAATATATAGTATGTTTTTCCCAAACTTGGTTTAAAACAGCTTCATATGTTGTCCCATTTGTGCTGCACTAAGGAAATATGGTTGTCTTTGCTGCACAGAATCATTTGTCTCTACTATACCCTTTAAATATTCCTCTCTCTAGTGCTGGAAATTCTCACATTGTACCTGTTATGGACTAAATTGTGCCTCCCCCACCAAACTCATATGTTGAAATCCCAACCCTGAATATACATTTATTTTTTTAAATGTTTATTTATTTTTGAGACAGAGAGAGAAACAGACAGACAGACAGACAGACAATCTGAAGCAGGTTCCAGGTTCTGAGCTGTCAGCACAGAGCTTGTTGCGAGGCTCGGACTCACAGACCGTGAGATGACTTGAGCTATTGTCAATGAATACTTCTATTCAGTAAAGGTCCAAGCAAAAGAACATATTATAGTTTACCCTTATGTTAATATTTGCATAATTTCCAAATGGTTTTTTTGCTTAACATTCCGAAAGTAAACTATTTGGGGAAACCAAAAAATATATAAATAAATATACACATTTGAAATCACACACATATAACAGTGTGATTTGCCTTTATGAGTGAAAAGGGAAAAGAAGTTAAGAAAGATTATTTTCCATTTTCATTTTGTACTCACTGTTGCTAGTGGGACATGCTGTTAAACATTCAAAATAAATTTCGATCAGCCATAGAGTTTCAATGATAGGTCTTACATACTGTTATAATTAAAACTATTTAAGTCTTCAGTTATATTTTAGAAACCAAAATATTCAGCCATGTTTGAATTTTACAAAAGGAAAATGGGTTTGTTAAATGATGTTGAAAATTAGTTCATTTCAGTGATAATAAAATGGATGGCCTATAAAATTTAAAATATAAATATAAAAACAAAATTCTTTGTGTGTACTCAAATGCTTTACTTATTGAACTGAGCAAATGAAAATGTAAGTGTAAAACATTTAAAATATAAAATATATTATTTATCAGATGATTACTTTTATTACTTTAAGGATTCAGTATTGCTGGCTACATTCTTTGGATTTGTTATTATTATTTAACAATTTTATTTCACTCAAAGCACTCCTAATTCCTGAGAATGCATCTGAGAATAATAGTGTCTTAGGGTTTGTTTGTTTTCTCTAAAAGTTAAAAGGATATCAGTCTTGATCTAGTAGTTTGGTGTGAATCCAGGGAACCCAAATGTGTGGTTATAGGACATAGGGAAACAAAATGATTGAGGAGAATAAGGTGACACAGAAACCACATAAACTCTGAATGCTTACCCCAAATAGTTTATTGAACGTTAATGCTCTGATAAGGGTTTGAAGGCTTTGAAAGAAGGTGATTATTAATGGTTTTATTTCTTAGTTTCAGAACCTCTTTTAATAGCTTTTTATAGCTTGTGGCTATAGTGCTAGAAATCTTTTATCTAAATAAAATAGCACCATGGTTAATTAAAGCCTTATAAAATTATACTGCTGTATTAAACTTGGAAATTTTTCTATTACATAAATATTATTATTTTCTCTAAAGATCTGAGTTAGTTTTTGTACCTAAAATGATCAAGTCATTTTTCTTCAATTTTGTGAGTATCAAATGAGATTTGAATAAAGGGAAGTTTTATCTCACACAAATACATAACTCAACTTATTTATATAATGGAAAACAAATAGGTGAAATTATTTCAGTAATTACCTCCAACTCTATGTTTTCATGTGATAGAAAAAAAAGCAAGGACTCTAAGATTTTTCCATATTACTAACTTTCTGAATTTTTTTATCCTTTAAGAGAGTATGTGTTGCTGCTATATTTGCCATTTTTCTTATTTTACAATGTTTATGATCAGAATTTATCACTTGAAATTAAACATTTATTTGATTTTTATTAAATTAAAATAATTATACAAAACACCATAAATTATTAACTGAATTTTCCCTTAGATGTGCTGTTAAGTTTAATGCACATAAGAGAAATCTCAAATATGAGCAGTCATATAGATTCTTTTGAAACTTGCTTTATCTATTTAATTAAAGGAAAGTTGAATTATATGCAGGCAGAAGTACCATATGCCTCAGCTTCTCCTGCGATGCGAAGGTACTTATCTTTAGAATAATAAATGCGGAGGTTAGAATTCTGTTAAAAATAAATTTCTACTAAATGTTCAGATGTGCCAGGTATGAGAAATGTGAGAGATGAGTGAACAGAAAAATATTCAACTATGTAGACAAGCTCCAAAGCTTAATTGCCCTTGCACCATTATATTTAAAACAAGTAGCAGATTCCTCATGCAAACAAACCTCCATACAATGAAAGCACATTTGTGACTCTTGGCTCCATAACCTACCGTTTTACACCACTTTGTTCTGATTTAAGTTGTTTCAGTGCATATACATTTATTGAGAAAAGTTGACGATCCTTTTCAGCAGAATAGAGAAATTCTGATTAATAAATATTGTGAAATAAAGAGAATGGGAAATATAACAGCAACACTGAACTCTGTTAAAGGATGGCAAAAATTCATAAACTTAGTATGAGAAAAGCCCCTTACTCTTCCTTTTTTGGGGTGGGGGATCACAGATAAAAACAATTGAAAGTGCCTACTGACATAAATTTACCTATATACTTTCTCTAATCAGTGAGTTTACTGAAGCTCTTATACAAATGCATCCAGCAGGCTGGTGGGTTTATAGGGATAAACTCAGAGTTCTTTCCCATTAAATATTCTATGATGCCATGTAGCCCACTTTCTGAAAACATTCATTACATTTTCAAGTACATTTAAAATCTGTGATGTTCTGTTTTAATGAAATTTTATGATACCTCCTTTTAGAGTCTTTGGATTTGTTCTAAATTCAAAGACAAATTCAGTTAAACATGAATATAATTCTCATAAAAGACAATGCAAAATATTGTCAGTATGCCATTCTTTCCTGGAACTTAAAAGCTCTGTAAGAGATCAGTATGATAAATAATAATAGATATAAAAATAATTATTTTAAAGACATGATAAACTTTATTGTAATGGATGGCAAAAATTCTAAACTATACAGTTATGGGGTGCCTGGGTGGCTCAGTCGGTTGAGCATCCGACTTTGGCTCAGGTCATGATCTTTTTTTGGTCTGTGAGGTTGAGCCCCTCATTCGACTCTGTGCTGACAGCTCAGAGTCTGGAGCCTGCTTCAGATTCTGTCTCCCTCTCTATGTCCCTCCCCTGCTCATGCTCTGTCTCTCTGTCTCTCAAAAATAAATAAAAACATTAAAAAAAAAACCAATATAGTGATGATTTGTACAATCTTTTGTTTGCTTTAATTTTTTATATATTTTTTAAATGGATTAAAGTTTTGAGTGTTTACAATCAGGATGTGTATAGTGATTTCATTAGCAGAGAAATATAGTAAAATGAATAGTTTGAAGATCAGTAGGGGATAGATTTTTATTCAGTTGACTCTTGTTGAACAAACTACACTAGTAGTTTAGGCATGGTAAGGATAGCCACAAGTCTTTAGTGGGTTGTGGTCATTAATAAGTAGTATGTGTTTCAGAGGATATGGAGAACACTGGTTTAAGAAAGTCAGTGAGGGATTTCATTCAGTACAGTACTAGAAGTAGTAATTTTCAACTGGAGTTTCAACTTATTGAAAAACTGCACAGATTATTGATTTACCTGGTAATTTATCCACTTATAACCTTAAACTGGGTCATATCATGGACCTAGGTTCCAGTTGAAAATGATTGATTTTAAATGACATTGGATTTAAATAACTGGATTAAAAAATTTTTAAGCATTTATTCACTTTTGAGAGAGAGAGAGAGAGAGAGAGAGAGAGAAAGAGAGAGAGACAGAGAGACAGAGCATGAGTGGGGGAGGGGCAGAGAGAGAGGGAGACACAGAATCCAAAGCCTGCTCCTGGCTCTGAGCTGTCAGCACAGACCCCGACACAGGGCTCGAACTCATGGACTGTGAGATAATGACCTGAGCTGAAGTTGGACGCTTAACTGACCGAGCCACCCAGGCACCCCTAAATAACTGGATGTTTTAGTTGTTGATTCGAATGGAACATCAAACTGTTTCAGCTTCCTGCTGTGTTCAGAAAGTGTGTTTGCTTATTTTTTATATATACATATAAAGACCTCCACACATGAAACATTTTTAAAATGGGTAATGCCATCCATTTTCTTGGCAAATATTTTTTAAAATATACAGAGAAAAATGGCCTGGTATGGTCAAGAGATGCTTCATGGTGAAGGTAGGAAATGATTAGATGAATAAAGTACATTTAGGCAGTTATAGAGCAGAGTGAGCAAGAGATAAAGATCTTTCTTTCTTTGTTTCTGTCCTTCCTTCCTTCCTTCCCTCCCTCCTTTCTTTCTTCCCTCCTGCCTTTCCTCCTGCCTTTCCTCCTTCCTTTCCTCCTTCCTCCCTTCCTTCTTTCCTTCCTTCCTTCCTTCCTTCTTCCTTCGTTCCTTTGTTCCTTCCTTCCTTTTTAGATAAAATAAAAACCTATCCTCTAATAATCTTCAAACTATCCCTTTTACTATCTTTTTTCACCCCCTACCTTTTTTTAATGTTTTACTTATTTTTGAGAGAGAGAGTGCATGAGCGGTGGAGGGACAGAGAGAGAGAAGAGGACAGAGGATCTGAAGCAGGCTCTGTGCTGACTACAGCAAGCCTGATGCGGGCTCAAAATCAGGAACCGAACCTTGAGATCATGACCTTAGCTGAAGTCAGACATTCAATGGACTGAGCCACCGAAGCACCCCTCCCCTCTTTGTTGTATATATGTATGCATGTATGTATGTGTCCATGTATGTATGTATGTGTGTGACCATAGGCTATTTAGCTTATTTATTCTTCAGACGTCTTAGTCACAATATAGGAATAAAAATAATACCTACCCCATAATAAATGTTGAGAGGAATTAAATGAGATAAACATATCAAAATAGTTTACATAAGACCTAGAATTAATGACCTTCAAGAAGATTTATCTATGTAAGTCATTTTATTATCATTCATAAGGTATATTCATAAGCATATATATCTGAAGGATGGTAAGTAAACAAATTTGGCTGTAGGAAGAGCTTATAATGATGAGATTTATCAGATTAAAAAAAGCAACCTATTCTCCTGATTTAAGTAAATAAATATTTGGAGGGGAAAGGGTGGCATTTAAGTGAAAAGAATAAAATTCAATCAGATTTCCAAAACTAAAAATTTTATAGTTAGTATATTTTTCAAGGTTCCGATCCCCCCTAGATCATACCCAACTCTTTAAATCAGTAATACATGATATTTAAGTGAGATTACAGTATTAAATGTTCCAGTATAGATTTAAATAAAGTAAGGTGGCCACAATTGTATATAGTTTTGTTTAGCATGATACAATGCCATAGTTATTTGAAATATGTACTTTATTCCTGTGGATACTTATTAGAAAGTAGAAGCACTTTTAGGAGAAGCAGGAAATGAGTTTTTTCACTAAACTTTGGTATTTTTAAAGGAAATTTCATGGAAAAATTGAATAATGGTGTTTGTAAAGAAAAAACGTATTTACTGATCTTTATTCTCATTGTTAATTTTTCTATGGTAAAAAGTTGCTGAAGATTACATTATTAATATTTATGATTTTGAAAGTAAAACATACAAAAAGAAAACAGAAAATGAAATATCCCTACTACCAACCAAATTACTTTTTTTCTCATTTTCCTGTTGTCTCAATCTCATAAGAAATGTATTTGTTTGCATTTGCTCTGATAATGTCTTTAAAATAAAAGAAGCAAACCTCATTTACACCAAATTTTCTTATCTTTTATCTCCTAACGTATTATTACTTGACAACTTCAAAAAAAAAAAAAACCATCAAAAGCTTTGCTATGGATAATGGCTAAACTCAAAGTTACAGAGCATTGGCTTTGATGTTGAATTCATAAGATCTGACTATTTCAAACGCATCCTACACATTGCCTTATATTATAGCAACATGCAATCATCCTATTCCTTAGAACACTATTTTTCCTTTAATCAGTTATCTTTAAAGGATTAAATTACACATACACACACACACACACACACACACACACGTTCTCAAATTTGAAAATTTCAAAAAGGTAGAAGAAACAAGGCAAAATCCATCAGGATGCTGATATTCCCTTGGGTGGTACTTATCATCCTACATTTGGGAACTGCATGACTTTTGCTTTGCAATATAGGGGTTTCTTGTATTGGGTGCATATTTAGGATGGGGCCAGATTACAAAGGGTTTTGAATGTAAAGCCGAAATGTTTATGTAGCTGCCTTTTGGTAATGGCAAATTTGAAATACCCTAATGAAGAAAATGCAGAATAAAAAAAATGTTTATGTTTTCAAACAACATCTTTGAAAAACCCACTACTTACTAGACTGTGTGCTTGATCCTACGATGATAAAAATAAGACCAAATCTGTTATTTTGAGAACTCCCTCTCATCTGGAAGAAATTCATATAATTGGATAAATTGGGAGATGATGTGATAAATGCTACAATATATGTATGAATCAAGAATATGATACTATAGGGGTGCCTGGGTGGCTCAATCAGTTAAACCTCCCTACTTCAGCTTAGGTCATGATCTCTCAGTCCATAAATTCAAGCCCCATGTTAGGCTTTGTGCTGACAGTTCAGAGCCTGGAGCCTGCTTTAGATTCTGTTTCTCCCTCTCTCTGCCCCTTCCCTGCTCACTCTCTGTATCTCTCTCTCAAAAATAAATAAACATTTTTAAAAAATGTAAAAAAATATATACTGTAAGACACAACTAGTTAATTCTAGAAGATTGAGGAAAGAGATCCCATATTCAAGATTAATTTGTAAGTGATACAAAGAGTAGATTTAAAGGGAAAATAAAAATAATTAATTGCAATTATACAGATATGAGTTAACAGCTATCTAGGGTTCTGATAGTACAATTATAATTTGAGGGGAAATTTGATATATTCTATTACTATGTTCCATCTTTATTTAAAGATTAAATTTACAGTTCTTATTCTTCTTTATCCCATAAAATAATATCTCTATTAAGATGTGTTTAGTCTAAGTGTGGTTATTAATTAAAAACCAAGAGTCATCCAAAGGGGATGTTGCCATATGGCTAGGTGAACCACTCCACTCCATTTTCTGTGCTTGATTTGCTTAAGGGTTAGAGTAATGTGTTATTAGGATAAGGCCTGACTCACCTTTAAAATTCCATCTTAGAGGAACAATATTTCATAATTACCCTTGTTGTGTTAGTCATACCTTCTTCCCCAGAGATCCAGTCAACACTTAGCACTCCTCATTTATTATCTGATGTTTGCTGACAGTGTGCTATGTGCCAAACATACTACTTAGGTGCTGGTGATATGAGATATAGTCTCTATCTTCAATTGGTTACAATATATTATGTTAGAGGAGAGAAAAATAAACATTATTCACTTATGAATCATTCTGTAAAAGAGGCATATCTAAGATCATGATTTTGAGGATGAATATCAGATGGGCTGTTCAGAAAAGAAAGCCATAAAGAGGTGATATTTAAAGAATGTGAAAAAAGAGAGAAAAAAAATGCCAGAAAGAGAAAATAACTTGAGACAATTGTTTTCTGTTTTAAGGACTGGAAAATACCACCTGGTTTTAGGATTTAGGTATAGATCAGGTGATGCAGACTTTTGTAGATAGAGTAATCATATGACCCAGATTGTCGTGAAAAGTGCTAATTTATATCTGTTTTTCTGGTATAATTATTAATAGTGTTCTTTATTGGTTATAAATTGCCCTAATTTAGAAAAAGTTTAGTCATTTCACATATAGGCCAAGGTAACCTTGAAATGTTTTTGAAATACAGTGCAAAGACACTGAAGGTTTCAATATAACTTTTAAAAAGATTACTCTAGGTGGGTATCGGGGTGGCTCAGTCAGTTAGGCATCCAACTCTTGATTTTGGCTTAGGTCATGATCTCACAGTTCTTGAGTTCCAGCCCCGCTTTGGGCTCTACATTGATAGAGCAGAGCCTGCTTGGTATTCTCTCTCTCTCTCTCTCTCTCTCTCTCTGCCCCTCCCCTGCTCATGCACTCTCTCTCTCTCAAAATAAATAAAGTTAAAACAAATTTTTTTAAATAAAAAGACTACACTAACAACTATGTAGCGATGTATTAAAAGGATAAATAGCAGAGATGGGTGGAAACATAGTAGGAGTGTGTTGACCAGGCAAGGAACATGATGGCCTAGACTTGGGAAATAACAGCAAATATGGAGGGTGTCTGGATATATTTGAAATACTATTTAGGAGGCAGAATTATTAGGCCTTGTTGTGGGACTGAAGATGAATAACTGACACAAAGATTTTGAAGTATTATTTTGGCTTTTAGGACACCCTTTTAAAAACATTTTTTTAATGTTTTTATTTATTTTTGAGACAGAGAGAGACAGAGCATGAGTAGGGGAGGGGCAGAGAGAGAGGGAGACACAGAATCCGAAGCAGGCTCCAGGCTCTGAGCTGTCAGCACAGAGCCCGATGCGGGGCTCGAACTCACGGAGGGTGAGATCATGACCTGAGCTGAAGTAGGACGCTTAACCACTGAGCCACACAGGCACCCCTTAGGACACCCTTTTGAAATGCATTTTCCATTATCAGGTCATGAGTAGAAGTCCCAGAAGGAAAACATTAGTCTTAAGTACCAAATCCATGTGCACCAGGCAGGAAAGTACAAGTGGAATGAGAATCCTTCTTCATCGAGAGCATGCTTTACTTCTCATTGTCTGAGGAGGAGCGACACATCCATGACCAATTCAGGACACCAGGAATAATTGAAATATGAATAAATGTGATTCAATAAGAAGACTGTGCATTCATCTCATAATAGAGGTGTGGGAAAACATTTTACTCAAGTCACCATTCCCATGTGCACTTTTCTCTTCCACAGGCAGCAAAGACTTAATGCATCATCTGCTCTGCTCATTTGACCTCCTTGCACTCAGGTAAGCAGCTGTATATAGTTTCTTAGTCCCAATTTATTCAGGTGACTGGTTTCACAAGAATGCATTTGCTTCTGCTGTGCCTGAGGCCCGTTGTCCTTACATAGGGTTTGGTAAATCTTGGTTGACAACTATCAGATGCTTGTTTATGTAGCATTTACCTTTATTGATATGGCCTTCTGATTTATGAAATATTATTTATAATGCATATGCAAGAGAAATGATTTGTTGAGCTGAATATTGTAACCCTGAATTTCACAAATCTGAGAACAAGCATTTTTTAGCAAAGGCAGATGACAAAATAGGCATCCAGAAGACATGTGATTTTGAATCCAAAGTAAATTACTTATCACTTTCTGATACTCAAGTTCTTTTTGGATAAAATAGGGAAAAAATACCATTCTCCACCTTAGAGTTCTTTTGGACAACATGTGATAAAAATAATATGAAAATTACTTTAAAAAAGCATTGGATAGTTGCCCCATAGTGTTTAGAGTATTTTCATGGTATACATGTATGAGCTTTAGTGCATTTAGATGTCGAAGCTAAAGTGTCACATTTTACTGACTATTCTATATAGTATTATTGCTCAGGATTAAAAAGTGAGATATAAACTACTGTTATATAAGAACCATTTCATTGTACTGTGCAGGATATACTATAGTGGTATCTAGTTTAATTTTTCAGTCTGAGCAGGTAATGCTCTTTAATGTGGGCTTTTTATTTAACTGGACTTTTTAATTCATTTTTCCATCCCTTTTTTATATCAAGAAGGAAAAGAAATGGATAATTGTGAGTGCAAGTCTTCCCAAAAAGCAGAAAACTGAGTTTTGCCATTAAAGTAATACTTCACAATTAAGAGTGAATGTCAGAATTACCTAGAAAGCTTTTTAAGCTTTACATGCCATGAACTCAACTCTTGGAATATAGTGAAAAGCAGATTGTTTAGTAAATAAGAGCATGTGCTCTCAAATGATGTATTCTTGGTGCTTTGTTGAACATTAATTGACCATATTTGTGTGGGATTACTTCTGAGTGCTCTGTTCCGTTCCACTGATCTATGTGTCTGTTTTATGCTAATACCATAGTGCTGTGAATATTATACTTGATAATATAGATGGAAGTCAGGAACTGCGATGCTTGCAGCTTTGTCATTTTTTGTCATGATTACTTTGGCTATTCAAGGTCTTTTGTATTCCACACGCATTTTAGAATTGTGTTTACTATTTCTGTGGAAAATACTATTGGATTTCTGATATGGATTGCACTGAATCAGTAGATCACTTTGGTAGTATGTACATTTTAACAATAGTATATCTTCTAATCTGTGAATAAGAAATACCTTTCCATTTATTTGTGATATCTTCATATCTTTCATCAGTGTCTTATAGTTTTAAGTGTACAGATCTTTCACCTCCTTGGTTAAATTTATTCCTGAGTACTTTACTGTTTTGATCCTATTGTAAATGTGATTATTTTCTTAAATTCTCTTTCTGATAGTTCAACCTTAGTGAGTGGAAATGAAACTTACATTTGTATATTGATTTTGTAGCCTACAACTTTATTTGAATTTATTAGTTTTAACAACTTTTTGGTGGAGTCTTTGGGTATTTCTATAGATAATATGTCATCTACAAACAGAGTTTTACTTATTCTTTTCCAATTTAGATACCTTTTATTTCTTTTTCTTACTTAATTTTTCTGGCTAGGACTTCTAGTACTATATTGAATAGAAGTGGTGACAATGGGAATCCTTAATACACAATGAGGAAAGGATAGTCACTTCAATAAATGGTTGGGAAAACTGAGTATACACAAGCAGACAATGAAATTAGGCCCGTCTTATACCATACACAAAAATCAACTCAAAATAGATTAAAGACTTGATCTAGACTGAAACCATAAAACCAGAAGGAAACATAGGAAGCAAGCTTCTTGACATCAGTCTTGGCAATGTTTTTTTTTAATTTTATTTTTTTATTTTTTAAAATTTACATCCAAATTAGTTAGCACATAGTGCAAAATAGATTCCTTAGTGCCCATGACCCATTTAGCCCATCTACCTCCTACAAACCCTCCAGTAACCCTCAGTTTGTTCTCCATATTTATGAGTCTCTTCTGTTTTGTCCCCCTCCCTGTTTTTATATTATTTTTGTTTCCCTTCCCTTATGCTCATTTATTTTGCCTCTTAAAGTCCTCATATGAATGAAGTCATATGATATTTGTCTTTCTCTGACTGACTAATTTCACTTAGCATAATACCCTCTATTCCACCCACATAGTTGCAAATGGCAAGATTTCATTCATTTTGATTGGTGAGTAATACTCCATTGTATATATATACTACAGTTTCTTTATCCATTCATTCATCTATGGACATTTGGGCTCTTTCCATACTTTGGCTATTGTTGATAGTGCTGCTATAAACATGGGGGTGCATGTGTCCCTTCGAAACAGCACACCTGTATCCCGTGGATAAGTGCCTAGTAGTGCAATTGCTTGGTCATAGGGTAGTTTTATTTTTAGTTTTTTTGAGGAACCTTCATACTGTTTTCCAGAGTGGCTACACCAGCTTGCATTCCCACCAAGAATGCAAAAGAGATCCTCTTTCTCTGCATCCTTGCCAACATTTGTTGTTGCCTTATTTGTTCATGTTAGCCATTCTGACAAGTGTAAGGGGGTATCTCATTGTGGTTTCGATTTGTATTTCCCAGATGATGAGTGATGTTGAGCATTTTTTCACGTGTCAGTTGGCCATCTGCATGTCTTCCTTGGAGAATTGTCTATTCATGTATTTTGCCCATTTCTTCACTGAATGATTTGTTTTTTGGGTATTGAGTTTGATAAGTTCTTTAGAGATTTTGGATACTAACCCTTTACCTCATATGTCATTTTCAAATATATTCTCCCATTCTGTCAGTTGCCTTTTAGTTTTGCTGATTGTTTCCTTTGCTGTGCAGAGCTTTTTATTTTGATGAGGTCTCAGTAGTTCATTTTTGCTTTTGTTTCCCTTGCCTCCAGAGACGTGTTGAGTAAGAAGTTGCTGCAGCCAAGATTAAAGAGGTTTTTGCCTGCTTTCTCCTCGAGGATTTTGATGGCTTCCTGTCTTACATTTAGGTCTTTCATCCATTTTGAGTTTACTTTTGTGTATGGTTGAAGAAAGTGGTCCAGGTTCATTCTTCTGCATGTCGCTGTCCAGTTTTCCCAGCACCACTTGCTGAAGAGACGGTCTTTATTCCATTGGACATTCTTTCCTGCTTTGTCAAAGATTAGTTGGCCACACGTTTGTCAGTCCATTTCTGGGTTCTCTGTTATGTTCCACTGATCTGAATGTCCGTTCCTGTGCCAGTACCTTACTGTCTTAATGATTACAGCTTTGTAGTATAGCTTGAAGTCTGGGATTGTGATGCTTCCTGCTTTGGTTTTCTTTTTCAAGAATACTTTGGCTATATGGGGTCTTTTCTGGTTCCATACAAATTTTAGGATTATTTGTTCTAGCTCGGTGAAGAATGCTTCACAGTGTTATTTTGATAGGGATTGCATTGAATATGTAGATTGCTTTGGGTAGTATCGACATTTTAACAATATTTGTTCTTTCTATCCAGGAGCATGGAATCTTTTTCCATTTTTTGTGTCTCTTCAATTTCTTTCATAAGCTTTCTATAGTTTTCAGTGTATTTGTTTTTCACCTCTTGGTTAGATTTATTCCTAGGTATTTTATGGTTTTTTGTGCAACTGTAAATATGGATCAATTCCTTGATTTCTCTTTCTGTTGCTTCATTGTTGGTGTATGGGAATGCAACTGATTTCTGTGTGTTGATTTTATATCCTGCAATTTTGCTGAATTCATGAAACACTTCTAGCAGTTTTTTGGTGGAATCTTTTTGGTTTTCCATATAGAGTATCATGTCATCTGCGAAGAGTGAAAGTTTGACCTTCTTCTGCCCGATTTGGATGCCTTTTATTTCTTTGTGTTGTCTGATTGCAGAGGCTAAGACTTCCAATACTATGTTGAATAACAGTGATGAGAGTGGACATCCCTGTCTTGTTCCTGACCTTAGGGGGAAAGCTCTCACTTTTTCCCCATTGAGGATGATATTAGTGTTGGGTCGTTCATATATGGCTTTTATGACTCAAGGTATTCTCCTTCTATCCCTACTTTGTTGAGGGTTTTTATCAAGAAAGGATGTTGTTATTTGTCAAATGCTTTCTCTGCGTCTATTGAGAGGATCATATGGTTCTTGTCCTTTCTTTTATTGATGTGATGAATCACGTTAATTGTTGTGTGGATATTGAACCAGCCCTGTATCCCAGGTATGAATCCCACTTGGTTGTGGTGAATAATTTTTTTAACGTATTGTTGGATCTGGTTGCTAATATCTTGTTGAGGATTTTTGCATCCATGTTCATCAGGGAGATTGGCCTATAGTTCTCCTTTTTAATGGGGCCTCTGTCTGGTTTTGGAAACAAGGTAATACTGGCTTCATAGAAAGAGCTTGGAAGTTTCCCTTCCATTTCTATTGTTTGGAACAGTTTAAAGAGAATAGGTGTTAACTCTTCCTCAAATGTTTGGTAGAATTCCCCTGGAAAGCCATCTGGCCCTGGACTCTTGTTTTTTGGCAGATTTTTGATTACTAATACGATTATCTTAGTGGTTATGGGTCTGTTCAAATTTTCTATTTCTTCCTGTTTCAGTTTTGGTAGTGTATATGTTTCTAGGAATTTGTCCATTTCTTCCAGATTGGCCATTTTATTGGCATATAATTGCTCATAAGATTCTCTTATTATTGTTTGTATTTCTTCTGTGTTGGTTGTGATCTCTCCTCTTTCATTCTTGATTTTATTTATTTGGGTCCTTTCCTTTTTCTTTTTGATCAAACTGGCTAGTGGTTTATCAATTTTGTTAATTCTTTCAAAGAAACAGCTTCTGGTTTCATTAATGTGTTCTATTTTTTTGGTTTCAATAGCATTAATTTCTGCTCTGATCTTTATTATTTCCTGTCTCCTGCTAGTTTTGGGTTTTATTTGTTGTTATTTTTCTGGCTCCCTAAGGCGTAAGGTTAGGTTGTGTATCTTAGATCTTTCTTCCTTCTTTGGGAAGATCTAGATTGCTATATACTTTCTTCTTATAACCGTCTTTGCTGTGTCCCAGAGGTTTTGGATTGTGACGTTATCATTTTAATTGACTTCCATATACTTTTTAAATTCCTCTTTAACTACTTGGTTAGCCCATTCATTCTTTAGTAGGATGTTTTTCAGTCTCCCAGCATTTGTTACCTTTCCAAATTTTTTCTTGTGGTTGATTTTGAGTTTCATAGCATTATGGTCTGAAATTATGCATGGTATGATCTCGATATTTTTGTACTTACTTAGGGCTGATCTGTGTCCCAGTATATGGTCTATTCTGGAGAATGTTCCATGTGCACTGGAGAAGAATGTATATTCTGCTGCTTTAGTATGAAATGTTCTGAATATATCTGTTAAGTCCATAGGGTCCAGTGTGTCATTCAAAGCCATTGTTTCCTTGTTAATTTTTTGATTATATGATCTGTCCATTGCTGTGAGTGGGGTGTTGAGGTCTCCTAGTATTATGGTATTACTATCGATGAGTTTCTTTATGTTTATGATTAATTGATTTATATATTTGGGTGCTCCACTTTTGGTGCATAAATGTTTATGATTGTTAGGTCTTATTGGTGGATAGACCCCTTGATTATGATATAATGCCCTTCTGCATCTCCTGATACAGTCTTTAAAGTCTAGATTGTCTGATATAAGTATGGCTACTCCAGCTTTCTTTTTTTGACCATTAGCATGATAGATGGTTCTCCATCCCCTTATTTTCAATCTGAAGGTGTCTTTAGGTCTAAAGTGGGTCTCATGTAAACAGCATATAGAGGGATCTTGTTTTCTTATTCATTCTGTTACCCTATGTCTTTTGATTGGAGCATTGAGTCTATTGACGTTTAGAGTGAGTACTGAAAGATATGAATTTATTGCATCATGATGCTTTAGAGTTGGAGTTTCTGGTGGTATTCTCTGGTCCTTTCTAATCTTTCTTGCTTTTGGTATTTATATATATGTACACTCATATATACACACACATATATATACACACACACACACACACACACACATATATATACATACATACATATATGTATACATATATATGCACATATATATATTTTCATCTTTTCTCCCCTCAGAGAGTTCCCCTTAAAATTTCTTGCATGGCTGGTTTAGTGGTCACGAACTCCTTTAATTTTTGTTTGTCTGGGAAACTTTTTCTCTCTCCTTCTATTTTGAATGACAGCCTTGCTGGGTGAAGAATTCTTGGCTGTCTATTTTTCTGATTCAGCACACTGAATTTATCCTGCCACTGCTTTCTGGCCTGCCAAGTTTCTGTGGATATGTCTGCTGAAAACCTGATCTGTCTTCCCTTATAGTTTAGGGACTTTTTTTCCTTGCTGCTTTCATGATTCTCTCCTTGCCTGAGTATTTTGTGAATTTGACTGTGATATGCCTTGTTGATGGTCAGTTTTTGTTGAATCTAATGGGGATTCTCTGTGCTTCCTGGATTTTGATGTCTGTGTCTTTCCCCAGGTTAGGAAAGTTTTCTGCTATGATTTGCTCACGTACCCCTTCTGCCCTTACTTCTCTCTCTTCCTCTTCTGGGACCCCTATGATTCTGATGTTGTTCCTTTTTAATGAGTCACTGGTTTCTCTGATTCTTAAATCGTGCTCTTTTGCCTTAATCTCCCTCTTTTTTCTGCTTCATTATTCTCTATAAGTTTGTGCTCTATATCACTGATTCTCTATTCTGCCTCTTCCATCCTTGCCACCACTGCATCCATCCGTGATTGAAGCTCAGTAATAGCATTTTTAATTCCATTCAGATTATTTTTTTACTTATTTTATCTGTGTAGAAAGGGATTATAATCTACTTTTGACTCCAGCTAGTATTCTGATTATCGTGATTCTAAATTCTGGTTCAGACATCTTGCTTGTATCTGTGTTGGTTAAACCCCTGACTGTCATTTCTTCGTGCTCTTTCTTTTGGGGTGAATTCCTTCGTTTTGTCATTTTGAAGGGAGAAAAGGAATTAATGGGTAGAAAAATTAAAATTAAAAAAATATTAAAATTAAAAAATTAAACACACACACACACACACACAGATAGAATAAATGATGTTAGACCCTAGGTGTGTTTTGGTCTGGGTGTTGAAAGTGGTTTGACAGATTAGAGAAAAAAAGGTGGAGGGGAAGGAAATTGTTTGAGAATTTGAATAAATTAATACACTGAAGTAGACTAAAATGAGATGATGGGAGTAAAATAGAATTTGAAAAAATATACACTAAAGTAAAGAATATAGTAGAAAAAATTTAAGGAAAATATTTTTAATAAAAATTAAAAATAATAATAATTTTTTTCTCTTTCGGTATTCAAGAAAAAGAAAAGAAATGAAAAAGAGAAAAAAAGGAAATCTTTTGAAAATTTGTAAAAACGAATACACTTTAGTAGACTAAAATAAAATGATGGAAATAAAATGGAATTTGAAAAAATTTACATAAAAGCAAAAAATATTGTAAAAAATTAAAGAAAAATATTTGAATAGAAATTGAAAGTAAAAATGAAGTTTTACTCTTTCTGCATTCAAGAAAAAGAATAGAAATGAAAAAGAGAAGAAAGAAAACAAAAAAAAAGGAAATTGTTTGAAAATTTGAAAAGGTGAATACTCTGAAGTAGACTAAAAAAATGATGGACGTAAAATAGAATTTGAAAAAAATTTACACAAAAGTGGACAATATAGTAAAAATATTAAGGTAAATATTTTTAATAAAAATTGAAAATAAAAATGAATTTTTTCTCTTTCGGTATTCAAGAAAAAGAAAAGAAGTGTAAAAGAGAATAAAAAATAAAGAAAATTGAATAGAGGGACCTGCGAACAGATTGAAATAGGACTGAAATTACTTCATTTTCCTCTAGAAGTTAGACTATGTAGCACTTTATAGTCCATAAGCTAGGAGGTAAGACTTGTGTTCTTGAAGAGGGAGGTTGGCCCAGTTGGGCGGGGCTCAGTGTAATGGCTCCGTTCTCCACTAGGTGGCGCTGCTAGCCTACTGGGGTGGAGTGTTGTGGCACCCGTAGGTGCATATTTACATGCGTGGGAGCAGTGAAAATGGCACCATCCAGCTACCCAGTCTCTAGTATCTGAACTCAGTTCTCCTGGAACAGCAATTGCACACCTGTCCTCTGTCTTTAGCTTTCGTCCACTACCCACTTTTTCACTGTCTGTTACCAGGCCCCAGGAAGTACCTCTCTCCTGAGTTTTGTCTCAGATGTGGCTGTTTTTCCCAGCTCCTTACTTCTGAAGGAGTGGCCCCTCTGCAGGAGGGTCTTATGGAGCAGTGACCAAATGAACAATGGCCAAATGTCTGGTGCACCCAGGAACGCTGGCTGGACGCTGCTGCTGCCGTTGCCACAAGACTGAGACCAGGTGCCAGCCGACCCCAGAAAAAGTTCGCAAGATAGTGTAGCAGCAGCTTTTCAGGGATTATGGAAAATCATACCATACATCTGGTGCCAGGATTCGCCCTTAATGACCTTGTTCCAGCACCAGCGAATGGACCGTTTTCTGGGGTCTGCTGGGACCAGGTGACTTCAACAGTGTCTACCAAATCTCCTTCCAGCAGTGGAATCGCTTTTCCCCGTGTGGCCCGAGAACCTCCCGGACCCCTGGGGATTCGCCCTTCCCACCAGAGCACTGCCGGGTATGGAGCTGCAGAGTTGCAGCCTTTGTGCTTCCCTTGTTTACAGTATTAATGGAATTTAAACCCTCCCCTTTCTCCTTCCTCCCTTTTTAGTTTAGTCCCTGTGGCTCTTTCCAATTTTCCACTTTCCATCTGCTTTTGGGGAGGGGTGCTTTTATCATATTCCCCCCCACTCCAGTCTCTGTCCTCTCTCCGCTTGCAAAAGCACCTACCATCCCGTGACTTTTTGCTCCCCAAGTTCACCTCTCCATGCCACTTACCTGCTGAATTCTGTGGTTCAGGTTGTGCAGATTGTTGTGTTAATCCTCAAATCAGTTTTCTAGGTGTGCAGGGTGGTTTAGTGTTGGTCTGGCTGTATCTCATGGATGGGAGACACACAAAAAACTTACATGCTGTTCTGCCATCTTGGCTCCTCCCCAATTTTTTTTTATTTTTTGGATTTGACCTTAAAGCAAATGCAATGAGAGCAAAAATTAACAGGTGGGACTATATTAAAATAAAGGCTTTTGCACAGCAAAATAAACTATTAATATATTGAAAAGTCAGTCTATGCAATGGGAGAAAATATTTGCAAACTAAACATCTGATAAAGGATTAATATCTAAAATATACAAGGAACTTAAGTCAATAGCAAACAAATAGATAACCCAATTACAAAACAGGCAAAGACCTTCAACATTGCTGATCATCAGGGAAATACAAATCAAAACTATATTGAGATATCACTTCATACCTGTCAGAATGGCTAAAATTAACAACACAGGACACAATGGGTGTTGGTGTGTATGCAGAGAAAGGGGAACCCTCTTACACAGTTGGTGGGAATACAAACTGGTGCAGCCACTCTGGAAAACAGTATGGAGGTGCCTCAAAACTACCCTATGACCCAGCAATTGCACTAATAGATATTTACCCAAGGGATACAAAAATAATGATTTGAAGTGGCACACGCACCCCAATGTTTATAGCAGCATTATCAACAATAGCAAAACTATGAAAAAAGTCCAAATGTCCATTGACTGATGCATGGATAAATATATATATATATACGTATATGTATATACATATGTATATATGTATATATATAGTATTCAGTCATTAAAAGAATGAAATCTTGCCATTTGCAATGACATGGATAGAGCTAGAGTGTATTAGGCTAGGTGAAATAAGTCATTCAGAGAAAGACAAAGGTCATATGATTTCATTCATATGTGGAATTTAAGAAAGAAAACAAATGAACATATGGCAAGGGAAAAAAAAAGAGAGAGAGGGAAGCAAATCTTAAGAGACTCTTAATGAGGGAGAACAAACTGAGGGTTGATGGAGGGAGATGGATGGGGGGTGAGTTAAATGGGGGATGGAGATTAAGGGGGACACTTGTTATGATAAGGACCAGTGTTATATGCAAGTGATGCATCACTAAATTCTACTCCTGAAACCAATATTACAGTATATGTTAACTAACTGGAATTTTAATAAAAATTTGAAAAAAAGTTAAAGTAATAGAACTACCCTATGACCCAGCAATTGCATTACTAGGTATTTACCCAAAGGAAACAAAAATTGTGACTCATAGGGATACATGCACCTGGATGTTTATAGCAGCAATATCAATGGTAGCCAAATTATGGAAAGAGCCCAAATGTCCATTGACTGATGAATGGATAAAAAAAAAAGTGTAAATAAATAAATAAACAAACAAATAAATAAAATGGAATATTACTTAGCACCAAAAAGAATGAAATCTTGTCATTTGCAATGACATGCATGGAGCTAGAGAGTATTATGCTAAACAAAATAAGCCAGTCAGAGGAAGACAAATATCATATGATTTCACTCATATGTGGAATTTAAGAAGCAAAATAGATAAACATAGTGGGGGGAAGGATGAAAACTATAAAATAGACTCTTAGCTGTGGAGAACAAACTGAGGGTTACTGGATGGGAGGTGGGTGGGAGGACGGGTTAAATGAGTTATGGGTATTAAGGAGGGCAGTTGTGATGAGTCACTAGATTCTACACCTGAAAAAAAAAGAAACAATATAATTAGTAACTTAATCAACTAAAAGCCCTATTGATTCATAATAATATATTGAAACTAAGATATGCAAAATATTCATACTTGCATTATCCTATCATAAACCTTAGTCATATAGTTATTTAAAGTCAGTTAACTTTATGGTCTTTAATATTCAGAAATAATCCAGTTGTAAGGTAATTTAAATCTCAGTTTTATGCTGTCCTGGTCCATCTTCCAGGACTTTATGAAAGAAATAGACAAAACAAAAAACAAAAACAAAAACAAAAACAGGCAGATACTTAAATAGACTTTTCCCCAAAGACACACAATGGCTACTAGGTGTATGAAAAGATATTCAACATTGCTAATCATCAGGAAGATAAACATCAAACCACAGTGAGATATCACCTCACACCCATTAGAATGCCTGTCATGAAAAAAAAGAGATAAAGTGTTGGCAAGGATGTATAGAAAAGGGAACCCCTGTGCACTGTTGGGAATGTAAATTGGTACAGCCATTATGGAAAAAAGGATGAAGATTTCTCAAAAGATTAAAATAGGACTTCTATATATTCCAGCATTCTCACTTTTGAGAATATGTCCCACGGAAACAAAGTCACATATCAATCAATATCTGTACTCTCATGTTTATCACATCATTATTCACAATATTCAAGATATGGAAACAATCTGTGTGTCTCCCAGTGGATGAATGAATAATGAAAGTATGACACATACCCACACCCACATACACACACACACACACACACACACACACACACACAAGAAAATTACTCGGTCTTAAAAAATAAGAAAGTCCTTTCATTTGTGACAACATGAATGAAACTGGAGGGTGTTATGCTAACTAAAATAAGCCAGACAGAAAAAATAGATACTGCACGGTATCACTTATATATGGAATCTTAAAAAAAACACACAAATTCCCAGAAGCAGAGAGGAGAATAGTGGTTGTCAGGTGCTGTGGGGGGGTGGGGGTAGGGGAGGAGGGAAATGGTTAGAGTTTGGTAAAGGGAACCAACTTTCTGTAAAAAAAAATTAATAATTTCTGAGGAGCTAATGTATACTATGGGTGACTATAGATGATAATACTGTAATGGATAATTTACATTTTCTAAGAGAAAGAATTTAAACATTTTCACGTCCCTACCCTGCCATAAATAGAGTGACTCTGTGAGGTGATGGGTGTGTTAATTAACTTGACTGGCGGAGTCAGTATGTTTCTCAGTGTGTTCTATAATTTAAATATTTTACCATTTTATTTATTTATTTATTATAAAAATTTTCCTTCGTGTTTTAAGTCAAAAAACAAAAACAAACAGTATGTGCTCTCAAGTGAGTTCACCCAGTTTGATTCCTGGTTTCTACATATATTAACTCTATGACCTTAGGCAATTATTTAAATTCACAGGGCTTTCATATTTCAGTCTATAAAATGATTATCATCTACATCACTAGGTTATTTTGAGAACTAATTGTTAACTAATTTATTTCTTCCAAAGTAGACATGAAAATATCTTTTAGTGAAACATTTTTAAAAAGTAATAAAACCATGTTGAGGATATTGCTTATAAGAATATACATATTATTATTTATTACAGATATTTATTATATAGATAATATAAAATATAACATATTATACATTTATATATTATTAACAATACATATTATGTCCTACACACAATAATTATACTAATACAGAATTATAGTATATATTTTATAACATACTGAGCAATTATATTAATATATAATATATATTACATTATAAGTAGTTCTATGTACTATATAGTTATATATAATAAATAATAGCTTATGTATTATAGTTGTATTATATAATAAATCATTATATTAAATATGTATATAGTAGCTTTATTGGTATTCAATTGTTGCTATAATAAATTATCAGAAAGTGAGCAGCTTATTCAACACAGATTACTATCTTAGTGTTCTGCAGGTCAGAAGTCCAACACAGATTTTAACAGGCTGAAATCAAGTTTTGTAAAGTTATATTACTTTTGGCTCTATGTGAGATTCCATTTCCTGGACTTTTCAAGTTTATAAAGGTCCACTTCTTCCATCTTCAGAGCCAGTAACATCACATCTCTTAGTATTTTCTTCTGTGCTCACATTCCCCCCTCACCCTAACTCCTGCACTTTAAGTACCTTTGTGATCGCACTGGGCCCACCTGGATAATTCAGGACAATCTATCCATCTTTAAATCCATTGATTATCACCCTAAATTCTATCTGCAGCCTTGACTCCCCTTCACCTACGTATCATAACATATTCATCAGTTCTGGAGATTAGGATATAAACTTTTTTGGAGAACCATAACTCTGCCTACTCCACTTTTTAATAAAGGGCGAGTCTTGGCACCCAAAGTAACTACTCAACAGTTAGAAAGCATAGTCATTTTCTTTGGCAGAGCACACAAAAAGCCAAAACTAGCAGTATTTTTTAGAATTTGAGTGGTCACAGTTTTTCAAAAGAAGGACTTACTCAACATCCAACTGAAACATATGGAAAGGTTCTAGAATATGTGAGATTCTTTTAAGATTTTGTCCTCATATCTGCTTTGTGTAGATCCTTACAACTTGCACATAATCATTTCAGAATCTATTGCTCCTAAGTATGTATAATACATTTTGTGAATTATTCATCATAGAATTCTTACAGTTCATTGACTTGCTGACTCTACCCTTCATCTTCTCACATTCATGACATTGTTGGCACTTTGATATATCAAGAAAACCAGTAAGGGTAAGAGTGAACACTTGTTTGGGATTTACTATAAAACAGGCACTACTCTAAGTGATTTGCATTTATTGCTGAATTAAATTCTTACAACTCTATGATATAGTGTATGTATATAATCTATATTTATATAGAGATTATATTTTTATTACCATTTATGAATGTGAGAACTGATGCACAGAAAATTTTCATAAATTGACCAAAGTCTCACAGCTTATTTATGCCCAGCTGGGTTCCAAATCCTGGCAATGTGGGTTCTGAGCTGATTCTTTCCATCACTACATTATAAGCCTTGTAAGTAGACTGTTGGACATCTTATTACAATCTCCCATAACTTACATTCTAAAATCACTCTAGTGTGAATACAAGACTTTCCAAATCATGGTCCCTGCTTATTTCTTTAACCACATCTCTTAGAACAGCAATAAAACAGCACCCCCCTCTCCCCTCAGTTCTACTACAATAACACATATCTTAGTTTCTTTATCATGCCAGGCTTTCTTCCTGACTCTGTGCCTGACAAGAATACATACCCATCAAAGACATCTCCTTCAAAAATATTTCCCTGTCAAATAGAATTAATCAATCTTTAAAATTGTTATTTCTTGATTTTATACCAAATATTATAATCTGTTGATTGCATATTGACTTTGGCTAACAGATTAATAAAAATTATATCTTTATAATCCATCTTTGTATCTCAGTTGTCCTATATGGAGCCATGAAAATAGTAGGCACATGATAAATAATTATATGAGAAACGAGTGAACATAACAGAAATTTTTAAGATTGCATCATTACCTTTGATATTAAAGTGCTGCTTTGATATTTGTATCTGTTTAAATGCAGATGGCTCCATAGAAAAATAGATTGATTCCTAGAATATACATTCGCTATATTTCTTCTATTATTCATTTCTTCTTTTAAATTTTGTTTTGAAATATTTCCGTTGTTCCACATAGAGTGACACATAATTAGAAAGATTTAAAAAAATAAATTCAGGTAATTACAGTGCAACATAGAAGACAATGTAGGCTACAAGAAATATTCAACTTACATCATATGGAATTTCTGAAAAGTGAGTGTTTTCTTCTAACAGAAAGGAGCAACCTCTTTTAGTATGATTTATTCTACAAAATGTACTGAGAGCCCAGTCCAATGCTGGCCTATTGTAGGTTCTCAATTAATGTAAGAAAATGATTTAGAGATACGGTTACACGGAAGAACAACAGTCAACTCAGAGACAGCAACATTTTTCTTTTTTTTAACGTTTATTTATTTTTGAGACAGAGAGAGACAGAGCGTGAACAGGGGAGGGGCAGAGAGAGAGGGAGACACAGAGTCTGAAACAGGCTCCAGGCTCTGAGCTGTCGGCACAGAGCCTGACGCGGGGCTCGGACTCACAGACCGTGAGATCATGACCTGAGCCGAAGTCGGACGCTTAACCGACTGAGCCACCCAGGCGCCCCAGAGACAGCAACATTTAAAAAAACAAACTTCAGAAGCAAAATTGTTGATGCCCGTATGGGAAATGAGGTTTACTTGGTGTGTGTGTGTGTGTGTGTGTGTGTGTGTGTGTGTGTGTGTATGGGGGGGTGATGTCATGGTGAGAGCGAGCAAGGTGCAGAAGGAAGAGCAAGTCCCGACAACAGCCACGGATTTTCTGCCTCGGTATGCAAGTGAGAATATATTCGTACTAAGTTTGAATCCTTGTCTTGCATTTTGGGGCACTGTTGTCCAGTCCTCCTCTTCATTATGGAGTTTGAATAGGTGTCCTTTAAGGGCGTTCTAAGCCCAGAAGTTATGGAAGTCTCCCCCTTAAATGTTCAGCCGTCATAGCAGGTACATGAATAGGTACCACAAATGAGAGCCGCCCACACGTGTCCTCCCTCACATGTGCGCACATGCAATGCAGCATTAAGATTATGGTTATAAGTTATAAGCAGTAACAACGAAAGAGACACTTGAAATCTTGGCCCTCCTTTGCACTCAGATTTTATAATCCGTGAACTCTAAACAGGATTTCAAAAACGGTTTGGGTCCTCGAGCCACTGTAATGCACTGTTGCACTTGTCTCCTTTTACATCTGAAATTCAAAGACCATAGAGCTTTTCTGAGAAAGAGCACAAGGGAAAGCTTTTATCACTGGCGTGTGACATGACAGGACAGCAGGGGCACTTGCAATATTAGGAAGCTATAGGAGGCCCTGAGAGGCTGTCTCGTCTGTGACTTCCACTGAATTTTGAAATGTGGGAGCAGATTCCTGGCAGCGAGCTTTAACCTGGCTCTTTCTCCTTGGGAAGGCTGTCAGTTTAGCTAGTTCCTTCGGTTTCATAGCTGACTTTCACAGCCCCACGTTTGAGGGTCTTTCAAAGCTTGAGGCATTGGTAGGATATTTTCTGAAATTACTGGTGCCATGTCCATAGCACTGCTCCAAGTATAACGAATGTAGCAGTTTGAGTTTGAATAACACGACAGGGAAAGTTCAGACACTTTCTCCCTTCTTAGCTGTCTTTTATAATTAGTTGAATAACATTACATGGCTTATACATAGCTAACCTTTACTGAACAATATCTAAAAGGAGTTAGATGCCCTGCTGAGTCACTTGTGGGCATGCCATTGAATAAGTACAGCAATTCTGAGACATTGCCCTTGTGGGCCTTCTCTCTATTAGATGAGGGAAATTAGGCTTAGAGAGGTTAAATAAAATGTTCAAGTTCACTCAGTTAAAATAAAAGAAAACACTGAGAGGCTTAGGCAGAATACATTACATATTTGAAATATATCATTATCCCTGATATTTATAGCATTATTCCTCTCCTTCGATCAGGAATTTGTCAATTCCATGACTACTGCTTCAAGTCATTGATGAGATTTGGCAGAGAGAAGATCTAGGAATTTTTCTTGGTTTTACAGTCCTGAAGTCTTAGGGAACTTTGGGTAAGAGAGAGGTTTTGGAGAAACAGACGAGGGAAGGTAACTTTTCTATCACTGCCGATGTTCCATTCCCTTAAAATAAAAGATTCCATAGGGTTACAGAGAAGAGGGAGAAAATGGAGGAGAGATGACGAGATAGGTGGGGAATTCTATCTGTCATTTCCTAGATAGATCCCAGGGTAGAAGCAAGCCTTTGTAATGGTATGATTGGCACACACAAAACAAAGTAGAAGTAGAATGTTTTGGACAGCCTTACTCATGTCCCAGATTAGTCATTCTTTGGGAGCAAATTAGACTTGAAGCAATGACAGCCATGGAGAGAGAGAGTCCATGTGGTTGAGACTATGCTTATATTATATTCCTTCCAGCTGGCTACTTTATCCATGAACTGTTTGAGTAAGTCCTGAGCTGGGTGGAGAAGGAGGCTGACGGACATCCAGAGATTACATTGGCCTATCCTCCTGATGAGTAAGGGTACTTTTATAATAAGTGGTGGTCTTGTGTACATTCACAAGATGTACGAAAAGAAACCTAATTTTAAAAATTGATTTAAAACATTTGAAAAGACACTTTGCAAAAGAGTTACTTTAACAATAAATGTATGAAAAGGCAATTTCATTAATTACCAAGGAAACACAAATTAAAATAAATCAGTATCCCAATACAACCACATAAGGTGACAAAAATGAAAAGCTTTGCTCTGACACATAATGCAGTAGGAGAGCATATGGAGCGGTCAGACGTTTCATAATGGCTAATGGAAGTTTGAATTAGTGCAACCAATTTTAAACAGTTTGGCACTATCTACTAAAACAGAACATATTTATGCCTTATGATCCAGTGATTCTACTCCTAGAAATGTTACGAAAAGCAAAGCACAAGAATGTTCATTGCAACCCTGTTTATAACAGCCCTGATCTGGAAACTACTCAAATGCTCACGTATTGTAGAATGGGTAAGTCACATCTTCATACAAGGGAATACTGTACTGCAACTGGAGTTAACACTTTACAACACATACAACCATCTCGGTGAGCCTCACCAACACAATATTCAGTAAAAGAAGACACACTCCATACAAACTAGGATTGTTTGTTCTAGAAAGACAGTCTCGAAAGAATACATATTCTTATGTTTCCATTTATAAAAAGTGCAAAAATAGGCAAAACTAGCTGATGCTGTTCTAAGTAAAAAAAGTGGAATGACAGGGAAGGAGAAGTAATCAGAGGAAAGCACAAAGGGGGCTCCTGAGGCTCTGCTGACACATTGATTTTTATGATGTCCTGATCGTTAAAATTTATCAGATTAGATACTTACAATATGTATACTTCCCTGTATGTACATTATACTTCAAAATGAATTTTAAAAATAAAACCTAATGAAGATAGTATTGATTCAGAAAATGTGGAGATTATATATATGCATATGTATTTTATATATATATATATATATATGTATATGTGTATATCTATATCTATTTATATCTATCTCTGTATATCTCTGTATGTCTCTGTATATCTCTATCTCTATCTCTATCTATCTCTATCTCTATCTCTATCATCTATATATTTTTTTCATTTCCAAATTCCAAATCAGGTGGACTTGAGAACTTTATTGATCTGTTCCCTTATAACTTCCCTCATGGACCAGCTGACTATACTAGTATTCTATGTTCTTTGGACTTAATAAAAAATTAGAGCCACTAGCCGTAGTTCTCTATAGATACAGATTTTACTGTCTGTCTGGAATAGAAAGACTTAGTCTGTAGACTCCATCAAAGAAGGCTAGAAGGAAGAGTCATACTATGCCCATGTGATATGTAGGGCCCCCTCTAAAGGGCACAAAGCCTCACCTCAGTCAGGTATTCTGGATGTGACAGATAAATGAAGAACCAAGCTTTATAGGGCAGCTTAAGTATATGGTTAGCCATATGCTCTTATTAATTTACCTATTTATTTTACCTTTTGAAATAACTTATTCAACAAACTAAACCCTAAGTTTTTTGGGGTAAACCAATCTCAGTAATCTGATTCTTTTGCTGACTCTGATGAGTGCCCATTTCTACTTTATGGTAGAAAATTGTAGCTATCTCTGCTTGGCAATCCTGAGCCCCTTCCAGCCTAATTGAGAATGAGGAACCTATTCTAATTGTAGATCTTCCCACTAGCTTCTGTAACATAGTAAAACAGCATGGAACTCTTTAAGATTCTGACACACCAATTGTGCCTCCAAGTCAGAATGAAAGATAAGTCTTCTCTTTCTTTCCTTTTCCTTTTCTGTTTTTCTTTTTTCTTTTTATCATTTTTAGAAGGAGGATAAGCACATGATGGACCCAAAACATTTCCACCTCCCAAATTATTTAAATAGCTTCTTCTACATTATATGAACAGATGTCTGTCCTACAGTATTCATAGTACAAAATTAGAACTAGGTTTGCATTAGCTAGGCCAACAAGTAAAACTGCAGTTATCTACCAAAGTTAAAATGTTTCATGCAGAGCGTCTTGTTAGGATACCTGTATAAATATATTTTGTCTGATCCAAAATTCAATTCAATTCTCCTTGGTTGAGCACACTCAAATTCTATTTGCAAGATTTTAGATACTATGGATGAACAAATACCTTTTGGGTATAACCCTACTCCTCTCACTGTTATTTCCATTTTAACCTCTAGCCTGTGTTCAATTCAAAGTTTAACAATTGTTTGAGCAACAAGAAGTTATAGAAAATGAGGAAAGTTTGCAAATTGAATTTTTATTCTTCATAATGTTTATCTTAAAATTTTATTCATTTATTTTCTGCAGGGTTAAATCTTTCTGGGGATATTTACCTCTTTACTGAGGGTAAAATTTTCTTCCAACTGGCTTCCTTGTCTTTTGCATAGTCTTCTCTCCCTTCTTCCTTCCTTCCTTCCTTCCTTCCTTCCTTCCTTCCCTCTCTACTATTATTCTTTTCTTCCCATCTACTTTTGGTTGTATTATGTTTTCTAATTTTTATGTGAATCTGTTAGAATAACGTCATTGAAACCTTACTACACTTAAAAGACCTGTATATCTATATAACAGGTACAGTACAGGTAGGAACGTCTGGGTCCTTCATGGAAGATACTAATGTCAGGAGCTCGTATCAACTGGCTTTTTCCTCAGAGTTGAAAGATGGATTGAAGGAATCCAGGCATTATCATATACTCAAAAGAGCTTGTAGTCTAAAGAAAAGAGATCAGAAGGGCAAATTTCTGTTATTTTATCCACGGGGAAGAGAGTTCCTATAAAGCTCCTTGCATCTCATTGGTCAAAATACCATCCAATGGTCACTTTCTAGCTACGATAGTAACTAGAAATATTTTTGAAAGGAATTAGAGCAATCATGATTCATTTCCTAGGCCTGGGCACTTGGCATGATGAGTGAAACTGGGTTTTTCTGCAAAGTGGCAGACACAATGGGGTAGTTTTATAAGTAAGCAATTACAAGTGTCTGTGATATTATGGCATTTATTTTTGTCTTGTTCATGTAAAAGAAGTAAGCAGGCAAAGTTGAAAAACTTTTGGCACACCATAATTTTATTTACTAATATATTTATTTGCCTCTCACAATCTTTATTTGTTTATTTAATATAATGGATTTGTGTGGTCTACTATCTTAAAAATTTTTCCATCTTCTTTGAAATCACTAACATCCATATACCTGCAGCCAAAACTATATTTTAAGAACTGAGTATTATTTTTTGTTCCCTTTACTGAAACTTAAGGATAAAGTTGAGCAGTTGCATGGGGTGGATAGATAGATTCACTGAAAAAGAATGCAATTGTTCTGTAAATCTGAGCTTTAGAATATCCCTGAGGTTCCTTAAATGCCATGTTTGAGGGACTAACTTCACCAGTCTGATAAAGCTTGCTAATCCCTCCTTCAGTGCTGTTTCCTAGAAAGTAGAAAACATGCGACTCTGTCAATCCCAGATGAGGTTCAACGTAGGCATGCAGAGGATTTTCAAAAATTTTCCTTTGACTTTCCTGCCAGGTTCTGTGATGATAGGGAGAAATTTTATTATTTTGTTGGTTTGCCATTTTCCACAATAACTACTTATTTGGAGCCAGAATGGGGTTCACAGTTATTCTGTAGCATGTACATTGTATAAGCATTTATGCTTATTTCTTTGGCAAAGAGTTTGCAAAATTATAGGCATAAGTTAATAGATATTTCTTATGAGGTTGCTTTTATTGTTATCATTATCATACCACCATCATCATTATTATTACCATTATTATTGTGGTCAGTTTTAGTTAATTCCATTAAATTAAACATTGAGGTAAAATTATGCTATCAACTTGATTTACAAAATAATCCCTAGAAAGTGTTTTTTCTAATGAGATAATTTTTCTATATATTTTTACTTACCAATACAGATGAACAAAGTCGCATATTTATTGGTAAAAGTACTTTAAATCCATCTCTTGTATTCTTACTGACAACATCCTATTTTAAAGGTCCTTTAACTCAAAACAATATATGTGTAATGACTTCATGAGACCACTGAAAAGTTTAATTTTTTTCTCATTATTCTTCAAAATATGTAATCCTTTCCATTGCTTACTGGATTAAACCTGATACTGGAATTCATGGACTTAAAACAAAAAGCAAACAAAATAAAACTTGCCTTCTCTAGTCTTATCTCCTGTTGTTTTCTCTTCTGAAGGAAGCCAAGGAGATAATAATTTGTGTGCCAATTCTGCAATGTTGGGGAAGACTACATTACGTGCTGTGTTAAGTCAGAAACTGGACAACATCAAAGCCTAGCAATGAGTGCTAGAACAGAGTTATAACTTTCACTGAAGCTGTATGAGAGAGTGGTACCCCCCCTATTCTTCTATTATTTGTATCTTGGCCCTTTGAAAACCATTTGGCTTTCTCTCTAAGAAGTATTACCTTTCACCTAAACCGTCACTTGATTTCTACCATTTTTGAAACCCGTTTGAATTGCTACATTTTCAATATCATTTTCTAAATTCTTATAAATATTAAATGGGTCACTTATTTGATATGAATATGTATCAAATGCTCTATTTTATAATTATATATACCGATTTGTGCACCATTTCGCTCCAGCTATGTGCTCTGGTCTTTTAACCACAATGCAGTGTAATGTGTCTTGCTTCCTTATGGTGTTTTCATGTCCTAACACTGAACACTATACGTAGTTGATGTGCAGTCGGTATTTACTGATGATTAAGCTGGTATATCCTTGTATTTTTCCCCAGTTAATGATTGACTGTGAGACTGCACCTCAAGTATTTTGGAATATGAACATGTTCGTAAATAAAAACAACATATTTGTGAAAACAGGTATAATGTTTACATTAATGATAGGGTCTGAGTGGCAACATTCAACTCTCATTTTTTTTTAATTTTTTAAATGTTTTTATTTATTTTTGAGACAGAGAGAGACAGAGAATGAGCAGGGGAGGGGCAGAGAGAGAGGGAGACACAGAATCCAAAGCAGGCTCCAGGCTCCGAGCTGTCAGCACAGAGCCCGATGCAGGGCTTGAGCTCCCGGAGTGTGAGATCATGATCTGAGCCAAAGTCAGACACTCAACCGACTGAGCCACCCAGGCGCCCCTCAACTCTCCTTTTAACTTTTGGGACATCTTTTCTGTAAAGTACTCTGGAGTTAGGAGGGAATGGTTCTTTGAATAATATGAATTACATGGGCAGAAAGCCTCATGCTCATAATAAGTGAATAGTAAATATTCTCTGTTGGTGAAAAGCACAGATCTCATGATATTGCAAACTCAAAAATAACACAAGAATTTCCTCCTAAAATGCTTTGAAGCATTATTGAAATGCATTATAAAGTGTCTTAACAGCAACCATTTGGGTGATAAGTAAGAGAAAACCTTCTTTATAGAATGGATTCTGGAAACAATACAGCTGTATCACAAAACTCAAAATAGAAAGAATAGTTGAAAGTCATGAAGAACTAGAACAAGCAAATATGCTGTTTATAAATGTTTGTATTCTCCACTTGCCCAGACAGACATGGACACTTTTCATCTCTCCTCTTCTCTGGATCTTTGATTCATTCTTTCCTGCTTTTCTGGTTAGCTTTTTATACTTCTTGGGCATATGGCAGCTCCATATCATATTTCATCTCTTCTCAATGTAAGAACTGGCTCTTTAAGGCCTGAGTTTGAATTTCAACTTTTCATAAAGAAGTATATGGTCAAATTGGGAGAGCTATACACTATTTATGGGAAAATTTTGTCTAAAATGACTGCAGTAAGATCTCCAATCTCATATTCTTTTTTTGTTTGTTTGCAAGGAGGTGGTTACAATATTTTCCATCAAGAGGTGGGGGGTTTCTGTTCCATCCCCTTGAATCTCGGTATCCTCATGACTCCTGTATAAATGACTCTATGTGTCTTCTGGCTTGGTCAGAAAAGGCCATGCCCCTTTTGTTCTGGTTCTCTTGGCATGCTCACTCTAGGAACTTAGTAGGTATGTTGTGAGAAAACAAGCTACATAGAGAAGTCACATGTAGGAGTTTTGGCTGACAGCCCCAGCTGACTTCCCAGATGACAGTCTACTAGCAACTGGTAGCTGTGTGGATGAAGAGGCTCTTGAAATTACTCCAGTCATCAACTCACTACTAACTCATAAAAAAATTTGATGGAGAGCTGCCTAGCTAATCTTGGTTAACCTCGGACCCATGAGAGTTAACACACAATGATAATTATTGTTTTTAACCAAGGCTTAAACAGTGATTAGTTAGAAGCAATTGTAACAGCAACATTAGGTAAACAAAGAGGAAGCTCGTATAATACAAACAAAGGTTTCATCAAGGGTGAGATGAGTCCTTTGAATGTCAATTTTAAGATAAAGGAAAGCTTGAAATGGTAAGGCATCACCAAAGTTGCCTGCAGTATCTCTATTGCATCAATAATGATACTTGGTTATTCTGGGTCAACAAATATCCAGAGTAGTCACAGGGTATGTTAGTTTAAGTACAGAGATGGGGCTGCTAATAAAATTGTTTCAAAACTAGAAATTAATTTTGTAGAGTTTTTCTACACTCAAATTATTTGATCAAACAAAATTAACATTTACTGAGATTCCACCATTGACCTGGCACCATGCTTACTTCTGGGTGCACAGAGAGAAAATCCATACTTTCTTTTATTTAGGGAGGCAGCTGGTTGGAAAACGTGAAAAAATTTGATTCAGCAAACTGACTGTGAGGTTATAACAGAAGTACTGTAAATAGAGGCAAAAAGAAGAGTTATTCTTTTGTATTGGGTGTTGGTGGATGACTGGAGGAGTCAGGAAAGACATTAGGTAGAAGAGAATTCCTGAATGGAATCGTGCATTTTCAAAGTACTTAACATGGTATCTGTGAACTCTGTTTTATTAGAGTTTATATCTTCAATGTTAGATATTATTGATGCTATTATTGTTTGATTCTGGGGGTTTATTTTTATATAAAAGTATACAACTGACATATTATTAAGACATGTCTCTGGTAGTGTACATATATAGCATTATAAGATATTTTATACTCTTTCATCTGTTTTTAAATAGCAACACATATTTGAAACTTCATAGTAGTAGGTGTCATGACTGCTGGGATCTGTTTACTTCTGTGTCTAGGGACATATGGCAAAATAAATTAGGAAGAATCCTTTGCTCAATAAAATAGGTAATTATAGTGACTGTATGGCATACCCCACACCATGAGAATTAAGTATTGTCTCAGGACTGGAGAGGGGATTTCATAAAGATTTTGCCAATTTCAAATTAAAATGATGTCCCATCTCTTGACCTGCCATGTCTACCTCTCCTTTATACGATATTGCAAACACCCACATCCATAGCATTGAAAAGGGAAGTAGAAGAAGAAACTTTTGAAGACTACTTTATCCTTGATATTTTATTCTAGAAATACTTTTTCACTCATTTCTTTTCCAAATTAGATCTGACCATATCCAAAGTCGTAAAAACTATATTCTGTATTTTCATCTAGTAGATTGAAACCCACACATGTCATTTTAAAAATCTAATTATAACCTCCCCATTTTTGCTACTTTTTAATTTATTTGTTATTATTATTATTTATTTGAGAGAGAGAGAGAGAGAGAGAGAGAGCAGAGGGAGTGGCAGAGGGAAAGAGAGAGAGAATCTTAAGCAAACTCCACACTCTGCACAGAGCCCAATGTGGGGCTCAATCCCACAACCCTGGGATGATGACCTGAGCCAAACCAAGAGTTGGGTGCTCAAGCGACTGAGCCACCCAGGTGGCCTTGTTGCTAGTTTATAAGTCACTGATGCATGTTCTGTATCCACCAGTGAGTCTTGAACAGAAACAGCATCTCAGAGGATATCCTTCCACAATAAAACAGAACTTACAATACACCAAGATCTAAGAGAGGAAAAATTTTTTTAAGAAAATAATATCTTCAGCTTTCATTTTACCTTTTCTTTGAGGCTACTAAGATGATAAAAATACCAAAAAACTAATTTAGTAACTACTGAAATGGATTAATTCATAGAATAGTCTGTGTGTTGATTTCTTATCCATGAGAGGAAGATGAAAAGCCTCTTCTTTCCCATTGTCTGTAGATCCAGGGAGAGACGTTTCCATACTTTTTCTCTGAGAAGTACAAGAAAAATAAGGCAATTCCTCATTTGAATGGCATTCACTATTATAACTTATTCATGCATAAAGAAAGAATTAAAAGTAAACATTAGATTTCAAAAACTGGTATTTATTTATACATGTAAGTTAATGTTTTTTTTCTTAGCAGTTATTTACTAACATATATTTCCTAGAGGAAAATAATCTGGAATGTAGCAGGATTTTGTATGCATCTAATTTAGTGTCTAGTAAATTAGTAGCTCCTCATGATAATTCATTGTCATAGAACTTAAGAAAGAGCTCCTTGTATAGGACATTAAAGAATTTTGTTTTAATTTCCATAACTTACCTTATGGCAATGCTGAAATATTAATGCTAGAAAATTTACTGCAAATGAAGTTTGGTAGAAGAAACACAACTTTACTTTCATTATTGACATCTGATAAAAGCAAGTCACTTAGTTTAGCTAAATGTTACTTTGATTGCATTTATAGTTAAGTTCATGTACATAGAATATGTTTATTTTGTCAGCTTTTGCCTAGAAATAAGTGAACTTGAGTTTAATTATTAAGTAAAATAAAGTGATAGTGATAATTTGGGACTAAAAAATGGTGATTACAATTTAAAATTGTAGTTTTCTAATTGACTTGTTTCTGATTGACCTCTTTGATTGCTCTCATCCTCTTTCATTTCCTGCTTGCTTCCTTCTGAACTGCATCTTGTTACCTTTGATATAAAAGTAGTAGTTAACTAAAGTGAATTTGAGAGTTAATGAAAGACCTTTCGGCTGAAAACATGGCACTGTCTGCAGCATAGTAGAAGCCACTTTTCCTTTCCTTCTATCAACTCTAATTCTTGGTATGTTTGGGGGTATGATGTTTGGTACTGAAAATTTGTCTGGCATCAAAAGTAAATGAGAAAGAAAATGCCTCTAAAGTCTCCTTTTCCTTATTCTTTCCTTACCATTCCCTTACATTTTTTTTTTCTTCTTTTTATTTCCCTTACCCTCAATGGTTTGTTAGGAACATTATTTTTTAATCACTATTTTTTTTTAATGTTTATTTATTTTTGAAAGAGAGAGACATAGTGTGAGTGGGGGAGGGGTAGAGAGAGAGGGAGACACAGAATCCAAAGCAGGCTCCAGGCTCCGGGCTGTCAGGACAAAGCTCGATGCGGGGCTCGAACCCACAGACTATGAGATCATGACCTGAGCCAAAGTGGGATGCTCAACTGACTGATCCATCTATGCACCCCTAATCACTGTTCTATGAAGGATAAAGAACATAATTTTCTTTGTTATACAAAATTTCCCTTCAAAATGTTTTCCTTTGTGTTATAGCAATTCATCTCTTTTATGGTCAAATAACCCTAAGAGGAGATGCAACTAATATTCTATAAGGATTTAGAGAAGGAAGGAATGCTTTAAATTGGGTGGTGGGGAAAGAAATAGGGGGATTCCGGACACCTGGGTGACTCAGTTGGTTATGTATCTGACTCTTGGTTTTGGCTCAGGTTGTAGTCTCATGTGAGATCCAGCCCTGCATCAGGGTCCCCTGACATCCCAGAGCCTACCTAAACTTCTCTTTCTCCCTCTCTCTCTGCCTCTCCCTGTTCACTTGTGTGCTTTCTCTCTCAAAATAAATACATAAATTAAAAAAAAAAAAAGAAGTAGGAGGATTAGGAAAAGATTATAAAAGGTATTAGTGGACATTCTAAATGTTCTAAAAAGGCAAAATGAAGAAAAAGATAAGATCACATATAGGAAAATATTCTATCAGGCATTAGTATAGACTTAATTGTATCTCTCAAAAAATCCACATATTGAAGTTCTAATCCCCTGAACCCCATAATGTGACCATATTTGGAGATAAGGTCTTTAAGAGTTAATCATGTTAAATGGAATCATTCAGGAATGGGCCTGAATTCTGTGTGACCTGTGTCCGTAGAAGAAGAGGAAGTTTGGACACACACATGTCCAGAGGGAAGAAAACATGAAAACACAGAAGATGGCCATCTGCAAGTCAAGAAGAGTCCTAAAACAGACCCTTCCTCCCCAGCCCTTAGAAAAAACCAACCCTGCCAAACATTGATCTTAGACTGTTAGCCCTCAGAACTGTGAGAAAATACATTTCTTTTGTTAAAGCTGCCTATTTAATGGCACTTTGTTGCAATAGTCCTAGCCAACTGATATAGTCACATTATGAAATGACTCGGTTTTGTATATGGGTGACAATTTTTTATTCAGTTTCAAAATCTTTAAGTGTATATTAGAAAAATCAATAAACATTGTTTCAAACTCACTCTAAGTTATTATATTTTGCAATTGCTTACAATAAGGCAATAGTAAATGAGGAAGGGATTGAAATAAGATAGTTATAAATACAAGTATCATGTAACAATGAGAAAGATGTTACATAAATATGAAACAAAGCTCTTGAGAATAGTATTGGTAATACAATTTTTAAATTCTGAGAGACAATTATAGTGAATGTAATTCATGGAAAACCCGGTATTATTTTAATTTTGTCTTTTAAAATAATACCGCAAGTTATCACAAGTAAGGATTAGTGATTTGTTGGAATTTCAGTATGAATCACATGCTCTGTGAATCTAGTGGGTACATGTGAGATATTGGATTGAAGAAGAAACATAGCAACTAGCAAGTATCTGTGTATAAATATAGTTATGCTATTTAAGCATTCTAAGAGAATTTGTATTTATGCTTATTTAACTAGCTGACATCACAATATTAGAAAATGTGGGTTCACTGTCTTTGACTCTTTTTTTTTGCTGAATTAGATTGCTTAGCACAATGAATGATGTTAAAATGATTGAATTAAAATATATGTGAGTAATATCAAGGGTCTACTATATTGAATTATAGGAGAAGAAAGTTTTCCCGAGGAGAGCTTATAAAAAACCTAAAATTCTGGCCTAGGCAGTTTGAAGTTTATTCTTTTTCTATTATTTTTTAATGTTTATTTATTTTTGAGAGACAGAGAGACAGAGCATGAGTGGGGAGGGGGAAAAGAGAGGGAGACACGGGATTTGAAGCAGGCTCCAGGCTCTGCTCTGAGCTGTCAACACAGAGCCTGACGTGGGGCTTGAACCCACGAACTGGGAGATCATGACCTGAGCTGCAGTCCAATGCTTAAGCAACTGAGCCACCCAGGTGCCCCTGGAGTTTATTCTTTTGGTCAATGATGTAGTTGAAGATTTATAAGTAAAGGGAAGGCACATTCTCAGCTGAGGCAGGAAATCTGTTGCAATGTGTCAGAGATCACAGGAAAGGAAACTGTAAGCCAAATGACAAAGAGAATATTGAATAGCACAGTCCAGAAGGAGAAGTTAGGATCACGATATTCTGATGGGAATGCAGGTAAAGTATTTTGGAAAATGCCCTGAGTATATGACATGCTTCTGGGCATGGATGCAAACAGCATGTAATAGAAAACCTGTACTGTCTGACCCGGAGAAGGGAAGGAAAGGAGGAGTCAGTTCAAGGAGACCAAAAGAAGAACAGAGCTGTCCAGCCGTTTGCCTAGAGCTTGTTCTCAATCTACTGAAGACTGATGGGGAAATACAACATGCTTTTCTCACTTTAACACAAACTTAGAACATGTTCAACGGCTGTGATTTCAATGTTAGCAAATTCAATTCTAAAAAAGAAGCTTCAGTAGAATTGTCTGCTTTTGTTTCCCCCACTTCCCTTATATTTAGTAAGTGGTGCAGAAGAAGAATACTGTAAATAGTTACTTAGCATTTTTAAGTCCTTCACCTCATATATGTGGATGACTAGTAGGGCTGTCATTATGACATTATTGATTATGACTATCATTAATAGAAATTGTTTAAAATGATAAAAGTTAAGCTATTATTTCCAAGTTTTCTTTTAAAATTGCAAAGTGGATATTTAATATTTATTTAAGTGATTACTAACAATCTCTCAAGTATATCATGGAGAGATAAAATAATATATTAATATGGCTATTAGAATCCAAAATAAAATTATCTTGATAAATAGCATCTGATGACAATAAAAATAATACTTTGAGGTGTTACATATTTGCATCACATTTCATAATGCTATATATTTTCATATTGATTATCTCACCTAATACTCAAAGAAAAAGAGTGATATAGTCCTTCCTGCCATTCTGTGTGTGAAAAACAGAATCTCAGGATAAGTGATATATCCCAGGTAACACACTATTAAGTGTCAACGCAGAGACTGAAGTCCTTATTCACTCCTGGTATCCCAGTACTTCTTTATATCAACAATATAACCTGACTCATATATGGATTTTTAAAAAAATATTCATATTTTAAGATTATAGTACACTAAAATCTTGGTTTGTGAGCATAATTCATTCCATAAACATGCTTGTAATCCAAAGCACTTGTATATCAAAGTGAACCTCCCCACAAGAAATAATGGAAATTGAGATGATTTGTTCCATAACCCCCAAATTTTCATATAAAAATGATTATAGTACTGTAATATAATACAAAATAATAAAGAAAATACAAAATATAAAGAAAAAAACAAATTAACCTTCACTTGCCTTTGAAAACCTTTGTGGCTGGTATGAGGGAGACAAGAGAGGGGAGGGTTATTATGCAGGGCAACATTCACTATTGCTAACAGAATCATTGCTATCTACTGGTTCAATGGAATCTTTTTCTTTTGGAATCTGTCCAGTGACACTTGCCTTTGCCTCCTTTTGATTATTTCACAGAAATGTGACATTGCATTGTCATTAAACAGATTCATCGCTTGCACCACTACAGTCTTATTTGGGTGGTGCTTTTCTATAAAATTTTGCACTGTCTCCCACATTTTACACATCTCCCTAATCTCATTTGAAGTGAGGGATTCCTCTGCCTTTTTCTCCTCCTCTTCAGACCACATGCAAATGTAGACTTCTTATAAAGCCTTGCAATTTCAGTCATGCGCATACCTACTTCATACTTCTCCACAATTTCCTTCTTTTTAAAATTTTTTAAGGTTATTTATTTTAGAGAGAGAGAGAGAGAGAGAGAGAGAGAGGGAGAGAGAGAAAGAGCAAGCATGAGCCGGGGAGGGGCAGAGAGAGAGACACAGAATCTGAAGCAGGCTCCAGGCTCCGAGCTCTCAGGGGCTCGAACTCACAAGCTGTGAGATCATGACCTGAGCCGAAGACAGATGCTCAACCAACTGAGCCACCCAGGCGCCCCTTGGTAATTTCCTTCTTAACTTCCATCCTAACCATCTCCTTCTTACTGCCTTTCTTTTCAACCTTTTCTGCATGGGGGCCATTGTATACGTTTGCATGGATGTTGACTGCAGTGCAGTATTACTAAACTCTTGTCATATACTGTATTCAATGTACCTGGCAATAAGGTAGCAGAGGAAAGGGTCTATATCTGCAGGCAGCCTGACCTAGAATGAAGCAAACATTCCTAAGCTTACTCTTGTATGGAAAACAAAGGACTGTCCATAGGTGCTTTGAAGTGACAAAAAATACACCAGTGCCAGTTGTGGGCACCTTCCAAGTCATTGATTCTGCCAGACTGTGGCCTGAGATTGAGCATCTGAGCATGGGAGATGATCACCCACAATCCCGCACAGAGAGAGAGAGAGAGAGAGAGAGAGAGAGAGAGAGAGAGAAGAACCATTGGCTTAATTCTTTTTTTTTTTTTAACATGGAAGCTTCATGAATTTTTGTGTCATCCTTGCACAGCGGCTAACCTTCTCTGTATCGTTCCAGTTTTAGTACATTGCTGCTGAAAGTGAGCACTGGCACAGTTATGATCATGTGACATGTGGCAACACCTGCTACTCTTATTGCAAGACATTGTTTATCAACTTGAAATTTATTAGAAATGTTTGCTCTTCTTGCAGAACGCTTATGCAATAAGTTGCTCGCAACACAAGGTTTTACTGTATTTTCATTTTAGTTTTCCTTTAAACAATTTTCCTTTTATTTTTCTTTTGTGATTCATCTTTCTTTAAACCAATAAAGATGCAGGAATTCAGATTAAATATGATAAATTTCCAGAAACATACAACTTAACCAAGACTCATATGTAAATATAAAATCTGAACAGACTGATAATGAGTAAGGGGATTGAATTAATTATCAAATACTTCCCAACAAAGAAAGCCAAAAAGCAAATGGTTTCACTGGTGATTTTATGCAAACATTTAAAAACTTAACTAATCTTTTTCTAACTCTCACAATAAAAGTTGAAGAGCAGAGCATTCCAGACTCATTTTTTAAGGCTAGTCTTACTTTTATATTAAAGCCAGATGAGGATACCACAAGAAAAGAAAATTACAGGTCAATATCTTTGATGAAAAATCTCAACAAAATATTTGCAACCCAATTAAGCAACACAGTAAAATCATCATACACCATGAACAAATGGAATTTATCCCTGTGATACGGGATAGTACAGCATATACAGATCAATAAATGTGATATACCACGGGAATAAAATGAAGGACAAAGCCATGTGATATTTCAATAAATTCAGAAAAATAGATTTTTACAAAATTCAACATTCTTTCATGGTAACAATTCTCAACAATATTTTTTGCTTCTGTGGTATCTATCAGTTGTAATGTCCCCTCTTTCATTTCTGATTTTATTTCATTCCAGCTACAGCAGTTCTAAGAGGGAAATTTATAGCTATATATGCCAACATTAAGAAAAATGAGGGGCGCCTGGGTGGCTCAGTCTATTGAGTGTCCAACTTTGGCTCATGTAATGATCTCATTGTTCTTGCATTCAAGCCCTACTTCAGGCTCTGCACTGACAGCTCAGAGCCTGGAGTCTGCTTCACATTCTGTGTCTCCGTCTGTCTGTCTGTCTGTCTCTCTCTCTCTCTCTCTCTCTCCCTCTCTCAAAAATGAATAAACATTAAAAAAGAAAGAAAGAAAAATGAAATTTCTCAAGTAAACAACCTGACTTCATATCTCAAGACAATAGAAAATAGAACAAAACTAAGCCCAAAATTATCACTAAAAAGGATATGACAAGGATTAGAGCAGAAATAAATAAAACAGAACAGAAGAAAACTCAATGGAAAAGATCAATGAATCTATGAGCTGGTTAAAAAAAATAAATAACAAGCCTTTGGCCAAGGAAAAAGGCTTTGGCCTATTAACAGTATCATGAAAAAAATTTTTTTTTAATTTTTTAAATATTTATTTATTTTTGAGAGACAGAGATGACAGAGCACTAGTCGGGGAGGGGCAGAGAGAGAGGGAGTCACAGAATCCAAGACAGTCTCCAGGCTCTGAGTTATCAGCACAGAATCTGACGCAGGGTTTGAACTCAGGAACTATGAGATCATGACCTGAGCCAAAGTTGGATGCTTAACTGACTGAGCCACCCAGGCATCCTGATAATATTTAATTTTAATGACTTTTCATTCCCTTTCTCTTCTCTATTTCCTTATCTGCATATATAACATAAATCATAACAGAAAATTTAGTGTTACACTCTCATAAGAAGGTTACCAAACCTGGAAAAACTTACCATGCTTATTAAAAAGATGTAAGACAGAAGTCTGAAAGAAACCAAGATGCTCAAACACGTATCCATATAAGAAAAAAACTAATGAGGAAAAGCATATTTCTGTCCTATATTGTCTGGAACTGCTTCTTTTCATTCAGGTCTTGGGCATGTCATTTTCATGGCTAACTTATACACAATATTATTAATCAATTGCTTAGGGAGACCTTGAATGTTCAAGATGAGATCTGTTTGAAGCTTAATGATTGTATGATAGATCTAGGGATCTTCTTCTTCAGATATTTTAAGGAAATAAGTGGAGAATATTTTGATAGGTCTTTCAGAAGTTTTAAGTGATTTGACAATTTTCAGTTCTCCGAGGTAATGTTTAGTTGATTACATAGAGCCATGGTGAACATATAGAGACATATTTTCACTAAAATGACCTTTTTGGATTTTTTTAATTGGACACATACAACATTTTCAGTTAGAGTCTAGCTGACAAGAACTGTTTTAGGTTTGTTCAGTAGTTCACAATTTGAAACTCATTCATAGATGTTTTTAGACATGTTTCCATGTTTCTCATATAGATATATAAGATATAACAAAACAAAACAAAACCTGAGGAGACATATCTTGGCCATAAATTTAAGCCAAATCAATAGTTTTCTCCTTTGTGATTTAATATATAAATAATTATGCTAAAATTTGTTTTTCCTAGAGATATTTTTCACAGTTGAGGTTGATTATGCATCTGTAGGGATTCTTGTCCTACTTTGTTACCAGATGTTCAACCAAGGCATAGTCTAGCTTAGCAAGCAAATGCAGCCCATTTCTAGATTCTCAATGTGTTGCAATGCACCTCTCATTAGAAGGTCAAAAGCATTATAGTCAAGATGCTTATGTTATTGTGAAATGACTGAAAATATTTTTTATGTGTTTATTATTTATTGAGCAATTATAATGGTTCATTTTATGTGTCAACTTGACTATTCCAAGAGATGCCCTGGGAGCTAAACATTTTTTTTTTTTTTTTTTTGTGGGTGTGTCTGTCAGGGTGTTTCCAGAAGAGATTAGCGTTAGAATTGGTTGACTGAGTAAAACCAATGGCTCTCTCTGTTGTGGTTGAGCATCACTGAATCTATCTAGGGCCTGAATAAAACAAAAAGGCAGAGGAAAGTGGAGTTTGCTCTCTGACTGACTGTTAGAACTAGGACATCAATCTCCTTAAGCGCTCAGTACTCATGGTTCTCAGGCCTTCAGACGTGGACTAGGACCTACACCATCAGCTTTCTGGGTCTCACACCTCCTAGCTATACCACTGGCTTTCTTGAATCGTCCAGCTTACAGATGGAAGATCATGAGACTAGCACAATGCTAGATACAACATGGCAAAAGTCGGCCAGATACTTTTCCTGCCTTCATGGAATTTATAGTCCAGTAGAGAAAAGGACATCATATGAATACACAAAAAAGGAAGTACAATTACAAAATTAGATAATTTCAGTGATAGAAAAATTCAAGAATTTAGGTAAGATTGAGGAAGAATAAGAGAGATGTAACGGGGAAGACATGTTTGTCTAAGTGATGTCTAAGCTGAAGCATAAAGGAAGCACTTGTATTAATCAAGTAAAAAGTGATGTGTAGATTATTTCATCTAAAGAGACAAGTACCTGCAAAGACCTAGAGGTTGAAGAGGCCTGTACTTGTTGGAGAAACTAGAAGGCCAGTATGGACTGATGTGTCCTGAGTGAAGCAGAAAGCACTGCAAGATGAGGATGGTGAATAGGCACATCCTTGTGCAACCTAGGAAGGAATTTTCTTTTCAAGTTGACCATAACCAGCTAACATGGATGATTTTCAGGCAGGCAATGCATGTTCTCACTGCCAGTTTTGAGTAGACTAAGAGGGAATCCATTAGTATCAGCTGGCAGGCAATGTTCCAGGAAAGATAAGATGGGTGCAGGAACTGGAGTAGAAATGTGGAAATGAAGATATGGATGTAGATTTGAGACATATTTGGTGACCCATCTAATGATGTGCTGCTTGTGGAGAGGGGACGAGGAGAGGAGATGCATTAAGGGTGATTCCTGGATTTTTTGATATGGGCAGCCAGGTAGATACGGGGTAGTTTATTGAGAAGAGAAATAAGAGGAGGACCACACACACTTATCATATCCAACTTTAACATACCTCTCACAAAGACAGACGAGGTATTTAAGAACTTACACAGATCGGGGCGCCTGGGTGGCTTGGTCGGTTAAGCCTCCGACTTCGGCTCAGGTCATGATCTCACGGTCCGTGAGTTCGAGCCCCGTGTCGGGCTCTGTGCTGACAGCTCAGAGCCTGGAGCCTGTTTCGGATTCTGTGTCTCCCTCTCTCTCTGCTCCTCCCCTGTTCATGCTCTGTCTCTCTCTGTCTCAAAAATGAATAAACGTTAAAAAAAAAAAAAAAAAAAGAACTTACACAGATCAAACCCTAAAATGTGATGATACAGGATGTACCTTCGAAATAAAATTGGGCTAGGCATAAAAACTGAGTACGTGTTAGACCACACACTAAAAGCCAATGAATTGCCAGGGTCAGAGTAATAAAAACACCATTCTCTGCACCTTAAGCATAATACTAAAAATTCATAACAAAATGTAAAAGTTCCCTACCGTTTAAAATTAAATTTAAAATAAAAGCCTGCTATTAACTGTTGAGCCAAAGAATCCATATAAAATTAAATTTCAAAATTTCTTGAGATAGTGATAATGGAAACAAAATACATCAGAGTCGTGGTATAAAGCTAGAACATTGTCAGAGGAAAATTTATAGCATTAAAATACCTATGTTAATGGATATGAAAGTAAATGAGGTGAATTCCAAAACCTCATTTTCAAAAAAGAATGTTTACTTATTTATTTTGAGAGAGAGAGAGAGAGAGAGAGAGAGGTAAGGGCAGAGAGAGGGAGAGAGAGAATCCTAAGCAGTCTCCATGTTCTTAACACAGAGACTGACATGGGGCTTCTTCTCACAAACTGTGACATCAAGACCTGAGCTGAAATCAAGAGTCGATGCTTAACTGACTGAGCCACCCAGGCACTCACAAAATCTCATTAAAGTAACAGAAAAGTTAAACTAAAAGAAATGACATAATAAATAGAAAATCAGAAGTATATCAAATAAATTGATAAATGTTAAATATTAATGAACACAACCCAGCAACAACTTAATTATACATCATGACCAAGTATATTTAATTCCAGAGCACAAGCCTATTGAGATATAAATATACCAATTAATAAATTCTTTCAAATTAATAGACCCAAAAGAAAAAAAATATATGATCATCTCTATATATTCAGAAAAGATGTTAGCAAAATTAAACACTCATCGGATAATTAGTAAAATGGGAGTTTATGGATAATTATTTAACAAGAAAACTGCATATACCTCTGCCAAAAATGCAGCATCTTACTTAAATGAGCAATTAAGAATTTCTCACTGAATTCAAGAATACCCACGATTTCCACAATATTTTAAACATTGTGTTGGAAGAATTTACCAACACAGGAATAGATAATCAGAGGTGTAATAATATGAAAGGAAGAACATTTTTTTTGTTAAATCTCCTTTCATAACGGTAGATGATAGTAAAATTAGTATACAAAATCAATAGCCTATATACATGTGTACATATATTAATCTGTACATATATCAGAAGATATAATGGAAGAGAAGGCTCAGTTTAAAATAGAAATAAAAATAAAATACATATAAATAGCTTAACAAGAAATATTAAAAACATAAATGGAAAAGTTATATAAAACATTCCTGAAGTACTCAGAAAAAGAATTCATCAAATGAGAAGACTTATTAACATCCATAAACAGAAAAACAAAATATTACAAAGATGTCAGTTTTCACTGTTATATTGTATTGTATTATATTATATTATATTTGTTATATTATATTATATTTGAATCAGTCCCAGTAAGGTAACATCTCCACCCCCAGGATATTTTGCTGAAGTGGCTTGTTTGCATGATTTTTCTCTCTGCTATTCCATAAACTAATTGACTGAAGTAAATTAGTCTTTTCACCTTTCATGACTATCACAGGATCAGTGACACAGTAAGTACTTAAATATCCATTTAATGAATAATTAAAGAAAAGTAACACTGGATTATACTGTATTTATTATTTTCTGTGATTTGATAGTTCAACAAAAGCCAGCTTGAATAGTGTGTATACTTAACTTTGAAGATTATCATAACTTTGTACCATGTCTTCTTTTTAAAAAAATAATAAAAACTTTGAATAGAAGGGAAAAAAAGTTGCAAAAGTCTTACTAGTAATATATAAATTTCTTTCTCCCTCTGCCTCTCTCCCCTGCTTGCATGCCCTCTCTCACTATAATAGATAATAATAAGTAATAATAAGAAAAATATTGATTAGCAGAGAAAAAAAGTTGCAAAATTCTTACCAGTAAGAGATAGAGAAAGCATTTAGTGAGCGCTGCAAACAGTGTTAGTGTGCAAATTACAGGGCAGTTACATGTTCTGTTTGATTTTATGCCTCTAAGCCATATATTTATTCAGCATATATTAACCAACTGCCCTTTCCCCGGATCTAGAGCTAGAAAGATAAAAACAGTCCATTATCTGAAGAAATAAGCTTTTTCTCCCTGATAAATGTTGTCGTATTTCTATATATGTATAGAATATGTATATGTATGTGTAGATATACACATACACAAAAATATACATATAAAAATATTCTATGTTGAGACCTCTTTTAAAGGAAAACTATATAAACAATAATGGTATTATAAATAATTTATATAATGACAGTAGAATACTACAGAGTCCATCTCAGTGTATTAGAGTCAAAATGAAATTTAGCCCCTGGGTCTCTGTATGGCGTAAATCTACACATCATCTTCCAAAAAGTTAAGAACCTTGTGTTGGAGTGGTATGTAGGATTGTTAGGAAGAGAATTGCTTTCTCATTCAGATTCAAAGTATACAGAATAAGATCCTATTCTTCTGAATCAACTGTATTTGCATTACTTAAATGAAAATTATACAGTTAAAAGAGGTTGGCATATGTTCTTATGCTGAAGATCACATAAAAAATATTCTTAAAAAGGGATTAGTAAACGTACATTTTCTACCAATACTGTAAATTCCATTTTCTACACATCTGCTTGATGCATCTGCTTCTCTCTCGCCATGATCTGACCACAGCCCATATCCCTCCACTCTCCAATTCACTTAACAAGCTCCAGCTGTACTGACTGTTCTCCAAAGCTCTACAGTGGTCTTAATCTTTCTTCCTATAATTAGCACAATGAGCAGAGAGCCAGTGTTCCCTCACTACTCTCAATCAAGGAGGAAAATTGGATTGAGAAGGGATTGGCAAGAATGTGTAGAAACAGAAGTGTTATAATCGAGTGAAATCTATGCCTACCCATATGCAAGGTACCTTCCAGAAGGCTCACTTTACTGAATTTACTCTTATCTATTGAATTTACAGAATACTCACCTGATTTGGGTAGCTATTTACTTATTGATTTACTTTTTATGGAAATATTCCCTTTGCTATGTTCTAAACCAAAACACCATGAACCAAATTACCCATGATCTGCTACTCCTATGGTTTGAAGAAATCTCCGTTTTCCTGAAGTTCTGATATGACTGTGGGAGGGGGGAAAGGAGGGAAGATCTAAACTTTCTCTTTTCTATGGCTTGGAGTACATTTGAGAAAAGTGCACTGAGGGGACAAGGGAAAAACATCAGACCACTGAAACTTTAATTTTTTTTAATGTTTATTTATTTTTAAGAGAGAGAGAGAGAGGAAGAGAGAGAGGGAGACACAGATCTGAAGCAGGCTCCAGGCTCTGAGCTGTCAGCACAGAGCCCACACGGCAAGGGCTCTAACTCATGAATTGTGAGATCATGACCTGAGCCGAAGTTGGACTCTCAACCAACTGAGCCACTCAGGTGCCCCCAGGTCACTGAACACATTGAAGTCACAGTTGATTATAAACTAAATTAGTCAACAAGGGATTATGATCTTTCTACCTGGAGTTAAACCCTCTATAAATATGTCACAATATAATATTTAAGGATCTTTATCTCTCTCTCTCTCTCTCTCTCTCTCTCTCTTTTTTTTTTTTTTTTTTTTTGCTGCTGGAGTGTCTCCTCCAGTGGTTACATTCTACTCACTCCTGCTCTTACAGCCTTTTTGGTTAAAAGTCTCAGCATCTCAGCAGTTCATCCACTGAGGGTACAAATCCCTTCTCCAGCAGACCGGGGATCGAAAAACTGGAAGGGTCTGCTTTGAAATGGAAATGAGGAAAGAAGAAGATGAAGGAAAGGAAATAAGAACTGAAGGCAGTGCTTTCCAATTTTTTCTGTTGAACTACTGCTAATAGCAAGCAGACAGAAGTGGAGACAGACCCTCCCGTGAGTCTTAGGGCACAGCCTGAAGTTACCCATCTCAAGTACAGACTCCTTTTGAACTCTCAAGTTTAATCATTAAGAGAATTTGCATTCTGTTATATAGCATAGATGTTTATTTGAGCTTAAAAGATGGTTTTAGTATGTTCATTATAAATACATTACCACCAATATCCTCCAATAAAATCTGAGATGAAAATACCAGGGAGGTGCCCCATGTTTATTCTGAGATTTCTCTCACCTTCTAGTACCCCTTAGAATACCTTAACTACTTGTCAAAGAGACAACCTTAGACCTCAGATCTAACCTGATTAAATAAAGGCTTGAATAGTTTTCCTGTTACTGAAACATCCTAAATTGCAAGAATATGTTCATTATGTTTGTGTTAAAGTTGACTATGTGTGCGTTATGCACTTATCTGATAGCTTAAACTCTGCCTTTTCAAATCCTTACCTTTTTTTGCGCGTGACATCTCACATGATTGTCACTTAAAGTAGAGTGGACACATCGAGGGGAGTGGAGATAGTTGTAGTGACACCAAGACAGAGATAGAGACAGCTGTCTCTATCTCTACCAATGGCACCTGGGGGGCTCAGTTGGTGAAGCGGCTGACTTTTGATTTCGGCTCAGGGCATGAGCTCAAAGTCTGTGAGATCCAGCCCTGTGTCAGGCTCAGTGTGGAGCCTCCTTGGGATTATCTCTCTCCTTCTTTATATCTGCTTATCCCCTGCTTATTGTCTCTCTCTCTCTCTCTCTCTCTCTCTCTCTCTCAAAATAAATAAAACTTTTAAAAAGTATATATAGTGGGCACCTGGGTGGCTCAGTCAGTTAAGCATCCAACTTTGGCTCAGGTCATGGTCTTGTGGTCTGTGAGTTCAAACCTCATGTTGGGCTCTGTGCTGACAAATCAGAGACTAGAGCCTGCTTCAGATTCTGTGTCTCCCTCTCTTTCTGCCCCGACTTGTGCTCTTTCTCTCAAAAATAAATAAACATTAAAAAAAAATAAATCTAGTCTTTGTATTCTTATAGTAGATATATTTCCTTTTTTAGCCCTTATTCTCATGTATGGTTTAAAAAATTGATTAAATTTTATCCATCTTCCATAAGCCTCTCTAGTTATTCTAAACCCGATTGTTAACTTGTGTATCTTTTTTCCTACTGACTTCATGTGGCACATTTATTTTGTACGGAATGTCCATATTCAATTTGGTCTATCTGTGAAATTATTATTAAGTTCCACTGCTTTGTCTTGCTATTCACATATGGGGAATAATCTCAGGAATTCCCTGAGCTTGCACCAATGGGTTAACAAGGCATAAAGAATTAGAAAGCCACAGGATGAACATATCCAAGTTTGGGTAAACAAGAATAGGTAAACAGGGAAAAGGCCGCCAGTATAAGACAAAGGGATAGGAATAGGAAACTCAAGATAAAAAACATCCAAGATTAGGTAAACAAGATTAGGTATTCAGGGTGGAAGCATCCTCCAATTTAGTAAAATAGCTGCTTTCACAGGAAGGAAGGACAAAAATAGGAAAACAGGACTTTACACCTCAGCAACATGAAGTTGCCAGAGCAGAGCTAATTAGCAAAAGAAAAGTGCCTTGTTGACCCTGAGGTAGCATGCTCTGTCTTTCTTGTCCCCTAACCCAGCTCAGGTAAACAAAGGTGGCTCCTCATGTGTGTTGTAAACAACCTTCTGCCCAGTGCCAGGATTTTGTTTTGTATTGACCCAAACTCCTAACACCACATGTCTTCAAAACACCCTTCCTTCACGCCCATGAGTTAATGTTCACGGTTTCAGTGTCTCTGTGTGCACATCCACCATGCTTGTAAGCCTTCTGATCTTAATAAAAACGGAACAAAGACCCTTATTCAGGGCTCTTGTCTCCTCCCAGATATTAGCTGCTTTTGCATTTAAATCCTGCATGTGCTCTCTTGCTGGACAAGAGAGAACTCCAGACCCAGAGTCTATGACATTCCTATAATAATATTAAATTGGCTTTAGTTACTGGGATTTTTTTCTATGTTACCAACATGCTCCCCGTTAATTTCTCTTCTTTTAACCAGCCCTTTCATGGTAATTCTTGCCTGTTGGTTCTTCTAAATGAATTAACAATCATAGTGACTAGCTTACAAAAATACATTATACATAGAATTAGACCCATCAAAAAGCAGCCAAATGACTAGGACTCCAGGGTTAAATATAGAATGAGAGGCAGACAAATTTCAGGAAATATGTGTTGCTATCCTATCTCTGTCTCGGTGTCACAACAACTATTTCCATCTTCCCCCAGTGTGTCCACTCTAACTTAACTGACAAACACTTGAGATGTCCCAAACAAAAAAGGTAAGGATTTAGAATGGCAGAGTCTAAGGTATCAGATAAGTGCATAATGCACAAGTAGTTAATTTTAATACAAATTGAAGGAAATGGGTGACTACATGGCAGCTACAAAGCTTGTCTATAAGAAAGGTAGTTGTAACAGGGTCCTTCCAGGACATCCACTGGTGTCAGGTGTTAGCCCAGTTCACTTTTACTAATGCATATATTAAATCTTGATATTTTAAAAAGAAATGAAAAAATAAATGCATTTTCAGCACTGGTTTATCAACACTGATATTTTAAACAAGCTACTCATTTAATCTAATACAACTGCTTTTATATTTTAGGGTTGGTGTATGTTTCATTGTGTATCTTTTTATCTAGTTATCACACTAAGTGTTTAAAATTACTAGATTCTGTTTTGGGTCTTTCATCAGTTCTTCTATGTAATTTATGGTAATGAAATAATTTATAAACACTAAAGAGAAATGCTTCCTTAACAAACCTCAATTACATGAAAAGATTGAACTTTACTTTAAATTTATTATAGCTCAAAATTCCTCAAAATTTAACTGTTTCACGTAAATAGCCCTTGTATTACATAAGAAATAGTGTATCTCTCTCTCTCTCTCTCTCTCTCTCTGGAAGAAAGAATGGATAAGAGAGAAAGAAGAATAAGATGAGAAAAAGGAGGAAGGGAAAGAGATGAGGAGAGACAGAGACTAAGAGAGACAAGGGAATACATATTCAAACTGGGAGAACTTGGATACTTAGAAAGATTTTAGGACTCCTTTGATCAAGCCTCTTCTCTCATTTTACAGAGAAGGAAAATGAAGCTCTGGATGATTAAATCATTTATTAAAATGACTAGAGTGAAGGAGTGGCACAGCCAGAGCTAGAAAACTTTCTTATTTTTAGCTGTGTGTTCTATATTCCCAGAAACCAGATTTTTGTTGTTGTTGTTGTTGTTGTTGTTGTTATTATTCTAGCACTCTAATTCATAATTGCTGCCTGCACAATTTGTATTTTAGTTTTTATAAGTCATTGAAAACACTGTGAATTTTGTCATTATTCAATAAGGCTTGACAGTTCAGTAGCCATAGACGACACAGTCTGATTAGAATTGATGAAAACCTATTACTACATTTTAGCAACATTTTAAAAGTTTTCTCTGGCAATACAATGGAGCAAAGATAGGCTTTTCAACAATTGGTGCTGGGCCAACTAGACATCTACATGCAAAAAAAAAAAAAAAAAGATGAATTTAGATATTTAGAGACTTTACACTCATCAAAAACAAAACAAAACAAATAAACAAACAAAAAACTACCTTAAAATGTATCACAGACCAAAAGTAAAACACAAAACTATAAAACTCGTAGAAGCTCCCATAGGAGAACTCAGATAACCATGGGTTTGGCGATTAGTTTTTAGATTACAGCACCAAAGGCACAATCCATGGAAGAAACAATTGATAATAGACTTAGTTAAAATTTAAAAAAATTCTGCTCTGTGAAAGACAAATGAAAAGGAATGAGAAGACAAGCCACATACTGGGAATAAATATTTGCAACAGATGCATCTGATGAATGTTATCCAAAATATACAAAAATTCTTAAAACTCAACAATAAGAAAATGAATGCCCAGATCTAAAAATGGGCCAAATACCTGAGTCACTTTAACAGAGAAGATATACAGATGACATATTAGCATATAAAAAGATGCTCCCTGTCATATGCCAGCAGGGAAGAGCAAACTGAAACAAGGAGATAGCACTTCACACCTATTAGAGTGGCCAAAATCCAGAATACTGATAACACTGCTGGCTGACAAAGATCCGGATCAAGAGGAACTCTCATTCTCTGCTGATAGCACCATATAGCCACTTTGGCAGACCGTTTGGTGGTTTTTTACAAAACTAAACATACTCTTACCGTATGATCTGACAATTACACCTCTCAGTATTTGGCCAAAGAAGCTGAAGACTTATGTACAACAAAAACCTGCACATGGCTGTTTATAGCGGTTTTTATTCATGATCGCCAAAGTTTGGAAACTAAGATGTCCTTTGGTAGATAAATCGATAAACAACCGGTGGTACATTCAGACCATGGAATGTTATTCGGTGCTAAGAAAGGAGCCATCAAGCCATAAAAAACTGTGGAGAAAACACAAATGCCAATCTGCAAGAAAAACTTGAATGCTAATCTGGAAAGAAGCTAATCTGAAAAGGCTACGTAGTATATGATTCCTATACGACATCTTGGAAGAGTCATGAAAAACCATGGCAACATTAAAACATAAGAGACTCTTAAGGACTGAGAACAAACTAAGGGTAGATGGGGGGTGGAGGAGAGGGGAAAGTGGGTGGTGGGCAGGGAGGAGGGCACTTGTTGGGATGAGCATTGGGTGTTGTATGGAAACCAATTTGACAATAAATTATATTAAAAAAATAAGTTGTTTTCAGGAATTGAGGAATGGAGAGAGAAGCATAAAGAATTTTTTGGGCAGTGCAAATATTCTCTTAGATACCATAATGACAGATACATGTTTTCATACATTTGTTCGAACCCATAGAATGTACAATACCAAGAGTGAATTGTAATGTAGACTATGGACTTTGGGTGATTGTGATATGTCAATGTAGGTTCATCAGTTATAACGAAATTACCACTCTGGTGGAAAATATGGATAATGGGGAGGCTATGCATGTATGGGGGTAGGTGTATGTGGGAAATCTCTGTACCTTCTCCTCAATTCTGCTATGAGCCTGAAACGACTCGAAAAAAAATAAAATCTAAAAAACAGTCTTGTCCTACCATTTTCAAAATATAAGGGTGATCATTTTTTTAATATAGTATAAATGATTGAGTTTGTCAAGTGGTTTCTAACTTGGAACACCACTTAGCCCTTAAAATAGAAGCAAATGCAACAGTTACTCTTAAATTGTTATTTATGTTGAAACCTCATATTTTCTTAAGGCCAGATTAAAAAAAAGATTTTAGGTTTATTTACTTATTTTGAGAGAGAGAGAGAGAGAGAGAGAGAGAGAGGGAGAGAGAGAGAGAGAACAAGCAGGGAGGGAGGGCCAGAGAGAAGGAGAGACAGAATTCTAAGCAGGCTCCACACCAATAATGCAGAGCCCAATGCAGGGCTTGAATTCAGGAACCATGAGATCTTGACCTGAGCTGAGGTCAAAAGTTGGACTCTTAACAGACTTCACCACCCAGGCACCCCTGATTTTTTTAAGTGGCAAATAAAACAGGTAAATAGGAACAAATATGCCAATTATACTTCAAAATGATTTTAAATTAATTACTTCTATATATGAAAAGTAAAACCCAAAGTAGCTGTCTGCAGGAAGGAGAAACAACTAGAAAAGCCATTAAACCACATTTTATTTATACTTCTATTGTTCATCATGATAGTTTTCTAGCTTCTGTATATACACATTCCACAACTGTAAATGTCAGTATAAAAAGTGCAGATAACTTCTGGAGCAGAATTCAAGGCAGATAAATTTCATATCGACTTAAGTTAGTGTTAGTAGCACTTAAAGCCTTGAATATGTATACAGTAAAACCCTGGATTGTGAGTAACTTGTTCTGTGAGTGTTCCACAGGAAGAGCAAACATTTCTAATAAATTTTAACTTGATAAACGAGGGATGTCTTGCAACACTAGGTATGTGAAGCCCAATGTCACATGATCACACCTGAGCCAATGGTTCTCCTCTCTCTCTCTCTCTCTCTCTCTCTCTCTCTCTCTCTCTCTGGATTGTGGGTGATCAGTCTCAGGCCACGGTGTTTGGCAGAAATCAGTGATTTTTTCAGAACATCGGAAGATGCCCACCACTGGCACTAGTGTGTTTTCTGTCATTTCAAAGCACCTATGGGCAGTCCTTCACTTTTCCATATAAGAGTAAGGTTAGGAATGCTTTGCTTCATTCTAGGTCTTAGATAGGTTTTCTGTTAAAGTTGCATGAAAAGAAAAAGATTTCATTGAGCCAATAGTTACTAGTGATTCCGTCAGAGAAAGTTTTCCTGTATGATAACCCTCCTCTCTTGTCTCCCTTACACCAGTCATGAAGGTTTTCAAAAGTAAGTGCAGGTTAATTTGTTTATATTTCCTTATATTTTGCATTTTCTTTATTATTTTCTATTATATTACAGTATTGTAATCATTTTTATATGAATATTTTTCGGGTTGTAGAATGAATTATCTGAGTTTCCATTATTTTTTATGGGGAAATTTGCTTTGATATACAGGTGCATTAGATTACAGGCAGATTTTTATTTACCAGCTTATTCTGTATGCAGAAAAACACGTTTTTGTCTGGGGCAACAGAGGTGTGAAGGGTTTCCAGCCCAGTATGAGATGCAGACTCTGTGCTCTGTAAGAATTGCTGGCATGTTGAAGTGGGCTGCTCATTAATGACTTTGGCTTTTTTTTTCTCTCGTGTAGTTCATATCTAGAGCTGAACCCTTCAAAAATGGTTATGGGACACATGCAGAAAATAGAACAGCTTCCAGTGTGCTATAGTTGCTACATACTTTTTTTTTCTTTTTATGTTATTCATAACCTTTATAATGTCCATTAACTTTAGCAGATTTTAGTTAAAACTTTGGGAAAAAAATGTTTCATATACTGAGCATTATTTAGAGGAGTGTGCTGTATTATTCCTATGTAGTTTATTTAGCTAATGCTGAAATTGTTTTTTTAGGCTTTCTCATATGTCTCAGATACCTACATTTTCTTAATGATGTTTAGACAGAAATCAGTTGTTTGTGTTTACTTGTCTTTTAGAGAATAACACTTCACAATATACATCATTTAAACTTTTCTATGGAAAATAATGAAATTTTTATACATGTAGTTTTCTGTAAAACTTTTCCATGAGAACAAATTATTATACAACTTTAAAAGCTTGTTTCACGATGAGTTGTATACACAGCAAATATGCCAATAAAAAAAATTTGCATTTTCTTTGGTAAACAAAAGCTACACATTCTTTACCAAAATAGAAGGGTTAGGAAATTATATTAGAAGTTACTAAAATATGAAGAATCAGTATATCAATTGATATATTATATTTTCAAAATAAGATATGGTCTAAGGTATTATATTCTGAACGCTGTCTCCAGTTGCATTATTTTTCTTTCTCAGAAATGACTTTTTTCAGATAATGCATAGTTCTCTTCTTGTGAAACAACTTTTATAAGAAACATAAGAATCTTTGGAACCATATATATTTGGGTTCAAATCCAAGATCATTCCTTTAATAATGATCTGTGTGACTGTGTGACTTTGTTAAGTTCTTTTAATTCTCTAAAACCTACATTTCCAGACACTTAAAATGAATTTTACTTTTTATAATGTACTATGTATGATTGAAAATAATAATGTGTATTCTCTAGTTTTTGATGCCAGTTCTATTTGTTCCTTTAATCAAATTGTTAGTTATATTTTAAATTCTAGATTACTATTAATTTTTTAACTTAACTGAAGTTTACAAGTTTGTAAATTTCTTCTAATGTTTCCATACATCTATTCTTTAAATATTTTTTGTTGAAATGTAGTTGACCTATAGCATTATACTAGTTTCAAATAATATAATGATTTAATATTTGTATATATTGTGAAAGGTATTATAAAAACTAACCATATAGTGGGGCACCTGGGTAGCTCAGTTAGTGAAGAATCCAACTCTTGATTTCAGCTCAGGTCATGATCTCACAGTTTGTGAGATCAAGCACCATATCGGGTTTGATGCTGACAGTGTGGAGCTTGCTTGGGATTTTCTCTCTTCCTCTCTCTCTGTCCCTCCTCTTCACCCCCCTTAAAATAAATAAATTAAAAAAAAACTTTTTCTTAAAATTTTACCATATGGGGATAATGGCTGGGAATATAAAAATAGAGCTAACTTGATGGAAGGGAATTTGATAATATATAACTGCATTTGTCCTTTGACACAGAAACTTCATCTCTAAAAACTTATTTAAAAATATATATTCAAAAATATGAAAACAAATATACATAACATGATTTATTCTAGTTCAATTTGTAATAACAAGTGACCATAAAGCAACCCAGTGTCCATGGATAGTTTACTAGTTAAATTAGTCATGGCACATCCTGATCATTTGGCTGTAAAAAGAAGTGAGGAATATCTATGTATTGATATTCAGCATATATATTTTTCATTTTGTTTTTCAGAATATATTTTAAATTAAAAAAGCAAATGAAAAAAAAAAGTATATGTGTGCAATGCTACCATTTACCTAAGAATGTGATGTTGGGCACCTGGGTGGCTCAGTCAGTTAAACATCCAACTCTTGATTTTGGCCCAGGTCATGATCTCATGGGTTAGTGAGTTCAAGCCCTGCGTCAGGTTCTGTGCAGGCGGGACAGAACCTGCCTTGGATTCTCTCTTCCCTTCTCTCTTTGCCCCTCCAGCACTTGTGCTCTCTCCCTCTCTCTCTCTCAAAATAAATACATTTGTAAAAAAAAATGTGATATTATTTTTATCTGTATCTAGCTATATCTATATCTGTATCTACCTATTAAAGGAAGACTAAAACAAAAACAAAAACTTTTGTAAAATGTTGCTTATAACCCACTAATTCCATTCCTACACATATGCCCAGGAGAAAAAAAACCCATCATATTCACAAAAAAACTTGAACATGAGTGTTCATAGTGACATTATTCACAATAGCCAAAGAATGGAAACAACCAAATGTCCATCAACTGATGATTGAGTAAACAAACTATTATAGCCACACAGGGAAATATTATTCAGTTACAAAAAGAACTATGTATTGATTCATGACGTAAAAATGAATGTACCTTCTGTACATTGTGCTAAGTGAAAGAGGTCTATCACAAAAGGCCACATACTGCGTTATTCCATTTATATGAAAAGTCCAGAATGGGCAAGTTCAGAGGGAAAGAAAGTAGATTAGTGATTATCATGAGCTTGCAGTGGGAAGAGAGGGAGAAATGGGGTGTGACTGCTATAATAGGTATGGGGTTTCTTTTGGGAGAGATGAACTATTCTGAAATTAGATAGTAATGATGGTTGGATAACTTGGTAAATATATTAAAAGCCATTGAATTGCACTCTTTAAAAGGGTGAATGTTACAGTATATAGTATATTTTATTTCAATAAAAATTTTAACCTAAAATGAAGATAGTACTGTTTACATTAAGTAGCTGTTCTGTGGATGAGATAATATTCACAAATTAAATAGCAAGATGGTTAATAGGTAGTAGGTGCTTACTCAGTATTAGTTCTCTTTCCCTTATAATGTATGGTAATTATACTTTCACTTGTGATTGTGAACAGCTTTTGATTTTTTTTTTGATCCATCCCTTCTTTGCATCTTAATAGCTCTTTGAGCTTATTACCTATTCTTGGCAGTAAATTGCATATATAATATCCCAAACTGTTAGTCATTTCAGACAATCAGTCAGACGTCTGTCTGCAGGATGCTGTTGCAACAATTAGCTAAATTTGGTGATATGTGCTTGGTATCAAAAGGACTAAAGAGGCTTAAATGAGATGGAAGATCCTCAGATAACATTAAATTGGTACCTAGCTCTATCAAGAATTTAAGTACTGAAAAGCCTGTCTTATGGGTGAATTTTGCATTCGGAATTAAAATTCCTGTTGAAATCATTTTAGTATGGCAATTCTTCACATGTAGTCTGATGGAAGGATAGTGAGAAATAAGGTTGGAATAGTGAGTAGGAGCAACTGGAAATGTCTTCTAAGTTATAACTTATCGTAGTTTATTAAACTAGTGGTTAAATGAATTCTGCTTTTCTCAATTGTCCAAGTTCTCTGAATGAAATTTTGACCCCATTGTACCTATTTCTTCTAGAAAGTGACACCAAAGACCTCCCGCAGGTGAGATAGAAGCTGGAGAAGGGAAGTGAGACTTTGTTTTGTGTTCTGGAAATAAATCCTTTATTAAATATGTGATTTAGAAATACTTTCTCCCAGTTGATGCCTTATCTTCAAACTTTCAAAAAGCAGAAATTATACATTTTGGTGAAGTTCAATTTATCAATTTTTTTTTGTAGATTTTTTTTTTGTGTGTCATATCTAAGAAATATTTCCCTAAGAAGATCTTGAAATTTTTTTCTGTGTTTACTTCTAGAAGTTTGAGTTTTAGCTCTTATATTTAGGTTTTTCATCCATATTTAGTTAATTTTTAAAATTCATACGAAATAGATTGTTCCTTTTTTGAATGTTCATGTCCAATTGTCCAGTAGTCATTTATTTAAAACATTCCTATTTCTTGTCAATCTTGACATCTTTGTCAACAATCAATTCATAATATATTGAGGTTTAATTGTTGAACTTTGTATTTTTTTATTGACTTATGACCACATTCTTCACTAATCTCACACTTACTTGATTGTTCTTAAAATGAGGTAGTGTGAGTCATCCAACCTTGTTTGTTTCGCTTTGTATTGTTATAATTTTGGGAAATTTGAATTCCTTTATTTTCCATATAAATTTTAGAATCAGCTTGATAACTTCTACAAAAACTTCTACTGAAATTTCAATTAGGTTAGGGTCATATTTATAGATCATCTTGAGAAAAATTCACATATTAATGACATGAACTATTTTGATCCATAAATATGGTATATCTCTCCATATATGAAAGCATGATGGAGTCATTGGTAATACTTAGGTTGTTGGCTTGGGTGTTATGTTCTTGGCCTACCAAGTATCCCTGTTTTCCTTTGTTGCTTACATTACATGGACTTTGTTTCAGTTAGTAATGTGCCCAACTAAAGACCTGATTTCCAAGTCCCCTATATAAGCAGCTATAGCCAATTGGCAAAATTTTGGTCAGAAGGATATATTTAGTGTCTAGGTGTGGCTTCTGGAAAAATTCTAGCTTTACTACTTAAAGGAGGAGGAAGAGAAGGAGAAGAAGTAGAAGGGAAAGAATAGGACAGAAGCAGTCATCAGGCCTCTTCCTCTTTGCTTTCTGGATCTGCTTCCCTTCCCTTGATGAGAATACTGAATGCTTGGTTGTTACCAATTAACATGACATTTTGAAGATTAAGTCAACATATTAAAAATGGTAAAAAGGGTGTTCCTGGGTGGCTCAGTTGGTTGAGTGTCTGACTTCAGCTCAGGTCATGATCTCACGGTTCGTGGGTCTAAGCCCCGCATTGGGCTCTGTGCTGACAGGTCAGAGCCTGGAGCCTTCTTCGGATTCTGTGTCTCCTTCTCTTTCTGCCCCTCCCCACCTCATGCTCTGTCACTATCTCTCCTTTTCTCAAAAATAAATAAACATTAAAACAATAAAAAATAGATTAAAAAAAATCTAGGTTTCCAATAAGATTAGTAAGCCATTGTCTGAAAGTTAGTTCCCGTATTATTAATTTTTGCTTTATGAAGCCCCTAAACCTCCATTTGTCTGAGTATTTGTGGGAAGATAATCTGTAACTTATTAACCAAAATATTTCTACAGAAGTGGGTGTACATTCACAGATATGTGGAAGAAAGAAAAAAGAATAAATGCCTAACATCATTCTATAATCCATACCAGAGTAGGTGTAAATATCTTATTCATGGAAGTGTAATTTAGAAAAAAAGAAGAGGAACATCTAGGTAGTTCAGTCAGTTGAGCACCACCGCCCCCCCCCCCAACTCTTGATTTCAGCTAAGGTCATGATCTCTTGCTTTGTGAGTCCAACCCCTCATTGGGCTCTGTACTGAGTGTGGAACCTGCTTGGGATTCTCTCTCTCCCTCTGCCCCTCTCCTTCTCCTGGATTCTCTCTCTCTCTCTCTCTCTCTCAAAATAAACAACTAAAGAAGCTTTTAAAAAGAAAGAAAGAAAAAAAAAGAACATATATCTGCTGCTTTAATTTTAGTGAAGTAAATAGGAGTACTGTTGTTATACATAAGTTTTATACCTTTTGTGCTAGATGTATTTTTGTTAAAGATTAAATGATTAATGATTAAAGGGGCGCCTGGTTGGCTCAAACGGTTAAGCATCTGACTTCACCTAGGTCATGATCTCGCGGTTTGTGAGTTCAAGCCTCACATCTGGCTCTGTGCTAACAGCTCAGAGCCTGCAGCCTGCTTCAGATTCTGTGTCTTCCTCTCTCTCTGCCTCTCATGCTCATGTTCTGTCTCTCTCTGTCTCTCAATAATAAACATTAAGAAAAATTTTAAAAAAGATTAAATGATTGAAAATTACTACATTATACTTTGGAGATAATGGAATGGTGTCTAATTTGTCATTTTGGTTGAATCACTTTCATGTATAGGTCTTATATTCCTTGGAAGAAGAAATTATATACCTAGCACACATCTGTTTTCTACCTATTATTGAGTCCTGTAAATATAGAGTTCATTGTAAATCAGTAATATCTGTGCCTTAAAATTCAATACTTTATTTTTTTCATAATATGTAAATCTTAGCTATACACTTTTGGATACATGCTGAAGTCACTTTTATACCCTTCCCAGCATCCTGTCTATTACTTCATACTTTCAAAGTAAGATGTAATTTCCCTTACAAAATTTGGGTTCTAAGAAATAAATTTTAGGTTTTGCAAACTTGAATAAGATTTTTTAAAAATATTTTTAATGTCTTTATTTTTGAGAGACAGAGAGTGAGCAGGGAAGGGGCAGAGAGAGAGAGGGAGACACAGAAGTCCAAAGTAGGCTCCAGGCTCCGAGCTGTCAGCACAGAGCCCGACATGGGGCTTGAACTCACAAGCCATGAGATCATGATCTGAGTTGAAGTCAGATGCTTAACCAACTGAGCCATCCAGATGCCCCAAATAAGATTTTTTAATAGAGAAAATTAAACAACAATTTTAGAGGTAACAGTAGAGTGACAGACACAAAAAAATCAGTGAAGTAATATCAAATTATTTCTAAGAATTCTATGTGCAAAATGTATTCTCTCATCTCAGTTATTGGAAATTAAATACAATCATCATCTGGATATCCAATTAAGTGAAGGTGATGCTAACATAATCTAACTGTAATTCATGTTTGATACCAAGTTAAAAGTGATATATTATCCCATTATATTTAGTTTTTTAATTTTTTAGTTTGGCTTAGGTTATAGTAACATGAATCTTTTTAGTCTAGAACGACTTCTTGGTTATTATTGCCCTTTGAAATACTTCTCATTGTGTAGTGCTAAGCTCCTATGCTGTGAAAACTTTCCTCATCTCCCAAGCCACAATCGTCTGTTTTTTCTTTATTACTTCCATAGGCTGTGGCTATATTTCTGCCATCCCCTTACTGCATTCTGCCTCATGCAATACTTAATCATGCATAAATCTGTGTTTCTCATTAGGAAGTATGTTACTTTAAGATAGCAATATGGCCTTCTTCCTTTTCTGCCTTTCATTTCTCCTTCCTTTCTTCCTTTTCTTATTAATAATTATAGCTAAGAGAACTTGATAGACTTTATTTTCTACTAAATCTACCATTGTGCATGGTACAAATAAACATCACATACAACTATATGAATCACTTAATATTCTCGAAAGCATCATTATTTTGAATGATATTTCATAATAGAATAAATAAAGTAAAAAATAAATTATGTTATGGATTTCAGAACCAATTTTCATAGCTAGAGAGAACATAATTATAGAATTGAGATTAAAACCTACAGTATCCAAATTTAATTGGAAATATCACTTGAGACTCAACATTTATTTCTTCGAACACTTTTCAATGAGACGGTCTGGATACAATATTGTTCCAGTAGAAATGAGTGCCTCTAACCTCACAATTGTCTCTTCTAATCCCTTACCTTAAAAGAAACCAGAATTTCTTAGAGATGTGTCCAATTTTATACATGACTCTTCCCACAGTTCTATTTCAAAGGTGACTTCCTAGTGTAAATCTTTACCTTGATTTTATATCGTTAAGCTCTAAGTATCTGTGGATTTTTTGTTATTGTTTTTTTGTTTTTGTTTTTGTTTTTTATGGTCTTCCTGCTCTGTTTTAATGTTTCTTTAACTATAGAACTGAGTCAGGTGCTAAATTATCTTGAGTTCTGACAAAAAAAATCAGGTGGTGCATGGTGCAGAAGTTTCTGCCTTTATGGCTTTTGAATGAATAATCAGTTAATAATCAGATGAGCAAATCATTTTTCCACCACTTAGGTATAGAAAGAGAGCTTTCAGGATGTCGAATTTCCTGTTGAAAGCATCCGTCTCTTTTCTAATGTTAGTGTTTGAAAGGACTTCAGCCCATGGATCCCATACCACATGGACCCTGAGGGAAGTATGACGCAGGGAAATTGGGCAATTTCTCCCTGGAGTAAACTCTGGGTACAGGCACACATAGTTTCTCACAAGGGACTTACTGCCTTCTGTAGGCTAAGTCTCCATCAAGGAAGCACAAAATGTTAATCTTCACCTAAGGAAGATTTCCTTTGCCTAAGGAAAGGCAAATCTCTGTGGCTGGTCTGCCTTTTTTGTAAACCTAAAGAACACAGTTGCTTTTTTTTTTTTTTTTTTTTTTTTTTAGTGTTTATTTATTTTGAGAGAGAGAGCGAGCCCACATGTGTAAGCGGGGAAAGGGCAGAGGGACAGGGAGAAAGAGAAACCCAAGCAGGTTCTGTGCTTTCAGTACAGAGATCCATGAACCATAGGATCCTGACCTGAGCCAAAATCAAGAGTTAGATGCTTAACCAACTGAGCCACCCAGGCACCCCAAGAACATAGTTTCATATTTGTTCACAGTTTGCCAACTCCAGGCACCTAGGAAGAATCCTAAGCATGTGATTAATGCTTTTAGTTTATTCCACCAATGTGCCTGTCCCCATTCTCAGTCCCCACTCTCTGTGGTTTAATGACAAAGTGAAACAGAGTGAGACTGTGAAAAACATAAATTCAAACCAGGATTTTTCAAGAGTTCTGCAGATACTTGTTGAAATTGTGTAGGTTTTCCTTCATCACATGCAATATAGACATACATTACACACTTATTACTATTTTTGTGAATGTTGTGTTTGAAAATTGCTGATCATTGCTCTATAGGAATAATGGCAAAAGCACACATATGTGAATCCACTCTTGAGTGCCAGTCACGGATTGATCCAAGGGAAAATAGCAGACGACTGTCTAGATTTTAAATGAACTCTCTTTACCTGGCTTTAATCTGGCAGGCAACTTCCTGAGGCTCTAGCGAAGTGAAACGGAGATAAATCAGTCATGACTAAAGAAGTAATCTTAGTTAAAACTAATGAGGAAGCTAATTGGAGTCATTTATCTTCATGTCAGGTTCATTATTATACTATGGTTCTTCTTTGCGTTAAAGTGGTCAAAGTGTCCATGTGAATAAACAAACAGGTTCTTGCATTGTTGAAATAAGGAGATTAAAATGGGGCTTAGAGTTTGTTAAGAAGTCCCTTGGTTTTTCACTCTTTCCAGTGAAACTTTGTATTTCTATATACGTTCCCTTCAGTATATAATTGACCTACTTGGGTTATATGACTTTGTGGAGCCATTTCTGCATCACAGGACTGTTAAAATCATTCTACTCCTATTGAAGGAGTTTATTAGTATTTGAATGCATATTATGAGATCAAATTTAAATTTGGTATGTTTTGTTTCAGACTTTTATTATACATCAAGATAAATGTTTAAAACATTTGTTTATTTAAAAAAAGCTCATTCCCTCAAATATCCCATACGTGTACTTTCATAAATGAAATATCTTCCCTATATTTTTTTGCCACAGTTTGTTAAAAAAAGAAACTTTTGCAGATCATCTAGGGTGGTAGCTTTCAATCTTAGATGTACATTTGAATCAGTCAATCTGGAAAGTTTTTGTTTTTAATTGGAACTCAGGTGTGCAGATGGATTAGTGATATCCTTGGTAGTAGATACACGGTTATCTTTGGCCCACATTTATGTGTTTACTTTGCTAATATAATGAGTATTACTAAACTCACTATTCAATCCCTTACTTACTACTACATATTTATATAGGCCTTTCCTATCCTAAGTCCCTTTCTCCTCCACAGATGAAAGCACTATTCTGTTTATGTACTAGTCACACATGTATACATTTTATGCGTAAACAATGAATTTTTTTCTGTGCTTTTGAACTATATAAAAAAAGACATTTCTTTATATTTTCCTCACTCATTAGATCACTAAAATGCATTCACGTTATGCATATAGGAATTAATTTTCACTGGCATAAGGTATTTCATTTTCTTTTCTCTTAATTTTAAATATTTTCTTGCTATCTTCTTTTTTTCCCGTACTAAGTAGTGCTACTATGAACATTCTTTTTTTTTAATGTTTATTTATTTCTGAGACAGAGAGAGCTAGAGCATGAGTGGGGGAGGGGTAGAGAGAGAGGGAGACACAGAATCCAAAGCAGGCTTCAGGCTCTGAGCTGTCAGTACAGAGCCCGACATGCGGCTCGAACCCACAAACTGTGAGATCATGACCTGAGCTGAAGTCGGTCGCTCAACCAACTGAGCCACCCAGGCACCCCAAACATTCTTCAATATATCTCCTCTTTACAACTTTAATTTGGGAATATACTCAGGAGTTGAAATGCTTCTCACTGGGAAAACTTCTTTGACACCAGAAGAGCCACGGTAGGGTGAGTGGAATCCAGAATAGTTGATAGAAGTATATAATGAGTATCAGTTGCAATTTCAGGATAAACTACAGTAGTCAGAGATAGCTCATCTTTCTAAACTACCTACTGTAAATTTTGCCCCCGGAATTATGAGTACATGTCATCTCAAAAATGTCTTGGCAGGACACAGTGTACCTAATGTGAGATGGGAGATGTACGTGCATTGGAAAGATGTTAAAGGTGGACGATAGCAGGTGTGACTGTCCTCACAGGACTGCTCTTCAGTTACATTTTTCTATACATACAAAGATCTAGAAGTGCCTGAGTTCATACTAACCTGGAGAGGTTCTGGTGAAGAATAAAACTTAGTTCACATGTCCCCAGTAGAGACCAAGGGTATGACAGAATTGACCCCTAGAAATCCCAAGCATGATGAAGCTGAGGCTGAGTTTTTGCTTGAAATAGCTTTCGTTTTCAAGTTTTTGCTTGAAATAACACCTCTGGTTAAGTTCCTCTCCTCTCTTCTGCTTCCCGCACTCTTATAATGGTTTCTTATGAGAGCACTCCCTCAATAAATTACTGTCATTTGAGTCCTCACCCTATGGCCAGCTTCTGATGAACTTGATGGATAGAAACATGCTAAAGAAATGATCTAGAAACTCCATGACCTAAATTTTCAAAGCTTAGAATTGAGTGGTAAAAAATAATTCCACTTTGCTCTTTAAGTTCTATGAAAGTTTGATATCAGACTTCTGGCTTTCAGAACTGTGAGGAATAAATTTCTCTTGTCTTAAAGCACCAAGTTTTTGTGGTAAAATTTGTTATGGTGATGCTGGGAAACTAATTTAGTTACCTAAACATAATAGAATATTGTACAATTAGTAAATATATTATTCTAAAGAACAGAAACAAATGTTATGGGATAATATTAAAGAATAATGAGGCTGAATGTGATTACCAAAACGGTGACATAGGTTGTTCCTGAATTTGTTCCTCCTCACAAGAACAATGGACATCTATTCGAAAACAAGGCACCACTGAGAGAATCCTAGAGCTTAGGGATGAGGCTGAAGCATCCCCTTATACCTCAGAGACCAAGAGAGGTCACAATAGAAAGCTAAGAGAAACAGTTACACATTGACCACATTTCTCCAGTGCAGCACCATGTGGAGAGGTCTCCCTGAACTTCGAGTACCTTCAGTGGGAAATAGAACTCAGGAGATACATCCAGGTACCCCTTTTCAGCATTGTGGGTCACTTTGTGGGAACCCCTACTTTGATATTTCACCATGGGAATTGCAAGGGAATCTGTGGGGCAGATTTCATTGGGAATCTGACTACAACAGAGAAAGCAAGGGGGGACTTGTAATAACCAGTACATAGATCTCTGCAGACCAGGCTGATAGCTGCAGTATCTAAGTAGTAGTCCCAAACAGCAGTTTTTCTCATCTGCAAAACTGACAGACTCCAATCAGGGAACTCAGCAAGGTACAGAATAACCTGATTAAGATCCTGAAACAAGGAGTTTTGCTGGCCCTAGAGCTCTATTTGCTCATGCCTTGGTAAGGTGCTGAGTCACTCCTTCCCTCCTGTCAAGAATGTCTTCCAGCTCTACCTGATCAGAGGGGCTCATGACCATGCCTGTGTGCAACCTAGCAGTGCTCAAGCTGGTCAAAGAAGTGGGCAGGCAGAGTTGATCACCCACCAAACAAAGTCAATACTAGGCATAGAAGCTTCCTGTATTACATGCATGCAGGAGGTCCAAGGCTGAGGGTAGCTCCCAGCCCCTTCCAACTAGAGAGACTGGGAAATTAAAAGTAGCTTAGAGTGCTTTCTCCTCTTTCCATTCAGGCAGGGAGGACTGTGACATTACCTTACCTGGGGTGGAGAGTATATTCTGGCCCCCTTTGACCAGAAAGGCTGGTGAAAACACTTGAAATTTGTGCAGCTAAGTGAGGCTCTAGTGAAGAGAAGGACAGACAGCTGATAGTTTGCAGAGCAAAGACAGTGGCCGTGTTCAGCCAATGAACTTGCGGTATGGATATTTTACTTCTATTTAAAAACTTCCTTTAGTGTCTCTTGTAAGGTAGGTCTGGTGGTAATGAACTGCCTCAGTTTTATTCCCAAATGTCTTTATCCCTCATTTGTTTCTGAAGGACAGTTTTTCTGGGTATAGAATCTGTAGGTAACAATGATTTTCTTTCTTTTCTTTTCTTTCTTTCTTTCTTTCTTTCTTTCTTTCTTTCTTTCTTTCTTTCTTTCTTTCCTTCCTTCCTTCCTTCCTTCCTTCCTTCCTTCCTTCTCTCTTTTTTTTTGAGAGAGAGAGAGAGAGAGAGAGATTGAGATTGAGAGAGAGAACACAGGAATGGGGAGGGACAGAAGGAGAGAGGGAGGGAGAGAATCCCAAGCAGGTTCCAGGCCCAGTACAGAGCCCAACACCCAGGCCCAGTACAGAGCCCAATCTCATGACCATGAGATCATGACCTAACCCAAAATCAAGAGTCAGATGCTTAACCAAATAAGGCCTCCAGGCTCCCCCAACAATAATTTACTTTCAATATTTTAAATGTCATCCCATTCTCTCCTGGCCTGAAAAGTTTCTGTTGAGAAATTTGCCAAGGGGTACAATTGATTGTTACATAATATATAACCATAACAATGTTTGTGAATGCATTAAAAGAATTGTGCTTATAGCTTGTTACTTATAATGCAGTGTAACCTCTCCTTTTCTCACTAATACAATCTCCAATAACACAACAGGGAAATTGAGAAAGTGTTTTAAAACTGAAAACAATAAAGATATCTTACATGATTAAATTAAATGGATAGAAACCTAAATCACAAGTGTTCTTATGCTCCAGATGCATACAGATTAATTTTCTGGTAAATAGTATAAAAAGTCAATTCATTCCATATGTTATAGTTTTTCTGAATCCAGGTTGACCGTGTCCCAGGACATGCATTTGTCTATTTTCCAATCCTACTATGACATGTAGTCGGATCACCAGGAGTATTATATGACTTCACTGAATACTAGTGGTACTTCTTCATTTCATTGATTTATGTATGTATTAATTCTTTTTATTGTTCACCAAACAAATATTTATTATGGATATATCATGTACCAGATACTATTCTAGACAATCAGAATACAATAATAACAAAGCTAATTGCCATTCACTGAGGACCCTAATTGTGCCAGATAGTGCTAAGAGTATTTTATTTATATAATTTAATAGAAATAGTGAGATGTCTGATGATTCTATTTCTTTAGGTAAGAAAACTGAGAGTCTAAGAGGTTAAGTGAATTGCATGAGATAAGGGGCAGAATTGGGATTCCAACTGTTGTTCAAACACAAAGTACACCCATGTTTGCTTATGCACATGTCCCAGTGTACTCATGATTATTCTGTTTTACAACTTTTGCCCTAATATAATTACTAATAGTGCCCTATCCCTCTCAAATGTGTCCTTATTTCTGAAGATAACTGATATTGTCACCGTAATATTGTTACATTGTGACTTATGGTCTTTGGTCAGAGTGTAGGCAAGAAGAGCGCCTACGTGTGTTAAGATATCTTGAGATGATCAGTGTGGAAATGAAACTGCACGTCCAATAAATCTTCCTAACTCTTTATTATTCTGTGTGGCAGACTGTCTTATAAAAGCTTGCTTTACAAAACTATACTGCAGTTAGTTGGAAAAAAATTTACTCATGTTAATATTTAGTGACAATTGATACCTGAAAGGCTCAAAATTGTGGTATTTTATGTTTTGGAAGGCACACCACTGTAGTTCAGTGTTGAATTATGGAAGCCTCTTTTTTCTCCATCACTGGATTATGTAAGTGTTCCCATAACCATGAGCACAGATAGTAGTGGGAAATACAGAGAATATTGACGGCATAGTGGAATATCCCTCAATAAATAAGCACAATCAATCTCATAAAAATTTCAATAAGACAGACAGTTCTGTGAAAACTTCTTTTGTTGCTACACACATCAGTTTAGGGTGTTCAGTTTTTCAGGCTGTGAATCAATTATGTAGTAATACCTTGGAATTAATGGGTGTTTCGAGGACAGTATAAAATTTACATAGATGTGACTTTCAGATACTAGAATATATTTTATTTCGAAGTAAATTCGATAGCTACCTTATCATTTTTGAACAACAGAATGAGGGAACAAATCTAATAAAGGGGCCATAATCAAGGAATAAGATTCAAAGACCTTCAACTGCACTTGAACATATTTTGATGGTAAGATGTTGGACCTCCAGCCTAAGTCTAATACCATCATATATGATACTTTGTGAGATATCTGGGGGAGAAAGAATGAGGGAATTTTGCATGTGTAGAGGTGATAAACTATTGTGGCCAGAGGTCAGCCTGTAGCAAATATATTTCCCAGGAAAGTTCACGAAAATATATTTTATCCTACATATGCTTCTTAAAATGTGATATTGTTATTCCTCCATTGATTGTTGAGGTGTTTCTTTTTTTCCTTTTAACATGGGTAAGCCTGTGACTAAAATAAAATTAACTGCTAAGATTAAACCCAAAAAAGGGTAATAAAATTTATGATTGGCTTCTTGAGATGTCTCAGGAAGAATCCAGATACTAAGCTGTTATGAAGGCAAGGAGGTACATCAAAAAGACACGTCAAGATGTTTTGTTTGCAATCCCAGTTGAAGTTTCAGTCAACAACAAGCATTAACTACCAGACATATGAGCGACCAAGCCCCAAGGTGATTTCATTCTCAACATTCAAGCTACCTTAGCTGATATTCAGTTGCAGGGAGAAAAAAAAAAAAAGGCTGTTCTACTGAGACCTGCCCAATTTGTAGATTTATGAGCAAAATATTATCATTGTTGTAAACCACTACGTTTTGGGTTGGTATGATATGCAGTAATGGGTAATTGACAAAGATGGTAGGAGCAAAAATATCTAGCTAATAATAATGAAAAGATATGCTAGAAATTAAACAGAACATTTTGATGTGATCAATTTGTCAGTTCTTCAGTATGAAAGCTCCTTGGTAGAATAGTAAAATACATACTCTTTGCTTTAAACATAAGCTAAGTTCCTTTGGAATTTTGGAATAAGAGCTCCCTTGCTCACAAGACAACTGCAGTCATCACTCAATATTATTGTTCAACTATCTGTTGATTAGTAGTAATCATTGGTAATATTTTAAACACATTATTGACGGACTGTTGTAATAAACATAATTCAAAGATGGGTAAACATTTGGAAGTACATGGTGACATCCAAATCCAATCCTTTGGTCACCATACATAATAGAAAAAACACAATACACCCTATCATTTGGCAAAAAGAGTAGAGACCATTCTGGAGGAGCCTGGGGAAGAGACTGATTAAAGAGAAAATGAATGATCACGCCATTTCAAATGCTGACAGAGGAAAACAATGCTAAAGAAGTTGAGTATATTTCCAGGACCAAAATAGGACAGTTTTTTGAGGCTGGTTTGTGACTATAAAACAGTTGTCATCACATAGTAGATGCCTTATCTCAAAATATAGTTTACCTTTTTCTTTATGTGCATTCCAGAAGGTAATATCTTATCTTTGAATTGAATTGAATAATCCTGACCAATGGCCCATACTGGCTTTGATTTCAGGCTGCAAATATTTGCCAATGCATCCGTCTTCCAGTACACATGTCCCGATAAATGAGAGAGCCCTTCTCCCTTAATGATGAAAAATAATCTCATTACTAAGAGGTCCTTTGAGTTTCAGGCTGAGCACCCCTCCACTGAGCTGTAGCCTTGGACTCAGACTTTGAACCATACCCCTAAGTTGAATAAATGCTATACCTGTCCAGGAGCTAAAACACTCAGCCAAGGATATCTTATATGCGGTGGATTGCATGAGGTATACCTCTCTCCACTAATTAAAGTACAATAAAATTATTTTTATACATGTAACTAATAAAAACACTTGAAAGTTGGTTCTGTTGCTAAAAAGCAATCCTAATACAATTTATATGCATACATCCTATGAATATTAAGAAGATGATTAACTGAGAGTAAACAGACTGATAATATAAAAAACAAATACAAAGTTAAATTTAAAAAAATTTGTTAATGTTTATTTTATTTTTGAGAGAGAGAAAGAGAGAGAGAGAGAGAGAGAGAGAGAGAGAAAGCGTGGGTATTGGGGGTGCAGAGAGAGAGAGAGGGAGACACAGAGTCCAAAACAGGTCCGGGCTCTGATCTGTCAGCAGAGAGCCTGATACAAGACTTGAATCCACAAACCATGAGATCATGACCTGAGCCGAAGTCAGACACTTAACTAACTGAACAACCCAGGTGCCCCAATACAAAATTAAATTAAAGAGACCCATGGGCAGACTCTTTGATAAACCCTAAACAACAAGAAAAAAAAGTAAAGAAGGGAGAAAAAAATGTATACAATAATTCTGTATGTTTGTAGTAGGAAGATCAGCTTATGAAGTTGATTTTCTGGTGCTAGTTGGCTGTATCACCTTTGTCATACTTTTATACTTTCTGTGATTCTGGGTTTTTTCCACCTTCTACTGAGAAAATTATCTAATTATCTATCCTGAGTAATCTATTCGGATTGCTATGGGAGAAGAAAAATAAATGTCAACAGGCTTTGAAATGGCAAGAATAATATAACATACAGAGTAATAATAGCTAGTTATCTTACCTGACTGGCTCAACTGAAAGATAATACATATTAACAAAGAGGAGATAAGATCTCACCCAAACTGCGTCATTATCACATGTATCAGCAACATCATCTCAGTTAGGAATTGTCTTAAATTTGTTTTCCTTCTATAGTAAATTAGTAAATACTATCTTATTTTAGTTTTTACCTCTTCTGGTTTATCTCCTTGCCTCATTTCTCTCTTTCCTCTGTCTCTAGATGCAGATTATTAAGGGGAGATAAATACATTTAAAGAAAAATCCAAAAAAAAATGCATAACTACTTTTAACATGCAAAAAGCAAATCATTATGTAAATATAGTAAATAATATATCCAAGAAATGTAATTTTACATGGAAGTCAAAATGACCTGATAAAGTAATAATACTAATTTTGTATTGTATATCATAATCTAAACCTTTGCATTGTAAAATGCGGTTGCAATGTGGTCTTTATAGAATGATTCAAATGCATTGTTTAAAAATAATATATGTAATAATTACTGTATATTTTTAAATATTAAGTTTTTATTTATTTATTGTGAGAGAGAGAGCACAAGCTTGAGTGGCAGAGGAGTAGAGAGATGGGAAGAGAAAGAATCCCAAGCAGACTCTGCATCATCAGCATCAAGCCTGATATGGGGCTCGAACTCACAAACCGTGAGATCATGAGCCAAAATCAAAAGTCAGACGTTTAATCGACTGAGCCACCCAGCCGCCCCAAACACATTTAATTATAGAAAAAATCAACAAATAAGTAAGTGCTGTTGTTATTACCGATTACTCTGTCAAAAGAAATACTGATTTAGAGGAATATCATTGTCTCTTAAGTAGATCATCACTTAAATACTCATCCTTTTAATCTTTTATTTATTTATTCATTTTGTTTTCATTTTTGTTTGGCTTTCTTTTTGCCTCTCTCTCAAATGCAGTTCCTTTAAGTGTTTTCTAGAAGTAGGTTTCCTGGTAAACAGTCATCTTTGCAGCCTTCTCTGAGATGAATACCCCTCCCAACCATCTTTTCAGAGAGCTGGCTCTCTCCAGGGGCACAAATTTGCTTTAAGGTTCTCCACAGAAAACAACGCCTGAGTGGGCTCTCAATTGCCATTTCCTAGACAGCACTGCTATGATTTTTGGTTTCAAATATAAAGAATAGAGCTCAGATGTGAATTCAGATTTGTTTCATTCTAGATTCTACCATCTTAACCACTGGGCTGTCCTGCCCTTCAGGTGATACTGTAAGATTACACCTTGATTATTGTACCTCACACCATACTACTTCCTACTTCTGTGCATTTAACCATTCTCAGCCTGGGATGACTTTAAATCTCCTCTACCCCATTAGTTCCCACTTGTCCTCTGAAACTGGGTATATCAACCATTCCCTCCAGAAAGGCTTCCCTGAATCCTCAATCTGATTAGGGGAGGTTTCCGACATTGTGTTTTCAAGGGCCCACAAGAACCCAGCACATGTCTAAATGATCTCTCACCATAGGGTAGCTGTCACAAACCTCAAAGGTCTATCTTTATGTTCTTGTCATCTACAATTGCAATATACTCTAAATTAGGGAATATGTCCCGTTTATCTCTTTTCCCACAGTAAGCACTCAATACATGCTACATGAATGCATTCAGCTGCTGTAAATCATTTCTCCCCTGTGGGACATTATCTTTTTTGTTCTAGGGTCTATATAATGTCTTATCTTACACAGTTTAAGTTCCATATGACAACGGTAGTATAAAAACTGCTTTTCCAAATGAACTTTTATTTTTTAATTTTTCTAATATTTACTTATTTTTTGAGAGAGAGAGAGAGCAAGTAGGGGAGGAACAGAGAGAGAGGGAGACACAGAATCCAAAGCAGGCTCCAGGCTCTGAGCTGTCAGTACAGAGCCTGACGCTGGGCTTGAACTCATGAACTGCAAGTTCATGACCTGAGCTGAAGTCGGTTGGTCAACCGACTGAGCCACCCAGGCGCCCCCCAAATGAACTTTTAAAACTTTAAAAGTTTTAGTAGGATGTTCACACAGATTTCTATCTTTATTATTGTTTTTCTGAATCAGGTTAGTTAGTTTTTTCAATGACTTAGCTGTTGTTTTCAAGTTCTCCCCAGCTGTCCAAATGAGTCATTGTAGATTTCTTTACACTTAAGTGCATTTTGTGGAAGTCTGAGCAATGCCACTTTTTTCCACATGCATAATGGTTGCTTTGCATTAGCTATTTTAGACATCTTTTCTAATGTTCAACAATGCCATCCAATTGCTTATTAAACTACATGTATAAGAATGTTTCTTTTTACCACTTCTTTCTTAAAAAATCTATGTATATTTTCCAGGAAAATGTAAAACTTTTCTTTTTTTGAAACTTTAAAGGTAAGTGCAGAATCAAATTAATGTCTTCAAATCTTAGAAACCTTTAGTGGCCTTAAAATATTTAATAGACTGAGTCCAAAGCTCATGCTTAATATTTAATTTTCTTCCCTCTCCTGATTTAACCTCCTGTGTAGCCTTAACTTATTCCATTTATTCAAGCCTACCCCACACTAGAATCAAAATGGTTTAATTCAAATGCCCTCAATCCAGTATTATTTCCCTTGTCTGTCTCTGTCTTGCAGGGTCCACTCCTATCTGGGTCATGTGATCACCATTTTGTCTGTTGAAATCCTTTCCATCCTTTAAGGTTCACATCACTTTCTTCATGTAAATTATCTCACCACCAAAACATGCTATGAATTGTCCCCCTCCCAAACTGGTGTTATTTCTCTTTCTCTCATTTTATGTCACCTCTAATTGTTTTAGATGCTCTGCCTCCAAGTTAAATTCAACAAATATTTTTCCAAACAGCTCACTTAGTTGTACAATAAGTTTTGTTAGAAAGTTTTGCTGCTGTTGTTGTTTTTAAAGCAAGTGTGCTATTTTAATGCACAAAGGGCTAAAGTGATTAGGTGATGCTTCATGAAGTAAATGACCTTTAAAGATTCTAGAATGAATATTACTTAACCTCAAAATGTTTAATTTGGGGTGGGCATTATAAGCAAGAAAACTAGATTCCAGGAAGCAGAAACAGGGCACAGAGACAAGAAAGCATGGTGCCTGTTTAAGGAATATTGTGTTCTGGTTTTGCTGGGAGAGTCTGCGTTTGTGAGTCCACTTCAGCTTTATCTGATTACTTGGCAACGTTAAACTCCATCATTCTTGCCTCAGAAGTGCCTGAAGAGATCTGTCCCAAGTGTGTCCTGAGAGTGTCCAGAGCACTCTTCATCGCCAAAGAGACAGATGCAAAATTGGCTGGCCCACTGAGCCGAGTGCCTCTGTTGCAAATTCATTTGGAGTTATTCCCTTTGCCTATAAAACCTTGTTCCTGTGGTGAGTGCATCTGCTTCTGATCCCATTTTGTTTGAGATTATTTAATTGTTCCACATGCTGGGAGTGTTTATTTATTTACCCACCAGACACCTGCACCTCTTTGATGCTGTCTTTTTGATTTGTTTATAAATAGAGAAAAGAAAATCCCATTGAGGGTGAAACACATTTTATGTCCAGTGAAAATGTTTAGCGATCACAGTAGAAAGCACATTGTTTTAATTTCACAGTCCATTGGAAGCATTAGCTCATTAACAAACTAATTAAGGAAAAGGAAAGAGAGGTGGTTTGGGATAGAGGGTATTGCTTACTCTAGTCAGCATGCATTAGCAGAGCTCATAGGTCTTTAACTGTTAAGCACCTATCATGTCTCTCCGGAATCTCCTTTGGCGCCTGACCCTATTAGGTTTGTACTTCTCTCTTTTCCTTCTGTGTCACACGAAATAAAATAGTTTCTCGGATTGAAGGTGATGGGATCAGTTTTATATTTCAGGTTAGTTTTGTGTCTTGAAAATTGAAGGGAATGATAGAAAAAAAGTAAACGCATTCCTTCCTTAAGTGTTCCATAAGTGTTTATTAGATGTGAGGCACGAGCAAGCTGTAGCGTCTGACTTTCATTTTAGTCTAGAAGATAGATTTTCAAAGAAACTGTTTACAGTGCAGCATGATAATTGCAAGGATAAAGTCGTATATAACACAAAGGAGTAGGAAGATGAAATATGGTTAGGAAAGGCTACCCGTTAAAGGGAATATTTAAGTCAGACATTCTATTTTGCTTTTTATATACTACACAAAATTTATGAAAGAATGTGTATATTATATTTTTTGTGTCTATAGCTCCATGAAGAGAGAGTAAAGGAGTGATAATAACAATGGTTGGCATTAATTGAGTGTCTCCTATTTGCCTTGCATGAATTAATTTACTTCATCCTCACAACAACCCTATCAGACAAGTAGTGTTCCTGTCACCTCCATTTTGCAGACAAGGAATCAGAGGCTCACCGAGGTGGAATAACTTTTCCAAAACATCACCAGAAAGTTCAGTAGCAGGACCAGAATACAGACTCAGGCAATCTGATTCCCATGCCTTTGATTTTAACCTTTGTGAAATAAGGGAAAAGAGCTTTTGAAAAACAGAAGATTTCTGGGACATATATCTATCAGAGTAGAGTCAGGAGGCAGCACACCAATAATTTAAGTGGGAGAATTTTTACGTGAAGAATTATCACCAGTAAAGAGGACATACATTTGTAGGAGAGACAAAGAGAACTCTAAAAAATATGGGAATGACTGAAATAGGGAGCAGCTACTACATTTAAAGCAAAATGAGAGACTCCAAGGAAATAGCCAGTTATGAAGGGGAGTGACCCTACACCAAGCTTAAGATATTTACTTCATTGGAGAGGTTGTGTCTGAGGTCCACTGGGTCGTAGAGAAATTCTCTGAGATGCCACGGGCTGCAGCTGGAAAACCACCTCATGTGGTACACGTAAAACTCACGGAAAAGGTACTTGCTTTGCTGCAGTTAAAGCCTTCTGGGGTTGTGCACCACATGATCTCTTGCACACTACTAGCCAGGAAACTGGCAGAAAAGCTCCAAACCAGGTAAAAAAAAATCCTTCTACTTGCAATGACCCTTCAAAAGCCTAATATTATGGTGGGGTGTCAGGGTGGCTCATTCAGTTAATCATCTGGCTCATGATTTTGGCTCACATCATGACCTCATGGTTGATGAGTTCAAGCCCCGCATCTGGCTCTGCACTGACAGCAGAGATGATGCTTGGGATTCTCTCTCCCTTTCTCTGTCCTTCTCCTGCTTGCTCTCTATTTCTCAAAATAAATACACTTAAAAAAACCCTAATATTATGGTAACCAACAAAGCAGAAATGCTTACAAGATCCAGTTACAGTACCAAAAAACAAGGCAAAAAGGGTAGATGTGGAGCTGAGAGGCAGTAAATGGATAACTGACATAGAACTGAAGATTTCTAATCATGTAAAGATATGGTGCCCAATCACATGCTATTCAAAATAAAACCTAGATTGTTATGTTCACACACACATATGCCTCTCCCTCCACATCAATTTTCAAATTATTTCAAATAAATCTTGTGTATTTATGACCTAATGGTAACAAGAACTACAAGCTTTGCTTTTCTTTGGGGAAATCTAGCAACAGAAGCATCTCTTCACCAATTTCAGGATTTGGAATATAGAAAAAGAATAACATCCTTGTAAAATATCCCTCCGTTTACCTTTTCCTTTTTTATTTTCTTTTTTCACATCCAGGAAAACTTTTTATTATTAACCTTAAGGTTTGAGTTAGATTTAAATGCCATCAGTCCCATATCATGATGTGAATGTTCTAAAATGGAATTCTGAAGCTAAGACATTCTGTATTTATGTAGATGTTGTCCTCCTGTACTATGTTAAGAGTGAGGATCGCAGATTGTCTTTTTATCCCCTCTTTAAGCCAATATAAATAGGCTAAAATTTTTTAAGCTTATTTATTTTGAAAGAGGGAGACAGAGAGAGAAGGAGGGGAAAAGAGAGAAGGTGCACACACACAAACTGGGGAGGGGCAGAGAGAGAAGGAGAAAGAGAATTCCAGGCAGGCTCCATGCCCAGCACAGAGCCTGATGCAGGGCTTGATCCCAGGAACCATGAGATCATGACGTCAGCCAAAATCAAGAGTTGACTGCTTAACAATTGAGCTATCCAGGCATCCCCAGGCTAAAAATATTTTAAAATATATTGTGACTTGTTCTTATCTATTCCCTAGAAGCTTAATATCTCCGCATCAATAATTCCAGACTCTAAGGGAAAAAATTAAAAAAGAAGCAAAAAGACGCAGCAACATACTTTGTTTCTATTATAATTGATGACTAAGTCTTTTATCGGGAAGAGTCCAGTCTTTGAAATTAGAAAAGCCTTTAAGTTTCTTTGTAATTCTGAGGAATATCATTGATCTTTCCTATTTTTAGAAAAGCACCCTGCAAGAAAAGTGTGCTATACCAACATGTCTGAATATAGATAACATAATTATAATGTCATGATCTGTATTTAGTACAGAAGGAACAGGAAGCATATGAATTTGACTGTCCAAAGAATATCCATTAATATGTTTTATTTTAAATTTCTGGAGACATTCTAACATTTTATTTAGCATTTTTAAGTGTTTATTTTTGAGAGAGAGAGAAATAGAGTGTGAGCAGGGGAGGGCAGAGAGAGACAAGGAGACACAGAATCTGAAACAGGCTCCAGGTTCCAAGCTGTCAACACAGAGCCTGACATGGGGCTCAAACCCACGAGCCACTGGATCATGACCTGAGCTGAAGTCGGACGCTTAACCGAGTTAAGCCACCCAGGTGCCCTGACATGCTAACATTTTCAAAGAAAAATGGCTGAAATTGATCAATGTTAAGTCTCTTCTAGCTCAGTTTCCTTGATTCTATGACAACGATGGGTTAGACATTTTTCAAATGAGACAATAATACAACCTAGTTATTGATACTTCAGTTCCTAAACACTATACAAGGTTTGAGACACTGAAGAAGCACACCTTTAATATTAATTTTGTTATCTTTATTATAATATAGAAGTATATTAATAAAATAGTACAATTTTTTTTTGTTTTGGAAATCAAAGAATATGGCTTTTATTTTCCAGTATAGGAATGCTACTCTGCAGAAACAGAATTGGACTTTGATCCAATTTAATAATATCCTCCATATTTAGAAATTTAGTGCAGTAAGTATATCATAGACTTTTTTTTAGTTTTTTTTTTTTTTTTAACCAGTGAGTAAGTAATTAATTTAAACTCATAGTATTGTTTGACATTGACAGCAAAGTTTTGGAATAAATACTAAACATGACATTTTTCAGAGGAAGGAATTACACTTCAGAGAGATTAAATAAATTTCTTAAGTTTGCTTAGATGGTAATTTAGAGTTACTATTCAAACCTAAGATGATTGATTCCAGATCTTAAAGTCTTCTCATTATTCCAAACTGGCTCTCAAAAAGCCTGCTTTAAAAAAAATATCTTAACATGTAATACGTGAAGATTAAAAAAATTGGTATATAAGTCTCAAAATCCCTAAGAAGTCGATTAACAACTTATCCATGAGTGTTAATCCAAGAAGTCGATTAACAACTTAAACTCAGTGGGGCACCTGGGCGGCTAAGTCAGTTAAGTGTCAGATTCTTAATTTTAGTTCAGGTTATGACCTCACAGTTTGTGGCTCTCACGGTTTGTGGCTGACTGCACAGAGCCTGCTCAGGATTCTCTGTGTCCCTCCCTGTCCCTCCCTCACTCATGCTCTCTCTCTCTCAAAATAAATAAATAAACAAACAAGCAAACAAACAAACAAATAAAATAGTAAAATAAGTGTTTTCAATGGCCCTGTAATATCCTATGACAATAACAATTGATCCAAAGAAAAGACATGTTGTTTCTAATGAAATGCATCACCAAGAAGCACCATATTAAAAGATATAATCTTCCCTTCATTATTCCTTAGTACATTTTAAGATCCAGAAATTTATTTTACAATAAGCATGCAAATTCTTAACATTCAGTAATCTTTACTTGCAATCAACTTGTTTAATTTCAATTAATTAATTCTTTGGTCTGCCTCATGAATATTTTTAGAGTGTCATCTAAGCATATTTTATAAAAATCAGATCAGTCATTGGATTGTGTAACAAACAAACTCTTTAAGAAAGATGGTGTTTTCTATTTAATCAACTGTGTTATGTCTGGGAAATATTTATCTTCAAATTCATCTATTGTTAACTTCTGTAACTTCTGCTTAGATGGTCTTAGTTTGGTGAAAGTCTGCAGTCTCAGTTCAACAGATTCTAATTTCGTTACTTAGTGTTTCATGTGTCATGACCCGAATCTTGTCAGGTCTTGCTATTCAAGTTTATACTCAGTTGATCTGATCAAAAGGGGCTGTTTTATTTAAAATGAACAGGTATCTATAAAAAGATAATTGAAATGAATGCTTGTTTAAAAGAATAGCATGGATAATGGTCTGAGGTGATTCTTGCCAAGTGAAAACACACAATCGTAGAGATAACTATCTCTGGGGCACAGGAGACCATGTGGGATTATTTTTTCTTAATTAGAGGTCACATCACATTCACCAGAAAACTTTCATGAATTTTGCAGATATGAAAAAATGATTTGTACAGATCTTGTGTCCCCACGTGTGTGTGCCTAATCTCAGCTGGTCCACCCGAGACCCCCTGAGCACCAAACCCTAGTCCCCTGCGTGGTCCCATTTCTGCTCCAACAAGATGAAAGAAACTGTCATGACAGCTGACAGAAATGCTACCCAGTATCTTAAACCAACTTGGTGCAGACAGTGTGACTAGTTTAAGAAGGCTGGCTGAAGCTTTGCCCAAACAATCTGTGGATGGAAAGGCACCACTTGCTACCGGAGAGGATGATGATGATAAAGTTCCAGATCTTGTGGAGAATTTTGATGAAGCTTCCAAGAATGAAGCACACTGAATTGAGTCAATTTCTGAAGAAGATAAAACCTGAAGAAGTTACTGGGAGCTTCTATTTTATATTATCACTGCTTTTTAAAAATTTTGTTCATGGATCTGATAAAATCTAGATCTCTAATATTTTTAAGCTCAAACCCCCTGGACACTGCAGATCTTTTCAGTTTTTGCTTATACACAATTCATTCTTTGCAGCTAATTAAGCTGAAGAAGCCTGGGAATAAAGTTTGAAACAAGATTAATAAAGGTCTTTGCCTCGTTAAAAAAAAAAAAAAAAGATTTGTATCAACATCTTTTTCCTTGCTTTAAGCTTGATATATACTACACAGTTTTATTCTTAGACCTCTCATGGAGCTCCTAAAACACAATTTATCTTTTAATGCAATAGTTGATTTTGTTTTATTTTTATTAAATGTGGTTTTATTTTGCGAGGGGGAGAGAATGTGAGTGTGCATGGGGGAGGGGCAGAGAGAGGGAGAGTGAGAATCCCAAGTAGGCTCCGCATTGTCAGCACAGAGTCGGACGTGGGGCTCAATCCCATAAACTGTGAGATCATTACCTAAGCTGAGGTCAAGAGTTGGATGTCTAACTGACTGAGCCACCCAGGTGTCCCTGTCACAAATTTTGTAATAGTTAATTATCTATAAGTAATTAGTGCCTGGTTTTAACTCAGGACTCAGGAAATGCACAATAAATGATATACCAATTTTAAATAATACATTTTAGAAACCTGTTTTAGAATTCTAGAACTGGAGTGCCAAAACATTTAAAAATGGTAACTATTGAATCACAAATATTAAATATTTTAGTATTTATAAATAAGTTCCTGTATTTCATACTTATCAAAGAAATGTGTCATATATAACCAGATAAAAATGTACTAGTCAATATTTATTTTGGAAAAAATTGTACGAAGCTCAAAATACCTAAGAAAATGATATACACAAAATTGAAGGCTAAAATAGCATAGGTAAATAATCTAAAATGTTAAGAAATTGAAGTTCAATTCCTGCTTTTAGTAAGATAATGTTTATTTTAATTGGTATAATTAATACAAAAATTTAAAAATATATTAGTTCTTACAGTTTGATGAATTGTTTCAAAGGGAACATACTTGTGTAGTCACTGCTTAAGTCAAGAAGTAGAATTGTACCAATAGCCCAGCAGTCCCCCTTGTGTCTGCTCAAATCACTACTCATTTCCCCAAATGTAACTACTATGCTGATTTCTAATAGCATAAATTAGTTTCACCTGTTCTTAATATATGTAATAGAATCTTATATTGCATATATTCTGTATCTTCTTCACTGAACATTATATGTATTTTTCACTCAATATTATGTAGATGAGACCCAACAATATGCTTCTACTCATTTTCATTGCCAATTTTTACTACATGTAACTATACTGTATTCTATTTATTAGTGCTGTGTAAAAACAACAACAACAAAAAACAGAAACAAAGCAAAACCCCAGTTACATAGAGCAAAAATTTTCTTATTCTCATGGATTCTGTATGGGGCAAGAACGTGGACTGGTCACAGTAAAGAATTTATTTATGCCCTGCCAATGTGTGATGGCTCAACAGGGAATCCTTGAAGGCTGGGGATGATTCAGTGACAGGGGCTGGAGCCATCTGGAGGCTTCTTAACACATGTCCAGCAGTTGATTCTGGTTGTCCACTAGGACTGCCACTGGGAAGTTGGCTGAAACATCACATGCCATCTCTTTGTATAGTCTAGTTGGACTTCAATGTGGCAGGATGGCTTAATTCCAAGAGTGGGTATCCAGAGAAATCAAGATGAAATCATGGCATTTTGATGATCTAGCCTCAGAAATCTCATAGCATCACTTCATCCATAGTCTATTGTTAAGGCCAACAATAAAGAAAAAAACAGCCTAAGGGAAGAACTTACAGAAAGCACTACTATATGGATAGAAGGCTAAGGTCATATTTTAAGAAGGACATTTGAAATGGGAGAGATTTTTGTAGCTGTCTTTGGAAAATACAATCTGCCACACACTGTATTCAAATATATGGCAATAGGATGAAAATAGAAGAGTATACATTTCCATTAAAGAGCTGATGGACTTCTGGGTTATTTCCATTTTGGGGATTTTATGAGCAATACTGTTATAAACATTCATGTACATGTTATATGGTGCAATATGCATGTATTTTTTATAGGCATATCCTAGAAAACATATTGCTGGTTCAAAGAATATTTCATGTTGTGTTTTCAAAAAGCAGATACTAGAACAAATATTCAGATATATCTGATTTCTTGAAGGAATGCTTTTCAGAAGAATCTACAGAAAAGTGAGGGAAGCAGAATAGCGATGGGGAAAAGCCAACTTAGAATGTCACCTCAGGTAAAGTGAAGTCTTAATTGGTCTCATCCATATGAGGATCAGAAGCATAAATCATACAGCAGAGTAGTTTTCCCCTCAAAGCCAGGGAGCTGGCATTTTGTTATATATCCATTGATCACTATTTGTGAGCTGTTCCTTGAACTGATTGTAGTGAAGAAGACAGGGCATCACGGGAATACCTCTCTACAGAGGTGTCTGCTGTCAGTTGAGAGCAATTCTCCAAAGTAAGGAGGGGTTATGAACTGTCAGGAACCAACACTCACACTAACTGGGGATGAGATGTAGATGGAAGCATTAACTACACTAACCACAGTGCACCTTTCCATATGAATCTCACCTTACATTCATTTCATCCATTACAGTATCTGATTCTGATTTATCACAGTTGCTCAAAAATTTTACAAGAAAAAGGTTAGTGGTATGAATCACAAGCTCCGTACATTAGTTGCTTCCAAGGTTCTGACTATTGCTTATTTTCTCCTTCCTTCCTTAAAGATCCTAACTCCTCTTTGCCACTCCCTCGGCTAGCACTTCTGGTCTATGGGGCTTGCCTGGGAGAGTGACCCAGCCCTTCATCTCTGAAGTGTTAGAGACCTTAGTTTCCATACATTTATTACATCATGTTGCTATACTTGTCAACTAACAGTTAAAACTGGGCATGGGAGTAAAAAGAGGTCCCTGGTGGATCCCAGGTACAAACATTCCTCCTCACCTCCACTATAGCAGCAGTCCTATCTCATGATTATCAAGGTTAATTACCCTTGTCATTGGTAATTGTTGTTGCTTTATATTGGTAATTTCTTCTCTCTCTCTCTCTCTCTCTCTCTCTCTCTCTAGTGACTATGCAATATCCATAACCTTAAGTTTATTTTTTTTAATTTTTTTTAACATTTATTTATTTTTCAGACAGAGAAAGACAGAGCATGAACGGGGGAGGGTCAGAGAGAGAGAGAGGGAGACACAGAATCTGAAACAGGCTCCAGGCTCTGAGCAGTCAGCACAGAGCCCGACGCGGGGCTTGAACTCACATACCGCGAGATCGTGACCTGAGCCGAAGTGGGACGCTTAACTGACTGAGCCACCCAGGCGCCCCCATAACCTTAAGTTTAATTGAAATCTTACTATTTCCTCTGGTGGAAGAATTCCTTCATGAGAACCAGAGTTTTCTAGCTAAGAAAGTGCACACACGTGTACACGCGTATGCACATGCAAACACACACACACACACACACACACACACACACACACACACTCCCTGAGTCACTGGAAGTGATGGGAAGCCATGCCACTACTACTTTCACTCCTTGGTTCCTTCATGATGAATTCTATCTATTGAGTCCAAATGCCCTCTAAGGGCTGGTAGTTTAGAGAATATAAATAAAATACTGTCTTATTCTTGATGGTGTTATTGTCAAGCTAGTGTTTCACTTGCATCTTTATAAGGCTATCCCATTACTGTAATAGACCAGCACCTAGTTGTTGGTGTGGTATGTGGAAAGACCAGTGAATCCCATGGTTAGGGTTGGTACTTTCTTTTCCGTAAAGAGTCCTTTTCTATAATGATATTACACAGGATTCAACGAAGGTGAATCAGATACTCTTGAAAGTGAAATGGTGGTTTTGGATGAGGCCCTGAAGACGAGAAAGGCAAACCAACTTCTGATATATGTGTCAATTCTGGTCAGGATTATGACTGACCTTTGTGAGATGTAAGGAGTCTGAAGAAATCAACTTGCAGTAGGTAGCTGATAATCTTCTAAGAAATGACTCCCTATTGGTGCCTCCGCATTGATCTCCACGGTTGACTTGTCAGCTATCCAGCAGCAGCAACAGTTAAATTATCTTTGGTGAGAGGGATTCCATGTAGTTAGACTCATGTGTAGCCTTCATCTCTGACATCAAGGGTACTCTATTCATAGCTCACTTTGCCAAGCTCCACTGTGGTCAAGCCATGGAGAGGCTGAATAACCTTTTAACCTGCTAAACTGTTTTCCACTTATCATAAGTCTCTGTACATGCTTTTCTTGGGCCACTTCTCTTTATATTGCCTAAAGTTCTGTACATTTGGAGAACTTCCTTACACCTTTGTTTTGCAGGCTCAACCTAAGTATGTTTTTAGGGCAGCAGCCATCTATTTGAACTTTCACGTGTTGAGCTGATCAATCTGTGAAACAGTCTCAGCACTGTGACCCTCTTCTCTCAACTGGTCATAAGGAAACCTCCCATTATCCCTCAAGTATTAGCTGAGGGATAACTTTTGGGGCAAAAGGGCTAATGAAAATGGAGGTCTGAACCTGCCGTTCATGTAGCTTAATTGTGTTCTGAACAATCTCTAGCTGAATGCTAGACGTACTATCTCTATCAGTGACGTACTATCTCTATCAGTGACCCAGTAAAAGGGATAAGGGTAAATGGGACAAAGAACTTGTATGTTCCTGTCTGGTAGATAATGCTTGAAGAACTTATAATCTCATCAGAAGTTTATAAGATTCCTACTTCACCAAAACTCATGAAAACATTACCAAAATTTGTAGTTGTTAGCTTTTAATTTTAGTTTTTTTGACTGACATTTAAAGGTATCCCTTTTTGTTTTTATTACATTTCTTTGCTATTATTCATCTTTTTAACTTTTTATTGACCTTTGATTCTTTTTTGCAAATGCCTGGTCATGCCTATTGATAATTTTTTTTTCTAATTACATTAACTACCTTTTTCTTACCAATTTATAAGTGTTCTTTATATATTCTGGATCTGGATACAGGGCCTTTTTCATTTAAATGTGTTCCAAAAATCTTCTGCCTATATGTCATTTGACTTTCACCTTATAGTAATATCTTTTGGTAAACAAAAGTACTTGATTTTAATTTAGTATACTTTGTCAATAATTTTATATCACTTGATTGTATGGTTAAGAAATATTTGCCTATACAATGAGGAAGAATGAAATCCTGCCATTTGCAGCAACGTAGATGGAACTGGAGGGTATTATGCTAAGTGAAATAAGTCAGAGAAAGACAAATAGCACGTTTTCACTTATCTGTGGATCTAGAGAAACTTAACAGAAGACCATGGGGGGAGGGAAAGGGGAAAAAAAGTTACAAACAAAGGGAGGGAAGCAAACCATAAGAGACTCTCAAATACAGAGAACAAACTGAGTTTTTTTATATTTGAATGCATTAATAAATTTTAATGTGAAGTAGAACAAGCCATTGATATAGAAAAGAAGAGGCAGCAGAGAGGGATAAAGCCTGTTACTCTTTACAGGCTGATTCAGTCTACATGAAATAACAGTGGTTCAATTCTGTCCATACAGATCTCAACTAGACCCCATTATTGCTTGAGCATGTTCATTTCTAAATAGCACTTTTGCATCTTTTTTTCGCAAATCATCTGCATTTCTCCTCAACTCACTCCCTTCCTTCAATTAACAAAGTAGAAACCCTCATAATTCAGACGACCTCACTCTACCACCTATAATTACATAATGCTTCCAACTCCTTTAAAATAGAATCCATGACTTTTATCATGGGTTACAAAATTGCTGATGAGGTGTCAGCTGCCTGCCTCTCTTACCTGTTTATTTTTTTTCATTTTCATTTTTATTTTTTTTAATACGAAATTTATTGTCAAATTGGTTTCCATACAACACCCAGTACTCATCCCAACAGGTGCCCTCCTCAATGCACATCACGCACTTTCCCCTCTCCCCTACCCCCCATCCGCCCTGTTTGTTCTCAGTATTTAAGAGTCTCTTATGGTTTGCCTCCTTCCTTCTCTGTAACTTTTTTTCCCATGGTCTTCTGTTAAGCTTCTCGAGATCAGCATAAGAGTGAAAACATATGGTATCTGTCTTTCTCTGTATGACTTATTTCACTTAGCATAACACTCTCCAGTTCCATTCACATTGCTACAAAAGGCCATATTTCATTCTTTCTCATTGCCAAGTAGTACTACTTTGTGTATATAAACTACAAGTTCTTTATCCATTCATCAGTTGATGGACATTTAGGCTCTTTCCATAATTTGGCTATTGTTGAAACATTGGGGTACAAATGCCCCTAGGCATCAGCACTCCTGTATCCCTTGGGTAAATTCCTAGAGTGCTATTGCTGGGTCATAGGGTAGATCTATTTTCAATTTTTTGAGGAACCTTCACACTGTTTTCCAGAGTGGCTGCACCAGTTTGCATTCCCACCAACAGTGCAAGAGGGTTCCCGTTTCTCCACATCCTCTCCAGCATCTATAGTCTCCTGATTTGTTCATTTTGGCCACTCTGACTGGCATGAGGTGGTATCTCAGTGTGGTTTTGATTTGTATTTCCCTGATGAGGAGTGACGTTGAGCATCTTTTCATGTGCCTGTTGGCCATCTGGATGTCTTCTTTAGAGAAGTGTCTATTCATGTCTTCTGCCCATTTCTTCACTGGGTTATTTGTTTTTCAGGTGTGGAATTTGGTGAGTTCTTTATAGATTTTTGGATACTAGCCCTTTGTCCAATATGTCATTTGCAAATATTTTTTCCCATTCCATCGGTTGCCTTTTAGTTTTGTTGATTGTTTCCTTTGCTGTGCAGTAGCCTTTTATCATGAGGTCCCAACAGTTCATTTTTGCTTTTCATTCCCTTGCCTTTAGAGATGTATCAAGTAAGAAATTGCTGTGGCTGAGGTCAGAGAAGTTTTATCCTGCTTTCTTCTCTAGAGTTTTGATGGTTTCCTGTCTCACATTCAGGTCCTTCATCCATTTTGAGTTTATTTTTGTGAATGGTGTAAGCAAGTGGTCTAGTTTCATCCTTCTGTATGTTGATGTCCAGTTCTCCCAGCACCATTTGTTAAAGAGACATTTTTCCATTGGATATTCTTTCCTGCTTTGTCAAAGATTAGTTGGCCATACGTTTGTGGGTCCAGTTCTGAAGTCTCTATTCTATTCATTTAGTCTATGTGTCTGTTTTTGTGCCAACACCATGCTGTCTTGATGATTACAGCTTTGTAGTAGAGGCCAAAGTCTGGGATTCTGATGCCTGCCGCTTTGGTCTTCTTCAATATTACTTTGGCTATTTGGGGTCTTTTGGGGTTCCATACAAATTTTAGGATTGCTTGTTCTAGCTTCGAGAAGAATGCTGGTGCAATTTTGATTGGGATTTTGTTGAATGTGTAGATAGCTTTGGGTAGTATTGACATTTTAACAATGTTTATTCTTCCAATCCATGAACACGGAATATTTTTTCCATTTCTTTATATCTTCTTCAGTTTCCTTCATAAGCTTTCTATAGTTCTCAGCATATAGATCTTTTACATCTTTGATTAGGTTTATTCCTAGGTATTTTATGCTTCTTCTTGCCATTGTGAATGGGATCAGTTTCTTTAAATGTCTTTCTGTTGCTTCATTATTAGTGTATAAGAATGCAACTGATTTCTGTACATTAATTTTGTATCCTGCGACTTTGATGAATTCATGTATCAGTTCTAGCAGACTTTTGGTGGAATCTATTGGGTTTTATATGTATAATATCATGTCATGTCATCTGAAAAAAGTGAAAGCTTGACTTCATCTTTGCCAATATTGATGCCTTTGATTTCCTTTTGTTGTCTGATTGCTGATGCTAACACTTCCAACACTATGTTAAACAACAACCGTGAGAGTGGACATCCCTGTTGTGTTCCTGATCTCAGGGAGAAAGCTCTCAGTTTTTCCCCACTGAGGATGATATTAGCTGCGGGCTTTTCATAAATGACTTTTATGATGTTTAAGTATGTTCTTTCTATCCCGACTTTCTCGAGGGTTTTTATTAAGAAAGGATGCTGAATTTTGTCAAATGCTTTTTTCTGTATCGATTGACAGAATCCTATGGTTCTTATCTTCTCTTTTATTAATGTGATGTATCACATTGGTTGATTTGCAAATGCTGAACCAGCCCTGCAATCCAGGAATGAATCCCACTTGATCATGGTGAATAATTCTTTTTATATGCTGTTGAATTCAATTTGTTAGTATCTTATTGAGAATTTTTGCATCCATATTCATCAGGGATATTGGCCTGTAGTTCTCTTTTTTTGCTGGGTCTCTGTCTGGCTTGAGAATCAAAGTAATGCTGGCTTCATAGAATGAGTCTGGAAGTTTTCCTTCCCTTTCTATTTTTTTGGAACAGCTTGAGAAGGATAGGTATTATCTCTGCTTTAAATGTCTGGTAGAATTCCCCAGGGAAGCCATCTGGTCCTGGACTCTTATTTGTTGGGAGATTTTTGATAACTGATTCAATTTATCCGCTGGTTATGGGTCTGTTCAAATTTTCAATTTCTTCCCGTTTGAGTTTTGTAAGTGGGTGGGTACTTAGGAATTTGTCCATTTCTTCCAGGTTGTCCAGTTTGTTGGCATATAATTTTTCATAGTATTGCCTGATAATTGTTTGTATTTCTGAGGGATTGGTTGTAATAATTCCATTTTCATTCATGATTTTATCTATTTGGGTCATCTCCCTTTTCTTTTTGAGAAGCCTGGCTAGAGGTTTATCAATTTTGTTTATTTTTTCAAAAAACCAACTCTTGGTTTCATTGATCTGCTCTACAGTTTTTTTTTTTAGATTCTATATTGTTTATTTCTGCTCTGATCTTTATTATTTCTCTTCTTCTGCTGGGTTTGGGGTGTCTTTGCTGTTCTGCTTCTATTTCCTTTAGGTGTGGTGTTAGATTTTATATTTGGGATTTTTCTTGCTTCTTGAGATAGGCCTGGATTGCAATGTATTTTCCTCTCAGGACTGCCTTTGCTGCATCCCAAAGTGTTTGGATTGTTGCATTTTCATTTTCATTTGTTTCCATTTATTTTTTAATTTATTTTCTAATTGCCTGGTTGACCCATTCATTCTTTAATAGGGTGTTCTTTAACCTCCATGCTTTTGGAGGTTTTCCAGACTTTTTCCTGTGGTTGATTTCAAGCTTCATAGCATTGTGGTCTGAAAGTATGCATGGTATGATTTCAATTCTTGTATACTTAGGAAGGGCTGTTTTGTGACCCAGTATGTGATCTATCTTGGAGAATGTTCCATGTGCACTTGAGAAGAAAGTATATTCTGTTGCTTTGGGATGCCAAGTTCTAAATATATCTGTCAAGTCCATCTGATCCAATGTCATTCAGGGCCCTTGTTTCTTTATTGATTTTATGTCTAGATGATCTATCCAGTGTTGTAAGTGGGGTATTAAAGTCCCCTGAAATTACCACATTCTTATCAATAAGGTTGCTTATGTTTGTGATTATTTTATATATTTGGGGGCTCCGGTATTTGGCGCATAGACATTTGTAATTGTTAGCTCTTCCTGATGGATAGACCCTGTAATTATTATATAATGCCCTTCTTCATCTCTTGTTACAGCCTTTAATTTAAAGTCTAGCTTTCTTTTGACTTCCAGTAGCATGATAGATAGTTCTCCATCCTCTTACTTTCAATCTGAAGGTGTCCTCAGGTCTAAAATGAGTCTCTTGTAGACAGCAAATAGATGGGTCTTGTTTTTTTTTTTTTTTATCCATTCAGACACCCTATGTCTTTTGGTTGGAGCATTTAGTCCACTTACATTCAGTGTTATTATTGAAAGGTATGGGTTTAGAGTCATTGTGATGTCTGTAGTTTTCATGCTTATAGTGATGTCCCTGGTACTTTGTGATCCTTGCAACATTTCACTCACAGAGTCCCCCTTAGGATCTCTTGTAGGGCTGGTTTAGTGGTGATGAATTCCTTCAGTTTTTGTTTGTTTGGGAAAAACCTTTATCTCTCTTCTATTCTGAATGACAGACTTGCTGGATAATGGATTCTTGGCTGCATATTTTTTCTGTTCATCACATTGAAGATTTCCTGCCATTCCTTTCTGGCCTGTCAAGTTTCAGTAGATAGGTCTGCTACTATTCTTATGTGTATACCTTTGTAAGTTAGGGCCTGTTTATCCCTAGCTGTTTTCAGAATTCTCTCTTTATCCTTGTATTTTGCCAGTTTCACTATGATATGTTGTGCAGAAGATTGATTCAAGTTATGTCTGAAGGGAGTTCTCTGTGCCTCTTGGATTTCAATGCCTTTTTCCTTCCCCAGATCAGGGAAATTCTCAGCTATGATTTGTTCAAGTACACCTTCAGCCCCTTTCTCTCTCTCTTCTTCTTCTGGAATTCCTGTGATATGGATATTGTTCCATTTGATTGCATCACTTAGTCTCTAATTCTCCCCTCATACTCCTGGATGTTTTTATCTCTCTTTTTCTCAGCTTTCTCTTTTTCCATAATTTTATCTTCTAATTCACCTATTCTCTCCTCTGCCTCTTCAATCAGTGCTATGGCCACCTCCATTTTATTTTGCACCTCATTTATAGTATTTTTTAATTCTTTATGACTATTTTTTAGTCCCTTGATCTCTGTAGCAATAGATTCTCTGCTGTCCTCTAGGCTTTTCTCAAGCCCAGCAATTAATTTTATGACTATTATTCTAAATTCTTGTTCGTTTTATTGCTTAAATCAGTGTTGATCATTTCATTAGCTGTCACTACTTCCTGGAGTTTCTTTTGAGGAGAATTCTTCCGTTTCACCATTTTGGGTAGTCCCTGTGTGTAGCTCCAAACTGCAGGGCACTTCCCCTGTGGTGTCCATTTTAACTTGTGTTGGTGGGCGGGGCTGCAGTCAGACCTGATGTCTGTCCCCAGGCCACCACTGGGGCCACAGTCAGACTGGTATGTACTTTATCTTCCCCTCTCCCAGGGGCAGGACTCACTGTGGAGTGGTGTGGTCCCTATCTGGGCTGCTTGCACACTGCCAGGCTTGTGGTGCTACTTCGATGGGACCTGGCCAAGGGTGTTATTAGACTGGGTGGATCCACAAGGTGTACAGGGGTGGGAAGGGCAGGCTTAGCTAGCTTTGCTGTCCGTGGTCCCCTGTGGGAGGGACCCTGCAGCACCAAGAGGGAGGCAGGTCCATCAGGGATGGATCCACAGAAGCACAGTGTTCGGTGTTTGCACGGTGCCAACAAGTTCAGTGATGGGAACTGGTTCCCTTTGGAATTTCACCTGGGAGATGGGAGAGGGAGATGGCGCTTCCCAGCACCTTTGTTCCCCCTGTCGAGCTGAACTCTGTCCTTCTGGGGCTCAACAACTCTCCCTCCCAGCGTCCTCTTGCCCTCCCTGCTCTCCCAGAGCAGAGTTGTTGACTTTTAACATTCCAGATGTTAAGTCCCTCTGGCTGTCAGAACTCATGGAGTCCGGCCCCTCCACTTTTGCAAGCCAGACTTCAGAGGCTCTGCCTTGCCCCACGGGCTGCTCCTCCACCACCCAGGTTCCCTCCTGCCAGTCTGTGTAGCAAGCACCACCTCTCCTCCCTTCCTACCCGCTTCTGTGGGCCTTTTTTCTACACTTGGCTCCAGAGAGTCCATTCTGATAGTCTTCTGGTGGTTTTATGGGTTATTTAGGAAGATGTGGGTGGAATCTAAGCGATCAGCAGGACTTGGTGAGCCCAGTGTCCTCCTACATTGCCATCTTCCCAAACTGAGGGTTGATGAGGGGTGCGGGAGAGGGGAAAGTGAGTGATGGTATTGAGGAGGGCACTTGTTGGGATGAGCACTGGGTGTTGTATGGAAGCTAATTTGACAATAAGTTATATTAAAAAAATAAAATTAAATAAAATTAACATCACACACACACACATAAAATAATTGCCTACATTAAGATCATGAAGAGCTCCTTTGTTATTGTTTGAAGTTTGTAAATTCTTTACTGTTTTACCTTTCACATTTAGATCTATAATCCACACAATGTCCCGTGTCTTGGAGATTTTTAAGAGAAGACCACAATGAAAAGAATTCAGGGAGAAAAATAACCCTTAACTTTCCTTTGTTTACTTGCTGATAAAATTTTCTTAATTTTATTTTAACATATTTTAATGACAATGTAATTCAATGATTTATAGAACATTTAAAATAGATATGATACATCTTAGTTATTTTCTGATAATATCCATTGAGGAAATCTGACTGCAATAAACTAGAAATCTTTATATCACAATAGAATGGTTTTTTTGTAATAATAGACAATTCACCCATCCATGTATTATGAATCTTTTATCTCATCCTACATTCTTACACTCAGGTATTATTATTCTAGCCTATGATTTCCTAGTCCTCTATGTGTTGAGTATACTTATTTTCTAAACATTACAACAACCACCTACAAAAAACATATTTTGTTTTTGTCATTGTTTTGTAAATAAATGAATGTTCTTTTGGAAATCTCCATATATGGCCAAGACAAACAGTATGTTCAATATCTCTTGATAAAGTAAAAATAAACAAATTAACAAAAACTTATAACCCAATGTTATAAACATTTGGAATTTGTTTTTTAAGGACTTGGTGTTAGAGGTATTAGATGTGACATTATAGCTTATTAATATCAAGAGTATACAATTTCTTCATACTGGGGCTATATGATTATTATGATTTGTCATGATTGTTATGACTTGACCATAATTATTGGTAAAAACTTGACTTTGAGGGCTGCATGTTGCAAATAGACTGGTGCATCTATGAGGACGGAGCAGGGACGTTATAAAGGAGTGTCAAGGTGCACAAAATTGTTTCTAAGACATAAATGGCTCCAACTGTTCTATTCTCTTATCCTCCACCAGCTTATTTATTCCTTTTTGTGTGTCCTGCATATAGAAACACGCAGCAATCTCATTCCCTCGGAGTCTTTATTTCTCATGGTATATTCCCTCCCTTTATTTGATAATAAACATATGTACAAATCTACTCTGATTGCTTTCATCTTGTGTTGGTATATGTATTTCTAGAATTTCGAATGGTTTGTCATTCCTAATTTTCATTCTACCCTTCTATTTCAGTGCTAAGAGAGTTCTCCACCACCACAGAATTTTGATAAAATGTGACAAAATATTTGTGAGTTATTTTGGCCTTTATAGGGCTAAGCGTCCATTCTACTCGCATAAGCACATGAGGAGTTTGTTGCTTGGTGACATTTCTTGATCTAAAGTACCTGTCACTACTTGTGACATCGCATCTCAGATTAAAGATCAGCCTGGAGCCTTGGTGCAAATGGGCCTTGCCCCCTGAGAACAGTTCTGTTTCACACAGCTGCACTTCAGGCTGGCCTACCCCAGGTTGGGGCTCTTCTGCCACATAGGCTGCCCTGCTTGAAGCAAGGCTGTTGTCGTTTTTTCAGTTGAATGAGAGAAAGAAGGCCTTAAAAAACAAGTTATTCAAAATACCTAATTATGCACCATGCTTAGTGCTAACTATATTAGTATGTGCTTTATTCATGTTTATTTCAGGTTTTGAAAGCAAGCTTATTAAATTTTCATATTGCAATATACATCTGATATTGAAAAATTTGAGGGGTACCTGGATGGCTCTGCCAGTTAAGTGTCTGACTCTTGATTTCAGTTCAGGTCATGATCTCACAGTTCGTGAGTTCAAGCCCCATGTCAAGCTCCACGCTGACAGCACAGAGCCTGTTTGGGATTCACTCTCCCCATTCCTATCTGCCCCTCCCCCCTCTCTAAATAAATAAACATTAAAAATAATTTGATTATAACTAAATGAAAGAATTATTAGATATGACACAACTGTAAAAATTATATTGCATAAAACTCAGGAACTAAGTAACTAACCTTTTGGAAAGTGGAGATCTATATGATAAAACAATAATTTACAAAAATAGTTCATCATTTTAATGTTTTCCATATGTCAATCACATTGAGATTATTGATTTTTGTAGTTGCCGGCAAACTATTAGTGGAAGGCTATCAATCAGTAGTTAGTCTAGGACAGAATAAAGTCCCTAGAAGCTGTGATGTATAAGAAACAGTCACAAGGGGGCTGCGTGGCTCAGTTGGTTGAGCAGCCAACTCTTGATTTCGGCTCAGGTCATGATCTGACAGTCGTGGGATAAAGCCCTGCATCAGGCTCTGCACTGAGTGTGGAACCTGCATGTGATTCTCTCTCTCTCTCCTTCTGCCCCTCTCCCCATCCTCCACCCTTGTGCACTCTCTTTCTCTCTCTCTAAACGAAAAAAAGTCACAAGAAATGATGTTAAGATTAGGTATTTGAACAAGTATGATTTTGAATGTACATCTTTGCTTTCTCCAAACACTTAAAAGACTTTTACATACAATAAACAAATATGAATCAGCTGTAGGCATTGCTAAGGAGTTAAATTTAATTATGAAAAAATAAAACCATTCAAAAAACTAAGCCAGTCATGTAAGAACAAATATGGAATGACTTCACTTCTATAAGATAGCGAAAATAGTCAGTCTTGTTGAAGCAAACTGTAGAATAGTGGTTTCCAGGGACTGAGGTGAACAGGAAATGGGGAGTTGCTACTCATCATATATAAAATTTCTATTATGCAAAATGAATATGTTCTTTAAATCTGATGTACTACGTTGTACCTACAGATAACAATACTGTATTGTGTATGTATCTTCATATTTATTAAGAAAGTAGATCTCATGTTGTGTTCTTTTAAAAAAAGTAGATAAAGAGGTTTTAAAAAGTGGTTATAAAATTACTCACTGAGTACTATTAGAAAGAAACAACTGCTGAATACAAAGCTTAACTTTTTGGTTTTGAAAACTTACTTGGTGGTTTCTGGGTAAAAATACTGGATTAAAATTCTATATCTCACTGTAATTTTTCCCATATTTTCACTATACAGTGAAAGCAATTTTTTTGAAATGACATAAATCCACAAAAATAGAGATAATGAAAAACAGACAACAACAAAAAACATACTGGAGGACAAAGATATAAAATTGTACAAAATAATTAAGATAATTAAAAATATATTTTAGGATGACTAATATTCAAATAATAGGTATTCTAGAAAAAAAACAGACATGGAAATAATTAGTAAAATTTTTAAAAAATAATTGCACACTGAAGGACTTTACTTTTTAAAGTTTATTTATTTGAGAGAGAGAAAGAGCATGCACAAGAAGGGGAGGGGCAAAGAGAGAGAGAATCCCAAGCCCTGATGAAGGACTTGAACTCATGAACCATGAGATCACGACCTGAACTGAAATCAACAGTTGAATGCTTAACCTACTGAGCCACCCAATGACTTTAATTTCTAGTTTGAAAGATCCTACATGCCCCCCAAAAGTAAATTAGTAATGAAACCAAAATAAGTAAGAACCAAATAACCAGGCAACAAAAGACACATTAGAATGGTTTTGGACTTCTCAACAGCAACATTGAAAGCAAAAATATATTGGAACATTATTATCAAAATTATGAGAGAAAATTGTTTCAAACTTATAATTTTATTTCTAGCCAAACTATCATTTAAATATAGAAAAATGGCATCTTCATATCTAAATGCTCTCAAAATTTTGCCATTCTACCATTTTCCATAGAAAGGTACTGGCGAGGGATACTTCAGTCTGTTAAGCATCCAACTCTTGATTTCGGCCCAGGTCATGATAGCACAGTTTGTGAGATTGAGCCTGAGCCACACATTGGGCTCTGTGCTGACAGCGTGGAGCCTGCTTGGGATTCTCTCTCTCTCTCTTTCTCAAATAATAAAATAAACATTTAAAAACAGGAAGATACTGGAGAATATTGCCTACTGAAACTATGAATGAAGAATTCAAGGGAAATAGGAAATGGTGTGCAATTCAGGAAAGAATAAAAAGAAATTTCAGAATGCTGGTAATAGGATTTAAGGATAACAGCTGTGAATCAGGTAAGGTGGATACCAGTCTACATTAGAGCAACTCAGAAATCTCTAGGGAAGAATTATCCAGAAAGATAAAACTGATAGTGCACTTGATGTGTCTCAATATGCCAAGAAAATATTTAGAGAATTTAAGAGTTTGGATTTGAATCAGTTACTGTTATTTCTATAGAACATAAGGAAAAAATTAAAAAGTGAATTTTTAGTTTTAGAATAACAAAAACATTTGAAGAAAACCAGTTTGCTACATAATTTAACTATAAAAAGTCTTTGGTCAACTTTATATAAACATTGAATTTCAATCTAAAATCATGGTGTAGCTTTATTGGAAAAATAGTTTAATGGGAATTGTATAGTTGTGTGTGCATGCCAATTCACTGAGTGTGTGTGTGTGTGTGTGTGTGTGTGTATTTGTTGGCCAGAGGTAGAAAAAATAGAGAGAGAAATTTAATCCTCATCTTCCCATAGCAAGAAATAGTGGAAAATAATAATGCCTTAAATGGAAAATTTCAAAGTCATCTATACAAATCTGTAATTTAGAGACATGGAGGTAAATACTAAAGTAATAATTTGAAAGAAGTAAAAGAATATTTTTATACACACAAAAATGTGAAGAGGATAAAGTGAATGATTGCTTTATTCATAAAAAAGATAATTTAAAAACTATGAATACGTAAAACTTAGATAAAAAAAAAAAAGAAATTACAGGGGTGCCTGGGTGGCTCAGTCGGTTGAGTGTCCGACTTTGGCTCAGGTCATGATCTTACAGTTCGTGGGTTCAAGTCCCGCATCAGGCTCTGTGCTGACCGCTTGCTCAGAGCCTGGAGCCTGCTTCAGATTCTGTGTCTCCTACTCTCTCTGCCCCTCCCTGTTCACACTTTGTCTCACTCTGTTTCTCAAAAATAAATAAATGTAAAAAAAAAAATTAAAAAAAAAAGAAATTACATTAAGGATATTTTAGAAATGATTTTATCATATTTGGTTAGCCCAATCTCCTGCGTATGCTCATGTTATAAAATGTCACCTCAGCTTGCTTTGAGTGATGTCAGCATGATGACAACATAAGACCTCCCTATCTTATGCCTCTCTGTTTAATAACTAAAACTTGGCATCCATCTATGGACTAAAGTGACTCTTTGGAAATAGTGGGATCCTGCACTATATGCCAAGGGACCTGGAAGCTATAGAAGATAAGCTTTATTTTGACTACATGTTCAAAAGAAATGGTCTGGTAGAGGCTGAACATCATTTTCCTAAATACCCAGACACTTGAGAAAATGTTAGCTTTGGGTTTGAATTACTTTTATCTCAATAAATAGTTTATCTTTATGAATGACAGGACATGAATAATGTCTGTTATGAGATAAAATAGTTGGGAAATATCTCAATGCTTTGGTATTCTTTATGGTGTGATAGTCATTAGTATTGTTTATCAGTATTTCTCATCTTATCTTTCTAGATCCATAGTAAAATGGAATCATCTGTCCCTTTATAGTTAGACACGTGACTTTCTTTGAGCAATGAAAGATGAGAAGTGATAAGTATCACTTCAGGACAAACATCTTTAGAAGCAGGAATGCAATATGCCATATTCCCTTTTCTCTTCCATGAAGACTGATGGTATTCCAGAGCTAGAGCCTCCCCCACAAGCTTCAGTCTCTAAATGATAAGGGGGTGGATCAGAGCCCAACATGTTTTGGAATGACATGTAGCTTGAGTGAAATATAAACCTTTATTTTTTTAAACCCCTAAAATTTAGAGTTTAATTATTGGTGTAGTATAATACAGTATAATGGTTGTTATACCTGATTTCTCTGAATTTCCTCAATCATTTTAGGCTTGATAGACCCACTTAATTTTCTCATTTTTTTTTTTCCATAAAAGTTAACATCGTAAATTAGTGTGTAGGGGCACCTGGGTGGCTCAGTTGGTTACGCCTCCGACTTCGGCTCTGGTCATGATCTCATGGTTTGTGAGCTCCAGCACCACCTCAGGCTCTGTGCTGACAGCTTGGAGCCTAGAGCCTGCTTCGGATTCTGTGTCTCCCTCTGTCTCTCTCCCTCCCCGCTTGCACTGTCTCTCTCTGTCTCTCAAAAATAAATAAATGTTTAAAAAAATTTAAGAGAAATTATAGTGTGGAGTAGTATCTCTGATCCATTCATTTGGCCACTCGGGAAGAGTGAATCATAGAGCGTTGACTGGGTTTCTAAATGTTCTTACTGTTTTTCTTTGCAACCGTTCATTAATTTCCTCTTATGTTTGGGCCCCATGTTTGCCGTCTGAGTAGGTGGATAATTGCTAGATTTGCTTTATTTAGTTACTATTCACATCAAATCTGGAGCAATATAATGTCAATACCTGATCTGAAGGAGCAGAGAGTCAGGGCATAAGAAGTCAGCAAATTACTTTGCATTTCCTAGAGTGGGAATCAGAGAGATACCATGGGTCTGTGGTCTACTGTGAGAGAGTTGCCGCATTTGTAGTAAAGGGTATAGAAATGAGATAGTGACAATTGTCCTACATCTGTATTTCAGTTTCTGGTTGTCTTTTGTTAAGTGACAGACAGCATGATTCACTTTACTCAGTCTTTAACATTTACTAACTTATTTGGGAAAACACCCAGTTCCCAGGGCAAGAAAAAAAGGACAAAAATAGGGAAAAAGCACTAATTATCATTTTTTTCTTTTTTCTTTCTTTTTTGCAATTGATTTTACTTTTTTTAAGTTTATTTATTTATTTTGAAAGAGAGAGAGAGTTCATGAGTAGGGGAAGGGCAAAGAGAGAGGAGAGAGAGAGAATCCCAAGCAGGCTCCACACTGTCAGCGCAGATCCTGATGCGGAGCTCAAACTCAGGAACCACGAGATTATGACCTGAGCCAAAATCAAACTGAGCCACCCAGGTGCCCTACTTTTTTTTTTTTTTTTTTTTTTGTCAATTTAAAGGCATGAAAAGAAATGCTTCATTAAAAAAGAATTGAAGGGGCGCCTGGGCGGCTCAGTCGGTTAAGCGTCCGACTTTGGCTCAGGTCACGATCTCACGGTCCGTGAGTTCGAGCCCCGCGTCGGGCTCTGGGCTGATGGCCCAGAGCCTGGAGCCTGGTTCCGATTCTGTGTCTCCCTCTCTCTCTGCTCCTCCCCCGTTCATGCTCTGTCTCTCTCTGTCTCAAAAATAAATAAACGTTAAAAAAAAAAAATTAAAAAAAAAAAAAGAATTGAAAATACCTAAGGAAATTCAAACATTTTGAGTTCCTATGTTAAAAAAAAACCAAAACTGTTGATTATTTTACATGACATAACTATAGAAGGGAAGAAGAGTTCTGTTTAGTTACAAAAGATAGCAAAAGACTAGAGCCTATGAATTGTGTTTGAAGGGTAAATACAGTTATCTAAGACCTTGCTTGGAGATGTGTTCAAATGCTAACATTTGGGTAAATGGCTCCTGGGTCAAATGTTGTAAATTTAACCTTTTCTCAGCTGTCAGTAAAAGGTAATTGTCAACATGTTATACAGGTGAAAACCAAGTAAGAAAATCAATCAATTTCTCAGTAGGAACAAGCTCTTTTTTTATTTTTTTCTCCTTTGACAAATAACATGAGAAATGTAATTCTTATTTTGGTTATTCCAATATGAAATGCGAACCTAAAATAAGGCTGTACAGTTGTCTTTCTGCTGACAAAGCCTCAAACTTTGTTCCTGAAAGAAATGACACGGATTGTTTTGTTAAAAACATCTAATCCTGTTTTTGATGCTGATTATAATCTTCATCTAGAGGCAGAAGTTAGAGTCTTACCAGTAATTAGCCAATGATTATCTGTACTAGCATAAACATTCAGGCAGACTGTGTTCCAATAAAACTTTATTTACAAAAGAACAGAGAGAAGGCCAAAGTTGGCCTTTGGGCAATTCACTTAATCTATTGCTTCTACACGCTTAACATGCCTTAAAAAACTTTTAATGTGCCCATTGATGCCTTTCATATTTATTATCTGTATCTTCCAAAAGGATGCAAGCTCCAAGAAGGAAGGATCTTCATGCTATTTGTTCGAGTGTTGTCAATGCTTACAATAATGTCTCATACATAACAGGTTATTGTAGACGATGGCATTATTGTGCAATTCTTTACTTCTCTTTCAGTTCATGCTCTATTAGGCTTCGTCACATGACTTCAAGTATAGACAGAAGGGAATGGTAACTCCAAGCCTGGCCTTAAGCATCACATAGTACTTTAGACCCTCTCGAATTCTGCTGTGAGCAAAAGAAGAAATCTTGTTATCCAAGCAAATGATAGTAACGTGGAGCAGATTTAGACTTAATCTGCAGCATTATTAAAAGCTATATTTTCAGGGACTTTGAGAAAAGTATTTTTTGTTGGATATTCCATTTATTATTAAACTACTAGATATCTCAATTATAAATATCTTGGCTTGGGGCACCTGGGTGGCTCCGTCGGCTAAGTGTCCGACTTTGGCTCAAGTCATGACCTTGCAGTTCATGAGTTTGAGCCCTGGGTCAGGCTCTGTGGTGACAGCTCAGCGCCTGGAGCCTGCTTCAGATTCTGTGTCCCCCCTCCCTCTGATCCTCCCCCGCTTGCTCTCTGTCTCTGTCTGTCTGTCTCTCTTTCTCTCGACAAAAAAAAAAAAAACATTAATAAAATAAAAATATTAAATATCTTGGCTCAACTGCACACAAGTAGGATGACTGTTCCTAACATTTGGCACATTGAAAGAATTCCATTCTCTCATTAAGCTTCTCCTTGTGTGTCCTGGAGGAATCACTTCTATCGTATTCACTATCTCCTCCTCATTACCATTTCAGTCTTCTTCACAGACACACTTCCTACTTTTGTTTTCTGGGTTTTGAGGGAAAGCAATTTCTCCTTCTAAGCCATATTCCAGGGAAGGTACTATTTTATTAATGAGCCTTTAATAAGACTTCCCTACTATGCATATTTCTGTGCTGTGGTGAGATGAGTAGGATTTGGAAACTGAAGGTCTGTTATTCATGCACTACGGAGGGAACTGGCAGCTAACGGTTCCAGCAGGAATTTTCAAGAACAATGTTGAATTAGTGATTTATGATTAGCAGTAGATTAAGAAGGAACATGTGTCAATGGGATTAGACCTTGGATTTGGAAACCTGCAAAGGCTAAGTTGTAGATTTCCTCTGGATGCTATGAAAGGCATCTTTACTTTGATGAAAGGAGCTAGATTCAAAGATTCTATCCCTATCCAATTCCATAGATTTTTGCATGTGTATCTCCTTGAAAACGTGTCTTACAGGTCTTTTCTGCCATTGCAAGATCATGAATATTAGAGTTGATTTTAATCATGGAGTTGGTTCCTTAATACTTTTCTGGTCTTAAACTTTGTCCTGTCTCCCCTCTGTGCTTTTGTGTGTTCACACTCAGGTTTCCTCAGATGTATCTACTGTGTTTTGGAAGAGCACATCTTAAGCTGAGGCTTTTTTTCCCATGTGAAATATATCATGAATCAATATATAAAATGTATCATGAATCAAATAATTTCCCCCAAAGACTCTTTAGGCAAGAAAAGCTTAGATATTATGCTTTGCTTTATTTCAGTTTTAGGAGAAGTAAATTAACTTTATGTATTTTTTTTATCAATTATTCTTCAGTATCCATGTTTCCTTTTTCACAATATCATATTCTTTCACACCGATATTTTGTTTACATCGTATTCTTTATTTTTTTATAATTCTCTATTTCATATATCTTTCCCTATATTTCCTTTCTAATTCTTTAAAAGAATTTTTTTTTTTCTTATTTTCCTGTCAACTTAACAGGAAGTGCCATATGGAAAGGAGAAGAAAGAATTGCCATTTGGGCAAACTTCTTATATGCCAGGCCTTACTGTGTGGTAGACATTATTCTACTGAGCACAAGAATTGCTTAAATGGGGAGATCCGAAGAGGTGAGGTAGCATGTCTAAGTGGTAGACAATAATAGAGGAGTGTCACCTGGATAGAGAGGGGTACATATCTAATGAATGATAATAAAAGTGAAGTAAACACCTAAAGAGTATATTACACTTTTCTCTTAATAGTTCAGGGAGCTTTTGGAGTTTCAAGGTTATTTCTTAAGACAGTGACGGGTCTATGAAGAAATAGGGTTTTCTCATGGCAAGAAAATATTGTGTTTAAATGGAATTTCTTATGGATCAACTACAAAGAAGGCACCAGGTATACAAAGGACATTAAAGAGAGACCCCAGGGACTTATGAATAGGAGGTCTCTCTGAACTCCCCTAGGCAAGTGTGAGTGGCCATATGGTGGTTCCTGAACATACAGACTCAATCTGTATCATGAAACCATGTGAAAAAGCTTTCAGCTTCTTGCCATAATTCATCTTCTATTTCATTTTCTTATCAATTCATGATCTTCTTGACATCTGATCTTAGTGACTTCTCTTCTCTTCCCATTTTTTTTGACTTGTCTCATTTTACACAGATATACATCTCCAGATCAGATATTTCACCTCATATGTCAACCATGAGCACATTCTCTCTGAATCCATACTGTTTTATTCCATCCCAGGACCGTGAACTAAATACCCTGTTCAATCTCTGTGAGTAGTTTCTCTTAATGTTTACTCTGGACTCAGAAGTAATAACAAGATGGAGACTTCTGGCATCATAAAAAAAAAAAAAAATCAAAAAAACAAAAAAACAAAAAAAACCTGGACATTATAGGACTTCTGGTAACATATAGAATCTGAAAAACAAATAGGTATTGTTGATATTACCTGCTAATTTAACCTATTTGACCAATGTTGCATTAACAGTTTGTACAAACAAGGAGTGCTAAAAAATTCAGGAAGGGACATTTTCTCACTACATTGGGTGGGGCTACAGACCTTATAAAGTAATACTGACCTTTTTGGATGATAGTATATTAGGAATTTAAGGATTATTAGCAATTAGAAAATGGATGAAAATATATTTTGAGTTTTTAATGGTATAGCCATGTGGAAACACACTTCACTGAAAGGTCAAACTTGTAAATGTTTCAAGACCAAATATTCTATGCCTCACAATCTAAAATCTGTGACCTTTACACTGTGTTTATCCACTCAGGCAGAATAGACCCATAAGGCATTAGGCTGTTATACGATCCTGCTAAATTTCTGACCTTGTCTACTGGTGACTGCCCTGTGCATATGTATTTTGTTGAAAGATGCTAGTAAGAGATTTTTTCTGTAGTGCAGGTGTGAAAATGCACATCCATAATTCATCAAAACAGCCATTTGGAAAATGAATTAACCATAGTAACCACACTTCTGAATCAAAGATTTCAGGTTTGCTTATTAAAATAACATTCAGTCATTCTGAATAGGTGTGAATGCAGTTCTAGTATGTGAATTTATTCCTTTTGGGAATATCTTTCAGTGTTTCTTGTTTAAAACGTCCACTTCTTTTCTAATGAGACATGGAAATAGAAATCTTTTAAATGAATAATTTTCCTTGGCCAAAATGGGGTAGTTTATAAGCAAATTTATTTCCACATATGAAAGGACACGTTTACTGGAGAAAATGAAACATACTGTGAGCTAAATACAAAAAATATTTTATATGATGTTCTTTTAAAAAAAAAAGCCTATGGAATAATTTATAGAACTGGGTGTGTCATAGATAAATAGGGAAGCTTCTAGAAGCACACACAGAGGGGGAAGGGTAATCATAGTTATAAAGCAGTTAATAAATTAAAGAAGAAAACTCAAACATGAAGGATGTTACAATAAGATTCAAAAGATATTTATGGTATTGATATGTCAGAATTTATCTAGCAAGAGAAAATGTGATTTTCCCAATGCTACTATTAAAGCATTAAAAAACAAAACAAAACATGAAGATTATGGTAGATCAAGGCAAGCCCTTCTTTTGGGATCAAATCCTGAACTTCCACCATGTTACCATGGACCTTAAAAAACAACTCATTTTATTTTTTTATCAATACCCCGTTATTTGCATAGCTAAGTAATTATGTTTCTACCTGGTCAATGACTACATTTTTCTTGAATAACTTATAAAAATTGGGAAGTGTAGTGACTTAGATATTCACAACGATGATAATGTAGTTAAAGAGGGAAAAAATCAGAGATGGGCTACACTTGAAAGATGGGTTTCTGTTTTCTGTATGTGGTAAATATCACCCAGAAAGCTCCCCAAGAAACTCTATGTTTGCATAGTTTTCATTTTTGTTTTTTGTGTCTTTTTGTTTATTTTTAAAGTTTATTTTTTTGAGAGAGAAAGCAGGGAGGGGCAGAGAGAGAGAGGAAGAGAGAGAATCTCAAGCAGGCTCTGCACTGTCAGCTTGTAGCCCAGTGCAGAGCTTGAACCTAAGATCTATGAAATCATGACCTGAACTGAAATCAAAAGTCAGATGCCTAACCAACTGAGTCACCTAGGTGCCTCACAGTTTTTGAAAAAAGTCTTCTAAAAAAAGTAGAGACTCAGAATATTCTAGGCCTGTAACTTTATTGAAATCTCTTATTTCTCTTTGGAAGATAATTAAAAAAGACTATTGGATTCAAAGTCCCAAAGAACCAGATAAAAATTTAGTGCCCTTTTAGTATCCTGATATATTCCTCTCTTTAATGAAGCATCATCTTTTGCTATCAGCCTGATGAACAAAACCTCTACTTTACAAAGACCAAAATATTCAATGAGTGTTAATTTCTGACAGTTGATATCCTATATATCTGCATATCCTTTTAAAAGATACTCGCAAATTTGAGTAAGGGCAGAAAAATGCAAAATACAAAGACCAAAATATTCAATGAGTGTTAATTTCTGACAGTTGATATCCTATATATCTGCATATCTTTTTAAAAGATACTCGCAAATTTGAGTAAGGGCAGAAAAATGCAAAATGTATTTATCTGGAAAAGTCAAGTAAGAAATTATATCTTTTAAATGTCTGATACTATGCCTTTTTTCAGATTATCTTCATTATAGATAGAATAGAGGAAATGTTATAAATTTAGGGTACACACGTTAACCCGGATGCAATAATACATCCTGAGAAAATGATATTAGTTTATTATTTGATGATTTATTTTATTGAATCATAGGAACACAGCATTAGAGTAATTCCCAGTTTCTTTTCATCCTGTCTTTACTTAATGCACGGCGGTGTCGTGCATAGAACTCTATTCAAAGACGCCAATTGTGCTGGTCAACTGTTTTCACAGCCATCTGCACCCTTCCTTACCCAACTGTGTTCTGTATCCCAAGAATCAAATTTCTCTCAACTAGATAACCAATCCCATATATATTTTTTTCCATGCAAATGCCCATGAGTATTTGTTTCCCTAACTTCACCTTCACTGTACACTCATTTAGTCTCATTGCAAAGAATTGTTAACACAACTCTTTATTTTATTTTACCTGCACTTGCTCATATGCCATTGATCTCTTTGTACACTACAATATGGTTTATGAGATTTTTAATGAGCTAAGTAATTAGGCACCTTTTGTTTTATATCCACATAGTAGGAAAAACTTCATAAATCTAATTTTACCATATTGTAGCGTTGTCACGTCTCCAGCTAAATATTTACAAGTCATTGCATTTGGTGTCATAAAGCTTGGGCTAGTTTAAATTATGCACATTAAACTTCATTCTTCTTTCACTGTAAGTTTTTAAAAATTACATTTTAATTGTTACAGCCCTCTGCAAAGCCATAACAACTTAGTTTTCTGTCATCTATCGAATGGTAAGATATATTGTATTCTGTGCAATTGAAAGCCATATGATTAATATTTAGGAATTAATGAATTTTGGGGGGTGATGATTTCTACCATCGTGATTTGATGACTGAATTATTTTTCTCCAATGAAAGATAGGTTTCAAGTGATTAGGGTTTGGTCCTTTAGCTGCAACTCAACCTGTGGTTTAATACTTGAACTCTCAGTGCAACTGTGTTATAGGAAAGGAAAGTTAGATGTTCCACATTGAAGATGAGGAGGTGAGGCTGTACATTCAAGGTTGCATTAATCATGATAATTCTGGCTGATGTGCTATGCAAATACCGGAATCTCAGTGATATATTGGTAGGCTTTCAAAAAGATATATTGAATAAATGAATGAGCACAAATTTAATTTACATGAGAAATCAACACAGCTTCCTCATTTTATCTGGCCCAATGTGGTTTCTGGTCAGCTAAAAACCATGGACAATTTTATTTAGAGGCCACTGAATCTCACTGTCACTGCTCAAGGTAATTTAACTCCTTAACTTCAAGTAAGAAGGCTTGAGAAGAATGTCATTGTGTTTCCATTTGTCCCCTTGCTGTTTTTGCGAATCATGCCACTCTTCCTGCTTAAATTCTCTTCCTGACATTATGTGTTTTCATTCTCATTCAAGGGTTTACCCTTACCTTCTGGTAGTTTTGAAATTTCTGCTCCTGGTGCTTACCTTGGCACAGATTTCTTCTCTCTCTTCACTCCAGCTGTCCAACAGAGGCCCTTTTATAATTCTTTCCAGGAGCTTTGTGTGTTCCTTGTGTGTTCACAATGCTAGGATGTTGTTGGTTGTTCAGAATCATCACGATCACTGTTCCCTTTCTTGTGTTTTGGGCATCACATGATATTTCCAAGGACTACTAACCCAGGTCTGTCTTCTTTCATCACTCCTGCTGTGTGGGGGCTCCCCACGTATTGACTCTCTTGCTTTTCAGCCATTCCAACCATCACTCAGGGAATCACAGTCTAATGATCTAAAAAGGGCATTTAATGGGGCGTGTAGGTGGCTCAGTGGGTTAAGCGTCCGACTCTGGCTCAGTTCACGATCTCACAGTTCTTGGGTTCAAACCCCGCTTTGGACTTTGTGCTGACAGCTCAGAGCCTAGAGCCTGCTTCAGATTCTGTGTCTCCCTCTCTCTCTGCCCCTCCCCTGCTCATGCTCTGTGTCTCTCTCAAAAACAAATAAACATTAACACTTTTTTAATGAAAAAAATAAAATAAAAAGGCATTTATCCTTTATATATCCAATGATGCCATGATTCAAATTGAGTTCTGTGTGTGTATGTGAGAAACAAAGTATTCAAATACATGTTTTAGGTTATTATTGACCAGTCTAGTTGTTAGAGCAGCTCTGTGTTACCCCTAGCACATTATGTGACAGAGTAAAACCTGTTCTCATGTGTTTAGGAGTAAACAGAGCAGATGGTACCAATTCATTTGCATAAAAATGAGGACCTTGCGTATAAAAGTGAAGTACTAATTTTGTTCATCAAAAGGAATCAGTACCAAGAGAACTACAGCTCAATACTTGACCTTCTTGAGCTCTACTAGGTGTATCTAGTAGTTTGGTCAACACTATCTGACTTTTCTTTCCTATGGCTCATGGTTCTTCGCACCCCTTGGCTATCTGGAGTAAGTGCCACCATCAACTATTAGGGATGCATTTCATGCTCTGAATGGCAAACAGATGTATTCATTAAGAGAGTATTCATTTCAGAGATTTTTTTTTCATTTAAAATCTCAACAGAAATAAGAAAAACGGGAACTTTCTGAAATGCACTGGAATGAGCTTTAGTATACAGACAAAATAATTTGAAGTCTTATTTTACCTGCTATGGCAGTTGTCCTGCAGACAGAAGGTCTGATCAAAAATGGAGTTATTTTTACAATCAAGTGAATAACTTGAAATTTTGCTATCACTACAGATATCTATATTGTATGACAAAAGTGACATAAAGAAAAAATGTTATCTAAGAAGATGCTTAATTTTTTTTAACTAAAAAAAGGCTACAGTTTCAGAGAAATGCTTTTTAATACTTGTGTCTCTCAAAACACTCTGAAGCACAGAATCAGAAAGTATAATTTACATGCAAGTAAGTCTCTTCATTCCAAAAATATGCTAAAAATCTTTGTAGTGGAGGGGGACCTGGATGTCTCAATCCGTTAAGTGTCCAATTTCAGCTCAGGTCATGATCTCGCAGTTCATGAGTTGGAGCCGTGCATCTGGCTCTGTGTTGTCAGTGCAGATCTCACTTCGTATGTCTCTCTCTCTCTCTCTCTCTCTCTGCCATTGCCTCACTTGCAGTCTCTCTTTCTCTCCCTCTCTCTCTCTCACTCTCTCTCTCAAAAATAAATAGACATTTAAAAAAATATCAGTAGTGGTAAAAAAAAAACCTCTACTTTTGAGAGAGCCTTTATATTGTGTCAATTGTCCCCATAATTGGTGAACTGGGGGGCTCCGACCTCACCATAATATATTTACTGGAAAGAATTTTTGGGTGAATGCCACACTTCACATTATTTGTGGCAAAACAACATTCATGCACACTATATTAGCAGCCCTGTGCAATTGGCCAGAGACCCCTTAGCCTGACAATGCTCTCATCAGAATAAGTAAGAACAGTGTGGATTTGTAATGAAATTTCATTCCTTTAATTTACATTCCCTGAAGATAATCTATAATGGAAAGAGAGAGGAGTAAAAAAAGGAGTCTATAAGAACTACAAATGTGCAGGCAGATGTTTCCAGAGAAAAAAGGCATTGAGCATTATTCTGCTTTCTCTGTGCACTAAGTACCAATGTGTTTGGGAGTAATAATCTTACTGTGCTTCCAATCAGGAAGTTGGTGCTTCAATTAAAAGTCTATTTTTTAAAATACTGTAGAAATTACAATTGTAATTAAACAACGTGACAGCTTTTATACACCTTCCCAACTTCTGGCTGTGTATTTGGCCTAGACTCTGGATGAAAGCCATGTTATTATAGTTCTGTCTAGTGCCCATAAAAATTTGGAAAACATGTCCTAAGTCCTTGAATTATGAGCTTTCCGAGAGGTTGAACTATATTCGATTTTTAATTTAGCACAAGAGTCTGGCACAGTACTTGGTCCAGAGTAGAAGTGCAACAAAAATTTATTAGATAAACCAAAATAGGCTTGCAAAAAAAAGATACAATTTAAAGACGTTTGCAATTAAAGAGGTTTATCATAAAACTCTACGGATTGGTCTTTCATATCTGTATGTCTAAAAGTCTGTTACAATTATGGCTGTAGGTGATATGAGTAAATAGTTGCTGCCTTTCTAACCTTGGCAGACATTTAACTTTCACACATTTGTCAAATCAATAAATAAGCAAAAAAACAAACAAAAATAAGTTCACCTGCCTCCAGAGATGTGTCTAGTAAGAAGTGGCAATGGCTGATGTCAAAGAGGTGGCTGTGTGTGTTCCCCTCTAGGATTCTGATACTTTCCTGTCTCACACTTAGTCTTTCATCGATTTTGAATTTGTTTTTGTGTATGGTGTAAGAAGGTGGTCCAGTTTCATTCTTACATGTAAGCGATGAATCACTAAATTCTACTCCTGAAACCAAAATTACACTATATGTTAACTAACTGGAATTTAAAAAAAAAACATCCTGAAACAAATTAAAATCAAAAATAAGTTTACCCGAAGAAATCTCACCCTATCATTTTTATTAGATTTATTTTAATTATTGTTGCTATTATTATTATTGGGGAATCTAGTTGAAAATTCTCTGCTTTGATGACTTTTAAATGACATCTACTCAGAACATTTAAGGAGAAATCACTTTTGATAATAGAGCTTTGCATTATAATTACAAACTTGGCTTAGCTTTATAGGAGCTGGATGCACGGTGAGATCATTTTAATTAGTTTTATCTTGATTTTGTTGTCTCTTTCCCACAGGTTTTTTAAATTTAATAACTCCTGTAAATTTCTTTAGCTACTAGTATGGATTTTATTTTAAGACATGATTTGATTTAATTCTCTGTAGTTAGCCCTTTAGTGCTTTTTAAAAAGTATTCTACACAGATTTCTGTCTTACTTTAGAGAAATGATCAGTGGATTGCCTCTTAGAAATGCAAATTTAAATCATTTAGTTCTTTTGTTGGAAAACTATAAAAATATTCCATTTTCAGCTATAATTTTTCTTGTGAAATACACACATACTTTGAAACTTCAACAATTGAGTTCATTCAGAAAATTCCAATAGACTTTCTGTTTAAGAACACTAAAAATCTTTGCTCTATGGAGATATTAAAATCTATGTTGTGTGCAGACAATAAAGATTATTAATAAAGACATTTAATATAGCTTGAATTAAACCATACATATTGACAATAAAAAAGGAAACATAAAACTGTACCAGATTGTGTTCCTGGATAAATAAAATTTCAGTGTAAATCTTTATCCTAGATATTGTGAAAAATAGTAGTATTCTGTGATTACAAAATTTTTAACATAGCCTTCATCGGTCATGAAGGTCCCCAAAAGAATGTCATACCCAAAACAATTCATTACACATTGAATGTATGTGTGTATTTGTGTGCATAAAACAAAGGGTATGCAAAAAATTATAACTACAAATCAAAATGGAAAAGTTCTGCAGTTTCTTTTGTTTGTTTTTATTTTTGTTTAGGATTTATTTTTAGTGGGACACATTAAAATGTTCAAAACACTTTCTAAAAATTAACATTTCATAAGCTATAATTGATGTTTGTGGTAGTATGATCTAAAATTAGCTGACTTTATTTAGATTGACTGTATATTAATCTACTCAAATGGCATGGAATTATTACATCCACTACTAGTGTTATTACTGATACTGCATCTAACATTATCATACTAATAATCATAACCCTATCCAACATGTATTTAATGGATTTTTATATCCTTGGTACTATATTAAATAATTTACATGCATATGTCACTTAAATGTTTACTATATACCTTTTTGTTATGATATATGGGATTTCAAGGTAAGCAAGTGGTGATAGCCATCACCATTGATGCTATTAATTTAGCTGATCTAAGTTCTTAGGCTGGTGTTTCCATCATTTAACACCAATACATTTGTAGTTCTACAATTGTTTTCATCAAATAGATTAGCCTTTCCCAAAAAAGTCATGTTTTGCCACCAGGGATGTAAAAGCTATAATTTAATGTGAGAGATTCCACATAATCTGCTACTTTCTTTTTGTGCCCCAAATTGGGGTCTGATATTCCAATTTTGAGAACTTTAATAGTGGGATGTAAGCCTTGAAAGCAAATCTAATATTATACCAGTAAATAATATTAGACAATACTTATACTTTGCAACTTAATGAAGTAGGCACTCTTTGTGCCAAAAAAAAAACCAAACCAAAACAAAACAAAAAAAACAACTTTAAATGTAAAATTAGAGGGGTTAGGGGACTTTGTTTTTAGATGAAAATACTTATTTTCTTTTTAGAATTGATGGGCATGCCAAATATGGTAGATTTACTAGCCAAATGGAGCCACAATAACACCTCCCATCTTGCCACTCCCCATTAAGAGGTGGTATTTACTTTTTCTCCCTTTGAATCTGGCAACTTTGTGATTTGTTTGTAACCAACAGAGTATAGTAGAAGTCATGATGTGTGATTTCTGAGCTAGCTAGGAAAAAAACTAAGACCACTTCTAACTCATTTACCACAATAGTTATTCTAGAAGCCCTCAGCCTTAAGTATACATTTCAGATGCCTTGAGACTCCCAGGGTCTGAGAAGATCTAGTCCTGTCCATGTGAAGAGGCTAGAAGGAGAAGCCCTAGAAATATATGAGGCCACATCCCCTGGCCTGACTCATGCTACCACGAGAGGGACCCCAAAGGCAGAATAACCCAGCCAGCCATTCCTGTTCCTGAATTTCTGATTTAGAAAAATCAGGGGAGTTGAAATAATTGTTGCTGCTTTACGTTACTAAGTGGTGGTGTAAATACTTATGCAACACAGATGACTCGGATGAAATTTGGTACTGGGAGTGGATAACAGAACTCCGGACACATGTCTCATTGACTTTGGGATGGAACAGTAGATAGAAGCAGGAAGGATGTTGAAAAGACTATTCCTAAAACATGATAGGCCTGGAGATGGCTGACAATCATGTTTAATGAAGAGTCTGAAAAATGTTGCTGGAAGCTGGAGGGAAGGAAACACTTGTGACATAGTGGCAAAAGTTCAATGAAAGTACCACTTGTGGTAACCCTGAAAATAGAAAATGTATCTAAGTAACTATGACCTCAATTAAAGATTGGCATTTTTTTTTCGTTTCTGTAAAGGATGAGATAGTAAATATTTAAGGTTTTGAGTGCCGTATCTTCTCTGCCACGTCTACTTAAGTATTGTATTATAAAATAAATCATAGACAATATAAAAATAAATAGACATTGCCAAATCTGGCTAACAGTGGACTGGATTCAGCCTAAAAATCATAACTTGATGACACTTGACTTATATAAGGAGATTTCCATGCAAATGTGAAGGTATTGCCTGGCTGCCTCTTATACAATGATAGAGGAGGGAGATAAACAAAATAATAAAATACCTGGTTTTTGAATGGGCCTGAAGAATAGGTACAAGGTACACCATCTTTTCAGCCAGAAAAGCACTTTTGAAGTAAGAAAGTATCTGAGATTTAAGAACCAGTCCAGGGTTGGACTATAGTATCCTTTATTAAGAATGCAGAATATCCAAGGCAATGACACATAAAACATTTCAGAGAGGCAAGTGGCCTTCTAAGAATCTTAAAGTTGTGCCTTATAGATCTTGTCTGTTAAACAGTAAGGATTCTAATATATTTAAGGAAACCATCCCACAACAACTTTATTAGGACCCTAGGGTAATGGATTTCTCTCAAATACATTTGTAGGCACAGCTTTTATCTAATGGAATAAATTATACCCGACACAAAAAACAGTTGGAAAGAAATCATAACAGCTTGAACTGAATGAGACAGAGGGTCAAATGAAATGGGCCCTTTGAACTCCAAATATTTTATGAGTGGAAGTTGGCAGAAGTTTTTCCAGAGAAGCTGCTTCTTTTTATTTTTTACAAATTATATTTATTTATTTTTTGAAGCCACTTCTTTTTTTTTAATTTTTTTAAATTTATTTATTTTGAGAGAGAGAGAGCGGGGGAAGGACAGAGAGAGAGGGAGAGAGAGAATCCCAAGCAGGCTCTGTGCTGTCTCCACAGAGCTCAGTGCAAGGCTTCATCTCACAAACTGTGAGATCTTGACCTGAGCTGAAATCAGAGTTGGATGCTTAACAGACTGACCCCCCCATGGGCCCCAAATTCACTCCTTACATGAAGGATGGCCTGTAGGGAAACCAACTAGAGTCTACAAGGTGAGGCCAAGAGCTATAGAAAACAATTCATTGGGAGTTGGAATGGTCTATAATTGGAACTAGCAATATATGTGGATTTGGGATATAGAAATGGTATGCATCAGTTTATGATATGCCTTCTTATTTTTCTCTTCTTTGGAATTACCTATTGAAATCTTCTTATGTCTGTCCCACTGCCATGTGCTTTGCGAGGTGATGAGTATATTTTGCATATGGAATGGACAAAATTTGATGAGGCCAGAGGATGTGCTGTGATAGCTTACAAGTTCCAACAATATCATCTGCCTCACGTGGTTTTATAGAACTTTGCTACTAAGTTGAGAACTGAGATCTCTGCTATGCATCTGGGTGACTTTATGGCTTGTTTGAATCCAATAGCTATGACCTTCTGTGACTTCTGAGGCTAGGTCAGAAAAAGAGAGTCAGATGTGTATACTGGTGCCCAGCCTAAGCATATTATTAAATTAAGGTAATTTCCCAAGAATATCTGCCTTCCAGAATCAGAAGTAAATCATCTCTAAAGGAAGAGCATCATCAAAAGTTCCATTTTATCTTTCCTTATCATATAAATGATATATTACCCAATATAAATAACAGATACACAAATAGGTAAGACAATAACCTGAAAAAAAGAAAAAGAAATACAGACAATAAAACCAGAAATACAAAAGATCTAGGTAATGCAATTTATTAGACATCAAAATATATCTGATAGATGACTAATATTTAGGATATATAGGGAACCCTGACTCAAAAATTAACAAAAGGCCAATAACCAGTTAAAAATATGTACAGAGTACATGGATAATCATTTTACTAGATAAAATAATGTCCATGGCCAAAAAGTGCATAAAAATTTACTTAAGTTAATCAATAAAATGCAAATTTTATTTGTATCACAATAGAAATCACAATAGAATATCATTTCACATGTTCTAGAATAGTTAAATTTTAAAAGATAAAGAGCAACAAATTTTGGCATGCATAAAAAGCAACTGTAGGCTCTCATAATGTGTTGCTGGATATGTAAAATGGAATAGTTACATGGAAAACCACTTGAAAGTCTCTTATAAAGTTAAATATACACCTATCTTCTACCCATGCTTGGATATTTACTGAAATTAAAAGTTAATATATCCAGAGGCGCCTGGGTGGCTCAGTTGTTTGAGAATCTGTCTTGGGCTCAGGTCATGACCTCGCAGTTCATGAGTTCAAGCCCTACGTCGTGCTCTGTGCTGACAGCTTAGAGCCTGGAGCCTGCTTCAGAATCTGTGATTCTCAGTCTCTCTCTCTCTGTCCCCTCCCCCGCTCATTCTCTGTCTCTGTCTCTCAAAAAATAAACATTAAAAAAAAATTTAGAATAAAGGACCAAAAATGCAAAGCTTTAAATACGTTATGTGCCTGATTCCTTTGAATGGAGAAATAGAAATTACATGACAGGAACAAAATTGGAGTTTTTCAAGTCCCAAGATAACTCTAAAACTTTATTTGGGGTTTATAACCAGGCTGTGTGTTGTCTGTGCAATATCATATAACAAATTCTGGCATTAAAAATGTATATCCTTGGGGCGCTTGGGTGGCTCAGTGGGTTAAGTGTCCCACTTCGGCTCAGGTCATGATCTTGGAGTTCATGGGTTCGAGCCCAACGTCCAGCTCTGTGCTGACAGTTCAGAGCCTGGAGCCTGCTTCCAATTCTGTCTCCTTCTTTCCCTGCCCCTCACACACCACCACCCCCCCCCCCCCCCCCCCCCCTCTCTCTCTTTCTCACAAATTAGTAAAAATTTATATATATATATATATATATATATATATATATATATATATGTATCCTTTTTACAGTAAAAAAGGCTTTTGATATATTCATGTAAATAAGGGTGAAATTATTAAAACTATGTTGTGCCATCTTATTCAATAAAATGGTTAGCTAAAAGTTTAGCAGGTTTTTTACTTATATAATCTTACTTAATTCTCACAAGAGCCTCAGATAGGTATTAGGTGGAGAAACTAAAGCTCATAGACACTACGTAATATTACCAAGATCATATGGATAGGACTAAGATTTAAATCCAAAATAATCTATCTGCAAATCTCTGCTACTTACTATCAGTTCTTTGGGCAGTATTTTTGGGAAATGTACATATAAATAACAGATCATCTCTTCTAGATTAGAATCACATTTTAAGAAATTAGAAGCACATTTCAAGAAATTAAAATTTTAGAAATAAAAAATGACTAGCAGGATGCCTTGGTGGCTCAGTCAGTTGAGCCTCCGACTTTGGCTCAGGTCATGATCTCACGGTTTGTGAGTTTGAGCCCCCCCCCCCCCCCCCCCCCCCCCCCCCCCCCCCCGTCAGGCTCTGTGCTGACAGCTCAGAGCCTGGAGCCCGCTTTGGATTCTGCGTTTCCCTCTCTCTCTGCCCCTTCCCCACTCATTCTCTCTCTCTCTCCCTCCCTCTCTCTCTCTCTCTCTCTCCTCTGTCTCAGAAATAAACATTAAAAAAAATTTTTTTTTAAATGACTGGCAATAAACCAGTAGTCTGTCTCACAGAAGGACCAAGTGTTTCCGTTTTTCGTTTTTGTTTTTCATTTTTTTTAGTAAAAGAATGCTGTGGTTGTAATTTATCATGGTTACAACTGTGCTTTTTCCAACCACCAATAACATGAGGAGACTCACTTTGGCTGACATGTAATGCTGGAGGTAATTTCAAAAAGGAGTCTTGCATAGGAAACAGACATTCTCTTGGGTTATCTTTACACTGAGAGTGTTAAACTTTTCAGATCTCAGATTCCCTGGTCACTTCAGTTTTCTTATGTTTTATCAAACCTTAATATTGACATTTTAGTCATGTATTTCTGCTACCATTATTAAAGCTCAATTTTGAGAAGATAAAAAATCTGGGCACATCAGTTAAGTTGATTGGCGAAATGTCTAGAGCTCCAAAATTAGGGAATGAACCAACCATTGATATGGATTTATATTATAATATTTTCTATAAAATTGTAAAAAGGATCTCTGCAAGATATGCCTTTCAGGAAGCATTTAAAGATAAAAAAATTACATCAAAATACAATGTAAAATTTTATTATCTTTAACCAGCACATTTGAATACATGTAAGGAATACATTCCTTACTGAAGGAAACTAGCTTAGTTGTTCAAATCCCATTATTAGGGAGTTACTAACTATTTTGTAATAAGTGTCATGATCAATATATGAATATTAACAAAAGAAGATATCCTTATCCTCAAGGATCTCAGATGCTCAGTGAGGAAATGAGGTTGAGTGACATGAACAATACTGAATGCAAAGGAGCCAAATAGCATCTGTGAAAGAACTAAGCACTCAGACATGGACACTAGGAATGTAGGCTATAGAGCTCTTAGGCTTGCTTCTGTAGAGAAGCAAATCTTGAGCTGGTGTGTGAGTTTCCTTTTAAAAGTTCACTGGAGTTGTAATGAAATACTTATTGACACAATTTCATGACTTAATCCAGGCTTCAAGTTGAGATAATATTTTCTGTTACTATGGTTCCTACTCTCCAGCTAATCTGACTTTCTTCAGTGTTATTCATCCAGTCTGGTAATTCCTACCTGTGTGCCTTAATGCATGTTTTTTTACTCTCCAGAATGTCTTTCCCTCTATTTCAATGTCCTTCTTCAAAGACTCACCAGTTTTTTTTCGAACATCACCGAATCCTTCTATGATCCCAACCCTTAGTGGAAGTGACCTTCCTTTTGTGATATTATCATTACCATTTTAATATTTAGAGTTTTAATATTTTTAATATTACCACTTGGTTTTTTAATATTTTTAATATTATTTTAATATTTTGATGTTTATTTCCATTTTTGCACTTTTTTGTCAGCTATTAACTCTGTGCAGTTAGGCTGTACAATTCTTATTTCTAGCATCTAAATAACATAGTTCTTGGCACCTAGTAATGTTGAATAAACAAAATCTTTGGAGAGTTGATTTAATTAATTTATAAATTATTCTTCAGAGTATCAAAGGCACGTGTGCTGCCTATTTTCTCTGATATATTCTCAACCTTTGCAATCTTCCAGGAAGTCTTGTCTTTACCCCTAGTCCCAGCTGCTTAACTAGGCTGTGTTAAAACACCAAGAAGCCATAACACAGAAGGATTATTCTATGTTTTTCCATTCTGTGTTAAAAAACTCCTTGATTTCAAAATGAAAGAAGGAAAAGTGCCAGGTGATATTTGAAAAATAAAATAAAATAAATTGCAAACTTAGTCTTGACCAGCTGAGGCTGAAATAGGACAATGCTGCATAAGAAAGCCAAATGAGGCCTGGTTATGCCAGAATGTTCCACAATCCTCTAACCTCCAGGTAAAAAGTCTTACAGCCCAGCCAAAATCAGCTTCAACATGCATAGAAAATTGAGTCTAAGTCCCTGTATTTCTCCCAGCAATTATCCTATACTGTGTGAGCAAGTTTTCTCATTAAGTTATGAATTAAAACTAATAGTTGTAAACTCACAAACTGGGCCATCATATTCCGCCATATACAGTACTTTATTGCTATATTCTATGCTCGTGGGAGTTTCTGTAGACTTCTAAGGAAATTTCTAACCTCCCTGAGAAATAGAAATTCTTATTCCTTGATGCTTCAAAGGATTTAGCAATAGAATATGCGAATCAAGAAAATGAGATTCTACTGAGTTCCTATGGAAATTTTTCTTAGTGCATTTGATTGCATTTCTACATATTTTAGTTTGCCTGTTTATTATTCTCCTTCTGTGTCTCTCTTTCTTAACCCTGATGTTTTTCTTAACTTTATCTGCACTTCTTTCAGTTCCTGTGAGAATGTTCTATAACAAAATTTTAGAGAGGGAATGTATCTTTCTGATAAAAACAAATATGTAAAAAACAAAAAACAAAAAACAAAAAGCCCCAAAACTTTTAAATATAAGAAACTTGGGGTTTGTTTCAAACTATGTTTTATTTCCATCATCGTGTTTATTTTTATGAAATGTACTTTGTGTAATTATGCAGAAATTTTAAGAAATACTTCTCCTATTACTCCACATCCCCCTTGTTCAGAGATAAATCAGGACTCTTTAATCTCCCATTCAAGATTTTCTATACCCCAAGCACTATATACATCTTAGTCTCTGCTTCTATTATTTTCTTTTATTTATTGAGGTTACAGTCAAGCATATCTTTAAACTCTTACCAGGATGTACATTTGGCTTGTTTTAAGTCGCAGAATGGAATTCTAGTAGCTCACTGTTGGAGTGAGTTAATCCAGTACCAGATTTCCTATTGCAACTCCCTGGTCTTTCCATTTTTAAAAATGTTTTATTTTTGAGAGAGCACAAGCAGGGAAGGGGCAGAAAGAGGGGGAGACAGATGATCCAAAGCGGGCTCTGTGCTGACAGCAGTGAGCCTGATGCAGGTCTCGAACTCATGAACCACGAGATCATGACCTGAGACGAAGTCAGATGTTCAACCAACTGAGCCACCCAGGTGCCCCTATTCTTTCCATTATCAAAAAATTCTGACCACTAGAAAACCTTTTTTATTAACTTTATGCTAATTCTTTGTTTTGTTTTTAAGATTTTACTTCCTAATCATTTCATTATATCAGAAAGTCAACACATAAGGAGGCTGAGTCACTTTCCAAAGTTTGCATATGTGTATTTGGTCTTCCTGAGTTTTGTCTTCTCTGATTAAAACACACACACCCACCCACCCACCCACACACACACATATACACATCCTTGTTCTTCTCTGATTAAAACACACACACACACACACACACACACACACACACACACACATATATGAACCATCCAAGGATGGTTCAATCAGTAAAGAACTGAAGTTAATTATAGACCAGGGATTATCAAATAGGGGAGAATAAATCCTTTTTCTGGTATCCTATCAAAATGACTGTTGGTATTTTATTTTTAAAATTGTACAATATCCATCTTAGCACCATATCTGTCTTAAGACCTCTAAACAGAGTTGAAAAATCATCATTTGAGCAGACTACTTTTGTTGATAGATAGAAGTGTGTTTATAATTATAAACAGAAATTAGAGTCATTAACTTAGTTGGTGCGCCTGGGTAGCTAACGTTGGTTAAACATCTAACTTCAGCTCAGGTCATGATTTCGCTGTTCATGAGTTTGAGCCCCGCATTGGGCTCTGTGCTGACACCTCAGAGCCTGGAGCATGTTTCAAGATTCTGTGTCTCCCTCTCTCTCTGTCCCTCCCCTGCTTGTGCTCTGTCTCTTTCTCAAAAATAATAATTAAACATTTAAATTAAAAAAAATCATTAACTTAGATAATATCCTTCTATCAAACCCCACACAAAGAACAAAACAAATTAAACTTTATGCAAATCTACATTAGTTAAAGCAACTTATGAGTTTTGTCATTGATTATATGACCTGAAAACAGAACCTTTAGTTAAATACTTTTTAAAATTAAAATAGAATTTTTGAGAAGGGTGGTAGCATAAGAATGAGCTTACAAACTCTTCTCAGAAAGAAATAGAAATGACCAAAACAGCACATTTTAAATCAGTGAATTGTCTTAGTTTCCTAGGGATATCAGGCAACTTATCACAAGCTTGTTGACTGAAAACAACAGGCATTTATGCTCTCATAACTCTGAGGTCAGAAGTCCAAAATCAAGGCATCAGTAGAGTCACACTCCCTCAGAAGGCTCTAAGAGAGAATCCTTCCTTGCCTCTTTAAGCTTCTGATAGTTCAAGGTGTTTCTTGCCTTAGACTCTAATCTTTGCCTAAGTTTTCATAGAGATGTTCACATTGCTTTCTCCCCTATTTCTCTGTGTGTTCTTTTCTATATCTTATCAAGACATGCTCACTGGGTTTAAAGTCCATCCTAATTCAGTATAATCTCACATAGATCTTTACCTTAATTACATCTACAAAGACACTATTTCCAAATAAGGTCACATTCTGAGGTTCTAGATAGACAGTATTTTTGGGAAGGGATGGGACACTATTTAACCTACTGGTAGTCATGGTGACAACTGTATCACGTAAGCTTCAAGTGATACCTGAGGGATATAGTCCAGTTGGGGAGCACCAAAAATTTACTTACATATTTTCTTTTATTTAGAATAATGGTTAGCAAGTGGGAAGACATTTTGAAAATACTAGTATTCTATTTTTGGGAAACAAAGGCTAGAGATGTTGGCACTTCATGTGGTTGATGTGGATCACTATATGTAGAACACTTTTCTCTCTTTCAAATAAAGAGCATTACAAGCCTTGACTTCCTGGGTAAGAAAGAAAATTACATTATAATTCAATATCATTTTTAAATCCCACTTTACAATTGTTACGACATCATTCTTATATAGAAGTACTTTCCCTAATTGGGACTAGTACATTTTGGAGGGTAGGGAAGCTAGTACACAAGTTAAGAGCTCACTTCCTGATCAAAACAGGAAACATCGTGTTGAACATGTTGAACATGTTATTCAAAACGTCATGAAAAACTTGAAAGAAATTGCATTTGGCTTGACAAATTAAAAAAACGAAAAACAAAAAACAAAAAACAAAAAACTTTTATGTAGTCTGTGGGTCTTTAACTTAATTTATTTCCATTAGGTATGTCTTATTATTAATCTGTTAAGCAGTTTAGAATGGGTAAACCCCAATTAGCTCAGTTCACTCTTTGAATTCCACAGAGCTAGATGGACTTCAGATTACTGTTATAAGACAGTTAAACAAAGAGGACAAGAGAGACATAAAACAAACATATTAGAAGCCAAGTTTTCTGACTACAAATGCTAAGAACCCCAACAATCCCACTTATATCTCATAAGACTGCCACTGTTGAAAAAAAAGAAAAAAGAAAAGGATGGATATCCATTTATCAATCACTGTCTCAATTTAAATTCCAACAAGGGAATTTTGCGTGCATGAATAGGTAAAATGCTCATGTAATTTTTTTCACACCCACAAAAGCCTTGGGTAGATATACCACCTATAAGATTGTGAAATCATGAAGACAAATATTAAGAAAACAAATTCAGAAACAAAAATAATGTAAATATTAAAAACAAAGCTTTGTATGTGAAAATTTTATATATATGTCCTCCTAAGGGAACATAAGTTATTTTGATATTCTCAAATTATTTAAGTGTTTGACCATGTGCATTATGAAACAAAAGATGATTGATAAAATTATAATCTGAGGGCAAAGGAAATTGAAAGATATATGGTAGAAAAAAATTGTATCATCACAGAGCTTGAAATGACATTAGAAACTAAAAAGTACAGTAAAAACTAAAGAAAATGAAACTAATGATGTTGACAGCAGGTTAGAGAAATCATCCAAAATTCAAAAAGAGACCAAAAATAATATTGTTAGAGAAGGACACATATTGATATATATGGCTAGAAATAGAGAACCAAAACATAGACAAAAAAGAGACAAAAACAATACTCTTAGATATACCAGAAGAAAATTGTACTGATATATGTATTAGTCTATAGGTTGACAGAGCTAATCCAATGATAAGTGAAACAAAGATAAACATTGTGAAAGTAACAAATTTAAATTTTAAAAAATACAATAAACATTGATAGAAGTGGGCAAGCCACTATATACATAAATATATAAATATATATTTATATAATATATATTTGTCTTCATGTTTTCACAATCTTATAGGTGGTATATCTACCCAAGGCTTTTGTGGGTGTGAAAAAAATTACATGAGCATTTTACCATTCATATAATATATATATATATATATATATATATATATCAGTCATATATATAAAATGTTGAGGGGGGGAAAAAGAGTTTGTGACACTAGAGTTCTAAATATAACTCCCAAGATATTATCTACATTTAAAGCCACAAAAATTTTTTTTAATTGTGGTATAGTTCATATAACACAAATTTTACAATCTTAATCATTTTGAAGAATACAGTTCTGTAGTGTTACATATATTCATAGTTATGCAACAAATACAAAAATAATTTTTTAATATCCAAAGTCTCATGAATTTCACTGTCCAACTAATTTTTCCTGAAAATCTTACTTTAATAAAAGATAAATTAGAATAAAATATTAAGTGTGAGGAAACATTTTTAAAAAGAAAACCTAGTTGGGGCACCTGGGTGGCTCAGTTGGGTAAGCGTAAGACTTCAACTCAGGTCATGATCTCACGTTTCATGGGTTCGAGCCCCACATTGGGCTCTGTGTTGACAGCTCAGAGCCTGGAGCCTGCTTCGGACTCTGTGTCTCCCCCTTTCTCTGCCCCTCTCCTGCTTGCATTCTGTCTCTCTATCTCTCTCAAAAATAAATAATAAGCATTAAAAAAAGTAAAAAAAAAAGAAAGAAAACCTAGTCAATTATATTTAAATAATCAAGTAATCTAAATAAAAAATTATACATAAGTAAAAGATAAAAATTTAACTTTAACCTACTAGAATTAAAAATTTTATTGCATATCAGTTAAAACTGAAGTGGAGGTGGGTAATAAGGTAGAGAAAATGAAAAATATTATTTATTTTCCATCTTGAATAAGAAAAGATATATTATTTCTGAATGTTCTGAATTAAAGTCAGAGGTTATACTTATTTAAATATATACCATTACAAGCACTTAAAATAGTTATAAGGTATCGATCATATAGATCAAAAAACTAAAGAAAATTATACATGTCTAATAGCGTATATATACATATAAACATACATAGAAAATGCAGTAGTAAAAACTATAAAATGTAGAATAAAACAACATCAACCAATCTGTTATGACGTGAAGTAAAATGGGATAAATCTACAATTTAAAAATATGCACTTTATGAGAGATATGCCAGATATAACAGCACTGAAATAAAAAGATTGAGAGGCTTCTACTTTAGGATAAAAGGCTTAACCTCACGCATAAGAACATTGGAAATGATGATAAAGGGAAATGACTACAAAGGGGAATAGATTGATGAATGATTGAGAAAGTGTTCAATGATTCTTAAAGATAGAACCAATTGTATTCATCCTCATGGATAAATAAGGGCTGAGTGATCTAGAGCTTAGGCTACCCCCAAGTAGAGAAGGCAGAAGACAGAGGGGCAATATTGTCACAGCTGGTTACCAATGAAATGGAGGGTACAATATACAAGAGTGATAAACTCTTATAATATATTTTACTGAAAATAATTTTAAGGCTGGAAAAAATGTACAGGATAAGTGTAAATTCAAACCAAAAGAAAGCAAATGTAAATATTAATGCCTGACAAAGAAGATTTCAAATAAATTTCATTAAATGAAAGAATTGAGTGACTTTTATTGATTAGGTTTTCTATCTAGTCCTTACAGGATTAGCCCCAAATCATTAAGTAATAAATAGTAATCATTTTGTAGATGTGTGTATATGTATAAGTAAAGAGGATAGATAGATAGAAAGAGGATACATGATAGATAGATAGATAGATAGATAGATAGATAGATAGATGATAGATAACAGAAATAATTGAAAGAAGATATTAATGATTTCCCTTATGAGTGTTTGCAACATATCTAATATATATTTATATAGTCATTTATCTATCTTGCATAGGGTTTTTAGAAAATGTTTTCTAGATGCTATGTTTATAAGAAAAATACAGAAAGAAGCCATATTCCTCTGTGCACAGTTAAGGTATAGCATTAATGCAGCTGAAGTTATGCACAGCAGTGAGTTCCAGTGCAAATATAAGTCTAATTTAAACTCCAACTTTTCTTGCTGAGTAAGTGGCTCATTAATGGTAAGTGGCTCATTTAAAAAATTGTCCTGGAAAAAAAAACATAAAATTACCCTCCATTTCATTAGTGCTAGATGTTTCCTTTTGCATATTTCCCTGAGCTGATAGTGCCTGGTGTTAATCATTATGTCAAGTTCAGATTGTACCTGCAATACTAGATGGAAAGCTAGTCGAGTATTCACTCTCATTCCACATCACCCCCTTGACGGTCTCACTCTTTCCTTGATAGTCAATTATTTTGGGAAATTATTTCTGCTCTGAGTTTTTTCTTTCCACTAGGATTAATTTGATCATGGACTTGTTTTCCCTGCTCATGATAAATCATGGAAATTGGAGTGTCTCTCACTGGTGTGTTGTAAGGCTTCTGGCTCCACCTTTAAAGACATTTCCTCAGGATGGAAAACATGACATTTGGAAACTCAAAGACAAAATTAAATTTGTGTTTCCCCTATCTTTGTGTGTACACTCAATAGATTTTTATATAAAATATCTGGAAATTATTTGTTTTGTTTTTAAATATAGGTGCAGAAAGAGGTTAAAGAAATCTTCCAAGCTCCTTTACAATACTTGGCTTTCCATTTCAACAGCAGCTCTATGAGATAGATAGTAACATTCTGACTTTTCAAATGAAAAAACACAGGATCTATGATATCAAATTATATCAAATTATATAATTTGTGTAAACCTGAATCTAGTGACCAGCAAACTTGAATTTTAAACCCAAACTTCCTTGAAACCTATTTTCTTTCTTTCTTTTTTTTAAGTTTTATTTATTTATTTTGAGAGAGCTTGCATGCAAGCAGGGTGAGGGGCAGAGAGAGAGGGAAAGAGAGAGAGAGAATCCCAAGCAGGCTCCACGATATCAGCATGGAGCCCCATGTGGGGCTCAATATCATGAACCCTGAGATCATGACTTGAGCTGAAATTGAGTTGGATGCTTAACCAACTGGTGAAGCCACCCAGGTGCCTGGAAAACTATTTTATTTCTAACTACATCATATTAGTTTTTCGTCTTAAATACACATTGCAACAAGAATGAAAATTAAAGAGCAGTTCCTCTTCCAAACTCTGTAGTTCATGGCAGATTGTGCTGAGGAAAACTTTCATAAATGCTAATCTTTACCATCAGAAGTGGACACTACCTGTCAGGAAAATGCAAGAGCTCTGAGTAAGCCAGGGTATTTTTTGTTTTTGTTTTTGTTTTTTAATTTTATTGTTATGGACTAAAAAACTTTGCAGTTAGAACATTTAGCCACCAACCATCATGACTCTCTGGATTTGATGAAGTAATATTGCTTGCTTCTCTCTCCATGCCCAGGGAAAGGACTTAATTTTTCCCCTTATTTTTTCCCATTCAGGAAGCAGTGACTTACCTACCCCCTGATTGGTGAATTTGCAGTTCGAAAGTCTTCTTTTCTCTTCCTCCTGCTGAGTTCTACCTGACTGCAGGTAAAATGCATTTTATTTGGCTCTTTGCCGTGCGGTAACAGAGGCCTGCACCAACTATGGGGTAGTTAGTACGAATTTAGCACTAAGGTGAAGTTATCAAGCCCTTTTTGCTACAAGGCTTAGTATTTCTACTAATCTACCATTTACTAGTGCAAATATCCCCCATCTGTATGACTCCTGTGTCCACTGCTCCTTTTATTTTTCCTTTTAATTGGCTAGGGAAATTATTCACTGAATCCTTTCATACCATCCTGGTCCATGCTACCTCCTAGATCTACTTTTGTAGGCATCTTACCTCCATCACTGGTCCTGTCATTCCTGTTTCCTGTTCTTCCCAGAAGAAAATCTCTTCCTCAGAATTTGATGCTTGATACTCCCTTGGTCTCCTTCCTTTACATGGTTATCCAGCTTAACTCAGATCCCTCCTCAAATGTCACTGACACATTCCAGGTCTGATTTTTTAAATATAAAACTAGAAAATCTGCTGTAATTATTACTATGCTTTATTATCTTTCATGCTTGACGCAATTGAAATTGCATTATATATTTATTTGTTTACTTGTTTCTCTCCCCCACTAGAGTATAAATTTAATGAGGCAAAAACTTGGACTTTTTTTCTTCTTTGCTAGATCTATCGATCTGTCTATCTATCTATCTACCTATCCATCTATCATCTATCTATCCTAGGATATATACACAGTATAGCCGAAACATCTCTTTTTCTCTTGTTTCAGTCCAGTTCAGACCTGATTCATTCAATTTTAGGTATTCTTTTGCTATTTATTTTGCCAGTAATTAACTTTATTTTGCATCCTTTGACAATAGGTGCCATTTTGTCGACATCCGTAAATTCCTAAGATGTTAAAGAATGCTAGGCCTACATAAAACAGATACCCTGTTACTTTAGATGAGTATATCATGATTAACTTAAATATTTCTCCAATACTATTTGGGGGTACATATGTATATATGTATGTATTTTTCAGTTTAAAATATGCTGCAGTAAGTATCTGTATGAATTTATATTTGCCAGTATATCTATTTTTTTTTTTTTTTGAGGAATTGCTGAGTAAAAAACAGCAACATCTGACAGTTCTTTAATTGTCAACTTGATTTCTTTGGGATTGTAGCAATTTATATATCTACTGTCAAGAATATGCCTCGGGGTTGATGGGGGGTGGGAGGGAGGGCAGGGTGGGTGATGGGTATTGAGGAGGGCACCTTTTGGGATGAGCACTGGGTGTTGTATGGAAACCAATTTGACAGTAAATTTCATATATTAAAAAATAAAAAAATAAAAAAAATAAAAAAAAAGAATATGCCTCGGTGTGCACATCTTACAATTTTATATTGCCATTCATTTAGTCTGTTATCTCCATAGATGAAAAAATAATATTTCAGTATAATGTAATTACTGAACAGGTTAAAGTGTGTGTGTGTGTGTGTGTGTGTGTGTGCGCGCATTGGTCACTTCCATTTGTTCCTTGGAAAATTGCCTGTCCATGTCCATTTAAAAACAATCAATATACCAGACAGGTAAGTGAGTAGGTATGTATGATTATGGATAAAAGCTCTTCCAGTTACTGAAATATTTAACTCTTTTGTGCCTCAGGCACTATGACTGCTTTTGAAAACAGCTCTACATTTAGATTTTTATAAATAGAGTTCAGACTCATGCCTCCCTAGCAAAAAATTCTTCCTGCCAATCATTCTCTTCCTGATGATATTTTATTCATTTGTATTCTTTGGAATATGAGATAAAAGTCTACGCTTTTCTTTGTTCTGTTGCAATATACTCTTGAATGTATTTTCACAGTCTGTTCAAGTCCTTAGAGAATAATGTGTCCTCCTTATAATCTCTCTATATCAGTAACCCATCTAAATTTATATGCCTAAAAATAAAAGCAAAAACCAAGATAATTAAAAACATAACTATCCCTTATTCTAATTTGTTAAAACTAGTTCTGCTCATTGATATTTCTTCATTTATGAAAAGAATCTAAGGTGATTAAAGTGATATTCTTGGAAAATTAGGATTTCTTCCATCATGTGATCTTATGTTTTTGTTTTCTTTTTATGGTCTTTTTTTTTTTTTTTTGGTAAGAAACCATTTGTTTCCCATCAAACTTATTTCCATTTTGTTTGCCTTTGTGGAAGAGTAGCTTAAGGTTGTTTCTACCCATTCAGTGACCTGAGCAGTGGGAACCGTGGACCAGTCTTCAGTGACAGGCTGAGCACTTCAGTCTTTAGTAGGGAACTCCTGAATAGGCACAGAGGGCACCCGCATGCGTTCAGACCAGTCTGAGACTTCAGGTTGAGTAGCAGTGAACTCAGGAGCTGGAGCAGTCTATTCACTCTGAAGTTCCTCCCTGGTCACAGCCTTTTCACCTGCCCTTCCTTTTTGGTCTCTTCAGGATCTCTATAGAAGTACAGATCAATCATGACCTCCCATGGGTGTTCACGGGAAATGGTGCCATGCTGCTCAGAAATTCTGGGCCAGCAATCACCACATCAGATACACTGTGTGAGCTCCCTTGTTGTTGCAAGGTTTAGCAACGTCCACATAATGCAGAGGAGAGTCTGTGTTACACAGAATGATGGTAGGCAGGTTAACATAAGATGCCTCTGTGAGAGGCTGGTAGTCAGCCCCGGGATCGGTAACCACCAGAAGTCTTGGCTCCTGGAAGGCTGCCTGAATCTGATTAGTGAAGGTTCCAGGAATCAAACAGCCAACAATAGGAGTGTCTCCAATAGCAACAGCAAACTTCATCACAGCTCGCTGGTCAGTACTCCTGGATGATATGATGCTGATATCATCTGGGTTTTATATGGCAACAATGGCATGAGCTGCCAGAAGATTCTCCCAGGTTCTCTTCAGATTTATGATGTAATACCAGCACTTATCCTTTTGTAGATGTACTGTTCCATTCGAAAGTCAGGTTGGTGCAACATGAGTGAGTTCCTGCTGTAAGGAATTTGAGGACATCTTCCTCCTTCATTTGCAAGATATCAAGGGCTTTGGACACTGTGAAAGTTTCCCTTCAGTTTATGATGAGAATACAGAAGAATGCCCTATGGACTCTCCCCGGAAAGCTCAGAAAATCTTCACTCTCAACTTTAAATCAGGCTTGTGGCTACTCCAGTCTTGAACTTCTTATTCCAGGTCTCAGACTGAGGTTTCCTTTTTATCACCTTGTGTCTGAGATACATCTTATCAAACATGGTCTAGTACTTGGTTTTCTAGAACTAGTAATGTTTTCCAGTCCTGCCAATACCACGTCCCTTATATTTTCCCCTGAGATTTTATTTCTGTCTCATATTTCCAGATTACTGTCTTCTTATGTACTGACTGCTGACAATTATCTATGATTTCACTCTGTGTTCTTTTTTCAGGATTAAGCTGGTTTGGGTCTGCCTTATGTCTAGTCTTTTATCTCCCATGCTATCAAAAGTTCCTTTCAATACTCCAAGTGGGTGTGGTCCTCTAGAGCCTGCTCCACCCTACAGTGGCTTTCCAGTACAAATTGTGGCCTTGCAATTCATCCCCATTCTACCACAGCTATGTAATATTTTTTAATGTATTTATTTAAATTCCATTTAGTTAACATACAGTGTAGTATTGGTTCCAGAGTGTACACACACACACACACACACACATCTTTATGCATTTATCAGTTGATGGACATTTGGGCTCTATCCATAATTTGGCAATGTTGATAGTGCCGCTATAAACATTGGGGATCATGTGCCCCTTTGAATCAGCATTTTTGTATCTTTTGGATAAATACCTAGTTGTGCAGTTGCTGGGTAGTAGGGTAGTTCTATTTTTAATTTTTTGAGGAACTTCCATACTGTTCTCCAGAGTGGCTGCACCAGTTTGCAGTCTCACCAGTAGTGGGACTCTATTTCTCCTCATCCCCATCAACATCTGTTGTTTCTTGAGTTGTTAATTTTTGCCATTCTGACAGGTGTGAGATGTTACCTATTGTGGTTTTGATTTGCATCTCTCTTATGATGAGTAACGCTGAGCATCTTTCCATGTGTCTGTTAGCCATCTGGATGTCTTCTTTGGAAAAGTGTCTATTCATGTCTTATGTAACATTTTTGAGGAGTAAAGAAGCATGCTGACACCGCCAGCGCTAAATTGTTTTTATCAGATATATACTTATTTCTCTTTTAAGTGACTTTTGTTACATGTGTTACATTTTTTAAGTCACCTCTCTCTTGTCATTGACAAATCAAAGATTATCAAAAACTATTCATCCTTTACTAATTGATAAATACATTTTGATGCCAAAATTGCATGGTCATTGAAATGAAATGCATGGCAGCCCTGCAGAGTCGACGGTCCACTAAGTAGTGATAATTATTTGTCCATAAGACTCAGCTTGATCCAAAGTCATTTGGAATACCTTTTTCTTCTGTGTTCTGTGGTTTAGAAATAAGAAATAAGAAATAGGAAAATAAGATTCTCTTATAAAGTCAGTCACAAATAACCTGGAAATTCAGGCTTATTTCGCTACCATTAATGTAAGGAAATTATGCTTGATTTAGAAGGAAATTAGTTATGCACATGACTCGAAAAATCTCCTCTTGTTTTGTGAAGGCACAGAGTGCCAATTAATTATATCTATAGCAACCACAAAAGTTTCCAGAAAATTACTAGGTTAAAGAGGACTTTTGACAACTGATTTTAATTTATTTTTATGTCCTATATAAGTATTATATATTTCTTGTACTTACTAGATTGTTTTAAAAATGCATAGAGCACTACAAAATTCTATTTTTAACTCTTTTAGAGTTCTGTTGCACAGGGATGATGACTGAGTTTGATGTGAATCGAGGAGAATTTTAAGTGGATTATGACATTTCAATTTGAGGACTAAGATGCATCAATAACATCAGAGATCTGTTGAAATGTGTGAAGGCTGAGATTGGGGTAGAGGAAAAAGAAGGTTAATGAGAAGGGTCAGAATTCCTCCTTGTGGGGCAAATTTTGAAGTGATTTCTTTCTCATGAATAATGGAGCTAGGCTTCAAAATAAATTTCATAAAAAAAGAATATATATATATATATATATATATATATATATATATATAGTAAAATCCACCATGCTCAGAATGCAGTGTTTTTCTTTTCAAGTAAGTCAATTTCTTTTTGGGTTTATGTATTTTAATTTTTTTTCCTATTTGGGTCAAAGAAATCGTATAGTCAGTTTCACAGGCCCCCTAGAAGTCCCGTTAATCAAATGAATTATAAATTTATTTCATTACCCTAAAATGTAACAATTATATAAATTAATAATTATAAATATCTGACATTATCCGTGAATAAAAGTTTAGTACGTTGCTTTATTGATTAAAAATATAATTTCATGTTATGTTAAGTTGAGCAGCACCTATTTTTTTCCCATAGGTTATTATGAATAATTGAAGAGAATTATAAATGTGTTCTCTTTTATTTGCAGAGAATAGGTCAACAGCATAGCTATACTAAAGGGAATTTTAGAAGTTTATTAAGGAAACAAATAAAAGAGATTAAAAGAAGGAATGGGGAAAAAGAAAAAAAAATAAATATGTAGAATAGGCCAAAAATACATAGTGACTATACTTATAACATCTTGTGTGGTTAAAAGTAGAAATAGAATTAAAATACATGATAATTAATTTGGAAGCAGCACCATAATTTGTTGTGGACCAATCCATTCACTGAGAACAACTAGCCAAGCTGGGGTAAAAAAAAAAGACAAAAATTATATTTGAGAGCATACCACAGCAAAGACTTATTAAGTTATAATTCTGAGAGAGAAAATAACCTAAGCAAAATGAACCAGACATTTGGAAACACTTTTCCTATTGAAGTAGTTTTCGAATTTGCCAGGGGGAGGAGTAGGTGGATTGTTGGAGGTGGGAATGGGTATTGAGCTGAGAAGTTAAGCAGAAATCTGAGGCTGAACATCTGAGAGTCCAAACTGTACCCTCATCATATCAGGAGATTGGTAGAATAAAAATTAGAGTTGAGCTCCTGTCACATTAGAGGCTCTGTAAACACCCAGAATTTTCTACTAGACTCCAAAAGACTCTATCCAAGGAGATAAACTAGACTGGAGATAAACCAGTTGTCACTGAAAACAAATTTGAAGCACCTAATTTCTGAGAAGATTAAGGTAATCTACTCCTAACCAAGCTGCCTGCCAGAAGAAAATTAAACCCTATCTAGAAGTTATGTACACAGATACCAAATAAACTATATAGTTTTTATCTACAATTTGCTCAAACAACTCCACAGAAACATTTCCAGGTAAGATGCAGCAGTTTGCAGCAGAGTAATGCTCCTGTCACACCTAGCCAAATAAATAACAAAACCATACTTTTAAAGGCATTGAGGGAAGGGACTTTGGAGGCAATAAGGCCTGCATGAGCTAAAATTCAGAGAAAAAAAACTGTGTTGGGGGGTGCCTGGGTGGCTCAGTTGGTTAAGTGACCCACTCTTGCTTTTGGCTCAGGTCATGATCTGGCAATTTGTGAGATCGAGCCCTCTGTCCGGCTCTGTGCTGACAACATGGACCCTGCTTGGGATTCCCTCTTTCTCCCAATCTTTCCCCCTTCTCTGCTCATGCAAAATAAATAAGTAAACATAAAAAAAAAAGAATTGTGATGAGTTGAGGATGACCAGCTACTTTTGCTCTACTTGTGACATTGTCTGCTTCTGCCTATCGGTTAAAATCAAGCTTGTTCCAGACAAGATACTTTCCAAAGACAGAAAGATAATCCAGTAATGCATTTTGCAGAAACTCAGGGCTAGAGTAACACATGAACCTTTCAGTGGTCTCAAATTTGAAGCTAATTCTTAGCTCTGGGATTGGATACAGGGCTGGAAAACTAAGCCAAAAACATATATATATATATATAAGAGTTCACTATCTTCAATGTTTAGGGGGAAAAAGATATTCATGGGGTGAGGTCCTGCTTTAAGATAAATATAGTCTCTCCTAGAGATATTTATAAAATTTAAAATTGCATGGGCTGGGAAGCTGAAGAGCTAACTTGGGAACCCAAGAATAGCTGAGATTTGGGAACCCAAGAATATAGGACTGAGAGACAAGAAACCTTAGCCTTGAAAGAATCATCAGGTAAAATAGGGATAAACTGGCTGCTGACTGAATCTTTCTAAACATTTATAGATAATTTTTATGATTTAGATAAATCATATGATTGAGATAATAAAATATGACTAACTGTAAAAGGAAAATAAAGCAATAAAGACAAACCTACCAATGAACTGGATATAGAAATACAGATATAAACACTCAACTTGGAACATAAAAAGAAAACTAAAAAATTTTAAAAGTATGAGAGACATATGCAACACAGTCAAATGTGTTAGCATACAGGCAATTCAAGTTCCATGGAGAAAAGAGAGAGAAAATGGAGGAAAAGTAGTACATGAAAATACAATGAGCGGTTTTCAAAAATGAGTGGAAGACATGAATACGCAGACTCAAAGGGGCAGCAAAGAAGAGCAGTATAACTACACACAGACAGGCACAGACACACACACATAACCAACTCTCTTCTATACATAGTAGTAAAACTGCTAAAAAGTGACACAAAGTGAAAATCTTGAAAATATACAGGGAAGAAAAAAAATACATTACTATCAAAGAAAGATATATTTGTTGACCTCTTAATAGAAACAATGGAAACTAGTGGCAATGGTATGGCATTAGTGTACTAAGAACAAATAGCAACCAACCTAGTAATATATACTCAGAAAGAAAATCCTTAAAAATAAAGACAAGAAATAGAAGACGGAAATTGGAAGCAAGCAGGCTGACATGTAAAGAAAGGAATATTGCAGATTATAGTCAAGAGATAGCAATGGAAACATGGATGTGTAGGAGAAAATGAAGCAGACTAAAAAGAGCAAATAAGTGGGCAAATATAAATAAGTGTTGATTAAAAATGAATAACTTAAGGGCACCTGGGTGGCTCAGTTGGTTAAGCGTTTCACTTTGGCTCAGGTCATAATCTCATTGTTCGTAGATTCAAGACCCACCTTGGGCTCTGTGCTGAGCTCAGAGCCTGGAGCCTGCTTTGGATTCTGTGTCTCCCTCTATCTCTGTCCCTCCCCTGCTTGCGCTCGCTCTCTCTCTCCCTCTCAAAAATAAACATTACAAAAAATGAATAACTTAAATAAATAAAAATGAACAGTATTTATACTGGTCTAATGAGGTTAACCCTATGTAGAACTGAAATGATGGAAATAAAAGATACATATTGTGGATATAATTTAATAGATTTAGGGCTCCAGTAGAATTGGGAAAATGTAAATATTGTTTTTATTGGACTGTAATAAGATAATGGTTGATGTTACAACCCTCTGAGTAATAATTTAAAGAAGAATTAAACAATGTGTAAATGATAATTTAATAGAGTTTACAAAGATATAAATGCATGATTAATTCAAAAGAGAAGGGGAAAAATGGAACATAAAACTGAATCACACATACGGGAATGAATAACAGGAAGGTAAAAGAAAACAGAACCATATCAATGATGATAATAAATGTAAATATATATTATACTCCAAGTAAATGACTCCATTTGGGGACTGAATAAAAGTACAAATTCCTCTTATATACTGCCTAAATGAGTTACACTTTAAATCCAAGGATGAGAACTTTTAAAAAAAAATGCTGTATAGAAAATCAAAAGCAATTTGGTACAACTCATTAATATCACATAAAGTAGATTTTAATGCAGAAAACATCCTTAGAGATAAAAGGGATTTCATAATTATTAAGGAATTTAATTTAAGAAAAAGATGTCTTAATTCTAAGTCTATACTCTAAATAACACATATAAAGAAAAAATTAAGTGCAGAAAAAGGAAAATAGGCTCATAATAATGTTGACATATTTTTAGCAAACATCTAATAAACTGGGAGAAAAAAACAAACAAAATTTCTATAAGGTTAAATGCTTAAAAAATCTAAGTAACAGATTTAACCTAATTATCATATAAAAATAGTGTAAACAGTAAATGACAAATAACCATAGTATGAAGTTTATACTGAATATTCACCAAATTGGCCAGACACATACCATAAAGAAAAGTTCAATAAATTTTAACATTTGGGGATATTCTTGGTAAATCTCTAACCACAATGGATCTAAGCTAAATAAAAATCAATAAAAATAATAAATAGAAAAATATCAACTAAACGGGAATTAAGCTACATATTTATAAAGAACGTGTGTCAAAGAAGATATTAGCAAATATTTTAAATGAATGTAATTAAGTACAGATAAAAATGTGTGACTCAGGTAATGTATAGACTTAATGCATAGACTTAGGGATACAGTATAAAGGGAAAAAGAGTGTATGTAAGTGACAAAGCACTAAATTCTACACCTGGAACTAATATTACACTGTATGTTGACTAACTGGAATATAAATAAAAACTTAAAAAAAGAAAAGAAATTACTTAAATCTTTATATCCAAGGCTAGGAAAATCAGCAAGTAAAAATGAAATAAATTAGAAGGAACAACAACAAAAAATCAATAAGATGTTAAAGAAATAACAGAAAATCAGCAAAAATTAATGGGTTCTTTGAAAAAAATATAAAAATCAAGTACTTGAAAGAGCAGTTAACAGTAATAAAAGAAAAAATATCAGTAGCAAAAATTAAAATTATAGAATCATTAAAAAATATGTAAATGGTCCTTGACTTACAGTGGCTCAACTTATAATATTTCAACTTGATGATAGTTTAAAAGTGATACTCATTTGGTATAAATCATATTTTGAATTTTGAATTTTGATCTTTTCCCAAACTGAAGATATGATAAGATCCTCTGTCTTGATTCTGGGCAGAGGCAGTGACCCCAGCTCCTAGTCAGCCCCACCATCACAAGGATAACAACTGATATAACTGTTCCATACTCATACAACCATTCTCTTGATATATTCAACACTTTATTACAAAATAGATTTTGTGTTAGATTGTTTTGCCCAGCTGTAAGATAATGTAAGTGTTCTGAGAATGTTAAAGTTAGGCTAGGCTAAACTTAAGATATTCAGTAGGTTAGATGTGTTAAATGCATTTCTGACTTATATTTTCAACTTACATCCGCTTTATTGGGATGTAACTCCATCATAAGTGGAAGAAAATATGTATAGAAGTAAAGTTAAATAGGTATTACGAACATTTTATTTCATCATGCATTATTTGACAATTTGGAGAAAGCAAATTGATTTCTTGATAAATGCTTTACAAAGATGACATCAGAAAAAAAATCTGAAGAATCTGGTGTTAATTGAGTAAATTAAATCATCATTGAAAAACTTTTCCATAAAGACAGACCAGATGGTTTTACCAGTTATTTTTTCCAAATATTTTAACAGAGGAATGCAACTCTTTAATAAACCATTCTAGAACATGCAAGAGGCAGAAATTCCCAACTCTTTTTTATAAGACCAATAAAAACTTGCTTCTAAAGCTTTGAAAAGATACAGCAAGTAAAGAAAATATGAGACAAAATAAAATTTTCTCTTGAATGTAGATGAAAAATTCCTTAATAAAACAATAGCAAATCTAATATAATGATAGAAATGAACATTATTAACAAACAGGATTTATTTTAGGTAAGCAAGGACAATTTATAATTAAAAAATCAAACAATATAATTCACCACAATTGAAAAAAAATTGTATGATTATTGCAATAAATATGGACCAAGCATGCGAAAAAAATTCTTATGATAAAATTCAGCAAAATTGGAATTAAGGCAAACATCTTTCTTTTACACACACACACACACAAATTCACACACAAAACTAAATAAAAACTCAGTGAAATAAATGGAAGTATTCAATATACTCTCTAAAACTGGAAGCAAAACACAAATGCCCTCTAGCTCCCGCTCTGTTAAGTCAGTGTTAAAACAGGGAGAAAAAAATACAAAGAATAAGAACTGGAATAAGAATAATAAAAGAAATTCCCATATAATAAAGTTATAAATCTTGGAGATTATTCTGAAAACAAATATTTAAATGAATAAGTTTACTTATCAAGATCACTTGTTACAAGTTCTCTTTTTTTTCTTAATTTTTTTTTAACGTTTATTTATTACTGAGAGACAGAGAGACACAGAGCATGAGCAGGGGAGAGGGCAGAGAGAGGCAGAGACACAGAATCCAAAGCAAGCTCCAGGCTCTGAGCTGTCAGCACAGAGCCCCATGCGGGGCTCGAATTCATGGGCAGCAAGATCATGACCTGAGCCAAAGTCAGCCACTCAACCAACTGAGCCACCCAGGTGCCCCTCAAGTTCTCTTTTTAATAACTAATTTTATTTTTACGTGAGGAAAAAGAATAGGCCGAAAAAAATGTAAAAGTTATCATATGGTAACAGTAACTTCAGCAATTAACCAAAAACTAATTTAACAAAAAATGAACAAGGCATTAATACTAAAAAGTCCAAAAATTAAAGGAAGATTTAATAGATGAAGCAATATACCACTGTGAGTTGAAAGACTTAATTTTTAAAATAATAGCAATACCCTTTAAGTTGATCTAGAGATTGCAAGCAATCTCAATTAAAATCCCAACAGATTTGTTTGTTAGTTTTTGTGGCAATGAACAAATTGACTTCAGGAATTTATATGTAAATGCAAAGGGCAATGTTCAGACAAAATTCTGAGTTAAACAAAATTTGTTAGCTCTACACTCCAGATATAAGACGCATTATAAATATCCAGTAATAAAGATGGTGTAGAATAGGTATCTGGTGGAAGCATTTAGAATCACTGAAAATGTTTCCATTCACATATGCTCCCCTGTTTGATGTCTAGGTGATAGTGCAGTGAGGAAAGGATGACTTTTGCATAAATGGAAGGATTGGACATTCACAGAGGAAAAAAATATATGTGCACTACTATTTTACACAATTCACAAAACTACTCCCAGAATTGTTTATCAAAAAGTAATACAGCAAAGTTTAGAAAATTGCCTAGTAGAATATCCTTGGAGTGGATATTTTTTTTTTGAAAGAATCTTCTAATAGAACTAACCATAAATGAAAAAAAAATAACTTGTACAGTTTTAAGATAAAAAACTTCAGAACATCAAATGGCATCATTAAGTGAGTTATAATCAAGTTGCATAATAGAATAAAAATTTCCAATGCACGTACTGAACAAGGGAATTATATTCAAATCCATTAAAAATTCCTACAAAAAAAAAGAAAATAGCAAAAACTAAAAGGAAAAGGTACAAGAAACATGAATTGGCATTTCACAAAATAGGGTATATGAAAGTGTAATAAAAATAGAAAATGTTGCTCAAGCACATTAGCCTTTGGAATATGCAATTTAAAGTTACAATTGAATATCACTATACACTTACTAAAATGGTAAAATCTAAAAATTTAAAAATACTACCAAATTTCAATAAGGATATAGAATAACTGGAACTCTCCTAAATTAATTGTAGAACTATAAATTGGTACAGATATTTTGAAAAGTTGTTTCTTAGTATCTACGAACTCTGTATGATCCACTTCTACATGTATTCACTAAATGTATGTATACATATGGTCTTAAATGTGCACACACACAGATGCTCTCAGAAGAATTGTTTGTAATAGTCCAAACTGGAAATACTCAAATGCTTATCTAGAAAAGAATGAATGAAAAACTGTGGCATATTCATGCAATGATATACTACACATCAACAAGAATGAATGAACTTCAAATACATAGAACAAAATGGAGGACTCACAACTATAATATTAAGCAAAAGTAGGCAGACATGAACAGGTCATGCTGTATTACTCTATTTGTAAAAAAATTTCATTAGGCAAAACTAATACAAGTACTTAAAAATTATGATAGCATTGCCCTTGGGGTGAGCAAATGTTGCTAAAAGAAGCACAGAGACTTCTGGTGTCCTATTTATAATGTTTCCTCCTATTGGTGCTGTCTACATGGATGTGTTCACTATGATAAAGATATTTGACCCTAACATGATGATTTCTGAACTTTTTGGTATACAAGCTTAAGTAAAATGTACAAAACAAAGCAAACAAACAATTATATAATGCAGCTGTCACCATCCTTTACTAAAATTCATATGGCTATAAATGCCTCCTTTATAAAAGAAGACTAAAAATCAATGATCTAAGTAGCCATCTAAAAAGCGAGAAAAGGCAACAGCAAACTCAACATATAAGAATGAAAGAAATAATGAAAATAAGAACAGAAAATAATTACATAAACGTCGAACAGAGAAGATGTGCAATGTAATTTGTTTTAGAATTTTGCTTTAAAAATGTATGTTTCATAGAAAATAACATGGGCTTATTTTGTAATAATTTCAGATCCACCCTTAATCTAATTAATTTAATAGATAAAGACCTCTTCTACCTGAATTCTCTCAATTCCACTCCAAGAAGTGACTGTTAAATGCTCCTGTGTTTCCTTGTAGATAAGAGTATATACAGGTGAATATATGATATGATATTATGACATATTATTTTCAAGAATGTATTATTTTATATTTATTACCAAACTTACTTTCTATTTATTATAGATAATATGCATTCCTTGTCAGCATAAATGACCTATTTACATGTCTATACCTATATAAAAATGTACTGATACCTAAAATGACATATTACCTTTAAAATTTTTATTTTTTAATTTCTTTTTATTTTACTTATTTTTTTTTAATGTTTATTTATTTTTGTTTGAGGTAGAGACAGAGTGCAAGCAGGGGAAGGGCAAAGAGAGAGGGAGACACAGAATCTGAATGAGGCTCCAGGTTCCCAGTGTCAGCACAGAACTCAACACAGGGCTCGATACCACAAACTGTGAGATCATGACCTGAACCGAAGTCAGACACTCAACTGACTGAGCTACCCAAGTGCCTCTAAAAATTTTATACCCTGGGTACACAAAAATTTACCTATCATAAATGTACAGATCAATGTTATCACAAAATAACTGAACCTTTGGAATTAACTCCAGTTCAAAAACCTAAAACAGAAGTCATGACAAGCATTTATAAAATGTCTTTGTTGTTGTTATCTTGTAAAGAGAAGAACAAGCTTTCAGGGAAATATAATAATGTAATAAAAAATAATATATTTACTCCTATCTTTAAGTTTCCTTAAGCATTTTCTCAGGGACCCAATATTGTCGTGCCTCTTTTCACCATATTGTAAGCATTCTGACAGAGAACTCCAGTTCAGTTCTACATGAGGAGATCTGAACTGTTATTGATCTTGGAAGTATTAGAATTGAAATTCCTACGAAGTATAGGTTCAAATCTTGTCACCTTGGCTACCTGAATTGTTTATTAATTCAAGAGGAATTGAAAGCACCCTGCAGTTGGTGAAAAGGTCACTGATTTCAGAGTAAATTTTAAATGATTCAAAGTCTTAGTATCTCATCTTCTGGAGCAAGGGGAGTAGTCTGGGAAGGAGCCACATGTGTCACACATTGAGTCAGCACAGGTTGAGTCAGCTAGAGCTGAGGGTTGGCCTCATCTTTTGGGGCAGAGTCAGGATAGTCTTCTGATTACAAAGACCCTGAGGATTCAAAACTGGAAGAGAGAAGTATTTGGCCTTGGGGACTTTGTCAGTTCATCTTTGTTGGGAGATCCAGCCCTCTCATCCCTCCAATGGAATTTGTCAGTCCCTTTTTACTTTCCCTGGTCTCTGTTGCCATGGTAACTGTTCAGAGCCCCTACTGTTTAGTTCATCACTGAAAAGGCAACATTTCAACATTTTCTGACACAAATTGGCAAGATATGTAGCTGCTGGCAGTACTATCTCAGCAGGACTCCTGGTAATGTAGTAGGAAATGTGTGGTAAGGCAATTAGAAAACACCAGCAGATAACTGAACATTCCATGTATAAGAAAATGCCTTTGGGAGATTTGCTACAGTACTTCCAGTGTTTGGAATGCACTGCATTTAGTAGCAATCTTCAATTCAATGAACACATTTTGTGTGCATACAGACCTTACGCTGACTGCAAATCACATACAAACAAATGGATGTGATCTCTCACCTCAAGCAACTTGCACTCTATTGGTACAAATAACATATATTCAATCACAGTTAAACCAAGTCTCATTGTGTGTGGGATCTGAGTGAACAATTCTAGGAAGGCTTCAAATAGGAGATGAAATTCTAGGCGACCTCTCTTGTGCCTCTCATGGAAAGGTTATAGGGGAAGGGCACTAGACACAGAGAAAACTACAAGAGTGAAATAAACCATGGACGTGCTTTAGCCAGAGTTGCTAAAGAAAGACAGAAAGTCTCCTATGAATTCAGAGTAGGTGTAAACAGAGTGGCAGGAGATACAACTGGAAAGGTAGATAAATATTCACTTTTGCGTATTTTACACCAGTGTTTCAAATCATTCTATACGAAAGTTAAGCTAATTTTTTCCTAATAAATAATCACAGGATGCACAAAGAGAAATAGATTTTCCTTTATTCAAGATGAAGTAAAAGTAGCAAATACTATTAATAATATTAGCTTGATGCTATAATAAGGTGTTATATTAGTTTAAACCATTTAAAATGACCAGTTTGGGAAGTATAAAACAGTTCAATGTCAAAGTTTTACATCAACTTCATAGGTAAATTTCCATTCCATATGCTTAGACATTGATTAATTCACTAATTTATAATGTTGCAGAGATTTTTAACATTCAAAAATACTTACAAAATTGCTTTTTCCTCTAAATTAAGTGGGTCCTAGAACTACATACATGTGCATTTACATATACATTTTATATGTGACAGCTGCACTAATTGTGTATGAGGAAGTAACTCTCAAATAACACTGGGATATTTAATGTGCATAGTTCCTGTATATGAAGGGATCTATCTTTGGAGAGTACGAATATCAGTTCATGCTCATCCAGGTGCCACAACACGTTCAAATGATGGAAATAATGGACTAGAAGACCTCATGAGTCTGATGGTTTCTAACTCAAAAAAATGAAAAGTTCTAGTATAAGGCATTGTTTTTGTATACATTTCAAAGGACATGTTTCTTGCCATATTACTAGGACTTTAAATTAACCTGAAGAGTGCTGTTGGTTTTGTTTTGTTTTGTTTGTTTTGTTTTGTTTTGTTTTCTGAACATATGTGCAGCTGATTATTTTCTACTTTGAAGCCCAAGAGCAACTCATGTTACCGATTGGTGCCTGGGATGAAACTAGAAAATAACATTTCATTCATGAAAAGGGACCTCTCTCTCTCTCTTTCTCGGTCCTTATTTAGAAAACAGATTATTTCCTTAGACTAATTTCCTTATAGAATTTTAGAAATGTTGAATTATTTAAAATACCAAATTTTGTCATGGTTGGAGTTAAGTATGTGTATTTTTTTTTTCTTTTTCACCCTTCAAGTTGCATCCTGTTTTGCAACAAAAATTGACCTTTACAGAGAAGAGGTGTATGTATGTTCAAGGGATCTTTGGAATTTTCACATTAATGTGCAGTGATTACTTTTCTTCTATTCTGTTTGTGCTTTTTTTCATTTGTTTTTATGGGTGAAAAGAACTACAACCAATGACAAGCTTAGTGAAATACTATTTGAAAGCAATGTAACTTTAGCCATATCAATAAGAAACTCCCCCAGATTGTCTTCACTACTAATGTATAAAAGCATTCCAAGAACTAACTGCTGATGAAATTTTCAGCTAGAGACCAGAGAGACAGCAGAGCCTAGAAACATGGTTCTGGAATAGGGATGGTAAGTATAATATACTACATTACCAATAGAGGATCATTTGCAGAATATCACTCTAGGAGACAACTGGGACCCTTGCTTCTTAGCTTTCTGATCCTTGTGCCACCAAAGGAAACATCCTGACAGATTTATAAACCTTAGCATAGCGATGATAGGAAAGATAGTGTGTGACTTTAACGCCAAAAGGATTTGAGTGGTGTGCTAGGCAGAATACTAAGCTGATTCCCAATAACCCATGGCCCTCTGTAATCCCCTTCCCTTGAGTAACTGTGAACATGATGGGATATTAGTCCTTTGATTATGTTATATTCTACAGCAAATGTGAAGTGCTATGGCCATATTGATACTTTATTTCCTCATTAATAATATAAGATATAAAGAAATAATGAGTGAAATGTTCCTTGCATGATGCCTATGACAAATAGCACTGGATGGCAATTATTATCATTAGTATTAATATAAAAAACACTCTATCATTCTAGGACTCTTTGTTAAACCCCTGCATGTAAATATTAACAAGCTACCTTCTATAAGAAGGCTCCCTTGATCTCTAAGACATGTATAATTTTGAGAGGTTCTTTATGTGCCTTCAATGCAATATTTGCCATATACATATGTATATGTAATATGTACATAATACATAATATTATGTATATTATGTGTATGTAATATGTATATATTACATACATATATGTGTGTGTGTGTGTGTATATATATATATATATATGAAATGTGTGGTGGGGAGAGGGGAAAATGGGTGATGGGCACTGAGGAGGGTACATGTTGGGATGAGCACTGGGTGTTGTATGTAAGCCAATTTGGCAATAAATTATATTCATAAAAAAGTATTATTATAGAATTTTTTAATGTTTATTTTATTTTTGAGAGACAGAGAAAAAGAGAGTGTGTGAGTGGGGGAGGGACAGAGAGAGAGGGAGACACAGAATCTGAAGCAGGCTCCAGGCTCCAAGCTGTCAGCACAGAGCCCAGTGTGGGGCTCGAATTCACGAACCTCAAGATCATGACCTAAAAGAAAGTAAGACTCTTAAGTGACTGAGCCACTTGGGTGCCCCAGAAAGTAAGCTTTATTTATTATTATTATTACTTATTTATAAGCTTTATTTATAAATCAACCTCCATGAAGACAGAGATTCTGTTTCATTTATTACAGTAGACAAGGCCAACAAACATTTCTCAAATGCACGTGCATACTGAAATATACTTTTTAATGGAGATTGCATGAATTCTTCTAGGGTAAGGCCTACCATTCTCTTCTTGGTCTTCCCGGTTTTAGAATTTTTGTAGTAACCTATTGACCTTCCTGATGTCATCTGTTCTGAAAGAACAGGAATATGAATTGAATCAATTTTATAAATGTTTACTAAATTAATTATTCTCTTGGCATGGTCTTCTCTGGGAAAAATTCCCCCACAGGCAAGAATACCATCTTGTCAACATCTTAATTTAATTCTATATTTTCACATATCACCTGTCCTCATGCTTCTCTTTTTACATATCTTTCCGTTTGTGACAACTACACTGACCTTTTGAGAATTCATTTCAGGGAAATAGGTAATTTTATTTTCCATGTTCCAGTCTCTCTTATAAATGAAAATAAAGTCCTTTGCTTCCTGTGCCTCTGTTTTCAGCTTCCTAAATGACCTGTGTATAGCTGTCCACCTTGCTTATCAATGCCCATTGGTTACTGTGGCCTTGGGTATCAGGGTAGATGTCCTGCTAAATTCATGGACCTGTTAGACACATGAAGGAGAAGCTTCTTATGTTTTTATCTTTGCAACTTGGGTCAGAAATAAACTTGTCTTTACTTGCCATTTTTTGATATATACTTTAAATATTTTATGGTTTTGTCAATTATACCTTGATAAAGCTGAAACAAGATTACACCTCTAGACTGTTGGCTCTCAACCAATGGTGAAATACACATCCCTTGAATTTGGTTAGTTTATGGTTTGGGCTAATAATAAGTTCTACTCCTCTTAACAGCTGAGTGTTGGGGCACCTGGGTGGCTCAGTTGGTGAAGCGTCCAATTTTGGCTCAGGCCATGATCTCACAATTGGTCGGTTTAAGCCCTGTGTTAAGCTCTGTGCTGACACTGGGAACCTGGAGCCTGCTTCAAATTCTGTCTCTCCTTCTCTCTCTGCCCTTCCCCTGCTCACACTGTCTCTCTCTCTCTCTCTCAAAAACAAAATAAACATTAAAAAATTAAAAAAAAAAACAACTGTGTGTATTTCATATGTTGTACATATGTAACACATAGAAATGGAAGTACTGGGTGTTAAAGCAGACAGAACTCTGACTTTAGTAGCTGTTATTGCTGGATGTATTAATTTATTTTTTTAATTTTTTTTTAATGTTTATTTATTTTTGAGACAGAGAGAGACAGAGCATGAACAGGGGAGGGTCAGAAAGAGAGGGAGACACAGAATCCGAAGCAGGCTCCAGGCTCTGAGCGTTCAGCACAGAGCCCGACGTGGGGCTCGAACTCACGGACCGTGAGATCATGACCTGAGCCGAAGTCGGATGCTTAACCGACTGAGCCACCCAGGCGCCCCGCTGGATGTATTAATTTAAACTCCCACTGGTAATATGAGTATTTCTGTTGCTGAACATTCTTGCCAACACTTGGTGTTATCAGTTTCCTTTTTCTTTTTTTTAATTTTTAGCCATTCTTCGGGAATTACGATGGTAGCTCCCTGGAATTTTAAATAATATTTCCTTGATGACTTAGTATACTGAACATCTTTTCATATCAGATGCTTTCTTTTTTTTTTTTTTTTTTTTTTTTTTTTTTTTTGTGATTGTAAAGGGGTTTTCTTTTTTTTTTTTTATTTTATTTTATTTTTTTTTATTTTTTAATATATGAAATTTACTGTCAAATTGGTTTCCATACAACACCCAGTGCTCATCCCAAAAGGTGCCCTCCTCAATACCCATCACCCACCCTGCCCTCCCTCCCACCCCCCATCAACCCTCAGTTTGTTCTCAGTTTTTAACAGTCTCTTATGCTTTGGCTCTCTCCCACTCTAACCTCTTTTTTTTTTTTTTTTTTTTTTTTTCCTTCCCCTCCCCCATGGGTTTCTGTTATGTTTCTCAGGATCCACATAAGAGTGAAACCATATGGTATCTGTCTTTCTCTGTATGGCTTATTTCACTTAGCATCACACTCTCCAGTTCCATCCATGTTGCTACAAAAGGCCATATTTCATTTTTTCTCATTGCCACGTAGTATTCCATTGTGTATATAAACCACAATTTCTTTATCCATTCATCAGTTGATGGACATTTAGGCTCTTTCCATAATTTGGCTATTGTTGAGAGTGCCGCTATAAACATTGGGGTACAGGTGCCCCTATGCATCAGTACTCCTGTATCCCTTGGATAAATTCCTAGCAGTGCTATTGCTGGGTCATAGGGTAGGTCTATTTTTAATTTTCTGAGGAACCTCCACACTGCTTTCCAGAGCGGCTGCACCAATTTGCATTCCCACCAACAGTGCAAGAGGGTTCCCGTTTCTCCACATCCTCTCCAGCATCTATAGTCTCCTGATTTCTTCATTTTGGCCACTCTGACTGGCGTGAGGTGATATCTGAGTGTGGTTTTGATTTGTATTTCCCTGATAAGGAGCGACGTTGAACATCTTTTCATGTGCCTGTTGGCCATCCGGATGTCTTCTTTAGAGAAGTGTCTATTCATGTTTTCTGCCCATTTCTTCACTGGGTTATTTGTTTTTCGGGTGTGGAGTTTGATGAGCTCTTTATAGATTTTGGATACTAGCCCTTTGTCCGATGTGTCATTTGCAAATATCTTTTCCCATTCCGTTGGTTGCCTTTTAGTTTTGTTGGTTGTTTCCTTTGCTGTGCAGAAGCTTTTTATCTTCATAAGGTCCCAGTAATTCACTTTTGCTTTTAATTCCCTTGCCTTTGGGGATGTGCCGAGTAAGAGATTGCTACGGCTGAGGTCAGAGAGGTCTTTTCCTGCTTTCTCCTCTAAGGTTTTGATGGTTTCCTGTCTCACATTCAGGTCCTTTATCCATTTTGAGTTTATTTTTGTGAATGGTGTGAGAAAGTGGTCTAGTTTCAACCTTCTGCATGTTGCTGTCCAGTTCTCCCAGCACCATTTGTTAAAGAGACTGTCTTTTTTCCATTGGATGTTCTTTCCTGCTTTGTCAAAGATGAGTTGGCCATACGTTTGTGGGTCTAGTTCTGGGGTTTCTATTCTATTCCATTGGTCTATGTGTCTGTTTTTATGCCAATACCATGCTGACTTGATGATGACAGCTTTGTAGTAGAGGCTAAAGTCTGGGATTGTGATGCCTCCTGCTTTGGTCTTCTTCTTCAAAATTACTTTGGCTATTCGGGGCCTTTTGTGGTTCCATATGAATTTTAGGATTGCTTGTTCTAGTTTTGAGAAGAATGCTGGTGCAATTTTGATTGGGATTGCATTGAATGTGTAGATAGCTTTGGGTAGTATTGACATTTTGACAATATTTATTCTTCCAATCCATGAGCAGGGAATGTCTTTCCATTTCTTTATATCTTCTTCAATTACCTGCATAAGCTTTCTATAGTTTTCAGCATACAGATCTTGTACATCTTTGGTTAGATTTATTCCTAGGTATTTTATGCTTCTTGGTGCAATTGTGAATGGGGTCAGTTTCTTCATTTGTCTTTCTGTTGCTTCATTGTTAGTGTATAAGAATGCAACTGATTTCTGCACATTGATTTTGTATCCTGCAACTTTGCTGAATTCATGTATCAGTTCTAGCAGACTTTTGGTGGAGTCTATCGGATTTTCCATGTATAATATCATGTCATCTGCAAAAAGCGAAAGCTTGACTTCATCTTTGCCAATTTTGATGCCTTTGATTTCCTTTTGTTGTCTGATTGCTGATGCTAGAACTTCCAGCACTATATTAAACAACAGCGGTGACAGTGGGCATCCCTGTCGTGTTCCTGATCTCAGGGAAAAAGCTCTCAGTTTTTCCCCGTTGAGGATGATGTTAGCTGTGGGCTTTTCATAAATGGCCTTTATGATCTTTAAGTATGTTCCTTCTATCCCGACTTTCTCAAGGGTTTTTATTAAGAAAGGGTGCTGGATTTTGTCAAAGGCCTTTTCTGCATCGATTGACAGGATCATATGGTTCTTCTCTTTTTTTTTGTTAATGTGATGTATCACGTTGATCGATTTGCGAATGTTGAACCAGCCCTGCATCCCAGGAATGAATCCCACTTGATCATGGTGAATAATTCTTTTTATATGCTGTTGAATTCGATTTGCTAGTATCTTATTAAGAATTTTTGCATCCATATTCATCAGGGATATTGGCCTGTAGTTCTCTTTTTTTACTGGGTCTCTGTCTGGTTTAGGAATCAAAGTAATACTGGCTTCATAGAATGAGTCTGGAAGTTTTCCTTCCCTTTCTATTTCTTGGAATAGCTTGAGAAGGATAGGTATTATCTCTGCTTTAAACGTCTGGTAGAACTCCCCTGGGAAGCCATCTGGTCCTGGACTCTTATTTGTTGGGAGATTTTTGATAACCGATTCAATTTCTTCGCTGGTTATGGGTCTGTTCAAGCTTTCTATTTCCTCCTGATTGAGTTTTGGAAGAGTGTGGGTGTTTAGAAATTTGTCCATTTCTTCCAGGTTGTCCAATTTGCTGGCATATAATTTTTCATAGTATTCCCTGATAATTGTTTGTATCTCTGAGGGATTGGTTGTAATAAGTCCATTTTCATTCATGATTTTATCTATTTGGGTCATCTCCCTTTTCTTTTTGAGAAGCCTGGCTAGAGGTTTGTCAATTTTGTTTATTTTTTCAAAAAACCAACTCTTGGTTTCGTTGATCTGCTCTACAGTTTTTTTAGATTCTATATTGTTTATTTCTGCTCTGATCTTTATTATTTCTCTTCTTCTGCTGGGTTTAGGCTGCCTTTGCTGTTCTGCTTCTATTTCCTTTAGGTGTGCTGTTAGATTTTGTATTTGGGATTTTTCTTGATTCTTGAGATAGGCCTGGATTGCAATGTATTTTCCTCTCCGGACTGCCTTCGCTGCATCCCAAAGCGTTTGGATTGTTGTATTTTCATTTTCGTTTGTTTCCATGTATATTTTAATTTCTTCTCTAATTGCCTGGTTGACCCACTCATTCGTTAGTAGGGTGTTCTTTAACCTCCATGCTTTTGGAGGTTTTCCAGACTTTTTCCTGTGGTTGATTTCAAGCTTCATAGCATTGTGGTCTGAAAGTATGCATGGTATAATTTCAATTCTTGTAAACTTATGAAGGGCTGTTTTGTGACCCAGTATATGATCTATCTTGGAGAATGTTCCATGTGCACTCGAGAAGAAAGTATATTCTGTTGCTTTGGGATGCAGAGTTCTAAATATATCTGTCAAGTCCATCTGATCCAATGTATCATTCAGGGCCCTTGTTTCTTTATTGACTGTGTGTCTAGATGATCTATCCATTTCTGTAAGTGGGGTGTTAAAGTCCCCTACAATGACCACATTCTTATCAATAAGGTTGCTTATGTTTATGAGTAATTGTTTTATATATCTGGGGGCTCGGGTATTTGGCGCATAGACATTTATAATAGTTAGCTCTTCCTGGTGGATAGACCCTGTGATTATTATATAATGCCCTTCTTCATCTCTTGTTACAGCCTTTAATTTAAAGTCTAGTTTGTCTGATATAAGTATGGCTACTCCAGCTTTCTTTTGGCTTCCAGGAGCATGATAAATAGTTCTCCATCCCCTCACTCTCAATCTAAAGGTGTCCTCAGATCTAAAATGAGTCTCTTGTAGACAGCAAATAGATGGGTCTTGTTTTTTTATCCATTCTGATACCCTATGTCTTTTAGTTGGCGCATTTAATCCATTTACATTCAGTGTTATTATAGAAAGATATGGGTTTAGAGTCATTGTGATGTCTGTATGTTTTATGCTTGTAGTGATGTCTCTGGTACTTTGTCTCACAGGATCCCCCTTAGGATCTCTTGTAGGGCTGGTTTCGTGGTGACAAATTCCTTCAGTTTTTGTTTGTTTGGGAAGACCTTTATCTCTCCTTCTATTCTAAATGACAGACTTGCTGGATAAAGGATTCTCGGCTGCATATTTTTTCTGTTTAGCACACTGTAGATATCGTGCCAAGCCTTTCTGGCCTGCCAAGTTTCAAAGGAGAGATCAGTCACGAGTCTTATAGGTCTCCCTTTATATGTGAGGGCACGTTTATCCCTTGCTGCTTTCAGAATTTTCTCTTTATCCTTGTATTTTGCCAGTTTCACTATGATATGTCGTGCAGAAGATCGATTCAAGTTACGTCTGAAGGGAGTTCTCTGTGCCTCTTGGATTTCAATGCCTTTTTCCTTCCCCAGTTCAGGGAAGTTCTCAGCTATAATTTGTTCAAGTACCCCTTCAGCACCTTTCCCTCTCTCTTCCTCCTCTGGGATACCAATTATGCGTATATTATTTTTTTTTAGTGTATCACTTAGTTCTCTAATTTTCCCCTCATACTCCTGGATTTTTTTATCTCTCTTTCTTTCAGCTTCCTCTTTCTCCATAACTTTATCTTCTAGTTCACCTATTCTCTCCTCTGCCTCTTCAAGCCGAGCCATCGTGGATTCCATTTTGTTTTGCATTTCGTTTAAAGCGTTTTTCAACTCCTCGTGACTGTTCCTTAGTCCCTCGATCTTTGTGGCAAGAGATTCTCTGCTGTCCTGTATACTGTTTTCAAGCCCAGCGATTAATTTTATGACTATTATTCTAAATTCACTTTCTGTTATATTATTTAAATCCTTTTTGATCAGTTCATTAGCTGTTGTTATTTCCTGGAGATTCTTCTGAGGGGAATTCTTCCGTTTGGTCATTTTGGAGAGTCCCTGGCGTGGTGAGGACCTGCAGTGCACTTCCCCTGTGCTGTGGTGTATAACTGGAGTTAGTGGGCGGGGCCGCAGTCCGACCTGATGTCTGCCCCCAGCCCACTGCTGGGGCCACAGTCAGACTGGTGTGTGCCTTCTCTTCCCCTCTCCTAGGGGCGGGATTCACTGTGGGGTGGTGTGTCCCGTCTGGGCTACTTGCACACTGCCAGGCTCGTGTTGCTGGGGATCTGGCGTATTATCTGGGGTGGGTAGGCAAGGTGCACGGGGGCTGGAGGGGCAGGCTTAGCTCGCTTCTCCTTAGGTGATCCACTTCAGGAGGAGCCCTGTGGCAGCGGGAGGGAGTCAGATCCGCTGCCGGAGGTTTGGCTCCGCAGAAGCACAGAGTTGGGTGTTTGCGCGGAGCGAGCAAGTTCCCTGGCAGGAACTGGTTCCCTTTGGGATTTTGGCTGGGGGATGGGCGGGGGAGATGGCGCTGGCGCCTTTGTTCCCCGCCAAGCTGAGCTCTGCCGTCAGGTGGCTCAGCAGCTCTCCCTCCCTTTGTCCTCCAGCCTTCCCGCTTTCTGAGCAGAGCTGTTAACTTATGACCTCCCAGACGCTAAGTCGCGCTTGCTGTCGGAACACAGTCCGTCCGGCCCCTCCGCTTTTGCCAGCCAGACTCGGGGGCTCTGCTTGGCCGGCGAGCCGCCCCTCCGCCCCGGCTCCCTCCCGCCAGTCCGTGGAGCGCGCACCGCCTCGCCGCCCTTCCTACCCTCTTCCGTGGGCCTCTAGTCTGCGCTTGACTCCGGAGACTCCCTTCTGCTAATCCTCTGGCGGTTTTCTGGGTTCTTTAGGCAGGTGTAGGTGGAATCTAAGTGATCGGCAGGACGCGCTGTGAGCCCCGTGTCCTCCTATGCCGCCATCTTCCGGAACCTCTCAGATGCTTTCTTATTCTGATGTTTTTATCCATTGGAAGAGACTTATGCTTTCATTTTTCTCAGTATTTTATTATGAATATTTTCAAACACAGATGAATGTTGACAGATTTCATGGTGAAAATAAGTATAACCACTACCTAGATAACCATTAATGCTTTACTATATTGGCTGTATCACATTATCTTGCTGTTCATTTAACTACAACACAGTCATTAATGTATCCTATTTATTTTGATGTATTTCAAAGGAAATTAAAGTAGATTTCAAAGTGAATTAAAGAGATCAGTATCATTTCTATTTTGAAGGTTAGTTTTGAAGATTATAAGATTATATATTAGAAGTTTGTGCTTTTATCATTTGGAAAATGCCTTCTGTTTTCCACCATTTCATCAGTCACTTATCAATCTTCTGTTGCTCTTTGAAGGTAATGTGTCTTTTTTTTAACTGCATTCAAAATTTTATCTTTATGGTTTTAACTTTAGCAGAGTTATTATAATGGATCTAAGTACTTATTTAGTTTATTTTACATTGTTTGAGCTTGTTGTGGCTTTATAAATACCTAGCTTAAATTATTACATATTCTTGGGAAAACTGTTCAATATCTTTTCAAATGTTGCTTCTTCAATTTTCCATTCCTCTATGGCACTATAATTCCACTTGGTCAAACCTTTTGCCACAAGATCATAGACCTGTTTGAATTTTTCCCATTTCTCATTTTGTGTATTTGCCTGGCCATGGTTTTCTGATCCTTTCCTCTGCTGCATCTAGTTTATGTTAAACTCACCCATTTTAAGTCTTTTATTTCAACTATGATATTCAGTTTTTAAAAATTTCAATTATTCAAAACCATAACTGCTCTTCTTTGGAAATATCCTCATCTGTGTCATCTATTTTCTTGCAACATGTAACGATAGATGTTTTAATGTTTATTTTTGAAAACTGATAGCTACTTCATCTGGGTGTGTATTGTTTTTGTTTTTCTCTCTTGGTTCAACTTGTTATGCATGGAAAATGTTCATAAAAATTGTGGTGGTCTGTATGATACTTTATTCTTTCAGGTATATTCTGTTCTCTGGTCATCTACATAAGTGAAGTCAAGTCACTTTACTCCAATTAAGAAACAAAACCAAAACAAGCTGTTTTTGGCCACAGTTATTATAAAGTCAGTGATTGTCTCCTTTTGCCCTCTCCAGCTTAGAACTCATTTTATTTACTAGGGACTTTCTTTCTTGATGGATACTCCATCTCACTTCTTCCATCTCTAATATTGAAGTTTCCTCTGGTTTTTAGTGGCCTTTTGTAGAATGTCTTGGCCCCTTGCCCGGATGCAGCGTAACACATCAGCAAATGCCCAAATGGAAGATAATACAGTGTTCAGCCTATTTACTTGCACTACTCTCTTGGGAATCTTGGCCCTTCAGATTTGCTCTCTTGATAGCTTCACACTCTAATTTGTCCTTCTTCAGCCTGTGAGACAACCCAAAGCTGTGCTAACTTCTCTGCTTCTTACCTGAAATCCACCCACTGAAATTTTATTATCTCTCCTCTTCCTAAGAACAGCCAAATCCTGAACTTTCAGAATTTCATTATCCATTCTCCCAGTTTCCTTTTCTCCATAATCTCTATGATCTTCTAGGCTCAAGTTCTGATGGTCTCAAAAGTCCCTGTTTCCTTTAAAGAGTCCCTGCTGCCACAATACTTTTGTATTGCTTTCTTTTGCATTCAGCATTTTTTTTTCTTCTCAGAAAATATTGATTTTCTGCAAGGATATCTAACATAATTAGAAATGGGAGACTCAAGGATTTAATGTACATGAAAAATATTGGTTCAAAAATGAATTGAGTTTTTCTTGATTTTGGGGGTTGAATTTTGAGCTGTGTTAGAATGGGCTGAACAACATAGTATCTGAGTTAGATAGGTCCTCCTCTTTCTGGCTCCAAAAACTCCCAACCTAACCATGCACAGATATAGATCAAGGCCAAAAGTTGAATGAGATATTTTCACTCAGTTTTTGACAACTGGCAATGTTCAGAAGTTAGGAAACAGATGTTTTGTAGTATCTATATGGCCCTGGGATGATGAGGTCTCAGTAGAAGACAATTTCACTTTTACTACTTGAGTCTTGTTTGTTTGCTTGCTTTAGTTTAGGTAGTCCTGGGAACCAACATACTTAGCAATGGCATCAGGGTTGTCCTGCAGTGTATCAGCAGCTATGGTAGCAATATAACTCAGAATTCCAGTGGCTTTTTGGACAGAAGGCACCCAAGAGGATGCTGAGAACAAATGTATGATAAGAATGTTGATTAGTACCTGAAAGATGCAATCTGGGATGCCAGCAGTCTAGTAGGAAATGAAATAGCATGGAAGGTAGAATGGTTTAGTGAAATTCAGTGAAATGAAGAGGTATTATGTTTATATATTTTTAATTTTAATTTTTGAAATTCCAACTCAAAATCTGTCTCATTTATGCTGTATGTTACAAAAGACCTTGCTGACCTCTGATCACACACATTCTTTTCTTTTTCCCTTTACATTAAAATTAATTTTATACATTCTTTTAGGTTGTGATTTCTATCTATATGATTAAATATAAACATAGGTGATAATACAACGTGTATTATCATCCTATTGTTGCTGTAGCAAATTACCACAAACTTATCAGCTTGAAACAATGAAAATTTATTATCTTTCAGTTATAAAACTGTCAAAGTGTCACTGGGTTAAAGTCAAGGTGTCAGCAGGACTTTATTCCTTCTGGATGCTCTAAATGGAAATGTCTTTCCTTGTCTTTTCCACCTTCTAGAGGCCAGCTTCATTCCTTGGCTCACGACTCTCTGTATCACTCTGTCTTCTGCTTCCATTGTCATGTCTTTCTCTGATTCTGACTTACATGACTTCCCCATTATAAGGACCCTTATGATTACACTAAGCTCACTCAGATAAGAATTATCTTCCCATTTCAAGATCCTTAATTACATCTGGAAAATTCCTTTTTTAATTTACAGTACTGTATTCACATGTTCAGGAGATTAGGGTATGGACATACTTGAAGGCTGTTGATCTACCTACCACACTAAGTATACAATTTCTTTCATACTCCTCCTAAATCAATTAATAAATTCTTCTAAATGAAAATAAGGTGCTCAGAATATATTTGTTGGCTCATTGGGATCATCTTTAAAGTCTAGTGGGTACTTGGAAACTACTTAGAAAATATTCACTCAAGTGGACTGATGTTTGACAAATCTTAAGTACCAAATCCTTGAATCAAACGAGTAGGCATCAATGACCTATTCAATAGGAGAATATTTTGATCCTATTTGACATACTGAGAAATGATATCTCCTGAAGGGTCTGTAAAAATGAGCATATAAAATATTTTCAAAGAATAAAGATTTCTAATTGGACATAGTAAGATTTTTTTGCTTGTCCATATAGATCTATACTCTGGGAAAAATTGGTCCTAGTTCTAGACTTGGGAAACAGGCAGATCTATATAGTTTGGATGATTCCTATTATATTTCCTGATTGATTCCTTCCAATGAATTGTTCACTTAAAAATATTGTAAAAGCTCCTTATTGTGCAATCATATGTACGTTGGGGCCACACACATTGGATCCAATTCTGTGTTTAAATTTTATACTTTTATAATTCAATTACTTTTCCCACTTAACCAGCTGGCTTCTTGAAAGAGGTTACTTACAGCAAAAAGCTAGTACTAACTATTCTTAAAAAAGAGAACATATTTTACTCATCTAGTTACCTCATAAGATGGGGACCATTAATTTAACATCACATTTTCATGAATTGTTTTTTGTTTAATGAATTTGACTATTAACTTTGGAACTATGAACCTTGCAAGCAGCAGATGGTGATATAGAAACTTCTAGTTTTCCTTAACATTTTTATGATTTGATATTCTATGTTTCCCAGTGCTAAAACATATAATTATAGGGAAAATAGCAATGATGTATTAAAACATAAAATTATTCATTAGAATGAAAAAGCATATTTAAATGCGAGAAGTATGTTTATAATGTCAGATTTTAATGTTATTGAAGCAGTTCAAAAGTTTTTTCAGAACGGAACCTCAACTGTGTCAGCAATTAACTAGCAAGACGATAATAGCTGTGTTGCTTTTAATGCCAAAACACTAGGTTGAAATTTTTTTTAATTTTGTTTAAAAATACCTGTAGTGTTACATTTCAGAGTGATAGGTCGATGTTGTATGGAGCAAATACAATTGTATTCTGTAATAAAAACAATGACAGTAATAAAATAGCAACTGCTATGTTGAGTAACAATCTTCTAGGCAATGCATTATGTGTTTTACCTACAGTGTTTCCTTAAACCTTCACAATTAATCCAGTGCATCAGGTAGTAAAATCTCCATTTCAGAGATGAGAGTGCTGAGGTAAGTAAGGTTAAGTAATTTTCCCAAGATGATCCTGTTGTTGGTGTATTTATATCCAATTTACAAGTTAAATGTTGAAAAAGAGTGCCTTAATATTTCCCTCAGCATGATGAAACTTTGGGCAGGCTTCTTCCTGTCTCTAGGCCTCTAATTTCCCTTTTCTTGAAGCATTTACTTCAGAAAAACCTTTCATTGTAAATTCTTTCTTTGCGCCTTTGATATATAAATTTTTGTTTTATGGTCTTTTGTCATTTACAACCCAGGTCTATTTTTCTCAAGGCCCTGGAAGTTATCACAATGAAATGTAATCATCCAGGAAGATAGTGTTTCCTCCCTATCTCCCAGTCTCTATGGAAGGGTAGGAGCCCAATTTGGGTGGGTGCCTTGCTCCAAGTTGTGAGACTATACCACCTGTCATGAAGATACTAGAGAGTTTAATTTTCCTTTGGTTAAAGTCAATTTGTGAACATACATGGCCTGCAATGCTCATACCCCAACTCTTAGAAATACTTCTACTCTTTGTTTCAGGGAAGATGAGGTCAGCATGTCTGGTCTGTCTCCTCCAATGTAACACCCTTGAACAGAGACTTCCTTACCTGTTCACATTTGTCTAGTGAATTCTTGCCTCAGTTTTTAAATCATGAAGCCCACACTTTCTTCCCAGTATGATTATATTACAGGAACAATGATCTTGCTTTCTGGAAAAAAAAATGTATATATATCTCATTGTTTTAAAGATAAACATCCAAAAATGTTTTAGAATAAGTTGCGGAGTTATATTTTCCTCTTTTTTTTTATCCAAAGCCATACACGATATTGTGCATATGTATATATGTGTTTTCAGATCCCCAAACATGCTGTAAAATTCTGTTGATTTGCACAAGTGACATCTTTGCTTCCATTCACAACTTAACACCTTCCTTTTTGTGTGTCTGTGCATACACAGTCACACATGGAACAATTAAAAGAAGATAGGTTTTGCCTCCATACTAAAAATAGAACAGCAGGGATAAAACAAAAAAAATATATATATTCACACGATGTGACAAGCAATTTTAAGCACTTTTTGGATGTTTTTTCATTTATTTTGCCAAACAAACCTATCCGTAGTCTACAATGTGAATGTTAGCCACATTGTGCATTGTGGATGAGCAAACTGGGACACAGTGAGATTTCTAAACCATTTCAAAGGTAAAGATACCAAGGCACAGTGAGTTTAGTAAATTCCCCAAGGTCAGAAAGTTAATAACTGACACAACTAGAATTTGAAATCCCGGTCGGTTTACCTCCAGACTCTGAGCACTTAATCTTTCTGTCACACTGCCTCTCTTTGCTCCAAATAACAAGCACCATGCAGAGACCACAAAACCTACCAAGAAGTCATCCATCTGATCCTTGAATTCGTATGATCATGCAACTCTAATTGTCCATAGTTATCTTAGAAGGCCAAATAAGTCAAGATAAATTGCGGAACCCCTGAAAAATAGACTCCGAACTGAATTTCCTCTGCAGAGAAATTAAACCTCTAGACATAAGGGAAGAACATGGTGATCACAGTGACCAGGAACAAGGATCTGAAAGATTTCACCAGTGTTAGATTTCCATTAAGGAGCAGAGCCTGAGAATAGGGCCACTGCTAGACTAAGCTTTTTCAAGGAATTATTCCAAAATTGGTCATTGTAGTACTCTAACCCAGAGATCACAAGGACTACAACTCAAATAGCATAAAAATACTCCTTAATTAGAATTGTCTCAGTGGATTACATTTGGATGGTCTCTTAAGACCAAAGGTAATTAACACAGCTCAAAAGACACTATGGGTAATTTTCAGAATAGTCAGAAATATAATTTCTCTTATCACATTATGGTTAAGTAAACTGGATGGGGAAAGACAAGGTCCCTCACTCAATCTAAGTGCCATGTATCAATAGGATGCAGAAGACAGGGATCACATAATTCACAGTAGGAATCGTGTTCAGGGGTTTCAACTGGCTATAAATGCAATATATGTCAATGATACAGTGTGCCAGTCTTGCTCACTCACCCTAACCAGGCCAGCATAGATAGTGGGAGTATTACATAAAAATAGGTACCACTCAGGGTGAGGGGTGGAGGTAGTGCCTGGCTGTCTCAGTTGGTAGAGCATGCTACTCTTGATCTCAGGGTCATGAGTTCAAGCCCCATGTTGGGCATAGAGCTTATTTCATTAACAATTTTTTTTTCAACGTTTTTTATTTATTTTTGGGACAGAGAGAGACAGAGCATGAACGGGGGAGGGGCAGAGAGAGAGGGAGACACAGAATCGGAAACAGGCTCCAGGCTCCGAGCCATCAGCCCAGAGCCTGACGCGGGGCTCGAACTCACGGACCGCGAGATCATGACCTGAGCCGAAGTCGGCCGCCCAACCGACTGAGCCACCCAGGCGCCCCTCATTAACAATTTTTTAAAAAATAGATACCACTCTTCTTTGTACCTGTTATCAGAATATCTTTGAGATAATACAATCATTAGAGAACTGCTCTTTATAAGAACCATATAGATGAAATGAAATGTATTCAAAAGAAATCGGCTAGTCTGGAGACGTGTCAAAACTATTTAAGGAACAAATTAAGAAACTAGCATAAAGTTCAGCCTGGGGAAGTATATTTGCAGAAAAACATTTAACATTCTGTATAACTTATGCCATGACCTGGTAACAGGTGTTGGAAGCTTTAGATATACACATTTTTACAGCCAGAGGTTTTGATGCAATAGGTTAGATCAGTGTCTCAGTAACCAGTGCCTCAAGATCCAGGCCTCACTTTACAGTTTAAAGAAATTTATACAAGATTAAATATTCAGGGAGAAGGTTAAATTAGGTAACTATATTGTCCCATTTGACTCTTGGTTCTATGATTCTGTTCAGTGAACTGTTTAACTTTTCTTAAAGTTTATTTATTTATTCATTCTGGGAGAGAGAAAGAGGGAGAGTGAGGAGAGGGGCAGAGAGAGAGAGAAAAGAGGGAATCCCAAGCAGGCTCTGTGCTCTTAGTGCAGAGCCCCATGAACCGTGAGACATGACCACAGCCGAAATCAGGAGTCAGGACACTCAACTGACTGAGCCACCTAGGCGCCCAATGGTTCTGTTAAGTGAATTTATTGAATGATGTGGCAATTTGTAACATGTTAGATATAATCTCTCAGATCATAAGGGGAATGAGGTAAATTATACTTTGAAACACAGTTGGAAGGTAAATTTCAGCCCATTAGTAATATCACATGATTACCATGGATTTTAGGAGGGAAGATCATTGTAATCACTGCGTGTAGATAGTTACTGATTTTTGTACCTTGAAAGAAAAAGAGGCAAATATACAGGATGCAATCACATACATTTTTAGGATGAAAAGCAAAGAAACAACTGATGTTGGTAAAGCAGGACAGCACTGGTTAAGTTAGAGGAGGTGTTTGGACCCACAAAATGTCAGCTCAAGGAGTCCTCATACTGGACTTTAACTTGAAGGACTTAGCAAGGCTCTGATGATCTTTATTCTTGTATTGGAGAAAGATGACAAGGCTCCTCTCCACCCACACACTCACATACATTTTATTGGAGCCTTTGGGAAGCCAAAATAGCAAGATATAGCTGTGTTGAGTAAATGATTAGAAAAGATTTAGGGATCAGGGATAGTCTAAACTTAATTTTCTAAGTTGGTCACTTCCTTCTTCTGAGACTATGTTTTTTTTTTTTTTTAATTAATTTATTTATTTGAGAGAGAGAGAACACACAAGTAGGGGAGGGGTGGAGAGAGAGGGAAAGACACTCCCAAGCAGGCTCTGCATTCTCAGCACAGAATCCGATGTGGGGCTGGAACTCATTAACTATGACATCATGACCTGAGCTGAAATCAAGAGTCAGATGCTTAACTGAGCCACCCAGGTGCTCCAATACTATGTTTCCTTCAATTTCCCATCCAATTCCTACAATCTGGACAGTAGTTCCAGTGGTTTTAGCAAACTGTCTATCTTATCCCATTGTCTGCAGATTTGATTAGCTTAAATCTCAGAGGTTAACTCTATTTTTTTTTTTTATTTATTTAGTGGAACATCTCACTATTTCTTACAAACTGTTTACAAAGAACAACACAAAATATGGAGCCAAATACCAGAAATCCATTGGAAGGACTATAGTAAGCCAAATGATTGCTTCCATCACTTTTCTCCTGAAGGAAATACCTCAATCTGTCCAATAAACATTTATTATATAGCAAATGAAGAAAATGAAACATTTTTATCACTCTTGGCTCTCTAGTATATTTTTAATGAAGCTACAGTAAGAATCTCAAGTGGATTGTAGACCCTCAGGCACCTCTGCTAAGATAAGTTAACCAAGGTGACTGAGTTGCAGTCTTGGTCTAATATTTTTAAAGAAAGGAAAAACCTTTTCATTTTAGACCAGGAATTGCTTCAGTGGATGAACCCATGTCCAGATCTCCCTGCTAAATCCCTGCATGTTTGCTTTAGGAAAGATAAGACAAAATCTCTTCTGTAGTGCTTCATCAAGGATTTATTTTTCCTAATTTGTTTCAAAATTTGTATTATGTTTTGTATTAGATAATTTGATCAGCAATGGAAAATAATTCAGAGTAAGTTTATGAGATCAAATTATCTTTAATATTTCCTTTTCAGTTAACATTATCTGCTAACTTACAGAGGGCCTAAATGCTAGGTACACAGGGTTAGCATAGGGGCAAAGCATGCTTAAATACAACATTTGTATGACCATTACATTAGTATTCTATAAACACACAGAGGAGAACATAACCCTATCAAGGTGAGTAGGGGCATGCCAAGGAAAGCTTCAAGAAAGAAGAAACATTTTTTGAGCTGAGGCTTGAGCAAAAGGGAGAGAATCAGAGATAAGGGGTTCTTGACAGGTAGATTATAAAATGTGAAGGCTCAGTGAAGATGAATTGCATGCTTTGAAAATAATTGGAATTGAAAACTTTCTTAAATATGAGATTTTGTATTTCAAAGTGGAGTCAGTTTGTTCATTTATACAGGCTATCTAATACGCATTTTTCAGCCGACAAGGAATGGGGGAACATAGGGAAGGAAATGATTTGGAGGTGGTTTCATGCACTTTTCCAAAGCCATAGGTTGAGATTAATGTCCAAGGTCAAAGGTCAGGGCAAGCACTTCTACACCAGGGTTTTGATCTGTTCTTTTACCTCCTGCTTCAGTGTAACTGTATCAGAAATCCCTTCCCCAGGAGCAAACCTCAGGTGCTTTAATTTGTCTGCTATGGTAACTAAATATTCATGCTAAGTTAGCTTTATTATGTTATGGTATGGATCAAGAATTAGGTTTTTACAGATTGTTTATATTATTCTCTATTCGTGCTCGGATCTCAGAATTTCCAAGGGGTTTTAGCTTCACTAAACATTAGCTTCCCCTCAATAAAACAGGATTATAATATTTTATTTATTTTGAAATAACTTTGATTATAAAAGGTACTTCATTCTTTGATATACCTTTAAGAAAAAAAAAAAGATCTGCCAATTCAACTTAATTTTTAGTAATTTTTATTTTATACTGATTAGAATAATTCTTTTAATCTTTATTAGAGATTTTATAAATATAACACTATTGTATGTAATAAGGAAAACATAAGAAAAATATTAAGACTTTTCTAAATATTTTCACATTCAGACTTTAATGATCCCAATTCAATTTTCAGCTCGGAGTGATTAATCTCCTTGTTTTTCCATACAGTGCCATCTTTTGTGCCATAAATAGCATTGGTGATATAGCATCTCAAGATAATTGATAAAATATTTTTTAAAAAAATGGTACTGAGCTCTTAAACTGACTTTGAAATTAGGTAAACCCAGCCTATTTTTTGCTTCAGTTTTAGCAATGTTTATAAATATGTTTGGTACACTACCTCCCCTTTCCACAATGGTTTGGTCCCTCAAGGTTAAAATAATGGTTCAGTAGTGGCTCTTGGATATTCTTCCAAACTCTTGACATCCTATCTACAAATTTTGATATTGCTACTCTTGATGGTTATTAATGCTTAGGTATCAACAACCATATCACAGCTAACCCCCAGCCAACATTAATTTCAAGCTATCATTGCTTGTAAGATATCATTACTTGTGAGATAAATCCTGATTTTAGAGATATTAAAATATGAAAGATATGATCTTTGATATCTATGAAACACATTGATAATACCTATCTCTCATATGAATGATAACTGAAATAATTTACCAAGCAAGAATTTATCAAGCACTTAGAAAACTGTTTAGTACAGAATAAGTACTTATTGAGTAGCTTGAAAGCTGGTCAGCACTTTTCTTAGGAATACTAGATTTCTTCAGAATTCAAGATAATCATGTTACCTCAAAGACAATAAACAATAAAACCATTATTTTCCCATTTAATATTGAGTCTAAGTCAGCAAATAAATGTCAGATTTGGTGGCAATGTTGTTATCAAATTGAGTTTAATGTCTATATTTGTATAATATAAAAATATGGCATAAATGATTTTTATTTTTAAAACAATATTCTCAGCAATATAGTAAGTCTTATGATTGGAAAATAAATTATGCAAATAGAACTTCCATATTGATTTTTCAGTATGAGTGTGTGGGTTTTTCAGTAAGTTACATTTATATCTGAATTTTGTTCCCTTTTTACTCTACCAAAACTAATTGTATCATATTAATAACTGCTTGTGGTCTATGTGTCTGAAAAATGTTTAACTATATTTCCTCTTTTCTATTTGTATATAATTTTTAAATTTCAGATATCGTAGGCTTATTTTTTTTTTATATAATGGATACTCTGTGTATAATATATAACCCAAGTTGACAGAGTAATTTGGATTAAAAATATCATATATAAATATTTTTTAAAATATATAAAATCTATTCATATTTCTCATGGATATGAGCATGCATATATGAACAGCTCATGGATAAGAAGCAGTCAAGAAGTTGACTGGCAGAAGGGGAGTCATTTGAGTTTAGGACAATATAATACCATGTATCATTTTACTTTCTGTAAAATAAGAGGATCCATTGAAAGGAAATGGGTAGAGGAAGGATAGAAAAATGCATTTTTTCGATTTCAAAAATTTGTAATTAGAAAAGGGCATAACACATAAGTTTATTTCAATTTTGCTTGAGCATTCATGTGAGATCCTAAGAATTTCCTGGGAATGGTTTTGACTCAGTGAAATTAAATGTAGTGTGTGTGTGTGTGTGTGTGTATAATGGAAATTACTCATCCATAAAAAGAATGAAATCTTGCCATTTGTAATGATGTGCATGGAGCTAGAGAATCTTATGCTAAGCAAAATAAGTCAGAGAAAGACAAATATCATATGACTTTCACTCACAAATACAATTTAAGAAACAAAACATGAAGATAGCAGAAAGGGAAGAAAAGAGGGAGGCAAATCATAAAAGACAACTACAGAGGACAAACTGAGGGTTAATGGAGAGAGATAGATGGGAAATGGTTTAGATGGGTGATGGGTATTAAGGAGGGCACTTGTGATGAGCACTAGCTGTTGTTATGTAAGTGATGAATCATTAAATTCTACATTTGAAACTAATATTACACTGTATACTAACTAACTGGAATTTAAGTAGAAACTTGAGAAACAATAAAAACATAACAAATTATTCCATTTATAAATTCTCTTGAAGAACCTATAATAAGCCTGAATATGTCACCATCTTTGGACTGGAAGAAGACTAAATAAATATGGATGCTGAGTCAGAATATAACATAGAAAATAAAAATAGATTTGAAAAGAAACAAGGCTCAGAGTTTTAAAAATCATGTCAAAAATAAAAAGCATTTTACTGTTTAACAAAAAATAGTGTTTTTACTATTACTATTCTGAAAATGTCTATATGAGTATGATACAAGGAACCCATCAATGAGACTAACAGAAGTAAGGATGTTAATGGTGACTTCATTCTTGATCTGAATAGGAGGAAGTAGAAATAATATTCAAAATAATATTCAGAATTTTCTGGAAAAAAAAATCACCAAAGGAAGAAATAAAATGCTTTGCAGGAAAAGCAATATGGAATTGTTTGAAAACTTTATCAAAGTATTATCTCCAATAATGATCAATTATAAACCCAGGAGATGTTAATTCTGTTTTCTGTCAAACTTTCAAAGTGAATATAATTCACATGCTGTATATAAACTATTCAAAACCTAAGCAAAAATCACAGCAATATGCTATAGTGGTACAATTCTATCTCTAAGATACCTAATTTTATTTTTAAAATATGCTGTTAAATACAACTATTTCAATGAGAAAAGAGAGGGCTCTGGGCTTTAAAATTCAGATATTTTTCTAGAGGAGCAATATTTTTCCTACATGAACTTTACTAATAAGTTGGCTTTTGTAATAGTTTTCTGTACATAGCAATAAAATTAAAGCATCGTTCAGTATATCTACATCTGATTTCTTCACATTTAGTCAAGAATATGGGACTTTCGTTTTCTACTACAATATGTATTATGTTGAGTAACCCTTTTTAAACATTGCTCACATTTTTATCAATTTTACAACTGTATTGCTAATTGCTATGGTAAACAAAATTTAAAGCTCATCAAAGCAGTAGAAATGGAATTAGTACAACTCTAATTCCCTTATGTGTGCTCTTTGAATTCTCTCTTTTTAACACCTTTATTGAGGAGTCCTTGACAAAAAAAAACACTACAAGTATTTAAAGTACATAATCTGATACATTTTGACATATGTATTTACCAGTGAACCCATTAAGCCAAACAAGATAATGAACATAATCCAGATTCCCAAGTTTCCTCAAATACCTTTTAGTGTGTGTGTGTGTGTGTGTGTGTGTGTGTGTGTGTGTCTATATACATCTATTTATTTATCTGTTTATTCATTCATTCATTCATTCATTCATTCATTCATTTAGAAAGAGAAAATGAACAGGGGATGGGCAGAGATAATGGGAGAGAGAATCCCAAGAGGGTCCCGCACTGTCAGCTCAGAGCCTGGCGCAGGGCTTGAAATCACGAACCTGGACATCGTGACCTGAGCTGAAATCAAGAGTGGGGTGCTTAAGGACTGAACCACCCAGGCACCCCTTCTCAAATACCTTTATAATCTCTACTCCCTATCCCTCTCTGCCTCCTCACCTTGGTCCTAGGCAACAACTGATCTCCTTTCTGTCACTATAGATTAGTTTGTATTTTCCAAAATTTATTACTCTTTGAATTCTCAAAGTTGTACCTTTTGGTTCCATCATGGTAAGGCATAATTGCCTATGTAATGAATAAAGAAAATTGTTTCCTAAAGTTTCAGTTAAATTTTAGCCTAGGCAAGTTATGAAAACTGATGTAAATTTATTGAGAGACACAAATACTGGCATGAAATCTGACAACGAAATCACAAAATAAGAACTCTGTCATTAAGAATTTAGAAGTGCAAATCCTAAGTAAAATGCTAACAATGCAAGCAGTCCAAAATCATTTCCCTGCCGGGGCACCTGGGTGACTCAGTTGGTTAAGCGTCCGACTTCGGCTCAGGTCATGGTCTCTAGGTTTGTGAGTTCATGTCCCGTGTGGGACTCTGTGAAGACAGCTCAGAGACTGGAGCCTGCTTTGGATTCTGTGTCTCCCCCTCTCTCTGTCCCTCCTGCACTCACACTCTGTCTCTTTCTCTCTCTCAAAAATAAATAAACATTGAAAAATTAAAAAAAATCATTTCCTAGTAAGATAAACATGAAAATTTTACTAAGTTCTATTTATCTCGAAAAAAGTTTCAGTTTGAAAATTATTAAAATTAAAATTAACACCTACATTACAGAATTGAGATTTAAATAAAATTTTAGACATAAATTACCTTGTAGATTGTCATTCATATATACTATAATGCTCAAAATTCTTAGTTCCTTTCCCCCTTCCAAAAACCTGGCACAAAATTGAGATTCTACCAATATATATTTGTGTTGATTAAACATTATCCTCTTAAAAAATTTGAGCACACAATATGGATATTTCAGGACGTTGCTAAAACTCTTGTAAATTAATAAAAAATACATTAAATGCGTTTGGTTCATTGCTATATCATATAGGATGAATTTAAGGACGATATTCGAGCCCAGGGTAGCTTGGGAGCTAGAAAGGATAATAAAATGGTCTTTGAAATTTGGGATAGATGGAACAGAGATATTGAAAATAAACCTCCCTAGCTTGATAATCTAATTTCTTCTCTCTTTTCTGTTATTGTTTTTACTCACTTAAATAATCACCTATTTACTTACTAATATATTTCATGTCAATGGCATATTTTGTTTAAGTTATTAAGATATCCATTAAGTCACCCATTACACATTGAGCTATAACTTGCAGGTTCAATATTTGGATCTAATCATGAAAGCTAATTGAATTGATTCTCCAAAAATGTAAAGCAAATAAAAGGCATCTTATAATTGATATTCCATTTCATGGATGTCACATTTTTATGAGCCATATAAAATTACAGATATGATTATAAGAATCATAAATGACACCTTTTTTGCAATGACATACTAATAATTATAATGAAACATGGTTATTTCTTCACAGAGAGAAGGTTTAAAATGTGAATTTTTATTAATACTGATTTTTATTTTATTTGGATCTATATCTATTCCATGCCTCTCTGATCATGTAGTGCTGAATTATTTTTTAGATTCATATTTCTTGCCACTGAATTCATATTTCATGTTTTAAGATAGCCTGAGATTTAAGACTCGATTTTGTAAGAATACTGAAAAATTCCAAGGGCTCTGTACCAGAGACAACTGTTCTAGTCTTTTTTGTTTGCTGTTACTCATTAGATATGAAACTTTATGTTAAGTCCCTTCTTTTTGTCCCTCAGTTTCCACATTTGAATTATAAAGGTCCATGTATCTCTGCCATTCTCTGTTGAGTGCCTTTAATACAACATAATAAAGGATTGTCCTAACTACAGAAGATGATTGTTATTCTTTGTTTCCTTTCTTTTCTTTCTTTTTTTTTCCAATTCAAGACCAGGTCTATGTAGAGATATGAAGATCTAGATACTTGTATGCCAACAGTTTCTAAGCTGTACATACCTTTTCTTTGATTGAAAGAAGCTTGAAATCCATTTTCAAAGTTAGGAATCACATGCCTTTAGTTTGAGGCTTTAAATCTGCTTACATGCACACAAAACTAAATCAGTCATTGACAGTTAGGTAAAAAAATTTCCAAATCAGCTTATGTTATAGAGAGGTGATAAAAAAGGTAAGGGTCATCAATGGTAGGAAAAACCATGGGACATTTATATAAGAATAAAACCTCTCATTTGCTCTATGTATATGATTTATGTTGGTGTATTATGTTAGTTCTTATATGGTAATCGTATCAACTAAACTCTACAGTGATAACGGACATTTGTGAAAGGATAGACATAACTAATTTCAACGTAGGGGGAAATGTTAAAAACAGAATTATGAGTAAAATCAGTAAGTAAATGGAAGAGAAGCCTCAATTAGTTTTCCCTTTAGACAAAATTTGTCTTCAAAGTAGAGTGTAGGATCACAATATCATCCCATCTATTTATATTCATTTTTATATAATAACATATAAAAGGCAGATTTACACTAAAGATGTCACTTCTCCTATATGGCAGTTTCCCATGGCACTGACATAACCAAAGTTTCTTTGAAGGAAGCTAGTCATTCATCCCACAAATGTCATTTAAGAACCACTGTGTACTGGCCTTGTCCTAGTGGCTAAGGATGCTGCAGTGAATGAACAGAGGAAGCCCTTCTTCCCAGGGGACTAATAGTCCAGGTCACCCATGCCATTATATGTTCAGATTGAAGTTAAATCTGGAAATATGCAGCATGAAGCTCTGAGCAAAAGTTCGCCTGGGTACCACATGGGCTTCAATATCATAAAGATGTTCACCAAGACAGCATGTTTGGTGGCATTGAAAGTAACCACCAAACAAAGTTTCCCAGTTTACTGTGGAGGTGACCATCATGGCATGTAATCAGTGCGGGTGATGCACCAGCCCTGATTGTCACCTTTCTCACACTGCTTGCAAGTTTACAAGCTGAGTAAGAAAATTAATCATCATTCTAGTAAAAATATAGGAAGATGGCCTCAAATTCCTGAAATCTAATGAAGATCCATTGTTTATATAGTTCTTATAAAGTTGGCAATGTTTTTCACATCTTCCTTCCTTGGATTATTTTGCTGTTTGTAATATAAAGCAGATTTTGCTGTGAGTAAAATTAAGACAGTTTATAAAAGCATTACTGAAGCTGTCAAAGTCACAATGTGTCCAGGAGACTCAAAGAGCTATATTGATATTCTGTACTTCTTTGCAAGACCAGCTACCAGAGTCTCAATCAGTGGCTGGAGAATGATTCTAGAATCATTGTCTCCACTGACACACCCTAATCTTCTCTTTGTCAGCTGTCTTGGTTGCATCCACAGGTGTTTTGCTCATTACACCTATAAGGGAATTGAATATTCAGATCCTCTGCCAGGCATGATTTCCTTTTCTCTTCTTCAGCTGTTAGTAATCAATACCTTCATATTTCAGCTCAACTATTACATTCCTTCTATTTCCCTTTCTCTATTTCTTTAAAGAAATCAAATTTCCCTACTATAATATAGAGCTATGCATTTTACCTTTTTCAAATACAGTTCTAATTTTACAATTCAAGGGTGGTTATTTCTTTAAAGTTTCTGGGGCACCTGGGTGGCTCAGTTGGTTAAGCATCTGACTTCAGCTCAGGTCTTGATCTCACAGCTTGACCGTGTTGGGCTCTGTGCTGACAGCTCAGAACCTGGAGCCTGCTTTGGGTTCTGTGTGTCTCTCTCTGCCCCTCCCCTACTCATGCTCTGTCTCTCTAAAATGAATAAATGTTCAAAAAAATTTTTAAGTTTAGCTCTGTTTTTGGATTATAAAGTCCACACATATAGGAGAATATCTGTTCGTTCTTCCTACAGTGGTGCATGATTGAAATATAACCACCCAATTTTCCTTTCTTTTTTAAATACATGAGTGAATCATCAGGAGAGGTTGCATAGTAGCAGATCTGAGTGTTCCAAATGTAGCAAATTCACAGAATGGTGAGATAATCTGTTTTTATTCTCAGGATAAGATTTATTCTTATTTCTTTGTGTATATATTTTATCCCATATTGTTTTCATTGACTACTTACATATCTTTTTCAATAAAAATAAACAGAATCTCTAAATAAATGGACTGGGAGACTACTTGTATGTTCATTATGGTCCTTTCCCTTGTAATATTTGGATATTATCTGGCTACAATCTATTACAACTGCAAAATTCTGCAGAATGATGTTTATTAGGAATGGTCTAAACAGTTGTGTCTGTCTAGACCCCAAGGACACTATATTTTCCCTTATTGCAAAGCCCAAATTATTAAAAAAAAAAAACCCTCAAACCTATTAAGGGATAAAATTTACTTATCTTTTTTTCAATAATCTCTCTAAATTCCATTTTCCCTGAGGGATATTTTTGCTCAAAATAAATGTGCAGAAGGCATGAGCAGGAATTGAACACTGTGTGATAGATGAGCTAAGACGTAGGGAGTAACTAGTCTACAGGGAAAGCAGGAGCTTGTGGGTAATGTAAATGTTCATGATCTGCATCTCCAACCTGTTGTCAGGATTAGAGCACATTAGCATTTGGCTCTCAGCCACTCAGGCTGGGCCTCAGCCTTCCCACCGTCCCAAAATCCTTAGTCTTTTTTGGTTATGCCAGGAAGATCTATGAAGTCAGAATCACCCAGGCCAAGAAAAATATCAGCTCATATTTCCCCACTCGTGTCCACTCATCAGCCATGCCAAAGACTGCTGTCTCTGCTCTAAATTGTCAGGTAGAAATGTAACTCTGTAGGGTAAAGCCATTTGGAATTGGTAGCATAACTTGTAGTGAGTCTCAAAAACCTTTTTATTCATTCAGGTTTGTTAGCCTTTCCAGTCATGACCTTCCTTTTCAGTGTGTTTTGGAGCTGGTCCCTTAGGCTAAGTCTGGGAATGTGTAACCTCATCATTTGCCTTCTTCATTCTTTCTTCTTATGTTGATGGAAAAGTTACCAACTTCTCCCTTCATCCTCCAAATCCCAAATCTATCATGATATCTATGAATTTTTCAAGTGGAATTATGGTAGGTACAGCCATGCAAACAGAATTTGAATTGGTTTTGGATACAGAGGAAGTCTTATGAGTTCATAAGCATGAATTCATAAGCCCAGTTACTGGGCTTCAAATAATTACCTAATTTTAGAGACTGGGAAACAAAGTAGAAGCCTTGTTAAAGGTGTGACTAATTACTTCTGGTAATTTTGAGTAGGAGAGAGTTAACCAGCATAGGCATCATCAGTATCATTGTCTGATTTTCTGAGATCTGGTGGCCACACTTGCTTATTTAGGACTTCTCATTTGTACTTTAAATATATTTTTGAATCTTTATGTTTTGGGATACTGGAGGCCGGTAGCCACAATGTATGCATTTAACTCGAATAAATTTTATTGAATTTAATTATGTATAACAACAACAAATAAAAGCTATTGTATCAGATACTAAATGTCAGGCCTCAAGTTTAGATACCAAAGACAAAAGTAAAAGGCAGGTTATTTTTAGATTTGGACATGAACCATAGGTAAATTCAATAACTAGCAAAGTGTATTACATCTAGTTGGTAAATAATGAGAAATGAATACTTGAATTTCTGAATAAGTATCAGCCCATTTGTTTTACCTTCACAGATTTATATCACAGCTGTCGTTTTTTTAAAAAAATGTTTATTTGTTTTTTCAGAGAGAGACAGAGTGCAAGACAGGGAGGGGTAGAGAGAGAGGGAGACACAGAATCCGAACGAGGCTCCAGGCTCTGAGCTGTCAGCACAAAGCCTGACGTGGGGCTCCAACTCATATACCAGAAGATCATGACCTGAGGCGAAGTTAGACCCCTAACTGACTGAGCCACCCAGGTGCCCCATACCAAAGCTATCTTAATATTCAGCTGTGACACCTCCATCCTACTTTTTATTACTTTTGCTAGGATATCATTTATACCTGACTAGAAAGGGGATGCAAGTTCATAAGTAAATTAAGAGATATTTCAAGGAAAAATTTAGCATTCTATCTGTGACCTAAGTAAAATATCATGATTTTCTAAGTGCAAGATGACTGTACTCAAACACTTTTTTAAGTTACTCTACTATATTTTGTGGCTTGAAGCTAGGAGTGAACCTCCAGAAATAAAGGGAATTTTTTGTCAGATCCTATATTTCTTACCCTGAGTTCTAATAAGCTGATAATTATAAAGTGAAATTATCATTTAAAACACAGTTTAAAGAATGTTCCTACCCTTACTTGAATATGTTCTCTATTAATTCATATAATTCTTGAGGATGCTACTCTAACCATGAGCAGAGAGATGATGATTGATCTCAAGAATTGTTATCTTCACTAAACGTCTCATCTTTGGGGTCAAAGAGCGCTGAACCTAGATTTTGAACACTACCATTCAAAATAGCAGGATAGGGGCGCCTGGGTGGCTCAGTCAGTTGAGCATCTGACTTTGGCTCCGGTCATGATCTTGGGGTCTGTGAGTTCGAGCCCCGCGTGGGGCTGTGTGCTGACAGCTCAGAGCCTGGAGCCTGTTTCAGATTCTGTGTCTCCCTCTCTCTGACCCTCCCCCATTCATGCTCTGTCTCTCTCTGTCTCAAAAATAAATAAACGTTAAAAAAATTTTTTTTTTCAAAAGAGCAGGGTATTTTGGCTGGTGAAAAATATGCCTGAGATTTACATAACATTCCCCACTTGGACTTCAAGAGCTTGCTGCTGGGTTATTTGAATTTGACTTATATTAAACAAGAGTACAAGTAAATCTCTATGTCTAAGTCATCACTGTGAAAGCATGGAGCACTGTTTTCTTTTAAAACTGTGTATTTATTATAAAATAATACATTTCCATTGTAAACAGTCGAAACAACACAAAAGTGTGCCATTGAAATTCTGTAGCTTACTTCCCTGAGGTAACCACTGTTAACATTGTAATAAATGTTCTATCAGACATTTTTCTAGACGCACTCACACATACACACACACCCTTCCATTTGCGATTTTTATTTTTTTAAAGATCATATTATACATATTGCTCTGCAAAATGCATTTTGACTTGATATGCTGGAGACAGTTTTCCATGTTAGAATATCTAAATTCACTGTATTTATTTTAATTGGGGCTGGATTGTTTCAGAAAATCCATCTATGTTTTTCCTTTCTATGACTTCCTGGTTGAGAAGAAAATGTAAGAGGGCCAGATTTGGGATCCACACCACTACTTTAACTGTCTAGGAGAGCCCTGCTTAGAGCTGTTTTTTACACTGGAGACTCTCATATAGTTTTATTTCAATAGGGTTTTATTTCTAAAAACCAATGTAAATCTAGAGTACTAAAGCAATATTACTTTCAGAATGATGGTATGTAGAGAAATACAGTGATTTAAGATTTCTTGGTATGAATGTTCGAATTAAAGCCTCTCTCATAATTTTTACAAGTTTTTTCAAGTCTTGAAATTCACTTCATGGAAAGTGAGAGGAAATGTTCTCTGGAGATCCAATTCATTTGTTTTCCTTTGTGAAGAGGCTGTTGCTAAAATTAACCCTCTGCCGTAATTTTGATATTGCTGTGCTTTCTGAGAACGATGTATGAAAATGCACACACATATTGGATTTTTGATAAAGCTAAGATTTCTTCATTTTATTTCCTTAAAAATGAATTTTTTAAAAAATAATTTTCATTTAATTTCCATTTTAGTACAGTCATTTTCTGTGTTTCAGCATAATAAATTATTTAATCAGTATAGTGTGGTTAGCTGGATCCTTTGGGTATTGTTGAGAAATTTTTGAAACTTCTGGGATTTCTTTGGGTTTTTTTTTCTTGTTTTCTTTTTTTGCTGTTGGCAAAGTTCGGATTTTGAAAACTTTGCCCAGATTTCTACAGTGACTCTTCTCTTTTTTTAAATGTTTTTTTAAAACATTTATTTATTTGAGAGAGAGAGAGAGAGAGAGATTGAGAGAGGGATAGAGAGAGAGAAAGCATGAGCTGGGGAGGGGCAGAGAGAAAGGGAGACACAGAATCTGAAGCAGGCTTCAGGCTCCAGCTGTCAGCACAGGGCTGGAACTCACAAACCATGAGCTCATGACCTGAGTCAAAGTTAGATGCTTAACTGACTGAGACATCTAGGCTCCCCAGTGACTCTTCTCTTTAGAAACTGTTTCAAATCCCTGTTTTCCTCAGGTTTCATCATACTCAAGTTTCTTTAGTGATAATTGTTAGAATTTTTTCTTTAAGTTTCTGCTCAACACGGTTTCTATGAAGCCAACTCACCATCATGGAGAGTAAACAGGCCATTTGCATGTGAAATCCAACTCCACTATTTGCTCTCTCGTTTTGGCTACTCCAACTGTCCTGTACCCTCCATCTGTCACTGGTAAAATATAAAAGACAGTAGCAGTTACTACAGAGGCGTTGTATGGATTAAATGAATTAAAAAACATAAAGGACTTAGAATGATACCTGAGATCTAGAAGACACTCATTATATACTAGATATAATTATTACTCTGATATTTCATGCTTTCCCCAAGTCAATTAACCCCTTCCCCTGTCATTGTGACTGTTGTTTCTAATCATCATCATCAGTTGTCATCCTTAACATTTATCCAGGATTTGCCATGTCACAAACATTCTGCTAATTGCTGTGAGTGTACGAATTCATTGAATCTGCACAGCTGTATTTGCAACCTATGTTATTAACATGCTGGTTTAGTTTAATACATGAGATTTTGAGATTTGAGAGGTTAAACAATGCAAGATGGGTGATCCCACAGTGGAAAAATAAGAATTTGAATCCAGATTATATCCATACTTTTAACCAGTTACAGGGCTTTCTACCATGGGATCTATATTTACCCTGTGCTCCGATCTATTTATAGCTGTTATGTTTATGAAGTTGTTATGTCTGTTCATTGTTGAAGCTAAGCATGTACCACTTTGTTGATTGTCTGGTGCTTTGGTCAGCTCTCAGTCTCCTGAGAAGTCCTTACCCGACATCTTCCCAGATAGCTTTCCTATTTCTGCCTCTGTTTTCCAGCCTTACCACCCTCACTGATGTTTCTCCCATGGTCCTCTAGTATTTCCAGGTCAATTGGCCACTTGGACCTGGTCATTGGTAAATTATTTCCATGATCCTGAATATTGACTAGGCTCCTTTTGTATTCAACTCCAGTGAGACAATTTTACAAACATTCCCAGGGGCCAGAACAAGGGGATTTATGGGTGATGGAACTCTCATTCACCTAAAAGGAATGTTCCTCCTGACCATGGACTTTCCAATCTGTGCCTTATACACAGGCATTTGATTGGCTTCCTCCTCTGTCTGGATAGGTTATTAGCCTTCTGTGTCTAGGCCACTCTGTCTCCTTCATCCAGCTGTAATCTCAGGGCAGTCTTTGTCTGCTATCTTTGCTCAGGAAAGGTCAACCCCAGGCTTTCAGTTACCCCAACCCTCAGGCCCTACATAGTCCTCACTACTTCACCAGAGGGTTTAGGAAGCAGTATAGTAAGTGGGAAGAATAAGAAGTAGGGCTTAAGTCTAACACTTTTTCCATCTTCATAAAATACTTTTGGAGATATTAGATATATTGTATACAATAATATTTTTAAAATATGATAATCTAGAAAAATGGCAAAACAGAACCAGAGTAATAATGTCTATATTGTCATTTATACACATAAAAGCATGTAAAAACTTTCACTCAATAAGAGTCCTACTTTATGTATATACACATGTGACATGTGTGATATAAATGTATATGATACATGAAGCTATAATCTATTTATTATTCATTTGTTTGTTTATTTATTTATTTATTTATTTATTTTTACTTTTATTTTTTAGAGAAAGAGAGTGCACGAGTACACACAAGCAGGGGAGGGACGGAGAGAGAGGGAGAGAGAAAATCCCGAATAGGTTCTATGCTCAGCACAGAGGCCAACATGGGACTCAATCTCAGGAACGGTGAGAGCATTACCTGAGTTGAAATCAAGAGTTGGTGACTTAACTGACTGAGCCACCCAGGTGTCCCTGAGCCTATACTTTATGTTTTAGATAATGAGACAGAACTGGATCCATTTATATATATATATATATATATATATATATATATATATATATATATATATATATATATCCTACAGAAAGATCATGGAATAAGAGCTTTTTCCTCAGTTGATGTGTGGAAAACACATCCTAAAAATAGCATACAAATTAATAACATTTGAAAAATATGGTTTAGAGGTGAAGTCCAAGCCTAGTGGTACAGGTTGTAAGGCCATTCATAACCTTGTCTCATAACTTGACTACTTTGCCTGTTTTAGTTCCTATCATTTTTCATCTTGCCGTTTACACTCCCCCTTTATTATTCCCAGCCTATGTGCATGTGCTTTATACACACGATCATAATGCATTGCATTTAGACTATATTTCTCTCACCTGCTAGGAGAGACTAAGATTTATCTAATGGCTAGGACTTTATCTTATTCATCTTCGTTCTCTCAAGGTTAGCAAATAGTAAGAGCTCAGTAACATTTTTAAATTCGAGCATACTAGTATGATTTACTCGGTTGTAATAATACATTATCTGGAAATGTACCCTACAATATGTATCCTTTAAATTTGGCACCTCCTCTTCTAATAGTTTTTAATAATATTGTAACAGGCTTAAAAAGAAGTAAGATAAATGCTGAAGTAGGGTCATACTAACTCATGTTTAAAATGCCTAAATTGTAGTACTCTATAAATTGCTGAGGATAAGTTTGAATTTGATTCGTATTTAGACTGGGAATACAGATTTAATGTTGAGTGAGTACACACAGAAAATAAAAAGGTATATACAGCATTGTGTTCCCCATCATGCTTTTCAAGGTGATTATGCTTAAAGACCATAATCAATTTCTCAATGAGAACTTGCCTGCAATGCCATGAGCAAAAGCTACACACAGTCATAGCACGTTCTATCATTTCATTTCCCCTTATATAGGGGTGTTATAATTTTATATCATTGTCATTGCCTGGGAAATAGTTCAGCTAGGAGTGTTGTCTTAGTTTTTTACTGCTTCTGTAACAAATTACCACAAACTTAGAGGTTTAAAATAACACATTTTTATTATCTTACAGTTCTGTGTATCAGTCTGGCATGATTCCCACTGGACAAAATCCATATGCCAGCAGGGCTGAGTTCCTTTTTGTGTGCTCAAGGAAAGAGTCCATTTACCCAACTTCACCATCTTCCAAAAGATGCCCGCATCCCATGGCTAGTCACCTTTTGTCTTTATCTCAAAGACAGCAATATTACATCTGTCTTACTAGGACCAAGTGAGATTTATCTCAAGGATGTTTGAGATCTGAAAATCCATTAATATTATATACAATATGAATAGAATAAGGGAGACATTTCATATAATACTTTCAATCAACACAGGGGGGAAATATCTTAATATTTTCAAGAGAGATTTTAAGCAACTCTCTCATAAATGATATGCTCTAGTCTAGGAATTTTTATTGTGCATTGAGGTGGCTCTCACTTTTTAAATGAGCCCAAAGTATCAAGATGAGACATGTGTTCATCAAAAGAAAAATTGGGGGAAAAAGAAGCAAATCATTAACCCCCACGATAGTTATCCCATGAAAATGATGTTTCCAAACCTCAAAACACACTGTAACTTAGAATCACATTATTGTTTTTGATGGGCAATTAGTGTATGTGTGTGTGTGTGTGTGTGTGTGTGTGTGTGTGTGTGTGTGTATACATATATAGGCATAATGTATCAGACAGTAAAAAGTATTCAAAAAAATCATCAGAACAAATATAAAAGTTATTGGGTCAGCCCAGCTAAGATATGAGACAATTAGTCTTTGATAGATTTACAATTTCAACCTTTTGGAATTTCAACTTCTAAAATTAAAATTGAAAGAAAACTTTCAACTAGAGACTAATTTTTATACCGTATGTTTACAGAGTTTAGGTAAACAACGTAGTGTCTCCTCTCTTGTAGAATAGCATTTGCAACAATATTATTTTTCTAAAATTTTAGAATTTTCTGTGCTAGAATTTACACTAACTGGTAAAGTTAACATTTACTTTTGTAGTATTTTAAGCATAGTTTAATGGATATTAAAGATTCAAATATGCAAAAAAGTTTATGAAAATTCCTGCCCAACATCTTACTACCCCGTCCCATTTGTATTTCCTAAAACAGCCACCTTTTTGCAGTTCTTAACTATTTCCTCTGGTAGATCTATGATAACAATGTTATTTCTGAAATGATTAACTTTGGACATTTAAATATTTGTTGACTACCTGCCATGATATACGAGAATTGATCTCTCTTGTACCAACGGCCAACCTACTCTGATGAAAAGAGCCAGGTGGTACATCATAATTATTTTATTTTTTTTACTGAGATTTTTATTTTGCTGGAGATTTCTAATATCTTTACATATTAATTGTAGAATCATGTGCATCCCCCAAAAAAGTACATAAAACATTTTTTAAAGTGTTTAAAAAGCCTGTGCCCTTCAACAAGCTTCATGAATTGAACACCATCATACTTTTTGTTTTTTAATGTTTACTATTTGAGAGAGAGACAGAGACAGAGAGACAGAGAGAGAGAGAGAGATACAGAGTGTGAGTAGGAGTGGGGGGCAGCAGAGAGAGAGAGAGGAAGATACAGAATCCAAAGCAGGCTCCAGGCTCCAAGCTGTCAGCACAGAGCCCAACATGGGGCTCGAACTCATAAAAGGCAAGATCATGACCTGAGCTGAAATCAGACACTTAACTGACTAAGGCACCCAGGTGCCCCAACACCATCATGCTTTTAATGTCCTCTGTAAGCCTTCCTCTGACTGTATCCACCTTCCCAAAAGGTAACCACTCTCTTTGATTTGGTGTTCATGATTTTCTTGTTTTTATTTGTGATTTTGCCATCAATAAATATATGTACCCTACATATACATTTTATTTTGATGTTTTTAAATGTTAACATATGAACTTTACCCCATCTATTTGACTTAACAAAAGTATGTGGATAATTCATATTTTCATTTTATTTTTAAACCAGAGAGCAGTTTGTACTTTAACTCTGTTCTAGTTATCTATTGTTGGTTAATAGTCATTAAAAGACTAAGTGGCTTAAAAAACCTTAATATGTTATTATCACTTAGTCAGGTAGGGTTTTTGTTTGTTTCCTCTTTGTGTTGTTCTGTCATTGCAATCTCGGATACACATACTATTTCAGACAGGCTGGGTCTGGAATCATTTGAATGTTCATTGGATTACATATCTAATGCCTTAGAAGGGAACACTTAAAGAGCTTGTTGCTGAAGGAACTCTATTTTGATCTCCATGTGATGACTCCACGTGTCCTCCCTATCATGTCAACATCAAGGGATCCAGATTTCCTTCATGATGTCTTAGGCTCCAAAGACATCTGTCCCTGAAGAGAGAACGTCAGGCTAAACCATACTATCTTTTATAATGTAGTGTTGGAAATCAAGCAATGTCAACTCTGCCACATTGTATTCGTTCAGTCAGTCACAAAGCTCCATTCAACTTCAAGAGAAGAAGTAGGTTCTTCATATTGATGGTGAGTAGATAGGAAGACCACATGAGACTGAATATATTGCCATAGCTAATTTGGAAAATGTAATACACTGCAATTCATCTTCTGGTCAAAACAATTTGCATCCCTCTCACAAGCACAATGAAATCAGCCTTTCCCTATGATATCTCATCTCTTAACTACATCAGATTTAGGCTTGAGGTCCAGGATCTCATAATATATGTAAAGTTTATAAGTAGATGAGACTCTTCTGTTGCAATAACTTTAAGTCAGCTAATTGATATAAAGACCTGTGTAAACTAAAGAAATAATTAATCTGCACTGCCCCACCCCCACATACACAACCAACATACAATAGTGGGACAGTCATGATAGGAATTATAGACCATTCCACTCAAAATAATGAAAAATACAAGGTACCAGAAGTCATTGATCCATAGTAGTTCCAAAATGCATCATTTTGGAATTTCTTTCATTAGGAGTAAGTCTGAATATTTGGGAACTATTTGCAATGACTTTTAACTTCAACCTCTGGGTTCTTAGTTCTTCTAAGCCATCCTTTGTTTGCCATGGTAAATAACAATATTTAAAACTGAGTCAGTTTTGTCAATGATAATTCTAGGATCCAAAGACCTTTGCTGATTTTGTACAGTCTCTATCCATTTAGATCTAGTTGATGGTGTTCTGCCAACATAATTCTTTTTAAAGCATTGGTAGTTCCTATAATTCTTATTATGGTTCATTTTAATAGACAAAAGCTATTGTCATTTTAATAGACAAAATCTCTTCAAAATATGCCTTTTCTGTCTTGGATTTCCTACAAGGTTGTTAAGTGACAACAATCTTAAGACTTTTAGAAATTCTATTGCTTAGGGGTACCTGTATGGCTCAGTTGATTAAGTGTCCAATTCTTAATTTTGGCTCAGGTCCTGATCTCATAGTCCGTAGTCATGAGATTGAGCCCAGGGTCAGGCTCCACACTAGGCCTGGGCCCCATTTGAGATTCTCTCTCTCTCTCTCTCTCTCTCTCTCTTTTCTCTGCTCCTTCTCCCACTCATGCTCTCTCTTCAGAAAGAAAGAAAGAAAGAAAGAACAAAAGAAAGAAAGAAAGAGAAATTCTATTGCTTAACAGAAAATATCTGTAAGACATGCTGTTAAGATCCTTGAATGGAATTCTGTTTTGCCACCTCCTTAAATCTTTCTGAGGTGTCAACAAAAGCTTGTAAATCATATCTTGTCACATACCCTTTTTAAAAATTTAAGTATAGTTGACACACAATGTTACATTAGTTTCAGGTATGCAATTTAGTGATTTCACAACTCTATACATTATGCTATGCTCACTACAAGTGTAGCCATCATCACTCACCATGTAATGCTATTACAATATCATTGACTGTGTTCCTTATGCTGTGCCTTTTATTACTGTAACTTACTCATTCCATAACTGGAATTCTGTATTTAAACCATTCTCCTTGACAGCACCCTGGATTTTATGTCTTCCCAGAAGCGATTTCTCAATTTTAACATTGAGAATATGATAATCAGAGTAAGAATCGGTTTTCATAAGAGACTCTTGACTATAGCGAACAAACTGAGGGTTGCTGCTGGAGGGGTGGGGGGTGGGGGATGCGTAAATGGGTGATGGGCACTAAGGAGGGCACTTGTGGTGAGCATTGGGTGTTACATGTAAGTGATGAATCACTAAATTCTACTCCTGAAACCAATACTACACTACATGTAAACTAATTTGAATTTAAATAAAAACTTGGAAGAAAAAAAAAAGGAATAAGAATCAGTTTTATTTTAGGTCCATGCAGATCCTGGTGCCTTTCTATCTACCAGTTATCTCACTGGTTATCCCTCTTCTCATATTTTAATAGTCAATCAGAAGGCAATCAGCACCTTCAGCAGTGTGCTTAGAAACCTCTTTCTCTAGATCCTCTGGTTTAATTGGTACTTTTCTATTTTCCATGTCACTGCAGGTGATAGTATTGTTAAACTTTCTGTCACCACAGGACAAGTGCCCATTTCCCACAGGTCCTGAGATCACTGTCCTCACTTTTAGGTTCTTATTGACAGCCTCCTCGAGACCCATCAGGCTTTTGCTAAGTTTCTCTAAGGCAGTTTTATTTTTTTTCTCCCAATACCTGGCTTGAAAGCCAATTCCATGTGTTTTAGCATCTCTCCTCTTTCAGGTGCTGAAACAGCTTCCAGTTATTATTTTGGTGTGGTGTACCAGCACAAATCTTAGTGACTCCAAATAACCACCTATTTAGTGATTATCTGTCATGATTTAGGGGATTTGCTATGTTAGGTGGGTGGTTCTTACTCAAATTCTTTGGGGAAGTTGTAGTCAGATAGTGGCTGGGGCTGGCGTCTTCTGAAATCTCTGTTACACATTAATCGCCTTACTAGGAAACTCAAAACAGTTGAGGACAGGAATAATTGGGACTGCTTGCGCATTTCTTTCTTTTTGCGATCTTTCCATATGATCTCTGCAGAGCTAGATAGAAACCACATCAACCTTTACAACCTAGTTATCAAAAGACATTAAAAATAACTTTACCACATTCTATTTATTGAAGCAATCACAAGGCTTGCCCAAGTTAAAAAGGAGGAGGAAAACGTATCATCTCAAAATTTTAGAAGAACATAGGAAATCATAATTATTCTGGGCCTTTAAAAAAAAACATGGAAGCACCTGGGTGGCTCAGTCAGTTACCTGTCCACCTTGGGCTCAGTTTATGATCTCGCGATTCATGAGTTCAAGCCCCACATCAGGCTCTCTGCTGTTGGCATGGAGCCTGCTTCAGATCCTCTGTCTCCCTTTCTCTCTGCCCCTCCCCTGCTCTCTCTTTCTCTTTCTCAAAAATAAAATAAACATAAAAAAATGCAATATGTCACAGATGCAATCTGCTTCCCAAGTAAATATTATTGTCAAGATTTCACCTAAAACCTTTCTTCCTGGGTCATTTTCTTCCTTCTGAATACTATCCTTAGAAGTATTTTTAGTAAAGAATAGCTTGTTGACAGTGGGCTCTCTGATTTTCTTTGGTTGAAAATGCTTATGTAATTCTTGTACTTTAGAGAAAATGTAGACATGAAATTCCTGAATGACAGTTGTTTTTCCTCAAGGCTTTGAATATATGATTCTACTCTATATTGGTATTCTATTATTGGTTTCTACTATTGTGTTCTATTGCTGATCTTGAATAGCTCTCCCCAGTACCTTTGACTGCTCCTAGTAATTCTCTGCTTATACATCTCTCTCTTTAACTTTGCTATTCTTTAATTATGTTGTGAAGTCTCTAAATGTCAATATCTTTTCTCTTTTTTTAATTCTGCTTGGAATTTATTGGCTTCCTAAATGTAATAACTGGTAGATTTCACTAACTCTAGGAAATCTTCAGCCATTTTCTCTCTTTGTATATCCCTTTGTATGTTTTCTTTCATTTCTACTTTTAATTCTCTCCTTAGATTCATTTTGAATTTTCTCACTCTATACTCCATATTGTTCATTCCTCATTTCAAATATTTTCTTATTTTTGTGTCTGTGAAATTTATTCTGAGTTATTTCTTGTGATATGTTAGATATTTCACTTGATAGTCTATATGTCTCCTCCTTATGTTCAGCTAATTTAATCTTTTTATTAAATTTCAGTACTAATGTTTAGAGTCCTAATTAATAATATGCTTTATTAATTTATACTGTTTGTTCTTTTTCCATTATGTCACCTTAATTTCAATGGCCTCAGATTATTTTATAATACCTCTGTCTATTTACTTCTTAGCTCTATTAAATTTATTTAACTTTTATATATGAGAGGGGAGAGGTCATCCATTTTGCGGGTCTGATTGTATGTATTTTTAAAAAGTTTTGCTAACCATCTCCCTTGGCTTATTTTTTTTTAGGGGTGTAATGATACTTTTCTGTAATCTCATTTCCCTGGAATTATTTGAGTCCAGTGTCTTAAAGAGAAATTACATTTGTATCTATTAAGCTTCTGCAACTTTAACTATCAAAGAAAAGTTAATTAATTTTTCTGGTTTTGTTTTTGTTTTTGTTTTTGTTTTTGTTTTTGTTTTTTGAAAGAGAGCATCCATGTGCATAAATTCTAGACCCAAATCTAGAATTTGGGGTAGCCTGAGTTTAAGAGTCTTCTGTAGCATCTCCTTCTCGAGATGCCATTATACCCCCAAAGGTGTCACCTATTAGGTGTCTCTACTTTATACAGTTGCCTCTGATATGACCACCATACTGTTAGCCTCTGCTTTGGTATCTTTTAATCCAATTGCACAGGCTCTCCTCCTTGCACCATAAATACTCTGGGTTGGGTGACCCACCCTCAGTTGGTGCCCATCACCATGTGCTGAAGTGTCTGTAGTGAAGATTCAGGCTCTGGGATCAGCCGAGTCCTCAAAGTTAAAATCTGGAACCAGTTGTAATTCAAACCCCTGGATTAAATTTGTTTTGTAATGTTTGCCTTTCATGAAAGACCACCTCAAGCATACATTTAAAAAGCAATGTTTTCTACTGGATATGGCATTTCAAGAATGCCATATTAGAAGTGATTTATCTGAACCTATAAATTGCTACAAGATTAGAGCACTGCTTTGGCTATTTTAACTTTGTGTCTCTGGTAATCAATTTAGTCATGAATTAAATGAGGGCTCTCTCTAATAACTTCAACTCCACCTGATTGTGTTGATATATTAATACATATATTTGGAAAGGAAATTTTTTCAAATTCATTTCTTAGCTTTGCATTCACCACATTCTTAGCCTTTCACCTTTGTTTTTACATTATCATATTATATGTAATTAATATATTATGTGTTATTATACCATAAGAATTTTAGCCCTATGTACTATCATTGTCATTGGGCAAACTTTGAAGCCTGTAAATTCCTCTTCCACATCCTGTATGTTCTTTTATAAAGGAATTAGCTGAAATAGGTTCTTACATTTTAGCTGCACAAGGTCATCTAAAGTATATTGCTTTATACCGTGAATTTTCCTGCAGCTATGGTCCTCATTTTTCACTTCTCTCTATTTTGCACCCCCACATCTAGTCATCTTTCCTAAGTCTGCAACATTTTAGACTATTTCTTATGTTGCCTTTCTTTGCTGTTTTTGTGCCATGTTATCACTGTTGATTAGATCAGAGTAGTGGACCATTGTTTATTTTACATTTTGTTTGTTTGCCTTAAGGCCAAGCTATTTGTTCTGATTATGTATTTCTCTATATTTGGATTTATGGATATCCTCTAAAGCAAGAAAAATGAAGTAAATGAGGGTTCATATGTTCCAACACATCTGGCTCACCTCCACATCTCTAAGCAGATAATTCCACTCAGGAAGTGCCTCCATCCATATTCCCATTCCTCCCCAAGACGTTCTTCCATATGGCTTATCTTTTCTGAAGAGATTCAATCTGATACAATGTGCTGGGGATGGTCGTCATGCAATTGTCACACCAGCAGAAACAACTATGACCTTGAATCTCATCTGATAAAGGTTGATATGTGTCATCTAATCATCCCCTTCAAATTTCTCATGGTTGTATGTGACGATAGAATATTTCTGTTCCAGACTTCTCAATTATTCTTATTAACTCCTTAGTTACAGCTTTAAGAGCCAAACTTTCAATATCTTCTTGCTTCTGATTTTATCTCAGGAGGAAAGTAATCTGTTTTTTAAAGTCTCACTTATTTTCTTCCATATAATCACTTTGGCTTCCACTAACCCTAGTGAAAATTGAATTAGATTCCATATTTTTAGTTCCATCTTGAATCGTGGTTAGTTTTGAATATATCTCATTCTCCTCTTTATTTTTGACTCCTTTAACCTCCTAGATGTTTGCATTTTACACTTATTTTGATGAAAACTAGGTAACATATGGAATTGTTGAATCAATATGTTGTACGCCTGAAACTAATATAACACTATATATTAATGACAGTGGAATTAAAATTAAAAATAATAAAATAAATAAAACAAAATGGAAAAAGTGCTTATTGGTTCTCTAGATCAATTGCCTTCATTCTTTCTTCCTTTCTTCCTTTCTCTCTGCACACTCCTTCCATCTTTGTTTAGTTTCTTTTCCTTTTATAGTATTCATTCTCTATTCTCTGACTTTTGATTCTGAGACTAAAAACTTTTTTTTCAGACTAATCTAGTTTGTTACTCTTTGAATTCATGAGGAAATCTGATTCCTAGAGAGAGAGTATCACAGACAAAAATTTAAATTGTCTTTTGTTAGAGTTTGTGTTTATAATTTTTGTCAGTTTTTTTCTCCTCAAAGAAAATTAATCGTATTCTGTGAAATTCTGTTTACTGACACGGTTGATCACTTTTATGTCATTAAAATCACAGTCAAAGGTCTACAGCCTTGGTCAGGGCTTAGGGCATTTGATTCTTTCTTCTTGTATCTGTACCTTGGTTGAAACGAAAAATTGAAAATTGCGTTCTTTAGGAAGTATGAAGAAGAAAGCCTCTAACACTTTACATATTTATCTCCCATTTATATTTATCTGACTGTTAAATCTGAGGAGAAAACCGTCACTATACGTACAAGGGAGGTGTACCTCTCTGTTTTTTCAACATGAGCTCATTCTCCAGCAATCCATGGACTAAGCCCACAGGGGCTTCCCTGCAGCAGATGCCAGCAACCCTTCCTCTGGTTCTGTGTATGTATGTGCATATAATTCTCATTTAATAGAGAAGCTACCAAAAGTCCATTTGCCCTGAGTCATATTGTGTTTTCTGGGGACATTTGCCCCTGAACTGTATTCTGTTCTCGAGCAACAAAAATATCGATCCCTGTGTCCTTTCCTCTGTTTCTCAACTTGGTTTCCCTAAGAACTCTCACGAAACTCTTTTAGGAATAATAATACATTTCATATGATTAAATGTCTATAGGTTACTTTTTTTAAAGTTTATTTATTTATTTTGAGAGAGAGAATGAGAGAGAGCAGAGGGAGGGGCAGAGAGAAAGGAGAGACAGAAGCCTAAACAGGCTCCCTGCAGTCAGCACAGAGCCTGAGGCGGGGATCCATCTCATGACCATGAGATCATGACCTGAGCCAAAACCAAGAGTCAGAAGCTTAACTGACTGAGCCACTCTGGCGCCCCTACAGGTTACTTTTAAAGCCTATTGTCTTCATATATTTTTTATTGTAAATAAATGTCAAAGGCATTGTATTAAAGAAAAGGGAACTGAGACTCGAAAGATGAAATCGCCCACTAAAGTTTATATGGATGCTCAATGGCAGACCTGAGGCAAGAACTAAAATCTGCCAACATAAAACTATACTCCAAGAACATTGCATACCCTTAAAATGCATTTACGTGATTGAGCTGAAGAGCATGGCACATTAGCCCTGGAAATCTGAACAGTCACAGTCAAATCCTCAGGTGGTAGATGTCAGATGTTTGACATTTCTGCCATTACGGAGCTCTCTTGCCCCTAGCAATCCCAAGGCTCTGTGTCTCTCCAGACCCAGGACACTCATGCAAATGATCCACTTAATGTAAGGAAGGAAACTTTTGACTGTTGCATTGATAGGAAATGTGAAGGAGTTTAAGTAGAGAAGTGTGAGCTAATCATCGCAAAGCTGTCTGAGCAGCTAAGAGTCTTTCACGGTATTAATGAGGCTTTAACACTGTTCCTTCTTTGTTATTTGTCTTGCTTGTTCTACATTAGTAACTCTTTTTTACCACATTAGAGAGGCTTGGAAATTGCTTGATGAAACACCTATCTATTCTGGCAAGAGTGCTTTCATGATTAGATTCCTGGCTGTGTAATTTTGCTTTCATGGTACTCTATCCAGCTCAATAATCGGAAAGGTCACAAGTGTAGTTCTTTCTAGGCCAGGCAGTGTTACACAGCTGACACAAAGCTGGAAATGGATGTCACCATGTGTCACTGATGTGAAAGGCTCAGCAATGCTAATCGTTTTAGTAAAGATGATTGGTAGAAGTTTATTCCAAAGGAGTACATATGATAATTAATGGCCAGGAACTGGCCAGTAATGTACAGAGAGATGAAAGTTGATTATGATCAATCAATTGACTGAAGCTACATTTGTAACACTTTGCTTAGCAATTTTGTTTATTTTCTCAAAATTACATGACCATTATGGCAATTTATGTGTGTGGGTCTATTTCTGGACTTTCTCTTCTGTTTCATTGTTCTCTATGGCTGTGTTTGCATGATGTCCACACTGTCTTGATTACTGTAGCTCTATAGCAAGACTTGGAAACAAATAGTACAAATCCTCTAACATTATTTTTCTTTTCAAAGTTATTTTGACTATTCTAGTTCCTTTATCTTGTAATGAGTTTTAAAATTAACTTGTTGACTTACAAAAAATTCTGAAAGAATTTTATGGTGAATTTATGGATCAATTTGGGAAGATTTGATGTCTTAATATTGATACTTGCAATGCATAAATAAACATGGTCTATCTCTCCATTTTTAACATCTTAATTTGTCTGTAAGTATTTTTTAGTTTTTACCATAAAAATCCTTTGGATATTTAATTAGATTTCTATCCAATCATTTGGGATTTTTTGGTACTATTATTAATAGTACTGTTTTATTTTTTTGTTTTAATTATCAGTTGAAACATAATTCAAATACCAGTGATGAGTTAGTATATAGAAAGAAAATTGACTTTAGTATAAAATCTTTTATCTCATAATCTTATAAAACCATTACTAGTTCTAAGAGCTTTTTATAGATTTCTTGGGATGTTTTATGTAGACAATCATGACATTTACAAAAAAACCACAGTTTTACTTCTTCCTTTCTAATATGCATGCCTCTGATTTTCTTTCGTCTCTCATTCACTACCTAATTATTCTAATACAAGGTTGAATTTGAATGGTAAGAGAAGAATGTGTTTCTGGGACATCTTTTTGTTATTCATTAATCTTTTAAAGGGAATCATATTTTTCTTAAGGAGAATTTAAATGATGCTGTTTCCTTGTTACTTGTTTCCAAATTGGTCTTTCTTATATTATTTGTCCCCATGCATATGGAAGGTGGGTTACAAAACTCTCAGGGGGTGAAGAGCTAAGGGAACAATGCAGAAAGGTTATACAGATGTATGCAAAAGACAAAGGGAAAAACACAGAAATAAACTGGCCTCATCAATCTCAAGCATTAACAGATTTTTTAGAGCAGTGATGGGAAATAACAGGCTAGCAGGTCCATTCTTCTCCCTAACGTCCACGGCAGAGATTTCTCTTTCTAAGTTTGTTTGTTTGTTTATTTATTTTGAGAGGCAGAGAGAGAGAGATGAGAGAGAGAGAGAGAGAGAGAGAGAGAGGAGAGAGAGAGAGCAGAGCAAAGGCAGAGAGAGACAGGGAGAGAGAGGAAGAGAATCCCAAGCAGGCTCTGCACTGTGAGTGTGAAGCCTGATGTGGGGCTTGATGCCACAAACTGTAAGATCACAACCTGAGCTGAAATCAAGTGGCCATGGCTTAACCGACTGAGGCACCCAGACACCCCCCAAGGCAGGTATTTCTAATACAGCCCACAGACATGCCTCCCTCCCCCGTTCAGTAAACTTCCCTTAGTAGCTGTCAGCCACCAGGCTCTCTGTGTGGGACAAGACTTTTTTTCTATTTCTTTTTGAATACCTGCATTCTGTGTTGCTAGAGAGAGTCTTAGTTTGCAATCTCTCTGAAATGTTCGGGAGGATAAATAACAACACTATTCCAATGAGCCATTGAGCCAATTTTTGGTTTGGCTTTAAAATTTCTTAGGGCCCATAGTCTGAGTTATTACTCAGTGTCCTGTCAGTCTATTAGAACTGACTGAACTCGAGTATATGCTCATGAGGGCAGAGGATTTTGTTTGTCTTATTCAGCATGTAACCTTAGTACCTTAAGGCAAATTTCCCAAATACTTAATGCTTAATCAAAATATGAAACAATTGTGGGAAGCAGGCACAGCACAAGCCCCATTTTGTTGATGAGAAAACAAAATCAGAAGGGTCTTTTGACTTGTTTAAAACACACACACACACACACACACACACATGGGGGTGTCTCAGTCAGCAACACACTGTTGATCTCAGCTCAGGTCTTGATCTTAGGTGTGTGAGTTCAAGCCCTACTATGGGATCTTCACTGGGCATGAATCTACTAAAAATACCAACACACACACACACGCGCGTGCACGCGCACACACACACACACACACACACACACACACACACAGTAAGCAGCACAATCCCTTCACCTTTGCCCCTTCCTTTTTGAGTGACTCCAAAACTAAAGGTTATTCAGTACTTGTTGATAGCTGGTTTTCACTCAAATGAGGTTGCTAAGGAGAGAAAATCAGAGAAAACCCAATGAACCTTAGCACCTAGAAAATACCATTTGATATACAGAGACATATGAAAAGAATTCAGAATCATTAGCTTTTAAAAAGATACCAGCACTTTTGTGGCTATCCATTACATGAGGGTACAAGAACCTACATGATTCAACGAAGCTGCTCTCTAGAATGCTCAACAGGTCAGGAAACTATCATAACAAACATTTCAGAGGCTTTCTTTTGTGCCTGATCACTTGTCACTCAACACTCCTAAATTATTTCAATTTATCTTTTATTTGTAAAAATTTTTTAAAAACTTATTTAAAATCCAATTAATTGACATTATCCTTAATAAACGTTTAAGAGAAGCAGCTAAAATATATTTTCTCACTTTCTATTACCTTCTATTGTCTCTGCAAATTTATCCCAAACTTTTCTGCTTTAAAATAATAATTATTATTATTTAAAGAAATCCAAGAGTTCAATATGCATGTTCTGTAAAATAATAAAATGATAAAAGAGGACTCTCATAAATACTTAGGATCCGTTTAGAATTGCACCTGCCTCATTTTACAAATATGTGAGTGCTGAACATGAGTTTTTGAATTTCTGGCTTTATCAAAACTCTTAAAGATTCAGTTAGTTAATGGTAGGCACCTGAAATTTTATTTATTATTTATTTATTCATTTATTTATTAAGTTTATTTCTTTTATTTTGAGAGAGAGTGACAGAGCACATGAGCTGGTGAGGGGGAGAGAGAGGGAGAGAGAGAATCCCAACCAGGCTCTGCAGTGTCAGCACAGAACCCGATGTGGGGCTCGACCTCACAAACCGTGAGATCATGACCTGAGCCGAAAGCAAAAGTCTGAAGCTTAACAGACTGAGCCACCCAGGTGCCCCGACACCTAAAGTTTTAATATCTACCATTTTAAATACAACAACCTTAAGATAAACTAAAGCAGCACATAAAAAGCGGTTCACCACCTAACAGATATCTCCTCTGACCTAACTCAGCCACAAATCTTTCTTTCTCTAAACCTATCCAAAACACAAAGCTAATACAATATGGGCTGAAACGCATTGCAATGATACCCAGATTATCTACAGCTCATTGAATTTCACTTCATTTCAATTGGATAAATACCAATTCTCTTTCTTAGACCTGGGAGAGACGAGCAAATCACCAATAATGCTACAACTGTCTGCAATATATTCCTTTCTATTCTTTCTTTTGAACACACAAAAATGGTGCTGAATTGCTTCGGAGTGAACTATTTCCCCACTGTTCCCTGCAAGCCACTTTTCAGATAGTGATGCATGTTCTATTTACAGTGTATGCTGGCTTCCAATTTTTCAGAATAGAATACTTCTTGAAGGAACTTGACTATTCCTCTCTTACATTGATTTTAATAGAGCCTCAAAACAAATTGCAAAGTCAGCAAAATTCACCCTCAACCTGTGGATGGATAGATGATAGATAGATAGGTAGATAGATACTCAAACACACACACACACACACACACACACACACACACACACAGATTAGCATATATTTCTTCATGGTGTAGTAGATACAGGCCAAATGTCTACTGAGAGAAATGTTTGTGTTTCCACTACCCAGATACAGAGACTATTGAAAAATTAAAAGAGACTATTAACAGGCATTTGACTTTGGGCAAGTTACATAACCTCTCTGTGTCACTCTTTCCTCCCTTAATAAATGGGAATAATAACAATAATAATAATAAATATTTCAGAGGATAATATGCAAATAATTTAATAAATATAAAGTTCTCAGAATAGTGTATTGCATTCTGTACTTTTATATAAAAATTTTTTATTAGATTACTCATTCACACACACAAATGCTCTATTTTATTAATTTTGGCATTAATGTGTTTATTTCCTTCCTTTTAAAAAATGTTCCATTCAAAGTCACAGGGATAAAAGCACATAAATATAGTAAGTGATATTGTGATAATGTTGTATGGGGACAGATGGTTAGCTACACATGTAATGAGCATAGTATAATGTATAAAGTTGTATCACTTTGTACACCTCAAATTAATGTAACTGTGTGTCAACTATACTCATATAAAAAAATAAAATGAAATAAAATAAAAATGTTTCAATCGATGAAAGAATTGAAAATGTTTAACATTTGTAACTACAAATTCTAAATCTGTGGAGATCACACATATTCAAATTATGGTGAGATTTGGTTTGATTTTTAAATCAAGATTCCATAAAAAAAAACCCACACCTAATGAATGTTGACTACATTCAAGTAATCCACTCTGAAGGTCAAGCATGCACTTCTTTTTTAGGACATTTGAAGGCACTTTTAGGATTTTTTTAAATATTTTATTTTTTTTTAAGAGAGAGAGAGAAAAAGAGAGAGAGAGAGAGAGAGAGAGAGAGAGAATGAGTGGGGGAGGGGAAGAGAGAGGGAGACAAAGAATCCAAAGCAGGCTCCAGGCTCTGCTGTCAGCACAGAGCCCAATTGTGGGGCTCGAACTCATGGACCATGAGATCATGACCTGAGCCAAAGTCAGACTGAGCCACCCAGGCACCCCAAAATAGTTTTTTAAGTCCTCTCTACAGCCACCATGGAGCTCAAACTCATAACTCTGGGATCAAGAGTCTTATGCTCCACCAACTGAGCCAGCCAGGAGTCCAGGTAGGAGCACAATGTTATGCATACCTAGTAAAAATTTTTTTCCTTACTTTATTGTATACTTTATTTTTAATGCATTTTCTATTTTAATCACCCACCAGAGACTCTATAGTTAACTCTGAATGATGTTTTTGCATGATCCTAAAACCAAACCTATCCACAAATAGTGCATATGTAACACAACCCAGAAAATTCATATAAATAAGATTAAATCTACTTCCCAAAGAAAAGGAAATTCCAAAAATATTTAACAAAGAGAGGTTACTAATGTGGATATTTAGGCTCAGAAATATATGCCCCCCAAATGCAGCAGCAACCTACTTATCAAATTGCTTTTGTGCAATCTCAAACCTCTGAAAATTCAGCCCAACAAACCATTTATTTATTTATTTTTCTTGTTGTGCCAGGAAAAGTTTCTAAATAGCAAACAGCAAACATGACAGTCTCTACTTTCAGTGTCCAAAGTTTAACAGAAGAGATACACATTAGAATTTAATCACGGGGTTCCGGAAGATGGCGGCTTAGGAGGACGCGGGGCTCACAGCGCGTCCTGCCGATCACTTAGATTCCACCTACACCTGCCTAAAGAACCCAGAAAACCGCCAGAGGATTAGCAGAAGGGAGTCTCCGGAGTCAAGCGCAGACCAGAGGCCCACGGAAGAGGGTAGGAAGGGCGGCGAGGCGGTGCGCGCTCCACGGACTGGCGGGAGGGAGCCGGGGCGGAGGGGCGGCTCGCCGGCCAAGCAGAGCCCCCGAGTCTGGCTGGCAAAAGCGGAGGGGCCGGACGGACTGTGTTCCGACAGCAAGTGCGACTTAGCGTCTGGGAGGTCAGAAGTTAACAGCTCTGCTCGGAAAGCGGGAAGGCTGGAGGACAAAGGGAGGGAGAGCTGCTGAGCCCCCGACGACAGAGCTCAGCTTGGCGGGGAACAAAGGCGCCAGCGCCATCTCCCCCGCCCATCCCCCAGCCAAAATCCCAAAGGGAACCAGTTCCTGCCAGGGAAATTGCTCGCTCCGCGCAAACACCCAACTCTGTGCTTCTGCGGAGCCAAACCTCCGGCAGCGGATCTGACTCCCTCCCGCTGCCACAGGGCTCCTCCTGAAGTGGATCACCTAAGGAGAAGCGAGCTAAGCCTGCCCCTCCAGCCCCCGTGCACCTTGCCTACCCACCCCAGCTAATACGCCAGATCCCCAGCAACACAAGCCTGGCAGTGTGCAAGTAGCCCAGACGGGACACGCCACCCCACAGTGAATCCCGCCCCTAGGAGAGGGGAAGAGAAGGCACACACCAGTCTGACTGTGGCCCCAGCAGTGGGCTGGGGGCAGACATCGGGTCAGACTGCGGCCCCGCCCACTAACTCCAGTTATACACCACAGCACAGGGGAAGTGCACTGCAGGTCCTCACCACGCCAGGGACTCTCCAAAATGACCAAACGGAAGAATTCCCCTCAGAAGAATCTCCAGGAAATAACAACAGCTAATGAACTGATCAAAAAGGATTTAAATAATATAACAGAAAGTGAATTTAGAATAATAGTCATAAAATTAATCGCTGGGCTTGAAAACAGTATACAGGACAGCAGAGAATCTCTTGCCACAAAGATCGAGGGACTAAGGAACAGTCACGAGGAGTTGAAAAACGCTTTAAACGAATTGCAAAACAAAATGGAATCCACGATGGCTCGGCTTGAAGAGGCAGAGGAGAGAATAGGTGAACTAGAAGATAAAGTTATGGAGAAAGAGGAAGCTGAAAGAAAGAGAGATAAAAAAATCCAGGAGTATGAGGGGAAAATTAGAGAACTAAGTGATACACTAAAAAAAAATAATATACGCATAATTGGTATCCCAGAGGAGGAAGAGAGAGGGAAGGGTGCTGAAGGGGTACTTGAACAAATTATAGCTGAGAACTTCCCTGAACTGGGGAAGGAAAAAGGCATTGAAATCCAAGAGGCACAGAGAACTCCCTTCAGACGTAACTTGAATCGATCTTCTGCACGACATATCATAGTGAAACTGGCAAAATACAAGGATAAAGAGAAAATTCTGAAAGCAGCAAGGGATAAACGTGCCCTCACATATAAAGGGAGACCTATAAGACTCGTGACTGATCTCTCCTTTGAAACTTGGCAGGCCAGAAAGGCTTGGCACGATATCTACAGTGTGCTAAACAGAAAAAATATGCAGCCGAGAATCCTTTATCCAGCAAGTCTGTCATTTAGAATAGAAGGAGAGATAAAGGTCTTCCCAAACAAACAAAAACTGAAGGAATTTGTCGCCACGAAACCAGCCCTACAAGAGATCCTAAGGGGGATCCTGTGAGACAAAGTACCAGAGACATCACTACAAGCATAAAACATACAGACATCACAATGACTCTAAACCCATATCTTTCTATAATAACACTGAATGTAAATGGATTAAATGCGCCAACTAAAAGACATAGGGTATCAGAATGGATAAAAAAACAAGACCCATCTATTTGCTGTCTACAAGAGACTCATTTTAGATCTGAGGACACCTTTAGATTGAGAGTGAAGGGATGGAGAACTATCTATCATGCTCCTGGAAGCCAAAAGAAAGCTGGAGTAGCCATACTTATATCAGACAAACTAGACTTTAAATTAAAGGCTGTAACAAGAGATGAAGAAGGGCATTATATAATAATCACAGGGTCTATCCACCAGGAAGAGCTAACTATTATAAATGTCTATGCGCCAAATACCCGAGCCCCCAGATATATAAAACAATTACTCATAAACATAAGCAACCTTATTGATAAGAATGTGGTCATTGCAGGGGACTTTAACACCCCACTTACAGAAATGGATAGATCATCTAGACACACAGTCAATAAAGAAACAAGGGCCCTGAATGATACATTGGATCAGATGGACTTGACAGATATATTTAGAACTCTGCATCCCAAAGCAACAGAATATACTTTCTTCTCGAGTGCACATGGAACATTCTCCAAGATAGATCATATACTGGGTCACAAAACAGCCCTTCATAAGTTTACAAGAATTGAAATTATACCATGCATACTTTCAGACCACAATGCTATGAAGCTTGAAATCAACCACAGGAAAAAGTCTGGAAAACCTCCAAAAGCATGGAGGTTAAAGAACACCCTACTAACGAATGAGTGGGTCAACCAGGCAATTAGAGAAGAAATTAAAACATATATGGAAACAAACGAAAATGAAAATACAACAATCCAAACGCTTTGGGACGCAGCGAAGGCAGTCCTGAGAGGAAAATACATTGCAATCCAGGCCTATCTCAAGAAACAAGAAAAATCCCAAATACAAAATCTAACAGCACACCTAAAGGAAATAGAAGCAGAACAGCAAAGGCAGCCTAAACCCAGCAGAAGAAGAGAAATCATAAAGATCAGAGCAGAAATAAACAATATAGAATCTAAAAAAACTGTAGAGCAGATCAACGAAACCAAGAGTTGGTTTTTTGAAAAAATAAACAAAATTGACAAACCTCTAGCCAGGCTTCTCAAAAAGAAAAGGGAGATGACCCAAATAGATAAAATCATGAATGAAAATGGAATGATTACAACCAATCCCTCAGAGATACAAACAATTATCAGGGAATACTATGAAAAATTATATGCCAGCAAATTGGACAACCTGGAAGAAATGGACAAATTTCTAAACACCCACACTCTTCCAAAACTCAATCAGGAGGAAATAGAAAGCTTGAACAGACCCATAACCAGCGAAGAAATTGAATCGGTTATCAAAAATCTCCCAACAAATAAGAGTCCAGGACCAGATGGCTTCCCAGGGGAGTTCTACCAGACATTTAAAGCAGAGATAATACCTATCCTTCTCAAGCTATTCCAAGAAATAGAAAGGGAAGGAAAACTTCCAGACTCATTCTATGAAGCCAGTATTACTTTGATTCCTAAACCAGACAGAGACCCAGTAAAAAAAGAGAACTACAGGCCAATATCCCTGATGAATATGGATGCAAAAATTCTTAATAAGATACTAGCAAATCGAATTCAACAGCATATAAAAAGAATTATTCACCATGATCAAGTGGGATTCATTCCTGGGATGCAGGGCTGGTTCAACATTCGCAAATCGATCAACGTGATACATCACATTAACAAAAAAAAAGAGAAGAACCATATGATCCTGTCAATCGATGCAGAAAAGGCCTTTGACAAAATCCAGCACCCTTTCTTAATAAAAAACCCTTGAGAAAGTCGGGATAGAAGGAACATACTTAAAGATCATAAAGGCCATTTATGAAAAGCCCACAGCTAACATCATCCTCAACGGGGAAAAACTGAGAGCTTTTTCCCTGAGATCAGGAACACGACAGGGATGCCCACTGTCACCGCTGCTGTTTAATATAGTGCTGGAAGTTCTAGCATCAGCAATCAGACAACAAAAGGAAATCAAAGGCATCAAAATTGGCAAAGATGAAGTCAAGCTTTCGCTTTTTGCAGATGACATGATATTATACATGGAAAATCCGATAGACTCCACCAAAAGTCTGCTAGAACTGATACATGAATTCAGCAAAGTTGCAGGATACAAAATCAATGTGCAGAAATCAGTTGCATTCTTATACACTAACAATGAAGCAACAGAAAGACAAATGAAGAAACTGATCCCATTCACAATTGCACCAAGAAGCATAAAATACCTAGGAATAAATCTAACCAAAGATGTAAAAGATCTGTATGCTGAAAACTATAGAAAGCTTATGCAGGTAATTGAAGAAGATATAAAGAAATGGAAAGACATTCCCTGCTCATGGATTGGAAGAATAAATATTGTCAAAATGTCAATACTACCCAAAGCTATCTACACATTCAATGCAATCCCAATCAAAATTGCACCAGCATTCTTCTCGAAACTAGAACAAGCAATCCTAAAATTCATATGGAACCACAAAAGGCCCCGAATAGCCAAAGTAATTTTGAAGAAGAAGACCAAAGCAGGAGGCATCACAATCCCAGACTTCAGCCTCTACTACAAAGCTGTCATCATCAAGACAGCATGGTATTGGCATAAAAACAGACACATAGACCAATGGAATAGAATAGAAACCCCAGAACTAGACCCACAAACGTATGGCCAACTCATCTTTGACAAAGCAGGAAAGAACATCCAATGGAAAAAAGACAGTCTCTTTAACAAATGGTGCTGGGAGAACTGGACAGCAACATGCAGAAGGTTGAAACTAGACCACTTTCTCACACCAGTCACAAAAATAAACTCAAAATGGATAAAGGACCTGAATGTGAGACAGGAAACCATCAAAACCTTAGAGGAGAAAGCAGGAAAAGACCTCTCTGACCTCAGCCGTAGCAATCTCTTACTCGGCACATCCCCAAAGGCAAGGGAATTAAAAGCAAAAGTGAATTACTGGGACCTTATGAAGATAAAAAGCTTCTGCACAGCAAAGGAAACAACCAACAAAACTAAAAGGCAACCAACGGAATGGGAAAAGATATTTGCAAATGACACATCGGACAAAGGGCTAGTATCCAAAATCTATAAAGAGCTCATCAAACTCCACACCCGAAAAACAAATAACCCAGTGAAGAAATGGGCAGAAAACATGAATAGACACTTCTCTAAAGAAGACATCCGGATGGCCAACAGGCACATGAAAAGATGTTCAACGTCGCTCCTTATCAGGGAAATACAAATCAAAACCACACTCAGATACCACCTCACGCCAGTCAGAGTGGCCAAAATGAAGAAATCAGGAGACTATAGATGCTGGAGAGGATGTGGAGAAACAGGAACCCTCTTGCACTGTTGGTGGGAATGCAAATTGGTGCAGCCGCTCTGGAAAGCAGTGTGGAGGTTCCTCAGAAAATTAAAAATAGACCTACCCTATGACCCAGCAATAGCACTGCTAGGAATTTATCCAAGGGATACAGGAGTACTGATGCATAGGGGCACCTGTACCCCAATGTTTATAGCGGCACTCTCAACAATAGCCAAATTATGGAAAGAGCCTAAATGTCCATCAACTGATGAATGGATAAAGAAATTGTGGTTTATATACACAATGGAATACTACGTGGCAATGAGAAAAAATGAAATATGGCCTTTTGTAGCAACATGGATGGAACTGGAGAGTGTGATGCTAAGTGAAATAAGCCATACAGAGAAAGACAGATACCATATGGTTTCACTCTTATGTGGATCCTGAGAAACATAACAGAAACCCATGGGGGAGGGGAAGGAAAAAAAAAAAAAAAAAAAAAGAGGTTAGAGTGGGAGAGAGCCAAAGCCTAAGAGACTGTTAAAAACTGAGAACAAACTGAGGGTTGATGGGGGGTGGGAGGGAGGGCAGGGTGGGAGGGAGGGCAGGGTGGGTGATGGGTATTGAGGAGGGCACCTTTTGGGATGAGCACTGGGTGTTGTATGGAAACCAATTTGACAGTAAATTTCATATATTAAAAAATTAAAAAAAAAAAAAAAAAAAAGAGATACACATTAAATAAATAATTATCAAATACTTAAACACTAGTGTGATAACTGTAATTGTTATATATAACCTTAAGCTAATTGTTTACATCATGTGACCCGCAGTTTTCATAGGTTTAAAATAGGTATCATAAAACATTTTACAAGGTGTGTTGGGATTAGATAGATATGTAAAATATTTGACATATATTAAGCACTCATTAAATAAGAGGTATTGAAAAAAGAAATACTAAAACAATTTGTTTCTAAATGTATTTTTAAGTATTGGGGAGAATCATTAATCACTTAAATATTTTAATAGAAAAATATGCTTGTAATGTTTTCTTATAATTGTAAAGTTAGTAGAGAATTATAATAACTTTAATTTTATAACAAAATCTAATATTCCATAGCTTACGTTATTCAAAGCACATCTGAATACATTTATTCTGCTGCTTACTGTGGGGCACAGACTGAAAATTTTCCATGTAAGAAGCAGCCAGATAAAAACTAAAGCCTATAATATAGATCTTCTTCTTTGATGAGGCTTATTATAATATAAGAAATTTTTAATGATTTCCTATTTTGAGGAACTTAGTGTTACCTGGGCGATAAATACCAATTCTCTTTTGTTTGTTCTTTCTTAATCACTTGTTCATATATTGTAGACTTGAATATCATCTCCCCTGTCTGGATTCACAGTTTCTCCATTAATAAATACTGTCAATGGGGTCACAAGAATTGGTTCAAATATGATCTTACCAGTGATTTACATTATGCCCCTAGATCCCCTTTCTGTGTCAGAATTTACATTAGAGGAAAATTTGAAGTAGTGAATTACTTGACCAGTTCTTTAATATAACATATTTAAAATATTTGAAATCATCCAAATTTCTTTCATTTAAGACATCCTGATGCTGGTGACCTGTCTCTTCCAAGTATTTCCTGGACATTGCTCACTCTGGACTTTATTTTTATTTCCTAATACTAGAACATATCATATCTAATCAACAGTCCAACAGTCTATTCATTTTACTTCATGGTTAATTTCTCTGGAAATCAAATCCTCTCTCTTTAGGTGGCTACACTTTCCTTAAAAATCTTTTTTCGTTCTTCAGAAAGTACATTCCTGACCCAATTCCCTATTCTCTCTAATTTATATATCTGATAATAATATGTGTGTGTGTGTATATATACATATATTTATGTATATATATATATATAATATACATTTCAAATGCATGTATATTGGGGCACCTGCGTGGCTCAGTTGGTTGGGTGTCTGACTTCAGCTCAGGTCATGGTCTCACAGCTCATGAGTTCAAGCCCCACGTCGGGCTCTGTGCTGACAGTTCAGAGCCTATAGCCTTCTTCAGATTCTCTCTCTCTCTCTCTCTCTCTCTCTCTCTCTCTCTCTCTGTCTCTCCCCCCTCCTGCACTCATGCTCTGTCTCTCTGTCTCAAAAATAAATAAATGTTAAAAAGATTTAAAAAAATAAAATGCATGTATATTAAAGTCTACTAAATACTTAATATCTATATATACTATTAAAAAACGATGTAGATATACACCCTTTGTAAAGAATTCCCTAGGGACCCTCCTATAAATACATGCATATTCCCACATAATATACAGTTTATATTTTAAGTCGAACTATCCTAAATGCATCGTGCCAATTTGATAAATATGTATAAATTATATAAGTCTGGTGCCGGGAGGCAGGTAACACAATTCTTCCTATCTTGCAGGAAATCTCACTGGTAGCCATAGGCAACAAAGTAGCTTTATAGAAGTTGCTTCCCTTAAGTGGTACAAAAAGTGGACACTGTAAAATGTTAGGGGTCTCTCTTAGATTCTAAAAGAGTACTTGAAAAGGCAAGAGTGATGGAAAATTTGAGATGAAAAATAGGAAAATCAAAAGAACACGTTCAACCAAATGATCTAAGTGTATTTCTTGGGACTAACAGCTCTAAGTCATGTGGTAGCTGAGCTTTTTAGTACACCAGTGGGAGTATGAACGAAGGCAGTAATTTTCATTTAAAATGCCAAGAATATATAGTGCTAATACCAATTATCACAGCAGTGGTCATGGAAACTTTTCACTTCAAAATTACAGCTCCGCACAGTGTAAAATGTGTGAGTATAACTTGCTGTTTTCACTCCCTCACACCCCCTCACTCTTTAGCCATTTTTAATCTGTTTCCAGCCACTCCCTTTTGAGAAATGGCCTGAGTATTACTAATGGTCCCAAGATGGACAAATGTAGTCACATCTTTAGTAAGTCAACTGAAAAATTTGTATTGAGTGCATCATTCTATGGTCTCATGGATCTGAATACAGGGTTGAATGCGGCAAGAACTCTTGTTCTAAAAGAAACCCCTGTTCAATGAGGAGCATAAAAACATGTAAATATTTATGATTCAAATCACTGTTTTTTCAATGTTTTTTACTTATTTTGAGAGAGAGGAAAAGAGAGAGAGACTGAGTGGAAAAGGGCCAGAGAGAGGGAGATAGAGAATCTCAAGTGGCCTCTACGCTGAAAGCATGAGACTCACAATGCATGGGATCATGACCTGAGCCAAAACCAAGATTTGGACGTTTAACCTACTGAGCCCCCCAGACACCCCAGTGTGTTGTGTTTTGATGTCAGTATAAAGTCCTATCAGACTCTAGAGGTAAGATCAAGGACTCAAAAAATAATCTGAAAGATTTCACTGAAATTTTTAAATTTAAATTACAGTTTTGTAGAATATACAGTTTCTAGAAAATTAGCAGTAGGAGTCACCTCAGGAACTTCCAGTGAGGAAAAAAAGTTATACAAAGGTTTTCTGCATCTAAAAACATTCTGTCTCTCCAAAGCTATCATATTTGTATGTCAGAGAGCATTATATTTCCAAGTTATAGATCTGAGAGTTCTAGAATGGAACTTATTACAATGGAGAGAAGACACAAAATACCCGTCAGAAATGGGAGGAGTAATATCATCACAGATTATATAGACATAAAAAGATACTAAAGAAATATTTTTAACAAATTTATGCAAGTTAATCTGACAGATTATCTGAAATGGACACATTCCTTAAAAAGCAAACTACCAAAGATCACTGTATTAGAGTTCTCCAGAGAAATAGAACCAGCATTTATATGGAGAGAGAAGTATTGTGAGGAATTGTTTCACATGATGATGGAGGCTGGCAGATGTTAACATTATAGGGGTAGTCACCAAGCTCACCCATCCAATGTCTAGCAGGCTCAAGACCATTAGAGCCAATGTTTCAACTCGAGTCTGAAGGCAGGAAAAGGCCAATGCCCCCGTTTGAACCATTTAGCAAGCAGAATAATTCTTGTTTACTAAGATGAAGGCCAGCCATTTTACTATATTCAGGCCTTCAACTTATTGGACAAGGCTCACCTACATTAGTAAGAGCAATCTTCTTTACTCAATCTACCAATTTAATTGTAAATATCATCCCCAATATCCTTACAGAAACACCCAGAATAATGTTTGATTAGATACCTGGGCATCCTATGGTCCAGTCAAGTTGACACATAAACTTAGCTATCATACTCACTCAGGAAAAAATTAAAAAAAAAAAAAACCTGAACAACTCAATATCTGCTACAAAATTGAATTTTAGTCACAAATATTCCTGCCAAGAATCTTCCATTCCTATGGTTTCCTGGTAAATTCTACTAAACATATAGGAATAAATCGTACCAAGTTTATACAAATTCTTCTAGAAAATTAAAGGCGCAGAAATATTTACCAACTCATTCTAAAAAGATTGGCATTATTCTGATACCAAAATAAACGTAGATATAATAAATTAAAATAGAGACCAATACCAAATATCAATGCAAATTTTAACATACTTTTAGAAAATCGTATATAACAATACGTAAAATGGATAATTCATCAATTCCAGGTAGATTTTATCCCAGAAATGCAAGTTTAGTTTAACATTTGAAAATTAATCGATATAATTTGCCATGTTATCAGGCAAAAAAGAAAAATCATCTGGTCGTCTCACATATGCAGAAAAATCACTTGAGCTGAGCCAATATTTCCTAATCAAAATCTTTAGTAAGATGAAACACCTGGGTGGCTCAGTAAGTCGAGCATCTGACTTCAGCTCAGGTCATGATCTCATGGTTCATAAGTTCTAGCCCCACATCAGGCTCTGCACTGACAGCATGGAGCCTGCTTGGGATTCTCTCTCTCCCTCTCTCTCTCTCTCTGCCCCTGTCCCACTCGGGCTCTCTCTCTCTCAAAATTAATAAATAAATAAACTTTAAAAAATCCTTAATAAGCTAGAAATGAAAGAAAACTTTTCAACCTTGTAAATATATCTTTCAAAAACCATTAGCTTACAACATATTTAATGATGAGTGATTGAATGCTTTCCTCCTAATATCAAGAATAAGGTAAAGATGACTGCTCTTGCCATCTTTAACATCATACAGGAGGGTCTAAGTTGTATAATAAGAAAAAGAAATATGGGCATCCAGGTTGAAAAAGAAAGAATAAAAACTTTTTTTTATTCATAGACAAAATTATCAACTATTTAAAATATTCTATATAATCGACAAAAGTGTTAGTATAACTAAGTGAGTTTATCACAGTGGTAGGATAGAAAAATCAATATCCCCAAATTATATTTTTACACAGTAACAAAGAAAGAGCCAGAAATTGACATTTTAAAAATAGAGTTTATAATAGTATAAAAATATGATTTCTAGAGGTAAATCTGACAAAATATGTACAAGATCTATACCTGAAAATTAAAGATTGTTGATGGAAATTATAAATGACCTGAAGTAAATGGTTGTGCATGATACATTTCATCCACATTGATTGCAAAAATAAATATCGTTAAAATAATAATACCTCCAAAATCAATCTATGAATTAAATGGAACCACCAGTTTATAAATTGGCAAACTGATTCTAACATTGATATAAAAATATAAAGGAACCAGAAAAGCTGAACCATCTTTGCAAAGAAGAACAAGGATGGAGGACTTAAGATTATAATAAGTCTATAGTAATCATGAGAAATTTTTTGCTGGTGATAGATATGTTGTTTGTCTTAAAGATGGAGATTGTTTCGTGGCTATTTACATATCTGCACACTTGAATACATGTGATTCATTATATATCAATCATACCTCCATAAAGCTTCAAAAAAACTATGATAATGTGAATACATTTTTGGGCATTCTCCCAGGCTTTGGAAAAGTTCTATTAAAATGAGGACCTCTGATATTTTACTTGCTCAGATTTACTATAAACCTATAATGATTAGAATCTGCATCTGGACTTATACTGGCCAATGTTTTGCTCCATAAATGAGATAAGGGCTTGAGCATAAAGTTCTATGAGGAGAGGTACTTTTTAATGCTTATGTCTGCTCTACAGTGTTCATGACTGTGGGCCAAAGAGATATTTAGACTATTAAATGAATGAAATAAGTCATCTATCATAATCATCAGAAAGTGCTTGGCCATCAGAAATTCATCTATTTATCACCAAATAGTTAAACTCTTCTAAAAGAATGTGTAACTAAATGATTTGCCACCTCATAAATATTGGAAAACCTAGAGATCCATTTCTATTTAGAGTGAACCAATGAATTCTTTTGAGAATTAGCTTTCAAAAGAAGGGACAGCATGACTACACTTTGCCAGAATTATTATTTATCTTTTTTTCCCTTTTATTACCACCCAGTAAAACTAAGAGGTCACAAAACCAAATTTCATTATGTCTAAAAAAAAAAAACAAACTGTGAGATAGATAATCTCAGCCACAGGTAACAGTGAAGAACATTAGGGCTTAGCAATATAAATAACTTGCTTGGGTCCTAGAGAGTAAAGTGGCAAAGCTAACACTTGAATTAAGAAGTTACTGGTTCCGGGGCGCCTGGGTGGCTCAGTCGGTTAAGCGTGCGACTTCGGCTCGGGTCATGATCTCGCGGTCTGTGAGTTCGAGCCCCGCGTCGGGCTCTGTGCTGACAGCTCAGAGCCTGGAGCCTGTTTCAGATTCTGTGTCTCCCTCTCTCTGACCCTCCCCCGTTCATGCTCTGTCTCTCTCTGTCTCAAAAATAAATAAAAACGTAAAAAAAAAAAAAAAATTAAAAAAAAAAAAAAAAGAAGTTACTGGTTCCAAAGCTATGATCATCCCTTCTATTGTGGATGGAAATTATGAACAGCATATCTAGGAATATTTTTTTCAATCTTATGATGAATGACTTCTACATTTAGGCTGCTAACAACAACTTATACATGGTGTTCTCTCTGACTTTGCTGTATTTTCCTTTTAAGGGCTTTTACTCATTAGGCAAGTACTTTTTTTTAATTTTAATTATGCCTCAGGAAGTCACTTATGACCACTTTCTTTATACATTGTAGACTTTGAACTCTCTCTTGGGCTGGAATCAATAGAACATTTTGTGTTGAGATGGAACATGGAAGAAATAAAGAAAGCATAAATTGAGCAGGGAGGAATGAGGCCAGCTGAAGGCAGCATCTAGAGAAATTAAGTGACTTAGGAATTCAGGAAGTATAAAAGAAGAACAGATGTAATGGAAAGAGGGCCCAAGAAGATTAGGCGCATTCATTAAGTTTTGAAAAAAAGTCGTCATCAAAGGTAACAAATGTGGTTTACTGATGTGAGAGCTAGCAGTGGTAAAATATGAACTTAATTTTTGTTTCCTCGAAACTACTAAGAAAAGCAGAAGAAAGAGTGAAAAGGGGGGGGGAGAGTGTGTATCTCAGGAGTAAGTGAAAGATGTGCTTGAAATAGAGATCACACCAGCATCAGTGATCAGAGAGACTGATGGTCTCTCCAAGGGAGACTTGGTAAGGCCAAGGAGAACCAGCAGACTGGGCAGAGAGGGGCTGCAGCATGCTTTTGTGTGCACTGTCTAGAGACTCCATGCTCACAGGACTCACGTTCCTGGAGGAGGCGGCCTCAGTAGTCATCTAGTCAAGGATTCCTACATACGGATGGAGAAGCTAACATCGGGGGACCTAGCCAGGTCAACAAGCTCATACATTCCCTTTGTCCTGCCATCATACCACCCTGCCCTTATTGATAACCAGAGTTAGCTTGCACTTGGTTTCCCTTTCACGTGCATGCATATGTGTGTGTGCATCCTTCTAAGGAAAGAGTAGAGGGAGCATGTCACCTATAGAAAATCCATCTGTAACATATTGCCTGATGACTGAGAAACCCCTAAGAGGAGGATGTTGGGATCAGCCAGCTAGTGAGTAATAGAAGGAAAATTTTTCTCCATGTAATGCCTCAAATGACATCCCCCTATTTCTATTTTATTAATCTTAATTTCAAAGGAATAATATCATGTGCCACTAAAGTGCCTTCTAAGAAGTATCCTGAATAAAAAATACAAAAACAAAAACATAGACTATCCTGGGAATCAGAGATTTCATTGTCGGTTTTACCACACATATGCTGTGTGGCATTAGGTTTTTGTGTACTGTCTGTGCTGTGAGATTTATTCAGAATAAAGAAACATGATCTCTATTATTTCCTCTCACACTGGCATTCTGTAATGTGTCATAAAATGATAAATAACAACTTTCCATAGACTTACAGCAACCTGGAAGTTCCTTTTCTCACTGCCCACCACTCACAGAACTATCCCCAAGTTCTGTTATTCCATCCACACTCTACCCAACCACCTTCAAGCAGAAAAAATTGGAACAGACTATATTCTCCATGATGACCAGGGTTAGGACTCATTGTGAAACTTGTGATACGTGTTAGTCTTTGCTTATTTATTGAATGACTATAAAGGTCATTGAGGATGCAGTATATAATTGTCTACCTAGCCAAATAAAAATACAATCTTCACACTGTACTTAAAGATCTTTAAAGATTGTATTTCTTTTTTTTTTTTTTAATTTTTACATGTTTATTTTTGAGAGGGAGAGAAAGAGACAGAGAACAAACGGGGGATGGGCAGAGACAAAGAGGGAGACAAAGAATCTGAAATAGGCTCCAGGCTCTGAGCTGTCAGCACACAGCCCAGTGCGAGACTTGAACTCAGGAATGGTGAGATCATGACCTGAGCCAAAGTTGTACGCTTAACCAACTGAGACACCCAGGAGCCCCTAAAAATTGTGTTTCTACTTATTGTGAAACTAAAGATAAGTCTTCATCATCATCATTGGCAACATTTTCTTAAAAAACAAGAACATATATTTAGTCATATGTAATAATAGACAAAAACATACAAAGTGATAAATAAAAACAATTTTAGACCAGAGACTGCTAATAGTCGTTTTATTCCTCCCCCCCCAAAAAAAGATATTTAGTCTAATCTATTTTCACAACACACCTGAGAGAGTGTCCCATACTTTGGCTGGCAAGATGAAGTTTGAATATTGTATCCCTGCCTGTTTCTTAATGTTATGAATTTGGCAAACACTCTATGAGATCTAAAATACATAGGCATCATACAAGGCACTAGTTATAGAAGGCTGAATGAGGTAGGTTTTTTTACTTCAAGTTCAGTCTATAGCAAAAGAGGCAGAACTCTAAATACAAATTTACTGGATACAAATTAAGTTCAAAATAAAGTTTGTATAAGGTGTTACTGAGAACAGAGAATAAGTGGCAGCTAATTCTGCTCGAGAGACATGAACAATTTCACAAAGAAACTGGTTTTGTTGAATAAGAGATTTCCCCCACTCTTTAAGAGGATGTTTCCTTAGAGGGAAGGCAGGGGGAGTTTTGCAGATTGAACAACACCAGACCAGAGAGTTGGATATGGAGAGTGAATTTAGAGACTAGATAATAAAGTGATGTTGGAGCATAAAGCTATCCTTATCCTAAAGAAGTGTCATGGAGAAGCTAATGAATTGGATAGAGACAATGTAGTAAGAGGACTTATATATCAATAAAAAAAAATGGATATGCTGACCCATGCTAATTTTAAGACAATATTCTGTATAGACATTTTCCCCAATATCTGACTCCCCCACCTCTTTTTTCATAAAATAATATAATTTCTTTGAAAGACCTAATTCCCTTCTATATTCAGTCAGTATTGTTTTACTAGAGATGATTCTAGTAATTAGAATGTAACCAAGGCCTGATAAGTTGTATACAGTGTTTTTCTCCTGACAATGATAGTGACCTAAGAATGGATATGATTCATGTTAGTCCCCTAAGAATATAGCTCAGAAACATTGCTGTGATGGTTAAAAGAAGACAGACTGAAGCCAGAGCCTAATTTAAAGGCAGAAATTATCCTGAATTTTTTGGTTTGTAAAGCATTAAAAAAAGAAAAGGCCCATTTTGCTGTAGCTAATTTGAATTGAGATCCTTTCATTTGCAACCAAAATAGAGGAAAGAATGAGGATTTAATATGGTAATATTTTATAATGTTAAATACAATTGTATATTTAAATATAGATGACTGACCCTCAGATGCCAGTTTATGGCAGATTGCAGAGAGTATGAACCTGAAAAGATCAGGCTAAAATCTACTGTGATGGAGCCTCCTTGAGATCCTCTCTCTCCTCTCTCTGCCCTTTCCCTGCTCATGCTCCCTCGCTCTCTCTCTCTCTCTCTCTCTCTCTCAAAAAAAAAAAAAAAAAAAAAAAAAAAAAAGAAAGAAACTTTAAAAAAGAAAGAAAGAAAGAAAATGGAGATTACCCTTGGTGAACGTGGTATAATCAGATGAAAACCTTTAAATAAAAAATTGGCCTTTGCTTGTAAGGGACAGACTCTTTTACTGCCTTTGAAGAAGGAAGCTACCATGTTGTGGGACAGTGATATGACTGTATATATTACACACTTTCTTCGTGCCCGGCTCTGGGTTTGGACCTGGGAATTCAAGGTGGAATGAAATAAATGAGGCTTCTAGCCTCCATTTCTAGGATCACTTCATTAATCTAGGCCCTTATCATTATTTTCCTAAGATAAGTACTATGTGATTTTGTTACTATTTGTTATGCCATTCTTCATCTTTAAAAAAAAATATGTATTTTTGAGAGAGAGAGAGAGAGAGAGAGAGAGAGAGAGAGAGCTAGCGAGAGGGGGAGGGGCAGAGAGAGTAAGAGAGGGAGACAGGATCTGAAGCGGGCTCTGTGCTGACAGCAGAGAGCCTGATCTGGAGCTCGCACCCATGAACCGTGAGATCATGACCTGAGCTGAAGTCGGAAGCTTAACCGACTGAGCCACCCAGGTGCCCTGCCATTCTTCATCTTTTAGTGCATACTGTAATTAATGAAGAAAAAATTTAACTTCCTACTCAAACTTGAGTGCCTCCAGGTCAATACTTAATGCTTTCTTCCTCCTGGTATATCTCAGTTCCTCAGAAATGCGTGGCACTGTGTAGATGTCAGTAAATATTTGTTTAAAAAATGAAATGAGAAACTTGAAGTTCTCATATTCATAATAAACACTTTTAATAGAAATATAGTTGTGTGTGTGTGTGCGTGCATGTGTGTGCGTGTGTGTTTCACATTTCTGTGTTCAGGCTTTAGTTTCATAATGCATCCACGATTCAAACCCTTCTCACCACTGAAGCAGTTGCTGTCCCCACCACGTTAATATTCTCCCAGCACTTCCCTCTACATGATAAAGCCTGCTTATTTTGAAAACCACGAATCTCCACCTGAGGGCTTTTGACTTGCAATAGAACATTCTTGACCACAAGAGGGCAAATCAGAAATGTCCCTTTAAGTAGTCCTCAGCCACTGATTAGCAGAAATTTGACGGAAATCTCCCCCAGCTTCCTGACCCCTTGACTGGAATAACTCTCAAGTATGTTCTATCCTTTCTCCCAGAGGTTTCCAGAGAAATTGGGCACCAGATGCCTGCAGGCAAAGTAACTTGTTAGATGATGTATTCTCTGTTGACTTTCTTTTTTTCTTTCTTTCTTTCTTTCTTTCTTTCTTTCTTTCTTTCTTTCTTTCTTTCTTTCTTGTCTATTCCAGTCCCCTGCTTTCTCTCCTGTCCGCTTGCCCTGAAATACTTGCCTCAAAATCTGCATCTGGGAAACACACATAAAGGCTACATCTTCACTGCTACACTTGTCCACACCACCATTATCTCTGGTCTGGATTTTTAAGGTAATTTGTGGAATTTTTGTCTTGTTTTCATCTTTGCAGTTCCTGCAAAATATTCTCACTTCACCAGCTAGAATGTTTCCTACAAACTTTTCAAATTGTGTCACTTCTCTGACCAAAATCTTTGTTAACACCCCCCCCCCCCATTTATTAGGGTGCCTGGTGTCTCGGTTAAGCGACCAACTTCTGCTCAGGTCATGATCTCACAGTTCATGGGTTCAAGCCCCGCTTCGGTCTCTGTGCTGATAGCTCAGAGCCTGGAGCCTGCTTCCTACTATGTGTCACCTTCACTCTCTGCCCCACTCACGCTCTGTATCTCTCTCTGTCTCTCAAAAAATGAATAAATATTAAAAAAATTAAAAAAAAAACCCTCATTTCTTGATATTAAAGGACTTGGAAGGCTCTGCATGATCTGACTCCAGGCTTCTCTGACCTCTCCTTCTCCTCCTCCTCTCTCTTTTGCTCACTCTGCTCTAGCTACACTGCCTTCCTTACTGTTCTTCAACACAGTAGGCCCAATATTCTCCCAATTCCATCAGCCAGGGATTTTGTGCATTCTGTTACTATGGTCTGGAATGTTTTCCCCATCGACAGCTGAATGATGCTTCCCCTTGTATTTCAGGTGTTATGCAAATGCTATCCTCTCAGTGAGGATATCCCCCATAATAATGAAACTTTTCTCCATTATAGTTATCACCTTCCAGCCTCCTTCAAAATATACACCTCCACCCCAGAATTCTAATTCCAGACTTATATACACACCTGCTCTAATACTCCACTGGGGATCTGGACATTTCAGCTCAACGTCCCAAGCTGAACTTCCAAACCTGATTCACACATTCAGTTGATGGCAACCATATACTTACATTTTCTCAATTGCTCAGGTCAAAAGTCTCGAAGTCAACTTAACTTCCTTCTTTTATTAAACCTCAGGTCCAGTAGATCAAAAATTCTATTGGCTCATTACTTAAAATGCATTCATAAATCCACCGCTTATCAGCATGTCCAATGTTACCACCAGCTCAAGCCTCCATCATCTCTCATCTGGATTATCCGATGACCTCTCTTTGATTTCATTGCTTCTATTGTCAAAATAGAGCAGCCAGAGTGATGAGTTTATGACATGTCAACTATTTTACTCATTGCTCAGAAACTTCAGGGTTTGCCAGTTTTAGTCAGATTACAAACCAAAGCTCTTGCAATGGCCCACAGGACCCCACTATCCTTCTTAACATCTTAGCAGTTTTGCTCTTAGCAGCTTAGCTGTTCCCACTTCTTAAAGTACTCTACCATAAGATATTTGGCAAAAATCCTTTACCTTCTTCAAGCAATATCTATCTGACTACCCTATTTATTGCTGCAAATTACTCAGCAATTCCTACTCCCTCAGGTCCCCCTTGCCATGTTATTTGTTTGCTTATTTTTATATGACTTATCACCTTTTAGCCATGACTATAATTTTATTTTTGAATTTTTAATTTTTTGTTGCTTTTGTAAAATTTTCAAGTATCTACCTCCTCTCAAGAAAATGTAAAATCTCAATAAAATGTAAAAAATAAAATATAAAATGAAATTCAGAACTTTTGTTTATTTTCCTCTTCAAGATATCCCAAGTATCTAGAACAGAGATGTGAGTAGTACACAAAAATAGTCACCAAGATATACTGAATAATTAAACTATGTTTTGTGTTCACATTGTTCAGGGTGTGTCATATTATGTAATATGCATCGTGTAGTCTATGTGAATGGTATTGTTGGTAAGATTACATGCACAGTCTCTGAAACCCAAAAAACTAGACAGAGATAAAGATTACTGTCTATTTTGTTCCCTGCTGTATCTTCAATTCCTACAACAATATCTTACATAGAGTAGGCATTCACTTAATTACTATTTAATAAATGAATGAATGATGAAATAATCCATTATAAAATATTAGAAGGTTGCAACTCAACTGAGGTTGATAGCTTAGACATTTTAAATGTAGGGCTCCTTGACATTAGTACAGTGAATGAAACATTTATCTATATGCTGTCAAATAATAGATAAAATCAATGTTTATGATTTAGTTGGAAGAGTAAAAATCAAGAATAGCAAGCTATAAATTTTATTTCTTCACATTCACATTCTTTCACACTACACTCCATCATATTTAATAGCCACGGGAAAAAGGAAAGGGCAGAGAAAATCAAAGATACAAAATATTTTTTTGCTACACACAGGTAGGGAATTGGTATAAGAGATTCCATGAGCCAGATCTGCAATAAACAGGGTGAAATTGATATTCATTACCTGCTGGATCTCTGATAGAGTCTAGTATATACCAAAGAAGCCTCTGAATGAGGTACATAGGCATTTTGATATCTTATGTCAACAATAAGAAATACATAAACAAATTTAGAAATGACAAAAGAACATTTCTGGAAAAAAGAGAAAAAGGATGCAGTATATAACATTCACATTCTCTTCCTCTCTCTCTCTCTCTCTCTCTCTCTCTCTCTCTCTCTCTCTCACACACACACACACACACATCTTGCTCCAAACTCTTAGATTGGAATTTCTGTACTCTGAAGTAAGATGATTATAGTGGGGGTAGTTAGGAGACTTTCAGTTTCTATTATTGCTTATTCATGATCATATTTCACTCTGCAGTGAAAAATAACAGGGACTGTAGGTCTGCAATTTTAATCATCAATATGATGCCGGAAAAGATCTTTGGCTACTAGATTTCTACTTTTGTGCCACTGATTGCCTCAGACAGATGCTTGTCCACATTTAATTTATCCTAAAGATTCTACTGTGTTAAAATTGTACACATTTTCAAAGCTCAGTCATCATTTATGAAGATAGCTGCTTTTTGGACTGTAATGGGGTTTGTGAAATTTCTATGGTAATTGATACTTTGCCCACTTTTCACCTGGTCACTAAGCATCACCCTTACAGGGAAATTTCTAATATTCCCAAAGTAATGGAAGGAACAAAACTTACTTAGAGCCATAGGAAAAAAAAAGCAGACAATGATTCTGTGCTAGTTGAATTTACTTATTAGTTGTGGAAGACAGGCAGTAAATGGAAAATGGGTAAGTACATTGTATAGTAGAAGGTGATAGGTGCTACTGAATAATAAAGAAATAAGAGGAGCGCCTGGGTGCCTCAGTTGGTTAAGTGTCTGACTTTGGCTCAGATCTCATGGTTCATGAGTTTGAGCCCCACATCAGACTCTGCACTGGCAGCACAGAGCCTGATTTGGATTCTCTGTCTCTCTTTCTCTCTGCTCCTACCCCACTCACATTCTCTTTCTCTCAAAAATAAATAAATAAACATTTAGAGAAAGAGAGAAGAGCTAAGAGACATGTATTGTAGGTGATAGAAATTTTGCAGGTTTAAATTGGTAGTTACATCAGGTTCTCAGGAAACTGACCCAGAGGTCAAAGTAAGGGTACAAATGACTTATTACAAGTGTTATCAAAAGAAAATGTTGGGGCAAACAGGATAATGATGAAAAAGAAAGCAAAGATTCAATTTCAAGTGAATTACTGGCCCTAGCCTGATACTGCACAGGATCTCTGGACTCTAAATCAGTTTCTGTCTCAACAAGAGATGAGAGGGCTGGGCTATTATACTTCCACATCATGCTGAGGGCTACCCTGGTGGGACTGAGATGGGATGTAAGCTCCCAGGCACTTCTGGGTCTCTGGAAATGGCAAAGCGGCTCCAGTGGCACAAGAACAATCTTTCATAGAGTGTCGTGGTTGCAAGTGTTAGAAGGAAAGCTAGGAAAATGGTAAAAGGAAATGGAAAAATGAACATTAGGGGATTGGTATAATGGTGTCTGCTACAAGAGTCATGGGAGGTTTCTTTGACAACGTAGATTTGCACAAAGACTTGAGAGCTGATGAGTGTAGCCAAGCAGAATCAAAGAGGAGAACATTTCAACAAATAAGGAGAGCTAAAGCAAAGGCCTTTCGTAATTTAAGTAAGTCCACAAATTCTTTGGCACTTCCTTCAAACATTGGATCTAAATTCCCTTCCTTTTTAATGTGGCCCAGACTTTGTAGTTTGCTTTCAATGCATCCAATAAAACAAAAGTGATATTATGTGGTATCTGAAACTAGGTAATAAAACACATGGAAGCTCTGTCTTGGTCTCCTCTTGGGTCAGTCACTCAGTGAAGCCAAGTGTCATATTGTGAGGACACACCAAACAGCCATAGGAAGAAGGCCCTGGTGAAGAACTTAGGCCTTCTGCCTGTAGCCATGTGAATGCACCACTGGGAAGTGGATCTTCAAGGCCTAGTCAGTCTTTCAGATGACTACATCTCTGGCCAATATCTTGACTGTAAGATCATGGGAAACCCTGACTAGAGCCACCTATTTAAGCCACTCGTAAATTCCTGACTCACAAAATCTGAGGTTATGTAAATGTGTTATTTTAAGTCACAGAATTTTGGGGTAATTTGTTGTGCAACAATAGGTAATTCAGACCCTAAGTATAAGACATATCTAGCAGGTTCAAGAAACATCAGACAGGTAGCTTGATGTATTAAAGACTAATTTAGTAACAGGAAGACAGATTGTTATAATGCCAGATTGTTCTCAATAAGCTATATGGTTTATAGATTTTTAAAAAATCAATTGCATATTCAAAGTCAATTTTTCTATATAAAGTAGCATAGTCACAGGTTCTGGGAGACCTGGATATATTTGGGGAACCATTATTCAGCCTACCATGGTTGTTAACACTCATTTGCGCAAGACAGGACTTGCAAAATTAAGGTCTGTGAAAGCTATTTCTGCAAAGGCAAACAAGGCAATTGAGTTTCTTTTGCTATCTTTTTTTTTCTATGAAGCCTCTTGAAAACATATGGTACCAAGGTTCACTAGGATCTGATTAGAATAAACAGGCCTCAGCAAGCATGTCTCTAATTTCTTTTGGGAAAGAATAGCAAAAACCCCAATAGTGAGGGCTGAATGCTTGAGCTTTTTGAGTTTTGTTTTTATTTTTTACTTTGCCTCTGATGACCAAAATAACTATTTCAAAGGATGCCAGTTAGAAGATGGAATGAAATTATAAAATATATCCATTATTTATATTGGCAAAATGTCCAAAAGATTCGTCATAGGTAGAGAAGGTGTGGAGGGTCCAAAATGAGCCCAGGCTAAGTTGTGGCCCTGAGGTGCGGACGAGGGGCCATGGGCACAGTGTGGCTGTTTCCTGGTGTTAGAGCAGAGGTTCTGAAAGAGGACAAGGAGTGGAAAAGAGAATTCTGGGAGAATATAGGGTAGAGGAATATATATATTTGAAAAGTCACGTGTAATGTTATAATTCTGTTTTATATCTGAGAAACAAAAGACAGTATCATTGTTTTCATAACACAAATCGGAGACATTTTCATGAATTGAGAGTTAGGGGTTGAAAATGATTGGGAAGCACTGCTTTAGAGAATATGCATGCTTAATCCATTAAACACACGAATATATCATTTGATGAAAATCTTCCATATTCGATTACATTTTCTTCTTTTAACTCTTCAATATATTAGGAAAAGTTATCATGCATCAATTTAAATACAGCAATGCTCCAGAGTGTCCATGCAAGGCGCAGCAAGATAGAATGGTTTTATGTAAGAGAAAGGCATGAAGATGAAAGAAAAGGCATGACTGTGTTTTTAAAATTCTCATGTACTAAATCCGTACACCATGCAGTTAGCACTGAACACAGAGAAAGATTGTTGGTTTTGTGAATGTAATCAATTAAAGGGATAAGAAAGTCAATTGTTAATGCAGGTTTAGAATATGTCTTTAAGGGGCACCTGGATGGCTCGGTTGGTTGAGCATCTGACTTCAGCTCAGGTCATTCATGATCTCACGGTTCATGAGTTCGAGCCCTGCGTCAGGCTCTGTGCTGACAGCTCAGGGCCCGGAGCCTGCTTAGGATTCTGTGTCTCCCTCTCTCTCTGCTCCTCCCCTGCTCACACTGTGTCTCTGTCAGAAAAAAATAAAGATTTAAAAAATTTAAAAGAAAAGAATATATCTTTAAGGAAGGTTTATTGAGGTATAATTTACATAGACAAAATTTGACTCTTCTAGGAAGATAGTTCTATGAATTTTGTCGAATGTATACAGTCATATAAACACTACCTCAGAAAAGTTGATACCGAATTATTTCCGTCACATCCAGGAGTTCCCTCCTGCTGTTTTGTAAACAATCCATCTCTTCTCCCTCCATTCCTGAAAGCCACTCGTCTGTTTTCTCTTTCCAAACATGTCTGCCTTCTCCAGAATGCTGTATATATGAAATCATGCAGTAGGTAACTTCTAACTTTTTTACCTGGCATAATGCTTTTGATAGGAAATGCATATTATTGCTTGTAGTTTATTCATTTTTATTGCTGAGTACTCAAATGTACAGAGGTACATCAATAAGTTTAAGTAAAGCTGTGCAAAGTATTCATAAACAGGTTTTTAAAAAATTAGCATGAAATCAACTCTATGCACTTAATAAATATAATTAGGTAAGTTTGATATTTTTATATGCCTATGTGAACATCAGAAATCGAGTTATGGACGTACAGATGATTGTGAAATTTTCCATATGCTCCTTTGCAATCCCCCTCTCCTGCCCCTCCCCCATTTTCATACAACAGCAGCTTGCATTTTCAAGAATTTTCTACAAATGAAATTATACAAAATGTAGCTTCTTTTAACTGGCATATTTCACTCAGCATAATTATTTTTAGATTCATCTATGTTATTGAGTTTGTAGTCATTCCTGTCTATTGCATAGTAGAATTGTAGGGATCTCCCACAATTTGTTTTTATCCATTTACTGTTAATGCACATTTAGAATGTTTCCAATTTTTGGCCGTTACAATGAAGATGCTATGAACATTCATGTATAAGTACATGCGTGGACATTTTCTTTCATTTGGGGGGTAAATACTTAAGAGTACCTTGGTAGGATAATAGTTAACTTATATGATATGGTGAATATTTAACTTTTAAAAACCACCCAACTGTTTTCCAAAGTGGTAGTATCACTTTACATATTATCCATTAGTGCATGAGAACTCTAGATGTTCCACATCCTTGCCAAAACTAGATATGGTAAATCCTTTAAATTTTATCCATACTTATAAGTATTTAGATATATTACATTGTGGTTTTAGTTTGCATTACCCTAATGACTAATGATATTAAGCATTTTTCTAATGTGCTTAATTATCATTCCTGTAACTTCTTTAAGTGTCTTTCCAAATGTTTCACTCATTTTTTACTGGATTGATTTGTTTTGGTTATTTTACCATTATAATTGAGATTTAAGAGTTATCTATATATTTTGGATAAAAGTCCTTTATCAGATGTATAATTTGCAAATATTTTCTCCAAGCCTGGACCTGTGTTTTCATTCTCTTAACATAGTCTTTCAAAAAACAAAATTTCTTAATTTTGATGAAGTCAAATTTATCATTTCTTTTTTTCTTTTTTGGACTGTGCTTTTTGGTGTTGCATTAAAGAAACATTTGCCTAACACAAAGACAGAAAGATCTTTTCTCATGTTTTATTTTTACATTTAAGTCTGTGATCCATTTTGTGTTAATTTCTGTATGTGGGCTGAGTTATACATGAATCAATGTTGTGTTGTGTTTTGTTTTTGTTGTTTTTTCCATGTAAGTGTCTAGTTGTTGCCCCGTCATTTTTTGAAAGACTTTCTCCCTTGAACTGCCTTTGTTCTTGCATCCTAGGATAAACCCCACTTGATCAGGATCTATTATCCTTTTTACATATTGCTGGATTTCATGGGCTAAATTTTTGTTCAGAATTTTTTCATCCATATTAATAAGGGACATCGGTCTGAAGTTTCCTTTTGATATTAGAGTAATTCCTGCTTCACAGATTAGTTGAAATATGTTTACTTCTCTTCTGTTTTTTTGGAAGACTTTATATAATGTTGGTATTATGTCATCATTAAATGTTTGACAGAATTTTCAGAGATTTTATCTACCTCTGCAATTGTATTTGTTGGAATGTTTTCTTAATGGACTTTAAAAAAATATGTATTTATTTTTGAAAGGTGGGAGAGAGTGAGAGTGGGGAAGGGGCAGAGAGAGAGAGAGAGACAGAGGATCTGAAGCATGCTTTGGTACTAGCTCAGAGACTGATTCAGGGCTCCAGCTCACAACCATAAGATCATGACCTGAGCCGAAACCAAGAGTCTGATGCTTAACCAACTGAGCCACCCAGGCCATCCAATTTGCTGGAAGGTTTTTAACAAGAAATAAAAGTCTTTAATAGATATAGAGTTATTCAGATTATCTTTTTTTTGAAGAGTATTTTCATCTTTCAAATTATCACTCCATTTTGTTTATATTGATCAATTTATTAGTATGAAGCTATTCAAAATATTCCTTGACAATCCAGCATATAGCTAAAATTTTGGGATACCTGGCTGGCTCATTCGGTTGGGCGTTCAACTTTGGCTCAGGTCATGATCTCATGGTCTGTGAGTTTAAGCCCCCCTGTCAGGCTCTGTGCTGACAGCTTGGAGCTTGGAACCTTCTTTGGATTCTGTATCTCCCTCTCTCTCTGCCCCTCCCCTGCTCACGCTCAGTCTCTCTCTCTTTCTCTCCCTCTCCCTCTCTATCTCTTTCTCTCCCTCTCCCTCTCTATCTCTTTCTCTCATACATAAACAAGCATTAAAAAATTTTTTTAAAAAATAAACAAAATCTGTAATGATACCCCTTCTTCTATTCCTGGTATTGGTAATTTAGATACTCTCCCTACTTACACATACCAATGCTTAGGTAATTTGTTTTCAATGTGATGCACTATTGCTAGCAAGGTCTTGAAAAAGTAGTTCTTGCCAAGATAAGAAAAAAGTTAAAAAAATCTTACTCTTTTTATCTGAAAATCACAGATATATATATATATATATATATATATATATATACACAGTATAGAATACACTGTAGATATGCACCATACAGATACACACAATACAGTAGATATGTACCATATCTGTAGTATTAAAATTTCAAAAGAGGAAATTAGGCAATTATTGGAGAAAGAAATAACTAAAAAAATCCCCTTCAGGACTAAAAATTAGTGAAAGTTTGAGAAACACTGACTTAGAGATTTAGTAATTTTATTGATCTAAAGAATCAGTTTTTGGTTTTTTTTTTTTTTTTTCTCTTTCTCTATTTCACTAGTTTCTGCTCTAATCTTTATCCCCTTTCTTTTTCCAGCAAATTTTTGGTGTCATTTTCTCTTTTTTACCTAGTTCTTAAAATGGAAGTTGGGTTCACAGATTTGAAAACATTGTTTTTTCATATATATTAACTACTCTAGTTTCCCTTAAATACTTCTTTAGCTGCATCTCACATATTTGATATGTTGGCCTGTCACTCACATTCAGTTCACATAAGATCTGTTTTCTATTTTGCCTTTTGACCTTTTAAAAATGTATTTAATAGTTTTTTGTGTTTTTGTTGTTGTTGTTGTTGTTGTTGTTGTTGTTGTTGTTTTAAGTTCATTTACTCAGGTAATCTCCACCCAATGTGTGGCTGGAACTCATGACCGAAAGATCAAGAGTCACGTGCTCTTCTGACTGAGCCAGCCAGGACGCCCTATTTTAAAATGTTTATGTATAAGGGTGCCTGGGTAGCTCAATAGGTTAAGCGTCCAACTTAAGCTCAGGTCATGATCTCTTAGTTCATGAGTTTGAGCCCCACTTGGGGCTCTGTGCTGACAGCTCAGAGTCTGGAGGCTGCTTTGAATTCTATGTCTCCCTCTCTCTCTGCCCTTCCCCTGCTCACACTCTGTCTTTCTCTGTCTCTCAAAAATGAATAAACATTAAAAAAAATTAAAGGTTTGATGTATTTATTTTTTATTTAGTAATCTCTACATCCAACACGGGTCTTAACTCCTGTCCTGGAGATCAAGAGTCACATGCTCTTCTGACTGAGCCAGCCAGATGCCCCTGACCCAGGAGTTATTTAGATGTTTCTATTTAATTTACAAATATTTTGGAATTTTCCCAGGTACCTTTCTCTTATTCTAAATTTCTAAATTAATTCCATTTTCTAGAGAAAATACACTTCGCCTGACTTGAATCATTTAAGTGTGTCAGTACTTGCTTTATGGTGAAGAACAGGTCTATTTTCATAAGTTTTCTGTATATACTTGAAGGAAATGTGTATTCTGGTATTCATAAATGGAGTGGTCTTCATATATGGGTCTATACATCCAGTATTATGTAAAGGTAGTTCACAGATTTCAAGTTTTCTTTATTCTTTCTGATTTTCTGTATACATTCTATCATTAGTGAAACACTGATGTGAAAAGTTCTGACTGAAATTATGGTTTTGTGTACTTCTGTGTGTTATTTTATCAGTTTTTACTTCCAAGTGTTCTGAAGATCCATTATTAGGTACATAACCATTTGGGGCTATTAAATTTTCTTAATGAATTAAAAGTATTATCATTATAAAATGATCTTTTGTATCCCTGGTAATATTTGTTGCACTGAAATAGACTTTGCCTGATATAAATATAGTCACCCCAGTTTTTTCCCTTAATACTAGCATGGTATATCTTTACATCCTTTTGCTTTCAACATAATGATGTCTTTATATTTAAAGTGGATTTCTTGTTGGCAGTGGATAATTGTGTCTTATTTTTTTCTTTTTCTAAATAAAAGAGACAGCAGTCTTTGATGAGAAGTCTACTAAAATGCGTATCTTCTAGTTATCTGCATAATGCGATTATGGAGCAAATAAGAGATATTTTAATGGCCTAGAAGTAGCAAACATCACCTTTGCCTAACTTATGGTAGCTATAGTCAACCACATAACCACATCTAACCGTAAAAGAGGCTGGGAAATGTAGCTTTGCTATGTTTCCAGGGAAAAGAGAAAATAGGTTTTGGTGAAAACATCACCTCTTCCACATTATACCTTTTGGATCACCAAACCTTCACATTATCCTTTTTCAGTATATAAAAACATCACATTCACCCTTCCCCAAGGGAACAGCACCAATAACTGCTTTGAACTCAAAAGTCCAAGATCTGTGTATGATGTGCCATTTTCCCATATCGAAGCTCCATATTATCTGGCAGACTGTTAAATAAAAAGTTGCCTTATTTATCTTCTGAATACACATGTACACTCCATTTGTGGTGGTGGATCTGAGATGATAGCTCCACCAAGAGATCATAGCAAGAATTCCTCCCATTGAAACAAAGAGAAAAATGGAAAACATACAACATTCACTGGCTCATAGCAATAATGCCAGGCAAAGATTTTGAAGCTCTTTTTTTTTTTTTTTGTGGACAGAGGGCCCTTATAATTAGACTCTCATTATCCTGAGTTATGTGAATTTCCTTGTTCATTGTTTTCCATGGTCCCTGGATCTCCCTTCTGTGCAAAAGGGTATCAACTCTCTGCTTTCGTTCCTTTTGCTAACGTCCATCTTCTCTAGCTCAGAGTCAATGGTGAAGAAGACTAAACAAAGAAGTAAATTACAGGTAGCTGGTTCATTAAGAGTCATCAAGGTAGCATAACTTCAATTAGTTTTGAATTAGAAAGCTGGAATTGTACTGTAAATCCAGCCCCCAATTTTGGGTTTGTTCTACTCTCTAAAACACCAGAATGCTTGAGGTTTCATTAGATAAAATGTATTTGGAAAAAAAAAATGGTGTATCAAATTGATAGTCAATTTTAAGACACTGAACATTTGCTTTCACACTCAAAGTGAACTTTACTATTTGGTTTACTTTTTTTCTGAAGACACAAGGTAACACCACAAAAAAAGCCTCACATAATAATCATCCTGCAGCATTCATGGAAAAGAACAAAGAATACTTCGACTTCCATAATTTCAGCCTCAGACCAAGGACAAGGCTCTCAGTCTTTGAATTAGAACGACATAAATCTTATAGCTTCAATCCAACACACACACAAAATCCCTGCTCTTGTCAGTTTTGGGGTTTTATTTTAGAAATTGGTGAGTAAACCCTTGAATATAAGAAATTATAAAGGACATTAAAGATCTTAAATTTCCAATCTCCTTGTTTTATGCACAAGGATAATTAATTTAAGGGAGATTAAGTGATTTTCCCAGAGTCTTATAATTAATTAATGATAGAACTTCCAATTTGATAGTTCTTTCCAGTAAAATGATTACCTAACACATTTCTATTGCCTGTGTCTTTTATGTCAGATTATGCCCTCCTCCCAGACTTTTCTGTCACGAAAAAGGAACTGCTTTTCTCAGGCATCATCCTTTCTCATCAAATTAGGAAGGACATAGTTTTAATACCAGGTAGTGGCACAGCTCTAGAAACTCATTATTGCTGTCTTTGTCCTGAATTTTCACACAGAGAGGAGGTGCCATGGTTTGACAGCTGATGAAATGCTTTACTTTCAAGATAAATTTTGATGGCATGCAGATTTTCAACATTTTTGTGCTGATAATTTTTGAAACTATGCAGGAAATAAGGAGTTATTCAATGTATTATTCATATTACAATATGTGTGGTCAAGCATGAGAAATTGATCTTACTGCCTAGTGTTTGTATGCGTGCCTAAGTAACATAGCTGGTTTTTATTGTGAGAAAGTGAGAGACTGACTTCTTTGTCTAATTTTATTTTGTTCTTGGATTCTGTATTTTGCTGTACTATAACCTAATGGCAGATCTGAATTCATCCAATTATTTAAAAAATGTGTCCAGTAACAAGAAAAAAAATCATTACAACGAATCGGCAGCATTGTTCATTCTTATCGATTTTCCTTGTAACAAAAACTATATTCTAGGAATTGTGCTAGCCATGTTCTGAGAACTGTTAAAAGCTGTGAATAAAAATATGAACATGGGGACACCTGACTGGCTTAGTATGAGGAACATGTGACACTTGATCTTGGGATTGTGAGTTCAAGCCCCACATTGGGTGTAGATATTACTTAAAAATAAAATCTTTTAAAATAAGATGAACACAAAATGGCTTTTGCCTTCAAAACTCAGAGTCTAACATCAATGAAGTATGTGCCATAGAAGTGGAGAGCAGGAAATGAAGCCCTACCTAAGTCGTGAACACAAGTAAGGGGGTGATAAATTAGAAATCATGCTTTATTCTTCTCAGTTTTCTGAATTCTTTTAGATAAACTTCTATATCCCATAAAAGCTTCATCTGCATCTACCTATCACACCCTCCAGCTCTGCCAGATCAATATTAAAGATGAACTTTATTTTTTTTAAAGTAGCTTTATTGAGGTATTTGATATACAAAACACTGCCCATATTTAATGTATACAATGTGATGAGTTTGGACATATATATGCCCCATGAAACTATCACCACATCATGGTAACAGACATATGTATCACTTCCAAAAGTTTCTTTGTGTCCTTTTTCCTTAAACTTTGTAATATAAATATTTAAAATGAGATCTACTCTCTTAACAAATGCACAACATAGTATTGTGAACTTGGACACTAGATGGTACAGCAAATCTCTAGAACTTTTTCATCTTATATAAGTGAATCTTTAGACTCATTGAGCAAACTTTCTATGCTACAATCTAAAACAAATCTTTGCATTTAAATGCTGGATCAATTCCCTATTCAAGGACAATGAACAAGTAATTTTACTTTATTTTGTTTTATCATTTTTAATATAATTTATTGTCAAGTTGGCTAACATATAGTGTATACACTGTACTCTTGGTTTTGGGGGTAGATTCCCTTGATTCATCATGTCAACATCATGTAGATTCCGACTAATAATGACCAGTGACTGTAGCATGCTTTCCCGAAATGTACAAAGGTTGTACTAAATAGTCCTTTGATTTTAACATTAGGTCAGTTCTTAAAGGTTGCTTTCCCATGATACAACCATCATTTCTAAAATGTGGAGGATACAAGTTATTCTCTAAGGCATTTATCACAAATGCACTGGTGTAAACCCTAGCCCAGACACAGAACTGATTCATTGTTTTTTAAAAGAGCAATCTATCAAGTGATATAATTACTGTATATTTTCAGCAGTTTAATTCAGATGTTTATTCAAATACTGTAGCCCAGATGGCAACCAAGGCATTGTAGATAATTACCATGACTAAGATAGTGTTATTTCTTTGAAGAAACTTAGCATCTAATGTGAGATAACACAAAAAAATGTACATTATTTAAATATATATTATAGGAATATATGTGTGATTATATGCATTTGATAAAATGCTGTGAGGAAGGTTTGCTTTCTCTAGGGCTATAATAGAGGACTTAATATGGGAAGAAGACTATGAATTGGGTCATAAGTATGTGTTTAATTTCACCAAGTGTATAAAGAACAGAATAGTAGCTGTATCCTAGAAAAGCTTGGAAAAGCTTGGAATTCACTTAGTTCTATTTCTCCATTTTGATAATAATGAAACTAAAGACCAGAGAGGCTATAGGATATAGCCAAATTTTCATAAAGATTTTGAGATTGAGTCAGATTGGGTCCCCAGAACTATTTGTGGATTAATCACCTTTCTGTTGTATAATATTATACCTCAGATTGCAAAGGAAGGATGCTGGTGATTTTGTTTCTCTATATCTTCCATTAATAACTAGCCACTTCTTTATTAACAAAACCTTTATTAACAAAAACCTTTTTTTTTCTCTGTCTTCTCCTATGTAAGAGACTGGAGGTAATTCCTAATAAATGTAAATTCTTTTACCCTTTTAACAGTTACTTTCAGAAAAAAACACCTGATACAGTTCTGCCCAATAATGTCACAGGAAGACCTTTAAGAGTTGCTTTCTGGTAAATCTTTTATCCTTGATAAAAAGAGAATTATGGTGTATCAATCAGAATTCCATCCAGATTCAATTTGCCTAGCCAACTGGACACATAAAATTATCACCCATAGTGGAAGAAAGGCCTTCTTTTTCTGATGAAAGCCTTTCTGAAATGCCTGGAACTTTGCCAGTCATCTTGTAACCCTGGGTCAAATTAAACTGACACACTGAAGATGTCAGAGAATAAAGATGAAAAATTCTGGATCCTTATAACATTGTTAGACCACAGATTAAACTAACCCTGGAGCTACTTTTATAAGATGATAAGTCTTTTATGTTTAAGCCAAGTGAGTCAGAATTTACTGTTGCTTGCAGCTAAGAGCATCCCACTATACTTTGTTCTGAACAATCTCAAAAATAGGTATTAAAATAGAAATACTTTTAAGATTACTATGTTCTTGCATTTAAGGTTTGTTGTTTGTTTGTTTGTTTGTTTGTTTTTCTTTTTTTTCCCCCGTGAATGTTACCCACAACTATACCAGATAAATGAATGTTGCCTCTGCCTTTAAAAAGTCCATCTAACTTTCTGGTCCTAATTGGTTTAATTTAGAATACCGGCATGCTTTGCAATAAGTTGCTTGATTAATGAACGATGATTTGAGGTCCCTCATTAAATACAATATTCACATTTGGGGATATCTTAATTAGCTAAATCCACAGGCTTGCCTATCAGCATGTGGGCTGATTTTGAAGTCAAAGTCAAAGTAGAGTGTTAAACAGAAGTGAATGTGGAGAGAGTGAGTGCCTGCCTGCTGGGATAACCCCACAGTTTTCACTGCTGGTAATGGTTTTCCCTCAGGAAAAGGAGAAATCTGATGGACATCAGAAAACTGGTATATATAGGGCCCTGAGGGTAAACAGGAAGAACAATGAGGATCAAGGTGACTCATATGTATATGTAGATGTACACATAGTTTATCAGCAGAGTAATACATGTCCTCCCAGCGTGTATCCAGACCGACAGAAACGTTATTGGAAAGACTTACGTGAAGTTGTCCCCAGCGATTTTCCCTGGATGTGTGGAATTTGAGATCACTTTTTATTTTGTTTCTTTTCATGACTCCGTATTTTTCTCTAACGTCGATTGCTATTATATGTGTAAATGTGAATGAAATTAAAATCGTGTTAGTGAAATTAAAATTACTGTGGTGGCAATTTCTCCAACACTTCAAGAGATCGCTGTTGGTTAACGGCCCAGATAACTGAGATCGAATGGTTTTTGATTAATAGTCCTGGGGCTACTACCTATTAACTCGATAACTGTACTGGTTATGTCTTTGTGTAGTTTTGTTATTTATAAAATGGGGTCATAATGATACTATGCTCCCATTGTTGTAGTGAGACAGTGAGATAGTGCATGTAAACTACACAGTAAGGGTCCAATAAATAATAGATATTTTGTCACTCTTGCCTTGTCTAATTGAGAAATAACCGACATAAAACATTGTGGAAGTTTAAGGTGTACAAAGTGTTGATTTGATACATTTATATATTCCAAGATGATTACCACACTCTTGTTAGCTAACACCTACCTCTATAATGTCATATAATTGTCTTTTTTTTTTTTTTTTTTTTTTTTTTTTTTTTTTTTTGAGTGTGTAGTGAGAGCATTTCGGATCTATTGGTGACTATAGTCATTCAGCTGTACATTAAATCTCCAGATTTTATTCATCTTCTAGGTACAAGTTTGATCCTTTGACCCGTATCTTCCCAAGTGCTCTACTCCCCAGACTCTCGTAAACCCCATTCTACTCTCTGTTTCTTTAAGTTTGGCTTTCTTAGAGTCCACGTATAAGTGGTATCTTACAGTAATTTGTCTCTCTCTGACTTACCTCACTTAGCATGATGCCCTCAAGATCCATTCATGTTGTCACAAATGGCAAGATTCTCTTTTTTCTCATAGTTGAAAAAATATAGTCTATTATATATTTTTGTCTATTGAGAGAGATATTGATATCTATCCATCTATTTTTTTTAATTTTTTTTTTACATTTTTATTTATTTTTGAGAGACAGAGAGAGACAGAGCGCAAGTGGGGGAGGGTCAGACAGAGAATGAGACACAGAATCCGAAGCAGGCCCCAGGCTCTGAGCTGTCAGCACAGAGCCCAATGTGGGGCTAGAACTCACTAACTGTGAGATCATGACCTGAATGGAAGTTGGACGCTTAACCAAATGAGCCACTCAGGTGCCCCTATCAATCTATTGACTGATAAGATACATATAGGTATATATATCCTATATCCTTTATCCATTTATCTTTTGATAAACACTTAGGTTGTTTCCATATCTACCTTACCTATTGTGAATAATGCTGCAATAAATATGGAGTGCCAATAGCTTTTCAATATCTTGTCTTCACTTCCTTTAGATATATATATGCAGAAGTAGAATGGTGGGGTTACATGGTAGTTCTATGTCTAACTTTCTGAGGAATTTCTAAACCATTTTCCATAGAGGCTGAATAAATTTACATTCACCAATACTACACTAGGTTTTATTTTCTCCACATCCATGCCAACACGTATTTCTTGCCTTCTTAATGACAGCCATTCCAGTAGGTATGAAGTGATGGCTTGTTGTATTTTGTTTCAATGTTCATTTATTTAATTTTTTGGGTTTAATTTGAGGGGGGGGAGGGGCAGGGAGAGAGGGAGAGAGAGAAAGGATCCTAAGTAGGCTTCACGCTGCCAGCACAGTCCAGTGCAGGGCTTGGACTCTTGAAATGTGAGATCATGACCTGAGACGAAATCAAGAGTCAGACACTTAACCGACTGAGCCACCCAGGCACCCCCTGCTCCTTGTGATTTTGATTTGCATTTCCCTAATGATTAGTGATGTTGAACATCTTGTCACTATTGTTGATGTTCCTGTGTCATGAATGAAGTCAAGGAAGAATAATTAGTATCACTTTTGCAAAACAAAGAACACACACATGCACATACACACACATGATTAAAACCAAACCTTTTAAGCAATAGAGCAGAATGTTAATGCAGCAGGTTTCTAAGGGCACCGAAGACTCTTGTAGCACCTGACATCATTTTGCTACTTGAGGTTTAGCCCTAATTACTATCATAAGCATAATCATGAGGCCACAGTTTCAGCGATTGGAATCTATATCAAGAGAACTTTCACCTCTGGGATGTAGCTTAACAATTCTATAGGCTAAGTGCTCAATATCTCAGATACTTTGAATATCTAAAGTCTTTGCGTCTACATGTTTGCCCAGTTGAATAACTTCAGAGTTGAAGGAAGGATGAATTGAAGGTAAGAATCAATAGATGTGTAAATATTTACTAGCAGCTGCCTTATAGGGTATATAAGAGCATGCACATATACAGATATTTGTATATATTAAAGGGGACAATGCATAACACAATATTCCCTTTTCTACCCAGATAGTATAAAACTGTTCTTTCAATACACATACATACGATTGGCAGAGACACTGTGACTGGAATGATATATGCTAGCACAAGAATTTTTGGCACAGAGATCTCTTTGGGGTGCCTGAGTAGCTCAGTTGGTTAAGCGTCTGTCAATTTCAGCTCAGGTCATGATCTCACGGTTCATGAGATCAAGTCCACTGTCCAGCTCTGTGCTGGCAGTGAGGAACCTGCTTGGGATTCTCTATCTACTCCTCACCCACTTGCATTCTCTCTCTTTCTCTCAAAATAAATAAATAAACTTAAAAAAAAGAACTTAATCATCCTAAAAATATTTTAGATGTCTTCACAAAATGATACCCATGCTTTATTTTTTTGGGTTTTTTGTTTTATTTTTGTTTTTTCTTTTAATATTTTATTATTTATTTATTTATTTATTTATTTATTATTTTTTCTTAGGGAGGCCCCATGTTGAGGAATTTCCACTCTCATTGAGAACACAGAATTGTGCTTATGTTCCATTATCTGTATAGCCGGTTGCCCTGGTTCACTGTCCGTGTCAGGTGTGGGGAATGGCAGTGTGTCATGTTGCAGTGACACAAAGCTGTCACCTACTGAGGCAGTCACAGAAGTACCCAATAGTATTTTGGCTCTGATTTGACTGGCATGAATTTATATGCATATAAATTATAATACAAAATAAAGGTGTATGTTGTGATGTGCAGTAGAGAGGGGGATGGTGTTTTGAGATGCCTGGACTAGGATATAAACCTGGCTAAAGCAATATAACTTCAAGTGGTCTGGATTTTTTAGGCCTGTCTTCTTGCTGTTTTGTTTGTGTATGTAATGGGTACAGTGATGCCCAACTCTCAAGTCTGTGAGGCTGAAAGAAAAGAATATAGAGGATCCCCTAACATGCAGTGGAGTATCTAGGAGGCAGTAAAAATTGTTGACCCTCTTTCCCTTCTCATTTATTTACATGACTTCACAAATTGTGTGTACTTGCACACACAGTATATGCACACACACATATGCACAGACATAGAGGGTTTTCATTTTTTATTTTTTTATTATACTTTCACGCTTTTTTGTATGGTTCTTTAACAACTTTCCAAACAAAGCACTTACAGATCTTAGGAATACCAAAGTGAGAAATAGATAATGGATGGTGAGTTCATATCACATATATTTGATGGAAATATATGAATCTTCTATTTTTTGTGGTCAAAAATTGCTGAATATTGACAGTTATACATGCTTCAACCTGATACATTAGAAAGGCTCTGAAACTTTTTTGAGGAAGTTGTGAGTTAGAGAAAGGATATGCTTTTCTCCATGAAGAATGGACAAGTTCTAGATAGACAGCAGTTGGGGAGGAAGTTGTAAGGATCAGAATAAAGCTCTAGCCACAGCAAGCTTATTTAGAGTATACCAAGCCAAATAAAGCCTGCCAGGTGTTCCCAGTGACAGAGACAAAAATCTACCCTTCCTGCTCAGCTAAATGTATTCAAAATTTAAGGGAGGAAATGACTTAATACTTATTGGTAACTGCTTTAATTACTTGCATTCATTATAGCTTACTTGTGATCAAGTCTGGGTATTTTGAGGACAGTAAAAAGTTATTGCAATTCTTTACTTCATGAATAATCTTTCTCTTGCCAGGACGTGTATTTTATAAAGAGATTCTCATTACAATCCAATGCTTCATTCCGATCAAATTGTCCATTGCAATTTCCAGGAAATAAGATATGCTCAAGCATCAACATAGAGTTATTTGCTAGATGCCTTATGTTGCCATTAGAATTACTCCTAATGGCTTTTGTTTGGTGCAAAACCTAAATTCCCTGATGCATTAAGTGCAAATGATGACAAGCATAAAACCGTGTCTGAGTCTTGCAGCTAATGAGGAAGCCTGTCAGAAGAACCATCGTTTCCATGTTGAGACTATTCTGTGCTACAGAAGATATAACAAAGGTTTTACTCTCGAAAAATCTACTGTCACAGCTAGTCTGCTGCTTGTTAGCTCTGACTTTGGACAATTACCTTAACCCCTCCATGCCTCAATTTCCTCATCTACCAAATGGATATAATAATAATTGAATATATAGTAAATGAGTTCATTTTTTTTAACACTATGACAATATTCCTAATAGTGTTTGCAAATGGTAAAGGAAGGTCCGTATGCTTGTTTTGGTTCAACAAAAAGCTTTTAGGTGGTTACTAAGTGTCAGACACTGGATCCACCTCTGGAGATACACAGATGAATACAGCAAGGTCACTACTCTCAAAATCTTCTAGTCTAGTGAGGAAAATGGTAAGACATGATTTCCCTTCAGTGTTGTAACAGCTGGTGCAATAGGTAAAATTTATGGAGCCTTTCCTATGTTTTTGGATCCTCTGCAAAAGACTTTATTTGCATAATATCATGCAATCTTCTCAATCTGATGAATTTTCATTTTAAACTTCATTTTGGAGATGAGAAGAGAGTTTTTAGAAAGGTTAAGGTAATTTTCCAAAGTGGGGGAGGAGGGATTTGAATCCCTATGCACTTATCTCCATAGCCCCAGTCTTGGCCACCACACCATAGTGCTAGGATTGAGGAAGGAGCAATCTGCTAATGCAAAGGTCGTTTACCTAACACATCCTTGAGGTTAAGACTCTCTAGAATATATTCATGGAGAACATAACTGAGTTTCGTATTATAGAATGAGTACAGGTTACTTTTGATAAAAAAAATAGAAATTTATAAGCACAGGCAAAAGATTTAATCAAATCTCAGAACACTGAAATAGCATGATGTTTTTTCAGAATCGCAATAAATATTTTGTTACTGGAGCATTCTTTGTGAAAGAGGAATAGCTGGTGATTGAGGGGAAAAGAAGCAGGGCCCAAACCAAGGAAGTTCCTGTAAGCTGTGCTATAAAATTTATCTCTGCCCAGAAGATTATGAGGGACCATTGAGGTGTTATAAAATGGGGAATGATATGGTCAGACTTTCGTTTAAACTATGGCATCCCGTAGAGGCAGAGAGTCAAAAAAGGGTATCACAATAGTTTGAGTAATGGACAATTAAGGGCCTAATCTTTGACCATGTAAGTAAGGATGTTGGGTACAGAAGAAACATAAGAAATATTAAAGATGTAAAATTAACAGAACTGCATGATTGATTGGATATATAAGGAAACATTTTCTATAAGTTTCAAATTTCTTGCTTGGCTGATATAGACAAGTTACAGGCTGATATTCATTGAGCTATGAATACAGAGGGTATTCACTAGTACTGTGATCATTGTTACTAAGAGACCAAATGCCAAATGTGACAACAAATGAGCAGACAACACAGCCAGCTTGGGAAATGCTATATCCAACATAGAAAAATATATTTGTTAATTCCCATTCATCCATATATCCAAATTTAAAATTATTTAGTACATATAAAGTTTCAGGAAATGAGGGTTAAGTGTGATAAATGCTATGTTTTTAGTAATCACACAGTTCCAAGAGCTTATATAATGAGGTTTGTACCTCACTTTTTGTATGTAGCAAGTTATATTCTGATTTATTCAACGTTAATTTGTTTAATGTTATCTTTTGTACTAGGTATTGAATTTCTTAAGATCAATGACTATCTTATTAATTTCTTTTTGTCTAGCAAGGATTTTAACTTTTTCAAACAGAACAATTTCCAAGTAATTCTTTCTTTGGATTGATTTAAATGAGAATGTAATCCAGATGAATCATTAAGCTTTTTATGGATTATGTAATATACTTGAATGTTCAGTTTTGTATGTGTATATTTATTTGGGTTATAAAAACACTCAGCTTTTTTTAAGTATCATAAATATCTCAGTTACGTTGCAATCATCAGCCAACTTGTGACTTTAGGGAAAAAAAATCAACTAGTATCCTTAATACCATCTATTCCATCAGCCTTATTTAATCAGTTAATCTTATTGCTGCTGGGACTCTTTGAGCTTATATCAACATGTGAGGATATCCTGGTAGGTACAGCAGAAGCTGTGGGTGTATAGCAATCAGAACATAGTTATCCTTATTGCTTTCTATGAATGGACAGAGTCAGGGAATTTACATAGTATATGCTAGATCAATAAGTGGCAAAACAGAAAAAAAAGCAGTGATCTTTAATCAAGTATCCATTAAGACTTTCACATATTTTCTTTTTCATTTCTTATATCAACTCTAGGAGATAGATATTGGTCAAATGTCATTATCATCATTTTAACAATTGGAAAATTGCAGCTTTGGAGGTACTCCAATATTATTTTTGATGTGTCAGTATTGTATTCTTTTATTTTGTGGAAATCACCTTTCAGTGGAGCTTGAATTTTTCTATGCTTGTGCCCAACTACAATAATCATCTTCTATTTTTCCCCCAACCAATCAGATTAGATTGCAACTTTACTTAGGTGTTAATTATTTATACACCCACTTACAAATAATCACACGCTAAGAAATGTTGAAAGAGTCACTACTTTTTCTTTTTAATATCTTTTTTTCTTCCTCTATGCTATATCCTAGGATTCTAGAGCCCACTTCTTAGCAACTGAGAAAGGTTTATTTTTCCATTCACAGATTTCATTCTCATTTCACTATATCAACTACTGAACTAAGTGCTAAAGTGTGTAAAAAATCTTAAGCAGCAAAAATATCTAGGAAGTAAAAACAATATGTTCAGAAGGAAACACGCATGCACACTCAAGGTAATAAGTGCGATCAATGAAATAAACAAAAGGTGATAAGGAAGCAAAAAGGAGTGACCTATTAACCCTTCCTGGAAGACAAACATTTTATTTGAGACAAATGTCAATTATGTTATTTGAATGGTCACTTTGAATTCAGATTTTTGGCCGACTCAGGTTAGAGAAGACTCAGTTTCAAGATATTAATCAGAAGAGGCAACCTGGAAACTATACAAGTTACTCTCTTACATAATTCTCATTTAACAAGCCAACACACAGTTGGTCAATTTAACAATGAAACAGCTATGAGCCAACAGAAAAGAAGGTATGCACTACCTTGTTCCAGGACATTAGTCACGTTCCTACTTTGGCCTACTGTTTACTTCTAAATATTGCATCAGAGCAATCCTTTGTTTGGGTGTGTTCTTTAACAAAACAGTTCTCGGTTATGGAAATGACCTATGCCATTCAGATATTCTGTGTCAGGCTAGGCTCCTTATGCTAATTAGGATCCTGGACCATTTAGAAACAACTTGTTTTATTGGCATAACAGTGTATCATCCCTATCAGTACTTTCATATTGTAGTAAACAAGGATGGGACTTACACATGTCACTTGTATGCAAATCATGTTTTCATATACATCCTTACAATTTCATACTGTTTATGGTATAAGTGTATGTATATCAGGCAGTTATCAGAGAGTAGGTGGGCTAAACAACACTGGTTTATCCTTGAGGGAAGCAACTGTCATGAATAACATGTTATATTTTAGTAAATTAGCCTAGTGCCCTAGCAACAATGATTAAAAGTTTAAATTTAAAAATATATTTATTTACAAATTGTTTCTTTTGCCCACAGTAAATATTAATAATACAAATTTTATAAATTACACATATCAAGAGAAGGGGTGTGAAGGCTAATAGATGATCCCATAGGATAGTGCTGAGCTGGAATTAGCATGAGCTAATAGGTCAGATTACATGAATTTGGATTCTCATACTTTCACTTACTTGTTGTAAGTATACCTGTAAAGTCTTGTTGACCTTAATTTGTAGAAAGGGTTAAATGGCTAAAATCCCAAATCATAGGCTTTTAAAGATATAATTACAGAAGATATATATAATATGTACACATAAGAGACATTCAATATGTAATATGTGGGGCACCTGGGTGGTTCAGTCAGTTAAGCATCATACTCTGATCTCACAGTTCCTGAGATCCAGCCCCGGGTAGGGCTCTGCACAGAGCCTGTTTGGGATTCTCGCTCTCCCTCTCCCTTTTCCCTTCCCCTCCCCCTAAATACATAAATAAACTTATTTTTTTTTTAAAAAAGTATGTAACAATCAGGACTATAAACAAAGGTAGTATTGAATTAAAATATGCTATTGAGAGTATAATGCTAAGTAACATAAGTCAGAGAAAGACAAATACCATATGATCATACCAATATGTGGAATTTAATAAACAAAACAAACAAGCAAAAGGAAAAAAAGAGAGAGTGAGAGAAACCACAAACCAAGAAATAGACTCTTAACTTTAGAGAACAGATGGTTACCAGAGTGGAGGTGGGTGGGTGGGGTGGGAGAAATAGGGGATGGGGATTAAAGAATGCACTTGTTATCGTGAAAAAAAAGAAATAAAATGAAAGAATACAATAAAACCCCCAATATAAAATAAAATGAAATAAAATATGCTATTGAGAAAATAAATAACTCTATTTATTTATTTATTTATTTATTTATTTATTTATTCATTCATTCATTCGTTCATTCATTCCATGATTCTGGAAGAAAGCATGCAGATATTGGAATTAGGTTGTTTGGAGTGTTTTTTAAATTTTTTTAACAATAATACCTACCGATGATGAAGTTTTAGAAAAATGGAAACTTGTACACTGCTTGTGGGAATGTAAATAGTATAAATATTTTGAAGATAAATTAGGTAATATGTATTCAAAAGCCTAAAAATTCAGAAGCATCACCTATATCATTCCAGACTCCTGGTGGATGACAGTATCCACTGTACCTAATTTGAGACAACAAAGATTTATTAAAGAGTATTCATTTACAGAATTAATGGGGCCTGTAACCAACACATCTGCCACAGAAGTCAGAAGAACTAAACACTACCACCTCTATGCTTGAAGGAGGACCAATCCCCTTGCAATGGCCTTGAACCCTGGAATCTAGTAAATGTAGTTTCTCAAATGCCAGAGTGCAGAAGGGAATCTAGAAGGGAGGCAGTCAGTATTTAATGAGCCAATCTGCAGTATCTTCCTCATTATTTATAATGCTCTTTTGTATCCTGAGGGAGAAAGAAATAAAGGGGTTACACAAAAATGGAAGTAAAAATCTTTATTATACCAAGTTGAAAAGTTTGAAATAATATAAACAAACAACAATAAGTGTATGGTTAAGTAAGAAATATTTCATTTCATACAAGGACGTAATATTTGGCCAATTGAAATGGTGCGGGTGAGGATTGTATAATGGCATGTGTGTGTGCACATATGTATGTGTAATTACTGTGAATGGCTTTGGCCGCTTTGTAAAACAAAATAGAACAAATAGTACTGAAAGGATCAAAGCTAGTTTAAAATGACAGAATGTTGGAGGCCATAGCTCCTTCAGCAAGGAGAGGGAGGACAAAGCCCCATGGACCTTGCGAAGGGGCAGATGCTATGGTGACTAGCTGAGCTGCTACACGACAGTGACTGTCTATCTACATCTATGAGCAAAGGGCCGTCAGCAACTTTGCAGTAGTATTTCTTTCAACATGTCACATATTCAGTATTAAAACATGGTACCAAATTTCAGAAATAGTTTTTGAACTGTTTCTGAACATTTCAGAAATGTACAGTTTCAGAAATAGTAACAGCAACCTTATTTCTTTGATACCTATTTAACTAAGGACCTATTATTTGCCAGAATTTGGGAGATGAATAAGGCCTGGATCGACCCTCAATAAATTTTCACAATCCTGTGAGCATTATAGACATAGCAAAGGATTTCAAACGTGTTAGGATTCTTCCACTATCTACCTAAGTGAAAGGAGTAGGACAAAAGAAGGAGTAAGCAATTGCTCTGCTGCAGGGGGAGGGTGATAACAAAGGTTTACAAAAAAGGAAATAAGCAGGTGTAAGTAAGACAGCCAAAATAGGATAGTAATAAATGAAGCTTTGGATTTCTTAAGATGTGCTAAGTACTTGGCATAATTTATCACATCTAATCATATCACAGCCTATGACATAATTATTATTATTATTATCTCTATTTTGAAGAGAAGGCCCTGAGGAACAGAGAAGTTCAAACTTTGCCCAAAGACAATTAGTTCGATAGGGGAGGGGAGTTCGATCTTTGCTAAAGCCCTTGCTCAACCACCGTACTATACAGTTGATCTTATAGAAGGAAAGAAAAGTATCTCTGGCAGAAGGCATATGTATAAGAGCCAGAGGTGAAACAGCACTGTGCTTTTGGAGAGCTATAAATAACTCAGCATGGCTGGAACAAAGGCTGTATTTGGGAGTGGTGGGGTGAGGGGTCTGATGGAAGCATCAGGAAGCAGACAAAAAGATGTGAATGTGAAAGATGAAATGCAGAAAGGTAAGACTAAGTAGGTCAGGTAATCAGTGAGAGAAGACCACAGTAATCAAGGTAATAGCACGGTGGTAGACTGATTAAAGCAAATAGTAAGGATAAAGAGGCAGGTAGTGCCGAGCAAGGGAGTGATGACAGAGGGTAGACAGAGTTTGGAAGTTCATTGAATGTGGTGAATGAAGAAAACTAGAATGACTTCCAGATTTATCTCTGAAGCCAAATTGGTAGATGCTAATGCCATAAGCCAGAAAACAGGGAAGAGTTGCTTTCTCAGAAATTAGAATCCTTCAGTCTGCTGTCTTTGAGTGTCATGCACATCTTTTAGATGTGCCTACACCTAGTGAACCACTGTGAAAGCAATCATTATTCATCAGAAATTTATTCAAGGTAGCCAAGCCTCTCTCCTTAAACCTTCATGCAACCATAGAGGAATGGCATCCCTGGTGCAGGCAAGAGAGGATCTCCCTTCACCTTTCCCCAGTATTCATAAAGTCACTGAAAGAATGCAATTTCATGGGTTTCCTTTTCAGCCTCTGGGTCAGAAATTCCAGCAAGCTGCTCCAAAAACAGTTGGCCCCCCTTTTTTTCCCTAAGACATTCAAATTGTTTCATAGACATTATCTCACCAATAGCCATTTCATCTTGGTGAGGAAGGCCAAGGAACAATTTATTCGTATCTTTAAAGGGTAAAGAGAGGTTAAATGACTCATCTGGGGAGCTGGAAATAGAAGCTCAGTCTCCAGAGTCAGCTCTGTGTGTAAGAGCAAGTGCCAAATGACTCTGTAAATGGGTGTGAGTTAAGGGTTATTGATATCTCACAAGACCTGAGTTGTTGGAGTCATCATTTACGGGTAAATAAAGAGCTCAGAAATGGAACAGGAATTGAAGTTTGTTTTCAGAGGGTAGGCAGTTTTTCTGTTTTCTGCGTAAGCTTTCCTCTGACTCATAGACCCTGTAAACAAGAATAATAGGGTGATTTTTCAGCATTAATAGAATATCCATAGCACATGGACAAAAGTGTGTACTATGTTTAAAATAATATAAAATATGTTTATATTATATATCATCCATTATGCTACTAGTCATCATTATATGAGGATGGAGAAGTATAGGTGACATTTAATATCTAATGATTTTATATAATCCAGATGTTTCTTCCATACAAAGACATCCTAAGAACTGGTCTGTCTCTATATTCTTTACTATAACTTGGTAAAATCTTGGATACAAAACTGTAGTCCTGCATTCCTAATGAAGGAATATATATATATATATATATATATATATATATATATATACACATATATATGTGTGTGTGTGTGTGTCTACCTTCTGAAAGGTAGATTATATATACAAATATATAATCTACCTTTCAGAAGTTCTCAATCACTTGATTTTCTTGATATACTTCTGGTCATTCTGTGCCAAGACTTAGCTCTCAGACCTCTTCTCTTTTCTGTGTGTGCTCACTGCCTACATGATCTCATGTAGTTTCTTTATCCTCCCTCAGGCTTGCTGTAGTCTATCCACGTTGGCTTCTTGCCTTTACCAGGCACTCTCGCTTCAGGGCCTTTGCACTTGCTCTTTCTTCTGTTGGGATTTTAATAATCTATAATACATTAGAATAATTATTTTGTCACTCCGTTCAGGTTTTTTTTCTATTCCTTGAGATAAGCCACTTTAAACTGCTTTCCCCATTTCCACAACCTAATCCTCTTTCTCTGCTTTTCCTTTTTTCTTTGAAATTATTAGTATTGCAAGGGAAACAAAAGCAAACATGAAGTATTGGGATTTCATCAAGATAAAAAGCTTCTGTAAAGAAAAGCAAACAATCAATAAAACTAAAAGGCAACCAATAAAATGAGAGAAGATATTTGCAAATGATATATCTGATGAAGGGTTAGTATCCAAAAAATCTATAAAGAATTTATCAAACTCAACACTCAAAAAACATATAATCCAGTTAAAAAATGGGTAAAAGACATGAACAGACATTTCTCCAAAGAAGACATCCAGACAGCTAATGGACATGTGAAAAAATGTTCAACATCACTCATTATCAGGGAAATACAAATCAAAACCACAATGAGATACCACCTCACACCTGTCAGAATGGCTGAGATGAACAACACAGGAAGCAACAGATGTTGGCAAAGGTACAGAGAAAGGGTAACACTCTTACACCGTTGGTGGGAATGCAAACTGGTGCAGCCGCTCTGGAAGACAGTATGGAGGTTCCTCAAAAAGTTAAAAATAGAAGTACCCTATGATCCAGCAGTTGTACTACTAGGTATTTACCCAAAGGATACAGAAATACTGATTCAAAGGGGTACTTGCACCCTGATGTTTTAGCAACATAATCAACAATAGCCACATTATAGAAAGAGCCTAAATCTCCATCAACTGATAAATGGATAAAGAAGAAGTGGTGTATATATCCGTGGAATATTACTCAGCCATCAAAAGGATGAAACTTGACATAGATGGAACTAGCATGTATTATGCTAAGTAAAGTAAGTCAGTCAGAGAAATACAAATACCATATGATTTCCCTCATTATGTGTAATTTAAGAAACAAAATGGATGAACATAGGGGAAGGGAAGGAAAAATAAAAGAAGATAAAAACAGAGAGGGAGGCAAACCATAAAAGACTCTTAACTGTAGAGTCTGAAGCAAACTGAGGGTTGCTGGAGGGAAGGTGGGTGAGGGCATGGGCTAAATGGGTGAGGAGCATTAAGGAGGGCACTTGTTGGAATAAGCATGGGGTGTTATATGTAAGTGACAAATCACTAAATTCTACTCATGAAACTAGTACTATACTGCATGTTAAGTAACTTGAATTTAAATAAAAAATTTTAAGAAAAAAATAAATTTTTACTATTTAACACATCGTAACTACCTTTTATTTATTTATATTATTAATTTTCATTTCCTTACTAAATTGTGAATTTTGTGAGGGTAAAGAAATTGTCTCTTCTGTACTATGCCCTATACACAGCAGCATATGGTCATGACTCAATAAATATTCACTAAATGAATGAAGAAAAACTAAATCTATGATTAATAGAATAGCCTAAAATTTTACAGTGCATATTGATCATAATTTCAGCCATCTCATCATGAAAAATATCTGTTAGCTGTTACAGACCTATCAAAAATTTTGTGTCTATTTTCTCTATTAAATTGAACCATATGAAATTGCCAATAATTGACTCATTTTGAATTATAAAAGCATTAATTTCATGATTCAACCTAGATGTAAAATGAGATCTGGGAAAAATGCACAACAATCTAGACAAATATACTACTAATAAAATTGTTCTGTTTCTTCCTCAATGATGATTGTTTCCACTTTTGACTTCCTGAGGTTTACAAATACAGTTCTCCAATTATAAAATCTACAAACCAAATGGAGACCTGTTATTTGCATTAAAAAATAAAATTAAAAATATGACAATTACCCAGAACCCAACAGTATGTGATATAGCCTTACCTCTGCAGTTACCAGTAGGTTTCTGAGAAAGTTTTATGCAGGAAAGGTAATAGAGTTGGCAGCTGAAATGTGTGTCCCATGGATGATTGACAAGTATGTAGTTGAGGAATGACAATGTTCAACATCTGGTTGAGTGACAGCAATGGTGGAAACCAACTTATGTGGTAAAATATCAAGTTAATGGGTAGGCTAACACACTGATTCCTGCAACAGTCACTATACAGTGATTCTATACTTCATATTTAAGTCAAGAAATGCTTCTGTGGCATGAACCTTTTTAACTTCAATTTTATCAGCTAAGGAAATATATTGATAAGAATAGTTATTGAGTTTTGCAATTTTTCAAATTTCACAGTTAAGTAGATTGCACATCTATTTAGAAGCACTATTAAAGGACCTCAGAGATAGGAACCAAACAATTACTTAGAATTGATCTTGTCTATTTAGGAAACAATTGTTTGGACTAAAGTATATGGCAACAGTTACAATATGGATCTCTTGGATTTTCCTGGAGTAACTTGAATAATTTGAAATTAAAGATGATCATATATGAGAAAGTGCTTTAGAAACTATAAAGGTTCACAAAATATGCATTGTTGTTTTATTTCTATTACTATCATAATAACTTCTGTTTAAATGTTCTTAACTGATTTACTAATAAAGTAGCACAAATTCGAGCAATATTGTCCCCCTATCTGTTTCTGGGGAGACACGGTTTCCATTTGATGAAAATAGTTTTATTTCACTTCTGATCTCATTCACCATTTGTATGTAACCTCTGTGACCATTGGCTCCACAGTCTTCTTTCAGTTTTCATGTATTGAAATAGACCCTAACCAGAGTTGCCCGGTGTGAAGTATCCAGATCATTTCTTTCCCTTTTCTGCCCTTTGTTGTCTCTAATGGATCCTAAAGAGTACTATTTGAATCTCAAAACATTTAGTCATCTTTTAAATTGAATATCTATTTCTGTCCTTTCCCCCTAAACTGGGTACTTCTTTACCACCAAATAATTCATGCATTATTCCATAGAGATATGCACAAGGATCTCTTTCAAATAAGAAAGCTATGGTTGTTAGAATTTTCCCTCTGAAAGTAGACTAAGTCTTTGATGTTATATCATAGTTTTTCTGAGCCAGGTATTCTTTTCATGATCAGTCCCTTTCCAGGAGCCTCAGTCAACACTCATGTGGATTTGTTTGACTTACCCACCAATTTTCTAGAGGTAGTTGATCCCCAGGACTAAAACAACTGAGGATCAATATAAATACAAATAGCAAACTCAGAAAAATAATTATTGTATGGAGATACAGTAAAACCTTGGATTGTGAGTAAATTGTTCTGTGAGTGTTCTGCAAGACAAGCAAACATTTCTAATAAATTTTAACTTGATAAACAAGCGATGTCTTGTAATACAAGTGGTACGTGACGTTGAATGCCACATGATCACAACTGAGTTAATGGTTCTTGAAATTCGCTTTGATATAAAGCTGCTTTGGATTACAAGCATGTTCCCAGAATGAATTATGCTTGCAAACCAAGGTTTCACTACAAATATTACATTATAGCTCAGTTGTGGGTTGAGGCTACTTGGTGTGACTTCCGTCATGGTTTTCCTTCACATTGTGGCATTTTCACAAGGTATGCCATGTGAAACTCATGCCTGAGAGCTACCAGTTTATGAAAAGTGATTTAAACTTTATACCAGATCACTACAACTCTGATTAAAATATTCTAAAACATCAACTCAAGGGCTTTGAGAAGGGAGGAAAATTGGTGTAACCAGTACCAGCCTCAGCTGGTCAAAGCCAAGGGTTTGATTGTTGATTCAGATAACTTATTTCATCACATTTCTCGGCCTCATGTTCTCGCTTAGTAAACAAGAATAACCCTCCATGCATAATTTTTTAAATGGATAATAAATATAAAATAAAGAATCAGAAGTTCTCTGTTGAGAAGAGGTGAAATAATAATACCAATGGCATATTACTAATGTATTGGTATCAATATGTTAATATATTAACTAATATTAAAATATCATTATATTATCTAATAATACCTAATTTTATTAGGTAATCATAATTTATATGATGGTTATAACAAAATGTGTATTTTAGACACAGGTTGCTGGAAAGCTTTGGTCTCAGAAAATAGAGCCAGTATTAGAGGCTAAGAAGAGAATAGATAGAATTAGAACGAGGAAGGTGTGGTGTGTTCCAATTGGTTGGAGGCCAGCAATGCAGGAGTAAAAGAATTCACCCAAGACAGAAGAAAGGAGATAGAAGTTTATTGAATACAAGGCAGGGGAGCAGCTGAGAGGACAGCAAAGGAGAGTCTCTATGCCAGGAGGTAGTGGTAAGGGACTATAGTTATAGGGTGGAGTGAGGAAGTATGGGAACACGGAATTTTCCCTTTTTTGGTAACTGTGCCTAGTTGTAATTAGCCCATTTGTTAGTTAGCACCTATGGCCATTTTGGGGTAGCCTGTTTGTTACTGAGCCTGTTTGCAGTCTGTCATCACTGTGGGCCCTTTTGCCTTGCTCAAGTTTGCATTGTTCAAGTTTATTGCCTAAAGGCGACCTCTACAGAAGGAACAGGAAATTGTTGTCACAGATTCTGGTTCCCACTGCCTTAACTCTTACCAGACAAATCTATGTCTTCTTTCTACATTTCTGCACTTTTAGTCCTTACGAACATATTACTACTTCTATAAACCTAATTTTCCTTATTTGTAAAATATAGGCAATGAGATTAGATCTTAGAACTCTAAAGTCCTGCTAAGAAAGTCTAGTCCTATACAATGTTTGGGAGATAAAAGGAATGTTTGTTAAACTGTGTGGCAATCACTCATAATATACCCCTATCCAGACGCTACACAATATATATTTCATTCAAATACTAATAGAACTGAAAGGACCTAGAGTGAAAAGAAAAAAAAAAAAAAAAAAAGAAAACAGAACTTGCTTATGTTTGCCTAACCTAGCTCTTATAAAAATAATGTCTAAGTTTATAAGGGCATTAGCCCCATCCAGAACCCCTTCCTCTTACCATTTTAGTGCAAATCTGCCAAAATTCAATATGCCATTCCCTGCTTCCTCTTGCCTGGGGGCTTTCTCTGTCCCAACCCTCAGTGTTTTATGTGCCTATAACAAGACTAGAAATGCTGAGTAATTAACTCCACCCTATCCCAGCATCACTGCAGGAGTTGAGGTGCTGGTGTATTCTAGTTCCCTCACACTCTGAGGTATGTGTGTGACTGGCTTCTGGACTAAGCTCAGGTCATCCTAGTAGAATCTGTCACTGTAATGTACCCCTTCATTTGGATTTCCTTACTTATTCTTCTTTCCTGATCTTTGCTTTACCTCCCAATAAACTATTTCTACTCAGGATCTGTTTGGGGTAAAGGGTGAACATAAGTTAATTTACATATTTGGAAATTAGTGGGCTACAATACCTTAATGGCTATTGCCAACTCCACTATTCAATGACCCAAATGCATTAAGAGATTATTTCTGACAGTTTCAGGACACAAGTCTCCAGTACCTGGCTTCTATGAGTCACTTAATAAATGTTTCCTGAATAAATTAATTTCTTCAGAGGACAGTACCATAAGTCTTTGCAAAGGAAAAAGCATGAATTCAGAAGACCCCCACTTTTAACCTTCCTATTTCTTAGGAGACTTAATGGACATGTAGTCTATGTCCTGGCTGTTTTTCCACTGCCTCTTTGATAGATCTTTTTGTCTCTCCTGCGACACTTACCTCCAGTGACTCAATGTCTTAGTGCCCTTTTCTTCTTTCAGTTTTTGAATACAAGAAATTCTTATTCTTTCTATGTCCTTTACAATTCACCTTCAAGAAGTGGAGGAAGAAGAACTCATTAAATCCAATATCAAAGCCACCTACTAAAAGTCTAATATGTGCACTATGGTAGAATATATATATTTACACATATATAGTGATTTCATTAACTCTTGATTAAATCTTGGTATATATGATTTCATTAAATCTTCAAAGAAGCCATCGTCATAATATTGTTAGTCCAATTTGCAGATGAATAAATGAACTCTGGGGAGTTTAAGTAATTCTTCCCAAAGTCATATAGCTATTTGGGAACAGAATCAAGTTTTTTTTTAAATTTTTTTAATGTTTATTTTTGAGAGAGAGAGAGCTGTCAGCACAGAGCCTGATGCAGGGCTCGAACTCACAGACCGTGAGATCATGACCTGCGCTGAAGTTGGATGCCCAACTGACAAAGCCACCCAGGTGCCCCCAGAATCAAGTTTCTAAATGACATATGTAGGATGTCAAGTTCATCTCTTAATCTCAATACTACCTTGCTTTCTGCAGTAGTTTACCTTTTTTTTTTACATTTTAGATAACATTTATTAATATGCTTTTAACACATAAAAGACTAAGAACAAAAATGACTCACATTTTCATTGCCAAAAACAACCTGGTATTTTAAGCTTCTTTAAAACATTCAGTTTTAAAAATTACATATAATAAAAATGTACCTTTTTGTCATTTCAAGTCTTTAAATTCTAGGTAGTTAACATACAGTGTAATATTAGTTTCAGGAGTAGAATTTAGTGATTCATCACTTACATACAACACCCAGTGCTCATCACAAGTGGCCTCCTTAATAACCATCACCTATTTATCCCATCCCTCACATAATTCCCTCCATCAGCCTTCAGTTTGTTCTCTGTAGTTAAAAGTGTCTTATGTTGTGTCTCCCTCTTTTTTCCCCTTATGTTCATCTGTTTTGTTTCTTAAATTCCACATATGAGTAACATCATATGGTATTTGTCTTTCTCTGACTGACTTGTTTCACTTAACATAATACACTCTAGTTCCATCCATGTGGTTGCAAATGGCAAGATGCCATTCTTTTTGATGGCTGAGTAATATTCCACTGTATATACGTACCACAGCTTCTGTATCCATTCATCAGTTGATAGATACAGGGGATCTTTCTATACATTGGCTATTGTTAATGCTGCTATAAACATCAGAGTACAAATTTCCATCCAAATCAGGATTTTTGAATCCTTTGGGAAATACCTAGCAGGCAATTGCTAAGTTCTAGGGTAGTTCTATTTCTTTTTGAGGAACCTCCATACTGTTTTCCAGAGTGGCTGCACCAGTTTGCATTCCTAACAACAGTGTAAGAGGGTTACCCTTTCTTTGCATTCATGCCAAAATCTGTTGTTTCCTGTTTTTTCATTTCAGCCATTCTGACAGGTGTGAGGTGATATCTCATTGTAATTTTGATTTGTATTTCCCTGATAATGAGTGAGGTTGAGCATGTTTTCATGTGTCTGTTAGCCATCTGAATGTCTTCTTTGGAAAAATATCTATTCATGTTTTCTGCCCATTCTTAACTGGATTATTTGTTTTTTGGGTGTTGAGTTTATTAAGTTCTCTATAGATTTTGGATACTAACCCTTGATCAGATATGTCATTTGAAAATATTTTCTCCCATTCCGTCAGTTGCCTTTTAGTTTTGTTGAATGTCTCCTATGCTATGAAGAAGATTTTTATCTTAATGAAGTTCCAGTAGTTCATTTTGGCTTTTGTTTCCCTTGACTACAGAGATGTGTCTAGCAAGAAGTTGCTATAGACAATGTCAAAGAGGTGGCTGCCTGTGTTCTCCTCTAGGATTTTGATGCTTTCATGTCTCACATTTAGGTCTTCATCCATTTTGAGTTTATTTTTGTATGTGTTGCAAGTGGTCCAGTTTCATTATTTTGCATGTTGTTTGTCCAGCTTTCCCAAAACATTTGTTGAAGAGACTTTTTTCCATCGTATTTTCTTTCCTACTCTATCAAAGATTAGTTGACCATATAGTGTGGGTCCATTTCTGGGTTTTCTGTTCTGTTCCGTTAATCTGTGTGTCTGTGTTTTTGCCAGTTCCATGCTGTCTTGATGACTACAGCTTTATAATGTAACTTGAAATTGAGAATCGTTATACCTCCAGCTTTGATTTTCTTTTTCAAGATTGCTTTGGCTATTTGGGGTCACTTGTGGTTCCATATAACATTTTAAGATTGTTCTAGCTCCGTGAAGAATGCTGGTGTTGTTTCCATGAGGACTGTATTGAATGTGTAGATTGCTTTGGGTAGTATAGATGTTTTAACAATATTTGTTCTTCCAATCCATGAGCATTGAATAGTTTTTATATTTCTTTGTGTCCTTTTCAATTTCTTCCGTAAGTGTTCTATAGTTTTCAGTGTACAGAAATTTTACCTCTTGGTTAGGTTTCTTCCTAGACATCTAATGGTTTTTTTGTGTCATTGTAAATGGGATTGATTCCTTGATTTCTCCTTCTACTGCTTTATTATTGGTGTGTAGAAATGCAACAGATTTCTGTACATTAATTTTGCATTCTGTGACTACTGAATTCATGTATCAATTCTAGCAATTTTTTTGGTTGAGTATTTTAGATTTTCCACATAGAGCATCATGCAGTCTACACATAATGAAAGTCTGACTTCTTCCTTGTCAATTTGGATGCCTTTTATTTCTTTTTGTTGTCTGATTGCTGAGGTTAGGACCGCCAGTACTATGTTAAATAACAATGTTGAGAGTGGAGATCCCTGTCTTGTTCCTGACCTTAGAGGAAAAGCTCTCAGGTTTTCCTCAATGTGGATGATATTAACTGTGGATATTTAATATATGGCCTTTATGATATTGAGCTATGTTCCCTCTATCCCTACTTAGTTGAGGGAGTTTATCAAGAATGGATTCTGTGTTTTGTCAAATACTTTTTCTGAATCTATTGAGAGGATTGTGTGGTTCTTATCCTTTCTTTTATTAATGTGGCCTATCACATTAGTTGATTTGTGAATATTGAACGATCTTTGCAGCCCAGGAATAAATCTCACTTTTTTGTGGTGAATGATTCTTTTAATATACTGTTGGATTCAATGTGATAGTATTTTGCTGAGAATTTTTATATCCATGGTCATCAGGGATATTTGCCTGTAATTCTCCTTTTTAGTGGGGTCGTTGTCTGGTTTTGGAATCAAGGTAATGCTGGCCTTACAGAATAACTTTGAAATATTCCTTCCATTTCTGCTTTTTGGAACAGTTTGAAAAGAATTGATATTAATTCTTTAAATGTTTAGTAGAATTCCCCTGGGAAGCCATCTGGTCCTGGACTTTTTTTTTGTTAGGAAACTTCTGATTAATGATTCAATTTCTTTGCTGGTAATTGGTCTTTTCAAGTTTTCTATTTCTTTCTGTTTCAGTTTTGGTAGTTTATATGTTTCTAGGAATCTATCCATTTCTTCCAGATTGCCCACTTTGTTGGGAATTTTATTTATTCATTCATTTTATTTATTTGGGTCATTTCTTTTCTTTATTTCTTTTCTTTTTCTTTTTTGATAAGTTTGGCTAAGGGTTTATCAATTTTATTAATTCTTTCAAACAACAAGCTCCTACTTTCATTGATCTCTTCTACTGTTTTTTGTTTGTTTGTTTGTTTCCTTATGATTAATTTATGCTCTAGTCTTTATTATTTCCCTTCTTGTATTGGCTTTAGGCTTTTTTGTTGTTCCTTTTCTAGCTCCTTTCTGTGTAAGTTTAGGTTTTGTAGTTGAGATTTTTCTTGCTTCTTGAGGTAAGCCTGTATTGCTATATATGTTCTTCTTATGACCGCTTTTGCTGCATCCCAAAAGTTTTGGACTTCCATGTTTTCATTTGATTCCATGTATTTTTTTTTAATTTCTTCAATTTCCTGGTTCATCCATTCATTCTTTAATAGGATGTTTTTCAATCTCCGTGTATTCGTGGCCTTTCCATTTTTTTTTTCTTGTCTTGTGGTTCACTTCAAGTTTCATAGTGTTGTGGTCTGAAAATATGCATGGTATGAACTCAATCCTTTTGTACTCTTTGAAGCCTGATTTGTGACTTGGTATGTGTTCTGGAGAATGTTCCATGTGCACTTGACAAGAATTTTTATTCTGCTCCTTTAGGATGAAATGTTCTGAATATATCTGTTAAGTCTACCTGATCCAAGTTGTGATTCAAAGTCATTGTTTCCTTGTTGATATTCTGCTTAAATAAACTGTCTATTACTGTAAGTGGGATGTTAAAGTCGTCTACTATTATTGTATTATTATTAATGTGTTCCTTTATTTTTGTTATTAATTGATTTATATATTTGGGTACTTCCAAGTTGGGGACATATATTTATAATTATTAGATCTTGTTGATTAGACCTTTTACTATGATATAGTGTCCTTCCTCATTTCTTATTACGGTCTTTGGTTTAAAATCTAGTTTGTCTCATATAAGTATGCCTACTCTGGCTTTCTTCTGATGTACATTAGCATTATAATGGTTCTCTATCCCCTCACTTTCATTCTCCATGTGTCTTTAGGTCTAAAATGAGTCTCTCGTAGGCAGCATATAGATAGGTCTTGTTTTTTTATTCATTCTGACACACTATATCTTTAAATGGAGCACTTATTCAGAGTGCTCCATTCAGAGTGATTATTGGTAGACTTGAATTTAGTATCATTGTATTACATGTTTGTTTCTGTTCTTTTCTAGTCGTTGTCACTTTTGGTCTTTGTTTCCTCCTCAGAAAGTCCCCTTTAATATTTCTTGCAGGGCTTGTTTAGTGGTCACAAACTCCATTAGTTTTTGTTCATCTGAGAAACTCTTTATTTCTCCTACTATTCTGAATGTCAGCCTTGCTGGATAGAGTATTCTTGGCTGCATATTTTTCCCATTCAGCACGTTGAATATATCAAGCCACTCCCTTCTGGCCTGCTATGTTTCTGTGGAGAGTTCTGCTGCTACTAACCTTATTTATCTTACCTTATAAATTAGGGATTCTTTTTCTCTTATTGGTTTTAGGATTTTTTTCCTCTCATCTCTATATTTTGCAAAATTTTCCACAATATGTCTTAGTATGGCTGGCTTTTGTTGATTTTGATGGGAGTTCTCTGTGCTTCCTGGATTTGGATGTCTGTTTCCTTCCCCAGATTAGCGAAATTTTCAGCTATAATTTCTTCAAATAAACCTTCTTCCCCTTTTCCCCTCTCTTCTTCTTCTGGGACTCCTATGATATGAATGTTATTATACTTTATGGAGTCACTGAGTACCCTAGGTCTACATTCAAATCCAATATTTTTCTTTCCTTCTTTTTCCCTTTCATTATTTTCTACAATTTTGTCTTCAATATCACTTATTCATTCCTCTGCTTCTTCCATCCTTGTGGCCATTACATTTAGTCAGTTTTGCATCTCAGTTATAGCATTTTTTTTTATTTTCACCTGACAAGTTTTTGGTCTTTTATCTCTGGAATAAGGGACTCCCTTGCATCTCCTATGCTTTTCTTAAGCCCAGCTACTATTCTTATGATTGTTTTTTTAAATTCTGGATCAGGCATATTACTTATATCTGTTTTTATTAGATCCCCAGTCATGAACTTTCCTCTTTTTTTAGATAAATTCCTGTCCTGGTATTTTGTCTAGGTGTCTGTCTTCCGGCTCTTAAGAACAATGGGTTTATTAAGAAGAGGTCACATACTGTCCAGGACCTGGTACTTCAGGAAGTGTTTTCTACTTCATGCTGTATGCACTCTGCTGCCGTGTTTTGTCTGCTTTTTCCCTCAAGTTAGTCCTCTGCAGAGTTTCTCCTTGCCTATGGGCCAGAATGTGTCAAGTTTTAACTAGATGTGATCTGTCTGCTTGTTAAAAGAGGTCTGATCCTATTTTCCTATGTCTACTAGAGCTGAAGCTTTGTAGCACTCTATGGTCAGTAGATGTGGTGCATTCAGGGGTGAGGGCAGGGAGGGGGTTGAGCTGGTTTTCTGGTGAGGGGCCTGCTGCTCTGGTTCTCAAGCACATTCGCTCTAGTAAAGAACGACCTGCAGAGAACATTAGGGTGGGGCTTGGTGTAAGCAATTTTAGCAACTACTGTTGGCTTACTGACTAAAATAAATAAATAAACATACATACATACATACATACATACAATCCCTGGAGAGGGGCATTTGCACCTACTGCTGTCTGGAAAGAGCAAACAATCTCCCATTGTGTATCCCAGGCATCCCTCAGATCCCTACCTTCACTTTATCTTCATCTGGGCCATCTTCCCTCCCAGAAGCACAGTGCACCTGTGTTTTATCCCTAGCATATTGGCTGAGTTTTAAAATTTCAAACTTTAGGGCCCACACTGGTCCTCTTGGGGAGGGTCTCACTGTGCTGGGGTTGGTGCAGGTTTGTCCCAGAAAGGCAGTCCCACCAATGTATGGGAACTTGGAGTTTGGCAGAAAGTGTGGCAAAAATCCAGTGTCCAGTGCCCTCAGCAGGTATTTTTGTCCTTTTGTTAAAGGACAGGGGAGCACAATACTGCCCACAGCTCTTTTGTCCCTGAAGAGGCAATGTCATGTCTCCCAGATGTAGTCCAAGAAAGGGGAACCATTTCTCTCAATGCATCCCAGGGGATCCTCATATCCTGTCATCTGCTCCTAGGCTTCTTCCCTCCTTGTCCACAGGAGCAATGCAGCACCCACCAGGCTCAACACCAGCCACAGCATGGAACTCTAAAATGCATCTTTGAACTCTACCAGTTGTAAAAACTCACAATAATCAATCCCTCTCATTTCCCCAGTCAATGGCTTTGGAGAAGGGTTTTCCTTGTGCAATCCTGTGCGCTTCTCTCTCTCTTTCTGTCTCTATCTCTCTTTCATCTCTCTTCTCTCTGTGATGAGGGATTCCTCTCTTTATCAGCACCCATGATCTTTTTCTCCCTTAAATCATGTCTCTGCATCTCTTACCTTCCACTATGTGGTCTCTTCTCTCCCTCTGGTTGTACAGTTTGTTCTGTTCTGTCAGTCCTCAGATCAATTTACTGGGTGTTCAGAATGACCTGATATTTATCTAGCTGTGTTTAAAGCATCAGACAAGCCTAGGGTTCTCCTACTACTTTACCATCTTCGCTCGAAAGAAAATTGTCCCTTTTTATGTGTACTATTTTTTTTTTAAGTTTATTTATTGGCTTTTAGGTTGGGGGGGGCAGAGAGAGAGGGAGAAAGAGAGAATCCCAAACAGATTCCGCACTGTCAGCAGAGAGCCAATGTGGGACTTAAACCCACAAACAGCAAGATCATGACCTGAGCTGAAATCAAAACTCAGATGCTCAACTGACTCAGTTACCAGGCACCCCTAAGTGTACTATTTAGTAAGTTTTGGTAAGTGGTTTAGAAGTTTGTTAGAAAAAGCAGAAGTGGTTCCAAACATTAAGTCTGTCACTTTCTAGCTTTGTAGCTATAGTAAAGTATCAAAGATATTGTAAGCATGTTTGCTCATCCTTAGAATCATGCAAATTATAATATCTATTTCATAGTCATTACTAAGCACAGTTTAATTGCAGAGGGGATTAGGATACCAAAATAATATTTCTGTAGACATTTTTGTGTGTGTGCCTGGAAGTTAATAAAAGTTTAATGTTCCCTACAGAGACGAGTCTAGACACCAGGAAAAATTTAACAATTGATTGATTGCTACAGTCAGGGTGACTTTTAATTGAGGTTCTGAATTAATTTAGTTAATGAGTTAAACAATGCTTGATGTCATGGAAAGTAAGCCAGGGCAGGAGTCCCATGTTTTCAGTGTCCATAGTTCTGCTCCATAAACACCAGGATTTCCTTTCCTTTCCTGTGTCTCACTTCATATAACTATCTCTTTTATTTCCTCCTTAAGGAAAGAAGAGATTTTTCCAGGGTTGGTGTCTTATCAACAATTGCTATGAAAATATTACAACTATTTTTATCCCCATTCCAACTCTTCTGTACTTTTTAAACCTCCTTGACATACTACTAGGGATCTATTTTAATCAAATCTTCCAATTGCCAACTGTTTACTAATAAAATAGTTACTGGTTATTGCTGTCTTATCTGGGGTCACCAGATAAAGTACAGGACATGTTTCTTTAGTATGAGTACATCCTGTACCGGTATATTTGGAACATGCTTATATTTTTAAAAATATATTTATTGATTATCTGAAATTCAAATTTCACTGGATATCCTTTATTGTATTTGTTAAATCTGGTGACAGTTTTGTATCTAACTCAGCATTTTTATCCCTTTTTTTTTTTTAATTGTCTGTATACAGCTAATTTCTTAGGTGGCTTTTAGACTGATTTAACATCTTAATGTCTCTCAATTATTAATGGATTAACTAAAATAATTTTATATTTGAATGAAAGCCATGATTTTACCTTTAAAAAATGATACATTAACAATTTATATTGATCTGTTTATTCACTGGTACAAATTACTTTGCCAAAATTTTGATATATTATTTTTATTAAATATCAACTATTCCTATTTAACGATTAATTTTATAACAATTAATTTTAATGAAAACACACTGCAATATCCAAATTGTGTTCACCTCATGTTAAAATAAGATAGTAGGGGTGCCTGGTTAGTTCAATTGGAAGAGCTGGAGACCCTTGACCTCAAAGTCGTGAGTTTGAGCTCTACAGGGGTGTAGAGATTATTTAAATAAATTTTAAAAATTAAAAAAAAATCCTTCAAGATAGTAATACTGTTTCTATGAAAATACAATATTCAAATATTCAGAAATTTAAAACATATCTAGATTATCTCAAAAGTATTGGCATTTTGAAAATATTGGCCTAGATAGAATTCCAGCAGGTTTTAACTCCATTGAAAAAAATTAGTACTCTTAGAGAACAGTTATAAAATAATTCTCAGAAAGACAATTTATTTTTTCAAAACATAGTAATTATTCTTAGTAAAATTCAAAGGTTAAAACTCTTACTTTTAGACAAATTGCATTTCATGTAGAACAAGTAAAGCCATAAAAATCACCCAAGGTAGTAAAATGTATAAAATGCACTTTAATATCTTTAAACACGCTGGCCACATGTGAGAGCACATTTGCTTTCAAAGTCTGTAAAGGTTCTCTATTAAGAACAGAGGTTTTGACAGATTTGCCACTTTGATTATGAGAAGGGAAAGAGCATAAGGGGAAAAAAGTATTGTGAAAAGAATTAGATCAAAATAAGTTCCCTGCTTAAAATCTGTGCTTTACTATATTTTGATATAGCATCTAACACCATCTTCCTGCTTAATAATATTTATTTATGAATTTACTAAATACTATGGGTATTCAAAACTTTGATTTTTTCATAAGTGATATATACATTTTTTCCCTTTCAATGAACAAAAAGCATAATGATAAAATAATGATAATAAATTCTAAGAAATAATATAAGAAGGATTTTTTTTAAATTTTTTTTAACATTTATTTTTGAGACAGAGAGAGAGCATGAACAGGGGAGGGTCAGAGGAAGAGGGAGACACAGAATCTGAAACAGGCTCCAGGCTCTGAGCTGTCAGCACAGAGCCTGATGCGGGGCTCGAACCCACGGGCCGCGAGATCATGACCTGAGCTGAAGTCGGACGCTTAACGGACTGAGCCACCCAGGCGCCCCAAGAAGGATTTTAATAACTTTATCAGAAAGAGACTTGAAGTGTTCTTTAACATTCAGATTATCAAATCAATATAATTAAATAGCTTATAGCTACTAAAGAAATATGAAATGTTCTCTTTGTAATTGGAAAATTAATCATTATGTAATATTGAAAAGAAGTGTTATTTTAGTACATTCATGTATATGTGGCGTGCATGCTTGTCATACACCCTGCACATTCTTTCATAGTTAGAAAAATTTTGCAGTGGAAAAGTTGACACTTTTAAAATCTGTTGTTGGCATGTCAAAGAGCTAGAATCACAGGTGATTTCTATTTTTTTTCTTTTCCTTTTCATTTTGTATGTGTCATTTGTGTGTTTGTTTTCTTTCTGTTTTGCATTCTGTTCTAGGACAAAGCCAAGGCTGTTTATTCATTTCCCTCTTGATGGACAGTTGGGTTGTTTTCAGTTTGGTATACTTATAAAATGTTGTTATAAACATTAATATAATTCTTTCATGAACATAAGCACTCATTTTCTTAAATGTTTACTTAGTAGTAGTAATCAGTTACCGGATACATGTAAGTTTAATTTTATAAAGTAAAAAGACTTGTCTCAAGTGTTTGAACCATTTTATACTCCTACCACAGTGTGTAAAAGTCTCAGCTACTCCATATCTTCATCAACACGTAGACTTGTAACACGTAGATTTGTAACACTTTATTTTTATTTTTATTTTTTAGATCAAAAGACAGAAACTTTTAATTTTTTATTTTGTATTATGGAAGGCTATTCTTTTTTAAAACTTTATTTTAATTCCAGTATAGTTAACATACAGTGTTATATTAGTTTCAAGTGTAAAATACAGTGATTAAACAGTTCCATACATTACTCAGCACTCATCACAAGTGCCATCCTTAATCTCATCACCTATTTCACCCATCCCCGTCTACCCTCCCCTCTGGTAACCAACGTTTGTTCTTAATAGTTAAGAGTCTGTTTTTCAGCTTGTCTCTCCCTCTCTGTCTCTCTCTCCCTCTCTCTGTCTCTCCCTCTCTGTCTCTCACTTTTCCCCCTTTGCTCATTTGTTTCTTTTTTTTTTTTAATTCCACATATGAGTGAAATCATAAGCAAAAATTGAAATCAGGGCCTTGTGTGTGTGTGTGTGTGTGTGTGTGTGTGTGGTGAGAATCATATTTCTCTTTCTAAACATGGGGCTGCAATTGCTGAAAGATTTGTAATTTATAATACTTTACCCGTTAGCCATTCTGGGAGATGTGTAGCAGTATTTTCCTGTGATTTTAGTTTGCATTTTCTTGATGACTAGAGAAGTTTAGCACATTATAATATGCTTTGTGGCCATGTAGATATATTTTATGAAGTGCCTGTTGAAGTCTTTCCCTTATTATTGTATTGGGATGTTTGTCTTTTTCTTTATTTTATTTTTGTTTGTCTTTTTCTTATTGTCTTATCAAAATATTTGTATATGAAGGGTATAGGCTTTTGTCGGATATATGTACTGAAAATATTTCATATGGTTATAGGTTACATTTGTTTAATGGTATCATTTGATGAGTACAAGTTATAGGTTCCATATATCTGTTCTATAAATTTACTACGCATTATGTATATATATATATATATATATATATATATATATATATATATATAACATATACATGTTATGTATATGCCCACACATGAATTTATAGATAGACTATTAACTTGTGTGTTGTTTAAGAAATTTTTTTATACCAAATAACAAAGACATCCTCCAATGTTTTCTTCTAGAATGTAAACATTTTAGACTTTCTTATTTTGACCTATATTCTATTTTAAATTAATATTTTAGTATAGTATGATTTAAGGGTTGACTTCTTTCCATATGGATAGCATTTACTTCAGCACAGTTCATTAACTAGATCTTCTTTTCATAACAAACTAAATTTGTTTGAAAATAAACAATTAAAAAAAGTGATTATACACACACACATACACACACACATTGACTCTTATACCCTCTATCTTCTGTTCCACTGAACACTTTATATTTCACATTAATCCCTCACTGTATTAATAATTGTAGCTTTTTGGTATGACTTAAAATATGGCAGTTAAATTCTTTAAGTTTTTCCTTTATTTCAAGATTATAGTTCTATAACTTTAGTAGAACCAGATTGTTTATATCTTCAAAAAACCTACTGAGATATTGATTAGGATTATGTTGAACCTATACACCAAAATGGAGCAAATTTTTATCTTGGCAACAAAGACTCCACAAATTGATAAGTATCATATATCCCTCCATTGTTTTAGGTATTTTAAAAATTTATTTCAGAAAATTTATGTAATGTTTTAACACTCTTGCATATTTTTGTTAAATTCATTTCTAGGTGTTTGATGTTTTTAATGCTACTGCAACTGGTTTTGATCTATTTTCAAATTTGTATTTGGTAATGTATAGAAATACAATAAACTTTTTATAATATTTTGTACCTACTAATACATAAATTCAGTAATTGTAGTTACTGTAGATTTTTATGATTTTTTAAACAAGATATTGCATATGTGATTGAAAATATTTTGCTTTTTTTTTATATTTATGCCTTTTTTCCCCCTTTCTATAGCACTGCCTAGGACACCTAGTACAATGTTGAATAGATGATATCATAGTGGATATCTTTCTATTATTCTGATAAAAGAGAGTCATAAACGTAATATTTTATCATTAATATGATGTTAGTGTTTTTTTTTTAATTTTCTGTGGATATTCTTTACCAGATTGAGGAGTTCCGTTGTATTTCTACTTTATTGAAAATTTGTATATAAATTAATATTAAATTGTATTAAATGTTTTTCTTAAATCTATTGAGGTGACCATCAAGATTTTCTTCCTTTATTTGCTAATGTGATAAATTACATTGATGTTCAGTTGTTAAACCTTTCATTCACCTTAGTTATGGCCATCATGTATTACCCTTTTGATATATTGCTGGTTTTATTTTCTAATACTTTATTTAGATTTTCTGCATTTATATTCATGAGCAATAATTGGGCAACAATTTTCTTTTCTTCTCATGTCAGATTTTGTATTAGAGTTATGTAGGTCTCAAAAAAATTGTATTTGAGAAGTGATTACACCTTTTCCATTACCTAAAACATTTTATTTAAAAAATGGTAATATTTGTCCTGAACATATTGAGTGGAATTCACCAGTGAAGTTATTTGAGAATGGAGTTATCTTTATGGAAGATATTCAGTTACAGATTCAATTATTTAATTAATTTTCTATTTATTTTCTCTCATTTAATAAGTCATGTTTTTCAAAGAACTTGTCAGTTTTATACGCCATATATACTGTTATAAAAATTTCCACGATCTTCTCTTATCTCTCCTATAACCTTGGATTGTTCTTAATATGGGTAATTAATACTATTATCTTTGTTCTTGATCGTTCTGATTGGGACTTTATCAGTTTTACTATATTATTATAGCTCTTGATGCTACATATTTGACAGATTCTGCAACAAATTGCTCCTTTTGGTGTTTAAACAGCCAGTAGTCTTTTATTTTTTAATATTCTTATATTTCTTCATATACTTCTTATGTTTTCAGTAATGATTATTTTTCTAATAGTTCCCTATGTTCTTGTATATTTATTTTCATCATCCTTAGGAATTTCTCTCAGTATTTTAAACATAAGGAATACTATTGATAAGCTATTTTTACTGCTTCTTGTCTTGAAACGTGTATATTACCTTATCAATCTCTTTGAGTTGACTTTGAATGACCTACAGAGATCTAATTGCTTCTGTAGTTTAATAGAAAAGAAAGAAAAGACATACAAGTAACATATATAATATGCTGGAAAGCGATTCCCTTGACAGCTTACCAGGATGTGAATTTACTAGCTAGAGAAAAAGTTACCCAAGTCTTGTTAATAGAGTGAAATTTATTACTCCTAACTGAGGAGTACTACTCCTAACTGAGTAATTCTTATATACTCAGACCTATGTCATTATCAGAAATACTTTGAGGCCTAAGTCATTCTGTGAAAATGAAGACAGAAAACTTCTCAATATGAACTTTGGAATGGTCTTTTTGACTAGAGACATTGAAAGGAAGCCTATGCCAGAAGCACTTTTCTATTTTTGGTAACAATCATGTTAATGAGGTGGGCTCTCTGCTTCTCTTGCTGAAAACAGAAAGCAACAACGACAACAACAAATATCTTTTTGTTCCACAAAATTACCATGTATAATAGATGGCTTCACAAATAATTTCTGTTTTTAAAAAACATCACTATTTTCTACTGAAAAAGAACAAAACAAAAACAAACACCCAGCCCTGACTGTTGTCAGCTGGCTCTAATAACTATGTTATACCAAACATGACTAATGTCACAGAACACCAACATAAGACATGGTCATTATCTGACTGTAATGGAAGGAGATAAGATGAAGACCACTCTGTGGTTATGTCTGAACACAGACAAAAATAAAAACAAAACTACACACGTGACCCAAAAGTCTACTTCTAGCACACATAAGTGACTTCTGCATCTTTTTCAATTATACCTTTTGTCTTGCTCTTTACCTTTCACCTGCTAATTTAAATATTTAGATACCTGACTAAATACTTTATCACAAGTCCAACTTGCCCTGAGCCCTCCTTAGTCCCTTTAAATGAGATCCCCACACTTCACTTTGGTATGCTATCTCTCTTGTTGCCTCATTTCAATTAACCCAAGTTTGCCTGTCTATTGTTATGGTTTTGGCCTGGAGGATATTGACTTTATCAATGAGATATCTTCTCAGAGAGATCTAATGTTAGATGAGATTCTGTTTTCTTTTGTTTCTTTTTTAATTTCCATTTTTTTAAATTTGAGATGGAAGAACAAACTTATTTAAGAAAAAATAGGAGAGAAAAATCCATTTTAAAATTTAAAACTTTCCAATTTGTGTTAGAATTCCCTCTCTTAGTTCCCAAAATACATGCACATGAGAGTTCTGCTTCCAGTGACATAGAATAAGCTCCTAACACATAATTCTCCCAGAAGAAATTACTATAAATCTTGAGCAAGATACAAAAACTCTCTGGAGGATGAACAAAAGCAGTCAGATTTTGGCTATGAGTCAAAACTTGAATTAGGGACTGTCACTGGGTGAGTTCTCCAATTTTCAGATTTAGCTAGAAGTTCAACTGCATTTGGAGCACAGAATAGCTATAGCCCTTATCAAAAACTCATCTTTCTAGCCTTAAAAACAAGGGAATAGAGCTTGGACAACCGCAGCTATTACGTGTATAAACTAATTCCACGTATAAACTCTACATTACTGACAGGCTGATTCCTGAAACATGCATAAGCTAGACAGTATCAAAGAAGCTTGTAATTAAGACCAAAAGAACTAAACAGATTGAAAATGTTCAACAAAGACAGAGTCTGAGTGTAACCTAATAAAACAAAAACATCAAAACTCTTTAGAGAAATATAACAGAACCAAGAATCTCTACAATGTAACATAAAATATGTCCAGAAGTTGTTATTAATACATTGTAGAAACCTTGGATTAACTTAAATTTTTCTGAAAAGTTTTTTGTTTGTTTCTTGTTTTTTTCTTTTCTTTGCTTCTTTCTTCATTTCTTTCTTTCTTTCTTTCTTTCTTTCTTTCTTTCTTTCTTTCTTTCCTTCCTTCCTTCCTCCCTCCCTCCCTCCCTCCCTTCCTTTCTTTTTTCTTTAAATTAATTGGCACTTTATTTTGTTGGACTCACACTCCAATCTTTATCTCTTTTATTCCAGGAAACATCTGAAATCTTTGCTCAGTTCTTTCAACTTCCAACTGCTGTCTTTGTCTAACACTTTGAATTATCTTCCATGCATGTGTCGTTCAGTGTTCAGGCAAGCATTTGGAAAGGGTTTAGTACAGATTGCAAATATTATTCTCCCTGCAGCTCTCTCCTTTTTAGGATTGTATTTTATTATTTTTCTTGCTGGTCTGACAGTCCCGAAAACTGTCTTCTGACATATCTATCCAGTAAATATTAAGCTTTCAGTATCCCACCCTCAGACAAAAACGTCAAATTCCCATCTTTAAATGTTGATTTCCTTCTAATTTCTGCCTATTTTGGTAAATCTACAGTTCCATTACTTTGTAAAAAAAATAACATCTTGTCAAAGCTTTGTAATTTTTATATAGGTGGGGGTTAATCCAACTCCACAATTACTGCATGCTGAATTCCCATTGCTCAGTTTTTGGTACCATTATTCCATAGCACTCAACATAATTTTGTCTACCTATGCATAGGCAGAAACTTACTGAGGTCTATCTGACTAAGGTATGTAGAGGTCAAAGAGGTCAAACTATGTTCAAAAATTTTAGTAAAAAGTGTTTATGATACATTTATATATTTAGCAATCTTCTTCCTTTTCAAATTCTTACTGAACACTAAAATGCATCAAGAAATACATGAGCTTTTTTTTCTATTTTTTTAATTTTAAATTTTGTCCTTGATTTCCTGTCTCTCAAACTATTGTACATTTCAGAGTTTATCTTGGAAAAATAAAGATTTATAATTTTACAATAGTCAATATGGCAAGCAGATCTGGAGATGGGAGTTGGGAGAGAGAATAAAAGCAGGGGAAATGGAAAAGAGCTTCCTAATTCTAAATTTTAGAAGTTTCTGAATATTATTTGTGGTTGTTTCCTCGTGGCTTTCCAAAGACTGTTTAAAGAGGGGGATGAGACAGGAGTTTTTTGTTGTTTTTTGTTTGTTTGTTTGTTTGTTGTTGTTATTTTTGGTTAAAAATGGAGGTTAATGTTTCTTTTAACTGTATGACCATGATATGCCAGCACTTATTCCTAGAAACAGTAATGTACATAAAAACCATGCTAGTGAGCTCAGTTCTAAGAACACATACAGGAATTTATGATACCTACTGATACATCCCAGTGCCCAGTGGGTCAAACTGAATGAGATGACTTTGGGCCTTTGTAAATTCAATAGGGGGAGAAATTGTTCTACAAATAATCTAAGTCTCTTTTCTATAAGAGAATATAAAAATAGTATCTCCACTCTGTTTCAAGTTTTACTGTGTTCTCTACAGGTATGATAATACTAGGTCCAGTTTAGTTTTTTCAAATACAAAGAGAAATAAATAGTATCCTTACATAAATCCAAAAATCACACAGTTCATGATTAAAGAAGTCAAAGATAAATAGCCATTTATTGGTCCTTTCTATTTGGTCCTTTCTATTTATTATTGGTCCTTTCTATTTATTATTTATGATCAATACATTAAGTCCACAGAATTCTAGAACCATGTTTAAAAAAAAATTTCTGTAGTGATAGGGTATTAAGAAAACTGTTAAAATAATAGAATTCCTCAACCAGTAGATGTTTGTTTAATCTGAAAAAGCCAAAATTAGCCTACAATGACTTAAGTAATAAAAGAAAAAAAACACTGATATTTTTCTGATAGGCAAAGAGCTGCTGGGCAGCTTCTGAAATGATTACCAATGATCCTTCTCTCTTAGTGTCCATTGCCTTGTGTATATAATCCCTTCTTGTTAAATGTGGATAGGACACAGTGACTTCTAGCCAATAAGATATAGCACAAGTACTAGTATGTCATGTCTGAGATTAAATCACCATAAAATTGACTTCTTGTATGCATGTCTGTCTCTCTCGTTGTCTCTCTCTCATTTTCTGTCTGGAAATCCCCACTCCGGGAATAGTAGGCTAACACACTGTTAGCTCCCCTGTGGAAAGACTCCTGTCTTATATAAAACATATCTCTAACTAATAGCTTGTAGAGCCCTAAGGACTGACAACAGCCAAATGAATGAGCTTAGAGGTGAGTCTTTCCATAGTCACACTTTGAGACTATCATAGCTCAGGCTGACACTTCAGTTGCAGCTTTGTGAGTAATCCTCATCCAGAATTACAGCTAAACCAAATCCACATTCCTGACCCCGAGACCATGATAATAAATGTTGTTTTAAGCTACTACCTTTTGGGGTATTTGTTATATAGCAAATACATTGTCTTATTAAGCATCCCTAAGAGATTTCTTAGTTGAACATTATTATTTTTTTAATGTTTATTTTTTTTTGAGAGAGAGAGACAGAGTGTGAGCAGGGGAGGGTCAGAGAGAGAGGGAGACACAGAATCTGAAGAAGGCTCCAGGCTCTGAGCTGTCAGCACAGAGCCTAACATGGGGCTCAAACCCACTAACCTCAAGATCATGACCTGAGCTGAAGTTGGACACTTTAACTGACTTGAGCCACCCAGCCGCCCCCTTAGTTAAACATTATAATCATTGTTATAACTATCAAGGTAACCTCATTTCTATTACTAGTATTAGCAGTTGATTTTTCCCCCTTTTCAAGCTTTTATTTAAATTTCAATTACTTAACATACAGTGTGGTATGGTTATTAGATGGGGGTGGCTTCAACAGGTAGGGATAGGGACCACAGAAAGAAAACAAACAGTTACTAAAGAAATATAACTTTCCAAAAATTATAAATAACTTCCAAAAACATAGTAGCTGCTATCATGAATCTTCCAATGTAATAGTGAATAGAGACAAATTATAATAGAGTGTGATGCATTAGAATGGTGATGCAAGATGAACCTCTCACTATGATGAATGACTGATGAGTTTAAAGTTCATAATCAAGAAACAGTCAATGAAAAGAGTTCTGCCAATTTGGAAACAATAATTTGATATTATACCATGGACAAATCAAGAAGTGAGCTTAAAGTGAAAAAAAAAACAAGTTACAAAACATGGATTTAGAGAATAAAAATGCATAGTAGTCATCTGATCTTGGGCATGTCACAAAATATGTTCCTTAATTTCTGTGTATTTGAAAAAAAAAGTAATTTTGATAAGCCTACTTCAGAGGGTTATAAAGAGGGCTCAAAGAGATTACAGATGTCTAAATATACTTGGCAACAAGTTGATTACACACATATTTATTACATTATCAATCATCTGCTATACCCTAATCACTCTAAAAAGAAACTAAAATACAACCAAATATTGATATAACTATATTTTATTGATGCAGTGTCTTGGGTGTCATGGAATGCTACCACCTTCCGGTGTTGTGGATACAGTGAAGATCAAGATACGTTTAAAAAATATATTTTATCTGAGCAAAATCTTAGTCATGATCAATACATGATCAATACAAAGTAAATGTTACTACGCATGTTTTATATCTGGGGAAATAAGACTTGGATTGGTCGAGTGAATTGCCCAAAATTATACAGCATATATGATGGCCCCAGTTTTCAACCCAGATTTGAATGGTTCCATAGATCACTGTAAGTAATATTTTCAGACTAAGCTTCCTGAGGTGACAAACTTTGTCTATCTTGATCATCACTGTATACACAGCACCTGGAGGTGGTGACACGCCATGGAGTGCAGTAGGCTGTGTTAATTAAATGATAGTTACGTCAACCTTTGTTTCCTCAACTATAACCTGTTTGTAATCACGTTTGATTCGCTCTTGCTCATTGGTTGACATTTAGTAAAAATGTAATAAATTATAATTTTTATAATTTATTCTGTTTTGTTATCCCTTAAGAATACATTTACCAAGTACATTTCTAGCTTTGTAGGAAGGTGATTGGGTCCAAGACTCCTAGCCAGGCATAGAGAGACCTAGTGCCAGAAGTATTTCAAGCACAAATCCCTTCACAATCGCTCCTGGTTACACAGCTTTGAAGAATTCTAGCATGTACTTGCATTGCTCTAAATTCACATTGCTTCTCAAGATCCTATGATGTACAGATGCTGGTTACACTTTCTCCAGCCTTATTCAACTGGCAAAATCTTACTCAATATCATGTCGCTGCCTACAGTGCTACCTGAGGAACCTTTCATCCAAACTGGGTTATATTTCCCCTCAACACTGTTTCTTCATGCTCCAAACATAACTTCTAGTTCCTCTCTGCCATGTAGATTTCATATGTCTCTGCACAGTGAAAGACTTTTTTTTTTTCAATTCTGTATTCTCTATACTCTACCCAAATTCAGGTTCAAAAGCATGGGCTTTGGGTTTAAATCCTGTCTCAAAAATTGACTCACTCTGTGTCATTGGCAAAATCACTAAACCTTTTCAGACCTCAGTGTTTCCACCCCTAACATGAGGATAACAATAATAGCTCTTCTGTGAAAATTACATGTACTTATTTTAGTGGAATATCTAATACAAGGTCTTGCAGATATTCAATAAATTGAAGATGTTGGCACCATCATCACCATCATCACATAAATGCATAAGACGTAAAGAGAATGGGGACACTGGTAGACAATGGTGACTGTCATGGTTCAATTTCTTGCTGTTAGCTCTTTCAACAAGTGACTTATCCAATTTAAGCTTGCTTCTTCACCAAGAACGTGGTGGATAATTATAATAATATAAACCTTTTAAATTTGGCATGAGAATTACATGAAATAATGCATGGCAAACTTCTAGAACAATAGTAACTGTTCAAAAAAAGAGAAATATAAGTTATTATGAAGGTGATATATTGCATGAGATATCTGTTTGCCCTTGTTTTTTTTTTAACCTGAAACTTCACCTGTCACAAATAGCCATTTTCATAATGATAATTATCTGTTGCATTTTTACTAAAACCTTATGCTTTAATTGACAATGGTGTCTTTGGGACACCTGGGTGGCTCAGTTAGTTAAGTGTCCAACTTCTGCTCAGGTCGTGATCTCATAGTTTAAGTTTTGATCCCCACGTTGGGTTCTGTGCTGACAGCTCAGAGCTTGGACCCTGCTTCAAATTCTGTGTCTCCCTCTCTCTCTGCACCTCCCCTGCTCACACTCTGCCTCAAAAATAAGCGTTAAAAAATGACAATGGTGATTTCTTATTTGTTTACTTTCTAAAAATGTTTAAAAATATTTATAACATATTTCATTTTGCAATAAACCTTAGTAAAGCACTGAACCCATGGTAGTTACCTAATAAAAGTATAACAACTATTTCTGAAGAGTTTGTTATGCTTCACAGAATTTGCTTGTTACATGTCCTTAGTGTCCTCCAGTCTGAGACATTTTGTTCAGATTTTTCTTATTTTTTTAAAACCTTGACAGTTTTGAAGTATACTGGGCATATATTTTGAATAATGTCCTTTAAATTGAGTTTGCCTGATGTTTTCTCAAAACCAGACTATGGCTATGGGATTTAGGGAAAGAGTACCATAGATATGAAGTAACACTTTCTTCATATCATGTGAGAGGATACATGACTGATCACTGGTGATATTATTAAGTATTTATTGATTATTTGTTAAAATCGTGTCAGCCAGGTTCCTTAAATGTAAAGCTACTCTTCTTCTCTTTCATACTCTATTTCATGAGTTGATAAATCCAATCCATGCTCAAGAGGAGGGAAATTAGTCTTGACCACCTAAATTGGTGTATATCTATCTGCCCTTAATGCTTTGGGAATTGTCTGTAAGAAAGATTTCTCCTCTTTCCACCCTTTGTACCCTCAATTATTTATTTATATAAGTAAAGGTTCATACTTAATTTGTTCTTTGATTATAATCCAATATTACCATTATTTATTTTTTGTGACTCAAATTGTTCCAGTGTTGACTATTGAGAGCTCTTTAAAATTGGCTCTGTGTCCACAAGGGCTGTATGAGGAACTAAATTTCTGTTGTTTAAGCTACCATTCTGTGATATTTTTGTTATGCAGCCCAACCAAATATATTTTGTCCAAAGAACTTAACTAATTGACTCAACTCTATGACGACTCAAGAGCAGTGGCTCTTAAACTTTGAGACTTACAAGCTTCTTTAAGAATCTGGTAAATATTATAAACATTCTACCTATAAGAAAAATGCACTCATACACTCTAAAATTCTACAGAAAAACAAAAAGCCACAGATGTTCAAACCCTTTGTAACCCTTTCATGGATACCTTGTCATTAACGTAGGTACCTTCACTTGTAATTAATGTAGGTACCTGCCACACACTCTTCCTTAAAAATAAAACAACAAACAAAAACAACAAAACCTACTTTAGTTGAAGTCATTTAGATATTTGAAGTCTTTCTAAAAGGGTCCCACAAAGTAAGTAATGGTGTGATTCATCCAATGTCTGTACTGAAAAAGAAGATACACCTATAACTTTTTATTTACATCTACATGTTATTTATATATTTATATCTGTTAGCTTCAAACACAGCCAGAGAGATGATAAAGATAATGGCAGGAGGATTTATGCCAGGTTGTTCAGCAACAGATTGAGCTTCTTAGAGCAGTGCATGGATTAAAAAGCTGCTGTGGTGTCCCGCCTCTCTGAACTACTGCTTTAATCAAATCCTTAGATTAGGAGGCATTGTAGTAACCACGTGGCAAAGTCTGAGCTCCAGGTAAACGTCCCCACTTTGGGAAGTAATACAAATTCATTCCTCTGGCAAAAGCATTATCTTTGCCCCCAAGTTGACTATGATTATCATTTCCTAGGACCAGACCCACTTAACATTTTAATAGGCCTCTGTCTGTGTCTTCAGGAGCAACTGTGAGGATCAGTGGGATGGCATTTGTGAACCACACCGAGTTCCTGAAATGAAAGGATTTATATAAATGAAAGGTGATGATTTCATTACTATAAAGGTGCCTTTGGAGATCGCCACATGTACAAGCAGAGGAATCAGGCAGGCCTATGGCTTTTCATTTATTTTCTCATTGTAGAGTCATTTCCTAACTGGGTATAATGTGCACATGACAGATTTGAAAACCACACAACATACAAGGATTGTCAAATGCAAACAGTAGTCCCCTTCTTATCCATGGGGGATACTTCCAAGACCCCCAGTGGATGCCTGAAATAATGGATTAGTACAAAATCCTATATATCTATATATCTATATCTATATCTATATCTATATCTATATCTATCCTATATATACTATGTTTTTTCATATATTTATATGTATGTATGTATGTATGTGCATACACACACATATATATGTATGTATGTATTATATTATATAATATATACACCTATGATAAAGTTTAATTTCTATATTAGACTCAGTAAGTGATTAACAACAGTAACTAATAATAAAATAGAACAATTGTAACAACATACTATAATAAAAGTATGTAAATGTGGTCTCTCTCTTTCTCTCTCCAAATATTCTATTGTACTGTATTCACCCTTCTTAAGACGATGATGATGATGTGAGATGATAAAATATCTGCATGATGAAATGAAGTGAGGTGAATGATGTAGGCATTGTGACATAATGTTAGGCTACTATTGACCTTCTGACCATACATCAGAAGAAAGATCATTTGCTTCCAGACTGCAGTTGACTGTGGGCATCTGAAACCACAGAAAGAAAAACCACAGATAAGGGGGAGATTGGATATGGCTCTGCCATCAGATATATGCTGCAGAAGGTTCATATCATAAACCAGTCATGAATACCTCCACTACTAGTGAAATGTGTTTTTTAAAGGATACACACAGTTAATCAGAAGGCAACATATCGATCAGGTATTGACAGAGCCAGTTTTTCTATAGTTAGTCTCACATTCTTTGCTACAGCTAGCCTCTTTGATTTTTTTCACTACCTCAAGTCATTTTTGTGTTTTCTTTTTCTGAGAACACTCTGTTTACAGTTATTTTTAAATAAGAAAACAAACGATGAAATAAGTACTCATAAGGAAGTTTTAAGATATCATATTTCAAATAGTCTTTAGGATTCTTGGCTTAGCTATATTCAGATGGCCTTAAAATTTTTCTCCTTATCACTGAAGAAGCGCATTCTTCACCTCAGTGAATCCTTTTGAGCATGAGTGAAAGAGGCCAATTGACGATTGACTAGTAAAAGTTAAAAGTTTAGTAATTTAGTGTTTTAAAATACGTTTGTTACTTTATGAAATACTCCTTATCTTTGTCTTTTTTTCAACCCATTCAAGTGCCTCCCATTTTTCTGGCACTATGATAGGTTCTGGACATAAAAAAATAAATAAGCATCCTAAAAATAGAGATATCTCTATTATATTTCCTACCTTGGCTGTATAACTAACAAGTTTTGGGAATACAAGAAAAAATATTTTATATATCATGAAATTCCCAATATATAGAGTAATTCTTGGCACCGAGAAGATTTTTACAGGTCAAAATTTTCAGGGTTTACTAAATCCTATAAAATACCAATACAATGACTTGACATAGAGCAAAATTGATTTTATAATTTTACTGCCTTAAAGGGGACCACAATTAATAACCTCTCAGAGGGAGTAGGGGAAAAGTTGGACTTTATGGCTTTGGAGTAGGTTAGGTGGATCATTCAAAAAGGAGGTGGGATGAGGGATTTGGTAAGCATTGGACAAAGTTCATGACATAGTAATTTATTTTATTTTATTTTATGTTTATTTATTTATTTTAAGACAGAGAGAAAGAAATAAGGGAGGGTCAGAGAGAGGGGGAAAGAGAGAGGGAGAAAGAGAATCCCAAATAGACTCCACACTGTCGGCACGGAGCCCGATGCGGGGTCATGAGATCATGACCTGAGCCAAAATCTCCACCCAGGTGCTCCAGTGACATAGTAAGTTAGAAATGGTGAACAGAGCAAGGTGATATCTGAGCAAACCTTCAAGAGTAAACAGTCACGTGATGAGCTTTCAACTGTCTTATGAAGGAGGAATTTGCCTAGGAGTCATCTGTTGTTCAGATAAATTTGTTTATATAAGTTCCTGAAAAAACAATAGTTATTTGTCATCTCAGCTTTCAGTTTTTTTTGATTATTGAAACCATGTTAACATAGATAATAAGTGGTGTGTGTATAAATGGATTTAGTTCTTACAAGAAGTAGGTGCCCAGTAAAACTGAATGTAAATTGCTAGCTTTTCAAAGTCAATTGTAAAATGTGATATGTAAGAGGCAGTTGTACAAAGTGTACACAGATGATGCAGAAATTGTGGTAAGCAATAAAATATAATGGATTTCAGGAAATAGATGTAAATCATGACTACACAGAGAAAAATTGTCACCGTGTATTTGATTTTTGAGGGGAAAGTGTGTTTACTCAGAGTCTTTTCTTCTTGTTTTGCCAAAGCATGTCTAGTACTCCTTGCCACATCTCTCTGGAAACTGCTACCATCTTCAAGCTTTCCTGAATTCCAGTTGATGTCACTAAGTCCTCTTATTTTGCTTATTGCACTAAATGCCAGCTTTCTCCTAAAAGACTAAATGTAATTCATATTTTAAATAATAATAATAATAACGTCAACTAAAAACAAAAACTCAAGGGCAAGGGCTCATGCCAACAGACATACTGATACAAGTGAAAACTCTATCGCCCCTAAACTCTGACTCGGACAAGCTAATTAATCTCTGAGCCTCAGTTTTCTTATTTTTTTAAGTTTTTTTTTTTTTTTAACGTTTATTTATTTTTGAGACAGAGAGAGACAGAGCATGAATGGGGGAGGGTCAGAGAGAGAGGGAGACACAGAATCGGAAGCAGGCTCCAGGCTCTGAGCTGTCAGCACAGAGCCCGACGCGGGGCTCGAACTCACGGACCGTGAGATCATGACCTGAGCCGAAGTGGGATGCTTAACCGACCAAGCCACCCAGGCGCCCCTCAGTTTTCTTATTTTAAAAGTGACATCCACTTTTTAAAATACAACAATTGCATTTTTAGTGCAAAATCCCTTTTAGGTGACGATTTTGTGTTCTTTTAGTTAGCAAATACATTGATTGTAAATATAGGTTGAAGCTCAAGATGTGGAAGATGATAAATAAATAGATGGCTGGTTTGATCTGTCAAAGAAGTATGAGTATTTCTGTAAGAGAAGAGAGGAAACGTGAGGTGTGCCCTGAAAACATAGTGTTGGGTGGAAAGAAGATAGAAGGAAAAAGTAAAGAAATGAAAGGAGAGAAATAGCTCAACAAGAGACAGAAGAACAGGGATGAGGCAGAAAACTTGGGCCATGGGAATTAGCAGTAAAGGAAATGGCTAATCAACTTTCAAGAACAAGGATGCCTGATAAGGTATTCAATTTTACATCAGTTTCTGAAATATGCTGTTCCTTGATTGTCCAACATTTTCAGTGATTGTCTTATGTCAGTTGGATGTTGGAAGCCATTAAGGGAGAGGAAGCACTTTTGGGGTCTACTTGGGGTCTATAAGATATATAGATTAGAGGATAAACAAAGAAAGTAACACAAAGAAGAGCAACTAAACATGACTAGAAGTAAGACATGTTAGCAAGACTTTCTTAGGTGGGAGAGAAAGAAGATCCCAGAAAATTCTTAAGGGTATTGAAAAATGACACTGGATCTCCATCTGCATATGGCATGGAATTGGGGATTGAGACAGTTTTTTTTTTTTTTTTTTAATTTGTTATTTTGAGAGTGAAAAAGTACAAGCGGGGGCGGGGGGCGAGGTGGGGGAGAGGCAGAGAGAGAAGGAATCACAGAATCTGAAGCAGGCTCCAGGCTCTGAGCTGTCAGCACAGAGCCCAACCAGGGGCTTCAAATCACAGAGCACAAGATCATGATCTGAGTCAAAGTCAGATGCTAACCCACGGAGCCACCCAGGCGCCCCGAGACAGTTTTTAAAATAATTTTTTTAAAAAAGAAAAGTGGAGCTCCTGAGAATATGTTCAAGCCCGTGATACTTCCCTTACAAAAAAAATCACGTCTGTGGGAACCATGTAGCATTCAGTAAATGTTCTTTCACTTCTTTTTATTTGTCATCAATATATTAACATATGTGATTAACTTTGAAGGATTATCAAAATCATTTCATCTTTAGCACCACCATCATATCATTTTCATAAAAACATTATACATAACAGAGACAGAGGTCATATGGTCAAGTTTCTGGGGCCTCAAAATATGTCTGTTCCTTCACCCATCTGGAAGAGGTGTGTCAATATACTTACTTCGCTACACCACTCACAAGGAAAAATTCCCCATTGTTTTAGGAAGTAGTGTCACCCAGATGGTTGCATGCTTTGGTTTAGCTGTCACTCAGCACTTTCTAAAATGGCAGTCAGCTGCTTTGGGAGACATTTTTTATTTGTTTGTTTGTTTGTTTGTTTTACTGTTTAATTTAATTTTTAGCATTGCAAGCACACAATTTCACTTTAAAAGGATTTTGGAATGTAAACAAGCAATTTTTTTGAAATTATGCATCAATATTATGAATTCGTATACATTTGCACTGATTACATTAATGACCACATTTAAAACATAAAATGTCCTTTTTTAAAGGCCCAGGTGGCATCGTAAACAACTATTAATCAGGGTGAGCAGTAGTGCCTATTGGCATTATTCCAATTAGTGGAGGCCATCGGCAACATTTTAGTTATAATTGTTTAATATCAGTTCCCAACTTATTGTTTTAAAAGTGAAAAATTTTCATACTATCTTGCTATCACCAGGTTGCTACTTTCCAAGAGTTTCCAGCAGGCACAGCTGTTTCTTATTAGCAATCACAAGGAATATATGTTGAGGGTTTATTTGTAGTAGATATTGAAACTAACAGCTTCACAATTGTTTAGCTTCATATCTTCAGAGAACACTCTACCTTGTTCTGGATTTTCTAAAATTTGTCAACTGGCCCATTGGTCCACAAACCCAAATTGGGTTTAATGAAATTTTAGCTGTAAAGAGTTGATTTGAAGAACTATTAGGGAAAACAAAATATGACTATAATCGCCTCCTACAAATACTTGTAAGAATTTTTTTCTCCTTAGTCTTTGCTTCCATCGTCTCTGTTTTATTATATTCTAGCAACAAGTACAACCTACTTTAATTACAAAAGTTTAGAAAGAACAAAACACACTAAAAAATGTTTTTAAATAATCACTGCTCTTGAAAATTAAAATTCAGATAAGTGGTTTATTACTAATTTGATTTCCCTTTTTCCTTCACAGAAGGAGGAAATAACCTGACTTTCTGAATATACAGTGATAACTTGCAAGGTTTATAGTTCAAATAAAACTATCACTATAACTGCTATGTCAGACTAATCAGCTACACATGGAATTACTGTGGTGTAGGTGTGCCTGTTTAAAATTTGATGTATACTGCCAAAATGCCTTCTCTAATCTTTTTTTTTTTTTTTTTTATTCCAAAGTTAGATAACATACAGTGTAGTCTTGGCTTCAGGAGTAGATACCAGTAATTCATCACTTACATATAACACCAGTGCGCATCCCAACAAGTGCCCTCCTTAATGCCCATCACCCATTTCCCCACTCCCCAGACCCCCACCCCCATCAACCCTCAGTTTGTTCTCTGAATTTAAGAGTGTTTTTTGGCTAGCCTCCCTGTTTGTTTTTACCGTATTTTTCCTTCCCATCCCCTGTGATCATATATTAAGTTTTTCATATTTCACATATGAGTGAAATCATATGATATCTGTTTTTCTCTGACTTATTTTGCTTAGTGTAATACCCTCCAGTTCCAACCACATTGTTGCAAATGGCAAGATTTCATTTTTTTCATTGCCATGTAGTATGCCATTGTATATATACCACATCTTCTTAATTCATTCATCAGTTGATGGACATTTGGGCTCTTTCCATAATTTGGCTACCGTTGATAGCACTGCTATAAACATTGGGGCACATGTGCCCCTCCAAATAAGCACTCCTGTATCCTTTGAATAAATTTCCAGTAGTGCAATTGCAAAGTATTAGGGTAATTCTATTTTTAATTTTTTGAGGAACCTCCATACAGTTTTCCAAAGTGGCTGCACCAGTTTTCATTCCCACCAACAGTGCAAGAGGGTTCCTGTTTCTCCATATCCCCACCAACATCTGTTGTTTCCTGAATTGTTCTCTGAATTTTGTATCACATTACCAGAAAACCAATAGGGTCTACTACTACCTATTTCCCCTCGTCTTAAGCAGAACTAGCTACCACTGATTCTCTTAAATTTGGTGTATCTGATTAATAAAAAAAAAACATATACTTGATGATTTATTTTATATTTATCATCATCAAAGAGTGTACTTTAATATGTGTGTTGCTCTTCTGTATTTATGTTTCACTTGAATCATTTTATTTTATATTTGTGTGTATGTACCTAATGTTCTCACTAGAACTTCATTGAAAGGATAAGATTTCTTTTGTCTCTGTTTCGTCACATTAACAACCGAAGTATCTTATAAAAACAGTGTATGAAAATATGCATTTACTATTGGATATTTACCCATGGAATACAAAAACACTAATTTGTAAGGATATATGAATCCCTATGTTTAATGTATCATTATTTACATAAGCCAAATTATGGAAGCAGTCCAAGTACCTATCAATAGATTAATGGATAAAAGAGATGTGATAGAGGTATATAATTCAGCCATATAAAAAATTTAAATCTTGCCATGACATGGATAGAGCTAAGGAGTATAATGCTAAGTGAAATGAATCAGTCAGAGAAAGACAAATACTATATGATTTCACTCATATGTGGAATTGAAGAAACAAAACAAGTGAACAAAGGAGAGAGAGAGAGAAACCAAGAAAGACTCCACTATAGAGAACAAACTGATGGTTACCAGAGAGAAGGTAGGTGGGGGGAAGGGGTGAAATAGGTGAAGGGGATTAAGAGTACACTTATTATGATGAGCACTGAGTAATGTATAGAATTGTTGAATCACTATCCTGTACATCTGAAATGAACATAACATTATGTTAACTATACTGGAATTAAAATTAAAAACTAATAAAATTTTTAAAAAAGGAAAAAATAATCATGTAATAAAAGAGCAAATAATTGAAAGTTCTATTATAAGTTTAATTCAAAATGACCTCTAAATTGTATAGTAAGCACTACTATTCAACTCTCTTATACATATTATTTGTGATTTTCTTCAGTATATAACTTTTTGCCAAATAATTATCATGTGTTTTATTTAGGATTAAACATGAAATAATGTCATAACTGTGCAGTAAAATATATTACAGACAGTAAGCCTGTGAGATCAAGATGTCCCCTTTTTTTGTTGTATAAAGAATAGTACAGTGAATAGAAAAATCAGATTTGTACTCATGTTGTTCTGTTTTCATTTTCATGGTAAAGGTCAACACAAAACAACAAGAAACAGTCAAGAGAATTTCGTTTTAATTTTGAGTGTAGTTGACACACAATATTACATTAGTTCCAAGTACTAGGACATAGTGATTCGAATTTTCTTTATGTCATACTATGTTCACCACAAGTGTAGCTACCATCTGTCACATACAATGCTACTGAAATGTCATTGGTTATATTCCTTATTCCATACCTTTTATTTCCATGACTATCACTCTATAACGGGAAGCCTGTATCTTCCACTCCCCTTCACCCACTTTGCCCTTCCCCCACTCCTTCTTTCTGGCAACCATCAGTTTGTTCTGTGTATTTATAAGTCTGATTTTTATTTTCTTGTTTATTTGTTTTGTTTTTTAGATTCCACATATAAGTGAAATCATATGGTATTAGGCAATAAAGCTTTTAAAGCCAATTTACAATGCTTTATACCTCTTCTTGAGAGCCTTAATGAGATAAGACTGATTTTGGTAGCTTGTGAAATAAAAATTATAGCACCACTACCAAAATTAAAAAAAAAAAATTATAGGAGAATATTGAATTGGTCCTGAGATTCCATATTTCTAAAAGGAACCATTGAATAAATATTTGTATTTAAGTAAATAGAGAGACAATAGGGAAAAATTTTCTGAAATAAGTGTGTATGACTATAAATTGTTTTAAATGATCTGATTAAAATAATTTTTCTGAAAATTTTAGAATATGCACTATATTGTTTTAATTACATAACTTTATAATTAGTGTGATAGGAAAATTATTTTTCTATAATCAACCCATGAAATCAACCTTTGAATTCTCAATTCCTGTTACTAATAGTATACATTGCATCCTATAGAGATGGGTGCTAGGAAGACAAGGACAATCATAATCAATAGAAAGCTCCATCTGGCTGGCTGGATTTCACTGGGTTTTACTGGCCCATGGAAAACCTCATGCCTTTGGTACAAGATATGTACCATTCTCAGCCCAACACAAAGGTATATTTTCCTATGTTTATAAGGTCCAAAATTAGAACAGTTTCTCAAGTCTCCATCCACGATTTCAATTAATCCTCCTACATAACTGAAAACTGGCCCCTTTTATCTAAGAGGATTAATCTTGTTCTCCATTGTTTCTATAATGACAAGTCACTTTCTTGCCCCATGCTTATCCCCAAGGAGAAAATTTTTCATACTTTATTTTTATGTCTTTTGCTTTTAGGGGCAGATCTAGGTTTACAGACCTGGAGTTTTACAACTTCTTATTGCCTTTTTAAGAAAAACAATAAGGGTGCCTGGCTGGCTCAGTTGGTTGAGTGTCCGACTCTTAATTTCAGCTCTGGCCATGATCCCAGTGTCGTGGGACCAAGCCCCACACTGAGCCCCATGTTGAGCTCTGTGCTGAGTGTGGAGCCTGCCTGAGACTCTCTCTCTCTCCTTCTACTCCTTTTCCCTGCTTAAGCTCTCGCCCTCTCTTTCAAAGAAAAGTGAAAAGAAAAGAAAAAAGAGAAGAAAAGAAAAATAATACAATATTATGAATACAAAATAAGATATGCAAATGATTATGTAAAATGAAAAGAATAAAAACAAATTACTAATTAAAGAAACCTGAGAGTTAACAAAACTATTACAATATCCAGAAAAACATAGTATAGTATTTTACCAATAAATTACCTGCTAAATCTCATACTATTCACAATTGATTCATTCATGGGTCTCCACAAGAGTTTTTCCAGGAATATTGCACTTCACTTGAGGTCTTTTCACTCCACCATGGTAATTTTGCCAGACTTTTATCTAGAATCACTCGACTTCATCAGGATAAGTTGTGTCAAATACTGTAAGATATAATCCAACTCATAGGGATGTATGAAACACAACCTCACACAAGTGGACATATCGCATGTTTCAGGAAATACAAGATTTATGATAAATTTCATTCCATGACATTTCCACCAAAATTAAAGTATAGTATGTTTACAATTGCATATCCTTCATTATTGGATAGAATCTTAGCAGAAGTCAGCTTCCATGTCGACTTGATCACCATGTGAATTGAATCCTCTGCTTAACAGTTTATATTCTGGATAATTATGGGATTAATTATGTTGCCAGCTTTTCATTCTGTACATTTCAAACATTACTCCTCTTTCTGACTTCACATTTACTGCGCTCAGAGTATGTACTAGTATCTCAGCAAGACCTCTGAACCTATAGCTTCAGATCATGACACCAGATAAGTTGACACAGTGGACAGTTGAGTTCTGGACCTATCTCCATTTCTCACCCCAGACCAGTCCTGTAACTTCCCTGTGTCCTTAGTTATTTATGTGTGTAAGATGAAAAGTCTAGACTAGCTGTTCTTTAATATATATCATTCAACTACTAAAGTTTCTAAAACATGGGGAGAAGAAAATTATTATGGGATCAAGAAACAAATACTTGGTTAAATTAGATAGAATGAGACAGAGAAAGAAAATGGTTGAGGGAAGGGCATTATAAAAAAGGGATGCATATATACAACTGAACAAAAGTTGGGGCAGAGGCATGACATCACTTCTGATGACCCAAAGATAAAAGATATCTAAAGATATACGATGAAAAAGGTAAAGTTAGTAATTTCAAGAGGAAACTGATTTGATAGTAGTGGTATCAGGCAGGTAAGAAAGCCTGAGATCTCCAGATCTGACAATCAGTAGAGAATTGCTCCAGAAGGAACGGCAAGAATACTTTTCATATTAGGAAGAGAAGCCAAGGTCAACAAGCGAAGCATAATAGCAGACACATGTGAAAGCCTTAGTAGCTTTACCAGAACTAAGGACTTCCATGTGTGTCTATGGAGTTTTGATGAACAATCAGAAAATGAGCACAAAGAAGCCAGGGCCAAGTCGCATACAGTGATTGATGCTATCGTCAGCATTGGAAAAATATGTCAGCAGACAAACTGAGGATTATAAATAAGATTTCAGTCTTTGGAAAAATGAATGCAAAATGCAGCTGAACCACAGTCCTATACAGCTAAGTTTAATCTGGAGACCGAGTCTCAAAAGTCCTATTTTTAAAGCCACACAAAAAGCACAAACCGGGCAATGACATTTTAGACATTCTCATTGAACATATTGATTATGAAGTCTGACTGCCTGACTTCCAACCCACATTATGTAGTTCATCAACTGACTAACGTGGGGTGAGGTATTAACTCCTCTGAGTCCACTTTCCTCATTGTGAAATTGAGGATCGTGATGGTGAATTGGTCATGAGGATTAGATGAGATTGTAGGAGTACATAAGATTTTTTGCTGAACATGTGGCTCAGATGCTCTATAAATGTTAACCATCATTCTTGTTAATATTGTTGTCATTGCTGCTGTTATCTTAATCTACTTTTGGTTAAAAAAATGTATGTAGGAAAAGGAGCTGTATTTTATATGTGGACAGCTCCTGAGAATGAAAACACTGATTGGTAAAGAGAAAGTAATAGAGATTGCAGGGAGGAACAGTACCTGGGCAAGAACCCATTTCCAGCCACAAGGTGAGTTCAGTAGAGGACGTGAGGTGGAAAGATTGAAATGGAAGAGATTACATTTATAGCTCATTTATAGAGATTCTGTGCTTTTGGACCTGTCCTAATGGCCTCAAATACATTTATTCTTTCGTACCACCTCTGGGCATTGGCATTCACATTTCTGGTCCGTGTATTTTATAGGAAACCAAACCCCAGAGAGGTTGTATAGCTTGCTTGTAAAGGAAGAATATATGCTGGTACATGGATGTAGAGATCCTGTGACATCAAGGAGCTACAGCACCAGTGGAGTAATTAATAGAATCACCTGATAAGCCAGTAGCCAAGAGGAGTGTGTGGAAAAAAGCAGTGCAGCAGTTCAGTATAGAAATTGAGAGCCACATGTTTGGCACAAAACCACTTTAGTCCACAGCCTGCCTCTAACATTTATTGTCCCTGTGACTGTAGGAAAGATATAAAACTCCTCTGAGCCTCAGTTTCCTCATCTATAACATGGTCCTAAAAATAGTATCTCACAGTGACATTATGAGTATTAGAAGAAGTAATATGTACAAAGTGCTAGAGAGTGCCCCAAATACCGCAAATGTTAGCTTACTTAGCAAACACTGCTGCTTTTCATAATAATTCTAATCTTTTGAATTTCACAGGCAAGTAAATATCTCCAAAATATGTTTTGGGGAAGAAAAGTAAGTTTTAAGAACTTTGATTTTTCCAAGTAAGGACATTTGAAAGTAATTAACATCCGTCTATTGTCATCACCATTTCATAGGACAAGTGGTATTGTAATACAAAGAACTTAGGAAAAGACATTATCTCAAAACAAAGAATATACGTTAAATGAATCAAATCAACTTGCTGGAAAATGCTGAGGTACAGTGTTTTTTATTTTTGTTTTTTTTCTGCTCAGACATATGAAACTTTATCATAGACCAGTTTATGAGGCACAGCCCAGTGGATCCCTTGGCCATACAAGTAGAAATAAAGCTTCTTCTACGAAATTCTACATTTGGAACACCATGGAAGTCAAGTTCCTTGGCATCTTTGTGGAGGATAGAAAAAGCAACAAGAGCAGGGTCAGACCTTCCTCATAAAAACTCTAAGGACTTCAGTTGTAAGGTAAGAAATCTGAGGCCCAAGTATAATGGGATGGATTAAAAAGTGGCCATGTACAATGAGAAAGAATGAAATATGGCCTTTTGTAGCAATGTGGATGGAACTGGAGAGTGTGATGCTAAGTGAAATAAGCCATACAGAGAAAGACAGATACCATATGGTTTCACTCTTATGTGGATCCTGAGAAACTTAACAGAAACCCATGGGGGAGGGGAAGGAAAAAAAAAAAAAGAGGTTAGAGTGGGAGACAGCCAAAGCATAAGACACTGTTAAAAACTGAGAACAAACTGAGGGTTGATGGGGGGTGGGAGGGAGGGGAGGGTGGGTGATGGGTATTGAGGAGGGCACCTTTTGGGATGAGCACTGGGTGTTGTATGGAAACCAATTTGACAATAAATTTCATATAAAAAAAAATGGCCATGTAAAGGTAGTAGAATTTTGGATGACACTGCTCATAAACACTGGACCATATTACTGCCCAAAAGGGTTAGAAGTCAGCATTTGGGAAGCCAAATTCCTAAGAAGAATTGGATTGTTTCCTATAGGTACCATATGAGAGACTATTTAGATGAGCCTCAATATGAGAAAAATGTAAATGGATTTTGGGTAGATGTACTTAGATCTCTGAGTGGGGGGAATGATTTTTTAAAGCATAATTGCTGAGTTACTCAACTCTACAAAGGGGAAAGGTAACATAGGACATACTAAAGCTCCTTTTCTAGTATATCTTATAACTAGCTTGGGCACATTCCAGAGTGGCCTTTGAATTAAATGTTATGTTAAGAGACAAATGTCTAGAGAGTAATAGTTCCAAGCACTAAATGATACCACAGTTAAGCAGAGAACATGGCTTAGCAAAGGGAAATTAAAAGCTGCAACAATAAGCTATTCCAATGACAAAGGAAGTAACTCAGTGAACTGTCACTTGTAAACCATATTTTTTTTTCCTTTCCTAGTATTCCTAAAATCCTTCCTGCCAATGTTGTACAGACAATTTCTCATACTTCCTTATTTCATACTGAAAACAAAGCACAAGGTGATGTTTGCCAAACTCAGTAACTATTAATGTTATTGGTTTACCTAGTATTTCAATATTCTGATGCATAGTTTTTAAACTATGTCAGGAATGAGTGACATATACATGATAGTGTCAGTCAAACATGAGAGAATAAATCCTTACCAGTTTAAATATAAAGTAGTCTAGTATAATACATGTTTTAATTCTCTTTCAAAAATATTTGGAAACAGGTCATTAAAGTGCATTAGGTAGTCCCATCTTATAGGCAAATCAAAATTCTAATAACAATTAATTAATTTATTTAAAAACATGTGTTGATCATCTATTCTATGCTGGGTAGGGACTGTAGAGTCACAAGAATTAAAAGCAAAACATAGTTTCTGTTGCCATTACTTAACAGAAATAGGCAAGCAGACATTAAGTAGGATCAATGTCTGACCAGGCAACTACAACTTGTAACAGAGAAGGTGAGCGATAGACTAGGTCAGAATGGATGGGTAATCAGAAAAGTCTTTTAGGAAATGATGTATGGGCTGGTTACAGAATGAGACAGGGAAAATTACATATCATGTTACAGGTAGAAGTCACAGCATGTTACAGGTAGAAGTCACAGGAAGTGCAAAGCCTCAGAGGAAAGAAAGCATGGGACTTTCAGAAAAAAGCACCATTTCAGCATTCTCTGGGGGAAGGACTTATGAGGGAGGTTGTAAGAAAAGATAAGAGTTGATAGGTAGGTAGATGCTGGATCCTGAAGGACTAGGGAACTTGAATTCTATTCTGAGGAGAATGGGTGCCTATTTGCCATGCAGGTGGTCCCATCTGAGCATGACTCTCAGAAGGGTAAATTTATACTTGGAAGAAAATATGAATTTTATTTTTGAGAGGATTGGTAAGGCTTATAGAAGAGACGTAAGGTTAACTTAGATTAGTGTCTCAGAAACGCAGCAAAAGGTCAGGTTACTAAGAACAAAAGTGTCTAACAAGTCATTCTTGGCATCTAGCAAAGGCTAATATAATTTGATATGTGTCTTAGTCCATTCAGGCTGTTGTAACAAAATACCACTGACTGGGTAGCTCATAAACAACAAAAATTTATTCCTGGAAGCTGGGAACTCTAAGATCAAGGTGCCAGCAAGGTCGTATTCTGGTGAGTGTTCATAGCCAAGGCCTTCTCATTGTGTGCTCACATGGTGGAAAGGGACGAGGGAGTGCTTGGTTTCTCTTTTAGAAGAACAACTAATTTCACTCCTGAGGCTCCACCCTCAAGACCTAAGTATATCCCAAAGGCCCCACCTCCTCATGCTATCACCTTGGGCATTAAGATTTTAACATATGAATTTTGGGGGAACACCAATATTCATACCACAGCAATACATTATGTTGGTAATTATACCATTATTTCTTGCATCGATAATCCTTAGCAAACTTCAGTAACATAATGCTCACTGAAAGTGGAACTTTATGGTAAAAGTGGTAAGGGAAAGTGACTGTCTGATTAGGGTGAACCTGGGCTGAGAAAACAGAACAGCTTAGGTGAAATTATGAGACAACAGAGCAAGAGTGACCAAGAAGACAGAAGCTTAAGAACCTTAGAAGTATTAATGGGAGATAGTGGTTAGGATTCAGGTACAGAGTTGTGGAAAATTTTATTTAGATTATTTTGTTTGCTTGCTTGCTTGCTTGCTGTAGGCAGCACAGAGCAAAGTGAAAGGAGGTGAACAAAACTAAGCTCAGAACAATGAGCCTTGTAGTCACGTGTGGGATGGATTAAAAGGGGGAACATTAGAGAATGGAGAATAAGGAGAAATTATGAGAATTGAGAAAAGATTTAATTTTTAAGAGAAAAATCAGTTTTAAAAAAGAGAAGAAAAATAAGAGAAATATAAAGGAAGAATTTCCAGGACTTGAAGTTCGTCTGTAAGAGGTGCAATAAAAAGTGAAGGTAGATATGACTCCTTAATCTTACTGCCCTTTGAAATCAAGGATTTAGGATATTGATTTTGGTGTGGTGAGGATGTGATGATAAAAGGACAATGGGTCCTCTTTTGGATGATCAGTTGAAATCTGTAAGATGAACACACGTGCCCAGGAAGGTCAAACCTCAGATGGGTGGGTTGGGGCACGTTGGACCTATTAAAAGGGATGAAATGGTTCATCTAAAGGAGAATGGTAAGCAAATGTGGCACTGTTGGAAGGGTAGGGTATGTATCTGGGGAAAGTACATGCCAGTAATGGAGAATGAGTAAGATGTAAATAAGAAAAGACTGACCAATGTCTTCCTAACTACAGTCAACAGAACATGCTATGCAGTGTTGAAAGATGAAGCCCAGTTCCATGGAAATAGACTTCTCTGTAGAAGGATGTGTGATACAAGACAAGGGGGAATTCACAGTTCATGACTTGTACAGCTTGGCATTACTGAACATTATTAGCAACTGATAACCATTACATAATGATTGGCATGAAGTAGAGAAAGAAGGGAAAAGAAAATTAAAAGGAGGGGAAACAAGGAAAGAAGACAGAAAAGCTAAAGTTCTCCTCTCTAGGCACATAAAAAGGAAATGAAGACTCTCTGATGCCTTTATGGCAGAAAAGGAGCGAGGCTCAGGACTTCCACATTTTTAAAGCTCTTCACAGCTTCCCTGTGCTGCTTGCATAGGAGCACTAAACTTGCTTAGAAGGCAAACATGTCAGATAGTTTTTAAATCTTAAAAAGATATCTATCAACCTTATGTATATATCACCTCAGGGTGATACTTCACACAGCAAGATTAATAATGTCGTAAATATGCTTCCTCAGAATGATTCAGCTTGGGTTCAACCCAGACTTCTCCAAGACCAGCCTTCCCTTTACCTCTTCATTTCATACAAAAGGAAACAAATAGTTAATGAAATTAAGATGGTATGTCAAGGCTGGACAGAGAGTGAGCCAGTGGTACAACCAATCTTTAGGCCCTGTTGCACTTTCTGCCTCCACGATTCCTAGGGTTAGAATTTTCAATTGTGTTTTGAGATGATTAACTGAAAATGTCTTGCTGTGAGGTCACTGATCATACACCTCTCTGATCAAGGCGATAAGAAGGGCTCTGGACCACAAAAATTACATATAATATTTACAAAGTGCATGTTTAATGGGAGATATTACCTTCAATTAAACTAAACTATCCTTGATTTAAAAAAAAAAAGGAGCATGGAGACTAAATTCAGTTTCAATCTATCACTGAAGTCTATACTCTTCCCACTCTTGAGGGGCAAATCACTTGCCATTCATCATGAAGGGACTGAACTTGATAAACACCTTATAAATCTATGACTACATTACTTTTCAAATAGACTATGTTTCTAAGATTTTATTACCTTACAAGCCTTCTCAAGCATTTGTTAATATAGTGGCTTAGAGGTTCTGATTTCCTTTGAAAGAAGAAAGACTTAGATGGCCAATAAGTTTGCAATTTGGAAGGAGATATGGTGATTAATTATTTCTCTGAGTTTATTGGTGGGTTAAGGCCATTGCTATAGCCTCTATGGCTTTTACTTACTATGTTCTTACTGTTAGTACCTATCCACAGGCATAGATGATACTAGGACTATATTAGACATCTATACTGATAAACTATCACGTTGAAGTGTTGCAGTAATGGCACCAATGAATCACTCTTCCCTTTGTCTATTCCTTTGCATAATTACCAGCCACAATGGTCCTGGGTTTGGTCAGATGACTTTCTGCAGCTAATGGGACATCAGTAATCATGGCATAAGCAGAGGCTTGAATAGCATTTGCACCTTGGGGCTTGCCTCCGTGGAATTCTGTCAACATACAAAAAGCCAGGCTAGGACAAAATTGTTGGAGACAAATGGCCCAGCCTACAGCTAGCACCAACATGTGAATGAGACCATTTCTTATTGTGTAGCCCAACCAAACTGTTAGATTTTACAGGCTTATTAGTGGCCCAAGCACACGGCCAAGCAGAGCAACAGAATTTTGGGTAAACTACATCGTTCTTATTTTAAGCTACTAAGTTTTGGGGTGATTTGTTACATACCACTATTTTGTTGTTACAATTACATAGTCCTATGTGCCTATACTATGATATTCTTGTTTCTTTTTGTTTTTCCTCCTTTGCCATATAGAGGTAAAACACATTCCCTACAGGAAGAACTACATGTTTCTTAAAACACAAAATATATTGGTTTTCATTTTCCCACAATCAATAACCTCTAGCTTTTCAATTTATTTGCATTATACACTATTTACATTAGTTTGCTATGTGTAACAAAGTGCAGTCAGTGTGATTTAAAGTGCATTTTCCCTGAAATAAAGTGTATTTTTCAAATGAAAACATCATACTATGCTAACACACATTTTTAGTTAAAATGCAGACCTTCCAAATGCAAGAAGAAACATTTGCAAACACTTTTTAGTAGAAAGTCTTGATTCTACACCATCAAAAATTGGTTTGTTGGATTTCCCCTATCTGCTTGACATTTTAAGGATTCTATGTCAGAAGACAAAGCCATTATTATAATAATGACAATAGGACTTATTTGTAAAATATTCCACAGTTAATAGATTGTCCTAGACTACCATGAAGACTGTATAAATAACACTTTATATGTTAAAAAGAGAGAGAACAACTGGTATTCAATAGTTTATGGCATATTTATTATGATTTATCCAAAATTATCAGTATATGCTATGTCTATATATGACAAAAATTATAGAAAAGCCAAAACTCTGCTCTATTTCCAACTTTTAACTTTTCAGTAGATGGTATATATCATTGAAGGTTTTCTAAGCACTTTAGTTTCTCTTCTTTTGGCCTTGTCTCTGTTCAGTAATTTACAGATGATATTGTAAGTAGGCTTAGCAAGGATGCGAGATGAGGCTCATATGACTTTATTTCACCATCTTCCTTAGTAGGTGTCCAATAATTCTTAGAAAAAACAGTTGATGAGCTGTAATGTGTTTAGGGGATTATTTGAGAGTCAGATTTATCACATTATCTCTGCCACACAATAGCAGGTTGAACTCAGGGTCACCTTTCCTGATTGTAAGGGCTTGATTAATTGAGTCTATTGATTTCCTAAAATCCCTAGATAATATGACTACCTACTCAACACTTGTACCTATCACTCTTTAATTTCTCACATTTCCTTCCTCAGATTTGGTCCAAGTGAATTTAAAATGCCAGCAACGTTGATCCCTGAATTTGCAAAAATTCTTTTCATCTTATATTAGTGTTTCAAGATGAAGTGTGAATATTCAGCTCATAATGGAAATAATGGGACTATTCCTAGAGGGATTAATTTTCTCATTCAATATCCAGTGAGGGTCTCTTATGTGTACTATAGTAGATGCTAATAATAAAGAGCAAATGTAAAACGTAGCCCCTACATAAAAGAAGCTTATATTCAAGCAGAGCTAGTCACTGTAAGCTAGTGTAATTACACTATAATGGAGAATTACACAGAACTGTATGAGCATATTGGAGAGAAAACTATCCACCACATCAGTAGCTCATGATTGCATAGGACACTTCCAAAAGTTGTTCAAATGTATGAAGAAGGACCAGTATTACATAAGAGGACACCAAGGCCTACTGAGGTTAAGTAGTTGCCAGTCATCTCATACCCAGTGCACATCAGAACTGGAGTATAACCAGTGTTTGATTTTGAGACCTGCTGCCTTCTGCTTAACTAGAGTTCTTTCACAGAGAGAAGTAACTTAGTTTTGTCTATCTGCTATTTCAGTACCCTGTAATGGTGAAGGTTATCATTGCCTCTGAAAATGCTTAAAGGATCAGAAGTTAGAATGAAAAAACTATCTAGCTATATGACAGCACTTAGTCCTGAGACTGGAACGAGCTCTTTTGCATTCAGGTCTGAATACAGGAAGTAACACTGTATCTTACTTTGCAGAAAATAACCTTTCAAGAACAAATGTATCTTCATAAATATATGAGCTCTCTCACAAATAAATTCACCTCTTAGTTGTTTTTCCTAAGTTAATAAATTGAATAAGTGCTATGCTTTCTAGAGAGATTGAAAGTCATGCATTGAAGCCAACTTTATTCTTTTTGGATACATTTCAAAGCTAGTAAATACATATTATAAGCAAGAATCAAGTCAACACAATAAAAGTGGCATTGAAGAATCCTGAAAAATGAGAGGAAGCCAGTGTTGCAAAGAGTAGGAAGTTTGGAATTCCATGTAAAGAAACAGTATGTGCTGATTCACAGGAGAAAGTCTCGAATGTTAGTAGTTATCAGGAATTTATAAGCTATTCTTCCAGAGGAGCAACCATAGGAGAAGTGCCAGTCTAAAAAAAATCGAATTAGTCATTATGTATTAGATAAATCAGTCATATTTTTACATAAAAAATGAATTTCGATTTTCAAATTAGAAGGGCTGCTACCCAAAATTTCTGAATTTCCCCCCATCTTCATTCTACCTGTGAAACAATTGCACTAGCAAAGCTTCTATTGTATCTTGTGGTCTGGAGCTGGTAAGGTTGGAGGGATGGACAAGAGGGATGAGATGAGGAAATGGGGGCAGAAGAAAGAAAAGAAATGTGGGAGACGAGGGTACTATTTTGAGTCAACCTGCGAAGAGTTAGTTTTGAACTTGCCCAAAGGACATAGAATTTAATGATGAAAACAATCAAAATAAAGTTTAGAAAATAACCTTTGGACAGAGATTGCCATGAATAATTGAAGCCAATCTAGACACTCAAATTTGCATCCATATGCACGTATACCCTCTGCTGTGCTTTTATTCACTAAAATAAAATAAAAGCAGTAGAGGACATGTAAATGTCATTTTGCATATCCTAAATTATTAAAAAGTTAACTTTGTCTTCTATCATCATTTCCTACTGTCAGTGAATTGTATATTTGAATGGAGAATCAGATGCACAAAAATTATATATTTATAAAACCATTACCTATAGGAGAGCAAGCTGTGTAGACTATATTGCCTGGTGAAAGGGGTTAATCCAGAAACAAAGTTTGCTTTTTTAATTGTGTATTTTTAAACATTATGATTTGTTATTCATATATATAGTGAAATGATTTCTACCGTCAAGCTAATTAACATATTCATTTTCGCACATATTTATCTTGTGTGTATGTGTGGTGACAGCATCTGAAAGCTATTCTCTTAGCAAATTACCAGTATTCAATACAGTATTGTGGACTGTAGCTATCAGTATTATTGACTATACTTTACATCTCTATACTTTTTCATTATATGTAGCTGCAACTTTGTACACTTTGGGCGTCGACCCAGTCCCCGTTCTTGGCTTATTTTATCTAGCATAATATTTTCCAGTTTCTTCCATTCTGTTGCAAATGTCAGGGTCTCCTCCTTGGGGACAAACCTATTTTTAAGTGACAGTTTACGTGCAAAAATGACAGTTGCCCTCATACAGTTTACTTTTCCAGGGGAACCAGAGAAAAGGAAACTTAGTTTCTTGATCTGAAGAAATCATCAACTACACTGTTCTAAGAATTTAGAAAACTGTGTTACCTCACCTGTTTATAGCTACTGTTATTGCTGCTGCTTTTGATGTTATGCAGACTATTATCTCATTATTTATAGAGAAACTGATAAGACAAAAAAAAATATCTGGGTATTTCGCGTTGGGAATATCAGAAAGGAACAGAGATGGTGATTGTACTCCACTTTGCAATGCTCTTATCAGAGCAAATGAGAAAACATACTTACAGGATGAAGGAGACTTTTGTAAGTAGGATTCATGTTAAATCCCTGGGATCATTTGGGAGGGAAGAATAAAGATAAATAAGTCTGGACCAAACCTAGGACTTCAGGATTGAAAAGTGATAGAAACATGATGAGGGCGAATGCTTTTCAAGAATGTATTAGTCAGTAGTTCCAAAGAGACCTAATAATTCAATACCAGGGAGATACTCTGAGGAACAAATCATACAACAATGTGCTTATATATAGTCATTGTATAAATTATTTCCCCTTCAGTAAAAGGCTAATTTATAATGTGTAACTCTTCATAAAGTATCTCAAAGTGCAGGGTGCTCAGTAGTGTCAGATGTATTAGAATTGAAGGAAAAAGCAAAAGATCCAATGAATTTAGCAATTAGAAGCTTAATTATTTTTTTTTAATAAAAATTTTTCATACTGAAAATACTAGTAGAAGCTCATGTGAGGTTAATTTAAGGGCGGATTTTGCATGATAAACACATATATTTTATATATCAAGAGCATCCCAGAACCCAGGAGCTTGACTTTGAAGCAAATAAACTAAACATAAGTTCATGGGAAGGTCTGTTTATTTAACCTGAGGAAAAGTAAAACACATATATGCTTACATCCTGAGAGAAAACAGTCAGCATAACATATGAACTTAAAGGAGAAATAGAGTCTACATGCACAAAACAGACATCAGAAAAGGCAGGATGTAGATTCAAAGCAGAGACACTTTGGTGCAGACCATCCCTCAGGAGGGTGACCAAAGATGGAGGGAAGCTAGACTGGCATCTAAAGCTGCTTTGGCATTTGTGGAAACAAAAGACAAGAAATTCCCAAGGAAACAGAGAGGAAAATAGGGCCCCTCAAGCACAGCTTCACAGTTTCTAAATGACTATGCTGATGATTTTCCCTGAAAGAAAGATTCAGACCAGTGGTCTACAAATAAATGTGTACAGATCAGGATACAATGACAGACAAAACCTGGCTGCTTTCAAAAGTGAGAGAATTTTTTTTATATATGTTTGTGGGTATGATCGCTATAAATTATTTTTAGTATGTTGTTTTTTAAGTACTTCTTTCCTGCTGTGAGTGCAGTGTGTACATGAGGTTCATAAGTCCCCATACAGATACAACCCAAAGAGGACTTCACTAAGACACATTGTAATAAAACTATCAAAAGACAAAGATATAGAGAGAACTTTGAAAGCAGCAAGGAAAAAGAAACTGAGGTCATGCAAGGGAACTCCCATAAAACTACTATAGCAAATTTCCTAGCCGAAACCTTACATGCCAGAAGAGAGTGTAATGATATATTCAAAGTGCCAAAAGTCAAGAATGCTTTACCCTAAAACAAACCACAAGAGACTCATAATGAAAGAGAATAAACTGAGTGTTGATGGAGGTAGGTGGGTGGAAGATGGGCTACATGGAGGATAAGTATTAAGAAGGGCACTTGTGATGAGCACCGGGTGAAAAAGAATGCTTTACCCTACAAACCTTTCCTCTAGAAATGAAGGACAGATAAAGGCTTCCCCAGACAATCAGTTAGACCTGCCTTACAAAATACTGAAGTGCATTCTTCAAGTTGAAATGAATGGACACTAATTAGTGACATGAAAATGTATGAAAGTGTAAAACTCATTAGCAAAGATATATATAGATATAGATATATATCTATATATATCTTTGCTATATATATCTATATATATATATCTATATATATATAGATATAGATATATATATCTATATATATCTTTGCTATATATATAGCAAAGATATATATAGATATATATCTTTAAACAAAATCAGAATACTCTGATATCGTAATGGTGCTTTAAATCGCTGAACTCTAGTATACAGGTTAAAAGACAGACATTAAAACTAGTGATAGCGACAGTAATTTGTAAGTGAATACACAATATAAAATATTTAAATCATGACAACAAAAGCATAAAATGTGAGAAGAAAGGGTAGAGTTTTTCTATGTGATTAAAGTTCTAAGCTTAAAATAGATTGTTATAATGAAGATGTTTTACACAAGCTACATGTTACCCACAGGGCAAAAACCTACAGTAGATACAGAAAAGCTAGAGTAATAACAGCATACTACTAGAGTAAATCATCAAATCACAAAGGAAGATAGTAAAAGAAGAAGAAAGGAGCAATGGAACTAAAATCATCCCCAAAACAATTAATAAGATGGTAATAGTAAGTCCTTACCTATCAATAATTATTTTAAATGTGATAGATTAAATTATCCTATGAAAAAACATAGAGTGGCTAAATGGGTTTTTAAAAAGACCTAATCATATGCCATCTCTAAGAGATTCACTTCAGCTTTAAGAACACACATTGGATGAAAATGAAGGGAAAACTAAAAGAGAACAGAGGTAGCTATACTTACATCAGACAAAATAGACTGTCACTCAATAATTATAACAATGAAAGTCATTGTATAATGATAAAAGAGCCAATTCATTAAGAGGATACAACAATTATAAATATATATGCATCCAACATTGGGTTGCCATATTTACCAAGAAAATATGAACAGAAATGAAGAGGAAATAGAGAGCAATTCAACAGTGGTAGGAGACTTCCATACCCTACTTCAACAATATATTTCATCTAGGCCAAAAATCAATAAGGAAAATATGTATAAACCATAAGGACTTAATGTCTAAAATATAAGGAACACATACAACTCAATAGCAAAAAAAAATAATAATAATCCCATTTAAACATCAGGAAATTGTATGAATAGTCTTTTCTCTCAAGAAGATATACTAATAGCTAACAGGTACATGAAAAGGTGCTAAACATCAATAATCATCAGGGAATTGCAAGTCAAAACTACCTCTTACTTCTTAGGATGGCTATTACCAAAACAATAGATAACAAATGTTGGTGAGGATGTTGAGAAAAGGGAATTATTGCTCATTATTGGTGGGAATGTAAATTGGTACAGCCATGATAGAAAACAGTATTCCTTGAGAAATTAAAAATAGAACAACCAAGAATCCAGCAATCCCCCTTCTGGATAAATATATTGCATAGATATATGCACATTAATGTTCATTGAAGCATTATTCACAATAACTAAGATACAGAAATAGCCTAAATAAGCTCACAAAAACAAACAAACTCATCAAAAAAAGAATTGTTATTGCCAGGGGTTTAGGGGGAGGGGAAATGGGGACATGTTGGTCAAAGATCATAACTTTCAGTTATAGGATGAATAAGTTCTGAGGATGTAATACATCATGATAATTAAATTTAGTAATACTGTGTTTTATACCTGAAATTTTCTAAAAGAGTAAGTCTTAAATATTCTCATCAAAGTGGGGGAGAAATAGATCTATGTGAGTCAATGGACATGTTCGTTAACTTGATTTCTGTAATCATTTAACAATGAATACATATACCAAATCATCACATTGTATACTTTAAATATATACAATTTTATTTGTCAATTACATGGCAATCAAGCTAGAGAAATGAATAAATATATAAGCCATGATTCTATGAATTTCTCATTATTTGATCTTGAGCAACTCATTTAGTTAGCACCATTTAGCAATACCTGTGTATTTGGAAAATTAAAAGAAAATGCCTATGCTAAATGCACCTGGTAGCTGTATAATACATATTAATTCTTCTGCTTTAAGAGAGAAATTAGCAAAATCATTTCATTTTTCATGAAATAATAGCCACTAAATTCATAAAAATAAAGTATGATTTACACTTAACTGTCATAATTATTATTGCATTTCTCTTGAGGAGCCTCATTTCACCATACAACCTTGCTGGTAAATTTGATAACTCTCTAACTGACCCAAGACTTCAGAAGTTTTGTCGCAGTGAGCGAGAATATGTTGGGGCTTATTATGTAGGTCAGAAAATATAACAATATAATTTCTTCCTAGCATTTCCTGAGTGTATGAATGAGTTCAGTACTTCCCCAAACCGAATTGCACATTTAATACATCACGCACCACCAGAGACATCTTTTGATTACAAATACAAGTTCACACTCTAGTCTGCTCAAGAGTCCATTTCTTTACAACATATTTTGTCTCTTAATAAACACCGTACATATAGAACTAAATATATGTGTGAATGTGTGTGTGTATGCTTGTGTGTGTGTTTCTGCTAACTAAAGCAAAGCAAACATCTCCTATGCTCTTCCATTTTTTTAAAAGCTGAATCAAGGGGCGCCTGGGTGGCTCAGTCAGTTGAGTGTCTGACTTCGGCTCAGGTCATGATCTCGCGGTTTGTGGGTTCGAGCCCCGCGTCGGGCTCTGTGCTGACAGCTCGGAGCCTGGAGCCTGCTTCCGATTCTGTGTCTCCCTCTCTCTTCGCCCCTCCCCTGCTTGTGCTCTGTCTCTTTCTGTCTTTCAAAAATAAATAAAATGTAAAAAAAATTAAAAAAAAAAAGCTGAATCAGAGTATCATTCCTCATTCATTTATTCTCCTGATCATATCCATTCCTGTGATGTCTTACAATTAGTAACACTAATGACCTTTAATGCTGTCAAAGATTTGCAAACAGAATTTTAACAAGGTGCATCTAATATTCAGGAAATGAGCTCTTCTTCGATTGCTCTGTATGAAACAAACAGGAACAATAACAAACATAAAAACCACCTCTCCCGTATACTGATTAAAAGTGTTCCTATGGTGAAAGCAGCATCTGTTGAGGTCAGTTAAGATACCTGTCTCAATTTCCTTTGAAATTAAGCTCGTGAATTAAGAATGTGTAAGTAAATTGAAATTTTTATAATAAATTCTAATATAGTGTTTTAAGCTTTAACAAGATTGGAGACATAACTTTTATTTAAGTAATTAATAATGTGATTATTTATAGGATTTTCCAGTGTGCCAAGCATTATTCTTTTTATATTTACCCTTATATATGATATAATGGAGGTATCCACATTCTGAACATGAAAATAATTTATTTCATTTTTTTTTAAGTTTATTTATTTATTTTGAGAGATAGCGTGCTCATGAGTGGGGGAGAGGTAGAGAGAGTGGGTGAGGGAGAATTCCAAGCAGGCTCCACACTGCCAGCACAAAACCCAGCGGGGGCTCAATCTCACGAAATGTGAGATCGTGACCTGAGCCAAAATCAAGAGCCGTACACTTAACCAGCTAAACCACCCAGGTGCTCTGAAAATAATTGACTTTAATTGGCAAGGTATTTTATTCAAGATCAGCTGGAAGACTCAAAACCAGGACAGTTTTAATTCAGGTTCTGTTTTAATAAGCATTCCCCACTGCCCAGACAAAATGATTATCTGTGATCAAGCTTATGATTTGCTCAGCGCTGGATTGTTTATAAATCATGCGAATATCTCATTTTATCAGAGAGGATGATTTGATCTTAAAGAGAGAAAATTGCTGAAGTGAAAGAGCAGGACTTAACGATTCTAAGACACAGTCCTATCTGGTGAGTTTGCCGGTCCAGAGTATTCACTCTAAATTCACTGATAAATTTTTCAAACCTTAACCCCAACACCAGAATCATGTTTGGTCTTACTTCAAGGGGAGAATCAAATGAGGCAATAGAAAAGGAGCTCTGGGGCTAACAGAAGCATCTGTCTCTGGCTCATTGAATAGGACCCACAGAAACCCAAGAAAGGATGCAAATTATTTTAAAAGGGCAGCAGGTGTTGCTTCTAAGTTGCAACAACCATCAGGAGGTTTCATTTAAATTCACATGCCAACGTCTGTTAGATTTTTCTCCTAATAGGCAATCACTTGACAATGAAGCAGAGTAGCTCAAGTTGAAATTTTCCTGGGATTCAGTATTCAGTATTGCCTACAGATTGGTGAGAATTGCCAAAAGCTTAAGGTAACAAAGAATATTGTATTTTTTAGTATAATTCAAAAGTCTGAAAAGAATGAAGTCAATTTTTTGCTGTTTTATAGCAAATAAAAATAATGACTTAGAGATCAAAATCTGTACTGTATCAGATTCATATTTTTCTCAGTCGAGGGCTATGAATTCAATGTGTTAGTTAAAATATGTGATTATAAAAAATAAAACATGTCTGAGAAAAACAATGACAGTATAATCTATGGGGGGAAAATGTTTTATTGTCAGAGCATAAAAGAATGTAGAATTTGCTTCTATAACATAAAACAGTGTAGAAATTACTAGGAAATAGGTTTCATTTTTTCAAAGTTCATTAATTTTTTTGGGGGGGTAGGGGCAGAGAGCGAGGGAGACAGAGAATCCCAAGCAGGCTCTGCACTGTCCACACAGAGCTTGACGTGGGGCTTGATCTAAGGAGCCAAGAGATCATGACCTGAGCCAAAATCAAGAATTAATTTAGAGGTCTGGGAACTTCCTCCTCCTTGGGTTCAATTAATTTGCTGGAGTGGAAACTCAGAGGAACATCTTACTCACTAGGTCGTAATGCAAGAACAGCCAGATGGAAGAGATGTGTAGAGCCAGGTATGGGGAAAGGGTGCAGAGCTTCCGTGCTCCCTCTGAGCCACTCTCCCTGAATGTCCACATGTTCACCAACCTGGAAGCTCTCTGAATCCAGTCATTTTGGTTTTTTATGGAGGCTACATTGCATAGGCATGATTTATTAAATAACTGGCCACTGATGAATGATTTCACCTCCAGTCCCTCTCCCCTCCCAGGAAATCAGGGAGTGGGACTAAAAGTTTCCCTCCTCTATGTTAGGTGGGTTCCTCTGGCAACCAATCCCCTTCCTCAGGTGCTTTCCGAAAGTCACCTCATTAACATTAACCCAATTGTGGTGGAAAGGGGCTTATGAATGACAAGATATCCATTTTACCCTATGGTCCAGAGTCAGATTTCAGGAACTGAGGGCAGGATTAAATATTATGACAAAAGATGCTCCCATTGCTCTTATCACTTAGGAGATTTCAAAGGTTACGGAGCTGTGAGCCAGGAACCATGAAGGAAGGCCAAATATATACCAAATATGCATTTGGTCATCAGCATGAAATACATATTTCTTATAAATCACAATACTGCAAATTCATTTTAGTATATTTTGTTTTGTTTTTAATAGTGTATAGTATATTCATTGAATAATATTCTGAGAAAGGTCTATAGGCTTCATCCAACTGACCAAGGGGTCTATAGCAGAATAAAAATTTAAGATCCCTAACTCCACTCCATAACTTTTCTCTTTCTCCTATTCCACATTCAGTAACATCGTGACCTGTCCCCTCTACCTTCAGAATATATCTCAATCTAACCATTTACATTATCTCTAACACTACTCTCTTATAATAGGCCACCATCTTTCTGACACCACTGAAAGAGCCTTCTCACACATCTTCTTGCTTCCAATCTTGACCTCTAGAGCAGGTGTATCTCAGCTGGGAGTTACTGTGCTCTCCTTCTTGCCAAGGGAATTTGGCAGAGTCTGTGGACAGTTTTGGTTGTCACAATTTAAAGGGTGTTAATTAGTATCTACTGGGCAAAGGCCAGGGATGTTGCTAAACACCATACAGTGCAAAGGATAGCCCTGTACAACAACAATTTACCTGCCTCAAAATGCTGATGGTTCTTAGGTTGAGGACTCCTGCTCTATAGTCTTTCTCCACATATAATATTCTTTTAAAAAATTCAAGGAAGATTGGGTTCCATGCCTTTTGTAAGATTCTCCTCACATTGAGAAGAAACCCAGTACTCTTTACTGTGTCCTATAAAGCCTTGCATGACCTGCCCCCTGACTATGTCTGCGAGACCTCCTCCTCATTCACTCTGATGCAGCCACACTAGCCTTCTTACTGATTTTAAGAGAACTCCACCCCTTTTGGTTTTCTCACTTAAGGGCCTTGCATATCTAAATTCTAGGATCTAGAATATTCTACTTTTAGATATTTACTTGGCTTACTCCATTCTGGGATCAGAAGTCACCTTTCATAACTAAAATAACATCTCACCAATTCACCTGTGGTCCAACAGAACTATTATTATTTCAGTCAGGAACTAATGAGCATGTGCAAATCTGTACCTGGTAATTCTACTATCAGTAACCCCTATGGGTCAGATCTTTCTTTTCATGTCGGTTTTCATTCGGATGGTATTATCTTCTCATCTGCATGGATATGTTTTACTTTGTGCAGGTCATTACATTTGTAGTGACTGTTTGTAGAACTTTGAGCCCTAAGATAACATTTTTGTCCTCCAGGTGGAATTTGTCTGCTTCTATCAATACTTTTAGTGTAAGATCATCTTCATCCACTTTCAGAGACTGAAACTATTTGAAGCTGAGGCAAAGGCCCTGATAAGTTCCTTCTAGTTCATTTGTGCTCCTAGGGCTTTTGGTGGGGTGGAGGTGAAAGCAACCCAAAGCCTTGGCTCCATCAAGGCTTTCCGGACCAGAAAAACATGGTCCAACATGTCTGTGAAAAAGTCCAGTTCAGTCTTTGGAGCTCAGCTGTCCCATCTGTAATCTAAAAAGTTATTCTCTGCATTAACTCCTCAGTATTGATAATAAAGGGAAAATCCTGAAGTGGGAAAAAAAAAAAAACAGTAATAAAGCTAATAGTGTAACCTAAGCATTCTCTGAAAAAGTAAACAGGAATAGAGGCCAGGGTAATAAGCAACAATAACAACAACATTTAACAGAACACTACTGTTGAAGGTGAATAAAGCAGATGAGTTAATCAGATGTCACTGTGAGTGATTAGACTTGGAAGACATGTAGTCTAAAACAATAGTGGAAACATTAATAGAGAAGGTTTTTGTTTTCTTTTAGGAAAATTCATTTAAACTGTTCATTTAGGAATAATTCATTAAGTCCCTGTATGTGTGTATAATACATGCTATATGCCAGGCCCTAATCAATGTTGATTACAATTGTGATTAAAGGAAGCTCCTGGTTTTCAGCTATGCAAATTATACTGTGAAAGGCAGAGAAGTGGACAGAAAACTAGAGTACAGTATAGTATGGTACAATACAGTGTGGTATAATAGGGGTGTATATGAAATATTACCACAGAGAAGGGGTGACTATCTCAGGAAGAAACAAAAATGAAAGCTAAGTAGAAGTCAACCACACCAAGAGTTGGTAGAACATGTATGGAGTGTTTTCACCCTAGGAAAGAGAAAATGTCAGTGAAATCATGGCTTGTTTAAGTAAGCACAAGACACTCAGCATGTATGGAACTACAGTATGAGGTAGATAGTGATAGAAGAAAGCAGGTTCAAAATCACACTTGGACTTTATTTTGAAGACAGTTGAAGAATTTGGGCATCATTCTATTTACCTGATCACAAATAGGTATGACATGTGCTTGTTGTCCTTCCAGAGTAGGACATCTGTGTTGCAATAATGTGTTTCTGGTATTGATGGGTTTATCATTCTCATTTGACGTGAATTATTTAAAGTCTGAAACAGAAACTTTAAAAAAATCATGACAGGAGTTTCTGAGCGGCTCGGGTGGTTAAGTGTCAGACTTTGGCTCAGGTCCTGATATCACATCTTGTGAGTTTGAGCCTTGCATCAGGCTCTCTGCGGTCAGCGCAGAGCCAGCTTTAGATCCTCTGTCTCCCTCACTCTGCCCACCCCCCTGCACTTTCTCTCTCTCTCTCTGTCTCAAAAATAAAAACAAACATTAAAAACTATAATAAGTTCTTAGGTATTTGCCTTTATGACTTAAAATGAGTGTGGGCTTTGAAATCTCACAAACCTTTGCTCAAATCTCAGCTCTGCTCCTCCTGTATGTGGGTGTGAGCAAACCATTTAGCCTTCCAGACTGGGGTGTAATTTCTAACTAATGCTTATATCACACAAATAGCTAAACTAGAGGATTCCTGAAGACCCGGAAATACTAAAAAATATAGATTCAGAACTTTGCCTCTGAGAATACTAAGAATGAGATAAAACATTTTTAAAAGTTACAAGGCAAAAATGAAAGTGCTTTAGAAGAAGCTACACTAGTCACTAAGTTTTAAACATTGAATCTTTCCTTTTGACACTGCAGGTTATGCATGTTTCTTAGAATTCCCCACATGGCACACAAACCTGGCAAGAGATCACTCGACTCTGCACTCATCGTCTTATGATCTGTCTAAAATTTTACCTTTCGCTTTACCAGTTTTTATGCTATTACTTCTTATAATGCCCTCTTCAGCACCTCCAATCTCAGGAGATTATGGTCTCCAGGACCTAAATGTTCAACATTACCTTGCGATCTCTCACTCTAAGTTCATTTCCAGATCATAATCTGAATAGTCTCTGTGACTCTAATTATTGAGAAAACTATAAAAGAGAAAAGCTATAATATTGATATCATTATATCCAAACATACACATACTGTCACTTCCCAAATGCCTCTTTCTGGGACTCCAGGTAACTATAACCAAGGATAATTGGAATTCTAACCACCTGCATGTAATTAACCAAACATCACTGTCTTCGTTTATGATTAGGGTCCCTGTTGACAATAACTGAATTCAAGGGCTTAATTATAGCAGTGTGTAATTGAAACAAAGGTGGCAAAAACTCAAAATACAAAGCAAAACAAAATATATATTTCTTCCATGGTTAATTGCTACTGCTCTTACAAAGAAGCAAGTTCAAATGAATTGAATTCCATAGAGTATCTATCTATCAAACTAAATTAGCTTTTAACTTTTATATGCAATTAGAGAATATAGGATTTCTACATATACATACACATATGCAATATATCCAAGATAATTACCTAAAAAGTACTGCCTACCAGGTATTACAAATATAAAGTAAATCAAATGTAAGGTAGTGCTGTCCAATAGAAATATCATGTGAGAAATATATGTAGTATTAGATTTTCTAGTAGTCACATTTAACAGTATAAAAAATTAAAGGTGAAATTAATTTTAATATGTATTGTATGTAACTCAGTATATCCAAAATACTATCATGTCAATACCATATCAATATAAAAATATTCACTGAGATATTTCTCATTATTTTTTTCACAAAGTCTTCAAAATCCAGTGTGGATTTTATGCCTGGAAGACATCTCATTTCAGGTCAGTCTCAGATCAACTTTTCAGCAGCTGCATGTGGTACTGTTCTGGACAGTACAGATTTAGATAATTGTTTATTTATCTAATAGGATATTCTATTCCAAATGACCACTCTGTAATTTAAGATTTTGTAGAAGATTGAAAGAAGCTGCAGGGGCACCTGGGTAGCTCAGTCGGTTGAACCCAACTTTGGCTCAGGTCATGATCTCACAATTTGAGAGTTCAAGTTCCACATCAGCCTCACTGCTGTCAGCTTGTCAACACACAACTGGCATCAGATCCTCTGTCCCACTCTCTCTGTCCTTCCCCAGCTTGTGCTCTCCCCCAACCGGAAAAAAAAAAAAAAAAAGTATCAATTGACAACATGATTCAATATTAGAATGTTTTAACTCTTTGCTATAAAAATTGAGACTTTACTCTCTTCCTTTCTACAAGTCTCCAGTAGTTGAGTTAATTATTCTATTCCCATAAAATGTGGACATTTAGACATTTATATTTTCCTCTATTAACATAATTCTTCAGCAATATTTTTTTCTTATGTGTATATGTAAATGAGTTAAGTGCTCACACTATTTTTTTTTTGTAAACCATTTCTCCAAATGAAATGTTTAACATTATTTTATTGTCTTTTGACTTAATCAGAGCCTCCCAATGTCAGCGTCCATTAAGAATGGCTCGTGGAAGCTGGTGTCCTTGACTTATCACGTTCCTTCTCCTAAATTGACTGTAGTAGGTACTATAATACCTATATAGTGGGGCCGCACTTTCTCTCAGATATTAAGGTATTGGCCTCCGGCTTCTTCCACTGAGTTCCTTTTTTTTTTTCTTGTGTATTTAACATACAAAAATGTCACAATGTATGACTTGGTCTTTTTATTCTGGATCTTTTTTTTTTCTTCTAGCATGTGGTTGGTCCTTTAAACATGCAGTTCCTATTTTTGTCTCAGGAAACCATTTTTTTTTTATTTTTAATTTTTTAATATATGAAATTTACTGTCAAATTGGTTTCCATACAACACCCAGTGCTCATCCCAAAAGGTGCCCTCCTCAATACCCATCACCCACCCTGCCCTCCCTCCCACCCCCCCTCAACCCTCAGTTTGTTTCTCAGTTTTTAACAGTCTCTTATGCTTTGGTTCTCTCCCACTCTAACCTTTTTTTTTTTCTTCCCCTCCCCCGTGGGTTTCTGTTACGTTTCTCAGGATCCACATAAGAGTGAAACCATATGGTATCTGTCTTTCTCTGTATGGCTTATTTCACTTAGCATCACACTCTCCAGTTCCATCCACGTTGGTACAAAAGGCCATATTTCATTTTTTCTCATTGCCACGTAGTATTCCATTGTGTATATAAACCACAATTTCTTTATCCATTCATCAGTTGATGGACATTTAGGCTCTTTCCATAATTTGGCTATTGTTGAGAGTGCCGCTATAAACATTGGGGTACAGGTGCCCCTATGCATCAGTACTCCTGTATCCCTTGGATAAATTCCTAGCAGTGCTATTGCTGGGTCATAGGGTAGGTCTATTTTTAATTTTCTGAGGAACCTCCACACTGCTTTCCAGAGCGGCTGCACCAATTTGCATTCCCACCAACAGTGTAAGAGGGTTCCCGTTTCTCCACATCCTCTCCAGCATCTATAGTCTCCTAATTTGTTCATTTTGGCCACTCTGACTGGCGTGAGGTGATATCTGAGTGTGGTTTTGATTTGTATTTCCCTGATAAGGAGCGACGTTGAACATCTTTTCATGTGCCTGTTGGCCATCCGGATGTCTTCTTTAGAGAAGTGTCTATTCATGTTTTCTGCCCATTTCTTCACTGGGTTATTTGTTTTTCGGGTGTGGAGTTTGATGAGCTCTTTATAGATTTTGGATACTAGCCCTTTGTCCGATATGTCATTTGCAAATATCTTTTCCCATTCCGTTGGTTGCCTTTTAGTTTTGTTGGTTGTTTCCTTTGCTGTGCAGAAGATTTTTATCTTCATAAGGTCCCAGTAATTCACTTTTGCTTTTAATTCCCTTGCCTTTGGGGATGTGCCGAGTAAGAGATTGCTATGGCTGAGGTCAGAGAGGTCTTTTCCTGCTTTCTCCTCTAAGGTTTTGATGGTTTCTTGTCTCACATTCAGGTCCTTTATCCATTTTGAGTTTATTTTTGTGACTGGTGTGAGAAAGTGGTCTAGTTTCAACCTTCTGCATGTTGCTGTCCAGTTCTCCCAGCACCATTTGTTAAAGAGAGTGTCTTTTTTCCATTGGATGTTCTTTCCTGCTTTGTCAAAGATGAGTTGGCCATACGTTTGTGGGTCTAGTTCTGGGGTTTCTATTCTATTCCATTGGTCTATGTGTCTGTTTTTATGCCAATACCATGCTGTCTTGATGATGACAGCTTTGTAGTAGAGGCTAAAGTCTGGGATTGTGATGCCTCCTGCTTTGGTCTTCTTCTTCAAAATTACTTTGGCTATTCGGGGCCTTTTGTGGTTCCATATGAATTTTAGGATTGCTTGTTCTAGTTTCGAGAAGAATGCTGGTGCAATTTTGATTGGGATTGCATTGAATGTGTAGATAGCTTTGGGTAGTATTGACATTTTGACAAAATTTATTCTTCCAATCCATGAGCAGGGAATGTCTTTCCATTTCTTTATATCTTCTTCAATTACCTGCATAAGCTTTCTATAGTTTTCAGCATACAGATCTTTTACATCTTTGGTTAGATTTATTCCTAGGTATTTTATGCTTCTTGGTGCAATTGTGAATGGGATCAGTTTCTTTATTTGTCTTTCTGTTGCTTCATTGTTAGTGTATAAGAATGCAACTGATTTCTGTACATTGATTTTGTATCCTGCAACTCTGCTGAATTCATGTATCAGTTCTAGCAGACTTTTGGTGGAGTCTGTCGGATTTTCCATGTATAATATCATGTCATCTGCAAAAAGCGAAAGCTTGACTTCATCTTTGCCAATTTTGATGCCTTTGATTTCCTTTTGTTGTCTGATTGCTGATGCTAGAACTTCCAGCACTATGTTAAACAACAGCGGTGAGAGTGGGCATCCCTGTCGTGTTCCTGATCTCAGGGAAAAAGCTCTCAGTTTTTCCCCATTGAGGATGATGTTAGCTGTGGGCTTTTCATAAATGGCTTTTATGATCTTTAAGTATGTTCCTTCTATCCCGACTTTCTCAAGGGTTTTTATTAAGAAAGCGTGCTGGATTTTGTCAAAGGCCTTTTCTGCATCGATTGACAGGATCATATGGTTCTTCTCTTTTTTTTTGTTAATGTGATGTATCACGTTGATCGATTTGTGAATGTTGAACCAGCCCTGCATCCCAGGAATGAATCCCACTTGATCATGGTGAATAATTCTTTTTATATGCTGTTGAATTCGATTTGCTAGTATCTTATTGAGAATTTTTGCATCCATATTCATCAGAGATATTGGCCTGTAGTTCTCTTTTTTTACTGGGTCTCTGTCTGGTTTAGGAATCAAAGTAATACTGGCTTCATGGAATGAGTCTGGAAGTTTTCCTTCCCTTTCTATTTCTTGGAATAGCTTGAGAAGGATAGGTATTATCTCTGCTTTAAACATCTGGTAGAACTCCCCTGGGAAGCCATCTGGTCCTGGACTCTTATTTGTTGGGAGATTTTTGATAACCGATTCAATTTCTTCGCTGGTTATGGGTCTGTTCAAGCTTTCTATTTCCTCCTGATTGAGTTTGGAAGAGTGTGGGTGTTTAGGAATTTGTCCATTTCTTCCAAGTTGTCCAATTTGTTGGCATATAATTTTTCATAGTATTCCCTGATAATTGTTTGTATCTCTGAGGGATTGGTTGTAATAAGTCCATTTTCATTCATGATTTTATCTATTTGGGTCATCTCCCTTTTCTTTTTGAGAAGCCTGGCTAGAGGTTTGTCAATTTTGTTTATTTTTTCAAAAAACCAACTCTTGGTTTCGTTGATCTGCTCTACCGTTTTTTTAGATTCTATATTGTTTATTTCTGCTCTGATCTTTATTATTTCTCTTCTTCTGCTGGGTTTAGGCTGCCTTTGCTGTTCTGCTTCTATTTCCTTTAGGTGTGCTGTTAGATTTTGTATTTGGGATTTTTCTTGTTTCTTGAGATAGGCCTGGATTGCAATGTATTTTCCTCTCCGGACTGCCTTCGCTGCGTCCCAAAGCGTTTGGATTGTTGTATTTTCATTTTCATTTGTTTCCATATATTTTTTAATTTCTTCTCTAATTGCCTGGTTGACCCACTCGTTCGTTAGGAGGGTGTTCTTTAACCTCCATGCTTTTGGAGGTTTTCCAGACTTTTTCCATGGTTGATTTCAAGCTTCATAGCATTGTGGTCTGAAAGTATGCATGGTATGATTTCAATTCTTGTAAACTTATGAAGCGCTGTTTTGTGACCCAGTATATGATCTATCTTGGAGAATGTTCCATGTGCACTCGAGAAGAAAGTATATTCTGTTGCTTTGGGATGCAGAGTTCTAAATATATCTGTCAAGTCCATCTGATCCAATGTATCATTCAGGGCCCTTGTTTCTTTATTGACTGTGTGTCTAGATGATCTATCCATTTCTGTAAGTGGGGTGTTAAAGTCCCCTGCAATGACCACATTCTTATCAATAAGGTTGCTTATGTTTATGAGTAATTGTTTTATATATCTGGGGGCTCCGGTATTCGGCGCATAGACATTTATAATTGTTAGCTCTTCCTGATGGATAGACCCTGTAATTATTATATAATGCCCTTTTTCATCTCTTGTTACAGCCTTTAATTTAAAGTCTAGTTTGTCTGATATAAGTATGGCTACCCCAGCTTTCTTTTGGCTTCCAGTAGCATGATAAATAGTTCTCCATCCCCTCACTCTCAATCTAAAGGTGTCCTCAGATCTAAAATGAGTCTCTTGTAGACAGCAAATAGATGGGTCTTGTTTTTTTATCCATTCTGATACCCTATGTCTTTTGGTTGGCGCATTTAATCCATTTACATTCAATGTTATTATAGAAAGATACGGGTTTAGAGTCATTGTGATGTCTGTATGTTTTATGCTTGTAGTGATGTCTCTGGTACTTTGTCTCACAGGATCCCCCTTAGGATCTCTTGTAGGGCTGGTTTCGTGGTGACAAATTCCTTCAATTTTTGTTTATTTGGGAAGACCTTTATCTCTCCTTCTATTCTAAATGACAGACTTGCTGGATAAAGGATTCTTGGCTGCATATTTTTTTCTGTTTAGCACACTGAAGATATCGTGCCAAGCCTTTCTGGCCTGCCAAGTTTCAAAGGAGAGATCAGTCACGAGTCTTATAGGTCTCCCTTTATATGTGAGGGCACGTTTATCCCTTGCTGCTTTCAGAATTTTCTCTTTATCCTTGTATTTTGCCAGTTTCACTATGATATGTCGTGCAGAAGATCGATTCAAGTTACGTCTGAAGGGAGTTCTCTGTGCCTCTTGGATTTCAATGCCTTTTTCCTTCCCCAGTTCAGGGAAGTTCTCAGCTATAATTTCTTCAAGTACCCCTTCAGCACCTTTCCCTCTCTCTTCCTCCTCTGGTATACCAATTATGCGTATATTATTTCTTTTTAGTGTATCACTTAGTTCCCTAATTTTTCCCTCATACTCCTGGGTTTTTTTATCTCTCTTTTTCTCAGCTTCCTCTTTTTCCATAACTTTATCTTCTAGTTCACCTATTCTCTCCTCTGCCTCTTCAATCCGAGCTGTCGTCGTTTCCATTTTGTTTTGCATTTCGTTTAAAGCGCTTTTCAGCTCCTGGTGACTGTTCCTTAGTCCCTTGATCTCTGTGGCAAGAGATTCTCTGCTGTCCTGTATACTGTTTTCAAGCCCAGCGATTAATTTTATGACTATTATTCTAAATTCACTTTCTGTTATATTATTTAAATCCTTTTTGATCCGTTCATTAGCTGTTGTTATTTCCTGGAGATTCTTCTGAGGGGAATTCTTCCGTTTGGTCATTTTGGATAGTCCCTGGAGTGGTGAGGACCTGCAGGGCACTTCCCCTGTGCTGTGGTGTATAGCTGGAGTTGGTGGGTGGGGCCGCAGTCAGTCCTGATGTCTGCCCCCAGCCCACCGCTGGGGCCACAGTCAGACTGGTGTGTGCCTTCTCTTCCCCTCTCCTAGGGGCGGGATTCACTGTGGGGTGGTGTGGCCCGTCTGGGCTACTTGCACACTGCCAGGCTTGTGGTGCTGGGGATCTGGCGTATTAGGTGGGGTGGGTAGGCAAGGTGCACGGGGGCAGGAGGGGCAGGCTTAGCTCGCTTCTCCTTAGGTGATCCACTTCAGGAGGGGCCCTGTGGCAGCGGGAAGGAGTCAGATCCGCTGCCGGAGGTTTGGCTCCACAGAAGCACAGAGTTGGGTGTTTGCCCGGAGCGAGCAAGTTCCCTGGCAGGAACTGGTTCTCTTTGGGATTTTGGCTGGGGGATGGGCGAGGGAGATGGCGCTGGCGAGCGCCTTTGTTCCCCGCCAAGCTGAGCTCTGCTGTCCGGGGGCTCAGCAGCTCTCCCTCCCTTTGTCCTCCAGCCTTCCCACTTTCTGAGCAGAGCTGTTAACTTCTGACCTCCCAGATGCTAAGTCGGGCTTGCTGTCAGAACACAGTCCGTCCGGCCCCTCCGCTTTTGCCAGCCAGACTCGGGGGCTCTGCTTGGCCGGCGAGCCGCCCCTCCGCCCCGGCTCCCTCCCGCCAGTCCGTGGAGCGCGCACCGCCTCGCCACCCTTCCTACCCTCTTCCGTGAGCTTTTCGTCTGCGCTTGGCTCCGGAGACTCCGTTCTGCTAATCCTCTGGCAGTTTTCTGGGTTCTTTAGGCAGGTGTAGGTGGAATCTAAGTGATCAGCAGGACGTGCGGTGAGCCCAGCGTCCTCCTACGCCGCCATCTTCCCCAGCAATCAGGAAACCATTTTGTAATCATGATATCTTTTTTGTCTCATTTATCTCTTTAATATTAATTTTTATTAATTCTATGTCTGTGGGAACATTTTGGACACTTGTATCTTTCACTCCCCTTACCGTCGCTCTAAATTTTTTCTTCATTTAATTTAAAAAAATCTTTTTTTCTGCAGAAGAAACTTGATTGTCAACCATGAGTTATCTGATTTATTTATGTTCTAAGTTATACAATAGTTTTTGATGGATTTATTTTGGCCATTAATTTGTTTCTTTAGTTCTGCAATCTCCATTTTTATTTCTCTGCTGTGTTATCTTCATATTTTTGAGATCTTGCCATATCAAATTCACATTTTCAACAGATTTTCTGATAGCAAATTTTATGTGTCTGAAATTTTATACTCTTCTTAGGGGATTTAATTTTTTGTCCTGGTATTCCCCACCCCCCATCTTCTGCATGTAAACTCTATTCCCTTTTTTTTTTTTTCCTAATTTTCTTCACCTAGATAATGTCTATTTTCATGAGTTTTAATGTAATCTATTTTCTTAGCCATATTATGTGGGAATCCCCCATCACTGGTTTTACTTTAGGCTCAAGTTTGCTTGCATTCCTTATTGAACCACAATTTAAGTGTCCTTTATTTTTATACCTGATGTAACCGGACAGAGGGAGAACTCAACAGGAAGGAACTCTGTGAATATTTTGTTGGAGAGAATGATTCTAGTTTATTTGCCAGTCTGTTTGCTTCTATGAGATTTTGGTAAATGTCTTATCAAACGTTCTCCGTGAAAGAGGAGTTATGTATTCCACTTCCATGAGAGGATATTGTTGGAATTTGCACAATACCCCTAAATCAACGTGGGGAATTAAGGCATTTGCTTAACATAAGAAGCAGTCAGAACTGGATATTCATTTTTAAATTTTCATCCTGATATTAGTTGTGATCACAAAACATCACAAATATATATATATGAAAGGATTAAGACAATTACTTTATGTAGATTTAATTATTGTTCCAATATATATTGTCTAAATCTACAAGGTGAACTTTTACAGTGATTTTGCAAAGAAATCATATGATCCTTGCCAAATTACATTAGACTGAAACAATACATAATGAGCATAAAATAATTCGTGTTGCTTTCAGCCTAAATTCAATTACTCTGTGTTATAAGAATAATGATCCGAAGAAAATTTAATCTTATAATATAAATGCACATATGTAATGAAGAGAAATACATCTTCAGGAAAAAATGTTGACTAGCCTTTATGGTGTTGACATTACTCACAAGTGTAATAGATAAGGAAGCCACTATTAAAGTCCAATGAGTATTACTTAGTTAAAAGAAGAAAGCAGGAATATATATTCATTAATTTTTTTTCAAAAATACACTTATTGAGCACCTATTATGAGGACAGTGCTTTCTTTTCTAGATTGAAACTATGCAGCAGAAAATGCAATACACAAAATCTTACACACTAGAGTGAGAAATAGACAATATATAAGTAGACAACCGTGCAGCATAATTACAGCTTCCATGAAGAAAAATGAGGCAGGTCAAAAAATAAAAAGTGTGTGTCTTTTTAAAGAGAACTAAGTGAAATGACTTGTGTATCTAATGTATTTGATGAGATAGTTTGGGGAATTTCATTTTTGCGAAATGTTTTTGGTTTATTTGCATGAGAGTTTACATATTTTGTATCTCTTCATTGGATAGAGTTATACAACAAGAGAAAATATGCACGTGTATTTACATAAATTTTAATACACTAGAAACTAAGTAATAAAAAAATACAGGACCAATGTATTAAAGGTGTGCAAATAATGGCAGAAAATTAAAGGGGTACCGGCTCCTGGTAAATCTGCTTTGAAATGTGCTCCAACGATCATGCAATGTTAGAAAGACAAGGATTGGTGATTTAGGTGATGGCAGGATTAACAACAACAACAAAAAAACCATGTTAAATAATGACATATAAATGTGAATTTATCACGTTTCAATTACTGACACTCCAAATATATTTTTAATGAAACAGGAAGTGGTTTGCCAAATGTGTGTTGTTATACTGAAGTTCATTGGCTGTGCTGACGGAAGGTGCTGGTACAAATTTTTCTAATGTGACAAGAAATCACCGTTTTTTCATGACAAAGAAAATCCATGATTGAAATACTTAATCTAATACAATATGATTATATCAAATTACATACTTCGCTATTTTTAACAAGCTAAATAAGCTTGATTTGATGATTTAGTGTTGCACAGATACTACCTTGATGAATGATGCAGAATTCCATGAGAAAATTCAAACAAAGTTTGGGCATATTGAACAATTTGACTTTTACAATTTTGAGTGAATTAACTTAAAGGATAAGTAATACAGGATTAAAAATTTCTAAATTATATTCTTGGAGATGTAAAAGTGTTATATGATATGATATACTTGGATACATCCAACATATAAAATAAGAATATATTGCTGAGAATCTATTGAACTCCCTCTAAATGAAAAATTTATTGATTCAAGAAAATGAGTATTTCATACCTCAATTTTGAAAATAAAATGACATTTTATTTTTTTTCCAACTTCTGGCTCAAGCAATCTGAGCATCACAGATTTAGAAATTGTGTGGGTATTATATTCATAATGATTTATGATTACAACACATTTCAATATCCCATCTTATAATGAGGATATGATTCACAATGGCTGGCAACCAAGGTTTTTTAGATAGTATTTATTTAAATTAAAGGGAGAAATAAATCAATATAGATAACAGGCAACTGTTATCTAGAATAACTAGTTTTTAAACATATAAATCAAAATGATTTAAAAATAAATTAGTAACTAGTTAAATAATAAACAAATGTTAACATATAATGATATACAAATATTTAATGACACAGAAATACATCATTATTTAGTTAAATAGTGGACTTTCACAAATAACTTTATGTAAAATAAATGAATCCTCAGATAAAAAGTTTAAAAATTACTTTTACGGAAAATATGGAACCGTTGAAGGTTTTTTTGAAGGATTATATTTGAATTTAGATAGCTCCTTAAGGTTGCCCAGGGAAAAGTCTAACAAGTTGGGCACAATGGAAGGTAAGGAAGGCAGCCAGAGAACTCTATTATAAAATTAGAGTTAGTTTAAGGGATGGAAATCTAAATTGTGAGAAGAAGGAAAGGATGGATTCAGAATTGTTTTTGGGAATGCACTCAAGATGTTTTTGTTGGTTCAAAGTGAGGAACACATATATATATTCTCTGCAATAATAAGTCATCATTATTACTAGGACTGATAACCAAACAACACAGCAGTGTGTGTCTCACGTGAGTAGTAGGAGAGTGGTGTTAATATTCTCACTGACCTACATCGGTGACGTCAGGGCAGATTTTGCTCTCATCTGAAATCCTCTTTGTATCTTATGGCAAACACACAGAGCCTATGCAACATCTCATTGGACTAAGAATATGTATGGACTAATCAATAACAAGTTGGGTCAAATGATCCTTAATCCTGAGGATTTATTACAAGGCAAGTGGAAACATGTGGAGTACGTGCATTGTCCTACCTTCATCATCCATTGGTTAATTAATAACTCTATTTAAAAGAGGATACTCATCTAAGACCAAATATCCTCTATATCATCTTTATAAGATGATATCATGATATCATCTAAGACTAAATGTCCCCTATATCATCTTTATCATCTCCAGTGAAGGAGAATGCTGTCTCTTATAGCTACACAATTTAATTTGGGATGATGCTAAACATTAGAATGCTCTCTCTTGATTCAAACTGGAATTGCCTTCCCTCTCAACCAGTAATATTACATTTACCTATAATCTGAGGCCACACAGAACAAATTCTAATTTCTCTTTGATTTAATACTGCTTACAAATATGCAGGCAATTTTCATACTTATGGTCCTGAACTAAGAATTAGTGTTGTAGATTAGATTAAATATTCTTATTCCCAAATTCCTGCACTGATTTCTTGGATGATATAAATCTAACCCTAGCTATTTTCTCTTGAATGTGCTACAGTGTATCTGCAGCTCCCCCAGAATTTTACCAAAGAAATCAGACCTTCGTCCAGCAGTCCCACTGTGTTGCTAGAGTAGAAGATGTTCCTTGACTCTGCCTTGTGTTTCTGTCTGGTCACTTGCTGGCAGCTGGGCATGCTTTCACACTACAGTGTGGAAAATTCCAGATGAGGGCTGTGAGAACAGCATGATGGGAGTCCCTCACAGTCTGTTTTCCTGGAAGCTTCAGTAGATCTAACTCAGATGCAGTATACACTTGTGCAATGAAAGGTAAGTGCCTCATCAGCCACTATCCTGTTCACACTGCATCAGGAAGAGTGTACCACCCTCCCTCACTTGCAACCTTCTTATGCACAACTAACCAAACCATACGGAAAAAGCTAGAATAAATAGCTACAATACTAACATGTTTATTTGTAAACCTGACGCTCAAGGAGGGTTGGAGATGCAACATTATCGTGCACACTAGGTTTCAAGACAGCCAAATCAACAAGCACTGGAAGGCAGAAAGCAAAGCAGGTGGAATTCTTGGCTGGGTTATGTCAACACATACATGTCATAATAATTCTTTTTCATTTAGAGTACCACTTGGATGGTGCTATCATGAAACAATAAACACCAGGAAGCAAGCTTAGAATTCCCTATATCATTTGTGCCCTAAAAGCTATTAATCCTTGAATATTTTTCTTAATTTCTCAAATCATTACTGAGCAGATTGCTCAATACCCCCCAAAATGTATTTTGAGTTGTTCTTTCGAAAAGTCTCATTTAAATGGAAAAAAAACCACAACAGACACTTATTGAACATGCACAAGTATCAAATTATATATTAATATATTGACTGTACAAAAGAACTTTAGCACTTTATCTCGAATATTTATTTTTTGTGTGTGTCAATAGTATTTTATGGACACCTTTACTATTGTTTTATAGATGACAGAAACAGGGGCTGAGAAACCCAGCAATCTGCTCATAGTGAGAAACCAACCTTGGTAACCTGAGAGTTGAATCTCATCACATCTCACTTCAAGTCCAAGCCTGTGTTTTTGTCCACTTGCACACTTATTTGTGACTTTGAATTTATACTATCAACCATCAAGTCATTTCTCTGCAGGTAAAACCCAAATCAATTGAATGCCACATACATTTCTCCACACACTGCTAAGTATACACACAAACAGTAAGTATTCAAGGTAAAGTGCTAAATTTCCACTGTCAAAAAAAATTAGGAGTTACTCTCTTGAGTATAAAGAATCCCCTTTTATGGTACAATGGCTTCCCTCTTCTACTTTATCTGATTAAATCCTATACAACTCTCAGGCCAGTTTTAATTTTCTCTGGGTCTTTAATACCTACTCTATCTTTGGTTAGCACCAAACAATTTAATGCTAATAGTAATTGATTTTCAGTTTAGTTTTGTTTATTTAGTTTTAATCTGCTGTTGTTGCTTTGTGAAAAGTAATAGAAAACAGGTCTTCCTCTTGAATATCTGATCAAACAAACTTGACATGTTTATCTGACCAAGGAACAAATAATCCAATTTCTAGTAGGTTATCTTGTTTCTTACTGTTCATAAAAAATGCATTTGCAATATTCATACATTTTAGGACATTCTGTATTGCCCTAGTTGAAAGAGAAGCAGCATTGAGGTCAATGGGACCTATTTAACATTTTCTGGTTGAATAACATGTAGGGAATATTTAAACATATTCTAAAAACATATTCACATTCAATCATTTATAAATACAGTTTCTTGACATCACGGAATTGGAGACAAATGTGATGACACATGAGAAACAACCTGTATTATTTGATTCATTCTTACCAGAACTAAAGAGTATGATTAACCCCAGGAATAAAAACTATAGATGTCGTCAAAAAATTTCTAAACAAAAACAGTTCTCAAAAAAACAGACAAAATTCAGCATATATCTATTCCTATTGGGCTGAAGATTTAGGGGGTGACGAATATTCAAGAAAAGTTTGTTTTCATGCCCTGAATTCGAATTATTTCTCTCTCTCCCTTCTTTAAGTGTTCTATTGGTGTAACTCTGCTTATAAAAGTGTTTTCCTGTTTCACTGCACTTTGAGTATAATACAAACTATTCTGAAGCCTGCTGGCATTGTGTACAATAATGATGTGTATACTCAGCTCACTATTTGCCTGCCTATTGCCAATTTCATAATGAAAGAAGAAAACATGTTTTCAAAGAAAGAGGAGTGTGTGGGGGCGGGGGAGAGATGATGAGAAGCACAGACAATAGTGCTGTGAGGTTTCCAAGAATTTCCTCTTTTCATTAAAGATGAAAAATATGAGATAGTTCTCCTGAATATATTGAAAGCCAATTAACTCATTTTTTTAAGGCCTCTTATTATCAAATTGTCATTTGCATAATTGTAAGAGTGGAACTGGCACATTTCTTTGAAATGCAGATTGGCCTTGGATTCTAGTCACAAAATCCTGAAATTAGGCCAAAGCCCTGGGGGAGAGGAAGGTATGGGCACCGAGAGCTCTCATTCAAGAACATTTGAATGCTGCAGTAGCTATGTTCAAATGTTTCCACAAATATCAGTATTCAGGGCAAACAAACACACGGTTTTCAACAAAGCTAATTAGCCAAGTGCCCAGTAATTGGCCCCCTAACCCCTTGCTAGTATTTTCCTTAAAGTAGTCTTCCAAAAAATTAAAACATGCGTTACTTGGCCATTTCCAATTCCATTAGGGATACTTTTGACACTTTACTTATAGCTATGTCCTGAGAGAGTATAAAGAAACTATTACATGAAAAATTACAGAAGTATACATAAACAATGAACTTGACTACGCAATTAACATATATGTTGTGTTAGAAATGTTCTTTCCTACTTTCTTTCTCCCCACCCATCCTGAGCAAATCAGGGCTTGCACATTAAGTTACATTTTGGTCCCTTTCACCATGTATAATAAAATGGATCATTAATTCTAGAAGCAATATGGCACAGTGATTAATACAAGTAGGAGCAAGACAAATCTGAGTTCAAAACTACATTTTACACTCATTGGGTGTATAACCTGGGACTAACTACCTCATAATTTTGAACCTCAGATTCTATCTACAAACCGTGAACAACAATAACACTGTACTCATAAAATTTATTGGATAAATGGATGAAAGCTGGCTTTAGATCTTAGGCACATAATAGGAGCTCAATGAATACAGACACCTTTCTATTTATCTCCATTAAGCTCAGAGTAACTGGATTCAGGGCAAGTGTTGTGCAAGAACACAAGGACACCAAAGACAAAATAAGAGAAAATTAAACTGATGGGTTTATATTTGATTTTCAAATAAGTAGTAAATAGGTCATAGCAATTACAAAAGTATTTATTTGTAAGTGACAAAAAGCCTGACCACCAGTGTCTTTAAATATAAGGGTACCATTTCCTCATGCAGTATGAAGCAAAGAGGTGTGTTACCACTAGCATCAGTGATTTAGTTCCTCAGTAATACTATCAGAGACTCAAGATTTTCTATTGTAAAGTTTTGCTATTTTTGGCTTTTAACCTTGGTCCCCTGTATTTAGTCTCATGCTTGTAACATCACTGTTTCCGCCGGAACCACCATATCCATATTCAATACAGGAAAAAGTGAGGACATGTGCTATATGTGGGAGACAGCTAATTCTGCTCCTTTTCAGAAAAGGAGATGATTTCCCACATCTCTATAAAAGACTTGCTCATGTCTTATTGTCTAGATCTGAGTCAAGCTGTTAGGTCCAGCTGTAAAAGAGAGCAAGTTTTTAGCTGGGCAAATTGCTACCTCCAACAAAAACCTTTTGCTCACAGGGAAGATGGGAGAGAATGGGGACTGGGTAAACCATGTTAGTGTCTGCATAATAGTCAACAATAGAAACATCAAAATGGTATTAGATTTGTATTCAGTCATTTTATGGTTTCGTCATTACTGTTCTAATATTTAGGTAATGTCAGTGAAGATAGAGGAGTGAGAAATTCTTCTCCTCCACAAAAGCAACAAAGAACTTGTATTAACTATCAGAATCAACCTTTTTGGAACTCTGGATTAACCAATTTTACAGCAACCCAAGGAGCGCTTACAAAAAAAAATCTGATTTTTCTTTAAGAACAACAAATTTTGTATTATTTTAACTTACCCCTATACCCTCTTTCGTTCACCAGCTCGTCGGTAGCCATGAAAGTAACAACCCTCATTCCCACTACCAGAACCAACCTCATTTGTCAAGATTTGCAATTATTCTGCCAATTATCTGGCCTGTCTGGGGGCTGCCTTGAAAACTGGCTCAAGAGGTTTGTGTTTATTTCAACCAAGTCAAGCTGACCATGTGCTGAAGCTGGACATGAGATGGGGGAAGATATCAAAAACATCTATAAGCTAATGTTTTAGTCACTGTTCTTTGGGGCAATAGATAACACTTGGAGAGATCAATAGACCCACTAGGCTAAGGATGTTTCACATACAAAATTTCTAAGGTTCATTGCATTCAGCTGGGTAAATAGTATCAAGTCTACTTAATGTAGTAGATACAGTCAGAGTGCCTGAACCACTCACCATCTCCATGGCTGGAAAGCTTCCCAAGAGTCAGGATCGCATCTCACTCCCACATCTAGCCTTAGAAGAATAAATAAATTGAGGACACAGAACTCAATACTAGTCAAACCTTAGGATAACCAAAGATCTATTTATTATAAACTTGGCATACAAACATGACTTATCCAATCAGATGCTATTTTCTTGAATATTTTTACTAAGAAACATCAAAGAAATCATGGCACTTAGCAGTAAGTAAGAATGGAAGCAGAAGAAGCATCATGAAGAAAGAGCAGGGAGAAAACCAAAGATAAGTGGCAGAAACTATGAACCATAACAACTCACATAGAGAACATGCATGTAGACTAGTAGATGAAGGGGATTGATCAGGAAAGAGAAAATAGGAAGCAGTTACTTCTTAGCCACGTGTGGCAAATCCTGAACAGAAGCTCCAAGTAGCTACCACTGTTGCGATTGCCCTGGATCCAGAAACAACCATCAATCTCTACAGGCTGGACTCCTTTTTTGTTTTTTTGTTTGTTTTTAGTTCAGACTTCAATAAACCCAGTGTGAATTTAGTTACCTTTAGGATGCCTAGACAAAATAGCTCGATAATAATTGATTGTGAATGGAATTCAAATAGGATTTCAATCAGACAGAACTCAAACAGTATAATGTGTATTTCTAAAGGATTAGCCCATAAACCTATGGTGTTCACACTTAGCAGTTTCATTGCAGTGTTAAGATTTTTTAGTTGGTTTGCTTGATTTTGGTTTAAACAAATCATCAAACCCAGATAAAATTGAATAGTTACCTCCCAAGACTTGACACATCTCCTAGACATTTTTTTTAAACTCCATTTTACAAGGTATATTCATTCAGTCATGTAAAAAGAAAAACGAATAATTGTTTTTGTTTCTATCTCATTTCATTTAAAACCATAAATAGCATTGCTGACCCTCATTACCTACCTTATTGAGCAACTGAAATAATTAGCTGGTTTTCAAAATCAATCATCTATCTGTAAAGAATAAAAATTTTCATTTACTGAGTTTGTTTACAGTAATCTATTCCAGGTTCCTGCTGAGGACCTCTAGAAATTCCTATGTATTATTGAAATAAGTCTCCTGCTATCGATGCTCATTAAATTTAAGAACATCATTTCGATAATGTAAGAAAGAAGTTCTGGCTGGAGTCTATCCCTTTTATTTGATTGATGAGTTGAGAAGATTGTCTTCTCAAGATTTGAATCTATAGTACTTTTAGTGTGTCAACAATTAACTTTGACTAGTTTTGAAACTTTTCTATCATGTCAACCAATTTGTTTTTATTATATTACCCAAACTTACCTGTCAGATCCCTCCAAATAACAGTAATACTAGAAACTAACACACACAGGACACTCTTCAAATGTCAGATAACATTTTTAGCTCTTTAATAATTCAAGTAACTTTTATAGCACATACAAAAATGATAACTAACATATAAGTATTAAATAATTTGTTTCTGATCATACATCAAGTAAATTCAAGTAACTTTTATAGCACATACAAAAATGATAGCTAACATATAAGTATTAAATAATTTGTTTCTGATCAGACATCAAGTAAAAGATGAAGATAAATTCATTGCTATAAATACCTATATTAAAAAAATGAGAAATATCTAATATCAATAATTTAAGCTAAAGTTTCAGAAAGAAAGAAAAAGAGCTAGTAATACCTAAAGCAAGTAGGAAAATAATGAATATGAGGGCTGAAATCAATATTACAGAAAACAGAAGTAATATACAAAATCAATGAAATTAAAACCCAGTTTTTGAATACATAAATTACACTGGTAAACTTTCAGCTAGACTAAGCAAAGTAAAAAGAGAGAATATACAAGTCAACAAATTAAGCAAGGAGGAGAGGGGCCTACTAAAATTCTTACCCAAATTAAAAAGCTTATAAGGGAATATTATGAACAACCTATATATAACAAATGACTACTTAGATATAATGGATAAATTCCTAGCAAAACCTAACAGCTATCTCAAGAAGAAATAGAAAAGTTGAATAATACATATAAAGTTTTTAAAAAAATAAATTTGTAATTACAAATTTTCCCACAAAGAAGAGTTCCAATCCAAATTGTGTCTCTGGTAAATTCTAACCAATATTTAAGAATGCAGTATTACCAACACTATACAAAATGTATCAGAAAATGCAGGAAGAACTATCTCTTAATTTATATTAAGAGAAAAGACAGAATTTCACAAAACATGACCTATATATTTCATGAACACAGATAAAAAATTCTTTTTTTTTAGTGTTTATTTATTTTTGAGAGAGAGAGAGAGAGAGAGAGAGAGAGACAGAGCATGAGCGGGGGAGGCTCGGCAGAGAGAGAGGTAGATACAGAATACGAAGCAGGCTCCAGTCTCCAAGCTGTCTCCAAGCTGTCAGCACAGAGCCCCACGTGGGGCTTGAACTCACAAGCTGTGAGATTATGACCTGAGCTGAAGTCAGACGCTCAACCGACTGAGCCACTCAGGCACCCTGATAAAAAATTCTTAATGAAACATCAGCAAATTAAATCCAGCAACACATAAAAAAATTAACATGCTATGACCAAGTGAGTTCACCCAGTAATGCAAGGTATGTTTGACATATAAATATCAATGTATACTATGTACTATATTCATGGAATGTAAGATATAAACTATATGAAAATCTCAGTCGACCCAGAAAATAATTTAAAAATCTCAATATCCGTTTATGACAAATGCTATAAACATAACAGGAATAAAAGGAAACCTTTTCAACCTCCAAAGGAGCATCTGTTGAACACCTACAGCCAAAATTGTATTTAATAGTGAAAGATTGAGTGTTTTCTAAGTTCAGGGGCAAGATAAAAATTTCTTCTCTCACAACTTCTGTTCAACATTAGTACTGGATATTCTACCTAGTGAAATAAGGCCAGTAAGTAAAACAAGTCAGAAAGATCAGAAAGGAAGTGGTAAGATGGTCATTATTTAAGGCAGACCTGATCTTATCACCAAAATGTCCTAAGGAATTTACAAAAATATTAATATATGAGTTTAGCAATTTTGTAGCACAAGAGATTAATATAGAAAAATCATTAAATTGCTGTTACCAGAATAATGCATTCCAAAAATGAAATTAAAAGGATTTAATTTCATTTGCAATAGCATCAAAACTAATACTTGAGAATAAATTTAGCAAATGAAGGGCAAGACTCTTACATTAAAAAATGCAATTCATAAATATATAAAAATCAATATATGCAAGTATATGAATATTAGAATATAAATATATATTAATATATAAAGAATAAATTTAGTAAATGACATATAAAACTCTTATCTAAAACATTGCTGAGTTGGGATGCCTGGGTGGCTCAGTCAGTTAAGCATCTGACTTCAGCTCAGGTTATTATCTCCTAGTTCATAAGTTCAAGCCCTACATCAAGCTCTATGTGCCTGCTTCAGATCCTCTGTCTCCCTCCCTCTCTGTCTCTACCCTGCTTGCACCCTCTCTCTTTCAAAAATAAAATAAAAACATTAAAAATTATTTAAAAAATATAAGTAAATAAAACTTTGCTGAGAAAAGTTAAACAAGATTTAACTAAATGGAGAGATACACCATGTTCATAGATTGAGAGACTCATTATTGAATAGCAATTCTTCCAATTTGATATATACACTCAATGCAAACCCTATGAAAATTCAAAAAGGCTACTTTGTAGAATTTGACAAGCTGATCTTAAAAATAGCAGATTATCACATTAGTTATAGCAAATATAAAATTCAGTGGTTTCAATCAAGAGTCATTTTGTCCCCACCCCTCCAGAGACATTTAGCAATGTCTGAAGACATTTGGCTGGTCATAAATGGGTAGAGGCCAAGAATGATTCTTAGCATCTTACAGTGCACAGGGCTGCCTCTCATAACAAAGAAGTATTGGACCCGAAATGCCGATAATGCTGACTTTGAGAAATCCTGATATAATTGCATTAGAAAAAAAGTAGATTAATATCTCCAGCTCTTAAGCCCAGGTATTCTACCTCACCACAGCAAAAAGGTGTAGTAATAGAGAAGAAAAAAGAACTCTTTGAGCCCTTTCATACTTGGTGAGTGCCTTCATGGATTCTGCCAATTCTGGCTATACAAAAGCTCTCTTTTGTACTATCGCATGTCTTAAAACTTTCTTCTTTTTATGGACGCTTTCTTCCAATATCTAATCAACTGATCATGGTCACATCTTTCAAGCATAACAGCCGCTTGCCTTTGTTAATGTCTGCTCTAAGGCATTAAATGTAATTTTTAAAAATAATATTCTCGGATAATAAAAATTTACATTTTTCTTTAATTTTGAAGCACTTGTCTGTAGTTTCTGTATGCTAAAAACTTGTATTAAGAGTGTTTTAAAATGGTTGACTTACTTTGGCATTCTTATATACAAAGTGGTGATTTATCATCTTTCTCCCTTAATGTTTATTAAACAACACAAATGCTCCAAAGTCTCTAACCACTATTTAATTCAATCTATGAGTCTCTGTGCTTCTATGCTTCTCAGAGACCAGATTGCTTTGGGAAATTTTAGTGTCAACATGTAATAGTAAAATTGATCAACTGCATAGAAACTAATAAGTACAAATTTGATTTTCTTCTAAAAAGTGATTATTTGGCTCTGAGGTAAAACAAAACTCATATTTATAAGATGTAGTATGTATAATGTGTCATTTTAATAATCACATGATAGAAAATAAGGCATCTTAAGTATGGATATTATGATTCTTACAACCAATTTCAATGTATTTTTCCCCCATACCACCGAACACTTGTCCGACGCCAGCTGCGTGTTTTACAGTTCATCTTTATTCTGACATTACCTACCTGGAGATATCATCACATCTCACATGTTAAGGGCTCAATCTTACAAGACTGCACACACACACACACACACACACACACACGCACACGCACACATGCACGCACACATACCCACACATGCACGCACACATACCCACACACACCATTTGTAGGTGGGTGATTCTAACCGCCAGTCTATGGACTGGGGGTTCTAAATGACTCCCTCCTTGGGTGTGATTAAGTTGCTAGAGCAGCTCACAAAATCAGACAAGCAGTTTACTTACTAAATTACTGCTTTATTACAAAAAAGTTCCAAATCTCAAACACATAGTTGGTTCCCTTGGCAACAAACCCCTATCCTTAGGTGCTTTCCACCAGGCACCTCATTAACATAGACTCAGGTGTAGTTGAAAGGGGTTTGTTATGAATATTCAAGACACATTTTTCACTGTTACCATTTAGAAAATTTCAAGGGTTCTAAGGTCTCTGTCCCAGGAATGGGAACAAAGAACAAATATGTATTTCCTGTTATAAACCACAATATCACATATACAAAAATAAATTCCTGTCTTAGCAGACAAGTAAAAATTAAGGTCTTCTAACAACATTTCATATGACACATGAAATAACATAATCAGTGCTTCCTATGGTCTTTTGCCATATATCAAAAGATGGATATTGGATATTGATTCAAGGCTTCAGTGTGTTAGCATGACACATTGAAGCCCATACTCAATATTAGAACAACTTTTAATTCATTTAATAATTTTGAGATTTAACAAAAGCCATCATTTTCTGTCTCTATTAGGATATTTTCTACCATTATTATTATAATAATAGTTTATTTTTTTTCTGGTAGTTGTTGCTTTTCAAATAATTGGGTAAAGAGCAACAGGTTAGAAATTATGAAACTGGCTGTGTCAGTTTCACATTTACAAAACCTGTAAGTTTCATTGATTGCTGCTCTCCTGCCTCATTCTATAGCTGGCTAAAACTTGCCTTCTTATTAATGAAAATCTACCAGGAGGCAAGACAATATAAACTATCGATGAAATGTCTAAAGGGGAAAAATGCAATTGTGATTTACTGTGAAATTCCACTTGGGAATCTGTTTTAAGGCTTCACACTTTAAAGGTAATTTTATTTGTTTTTCTCCTGCTTATAAGCTAGTGTTTCAAACCGTAGGTAGTTGCTGCAGGATGCAGCAATGATACTTCCCAAATTTCTTTCCAGCAGACACAATTGAAGGAATATAGTCTCTTTTGTACCACCCCTATTGTTACTGGAACCTCCCTCTCCCCAGGACCACATGTATTTCCATCTCCCCACTCTCCCCCTCCCAGGGGAAGATAGGAATGGAAATAGCTGCAATTTATTGAGGGATTATGAGTGTCCAGACCTCTGTTCGGCATTTCATGGACATTGCCTCTTTTATTAAAATGATAATCTCCCAATTTTGATATTTTGCCGCAATTTTGTAGAACCTTAAACTCAAAAGGTCTTAATAAGTTGTTTGATGTTAAAACATAATAGGAAGGATCTTTCAAGTTGTAATACTTGCTCCTAACCAGTGAGTTTCTCTCTCCCTGCATAACACAATGCCATCAAGTGGAGGGAGACATCAGTATTCTCCAGACCATTATTACTGCTTCCTATTCACTATACCTCCACTTTCACATATAAGAATGATTTTTTAAAAATCTCATGCTAATCTTCCTGATAAGCTTCTATCATATTATTGAATGATCTGTGAAATTCCTGATTAATCCCGTTATCTATACTGAGCCTTTTCCCTGGCCTTAGGTGTTTCAGTGTTCCTGTTGACAATCTGTACCAAACATTAACATCTCTTATTTGCTTCTCCAAGACTCTGCAGATCCACTCCAGCAAACTATACCCATGATGTGTCTAGACATTGTCATTAACCCAAAATGCTTGATACATGAAATATTAAGACTTCAACATTTCGCTCATAACACAACCAGTTGTTTGTTCCATCATTATTATTTTACTGTTTGTTTTGAAATTTACCTCATCATTATCCTTTTATGTCTTCACTTTTCAATTTGTGTCTCAATTCTGTTAACTCCCTTATTTTTTCAATTACTATCTCAACATAGCAAAATGATAACAGCATCAAAAATAAATAACGCCATCTATTTTTTAGCAACTATGTGCTAGAGACTTTGTATGTTATCACAACTGAGGATTATAGAGGTAAGGCAAAACATCCCAGTTCACACAGGAAATAAATGATATAATTGGGATAAGGAAACATGTCTTTCTAAGTGATTCCAAGGTCATGTTCTTTTCACTACCTCATACTGCTACAACGGCAAAGATACAGTCCTTTAATTATCTCTCATCAATTTTTATTTGTATTTGTTTTTGTTTTTGTGAGATCTGTTCTCATCTGCCCAGCACAGCTCAACCTCTGAATCATTATTCACTCCAATAAAAAATTGGTTCTTGGGTTGCAGAGAAGATGAAAATAAATTAGTTTATATAATTGTTTTTTGTTCTTCAAAAGGCATACAGGGCATGAAAAGTGTATCATAGTATTAAATTTTATGGGGTGATGGGACACCAGGGTGGCTCAGTCGGCCAAGTGAATGGCTTTTGGTTCAGCTCAGGTCATGATCTCACCATTCATGGGACGGAGCCCCATATCCAGCTCTGCACTGACAGCGTGGGAGCCTGTTTGGGACTCTTTCTCTCCTTTCTCTCTGCCCCTACCTCTGATCACACCCTCATGCTCTCTCTCTCTCTCTCTCTCTCTCTCTCTCTCAAATAAATAAATAAATGTTAAAAAAAACTTTTATGGGGAGGGCAATTAGGAAAAAAAATCTCTTAAAAGGCTACTCAGGGGGAGAAAAGATGTGGACAAACAATGCCATCAAGTCACATTTTCAAGCTACTACTTTGTCTTCGATATTGTGTTTAATGTCTCTGGATTATTCCAGTCAACTCTCTGTCTCCTTTATTTAGACTCTCACTTCAAACTTTATTACTCCTTAGACTCCTCAAAACTCTTGGCAACCAAGTATGTGTAAACACACATGCATGGATGCACACACAGCAAATGATTTTACATCCTACCTCATGGAGAAAATTGAAGTTTCAGGTGAGAGATTTCTCAATAGTCTGCCCCTCCTTACTTGTCATCCTCTTCTATGAGCCTATACTCACATTCAGAGCATCTTCCCTTTTCCAGTAGTGTGGTCCTGTTTACTTCCATTCTGGGATTCTAGCATCTCAGTATCTTGATCCCTCAACCTATTTCTCTATTAATTATATATATTTTTCCCTTTTAGTCTTCACTAATTCAATGAACATGTAATTACTTATCATCTGTGCTTTCCCTGCAAGAGACAGAAAACACAACTATCAGTGACTTAAACAAATAGAGGTGTTTGGTTTCTTATCATATAACAAAACCTACAGGTAGGCAGTTGCTGTCATTGGTTTGTTAGCTTAAGAATATCAAAAGCTGGCGTGTCCTTATTATTTTGCTTTTGCCTCATGGTGTTGACATGTGGCTGTAGCTTTGTGCATCACATGTCTTTAGAAACTTTCTACAGACATCCACTTTGGTCATATTGGCCAGAATGCATTGTTGGAAAGGTGAATATCTAGTTTTTCAGGCCTCAGAAAGGATGTAGAAAAGAAGAAGGAAGTCAAGAAAGAGTTTAGAGTTAACTAAGCTGTAATATATAACTACATTATAGTATAGTGAAAATATAACTAAACTATAGTACAGATGCTAACCTGTAGTATCTATAGCATTCAAGTTTACTCTCTTAAAAGAGGAGGGTTATGTAAAAAAGAACCATGCCAAATGTAAAATGTTTATTTTTCCTGTTTTTCCACTTCATATCTTTCTCTTCCCTGCATGATAATCAGTCTGTAAGTGTTAAGAGTTTGGCTGAGCAACCATTTCTCTATTTTCTGGATCCCTCGGTGTGAGCATTTCTAGATCTCTCTCTATAAGCATTCTGAGGATTCCAGAGAGGAATCCTCTGGATTCCTTTACTCTGATATAAGAATAATAAGTTTTCTTTCCTGTCTCAAAAATTATATCTTGAGTATTAAGCGATCTTTTCTTGTTTTCTTTTCAGTTATAGGTGTCTGCATATTTTTATCCTTTTAATAATATTGTAATTTATTGTGAGTAGAGAAGAAATAAAAGTATATTCAATATGCTATCTTTAACTGGATGTTTTATAAACATATATTGTTATTATTATTTTATGTATCTGTATAAATTGGAAGACTATGAGTCCTTGAAGGCAGAGACCATCAATTCTTTTTTTTTTAAATCTCAGAACCAAATACAATTAAACAGCACTCACTTAGTTACTGCAAAATGTGAGTGAAAGAAAGAGAGAAAGAAGGGGAAGAAGTAAAGAAGAATACTTACAGGGGTGCCTGGGTGGCTTAGTCGGTTAAGCGTCCAACTTTGGCTCAGTTCACGATCTAATGTTCGTGGTTTTGAGCCTGGCGTCGGGCTCTGTGCTGACAGCTCAGAGCCTGGAGCCTGCTTCAGATTCTGTGTCCCCCTCTCTCTGCCCCCCTCCCCTGCTTGTGCTCTGTCTTTCTCTGTCTTTCCAACATGAATAAACATAATTTTTTTTTTAAAAAAAGAAGAATGCTTACAGAATATAGTACAAAGGGTTTTAGAATTTATAACTGAACTCTCTCAACCTTTGTGAACCATGAATATATATTTGTCTCTGGTTATCAGTTTACTTCTTGTTTAATTTTGAAATGATACTCTCTATTCATGTATCTCAAATGACATTGCTAAAATGAGAACAGATAATGAATATGAGCATGTTTATGAAGTATAAATAGTATAGGACAATCATTTTGACAATCATTTTATTGCAGCATTGATGTATTGATGAATATAAAACCCCACTGAATTTCAGTAAACTAAGAATAGAAGGAACATCTTTGACTTGATAAAGAATATCTCCAAAAAGCTTACACTTAATATCATACTTAATGCTGAAAAACTAGAAGATTTCTTGCTAAGATCAGGCAGAAAGCAAGGATGGTTCTTCTTGCCACTTCTTTTCAGCATCATACTGGAAGTTCTAGCTAATACAATGAGAGATATTGGGGAAAAATGTATATTGACTAGGAAAGAAGAAATAAAATTGCTTTTGTTTGCAGATAACATGATAATCTCTATATAAAATCTGAAGCAGTCAACAAAAATTCCTGAAACTAAAGAATGATTATAACAAGGTTGTAGGATATAAGGTTATTATGCAAAATTAAATAACTTTCTGATATACCAGCAATGAACAAGTGGAAACTAAAATTAAAAACAAAATGCCGTTGTATCCTGCAACTTTACTGAGTTCATTTATCAGTTCTAGTAGGTTTTTTTCTGTATTGTCTTTAGGATTTTCTCTATATAATATCATCATGTACAAATAGTGAAAATTTTACTTTTTTCCTTACCAATTTGGGTGATTTTCACTTTTTGTTCTTGTCTGATTGCTGTGGTTAAGACTTCCATATTTTGGTGAGAGTGGACATCTCCATCTTATTCCTGACCTTGGAAAAGCTCTCATTTTTCCCCCTCTGAGTACAATGTTCATGGTAGGTTTTTCATATATGACCTTTATTATGTTGAGATGTGGTCCCTCTAAACCTACTTTGTTGAGAGTTTTTATGAAAGGATGTTGTACTTTGTCAAATGCTTTTTATACATGTCTTTAGATGATCATATCATTTTTATCCTTTGTCTTGCTAATGTGATATATCACATTTATTTGAGAATATTGAACCACACTTGCTTGTCTGGGTTAAGTGACATTTGATCATGGTGGCTGATTTTTTAAATGTATTATTGGATTCAATTTGCTAATATTTGTTGAATGAAGATTTTTACATCTATGATCATCAGAGAACTGGCATGTAGTTTTCTTTCCTTGTAGTGTCTTTATCTGGTGTTGGTATGAGTAATGTGGGTCTCATAGAATAAACTAGGAGGTTTTCCTTCCTCTTCTATCTTATGGAATAGTTTGAGAAGAATAGGTATTATATTTTATATTTTTATATAAAATGTCCATGTTTTTCTATTTATATATTTCCTATACTTATATTTATATATGCATTGTTCTTATATTTCTTAACGAGAAAAATGAATTAACAACACTAAAATAACTTGCCTAAATGTGACATTTGACTATATAGCTCTTGGAATCAACCCTATTGTCCCCCAACTTGCACACCTACTTGCCTAATGTGTGTGAGGTTCTTTTAAAAAAATTATGTTTATTTATTTTTGAGAAAAGGGAGAGACAGAGCATGAGCAGGGGAGGGGCAGAGAGAGAGGGAGACACAGAATCCCAAGCAGGCTCCAGGCTCGGAGCTGTCAGCACAGAGCCCGACGCGGGGCTCAAACCCATGAACCATGAGATCATGACCTGAGCTGAAGTCAGACGCTTAACCAACTGAGCCACCCAGGTGCCCCAGTGTGAGGTTCTTTTTACTATGTTCACAAAATGCTGTTTCTTTAGGGAAAAAACCAGGATAAATAACAGATAATCAACACTAGCACAAGCCATCTTATGCTATTAATTTACTAATTCTTCCCCATAGATTTTCAGGTTGGTTAAGACAAGCTAAAGAGACAAATTATGAAGATGGTGTTCTATTAAAGTGAAGAGTAGATCGTATTCCACTCTATTATGTAACTCTTCTGTGTGAGCAATGGACTTTGCAAAATGCTTAAAAGAGTTACATGTTTAAAGAAGAGTATTCCACTGATGCAGAAAAATTTAAATATAGAAGCATAATGATTTTAAGATTAAGAGTCTCAGAATTTTAACTTTTGACAAAGGAAATTTTCACCTTTAAGGAAATTTTTATTTTGATTGCTAAATCCAGTGTGCCATGTGTGTTTCAAGAATTTAATATATTACCAAAACCCAAGTTTGGCTCCTCGCTCAAAAAGCCAATACTCAAGAGAGGAATTTTGATTGGGAAAGTATATGAGCTTTATTTAAGAGGCCAGCCACCTAGGGAGAAGGCAGACTCTCGTCCAAAACCCAACTCCGAGGTTTCTGCCTGACCCAGGGCTTTTTAAAGGTTTTTAGGGTAGCTGATCAGTAAAGGGTTGTTGGTAATATTTCTTGATGATGTGCAGACTCAGTGGTGCCAAGTACAGATATCCTGGTGCTCGAGGTGTTGTACAAGGGCGTTCGGTTCCTGCTTTGTGATGTGCAGGAGTACCCTGTTCTTTCTGCAAAGGAGAGCAAGGTCTACAGATACACAAGGGGAAGTTAGAAAAATCATTTGTGTGGCCTAAAAAAGAAAAACATTTTGCTAAAAATTTGCCTAGCTAATCAGAAAGCAGAGGCAGCTCAGACCGGCTGTCTGGCCTCTGTGGCCTGGGAAAGTTTTGACCTTCACTCAAGACCAGTGGTCAGTCTGCTATGAATCAAGAGGCTTAGGTCAGCAAGTAAGGAGTGTGTTAACTTGAAGTAAGTTAACCCTTGAGGCTGGTTAAAGTACTGTTGCAAAGATAGGATAAACTACGTTAGAAATGGTTGAAAAGGGTGCTTATTTCCCCCTTGGATTTCAATGGAGAAAAACAAATAGGATATTGACACATATACAAATGTCCAATACCTTTATGAACTAAATAGGAAAGGACACTTTTATAAGAAACAAGAAACAAAATGTGATGTGTCTGGAAGAGCCACATGGAGTTAATACACCGGAGACAGGGAGGTTCCAGTTCAAGTCTAGGCATTGTGCCACTCAAGATTAGTTTATCTCTGAGTTTTTAACTGGTCTTCAAGAGGATAATTTTTTCTAATTTATTTATTTATTTTGAGATAGAGAGAGAGAGAGAGGTGGGGGCGAGGTGCAGAGAGAGAGGGAAAGAGAGGATCTGAAGCCGTCTCCACGCCATCAATGCACAGCCTGATGCTCGTGAACTGTGAGATCATGACCTGAGCTGAGATAAAGAGTCAGATGCTTAACTGACTGCACCACCCAGGCGCCCCCAAAAGAATGATTTTAAAATATAACATTTGGGGCGCCTGGGTGGCTCGGTCGGTTAAGCATCTGACTTCGGCTCGGGTCATGATCGCGCAGTTCGTGAGTTAAAGCCCCGCGTGGGGCTCTGTGCTGACAACTCAGAGCCTGGAGCCTGTTTCCGATTCTGTCTTCCTCTCTCTCTCTGACCCTCCCCCGTTCATGCTCTGTCTCTCTCTGTCTCAAAAATAAACGTTTGAAAAAAAAATTTTTTTAAAAATATATAAAATTTATGGGGAACTGGTCACAAAGTCTTATATACACTTTGCTTCTACATATTAGGGAAAAAGTCCATGGTACGAGAATAACACACAGGAATATTATCCAGATGTGCCAGAGTGTGAGTAAAAACTTCCGGGAGGAGGCAATGTCTCAACTGGATGAAGGATGTACTTAGTCAGGTGAAGGAGGAGACAAGAAAGCTTTCTCAAACTAGAGGAACTGCAAGTGGCCCCAAGGCAAGGCAGACTGTAGTAGACTGCCACTTCCAGCTGCTAGCAATAGATCATGGTAGATGACAGATACTGAGGCTGGAGAGAAAGCAAAAGTAAAGTTAATCAAGATTAGGACCAACCCAAATCTCCAACCATTTATCTTTTGCTTCACATAAGGTTAGGAAAGGGTGGTGGTTAAGGTATCAATCCATGAGAACACTAGCTGCTCCAGCCCGGGAGCAGGGTCCAGAAAGACTATGTTGGTAGAAGGATTAACCATTAGGACCTGAGTCATGGAATGTTCTAAGGAACAAGGATCAGGGCAGTGTGATGCTCAACATAGTAGCTATTTCAAATTACTATGGAAAATTTTCAACATTTAAACAACCACAATACTCATCTCTTTGTGTAACAGCTAATCAATCAGATTTAGGTTAAAAGACCAATAAATCACAGCTTAAGTTCATCTTTACTTTGAGCTTACTTTACTGTAATTTAATATTCTGCTTCTATTCTCTGTGTGTATGTGTGTGTGTGTGCGTGCGTGTGTGTGCGTATGAATTTCTCAAGATATACACTCCAACTATCAGTAAATAGTCCAGATTAAAAAAAAAACACTGCATTACTTATTTATAATTTTAAATTAAATTTATGGTATTAAGTTGGTGATTCTGGCACCATATACAGTGTCATCCAGCTAAATTGACCTACAAATCACAGACAATCACATTTGTATAGAACCTTGCCAGTTTCAAAAGTATGTCCATATTATCAAATGTAATCCTCACGACAACTTGGTTAAGGAAATGGAGCAGCTATTCAATAATTTACAAACACTCTTCAAGTTAACTTTCATTGCTGCAATTCCATTGGGAGCAAAGGGGGGCAGGTATTACTATCATCTCTACTTTGTAAATGAGGAGCTTGAGACATGAGAGATAAAATGAATCTTGACAGCTAAAATGAGTTTGGTATCTGTAGGCTGAAATTTCCAAAAGAAATATGTAGGGGTATAAAAATTTAAATTAAAGAACTTGCACAAGTGTTCTCATTGCAGTCCTTATTTTTTTTTTTTAAGCCTAGAAACTACTTTCCTCCAAAGTCTCTAAAACATACAACTTTTGGAAGCAGATTCTCTCACCTCAAAAGCTTCTTTCTGGCATGCCATTTTTATAAAGAGTTAACAAAATTACAATTTAGTTTTGGAACCAGTAACTAAAATATGTCTATTTTAAAATACCTCTCCTGGAATTCACAAAATACTTTTGGTAGATAAGAGGCAACAACAAGGATTACAAATGAAAACAGAAGAATGTGGGTGAAATAATGCCACTTTTAGTAAAACTGCTTCAAAACCTTCTTACAGTCTTTGTAAAAGTTACTACTAATATTGATTTTACTAAACAATTATTGAAGAGGTCTGAGGATACAGATGATATGGCCTGTGTACATGGTACTATCAGTCTGTTATGATATATATAAAGAAGTGTTATATAAAGAAGTTTTATGGGAAATACTAAATTTGTAATCAGAGAAAACACTTTAAAGTTAAAAATAATAAGAAATTAACAAGAAATTTCAGATACAGTAAGCATACCTTCCAGTTTAGTACCCTTGGCAAGTTTCTTTGGAAGAGCTGGTGCCTACAATGTGTTATATGTAAAAAAATATGATATGTTGAGGTAAAGTAAAAATCATACAAGAAGAAATAAAATGAAAGGGAGAGAAAAAGAGGAAAGTAGAATGAACTCATTGATTAGTCAATAAATAGAAGTTAAATGACCACATTAAAAATGACAAAGTAGCTAGCATAACATTAAATAAGATAGCAAGAAACTAAGAACTGTTTTTAAATTTATTTTGAGAGAGAGAGAGAGAGAGAAAGCATAACTGGGGGTGGGGGGAGCAGGGAGAGAGGGGGAGAGCAAAGAGTCCCAAGCAGACTCTGGGCCATCAGCACAAAGCCCAATGGGGAGCTTTATCTCATGAACTGTGAGATCATGACCTGAGCCTAAATCAAGAGTTGGATGCTTAACTGACTGAGCCACCTAGGTGCCCCAAGAACGTTAAAAATATATATATAAGTACAAAAGTTAGTGCTAATATAAAAACACAAAACTCCATAAATATCCCCCTAAATCTTTGTGAATTAAAGAGTAAGAAATATACATTTTCTATAGAAACATAGCAACTATAACACAATGCACAGAATTGAAAAACATCATGATGGAGTTAAGATGAAACATCAGTCATGCCAATAAATGTGAAAGGGTTTAATATACCCATTGAAAAACATATTTTTTCCATTTGAGTTAAGCAAGGTCCAACTATGCTCTGTACATAAGAGACAAATCTAAAACAAAGTGGTTTAGAAAGGTTAATACTTAAGAGATGAACAAGATGAGTGGAAAAAATAAGAAAGCATTGGCAGTGATCTTGATATCAGATAAGTAGTAAGTAGCCTAAACAATATAAGTTGGACAGATACTATGGACACGTCAAATTTTATGCCCCCTAATGAGCGAGAATAAACCTCTTCTTGTGTATTCATGCAACATTCACAGAAAGCAATCATATAATTGGTCACAAAGGAAATATTGTTTAGTTCCATGAAGTAAATGAATTACAAGCAAAACCTATATGTGAAAAATTTGAAAGTATTCCTGAAAGAAGCAAAAGTAGATTTAACAAATAGTAAAACATCCCTCAATCTTAGTTAGAATGAATCATATTAGGAAGATACCACTTCTCCCTCTGTTGATTTATAATTTTAAACCACTTTATGTAAAATAAAGATTTTATGTACAGGTAGATAAGATGATTCAAAAGTTCATATAGGTAAACAAATAGGCAAGAATAGTTAACAAAACACTAAAGAAGACAAACTAAAAATGAGGATATTAAAACAGATAAACCAGATATTAAGACATATCACAAAAACTCTATAATTAAAACACTGTAGTATTGATCCATGAACAGAAAATGAACTAATTTCAATTGTATGAGGCATGGATCTATTTTTATCTTTCCATAATAGGTTACCCAGTGGTTTAGGCATTAATATTCCATTCTTGTTCCTGTAATCTGAAATGTCACCTTTAGTCTATCATATATAAGAATAAATTCAAAATGTGTTAGAGATCTAAATGTTAGAAATTGAAATCATAAAATAACTAGAAAAATACATGAGTAGAGAAAGTCTTTCTACACTTGATTTAAATTCCAGAGGATGGGGGTTCTGGGTGACTCAGTTGGTCAAGCATCTGGCTCTTGGTTTCAGCTCAGGTCATAGTTCTAGCCCTACATCAGTCTCTGTGGTGGCAGTGCAGAGCCTGCTTGGGATTCTCTCTCTCTCTCCCTCTCTCTCTGCCCCTCCCCTGCTCTCATTCTCTCTCTCTCACAATAAATTTTTTTTTTTTAATCCAGAGGCAATACAATTCTGGTAAATATAAACACATAATTAGTTTAATTACATAGCCAGAAAAAAAGCTATAAACTAAGTCAAAAGACAATTGACAAAGCAAGAAAATCCTTGCAAAATATTTCACACAAAAAATGGGGAAAAAAGGACAAAGGGGAAAGTCGTGAACAGACAATTTACAAAAAAAAGGGAAATAAAATTGTCCTAAAACTTATGAAAGTCATTCAAACTTACATTTATAGAATGCAAACCAGAAAGTTATAAAGGCACCATTTTTTTTACATATCATATTGGCAAAAATTTAAAAGTGACAACATATTCAGATGAATGCTATGGAGAAACAGGCTTTCTTACACATTGCTGGTGGGAGTGCAGACGGCTGCAATCCTTCTGGTGAGAAAGTTGGAATTTATATTATACATCCACTTCTAGATGCATATCCTGAAAATTCAATGATACAAACAATGATATATAGGCACATGTTGGTTTGCAAACTGGCTCCAGTACATAGAGAGCAAGGAGAGACCTATGAAAGAGACAAAACACTCCAGATTGGTAAGGGGCATATTTAATCCACAAGGGAACTTAAATATTAGGCTTACCTTAGATGGTCTCAGATTGAGTAAATTTCTGCACCCACCTGCCAGAATCTTAAAAGTTTACATAGAGACCTTCACAGGGTTCAGTCACCTACACAACCCAGTCACCTACACAACCCAGTCATGGTCTCAACAACACCTTAGTGTCTCAAGCCTCTGTCCTTAGAACAGCTCCTACTGCAGGAATGGTAGGTAGAATGCACAATACAAAGGCAGGGGAGGGAATGAGGAGCCTCTAAATCCCAGGTCTAACTCAAGGGTCAACCATGGTCATACCCTCTCAATAACTCCCTCAAATAGTATGCAAATGTCTGTAACTGCAAAACATTTGAAACAGCCTGAATGTTCTACATATGAAAGTGATTGAGTAAACCAAGATATATTTACACAATGGAGTATTGTATATCTATAAAAATGAAGGAGAAAGATTATGACTTCCCATGAGTGATTTTTAGCACGTATTATCAAAGATGCATATAAGATATACATGTCAGAGACAGACAGAAAGAAAGAAAGAAAGAAAGAAAGAAAGAAAGAAAGAAAGAAAGAAAGAAAGAAAGAAAAAGATACCAAGGGAAAAAAGTAGGAAAATCCAGAGACTAAAGAGGTGTCTTACTTTTACAGGGCACAGGATGGAATAAGATAGAAAGAACACAGGAAGAGAAACAGGTTACAAAATATGGGCTCAGTGATGTTTCTGTGATGATACATTTCTGTATACTTTTACTTCTCAAACCATAGAAAAACTTTACATAACCGCCAAAATAAATCAGTTAAAATCAACCAGGGGGTAGGTGGAAGATAAATTGGATTACTAACAGCAATAAATAATCCTAAATGTATTACAGATGCATATATTTGCATGTCTAGCAAAACTTCACTTGTTGGTGTGGAATTTAATTCTAAAGTTAATTCTAGAAACAAGATTTTGACAGAAATGCAAAATAACTATACACAAATACTGTATTCTAGTTGGTAAATTTGTTTTTCACAGGAATATGTGTTAACAATTCTGAAACTATGTGAATTCTAGGTTTGAACAAAAGCATAGATTGTGTAAAACTTACTATCCACGAAAGAATTTACAAATAAGGAAAGGGAGAAGATTAGAATGAATCTTTTGGTGTCGGATTAGATACTGGTGTAGAAACAGTGAAAATATGTTTGTAAATAGGGTAAATGTGTATATTTCTATGTGGGTAATACATGTATTTTCTAGCTATCTCCTTTGGGAGGATGTAGAAACAATGACATTCCAGTGGTGATGAGCACACTCAGGGTTTTGGTTTCTAAATATCACTGCTACGTGAAAGATGGGGAACTCCTTGAAAAAATAGACAGATTCCAGGGTTGAGCAGAAAAGTACAATATGAGTCAAAATTATCTTGTGCCAGAAAGTAAGGACTTTAAAATTGATGGGGTCATGTTGAGATTACACAGAATCCAGTGGCCAGATGGGGGGCAATTTAAGCAAAATAAAAAAGTATAGTAATGGATTAAAACCCATTAAATAAAAGATATATTAATGAGTCTGTACTGATATAACTAATTTAATTAATAAATGAGGTAAAAGTACAGCACTATTTATATTAGATTTTGAGCTAATATATGTGGAAGGAAAACAGGAAGTTACCATGTGAAAACACCAGAGTTCATCAATGAATGCCAAAATAGTAAGCAGACATATGATGAGAAAAAATATACGTATATAAAGTTTTTTCTCTAATATACTTGTTGACTATAAAAGGAAAAATTGTCACTTCACAGGGGAGAGACCAGATATTTACTACTTATTTTAATTAAGTGATCAAAGTTAACATCATAAAAAGGCAATTTCAACATCATGTACCCCCTGATGTTATGCATTTAAAAGGGTGTATATAGCATCACCCCTCTAGCAATTTAGACCAAAGTGCATTACTGGAATTTAAGCATAACACAGCAGACTAACCAAAATAGGTAGACATTGTGCAAGAAAGGTCGTCAGTAGACTTCAAAGGCATCAAGGTTATCAATGCAAATGAAGTCTGACTGTCCTAGATCAAAGGATTATGACAAACTAAGGAAGGAAAATAGACAATACTTTTATATGATAAATACAAGTGCCTTTAAATTTACAAAGATAAAGAAAAGAAAAATAAACTGATTATGTGATTGCTATTAACACACCAGGACAGGAAAAAGAGACTACTTTATAGTGAATCATTCGGTATGGCACATCTGTAAATTAAACACAAGAGGATCTGACAGAAAAAGAAAGATACACCCAATGAAGAAAATTATAGCAAGAGAACCCACTACATGGATTTTTCATCCTTAAAAGAATATTTCAATAAGTTAAGCTTCAGACTCTTGATTTCGACTCAGGTCAGGATCTCAGGGTCATGAGATCCAGCCCCAGTCTAAGCACAGAGCCTGCCTAAGATTCTCTCTCTCTGCGCCTCCCTGACTCGCTCTCTTCCTCTCCCTCTCCCTCTGTCTCTCTCAAAAGAAAAAAAAAAAAAAAAAAAGGAATGCTTCAGCTATATTACAAGCTTTACATTAAAAAATGAGTTTTCTATACGAGCCATAAAATGTCTGTAATAAGCTGTTTACACACAAGGAATTAAACATTGCAATACACTTCCAATGAAAAATTGATTAATTGATGAAGGTTATGCTCACTTCTTTGGAATATTTGTTTTCAGCACAATGTTTGTTGCCCTAACTCCTTGACATAGAACTGATTATCACATATATATCTTTAAGTTATTGTTTTGAATTTCTTTTCCTTTTTCTATTCCCATTGCCATTATCTTTGTTTAAACTCTCAACTTCTTTGGCTTAGGCTATCAAAGTTTTCTGAAAGTATGATTTTTCTCTTCCTCAAAATGTCTTCACTATCTTGAGTCAACTCTACAAAGATTGATCATTTGAAAACAAGTCATTTCATACAATTATTGGTGACTCAATACTTCCACAAATCTAAATACATTGACATTACACAGATAGTATGGTCTAAGACTTTTATACCCTTTATCTCCTATTAGAACCTTAACATTACAACCGTATCTAATTATTTTCTCTCTCTCTGTCTCTCTGTCTCTGTACACACACACACACACACACACACACACACACATATATATATATATATATATATATATATATATATATATATAACATTTTTTGTGAAAGTGGGTATATTTAATGGTTGAGAATGTGGGCTTAGCTCTAGGGAGAGGACAACTTGGTTTAGATTTGGCTTTGCCACCTATTAGCTGTGTGACTTAGAATCCTCTTTTGGTGTCTTCATTTCTTTATCTGTAAAATAGTGATAAATATTGTATCTACATCTTTGACTTTTATAAAGTTTAAAAGGGTTAATCTTTAAAAATTTAGGACCTCACATGGAATAGAGTAATAGCTTCATAAATGTTAACTATGAAACAATGATGATATGGTACTGATGCTGATCATAGAAGCAAACCTCAATATTTTTGAAATGTCTATGTTCTTTTCCAGAAACACCATCTTTTCCACTCTAGTTCTCAGATTAGGAAACTCTGAATTATATTTCATGACCTGGGCAAAGTTTCACATTATAAAACAAGTCTTGCCTGAGTCCACGAATATCTATAACAGAGGCTATCCTATAATACCGTGTATATTTACTTGTGTGTTATTGCATATATTATTTATATAGTATAAATCTGTGTATTTATCTGTAAAATGATCATAATACTCCCTACATTATAAGATTTTATGACTGCTAAGTGAAATATCTCTGTAAATTTCTTCCCAAAGTGATTGACATATCATGAACTATATCCAAGTGTTATTTGTGGTTGCTATTTTTTTTAATTTTATAAACTTTGAGTTCCTTGGACTGTGATTTATTTATAATATCTCCTATATCCACCACATATAACACTAAACATGATTTCACTCATGTATAGAAGGTGAAAAAGTCAAATTCATAGAAACAGAAAGTAGAATGTAGTTACCAGGGCCAGAGGTTAGATGAAATTGGGAGATGTTGGTCAAACTGCACCAGCTCTCAGTTGTAAGATGAGTAAGTTCTGGATACCTAATGTCATGGTGTCTATAACGGATAAGGCACTGTATACATGAAATTTGCTAAGAGAGTAGACGTCAGATGTTCTCACCACACACACACATGCATAAACAGAAAATCTAACTACGTGTGGTGATGGGTATGTTAATTAGCTTGATTGTGGTAATATTTTCACAATGTATACATATATCAAAACATGTGGTACATCTTAAGGACATACAATATTCATATTTTCATTATATTTCAAGATGGAGAAACAACATTTTAACTTATTAACGAATGCTCCAATTTATCAAGATTTAAATTAAAACAAACTAAGACCTTTAATTGCATTTCTAGCCCCTTAAAACAAGATTTAGAAACATTGGAGACAGTGTAGGTCAAATAAGCAATATTTCTAAATTATGGACCATGAGTTAAAACAAAATAGTACTCAAAAAGGGTTTAGTTTAGTCTACATTCCAGTGTCTTTATCATAAGTTAGTCTTCAGATGCAGTTCTTCAAAATACAATTCTAGATACTTACAAGCTCTAAATACAAAGCTCTAGCTGGACTCTAAACTAATAATAACCAACTCATACTTCATAAGCAGAATCATTGAATTCTGTGAGTTTTTGAACAATCCTTATTGATTAAACTAAACAAATGTCTCCATCCAAACAAGGAAGCCTAGCAGCATTCTTTCATTAAATGCTTACTGTGAGTCAATTCTGTGCAAAACATTATGCTAAGCATTGGTACCCTGGCTAATGAATGAACATGATCTCTCCTCACAAGGAGATCTGAGTCTATAGGGAAGACAAACATTAAATAAGAATAACTCTTACCTTTTAACCGTTTCTTTTGTTTGTTTTTGTTTTTTCGCTTCCAAACTATTTCTTAAACAGAGACATTAAAAAACTAGATATTCATAGAAGATATATGTTACTCTCTGCCCTTTATTACCTTTTAGTTGCTTCCCATTTTATATTCCATTCCACTTCCATTTAGCCAAGTATAGAATTTTCACCAGAAAGCCACACAGACACTCTTCTAAGATGTCCTGTCGTTCCTGAAAATGGACTGTTAGGTGCCTTAGTGATGTTGTTGGTATGTTAAATTCTTGATAACTTCTTACTGAGCTGAGAGCAACAGGACAGATATTAAAATGGAGTTCAAGCTCTCAAATGCTACAGATTAACCAGTGGCCCTTTATGTAACTTGTCACCATGCAAACACATGGAATTCAATAAACTCAAATCACTCTACAGTCTTATGATTCAGCCTGAATTTCCCAAGTGTCAATTTCTGGGTAATGCATAACAGTGCTTCATAGAGGGCTTTTCTTTACTTGTGGTTATGTAAGAGGTCTCTCACTGGTAAGAAAGACAGTGTGTTTTCAAGAATTCAATATCCCTAAAATGGATACATGAGAGCCAGTCACAGAATCTTAAACAATCTCAGTTTACCCACCTGTCAGTCTTTTTTTTTTTTTAATTTTTAATGTTTATTTATTTTTTGAGAGAAAGAGACAGACATTGCATGAGCTGGGGAGGGGCAGAGAGCGAGGGAGACAGAATATGAAGCAGGCTCCAGCCTCTGAGCTGTCAGCACAGAGCCAGATGCACAGCTTGAACTCACGAACTGTAAGATCATGACCTGAACCGAAGTTGGATGCTTAACCAACTGAGCCACCCAGGTGCCCCCTGCCTGTCAGTCTTTAACCTGGTACACAATAAATATTGGAGATACCTTCTTCACAGGCAGGGTAGAAGAGTCCCCTAACACACATTTAGTGCTCACCAGAGTTGAACACAGTGCAAAACTGAACCCTGAATTTAGAAAAGGAAGTGGCCACCACTCTCTGTGTGAATGCATCTATCTTCCACATCTCATCAATAAAATTTCCTCTGCTTTGGATTGATTGAAGGCCACTGTTAAAATGTTACAACATACATCACCCACCAGATGGAGAGAAAAGGTCCCTTTAGAGTTTTAAAATAACACTTAGGCCAGCAAGAAAAAAAAGCCTTATATTTGGTAGACAGCCCTCATAGACAACTCAATTTGAGGACAATGTTGACCACATCTCTGTATTTCACCCCCTGTCATATGGTTTATATTTACTCTGGCCTATCCCAGTCTAGAACTTTTTAACCTGATCCAGCTTGAATTTCCTAGTCTTCTGTGCTCAGATGGCTCCTCTGGATTTCATTCTAGGAAAAGGGAGATAGGAAAGTATAACAGGCTTCTGGCATCCATCCATATCAAACATTGAATAAGGTTGGCTAACTGTTACCTTAAATAGCCAGCCACTTGTACCTGAGAAAGTTGTCAAAAATGTGACTCCATCAGATCTTCCCCAAAACATCAAGTTCTCATTTGGGCCCATTTTGTAGAGGAAGAAAAACCCTTGAGGAGGATAAGTGAATACAGTAACAGTACTTAACTTTGGGCTTTATTCCTTATCTCCTGTTCTTTGCACCATATCATATACTTACCAATAGTTGAGGTTCTGAACAGTTTGCATTTTTTCTAAGCAATAAAATATTATATTGTGATCAATCTGTGTATTGCTAAAGTACGATTACAACATATATTAACCTACATTGTAAGGTGAACAAATTTTTTTTAGAAACCCAACTGTATCTCTCATTATTAGACAAAGCATATGGAAATAAAGCCGTGTGTGTGTGTGTGTGTGGTTACATATTTTGCATTAGGCATAAGAGTTTCTCAGAGTATCTCTCATTATTAGACAAAGCATATGGAAATAAAGCCGTGTGTGTGTGTGTGTGTGTGGTTACATATTTTGCATTAGGCATAAGAGTTTCTCAGAGATGTACTTCAACTTTTTATTTGTCAGATGAAGAAAATGGGGTCAGTTAAGTGATTTATAGTTTATTCACCTAATAGGCATAATTGGCACGTTAAACTCAGTCTCCATAGCTCTATTTTCCTTTCTCCTATAGTTGAACCTTTTTATAATCTCCTGCAGTACTCATAAGGGTATTATACACATTGTACACGCAGGGAAATACACCTAGAATGAAAGATAAAGGTCCATATTTGCAGCTAAGCAACTTAGTGTCATATGGCAAGTCGGTGGCAAGGATAGGTCTGAGCCTGTGTCCCCTCCCTCCTTCTCAAGGGTTTTTTCCAGTGTATTGGACTTGTGCTTAATCTCCTCTTTTCATGAATCTACAGATTGTTTGAACTCTATCATTAGGAAGAAATAAAAAGGGCTATGTCTCATAAGAACTAATGTCAATGTGTCAGATAAAAGAGGATCCTTCCATGCAACAGCATTTAGGAAATGTTTGCATATGTTTGTATATGTGTGGATGAGTGAAAAGTTTTGGTTATTTATTTATTTATTTTGACACCACAGTACTGCTACTGGAAGCAAAATACATAGGAATAGCTAGTTAACCCATGTAAAGTGCTTACACAGTAATTATCTAATAAATATTTATAATTATTATTACTATATCGGACTACCTTCTAAAATTTTTGTTTCGGGGACACCTGGATAGCTCAGTTGGTTAAGCACCCAACTCCTGATCTCTGTGACAATAACTGGTCATGGGAAGAGAGCAAGATGCAACATTGAGGATTAGGGTTGTCATCTTTATTATTATCATTATTATTATTTTATTTTTATTTTTATTTTTAGAGAGAGAGTGCCCACAAGTGGGGTGGGGCAGAAGGAGAGGGAAAGAATCCCAAGCGGGCTCCACGCAACCTGGGCAAGGCATTTTGGTTTTGAAGATCTCATTCTTTGTCATGTCAAGAGAATACGCTTTTATTATTAAACTAGAGGTGAATTAAATCAGAGGTGAATTAGATAAACTAGAGGTGAATGTTCTTCCCCCAACATTGCTAACACTTATAGAGCATTTCCCACGAACAAAGCACTCTCTAATCTCAATATTTTCCAAATATACTATCATTTAGTGTTAACATAACTTCTTGAAAGTGGTCATCAATTAATTGATGTAAACATTGAGAATCAGAGAAGGTAATAGCTAAATGTGACAGAACAGGGATTTACACATAGATCTCTCTGAGGACTGGCTTTTTTGTTACTTTATTCCAATTCTCAAACACCAGGTAAACATTTCTTAACATGTGAACCTTGAAATTCTCAAGAAAAAAAAGATGAGAATATTAGAATTTGAATATCCTCTCCCCCATCTGCAAATGGAAACCCATACTTGGTGAGTAAATGATTGAGAAACATTTGGGTTATTGCAGATTACAGGTGCAGGAAGACAATGCAAATAAAAAAAAAAAAAGAAGAAGAAGACTTAATCTCTTCATTCCTTCCCAAATTCCATGGGGTCTCTAAAACTTTAAGGAAATTATTGATACATATCTTAGACTAGTGAAATTCACAAATGATCTCACATTTTAAGAAGAATATAAAGGGAATGTAACATATTCTAAAAGAGAGGGTAAAGAGAACACATATAATGTCACATGAGAAACATTTGACGGGCTGGGAGTTGGTTAACCCAGGTAGTAAAAAATTATGAATTATGTTTGCTCTATATGGGCATTGGGTCAGCAGGCAGAACAATTAGGCAACATGCAAGATACTAAAGGTAGATTCAATAGATAATTGCAAGCAAAATACAGAAGGACTTCCTAACAATTAAAGTGTCCCAGATATGAAATGGTCTGTCTTCTAAGAGGGAAATAACTAGAGAGATCAGCTGACCAGCTAGCAGTGAAGAGCTGGCATGGATACACTGATAAAATCAGAGTTGGGGTGATGATAGTGATGTGAAATGTGAGTCTATAACTTTAATAGTTTTGCCTGGTTCAACTCTAGTAAAACTAACTCCTTTGGTGTCTATGTGTTAGTGCCTTTCTTTCCACCTAACTGCCTCAAAGACAAAGGGATGGTTGTCTTAATGTTCTCATTGCTTTGTTGATAGGTTAAAAAAAATCTGCCTTAAATGGAGGTTTATAAACCTGAGTTTAACCCAAATAAGTCTAAAACTTAAAAAAATAATGGCTGTAAAATTTCTACTTAGACAGCCTATTTAGAAGAAAAATTCCAAAGGCCACAGTCTGGCTTATATGACAGAAAACAATCACTTGACCATTTGTACAGAATCAGTGATTTCACTATGATTACTACACCAACTTCTTATTTTTTCCTGATCGTTTTTGTACTGGCAACCAATCTATCTTTGGGATTGTTTCTCTGGAGGCAAAAATGCCCACTGTGTTATCAACAGCTGTATACAGCCTTCCCATATCCCATCTAGTTTCATCCAAATGGACACAACTATATTGCTTTCTTACCTTTGCAAAGCTCTTTTGTCTGAAGAGAAAAACTTGCCTGAGAGTTATCTTTGCAAAAGATGTACTCATTGGTTCTAACTAATTTAGCTTATTTTCAGGAACAATGTGGCAGGATTTATTTTTCATTCATCAACAAATGAGAGATGCATACCTTCAACTTCTAGTCTCTATCCATCCTCACATCTTCTCAACCCCACCCACATGCATACATACCTTCTTCATCTGAATTATTTCAAAGCCCGCTTAAATATGTTACTCAAGCATTATCTTCCCTAGAAGTCATTTATGCCACACTGTGTTTCTCCGTTACTTCTTACGAGCCCTCTTCTAGGCTCCTATAAACTCTGGGAATCATAATCCCTTATTATAATCACTGAAATCATCAATTTACTCATCTCCTACAAGACTGATGATGGATTTCCTCATTTTGTTCTCAGAATCTGGCCCAATACTCCTGTCCCTACAAGACAGAGTAGGCACTTGGTGAATGTTATTAGCCAGGCAACAAATGAGTCAACAACTATTTCTTACAGTATGAACTGCTCTCTGAGGTACAGGCAGTGGGAAGGCCTATCCAAGTGGATATTGCAAGAAAAGTACTGTTACTTTGCTTTATACAACATAGGATTTGTTGCCATGAGGACCAGCCAGTAGAGCCCATGTAGAGTCTGCTGCTTTGACTAGATGTGCACTTTTTGTCAACAGAAGAAACAACTTCCTTTATAGGCACATGATGTCTCATCCTCTTCTTGAATTAGTTACTATTTACATCCTTAAATCTTCCTGTATTTAAAGACATTCAGGGGCACCTGGGTGGCCCAGTGGGTTAAGCAGCCAACTTCAGCTAGGTCATGATCTTGCTGTCTGTAAGGTGGAGCCTCATGTCAAGCTCTGTGCTGACAGCTCAGAGCCCGGAGCCTGCTGCCAGTTTTGTGTCTCCCTCTCTCTCTGTCCCTGCCCTGTTTGCTCTCTGTCTCTGTCTCTCTCTCTAAAATAAGAAACATTAAAAATTTTTCAAAACAAGAAAAGAGATGCAAAACCACACCATCCAGCCCACTATACATAGAATCAGAAAGTTTGACACCTCTTAGGACATGCCAACCCTGAAATCTGCTTAAAGAAAATTAAACAGTGCTGTATTGTATCTGGAGGTATTTTGAGTAAAGCCATTCTGTGGCAGTCATGTGGAAAACTATGCAAGATATTCCCTTTGTGCAGCAAACACAAGCCCTGGTCTGATGCATCACAATGAAGTATAATAAAACACTTGAAGAACACGCTCATTAATTACAGATTATAAAAAATAATAACAATTATCTCTCGCACTTCACCTAATGTCTCCACATGATGAATCTTCAGTAGCAGATGTGTGCCTCTTTTTGACAGCCTCTATTTTTCCTCCCTAATAGCCCTCTCATTTATTGTCCTGCAACTATGTCTTCACTACTGGAAGAAGTCTTTCAGACACAGACTGTAAACAGTAGTTATAGCTTCCCAAACGCAAGCCTCGCATGACCAATTAGACCAATTAGATGCTTCTTTCTTAGAATATGACAATTCAGTAGAAAATGGTTTGTTTTCCATTTCTTCTGACAGGAGTATTTTAACTGGATTTTTCCTGCTATGGAATTGCCATCCGGGTCCCTATCCCCTACTACCTGGATCCTGGTGGTTTTAAAGCTTGTTTTTCAAGCTTTCTTCTTTTCTGTACTTTCTTCAGGACATTTTAGTTTATCTTCTCTTTCTGTGCTCTGAAGCAACTGTCATTTTCAACAAGTGAAGAAAAATGTGAACAAAATATAAAATTGTACCCAATGAAAGAAGAACTGATGGAATTAGGATAAAAAGATTCCCTTTTGTATTTATTCGATGAGTTATGTAGTTTTCACTAAATGTAATGCATGCTCAGAGGCAGATGTACAGAGCTGACATAACCACAAATTAAATTTATCTTCTTTTAAAGTTTAGTTATGTATTTATTTATTTATTTATTTATTTTGAGAGAGAAAGTGTGCACACAACTGGGGGAGGGGCAGAGAGAGAGAGAGAGAGAGAGAGAGAGAATCCCAAGTAGCCTCCACGTTGTCAGTGCAGAGCCCAATCGCCATGTGGGGCTTGATCTCATGAACTGTGAGATCATAACCTGAGCAGAGATCAAGAGTCAGACACTTTACCATCTGGGCCACCCGGCGCCCCCACCAAAATTAAACTCTGACCTCAGGGATATTATAAAATATATGGATAACAGACCAAGTGGAGGACATGAGGTATCTATATAAGTGGTTTCGTGTGCACTAGAGGATATGATGAAACAGTCTATTAAAGATCCAGATACACTGCTATGAAAGTTCTGAAGGGAGTAAAAGTAGTTATGGCCTAAGAGGCAGAAATTGAGTAATAGCTGAGGAAGAAACAACACACATTATGTATGAATACTAAAAAGTCAAAACTGTGTCCCTGTCATGGGAAATTGAGAAAAAAGATGGAAGTCAGGAAGCATAGATATGAATCATCTGTAGGTCATTTAGGCACAAAGTCAACGACTTATAAGGGAATAGTGGGTAGAGGTTATAAACTCATCTAGGGATAAGATCTTAGAAGGCCTTGAATGCATTTATTTGTAAAACAATTGGGAGTAGCATGCTTCAGGAAGATTAGCCCAGTGATTCTGCGGAGGATGGATGGGAGCATGGGCAGAAGCTGACAGTCCTACTGAAAGACCATCACACTGTCCCCCTGAGCTTTATGGAGTATGAGCAAGCCCTTAAAATTCTGAACATACGCAGCCTTATAAACAGGATTCCTTTTATTCTCTTATCCTTTTAATTTGTTTTCTGAAGCAAGAAAAACAGACTCTGGTATATCAGTCTATTTTAAAGTTACATTCAAATCTGAAAGGGAAAATGCTAAAAGTCCATTTGACTCAGCAGAAAACAGGACAGGCATTATTTGAATTTTGGGCATCACTGATATATATCTTCAATGGATTTTATTCTGAAAAGCACAAAGAATTCTCCTGAAAGACTGTTTATTTTCCCCCCTCTCTTTCCAATTTTATCTTCCTCTACTCCTAGTATTATTTGGCTCTGACTTTTAAAATAAATATTTTCCTTCTTTACATATTAGGTAATGACTTGACCACCAACACATTTAAAAGGTCATTTATGTTATGATTTCTCTTTCAATTCAGAGAATGATAATCAGATAAAATGTTTCTTCAGCATACTAGCCCTGAATATATGGACCATGCTTAAATAAGTCTTATTGAATAATTTAGCATTCAGTAGAACATGTTCAGGCATCAAGTCTGTCTGGGAGGAAGACTTTCAGATACAATTTTATAAGCCATATATTGAAAACCATATCTAGACAGTAATAGCTGAAGAATTTCTAAAACTAAAGACATATCATAAAACATTCCGGCTTCCTTAATCAGCACACATCATGGTTTTGCACACATTATTTTGCTTGTCTCTTAAATATACGATTGCATTAAAAAACAGTCTAATGTTGACAGTTCTTTTCTTAGAGGTATATTGAAAACTCAAAACCTCAAATTAAATATGAAAAGGTCCCACAAATACTACAAACAGCCAAGACAATAATAGGTCTGTTTAAATGCAACACATAAAGAGATATACGGTACCATATATATTTGGCACACACTGCTATCAGGCAATGTGTAATCAAAAATCTTGGCAAAACCTCCCAGTTAAAAAGCTTAATATTTGCTCAGGGCCAGGCATATAAAATCTTAGTGGGAAATGCTGCTGGCTGAATAGCAACTGTGTACAGAAAAACCCTGGTGTGGTTTTCTCTTGCCTGCCTGCATGGTACAGTGCTTTTTCCCAACCATTCTTTGTTAATCTGCAAGGGGCTCAATAGGTATATTGTAGGACAGTGACAATTTGCTAAAATGGACTTTAATGAATACTGGCAAGTATTTGTTTTTCATTAGAGGCCAATATGCCCTGGACAACAGATGCCCAAATCTCTTCAGAGAGTATCTTGGAAATAAATATTTCTTAATGTTATTATTGCTATTATTTTTATTGCAAGTGGCATTTGGCTTCCCATAAAGTGCAGCCTGCTTTGTGGTTGTTACTACATTCATCTTCCCAGCATGGTAAGCAGGTGTCAACTATGATTATTCTGGTTTTGCAGATGGTAAGAAGAAACTCTGAGAAGTTACACAACTTGATCAAGGTCGTAAAACAATCTGAAGCTACAGCTGCCATGGACCTACTAGGTTTCTTATTAATTTAAATAGAGGAGATCAGTCAAATAGGGCTCAGGAGAAGGAAAAGTGTATTTTTTAAATGACTACTTGCCATAATCCTAGTTTGCATATTATCATTTATCCTTAATAATGGTGCAGATGAGAAAATTAAGCTTTTAAGGTACCCATGTTTTTCAAGTTTAAGAAGCAAATTGAAGGGTAGAGCCAGAATGTGGACCAAGATGATCCCTATGACTCTTCCCACTGCATTTTGAATGTTGATCTTCACTATTACTACAGTTTGTTTTTATTTGCCAAGGTTAATGCATAGGAATAGCAATTGTGACTTAGCTACCTGGGTGTAGAAGGTGGGGGAAGTAGGAGGTGATTGAATCCATCGGTATCCAAATCTATCAAATTATACTCCAACCCAGAAAGGCAGCTTGCTTTAATCATTCTATGTGTTTTCCTGTGAACTTCCTACTATTGTATATCACAGCTGGCTCTTTGAAGTTGACAGAGAATCTTGTCCCGCAAACCAGATTTAACAGATGGAGAATCCATAGAAATGTTTCTCTGAGGACCAAATGTCTAGAAAGAAACTGCTCTATCTAATTCCTTCTGCTCTTGCTAGAGGAGGCTCCAGAGAGAAATGGTTGAAAACATGATATTGTGGACAAACTTACTACCACTTCTCATGTCACAGTTGCAGATTAACACCAACTATGGCTCTCTTCTTTCACATTTTGTTTTTAATTCCACATGGTAGACTCATAAAGCAGTGTATATTTGAGCTTAAGCAGATATCCTAGAAAGGTCCAAGATCACACAAATTATACTATAATATAAAACTTACAAGAATAAGTCCTTATGCTTTGGCTGCTCACTTTGTGCCAAACCTTTCCAAGGAAAGTAGTCTTAACAATCTTGTATGAAATCATAGGTTTTGTGGTTGGAGTGTGTGTGCGTGTGTGAGCGTGTGTGAGCGTGTGTGTGTGTGTGTGTGTGTGTGTGTGTGTGTGTGTGTGTAACATGACAGGTAAAATCCCTTCAGTTTCAAAAAGGTTTATTTGAGATATAAAAAAAAATAAAGTCACATAACATAAGCTCATACTGTCTGCCAAAAGGAGAAAACTAAATTATAATGACTCCAAACTGATAAATATTGTTTCATACTAACACAGTGAATGGAAATTGATTCATATCGTTCTCTGATGTCAAAGAAAACTAGAAAAAGCACGCAAATTATAGTTGCCTAAAACATCATCATAATATTATTATATTCATGACAGTGTCATTTTCCATAATAAACACTAATCAGTCCCTGGAAATTTCACCCATTTTAATCCCAACACTGAGTGTATCACATCTGGCCGGTCCATTGTTATTACAATGGGAATATTGATTAATGACAACAATCCAACCATGAAAATTTGTGACTTTTAATGGTTATTGCTCCTTTGAAATTGAATCACAAAAGCTAAAAAGTTATATTTACTAAATTAGGGGACAGGGTTGGTCTAAATGCAATCGAGAAACAGAGGAAGAGAAAGGGAGACAGGGAAAGGGGGAGAGAAAAAGAGACAGAGGATCTTGCTCATCTAGAAGACTATGTAAGTTTTAAAAAAATGTATTTCTGGGGGCGCCTGGGTGGCGCAGTCGGTTAAGCGTCCGACTTCAGCCAGGTCACGATCTCGCGGTCCGTGGGTTCGAGCCCCGCGTCAGGCTCTGGGCTGATGGCTCGGAGCCTGGAGCCTGTTTCCGATTCTGTGTCTCCCTCTCTCTCTGCCCCTCCCCCGTTCATGCTCTGTCTCTCTCTGTCCCAAAAATAAATAAATAAATAAATAAATAAATAAATAAATAAATAAAAAATGTTGAAAAAAAAAATGTATTTCTGAAAAAGAAAACTACTTATGCAGATGCCTTAAGAGAAAGCAAACATCCTGTTGAAAATTTGGCAATAAAAACATTTCTAAATAAGAATCACAGAAGCATATCTGCTTTAGAAGCAAGTGGCAGAGTTGAGAGGAATAGTATAATTTTTAGAGTCCAAAATATGAAAAACAAATTTTAAATTTAGTGTCTCTTCATAATATAGTTGACTAGATCAGGGTTTAGTGACTGGTTTTCTTAGTTCTAAAGAATGAGTCAACGAATAACTTTCAAATCGATGGCTCCCTTCTAATGTTATTTCTGGGCTTATTTCAATCACTCATTTGAATCTTCATGAAAGTTATCAGAAAGAAATAGAAGGAAAATGGCAGTTAATTACTGCATTGGGCAGGCATGGAAAAATTCAAACATTGCATATTTCAATATTAGTATTCATGTTTGTTTCTTTTTTTTTCAAGTTTTGATTTTCCTTTTGAAATATCCTACCAATTTTCTTCTAAACTCTTTAAAGTAGTTGTAGTGACTGATTTAAAGCCCTTGCTACTATTTCCAATAACTAGGTAACCTGTTGATCTACTTCTATTTTTTGTTTTTGAGTAAGGTTACCTTTTTTTTAATATAATTTTTTATTTTTTTTTAATTTACATACAAATTAGTTAGCATATAGTGCAACAGTGATTTCAGGAGTAGATTCCTTAATGCCCCTTACCCATTTAGCCCATCCCCCCTGCCACAACCCTTTGTTCTCCATATCTATGAGTCTCTTCTGTTTTGTCCCCCTCCCTATTTTTATATTATTTTTGTTTCCTTTCCCTTATGTTCATCTGTTTTATCTCTTAATGTCCTCATATGAATGAAGTCATATGATTTTTGTTTTTCTCTGACTGACTAATTTCACTTAGCATAATACTCTCCAGTTCCATCCACATAGTTGCAAATGACATATCAGATGGGTTAGTATCCAAAATCTACAAAGAACTTATCAAACTCAACACCCAAAAAACAAATAATACAGGTTACCTTTTTCCTATTTTATTCAGTATCTGGTAATTTTTAATTATATTCTGAACACTGTATCTAAAAAAAACATTGGAGACTAATGTGTGGGTGTTTCACAAAGAATGTAAGGCCTTTCCTTTATCTGACAGTTAAGACATGGGGCAGGTAATCTTTCTAATTTCTTCAGGAGTTGAGTTATTCTGGGCTGTGTCACAAATGTAATTCTAACTATGACTATTCCAACCACAAACCAACCCACCATCCTGGAAGCATACTTTCTTCTATTCATATTTTCCTTCCTTCTTTTTTTTGTTAATGTTTTTATTTTGATAAAATATCAAAAAGAGGAAAGTTGCAAGAAGAATATAAGGCACTGTTATCTACTGGATTTACCAATGGTTCATACTTGGTCCACTTGTGTCCTCTCTCTCTCTCTCTCATTCTCTCCCCCCAACTCCTGGAAAATGTATTTATATTTTATATATGCATTTTGTTTCTATGAACACTTTCAGACCATTTTTTTCTGAATGATTTGTAAATAAGTTAGAGTCATTTTATCCTTTTAACCCCAAAAACTCACTTGCATATTTTCAAAGCAAAGATCTGACTTCCATGACCACATGGAATTTCCATACTGCAGTATGGAAATTAAATTTAATTTAATTCAAATTAAATCATTGATTTAACATTGATTAAACAATATTCTTTAGTCCATAGTCTTTTGTAACTATATTTTTCAAAGTCCAGAGTCCAGTCTAATATCAAGCACTGTATGGCCATGTCTCCATAGTCTTCTTTAATCTAGAACAGTTTACCAACCTTTCTTTGTTTTTCCTGGCCCTGATAGTGGCCAGGAAAGTAGGGGAGAGTTGTTTTGTAAAATATTACTTAAGTTTATCTAATGATTTCTCATGACAAGACTTTAGTAACACCTATTTTGGCAGAAATATATTTTTAAAATGACATGATATCTTTTTCAGTAAATCCTATTAAGAGGCTTATGATGACAATGTGTTTCAATATTAGTGATTCTGTTTCTTAAGGTGATGTAGGCCAAGTCGCTTCACTGTAAATTTACTATTTTCACTTTGTAATTGTGTGAGTTGGCGTCTTCTGAAAAAGAGGATGGGATTAGATGTACAAGAGGCTATTGGGAAAACCATATATGGAAAAAATAATGGAAAGAGTCCGAGAAGGCAGAGAGAGGCATCAGATCTGGATATGAAGGACAGAGGGAAGGCAAGATGCCTGGACAGGAGACTCAGCTGAAGTAGAGTGTAAGAAATCTTCCTTCAAGCCAATGGCAGGGATCCTGGAGTCCAAGCCAGCCTTCCAGGAATCCAAGTCTTACAGGCTAGGATACTTTTGTTGTGGGGGGGGAGACAGTCTTGTGCATCATAAGATGTTTAGCAGCATCCTTGGCCTCTATCCATTACATGCCAGTAGCAGCCTCCCAGTTGTGGCAATAAAAAAATGTTCTAGATTTCACCATATGTCACCTACGCAAGGGGTAATACTGCTTCTAACTGAGAACCATTGCTTTACACAAGTAGGTCTTCTCCTGTCCTCTGATGAAAGTCAATACTTCTGAAGTCCCACCCTTTGCATACAGGAGATTTCCCCTAAAGTTGTCTCCTCTTGCATGATCAGGTATGATTTGTGATTTATTACTAAAGTCTTGCTTACACTCCTTGTGCATGAAGCTTATTTACAACAAATGTGTCCTCTGGTGTCTAATAACAAGTGACTTCAACAGAAAGCCTTCCCTACATTTACTGCAAATAAGGTTTTTCCCTTTAGTGTGTTCTCTGATGTGTGCTGAGGGTTGCCTCATCACTAAAGCCTCTGTCACATGCCCTGCATACAAAAGGCTTCTCCCCACAATGTGTCCTTTGATGTCTTATGAGGGCTGACTTCTGCCTAAAGCCTCTCCCACATTGCCTGCATACAAAGGGCTTCTTCCTTGAGTGGGCCATCTTGTGCCTGACTAGATTTGCTTTTTGGCTAAAGCCTTGCCCACACTCAGTGCAAACATAAGCCTTTTCCCCAGAGTGTGTCCTCTGATGACTGATGAGGTGTGACTTCTGTCTAAAGCCTTTCTCACATTCCCCACACACAAAAGGCTTCTCTCCTGAGTGTGTCCTCTGGTGTGTCACGAGAGCTGACTTAACACCAAAGCCTCGTCCACACTCTGCCCATAGGTAGGGATTCTCCCCTGAGTGGGTCCTCTGGTGTGTGGTAAGGTTTGACTTATCACTAAAGCCTCGTCCACACTCCTGACACACAAAAGGCTTCTCTCCTGAGTGTGTTCTCTTGTGTTTTATGAGGTATGATTTATGACCAAAGCTCCGACCACATTCATTGCACAAATGAGGATTCTCCCCTGAATGAATCCTCTGATGTTTGCTGAGAGTTGATTTGTCTCTAAAAGGCCTCTCACAATCCCTGCATACATAAGGCTTCTCCCATGAGTGGATCCTTTGGTGTGTGATAGGGTTTGACTTATCCTTAAAGCTCCGCCCACACTCCTGGCACAAAGGGCTTCTCCCCTGAGTGTGTCCTTAGGTGTCTGATGAGGGTTGACTTTTGGCTAAAGCTTCGTCCACACTCCTCACATATGAAAGGTTTCTCCCCAGAGTGTGCCATCTTGTGTGTGACTAGGTTTGACTTCTGGCTAAAGGCTTGCCCTCACTCTGTGCAGAAATAAGGCTTCTCCCCCATATGTGATCTCTTGTGTGTGATGAGAGCTGATTTATAGCTAAAGCTTCGGCCACACTCCTTGCAAAAATTAGGCTTTTCTCCTGAGAGGGTTCTCTGATGAAAAAAGAGGGCTGATTTCTTGTTAAAGCCTAGCCCATAATTTCCACAACTCACTATTTCAAATCTGGACAGATCTACCCACTTTAATACTTTGTCTGTTTCTAAACGGGTTGCTTTCTCAGCTGAGCTGAGCTTTATTTCCACCACTCTTTTGCTTTCCCTCAAGCTTATTAGCTGTCCATCAGGTGGGTTGGAGAAAGTTCTAGAAGTAAACATCCCTCCTGTCCTCTCAAAGATTTGGAACCCTCTTCTCTGTCTTCATCTTCTACTTGTCATCGCAGAAGCTTTCATAAGAAAGTGGTTGCTTCTGCTGCTTCTGATATGCTGGGCAGCGAGTTCCTGCAAACAAACCTGGGCAGAATGGATGGCAATAATTGTGTGGCACATGTTGGCATGATTGTTGACTGCAGAAGTCCAGAGCAGAGTAGGAATAAAGTTGAATATCTGGCTTTGAATCTCCTGAACAGAGACATTCTCTCTCCTCTCTCCAGGGCTCTTCCCCTTGCTCTAGCACAATGACAAGTGTTGGCTTGGGAAATGGAATTCCCAGCAAGACCAGGTTGCTGTAGTTTTCTAGCATCACATACCTGTACAGCAGCCTCTGAGCATGGCTCAACAGCGGCCACTCTTCCTGGGTGAAGTCCACAAGACATCATGGAATGATACAAATGCTTCTTCTCTCCTGGCTGTTAGTCCCAAGGGTATTTTCCAATCTTCTAAATGGTGTCTCTGAAGAAAGGTGAAGTCTTACCTTTGCTCAGTTTTGGATCCTGTGCAGTAGCTACCCCCAGGGTGGAGTCTACATGTCTGTGCAGATCCCAGATGTGGGGACGTGTCACAGACAGAGAGGTTAAAGCTGGTGAGGACACAGGTGCAATGTCTGTCCCACAGCAGGTATAACAACTGTAAGGAATGATGAGTGAGAGGCAGACTCCTACAACACCTGTCTTTCTTTTAGAAGTTATATAATTTTAACTTTTACATTAAAGGTATGATCTATCTCAAATTCATTTCTGTGTTTGGTGTATGATAGAAATCAGTTCGTTTTTTTCCATATGGAAAAAGGAAATTTTTCCAACATTTCTTAAAGAGACTTTCTTTTCCTTTTTAAATGCATTGGTGTGTTTGTTGAAACCAATGGGTTATATTAGTACGGATCTAATTCTCAACTCTATTCTGATGTCTTCTACGATCTTCTAGTTTTTGATGGTGTCTGCCCTTGAGTTGGAAGACTTGGCTGAAGTTTCAGACAGGTTTGCTATACTACAGCCTTCAATTTCACAAAGTCCTGGAATCCAGTCATTTAGAGAATTCCCAAGGCTGAGTGATTGACTTCTCTTTACTTACCAGGCCTTTATCCAGCATTTCTTTCTCAAGGGTAGGGTGGGGAGAGAGGTACTATTGCTTCACTGAGTTGGGGTTCTTCCAATCTACATTCCATTCCAACCAGATCTCAGCGTCCTTATTCCTGGTATGATACTCTGAATCCAAACCTGGCAATGAGCCACAGATAGAAGTGGCTACTGCTCTCTCCTCCTCTCTGAGGGGTTTGTTTCTCAATAAAATTCAGTTCATTTAGCTTCTTCCAATCCATCAGTCTTCTCTGCTTCATAGAGAAATATGATTTGTATTTATATTTTGCTATTTTTCTTGTTGTTACCATTAGAACAAAGGTCTTTCTTTTCTTTTATGGTTTAACTGGCAGCAGAAGTGTTCCTGGTGGGGGAAAATGAAAAGAGTTTAGAATTGTTATGGAAAAGTAAAAAAAAAGAACTTATATGTTGAATATTTTGTGCTACCAATTCTTTTTTTCTTCTTCTTATTGCGCTATCCAAAATTGGTTACTTTTTTTCTTCAGCCATTGAAATTTCCTCATAAACCTTTAGAACTATTTAACATTTACATTTAGTAACATTATTCTAGGATCAAATGTCAAAGTTTTACCTTGCTTTTGTGACAGGGGAAAAAAACGGAATGATAGAAGTCAATACAACAGTCAAAAAACCAGGAGTCACCTTAGCAATTTTTCTCTTATTTGTCCATTGAATATGCTATCCAAAAAGGTCTTCTCAATGACCCCCAAGAAAGTCCTTTTCAAGCAGAGACTCAGGAATACAAAAGGTCAGAAGTTTGTTCGTTATTTCTCAATTAAAAAGGAGCAGGATATATATTATTTAAATAAGACAGAGAGTGGTGAATACAACATTATGAAATGAACAAATAAGATACTTTCCAAAACGTAAGCTAGAGATATCATCTCTGTTGGTTTAAGTGACACAGTGAGGCTTGAATTACAACTCAAAAAGCTAATAGTAGTTACACTGAATTTGAATCTGGCACTAGCTATTGATTCACAAGTAAGCCTCAGTCTTGGATTCTATGTGGTAGCATTAGGACAAACCCAGGCAGACACAGCTTCACTAGATGTACAGATTGTTAGAAACCTAAAGGCAGCATTCACTGTGGTGCTCCTACAGTCTTTCAAGGCATATAAGTCAAGTGAGTAGACAATGTGAAGGAAGAAAAGAGCCTTCTTGTGTGCTTTCCCTGTTTTTCATTTATTTACCCATATTTACATTCCCTTTACAATGTTTCAGCATTCACGCTATATGGAACAGGTATTTGAATGGCAGCACTCTTCACACAGGAGCATGATTAGATGATATTAATAATAGCTAATAATCATAATAATAATCATAACAATATAATAATACTAATAAAATAAATTTCTTTATTTATCATATAGTGGCCAACTAGTAGGCATTCAAATACAAGCAAAGTTCATCCAATAACCTAAAAGGTCATTGTAGAATTCTCTATGAGTAATATGAAAAGATTAATTGTCTATTCTCAGCCTTTAAGCCACAGAATTGCTACCCATTCAGCCTAATGTAAGATGATTCTCAAAATATCAGTGTTACTCAAGCTACAAACAGGAGGAAGGAAATTAAGGGAATTCTGTGGTCCAGTAAGTTTGAAAATCATTTGGCCAACACATCTTATTCATGTTTCTTAATTAAAAATTTTTTCAGATACTTCAATATGTCTAAATCCACTCTCAAGCTCCAAGATAGAAACATAGGGTGTTGTGTTTGTGAAACTTATTTGATGAAGAAATTCCTTTCCCAAGAATATCCTCTAAGACTATTGCTCTGAAAAACATGCTTCAAAAAAATTGGCCTAATTTCAATAAAACATATGTTATTGTCTTTTGTCTTTGTTTTTGTTTTCTCAAAAAAAAAGCAAGATCTGGAGTTCCTTTTATCCAAAAATAAAACAAATATGTCCAAAAGGAAAAGTTTTATTGCATTCATAGCTCTTTGAAAATTTTTGTGAAAATTGAATCATTTATTTTAAAAGAAGTAACTGGAGGAACCCAAGATATATGGAGAAAAATGTATAGTAAAACATTCATAAAAGATTGGTGTTTGTCCTTGGTTAGCCTTTAAGGGGAGTAATTATTAAATAGTGGCATTTTCTTCCCATACTTTCTAAATGCAAAATGCTTCATGCCCTTATCAGGATGTTTTGAGGTTGTGTTGTGTTGTGTTATTGGTGTAGATGCGTGTATATGTGTATGTGGTGTGTGTGTGTGTATGTGTGTGTGTGTGTATGTGTTGTGAATTTTAGAACATCTGATGAAACTAAACAATGAATTCCACAAGGGAAAAGACCAACTGTTACCATTTTTGTTTTTCAGAATGATAACTGTACCTATAAAGCCGAAGCTTCATAAAAAAACACTTCATATATTTAAACCGTTTCATCAGGCTCTTTTTCAAATCAGTAACTTTTACATTCTACAGTTTGCAAGATCATTTTCCTATGAAATGTAATATAACTCCATAAATATTTAGCAAGTGTATAATATGTTAAGGCAATAGGCTATGTGCTAAAGATTCTTCTGTTACCACTGCCCATATATCAAGAAGCTCAAAAAATTAGAGTACAATTTATTTCCTAATATGGTGGTAGTTTAATAACCTTAATTAAGAGACCTAAACAACTGTGAAGAAACTACTACTGCAACAACACTTAGGTTACCTAGGGCTCTCTGCTTGATCTAGAGAAGTTAAGGCATTCATTCACCCTTCACCACATGAAGAGCAATATATCAGAAGTATAATTAGAGAATGGATAGAGACTAGTGCTTTTCTTTCCAGATGAACAATAATAAATGAATGTCAATTTCAGCACAAAGCTTAGGGATATAAAGAGCAACTTAAAAATATCTCAGGTACTGAAGGACAACTGAACGTCATACCAAAATTTCGGCCAGGGGACTGTGGTGGTCAGTGGTGGGGCCAGGGATAAAGGCAAGACCATGTGGGAAATGAGAATATGGGTGGGGTTGGAAATAGGTTAAGGTAGATCAAGTGGCAAAAGAGTAAAGTGAAAGAAACTAAAAGTAAAGCGGGAAATAAAGGTTCATATTCTCCTAATAGTGCACTAGCAAAAGAATAAAGTTTAATAACATTTAGAATGAGTCATAAGAATCCTGAACCGTGATCTTTCCAACATGAGTACACAGTACATTCTATGTAAAATCTATTATTCTAAATTTTCTATGAAAATAATACTGTGTGTGTGGCACCTGGGTGGCTCAGTCAGTTGGGCGTCTGACTTTGGATCTCGACTCAGGTCATGATCTCATAATTTGTGGGATCGAGCTCTACATCAGGCTCTGTGCTGACACTGTGGAACCTGCTTGGAATTCCCTCCCTCTCTCCCTCTCTGCCTTTTCCTACTTGTGTGCTTTTGCTCTCTCTCAAAACTAAATAAATTCATAATTATAATAATAATAGTAATAATAATAATAATAATATTGTGTGTATGTATTTAAAATTTGAGATAGATACTGTCATGTTCCTCATCTGAGGGATGAGGCACTGATATGGTAAGGTTAAGTCATTTCTGAAAGTCTTAGAGTCAAAACCAGATGCAATAAGAGACAGAAGTTACCCTCATTATTAAAGCACATGAAGATAAGCAGAGAATGATAAGGACAAAGGAGAATTGGAAATGAAAAGGGCTAAGTCCCCTCAGACTTATCAAATAACAATAAGTTGCTTTCAATATGGAAGTGTTCTGCAAATGTAAGAGATATTGGGGGAAAGTGTTAACTACTTCAAATATATACACTTAAAACTCTTACATTGAGAAGCGCCTGGGTGGCTCAGTTGGTTAAGCCTCCGACTTTGGTTCATATCATGATCTTAATGGTTCGTGAGGTCGAGCCCCATGTCTGGCTCTCTGCTGTTAGAGCCTACTTCAGATCCTCTGTCTCCTTCTCTCTTCCTTACCCCTGCTTGCACTCTCTTTCTCTCTCTCAAAAATAAAATAAAACATAAAAAAAAAAAAAATCTGTTACATTGAAAAAAAAAAAAAGACAGAGCTAAGGATTTAAACAAAGCAATCTAGTTCCAGCATTTGACCTTCATCAATATGATGTACTATCACTCTGAACATGAACCCTCTGATATGGGTCTAGACCAGTTTATAAGAAGGAACTGAGCCCACAGGCAGAGCAGAGAATAAGGGGACAGGGTAAGCTATTTCCTAAGAATTACTGAAGAAATTATAGCTTGTTTGGGGCTGCTGGGTGGCTCAGTCATTTGAGCATCTGACTTGTCTTGGGTCATGATCTCACGTTCGTGAGTTTGAGTCCTACATCGGGCTCGCTGCTGTCAGCCTGTACTGTGGAATCCACTTTGGATCCTCTGTCCCTCCCTCTCTGGCCCTCCCCTGCTTGTGCTCTCCCCAAAATAAATAAATATTAAAAAAAAGAAATTACAGCTTGTTGGATTATGTGCTTGTTTGAATTTTGAATTGATTTGTCAATAGCCCTATATCTGTGGGAATAAATAGTCCAGACACAGTGAGTGTCTGTTAAGGATGTTTGCTTAAATATTATTCTGCCAAGTATAAAGAAAGGCTGGTAATCGAGGGGAGAAGATAGCCAAGAGTTGGCCACAGGGAATTACATGAAAGCACACTCAGTGCTCTCTTTCAAGCCATGACTGCCTTTTGCTTCCTTGGTCAAATCAGAGAAACAGCTGCATATGGTCAGACTTCTCAAATGCTCTCATCTGTCTACCACATGCCAGCTATAAATCCATGGGAAGGATTTGGACTGGTTTCATATATTCTTTTTCTACTTCCTCATACTTAAAGAAATAGTCTTTATATTACCATCTTGTAAATTCACTGATAAATGACAAAGACATTTTTAAAAATGTATATACTTCAGCAACAGAGTCACAACTGGAACACTGAACTCATAGATTAGGCAAGAGTGTAATACTTTTTTTTAAGATTAGTTCAAAAAGTTTTTATATCTACATAAAATTTAAAAAATCAGATTGAAGGGTGCCTGGGTGGCTCAGCTGGCTAAGCATCTGACTTTGGCTCAGGTCATGATCTCACAGTCCGTGAATTCAATCCCCACATCAGACTCTATGCTGACAGCTCAGAGCTTGGAGCCTGCTTCGAATTCTGTGCCCCCCTCTCTCTCTTCGCTTCCCCTGCTCGTGTTCTATCTCTCTCTCTCTGTCACACAAAAATAAACAAACATTAAAAACATTGAAAAAATCAGATTGTTTAAAATGGAAAATGACTTTTGGTTCTATATATCTAGTTTTTAAAATTGCTGAAGCCAGAAGTTTACAGTAAAAGATCAGATATATCTCCTTGCAAACTATAGCGTCGGTATTTTTGTAGTGTAATCTCTCTAATCTGTCTTCTTACAGAAAACAAACTCAGGATAAAAGTGAGCAAAATTCACATTGATAATTGTGTGGACTGCCAACTTTGGACTCATTTGGAAAAATTTTCATGAGAAAATATTTTCAAAACGTTCAAATAGGCTATAGTTAAGTTCTATGAGAAAGTCAACGTTTTATAAGTTAGCAAGAATCCTGATGAATATCACATGATGATATTCTATGTGTTAGAGAAACACAATTTACATCCCCTGAATTAAAGCAATCAAGAACAAAATAATTGCTTGAACATGGTAGGATGCACTCCCAGCATGGTTTGCAGATGATAGTAGTGAGATGTGATTCCTTGCCCCTCTCCTTAATGGCTAGGTACAGTATGGGTGACTTCACCTCTCTACACATCAGCTCTTCACCAGTGAAATGGAGACAAAACCATATAACATAGTATCTATAGTTAACAATATAGTATTGTACACTTCAATATTTTTAGAGTTAGATCTCCTCACAAACAACAACTACAAAACAAACAAACAAAAAACCCCAAGAAAACTACAAAAAAAAAAAAAAAAACCACAGGGAAATTTTTGGAGGTGATGGATATGTTTAGTGCCCTGATTGTGGTGATGGTATATCAGATGTAAGCATATGTCCAAACGTCAGGTTATATACATTAAATGTGTATGGGGACACCTGGGTGGCTCAGTCGGTTAAGCGTCTGACTTCAGCTCAGGTCATGATCTCATGGTTGATGAGTTTGAGCTCTGCATTGGGCTCTGTGTTGATGGATCAGAGCCTGGAGCCTGCTTCAGATTCTGTGTCTCCCTCTCTCTGTGTCTCAAAAATAAATAAACAATAAAAAATAATAAATGTGTGCAATATTTATATCAATTTCACCTCAAGAAAACTTTTTAAAAAGAAGAAAATAAATGGAGAAAATAATATTCTTACTTCATAGTTTTGCTTTTGAAGAAAATAAAATGAAGAAATGCCCAACAAGGGTTACTGATATTATTTTATTTTTGTCTTAATAGTAAATCTCTTACAACTTTTATGCAATCCATGGTTTAATAATTATAAAACCCAAGTCCACTTGAATTAAAGACATTCTGAGGAAATTAAACAACCCTTACAAGGTCATATTCCAGAGCTCGTGTGCTTAACTCCTACGCAATAACTCCTCTGACCATGCAAAGTGAGCTGTTGTTCCTGATAAGGATCCCAAGCTACTGTAAGAAGCTCAATTCCAAAATTAAAATAAAATAAATTGGAGTATAATAGCATGGATTAATGTTAAGTACACTTGACTTTCTTTGGAAATGGGCAAAAAATTCTTTTGAATTTAGCCAAACTAAGTGAACAAAGTTTGGCATTTGCTTACTTCCTATGTTAGGCCATCCTTTCCCTCTTTGATCTAATGCCTTTATTGAAGACTTCTCTGAGTCCCTGCTCCTAATTTTCAATACCTAATTCTCCATAGATCAATGTTCTACCCCAGGATAGACTATAACATTAACTGGTACTAATCGATCATTCAATAATTGACTTAGAAATAGCAACCAACACAGAAATATAACCACCAATGGAGGTTTGAGGTTGAAATAGGTGGAATTTTGTGCTCTGAAATAGCATTTCTTAGATACTCATCTACTTTTATTTGAGCCTTTAGCTTTAGAAGTCCCTATGCCTTCTTAAAAATCTATCTTATTCCAGAAGACAGAACACATTTATTGCAGAAAAAACACATCATCATCATCAACAACAACAACCACAACCACAATAACAACAAAGGAAGCAAGGAAACTCTAAACTCTTTCTATCTGGAGACATCCATTGTTAAGTCCTTGGTGCATTGTTTCCTAGATCCTTTGGTGTGAGATTATGTCCTCTATCCTCTGAGGCATGACATCTCTTTACACACTCAAACACAGTTTTATTTTGAGCTTGTGTTTAATTTTTTCCACTCAAAATTTAAAAACAAATAAACAAAACAAAACAAAAACCCAACACATTTCTTCTTAGCATTAAATGTTTGGAACCATGCCAATACATCCCAATGTCACTTTGCCAGTAAAGGGAATAAGAGATATTTTTTCTGTCCCTCTGAAAAAATTAGGATGAAGCAAAGTTTTTTATGCCTAGCAGTCTCCTTACTGAGCTTTGTCTAAGCCAGGAATTCAGAAGTGAGGCTTAGCAAAATAGGCTAGAATGTCGACACACATTGAAAATTAGACTTTATGTAATTGACATATAGCCTCTGGGCAAAAACATAATCAAAATGAGATTTCTATTTCTATTTTTCTTACCTTTTATAGGGCAGTAAAATGTATCAGTTATTTTTTTTAATCAATAGAAGGAATTCTAGAACAAAAACTACAGTATGAATTTGTGAGAAATATTTTATCTTTCCTCATTTTCAAGATATGGAAAATTGATGAGGTTTTTTTTCTAATGAGCACTATATTCAATAACAACTTGGAATAAAAATGTAAGATGGTATGAAAGTAAAATTAGGGAGGCTCATTAAAATCTGTACATCTTCCAAACATGTACAGCATTGAATAATTCATTAGCTGTTTAACACATTTACACACCCTTAAAAACCATACAAACTGATTTTACTACTGGAATTTTATTTTTTTCATTTCCAAAAAGGATTATATGTTGTTTTTTTTTTTATCTCTGAGACTCCAAAAGTTTAAGTGCAAAATAATTAACATTGAGTTCTTGCTAATTAAATCAGCAGAGGAGATTTAACTGACACTAGACTAGGTTCTTAAATTAAGAGACTGTGTCATTGCATTACACAGAGTGCATTTATCACAAAGAAACTCTCAGCCTATTTATTTGATATGACAGTTAATGGGTAAAGAAAATGAATCTTCCTAATGTTGTAGGCAACAAATGCAGATCTCTCCTGCTTCTAATTGTCTATTCTAGATTTGAAGCAAATAGAGGACATAAACACTATTGTTCTTAAACTAAACCAGAATATAATACCTCAAGTAAGTTTCATTTCAATAAGTTGGCGAGTGTCATTGAACTAAATAAAAATATGAAGAATTCTGAAGATGTATGTGCAAACATATGTAAACTGTACTGAAACATGATGAAATACCAAGGGATGTATTGTAGCTTAAATTATAAAATAAGCATAGAATTGAAACAGCAAGAATATCCTAGGCTTCTTTTTAAATATCACAAAATATGTCTATCCTAGAAATTCTGTCATACATTTCTTTTAATATATTCACTTTTTGATTTGTTTGTATTTTTTGAATTCCTTGTACATGACAGCCATGATGCTAAATGCTACACAAAAAAGTATAAGGAACAGCACAAACCTGTTGGATCAAATTCTTCTAAAGTCATGTACTTTATGGAAAAGTTCTGAGAATTTTGTACATGGGCAGCACAGAGATGAACTTAAAGATATAACTTAGAATTTGTCTCCAGTAGGATAGAAGCCTATTGACTGGTAGGGAAATTGTGCTTAAACAATATCAGCAGCTTCAGTAAAGACCAATAATAGACTTCTAGTTTTTGACATGTGCTTGAGAGGTTTCTTGAAAGATTTTTTAAGAGTAATATTAATTAATTTTAGAATTGATCAAATTCATTACAGTACTTTCTTCATAATGTTTTAAAGTCAACACCGTAAGTTGATTTTCTAAACTGCTATATTCCTAACATACAACGGAATTTTTATTCATTTATTTTTATTTTTGTTTATTTATTCATGTTTTTTTGAGAGAGAGTGAGAAAGAGAGAGAGAGGGGATGCAAGTGGGAATGAGTAGAGAGGGAGGAGAGAGAGAATCCCAAACAGGCTCTGCACTGTCAGCACAGAGCCCAAATGCAGGGCTCGAACTCACGAATTGCGAGATCATGACCTGAGCTGAAATCAAAAGTCAAACGCTTAACTAACTGAACCACCCAGGCATCCCCAACAGAAATTTTTAAAAAAATAAGTGAAAAAAGTAAATGAAATAAATAAAGAAGTGATTTTCTTTTTAATATATTTATCTGCAGAAGGAATGTATTTAGCTAACCCAGTTCCACATGACTTTGATTTGCTACTGAATATATTTTATCAATAGAATATATAAAATGCCTTGATTTTTAAGCCAGGACCAAGAAAAAAATAATCTCCAGTGATCCTATGATAATTTCAATACCAACATGATTTAAGGTGTGATCAGAGTCAGGAATATGGATTTGTAAGACAAACAAATCAAACGTTAGAACAAAGCAGTTTGAGTATTTATAATAACTTTGTTCCTATAATTCTGCATAAATATGCTTGTATGCCTCAGAAAAATGGGGAATGGAAATAGCAATAAATCCACATTGTTATAGTGGTCTTAGACTTCATGCAAGCACCTAAAATAAGTGTATCTTACGCTAACAGAGCATATTTCTCTTATTCTTGATATTTCACAATCATCTCTGACAGTTAAACTAGTTCAATTAGGTCAGGTCAGCCTGGTAAATAGAGGATATTTCTTTTCTGAGATATTGTTTTTCTATTAATTCCCAGTTGGATTATATTAATTTTGTTGGCAACTACGTTACACTCATGTGTAACCACATCCTCAATTAACTAAAATGCCTAAGATGTTTTCAGTATATACTACATGTACATCTTCTACTTTGGCTATTATTGCTGATTCTGATAAGATGCAAGGTAAGGTAACTCGAGTCTATTGTCATCCTTTTAGACTCTGAAGCTAACAATCTTTGATGGCAGTGAACAGTCCACACTGCAATTTAAGAGCATTTTGGTACACAAACTCAGATATCCCACCAGGCATTCATAAAATCAATAACAAGTCATATGTCAATGAATAAAATATTTTAAAGAAACAAAGTCAATACTTTTTTGATAGTTTAGTGAAAATGGTGGGGATCAAATTGTATTTTCAAAGGACTTAAAATGGCTAAATTAAGGCTAAGGAAAAACACTTAAAAAGGAAAACATTTTCCTAACAAATACTATTGATAAAAAGTAAATTGGTAGTTTAAAGTTTTATACACAGTATAAAACATATTCCTTCACAAAACAATTTCACATTTTACCATTTAACCTTACATGCGCACTTTCTAAAATAAGTTTTATTTTATTATGAAACATAGTAAGACATTTCAAAACAAGACATTTATTTAATGTGTTACCAGCCCAGGACCAAACAAACAGACTTTTCATTTTCTTGTTTTCTTTTAGCCTTGATCCAAATACATAAATAATATACATACATATTTTAAAATATTGTCTTTATTTCCGTTACTATATTTCACAGGATATGTCTGACATTTCATACATTTATTTTTAGAACATTCAGAAAGTAAAGCAGCCTGGTAGAAAATCAAGCTTTGCCTACCCAAATGATTTCAGTTTTCTGAAGCTGCAGTTCTCAATATAGCCTTTTATGTTCTTCCTGTTGGCACTTTGGACTGGACACAGCAGCTAAAACCCAGCCATCCGCATGTTAGTGTCACATTTACAAAGAAAAGAAAACATCAGACTTCCAGTCTCTGGATGCCACAGAGAGAGATTGCACCAGGAGGAAAAACAGTTTCCTGTGTGGTCTGCCCAAAATCTTTCTTCTTCAGAACTGTAGACAAAAACACTTTCAAGGTCTTTTCAGTCCCAGGAGAGGTAGAGGACACTCATGACTATGGCAGTTTACTCCTCTTTTCTCAGACACAGAGAGTTACCACTTAGGGAAATGGCCTGTTAAATGTGAAAATGGATTTTTCGCACTTAAAATGTAAAAGTGGGGGAGTCTACAGAAATGGTGTGGGCATGAATGTACTGCAGCCCAGCTCACAACTGACATTCTCACTTATGCCTCTGGGTATCTGACACAATATGTACGGAATGGTAAGTAAACCTCTGGAAGAAAAAAGGAAAGAGAAAACTACCTTGAAACAAATGGATTTTTGGGGAAAAAAAAGTGATTCTTGCTATAAAACATGTCCGGACTTATAAAAAGAGTCTTTATAATATCTCATAGCTATAAAGGTTATCTAATTTACCTATAAGCTTCAGTCTAAAAATTGGATCCTTTATAAGATTCTGTATGAGTACTTGCTTCTTAGAAGAACTTAAGTATTTCCAGGTTAACATTGACACGTAGACAAAAATGAAAGAGAACCGACTTCCAATCTAATGATGGTTCAGATGTATATATGTTTTTATTTTGTATATAAAATGTAGATATTTTGTATTTTGTTCTTGATGAGGTTCATTCTAGTAAAAGGAGAAATAAACGTCTTTAGTAAATGTGTACTAGAATGAAGTACTTTCTATGCATTTTATTATTTACTCCTAATTATAAGTACTAAATGTATAAATATTCCCATTTTGAATTTTGGCTATTTTAAACAGGTCAAGTAACTTGGATAAAATTAAATAGTTTATAAGCTATATAGCTGAATTTTAATACAGATGCAATTTTGGCTTTGATACATGAAAACTAACTATATATAAGTGCACCCCTAACACACAGGTACTAAAAAAGCATAAAACCGGGTTGGCAAACATTTTCTGTAAGGGACTAGAAGTAAATATTTTAGGTTTTGCTAGATATATGAGCCCTGTCACAGCTATTCAGTGTTGCCGTTATAACGTGAGAGCAGTCATGAATAATATATAATCAAAGAGTATGGGTGTGTTCCAATAAAACTTTATTTACAAAAACTGATTGAAGACCAGATTTGGCCTGTGGGTGGTACTCTGCCTACCCCTGGCTTAAAATAATGCAAAACTTGGAATAAGTTTTTACCTTTTGCCACAATAACATGAAAAATAATTTAAATGTTAACACAAAGAGGAATAATTGTTTAATACAACTCAAAGTTAAAACACTGGAGCACCTGGGTGACTCAGTTTGGTAAGCATCTGACTCTTGATTTCAGCTCAGGTCATGATCTCATGATTAGTGAGATCGAGCCCCACATTGGGCTCCAAACTGACAGCACAGAGCCTGCTTGGGATTCTCTCCCTCTCCCTTTGCGCCTCCCCCACTCATGCTCACTCCCGCACTCTCTCTCTCTCTCTCTCTCTCTCTCTCTCTCTCAAAATGAATAAACATTTTGTAAAAAAGCAAGAGAAAACAACATCAGTTTAGAGGGGGTTTAGAGGGAGTAGATAACCAACTATCTAAACTCTTCCCAACTTTTTACCTATGGATTATGCAGGTTTCAAAAGAGAAGCTGAGTTGGAAAATAACAGGAACTTAACAGACACAACTTACATAGTGAATTCAAACCAAGAGGGGTCAGGGACATGTGACCAAAATACAGAAAGGAAATCTCAAAAGTCTCTATGGTAAAAACGCAATTACCTAGAAGGAGAACTGGTATCTGTGTAAGTCATGGTGGCTACAGTCTTGTGTGCAGAATAACATAGAAAAGAGGTCTATGCAAGAGAGGGCTCCAGAAACCTACAAAAACAATTCCTAGAGCTCTTAGCTAAGAAATGATTCGCATATAATAGTGAGGACTATTACTAACCCAAACTAATGAAAAAACAATCTATAAGGATTATATTACCACTTAATCTGAGACAAAACCATAGTCAGGAATAATTCTTATTGCCACAAACCAAAATGGAAAACAACTCATGATTCACAGAACATCAGGTAGAGTTCTCAGAAGGATTTTAGCTAGGTTGTGGGGTAAAATGAGTCCTAACTTATAGCTTCCCTGGTTTCATCAACAGATTTTAAAAACAAGCCTATAGGGGACAAAATGTTTTCAAAATAACTATGCCTCAGAACAAGATCAAGAATGTTTATAGGGATATGAAACATCCAATACCCCAAAAAGCAAAATTCACAGCATTTGGTATTCAAATCAAAATATTATCTGTATGTAAAAAAGCAGAAAATCCATAAAGAGGTGAACACTGAATTAATAGTTAGAGTCCCTGATGGAGCACATGGGTGGCTCAGTTGGTTAAGCATCTGACTTCAGCTTGGGTCATGATCTCTCAGTTTAAGAGTTCAAGGGTTTGAACCCCACTGTGGGCTCTGTGCTGACAGCTCAGAGCCTGGAGCCTGTCTCAGATTCTGTGTCTCCCTCTCTCTCTGCCCCTCCCCTGCTTGTGCTCTCTCTCTCAAAAAGAAATAAATATTAAAAAAAATTTTTAAAGTAGAGAGAGACCCTAAAATGATACAGATGATAGAATTAATAAACAAAAACAGGAAAGCAGTTATTATAACTATACATAGTACAAGAAAGTAGAGGAATACTGAGATTTTGAATGGAGGAAATAGAAAATCCCAAACATAACCTAAGTCAAACTTTGGGAGCTAGAAAAATAAACATTGCCTGAAATAAAACATGCAATAGCTGAGGATAAGAGCAGATCATTTACTGCAGAAGAAAATGTTAGTGAGCTTGAAGACATAACAATATAAGCTATCTAAAATGAAACATAGACAAAAAATAAACAAAAGAAAGAGAGATTAGAAAGTAAAACATAAACAGAGCATCAGTGAGCCATAGGATAATCATACACATACATATATCCTTTTCAGTGAAAAAATCTGGAAAAATACTTGTATAAGTAATAAAAAAAATATATGTCTCCAATGTAATGAAAACTACAAACCCACAGATATAAGAAGATCAATTAATCCTAAGCACAAAATATATTTTGAAATTTTTCCTTTGGATAGTTTCTTTAAAACATGGAATAAACAATTTAAAAATATTATTCAACCCTTTTCACACATTATAAAAACTTTTATTCATTTTTGAGTTTATTGCACATCCAAATTATTTCTTCCCAAGGGAATCCACATGGGTATACACTTTCAAGATATTACATAAAAAATTATGTTTTGTCAATCACACATAAAAGAGAATCTGGCTGGATATAAAGAGGTTGGGGTAACTAATTTTTACCCACTTATGTCAACCTTTGCTCACATTTTTGTAATTTAGTGTTTCCATAAATTAAAATGTTAGTAAAATTAAGGATCTTATATATTGAGATAATATCCATCCCCTAAATAATAGACCACATTTCCTTTTATGAGGTCCCGCCTAATAAAACAAAAATTTTCTCATCCCTGACAATATAATAATTACTTTTTGTGAAAAATTAAAACCTTTGCAACCTTAATCTTTCCTCCCCAAACCGACAGATTTAAAAATACACACAATTGCATATTTGAATCTAAAAAGAAATATTATTTTTTAAGGATTCATCTTATAGGAAAGCAACATAACATGTCATTCAAATAGAAATGAGATGCCAAAATTTTTGCTTATCATTATCATCAGTTTTTTTTCCCTTTCTAAGGCTGTAAAAATATAAAAGCAAGATTTAGCATGAACTTCACTATTCTTTAAAACAATGATTTTTATTTATAAGACTATAACTATAGATGTGATTTATCATTTCAAAAGTTTTATGTTACTTTGGGTCTAAAAATCTCAATTCACTTTCTGGTACTGTGACAATTGCCCTAGTGACTCATGTTCATATCTTTTTTTCACTTAAAAGTGGGGACAGAGTTAAACTCAGTTAATGTCAGTAGTGGTGTGACATCAGTTATCAAATAAATCACTCGTAGGATACAACTGCTGAAAAACTTTGAGTTGTCCCAGTTTTTATATTGTAGAAACAATAGAGGCATAGCCACATATTGATAATCTAACTTATGAGTTAGTCTTAAAATTCTACATGAAAGGAGCAACTGAGTACAGATGTCCCCATATCTTTATTTTAATTTTTTAAATGTTTATTTATTTTTGAGAGAGACAGAGACAGAGCATGAGTGGGGAAGGAGCAGAGAGAGAGGGAGACACAGAATCCGAAGCAGGCTCCAGGCTCCGAGATGTCAGCACAGAACCCCACGTGGGCCTCGGACTCACAGATCGTGAGATCACTACCTGAGCCAAAGTTGGACACTTAACCAACTGAGCCACCCAGGCGCTCCCCATTTTTTTTTCAAATCTTTAAAAATTGTTCCAAATACAGCTATGGAATCAATTCAAGTATCCAGTCATAATAAAAGTAATCATGCAATTTTAGAAATAGACTTTCCATGTACAATTGTATTCGAAAGCTCAAGGGGACATGAGGTGATAAGAAACTCATTTATTGCTCACTTTTCTCTTTGAATGAGAAAACAAATCTCTGTTTTAAGTATTAATGGATCCTGAGATTTATTTGGGGCTATCTCTAAAGAAAAATGTATCAGCTAAGAATGTATACTGGAGAAACTTCACACAGGGAGTAAAGAAGTACTGGTCTGGCTCCAGATAATAAAATAAGAACAAGTTAGTGGAAATTATAAAGGGACTTGTAGCAGATTAAAAACAACTTACTTGTTTTTAATTTGTTTAGTTTCCATACAGGGAACTCAGTAATGGGTAGGAAGTTGGGGAACAATGAATTAAAATTATGTTTTGAGTCTAGATGCATTGCTCTAATGAAGTTGTTTCTACTACTTAATTTTGTCTATTTAGTAAAATAAAATTCTCTGATAATTTTCCTCATCTAATTCTAAAATAATATGAATAATGGATTAAACTAGTAAAATGTTTTGAAATAACATAAAATAGAACTCCAAAAGTATTCCTCAACGGAACATCCATAACATGATTTTGGCTCATATTTTTAAAACAGAATGTATGTGGCAGCTTCTGTTTTTATTTACTCCAGAGTGACTTTTGTAGGAATTATTAATGGAAAATATCTGTGAGTCAGTGTAATGAGAGTGATGTGTTGTACATCAAAGCAATAAAATTGATTCATAGGTATTCATAAACCTTAAATCATTGAAGAAGTTCCATAAAGTAATTTGAATATTAAAAAGATACCACAATTTTAGAAATTCAATCATTCAGAATAATATTCGTAAGATTTTCTAAACCAGTGCTTCGATTTCTTCTCCTGATCTCTCTTTTCTGAGAAACTGCAATTTTGTTTCTTTTTTATTATTGTGAATTTCCCAACTGATACCCATAAAATTGCCATTAACAGTAATGCGAATAGTTACTTTAGTAAAAAATTTTAGATAAAGTCCTATAATTGGTCTCACTCAAAGGTATAGTATATAGCTTTCGTATAAGAAGGAAAAGTTTCACAGAAATAATTGCTATTTCTGCTGTGGCTATATGCCCATGTCTGCTTCCCAAATGAAATGGTGATCCAACTATGCATGCTTCCTGTTGGATTTAGAGTAACCCTCAAGATCTGGTGTATCTGCTACCTGAGGACATGGTCAGTTAGACAGTTACTCCAATCTGAAAATAGAGCAAAAGTATATTTCATCTTTATCAGATATGTTCATAGTCTGGAGTGGTTTCTAGCAGGTTTTTTAAAGAAGAGTAATCCAAGACCTCCCCCTTCACAACAATGTTAATTAAATAAAATGAGCCACATGAAACTTTTTGTCCTTAAATGAATCAGTTTTCCTGGACAACTATTTTACATCCATCTAATATGTCATTAATATGTCATCTCTCTTAGAAGATGGGGTGGGGGCATAAATAAATAAATTCACCCTAGCATGAAACAATGTAAGCAAATGTAGGGTGTTTTTTTTAATGTTTATTCATTTTTGAGAGAAAGAGACAGACAGACAGAGTGTGAGCATGGGAGGGCAGAAAGAGAGGGAGACACAGAATCCAAAGCAGGCTTCAGGCTCTGAGCTGTCAGCACGGAGCCCGACACAGGGCTTAAACTCACGAACCACGAGATCATGTCCTGAGCCAAAGTCGGATGCTCAGCCAGCTGAGCCACCCAGGTGCCCCAACAAATGTAGTTTTTTTGACAAAGTATCAAACTGTTAAGAATGCCACTATTTGGATTTTTGATTACTATTTACTCTTTCTGGCATGGTGGGTACATAAAGGAAATACATTTATTTTTATTTTAATTTTCTTGGAGCAGAGATTTGACAGTATTACCCTTTATACATTTTTCTTGAGTCCAATTCCAGATCTTTCTTCCCACAGTACTTGAGAAAATCTAGCTGATTAACCCCCTAAATCGTCAGGACAAATAAATGTAATGTGCATTAATCTTCAGCACAGATCTATAAATACCTACTGAACTGCTAAAAGTGACCCAGCCATTCATCAGAACTGTGGACCAAATCTTTTTATGACTGGAAGTGACTATTACCTAATCATTTTTAAGCCAATTAACTAGAATATTGTATGGAAACTGTTTTATGTAATCATCTATTACACTCTACAAAGAGTACTCTTCCAGAGTGTCCTTAGGTAAATATTTTAATTAATTTTGGAAATTTATTATCTGGTCTCACTTCCTCTGCTCAACTGCCCTGTAATATCTGTATGGGTTTAGTGTTTTACAAGAAAAAAATGTTTTCTCATGCCTTCCTTTACAGTTAGTCCTTTAACTTCTACCTCTGTGTCCCAGGAAGGTAGCTATACTCATGAATTGCAGCATTAGACACACACACACACACACACACACACACACACTTGTTTTGTTCATAACATCACAAATGCATATCAAACAGAATATATTTAAAAATTTTTTAATGTTTATTTATTTTGGGGAGAGAGAGACAGAGTGTGAGTGAGGGAGGGAGGAGCAGAGACAGAGAGAGACTCAGAATCCAAAGCAGGGTCCAGGCTCTGAGCTGTCAGCACAGAGCCCGACACGGGGTCAAACCCACGAACCGTGAGATCATGACCTGAGCCAAAGTCGGACGCTTAACCGACTGAGCCACCCCGGCGCCCCCAGAATATATTTTATATGATACTTAGGCAGCTAAAGAAACACACATGGCAAGCTGACATCACTGATGGGTCAAAATAAACCTATTATAATTCTAAGGGATGCATCAGTCTAAACCTTAACAAATATGGTACTGTTTTTCTCATGTATCAAAAATGCAAAGGTAGGAGATCCATGGAGTGTGAAGCTACTCAATATTTTGAGCTCTACTATTATTTCTGCTCTGCCATCCTTAATAGATTGGTCTCTGTCCTTACGTTTGTCAGTTGACACGAAGGAATTAGGTAGCATATGAAAAAATAACAGTTGCACACAGATCCGTTTGGTGCCAAATTATATAACCTCAACTCCACCTCCACCCCACCCACAAACACACACCCACTACACGAAAGTATAACATCACTGTCTTATATAGAAGACTAGATAGAGGTACAAATATATTGACCTTTGAATTGCTCGAGCTGAAAGGTCACAGTGGACATAGGCCCACACTCCTTAGTGGATAAATGATGGACCAAAAGTAAAGAAAGATGACAACAGTACAAAAAGCTGAAGAACTTTTCAATCTCCCTCAGTGAAACTTCTGTCTAGAGGCAAGCTTTTCCTTAACCTCGATCTTCTTTCAGGAAGTCTCCATACTGTATTATTAGAAGCGTGGAACACCAGGAGGTAGTAGGTTAACTAAGATACACTGCAAACTTCAAACTAAGATATTCCTTATTTAATATTCCTTTCTGCAGGCAGTCATCATATGGACTGAAATCTGTGAGAGCATGCCCTCAACTCACGGCTGAGCGTTTTACTTTGTGCTTTGTGATAGCTACACAAGTTTCTTAGTCAGACTTTTTCTGTATTGTTTTGTTTTGTCTTCATGACAACTGTATCTATTTAACATTTTAGAATGGGACAATAACCATGCTACAAAGATCATGAAAAAAATCAGTCTTCAAATTCATCTTTTCCCAGCCTCCATCCCCATGCTCTTCACTGAACGAGATGCCATACTCAATAAAGTCTTACAGAAGACACCCTGAGTTCTTAGCCTGAGGTTTGTGTATAACTGAAGCATGAAAATAGAGATGATTTATACATTTCGGTGCTTATGACATTATCTTGCTATACTCTTAAAAATACAAAATGTAAATACTATATTTCAAAGATAAAAGTTTCTTACGGTAAGAATATTTACATGCTTATCTTGCATATCTATCAAAGTATTCTAAGTGTCCCTTGCAAGTATAATACTCCATTCTATTTTGGAAAATATTAAAAGATCCATTTAGCTTTAAATGTCTTGTGAGTGTGTGTGTGTGTGTGTGTGTGTGTGTGTGTTGTGTGTGTTGTGTGTGTCTGAGTGTGTGTGCATGAAAAGTGATGATGAAGGAAAGTGATATAGATGATGGAGATGATGGTAACAATAAAGCTAAGTTTATTTGAGTTATTTCCTATGTAATACAGGTAGCATAAGCAAGTGCTACAGATTAACTTCATGTGAGAATGGCATGCACTTGGCAGAAGCCAGTTAGAATCTTGGGTAAAGTGACTGGTGTAATGGTAATATAAATAAGAGGACAATTGAAGTTACAGTTACAAATTCATCTCATGCAGATCAATAGATAGATAAACTTTCTATATATTTATAATCTTGGCACAATTTGATTGATTGGCTCTTTTGAGTGAGGTCTATATACCTGTTAGCATGAAAAAAAATAAAATAAATTTTCTGAGAAGTAAAGCACTGTTAACTTATTTTATTATTATTCTAGGTGTTACAGATATTAGCATATTTATATAATTTCTCTTTCGTGAAAATACTTACATAAAATAAACTGCAAAAAGTATAATTAGTACAGTATATGCATTAACATTTTAATAATACATTACAACTTGTCCTCTCAAAAGTTATATCATTTGGTACTCTGCCTTGACTATACAGAAGAATTTGCTTGTGACTACTTATTGGTCAGCACTGAATTTTTTTTTAATTTACAAGTTTGTTGTATAAGACACATTATACTTTGGTTTTACTTGTACTTCATGCATTATTAGGAAGAATAAGAATATATTCATATATCTAATTTATTTTTATTATTTTCTTTATGATTTTTCTTTCCTTTTTTAAATGTTTATTTATTTTGAGAGAGAGAAGAAGAGAGAGAAGGAAGAGAGAATCCCATGCAGGCTTCACACTATCAGCCCAAAGCCCGATGTGGGGCTCCATCTGAGATCATGATCTGAGTCAAATTTAAGAGTCTGACACCCAACCAGCTGAGCCTCCCAGGCACCCTTTATGATTTCACTATTCATATTTTTGATCAATTCTTCTGTAATGACATATAAATAATTTTAATCATTTTAGAGCTGGATGAATATGTGTAAGACCTTTCGCTATATTTTATAGAAGTATAAAGTGATGAACAACAAAAATGCTATACCAGCATATTTGTGATAAATAAAATTATTATTCTTGAAGAAAACAAACACACGGGTAGCTCAACATTGTATTTCTTTTATCTAACACAGCTTGCCTTATTTAAAAATAAAGCTAGGCAGCAAAATAAAACTTTCAAATTGTAAGCTAAAAACTGAGGTAGACCCCACCTATACAAAGAAGAAAGCTTATTTTATGATTCTTATGTTAGAAAATATGCTAACCCAATAAAGAATGAAGCTGTCCTTAAGGGAAAAAATGGTCTCTTTATTTTTACTACTTACTCTCTCTTTATCAATATAAATATATCTCTAATTTCAATACACATAGCCTCAGTTTAAGAAAGCATATCTCTAATAAAAAAGCCATCTTGGGCCATTATTAGAATTTGGAGGGGCGCCTGGGTGGCTCATTCGGTCAAGTGTCCGACTTCGGCTCAGGTCATGATCTCATTGTTTGTAGGTTCAAGCCCCACATTGGGCTCTGTGCTGAATGCTTGCTCAGAGCCCGGAGTCTGCTTCAGATTCTGTGTCTCCTCTCTCCACCCCTCCTCTGCTCGCCCACTGTCTCACTCTGTCTCTCAAAAATAAATAAATGTAAAAACAAATTTTAAAACAAAAAAGAATTTGGAAGTGTTTTCAAAAAGCATTCCAAGAAAATAAGCAAAACATTAAATTAAAAAAATATGATAAAGAGATTGTTACATACATATGCAGAGAACTTTTTCAGAAATAACCCCCAATTTTTTTATTGTAGAAAGTAGGCTGGTATTAATTTGTCAGTATTTATGTTAACTACATCATTATAAGGCCAACAGTTATTGTATCCACAATGGTAGCACTGAAAACAGCAACACATTGACTTGTTTCAACAGAGGTTATTACAAACAAATCAGAGCTAGAGTCAATCTTTATATAATTTGTGATGGGAAATATCTTAAAGAGAAGTTTAGAAATTCAGTTGACCTACTTCCAATGGTCTGCATTACCAAAGGTCATGCAGAGAAATAGTCACTTCCGTATTTTAACTCTTTCCTGATGACATTACCCTGCGTGTTGCTCAACACTGACTAAAGATAAGTCTACAAAATAATTGTTTGACAACTTGTTGTCATGAAAATATCTTTTCTTATTATTCTGATGATTATATCAAATGATTAATATTAACTTATTGAATATTCCTGTCTGTAACAATATTCAGAAATGAATTTAATATTCAATTACTTTGCCCTTCTGGGATGTTTCTCTCTCCTCCTTTCTATGATCCTTATTTTCTGCTAATTTTTCAAAGCCATAAATATACATATACGTATATACATATGTGTGCATCTATTTAATTTGCACTTTACTTCAAATCCTTTCTACAAAAAGGTGTCATATACAATAAAATGTATGTATATATATTTTTAATATGCATATTTATCATAAAAATTAACAAGGTAAATTCACCTATTAAATCTTCAACTCTAGCCTGATATTAAGAAAATGTAAAGAGGGGCGCCTGGGTGGCTCAGTCGGTTAAGAGGCCGACTTCAGCTCAGGTCACCATCTCGAGGTCCGTGAGTTCGAGCCCCGCGTCGGGCTCTGGGCTGATGGCTCAGAGCCTGGAGCCTGCTTCCGATTCTGTGCCTCCCTCTCTCTCTGCCCCTCCCCCGTTCATGCTCTGTCTCTCTCTGTCTCAAAAATAAATAAATAAATAAAAAGTTAAAAAAAATTAAAAAAAAAACAAAAGAAAATATAAAGATATGCCTTTTGCAGTAAATAAAGGCAAAAAATCTAACAAATACATATTCATTCAAAAATGTCCCTGTGTAATTCAAAAAATCTAAACAAATACATATTAGTTCAAAAATGTCCCTCCTTGTGTATCATGTACTGGAGAAATAAAGAAGCTTAGGAATAATGTTACAAAAGAGAATAGGAAAAACGTATGGTACTGTAAAGGTGGAGGTGAGTAGAGAAGAATAGGGAAAGAGGGCACAAATAAATTATATAAATGTGTTCAGGGAACTATATAGATTCAGTGCCATACACATATCTCATAATAATCCTAATTCCTACAATGTGGCTTTTATTAAATAAGGTTTTACATACACACAAACCAAGAGTGAGGGAATACACTTGAAAAAATAACCATAGACAGCTGGCAACATCAGTAATGAAACTATAACTAACAAAAAGTTATTGTTTAAACAAATATTAAAAGAAGCCCTCATGAAATGCCCTGGCAACACAAAGGTATGATGGTTAGGTGACTGAAATACATGATAATGTTCAGCTAGAACTTGTTGAGACAATGAATATTTATGTAAAATTCCAGGTATGTCCTTCTAAAAGAATATCAACAAAAGAGAGAAAAGTGTTTGGAAAGAAAATAAATTGAGATCTCAGAATTTTCATTATAAGTGAAACTAATTTTAAAATAAGTAGGCAAGCCCTACATGATGTACACCTGCTGTATGTATGAAATATATGTACGCATGAAAGCATGGCTGCCAAGAACCTTCAGGCGACTGCAGAATAGTACAAGTCCAAGTTTGCTAACCTCTGGGACCACTAACCTAAGTAATGATGCCCTGAGCCAGGTGAAGCAGGAGTCAAATCAGTACCAGAGACAGGTGCAGTCCCTCACCTGTGAAGTAGTTGTACTCAAAGGAACTAGTGAGTCTCTGAATGCCAGATACGTGAAACAGAAGAGAATTTTGCTGTTGAAGTTGCTAACTACCAAGACACTATTGGCCACCCGCAGGGTGAGATTCAGACCAAGAAGGAAGAAATGGCTCATCACCTTCAGGAATACCAGGACCTACTGAATGTTAAGATGGCTCTTGACATTGAAACTGCCAACTATAAGAAACTGCTGGAAGGTGAGGAGAGCAGGATTGCTCTGCCCCTTCCAAACTTTTCTTCCTTGAACCTGAGGGAAACCGATCTGGATTCACTCTTTCTGGTTGACACTCTCTCAAAAAGGACCCTTCTGATTATGATGGTTGAAACTAGAGATGTACAGGTTATCAATGAAATTTCCCAGAATCATGATGACCTTGAGTGAAAATTGCACACACCTGGTGTGGCAATATATAACCAGCAGGAAATCCCTATCTTAAAGAAACAGCTTTCAGGAGCATTTCTGCAATTTTTCAGGAGCGCAAGATAGATTTGGAATAGAAATAGCCTCTAGATATCAACACTCCTAAAAGATTGAGAAAAAAGTTTACAACATAATCTACTTTATGAAGAAAACTTGTGCTGGAATGCTTTTTGAAAAGTATTTTTGAATACCATTAAAACTACTTTTTTCCAACAAGTATCTGACCAACTCATTTCTGCTTCAATAAATCTTTGTAAAGCTAAACTAAACTAAAATAAGGAGGCAAGCAATAATCTCTCTCTCTCTCACACACACACACACACACGCACGCACACCCAACAAAGAGAATTTAACTGAAAAGAAACAGCTGTTTAACACAGACGAAGAACAAAAATCACTTTTGGAATTTGTGACTAATTTCTCAGGATGTAATGAAAAATATATGGAAATTTCCACATCCAAAACCAGAAGAAAAATCTGCAAGATAATCCATATATGGGAAAATCCTACGCAAGAAACAACCTAATCAATTAAGTAATTGTGGGCCAACAGGAAGAACAGCCATCAGATGTGTAGATGACAGGGCAGTGTGCTGAGCTGGTCATGTACAAAGAGCATTTAAATAAGAATTTGTAAACACATAATGTCAAATGTGGTACACAGAAGCTAGCAATTAGAATTCTTGGCATAGTTGCTCAAAAATTAAGGTGAAATTGCTACATTAACTTAGACTTTTTTTCCAGAAAGACCTACTTGATTAAGTGTTTCTTGTTTCTCTATTTTGAAATTCTTTGAAAAAATTAAAAATCTAGAATAAAATTTTTGATAAAACTCAAAAAAGATCTTGTGCCATTAGATATTATGGTTAATTTCAATTTTATTATATGAATTTTTCTGTATAATCCAAGCTTTATACAATGAAAGAAAATTATTTTTAACTTTATTATTTATGTTATGTATAAATGCAAGTTTATTGTATTTATACAATTGAAATATATAATAATATAAATGCAATTCTGGATTTTTAATATTTATGAGCATGTTTTATGTATATTTTTGTAATATACCATTTTAATTCTCAATAAAATATGTCAAACAGATGTTTTTCTATGTTTACTTAGCTTCTCAAACTGTGGAGTCTCATTTCAGTACAAATCATCATTTTTAATACTGCCTAAAATTCCATACTATTTAAACTATTCCTGTTTTTTGTTTATGCTTATTTTTTTTCTAAGTTGGCCCACTGCTTGCCATAAGCATTAATGGTACCCACATGCATGTGTATATGTGCGAGCAAGTCTTCTTATACTTGCTTCTTTATGTAATGTTCTAGTAGTCTGAAATCAAGATCAAAAGGCCATAATTTACTTTACTGATTAGTAGAAGAAATCTCCTATATTTGAAGTTAAATATATGTATCAGAAAATATAACATGGAAGAAGCGCAGATAACATTCTGAATATTATCTGAAATCAGTAAGAATATTGTAAAAAGGAAATGGGATCTTGAGTGGATTTTATAAAATTGAAATCTATTAAGCTAATAAAGGTTTGGAGGAGAACCTAACTTGAGGCATTGCTAAGGTCACCAATTCTTAGACTCAAGAAATATAAAGATAAAAGACTCAAGGAAAGAATAGGACTTAACATATATGAAAACTTTCAGGTGTCAAAATGGTTCATTTCAGTCAAGTGTAATTTTTAAGGTATTTCAGTTAAATGAATGAGTGCTGAAATGTAAACAATATAATTCTTTGTATAATGGTAGGAAAGTAGCAATTATGCATCAACTTGGAATCAGACATCACTAGAACTGAATCCTTTTACTCAGTGGGATTAAGAAAAATGTAGACAAATGAATAAAGCTAAAAGATAAGAAAAGGCTCAGTATTTCAATCTATAGACTCTTGAAAATAAGAGAAAAATGGCATTTTTCTAATGAATTGTCCTCATGTAAAAAAAGGTAACTCTCAGTAAATAATCCAATTTCATAAATTTATGAAAAGACTTTATTATAATTATTATAAATCAATGTGCTAAGTGTTAAATATGTGAAATATTCATTGAAACCTGAGTAATTAAAAAGAAAACTATAGGGGTACCTAGGTGCCTCAGTTGGTTGAGCGGGCGACTTCAGCTGAGGTCATGATCTCACTGCTCATGAGTTCGAGCCTTGCATCAGGCTCTGTGCTGACAGCTCAGAGCCTGGAGCCTGCTTGGGACTCTGTTTCCTGCTCTCTCTCCCCCTCCCTGACTCACACCCTGTCTTTCAATACTGAAAAAAAGTTACAAAAATTTAAAAAAATAAAAATACAAACTAAAAATCATAAGGAGAAATATATGTCAAACAACAGGGCAAAAAACCAGTGCACATGTGTGTAGGTGTGTGTGTGTGTGTGTGTGTGTGTGTGTGTGTGTGTGTTTGGATGCTTGAAAATCAAAGAAATAAAACTCAAAATAAAAGGAAATACCAATACAATACTCACTAAACTTTCCATTTTAAAATAACTCTGGATTTTAAATTGGAAAGCCAGACTTCGTAGCACAACATTAAGGAAAGTGAGTATAAATTTTATCAAGAAGATAGTAATGATTTTAATTGCATGAGAGCTGGAATGTTTTTGTCTTTGTAGGGCCACCATAATTTGTAAAGATTATTTTAGGAACCACATCCAGCAAACTTTTTCTATCTATCATCTATCTATGCCTTTGCTCATCTACTACAGAAGTCATCAACTATAATATAAAAATACATAATTTTAGGGACAAGATGAAGTACAAAAAAATAAAAATACTTGTTGAATTACTCTGTGCAGAATGAGCATTGCCTGGTTGATGAAGAATGGGAGGGGATGTCCTTGCTGATATTTGCAGATGTCCTTAATCTGTATGAGCTCACTAATCATTATGGTTCCTTCAGATTCTAAATTTATTTAAGATAATTCAGGAGATGACATCATTATAATTGTCTCTTTCAAATCAAGAGTGAGTTTGATTTAACAAGACTTTTGGACACTTTCCCTGAAGCAAAGATTATTATTCATGGGAGCTTCATAAAAATCTTGAAAGCTAAGAGATGGATTCTTTCAGTTGAACAAAGTTAGGAAGATTCTGCACATTTTTTAAGGTTGCCTTAATTGTCTCTGCTCCATGACTGATAGCTTACCTCATGAGCTTTGTAAACTAGTTTACGGAGGTCCAAATGCTTAAAACTGAAAGATCTTTGAGATCTTAACATTAGAACACAACAAAACGGTGAAATGCTTCCTTTCTGGTTCTGCAAACTAACAAAGAATACATTTCCATTGCATGATATTTGAGGCCAGCCTTCATATCCTTCTCACAAGCCTAACCTATTGCTGCTTAGCCTTTTAACCTCAAAAATTGCTTTTCAATACTATTTTTATAGCTAATATGGTGGATTGATTTCATTTTGAAGCTGTGGTGTCAGTTGATGGCTTGCTTCTTCCCTGGATGATAAACCAACAAATATGAAGCGGTTAATGGAATAAAGTGCCAACTATACTATTTTCTGCTCAATAAACGTATTGTTGCTATTGTGTACAGTAGATCTCAGGAAAAGGATAGATTATCATTTCTTCTTTAGTTACTTACAGTCTATATAAAAGGATCAACCTCTGAATTGAAATGAAAAGAAAAAAATAGATAAGCTTTAAACTCAATGTCACAATAGTTGATAGGGTAGAATCTTTCTATAGAAGAGGACCTTCGAGTTGGGCCATGCCTGGTGCATCTAGTCTCAAGCCATCACATTGTGTGGTCACTGCAGGAGGCCAAAAGTCCTGCCTGAAATTACAGTGTGTGGCCTCTAATAACTATGTTTTATTTTTAAATATTCTTTATTGTATTCTTTTCCCAAATGCAATGTAGCAATTAAAATCTCTATCACTTGGCAGAAAATGATGAAAATGTCCAGCTTAACTCCTGAAGCACTTCCAGAATCCAAATCATTAATTTGAGAGCCAGACTCTTATTCCATATAAGTATGTATCCAACAGTTTTGTTTAGGGTAAATTAAATTGTCTCATTCCTGTCATACTAGCAACAAAAAAAAAAATCAATTCAACCCGTTTTTCTCCATTTGCCTCACCTAACATGGAGCATTTTGAGCAGTTTTCACACAAACAGAATACATCTCAAAATCTTCAACTTACATTGTTTAAACAAAACACACCTATAAATAATAGTTGCATCTCTAGCTAATGTTTTCTCCTGCACTGCACTGCTTCTAAAATCCAAGATTAGAGATGCTTTATTAAGATCAGAGTCATTATATTACTAAGTTTTGATGCAGGCATATACTTAGAATGACGTCAACTAAAAATTACCCACTCAGAGAAATTAGGTTAAACCTCATTTAAGCTATGAAGATAATACGTTATTTCCGTTGGTTAATTTACTTGTAAATCCTTATTACCCTGATCCTTAGTTGCAAAGAAGTAAATAATCTAAATGTGCCAATCTAATAGGTTAAGTAACATTATCAAAATCTGCATTGTAATGTCTTATTAAACATGAACTATCAAAGATAGAAAGTAATCAGCTTTTAGAATTAATCTAAATTCAGAGTTTGATTTATATCAAGGCATTTGCAACTTGTTAAGTGAACTGATCTAATCACAAATCATTATTCAACTTTAATTATATATTGATCTCCTTATTATGAACTGATTAAAAAAATGGAAACTGTTAAAGTACTAGGATTATAGGAGTCTTTAATTTTTGTCTTTATACTTTTCTTTATATATATATATATATATATACATATATGTAGTATTCTGAATATATATATATACACATATATATGTATATATATATATGTATATATATATATACATATATATGTGTATATATATATATATATATGTATATATATATATTGTATTCTGAAAATTAAATGATTCTTTAAAACCAAAGGAACTCATTTCTTAGGGTTGTATATTTGAAGAGGTTGATTAACATAAGGTATGGTTCACTAGGACATATTGTATAGACCAGAATTATATCTCGTGAAGAGTTTATATACAAGAGTAAATAGTATTATAGGAGAAATATATAAACTGAAGAGTTTAATATTAGAATAAATAGGAGGTGTATGGCAGATTCACTCTATAACTTGATGTTGGCTGAAAGCTGATCAGGGAGACACTTCTTAGAGACAATCATTTGCCTTGAAAGAAAGATGAAGTATAATTGGATAGAGCAGGCAGGCTGAGTCCAAGAACCTGGGGGTGTCCTGCAAGACCAGTCAAGAGGGTCCATGGCTTCACACAGGATAGAAATCAAACACAAACCAGAAAAAGTGAAAGCAGAGTTTATTAAATAGTATAAGTGATAGGGTATAGCAAATGGAGTAACTGAGAGTCTCAGAAAGGAAAAAGGAGAGTGAGTCTCTCCATCGCTTGGGGCTGGGGGTTTATATTAGAAAGGGGTCTAGGGTACATGTTCTTTCAGTAATCCAGGGTAGGGTCTGATCCAAGGTGAGTTACAGGTGAATAGTAGGTGTTATTCTGGGGTAATGATGCCAACATCAGCTGAGGTTTGCTTGAAGCTAATGTCTTGGAACATGTTTGGGATCTGGCTCTAAGATGTTATCAGGTGTTTGAGGCCCTAGAACAAAACTTGGAGAATAGTTAACTTCTTGCTTTCCCCTTGGAGTGGAAACATAGCTTTTTTTTTTGGCTTATTCAGATGCAAAATATAGAACATGAGTAAATGGGGCCTAGTAGAAAAACAGTAGAGATGGAACCTTTCTAAAATGGAGTCCCTTCAGCTTCCCTACCTCAGTAGCACAGAAAGATGTGTCCAGTTAAAAATTATTACATGGGTGAAAGAAACAATGTAGGAAGTAAGTTTCATTATGTGTGTTTATGTGTGTGACTCACAGAGAAAAAGACAGAGAGAGATAGGTAGAGAGAGAGAATATGATGGATAAAAACTAAGTAATTCTTAGGCGAGTAGGAGTAAGCAGGATATTGTAAAAAAATGTGTTTGTCTCCTCCTTGAGGTCAGAAATCTGGAATAATTTTACCTCGTATAATTTGTTTGAAAATTATCATAATTACATGAGTAGGACTAAAACTAGAAATACAACTGAAAAGGAATTTCTTGTCAAAAGTATGATCATAAGACTTATGGGACTCTACCACACAGATCACATTCTCCCAATGTATTCTATAAACACCGAAAGACACAGAATTTTATAAAAGTAGGAATAGTGCTTAGAGGTCACCTGAGATACAAAAAATTCTGATTGTTTTCTCAAATATATATATATAAATATATAGTGAGAAAAAAAATTTGAGAAATATATATATATATATATATATATATATATATATATATATATATAGTGAGCACAACTGTCAGACTCTTGCAAATGAGGCATGCGGGGCATTAAGAATCGTTGACTTAGACCCTGCCCTCAAAAGACTTTCTGCCTAATGGAGGAAGCTTCTACTTACTTCACATGTCTGGGATTGCTTACAATACACTTAACATTGTCCGGGCTATATTATCTTTAATTCATATGATCACATGCATGTTTCTGATTTTTGACTTTTGGGAAAATGGAAAAACACCCAACAATTTGACATAGATGCTTGACAGAGTCTCTAGAATCAATTTCATAAAACATATTGATATTCATGCCCAAATCTATATTTTCTGATATAAGATGGTATATGTTTTGACACAACTTAAAGGCGGCTACACCAAAGATGATGTGCCTGTTTTGATGACATGAGGGAGAGCAAGGTGGTTCTATGGGTTTCTCCCGTTGCATATTCTTCCATGTCAAACTTTTCCAGGAAAATGATAAACCTTTTATATAAATGTGTTACTTTTCAGCTTTACAGAACAAAAACAAAACAAACACTGGACTGGTTATTAGCTACTCAAAGTTTTTATGTGAAATCTAATTTGCTTCCATTTTTTTTCCTTAAAATAATACCAAACAAAACAATATCTCCAGCACTTTAGGTGGCAGAGATGAAAGATTAGTGGTAAAGGGAAAATGCATATTCCTAGGAACATTTTACATTCTTTGTCCAGGAAAGTAACACTCCCACCCCCAAAAGAAACCTCACTGGCATATTAATATCTTCTAAATATAGGAAAAATAAACTTCTATAACCTGACTCTTCAGAATAGTATAAAACGGATCACAAATAAATGAATGTGTATAGATTCATTTGAAGTGGTGTGTGGAAACCTTATTTTGTGAAGAGAACTATGTAAAACTAGCTCACATTTCTTTGAGAGTATTTCAGAGACATTAAATTGGAACTGGCTCCAACCTCAAATTCATTTGCTTGATATTAAGGTTAGATTAAGGAACATTTCCTTAAAATAGAATACTAACAAGGTTCCCAGATGGCTCAATCGGCGAAGCATCTGACTTAGGCTCAGGTCATGATCTTGCAATTGGTGAGCTGGAGCCCCACATCGGGCTCTATGCTGTCAGCATGGAGCCTGCTTCAGATCCTCTGCCTTCCTCTCTCTCTCTCTGTCCCTTCCCTGCACTCTCTCTCTCTGTCTCTCTCTCTCAAAAATAAATAAGCATTTAAAAAACTTAAAAAAAAAATAGAACACAAATAAATGTGTGGTATGACTGCTAAGGATCTGAGGGCCCATGAGAGATGCTTAAAGTGCCCCCGACTGAGAGGACTACAATCACTCATCTGCTAAAGTCACTTGCTTGATGCAAAAATTACCAAAAGTTGGTAGAATTTCCTTCCCTAACAAGTCATTTAATACTTATGAAACCAAAGAAACAAACAGTAGAAACACAGCATAAAGGAACAAAAAAGTTGCACAGAATAAAACACAAGCATCCTCAAGCACCCCACCGGTCCTTTTCCACCGAGAACTAAAGAACACTTCATATTACTTTTTCTTTGAATATCTAAACTTCTTTTTTCCTTGCTAAGTAAATTACTGGCTGCCTTGAAATAGCAATTTAATACTTCTTCAGAATGAAGTTCTTTTAAAAAGTGCAGTAATTCTCTGCTGCATCTATTAAACCAACACATGTTTACTTTCTTTGACCGTGGTTATTTGTGCACACCTTAAATGAGTTTCTATCTTGGTCACATTATTCATGTCATTAAATTGCCTTTTACTGAATTTACCTGCCACCTCCTGAGGGGAACAGCCAATTGTCAAGATTAAATAGCTTTCTCATCTCTATGGGATTTACCCCTTCAAAAAAAGCAAAATGCTTGGCTTTTGCCGAAAGCTGAATATTGAGTTTGCCTGCAGGACAACAAAGAAAGTCTCACCGGGGCCCTAATGTATGTTCAATATGGGAAAAATTATGGACTAATGAGAGCAATAGGGCTTCAGCTACTAAAATTGTTCATGAAAAGGTAGGATTGGGCAAAACCTTAAAATTACATAAGATTTCATACTTAAATTAAGACCTTTAATCCCGGTCATTATATTATTATACAATGAATATAATTTTTCTAATGCAGTTAACACGTTTCTTTACTTTAAAACAATGCTGATATTTTGACCTATTAAATAAAAACCAGCAAATACTATGTAATAGAATATGCTTTTGAATCAGGATCCTCAATCTCACATTCCCCCAAATCTGAAAAGAATTCAATACTGGCTAAGCACAGATATTGCTTTACATAGAACTTAGGTTACAAGAAGTTCTTTGAACTACAAAACTGCCTGTTATAGGTGACCACTGAAGAGCTAAGCAATTTTAGCGTCAGGAAAATGAATTTGCCACTTAGTGCTAGAGCAGTGTTTGCAAATGGTTCTTGTCTGAATCTGTGCATCATAACTCTATGTGTATAGGAACTCTAGAAGGAAACGAAGGACTGGAATAGGAGGAAGAAGAGAGGGAGAAGAGTGGCCTTCTGTTTAAGTCAATTAAATCATAACTTCTTTTGCAAAATGAAACATTGGGAGCCCCATATTCATTTTCAAATTTCCTCCCAGGGATGGAAGACCATAAGAATTCAGTTATATAAGTAATTAAACAGTACGACACCAACAAGGTATGCTTTGATTCTTTGGGTTTTGTTTTTTCAAGACCATTCTTTCATTTTGTTCTGTTCTCTCAATGAATTGTCAGTGGAGGATAACTTAAGGAACAAAAATCACAGTCTTCATATACATTTATATTTCAAAAGTTTCTTGTCCAAATTAGCTAATAGGAATGACTACTCTAATTTTTAATTTTTTTTTTAATGTTGAGAGACAGAGACAGAGACAGAGGCAGACAGAGCACGAGCAGGGGAGGCACAGAGAGAGAGGGACACACAGGATCCGAAGCAGGCTCCAGACTCCAGCTGTCAGCACAGAGCCCAACATGGGGCTCGAACCCACAAACCACAAGATCATGACCTGAGCCAAAGTCAGACACTTAATTGACTGAGCCACCCAGGTGCCCCATCTACTCTAATTTTTAGTTCCAATAAACATGTAAATTTTTAAATAAATACTTTATTCTTTATCCTGTAAAAACTCACAGTAAAAATTATTTATGTTTTTTTTCTTTACCTAATTTAACCCTCATTAATATTCTGGCAGCCAGGAACTATAAAGATTTCTGAGACAAATTATAGCATGTTCAAACATACTACTGCAACTTTAAGAATATTATTTCTTCTCTCTTGAATATTATTGCATCATGAGGGATTGCAAATTGTATTTTTATAATAATTTTTTTACAATTTTGTAAGTGTTATATGTTGAGAAGCATCAGCTAAAGTCCAAAATCTTGAACATTTTTTTCTGGAAGAGTAGATTATTAAATTCCACTCTAGAGTTAGATAAAAGGGCTAAAAAGTTCAAAAGAATAGCTCTGATTTAAATTGCATGGTTGTCTATAGACCCAATTGAAAATAATTAAATATCTATAAATGGAGCAAGATATAATGACATTGACGAACAGCATGCTTTCTTTAAGACAATCTATATTGCATTAACTTTATTGGAAACCAAAGCAGAGAGTGAATAATGTATATTCATATTTTATTTTGTGAGGTTCATCTGGATTTCATATGCAAACAAAGATGAATCAGAAAACTTGGGAATGATACAACTATCCTTACACTGAAAGGAAAGCCCAGTCATGCTAGGTTGAGTGACAGTGAGAAATTCCTTCCTTCTTTTTTAGGTTCTTTGGCTTGTCTAATAATAAACTTGAAAAGGAAGACTAACAAGAGAAAAGCAAATTTAATTTCATACATATGGGAGCCCCATGAAGTATGAGACTCCCAGGCACTCAGGTAATTGAGGTTTGTATACTATCCAGAGCTTAGGAGAAGGGGCAGAGGTCTGGGACTTCAAAGGGAGGAAGACAATTCACAGAGAGATGAGAAAAGCAAAAGTTTGGTAAATAAATGGTTGCCATGCCATACAGAAAAGTCATTGGGATTAAAGTTATCTCTGGTAATTGCTTTGTGGTTCTGGCCCCTATCTAAATTCTTTTAGGCAGTTTAAGGGGAAAGGCATAAAGCTTTCCTAAGTCTGCTGGGTCTTAACTGCCTTATGCTCAAAACAACTCACATGTCAATGTGGCACACTTGGATGGCATACTCTGCTCCCGCTCTGGAGTATAGATTAGGAATGGACCAAAGACTTGTAAATTCTCATTTCTTAGAAGATGACAGAATTTCTACATCATCTTGAAATTTCATATTTATATTTTGTTTTTAATTTCATTCTCCTGCTTGCCTCCAATGCACAAGTAGATAACGTTTCTATTCATGAAAATTCTATCTTCGACAGATGATTTTGTTTTAATGTTTATTTTATTTGATTTGAGAGAGAGAGAGAGAGAGAGAGAGAGAGAGAGAGTGAGAGAGAGAGAGAGAGAGAGAGCACAAGCAGGGGAGGGGCAGAGAGAGAGAGGGAGACACAGAATCTGAAGCAGGCTCCAGGCTCTGAGTTGTGTACACAGAGCCCAACGCGGGGCTCCAACCCATGAGCCTTGAGATCATGACCTAAGCCAAAGTTGGACGCTCAACCGACTGAGCCACTCAGGTGCCCCCAGATTTTGTTTTAAATGAGCACCACAAGAAAAGTGATTTCTGTCAATGGCAAGGTATTCAAAAGCCAAAAGACAAGGCCCTGGAAAATGAAATGGTTCAAAACTATGTGGCCTTTTTGGAATAAGAAAGTAAACCTCTCACAAATTCTGGACCTTAAGAGAAGAATCACAAAGGTCTTCAATCATTGCATTTTAAGTTTTCAATATATTTATAGCTCCTCTACATTCAGAATATAAATAATGGACATTCTACATTCTTTGTAGAATAATTTATAATGGGCTAAATTTACTGACTATAAAAATTACATAATCTGGACCAAATATTTAAAAGAAAATGTGGACAAATAACAAAAATCACCATCCATCCAGTGCACAGTGGACAAACTCATATAGCAAAATTCAGTCTTATTGGACTGATGAGGGAGAGGATGACATTTGGGGTCTCTAAAGCTACTCCAAATTGAGGGACTGGACTGCAAAAAGGTTCAGAGGGGATCAACTCCCCTAAGTTCTGTGTCTGACTACTTATTCTTCTACCCAAATGGATTAATAAACACTGGATTCACCCTTCCATGTGAAACAACTAAATAACCAGACTTACTATATGGCACAATGGTTCTTTAGACAGTGGACATCAGGCAACAAAATTTCTGAGAGGAGAGAAAAACATAAGTCATATGATTGCCCACCATTCTACTCCACTCCACTGCATGGGGTAGAGACAGGGAACTGAGGCAGAGCCCCTCAGGCTGTCAAAGTCAAGCACGTCAACTTGGGAATTTGGGGAAGCTGTGACTGCTGCGGTTCCCAGGACAAGAATACAGAGAGGAGAGAACTTCTCACAGAGAGGACACTGGAAATCTTCAAAGAAGCCTCCTCAACTATTAGTTGAATATTGATCACTACATGCACAGAAGGAAACTATTTTAGGTTGAGGAAAGAACCAACCAAATGGATTACAGGCGATTACAGACTTAGGAAAGCTTGGGTCTAGGAAACCAACCAAATGGATTGGTCTAGCACTCACACAAGACCAAGAATAACACCAGCTCCCATAAACCAGAGTAGAAGACCTCATAAGTCACATGGCAATGTGCTAAGAAAGAACTTGTCTTGTCAGTGGAGGAAATTAAACCTAGACTGAACATCCTTCTGGTCTTATCTAGTAAAATATAAAAGTAAGAACTAGAAGGACCAATCTGTTTCCAAATAACTTTAAGGCATTCTAGGACAAGATTCAGGGACAATTTTAGAAACCTAAAAATCTGCAGAACCCAATAACATAAACTTCACAAAGCCATGTCATCCAATAAAAAAATTACCAGGTATTTAAAGAGGCAGGAAAGCACAATCCACAATGAGAAATTCAGTCAATCCAAACTGAGCCGTAAAAGTCGCAGATGGTTGACTTAGTACATAGGAATATTAAATTAGTTATTATTTTAATTAATAATTGATTAGTTTAATTAATCTTCATTAATATTAAGTTGGTTATTATTTTGAGAAAAATATATAACATTTTAATACTATGTTTATTGATTACATATTAAATGATAATAATGTTGATATTGGGTTAACTAAAATATATAATTAACATTAATTTTGCTATCTTTTTACTCTTTTCAATGGCTACTATAAAGTTTTCAAATGCCTATATGCTTACATGTGTGGCTCACAGTATATTTCCAATGGATAGCATTGGTCCCAGAGATGTGGAAACTGGGTCTTAGATAGGTAATATGACCTGCCCATAATCATGATGAAAGGTAGTGCGTGGGCTGATACCAAATGCAGGTCACCTGACTCCACTTCCATAACAGGGATGCTCTTGCTACTGTTCTTCTGTAAGAATTCCCAATTCAAGGATGCACCCATATTGTGTACTCTGACGTACAATTATAAAGGACATGAAATAAGAGGGAGTATGGCAGGGCCTGGGTGCTCTTTTTTAGCAGAAATTGTTCCCTATGTAATGATCACTGTATTTCTTTAATTCATTTTATTTCTAATTTGTACCTATTAGCATGAGATAATTATGGCCTTATCAAAAATCTCTTTTGCTCAAATGTGTTTTAAAACTTTCTTAATAGAAAAAAGGCTACCTAAGGGCATAAAAACTGCTGAGGCATAAACTGTAGCAACCAAAATTTCAACGATGCAGCATTGAGGGATTAGCACAAATAAGTTTTAGTGAGTAGCACTGGGTGCAAAGTGGCTCGAGTTACACAATCTGATTTAAGAATCAGAATCAGAATCAAAATCAGAATCAGAATCTTTACAGATTTCAGAATGCTGTTTCAATGATGTCCTTAGTTAGGAAAGTAAGAAATCCTCTGGAGAAAGCTCAGATCTCCTACCTAGAAAAATGTACACACACACAATCTTTGAATTTGCAAACAATTTCAAACGGCTCATGCCAGGTCTCCTGATCTTTAGGTGGCCACCTGCTGAGGTGCAGGTTAAGAACTTCTCTATCCTACTTTAGTGCCCCTACCTACCAAGCCTAAGCAGTAAGTGCAAGGATAAAGGTGCATTATGTAGCTTTTCTCTAGTCAGTGCTTACAGGTGATTAGAATAATTGCATAAAATAAGTGATGATCCCAGAGGGAAGAACAGGCTCTATCCTAATATTATTGGCAAGAAAACCTAATATTATTGACTTGAAAAGATGCAAGCTGGGGATGCCATACCAATGTCATGTAAAGTGGGCTTCAAAAGAAAGCATATCACCAGAGATATGAGGGAAGTTTCTTTTTTTTTTTTTTTTTTTTAAATTTTTTTTTTCAACGTTTTTTTATTTATTTGTGGGACAGAGAGAGACAGAGCATGAACGGGGGAGGGACAGAGAGAGAGGGAGACACAGAATCGGAAACAGGCTCCAGGCTCTGAGCCATCAGCCCAGAGCCTGACGCGGGGCTCGAACTCACGGACCGTGAGATCGTGACCTGGCTGAAGTCGGACGCTTAACCGACTGCGCCACCCAGGCGCCCCATGAGGGAAGTTTCTTAATGATGAAGTGGTCAAATCGCTGTGAAGGAAAACCTAAGAAAATTTGTCCCTCAGAAAGGTACTTCAAAGAACATGATGAAAAAAAAATTAACAGTACTTAATCCTTAATCCATAGTTGGGAATTTTTATAAGAATATTGACCCTTTGGGGGCTCCTGGGTGGCTCAATTGGTTAAGCATCCAGCTCGGGTCATGATATCACAGTTTGTGGGATCGAGCCCCATGTCAGGCTCTACACTGACAGTATGGAACCTGCTTGGGATTCTCTCTCGCTCCCTCTCTCTCTCTGCCCCTCTCTTGTTCTCTCTCTCACTCTATCTTTCAAGTAATAATAATAAGTAAATAAATAAATAAAATCAAAACTTTGAATATTACTACCACAGAAATTAACTTATTTTTACATTTATGAAATACTAAATAATACACACTAAATGAAAAACAAGCGCACACACACACACACACACACACACACACACATTCTTTTCAGGCACATAAGGAATATACACCATGATAGATCATATGCTGGACAATAAAATATGTCTTAATGCATTTTACATGATTAAAATCATGCAGTATATTCTCAGGAAAATGAATTGAACTAGAAATTAGTAACAAAAAGATATCAGAAAAATTCTCAAGTGATTGAAATTAAATAGAATACAGTAAAACCTTGAATTGTGAGTAACTTGTTCTGTGAGTGTTCCGCAAGACAGGCAAACATTTCTAACAAATTTTAACTTGATAAATGAGCAGTGTCTTGCGATACAAGTATTATGAGGCCGAATGTCACATGGTCACAACTGAGCCAATGGTTCTTGATATTCACTTTGATATACAAGTGCTTTGGGTCACAAGCATGTTTGCAGAACTCATTATGTTCACAAACCAAGTTTTTACTGTACTTCTAAATAACCATAGATCAAAGAAGAAAGAATAAGAAAAATTAAGCAATATTTCAACCTGAATTAAGATAAACAAAAAAATACCCCCAAATTTATGAGGAAATGTTAAAACAATTTTAGAGGAAAATTTATACTTAGATTTAATACTTAGAAAATAAAATCATTTGAAACTAATTTAAAAGATTCTACTCTAAGAAAACTAGAAAATTCAGTGTAGGTGCAAGAAAGAAAATAAGAGAATGAAATTAAATGAACTAAAAAATAACAAACAAGAAGGGAAAATAATATAGCCAATAGAAGCTTTTTTGGGGGAAAACATCAATGAAGTTGAAAAATCCCATGTAGAATGCATCAAGAAAATAAAATTACTAAAATTATGAATGAGAAGATATGTCTATTATATCTATAAACATTACAGTTTTAAAAGGAAATATCAACATCATCATGATCCCTAAATTCAACAATTTATATACTCTCCTTTAATGAACAAAACTTATTAAAATGAAATTAAGAATAGAAAGTCTATATCTATTAAAAATTGAATTATTGTCTGTCTTTTGTCAAAGAAATACTAGGGGCACGTGGGTAGCTCAGGCGGTTAGGCATCTAACTCTTGAACTCAGCTCAGGTCTTGATCTCATAGTTGTGAGTTCAAGCTCCACGTTGGCCTGCACTGGGCATGAAGCCTACTTAAAAAACAAAAACAACAACAACAACAAACACAAACACAACTAGAAAACACTAGGCACTATTTAGTTCACTCACTGCTCTATGTTATGAAACATTTAAGAAGGAAATTATCCCAATCTTATAAAAATTTTTTCAGAAAATAGAAAAAAAAATCATTTTCCAAATTATTTTCTGAAACCACGATAATACTGATAACAAAATATGAAAGGGATATTACAATAAAAGAAAACTACAAAGCAATACTATACATGAACATAATACAAAATTCATCAATTGAACATTAGAAATAAAACCTAGGGGGGACGCCTGGGTGACTCAGTTGGTTAAGTGTCTGACTTCGGCTCAGGTCATGATCTTGCGGTCTGTGAGTTCGAGCCTCATGTCGAGCTCTGTGCTGACAGCTCAGAGCCCAGAGCCTGCTTCCAATTCTGTGTCTTCCTCTCTCTTGGCACCTCCCCCCTCACTCTCTCTCTCTTTCTCTCTCTCTCTCTCTCAAAAATAAATAAATATTTTTAAAAATTTTAAACAAAAAGAAGAAATAAAACCTAGTGATATATAAAATGACAAGCTATTATGACCAAATTAAGTTCATGCCAGGAATGCATGATCATTTCAACAAATATAATAAAAGTATAAATAAGAAATATGTAGTTACAATAGATTCAATAAATGACAAAAATTAACATCCATACATAAGAACTCTCAGCAAAAACAGGAAAAGAAGGGACTTTGTGAGTCTGGTTATGGGTCCTTATAGCTACCAGAAAACTTAATGGTGAAATATTAAGTGATTTCTCCCTGAGACTGAGGAAAGGAAAGGTGTCCACACTCCACACTCCTAGTCAGCATTGTGCTACTGAACCTAGTCAAATGAAACAAGTCAGTGAAATAAGGCAAGAAAATGAAAAGCACATAATAGTTTAAAAGAAAAACACGCAACCATATTTATTCCCAGACAAAACAGCTGTGTATATATGACATTTTTAAGGATTCCACAACAAAATATTGTAGGAATAATATGCAAATGTCACAAGATTGAAGGATACAAAGTAAATATTCAATATTTGATCATATTTCTAAAAATTGGCAACAAACAATTGCAAAATGTATTGCCATTTGCAATTGTAGCAAAATACATAAATTGCACTGAATTAAATTTAACCAAAAATGTGCAAATCTGATACACTAAAAATTATAAAACATTGCACAGAGAAATTTTCAAAAATCTATGTAAATGAAAGATACATCAGGCTGGGACTCCTGGATGGCTCAGTCGGTTAACTGTCCAACTCCTGATCTCGGCTCTGGGTTCGAATCCCACATTCGGCTCTGTGCTAACAGCATGAAGCCTGCCTAGGATTTTCTACTTCTATGTCCCTCCCCTACTTGTTCTCTCTCTCTCTCTCTCTCTCTCTCTCTCTCTCTCTCTCTCCCTCTCCCTCTCAAAAATAAATAAACATTAAAAAAGATATCAGGCTTATTGCTTGGAGGATTTATAATTGTTGAGGTGTCAAATCTCCTCAAACTTTTCAGGAGAGGCAATGTTATATCAATCCAATTCCAATAGACATTTTACAGGTACTAATATGCTGACTTTAAAATATATGTAGATATACAAAAAAGTTAGGAAAATAAAAACATTTTGAGAAGGAATAAATTTTAGACATTATACCACCTAATTTCAAGAACTACTATAAAAGTCTGTTAAAATATATAATCTGAAGTTATCATAAGGATGTACAAATAATAGGTCAATGACAAAATCATAATGCCAGATATAGACCCACACAATTACACGGAATTGGTTTTCAACAGAGGCTCTGATGCAATCCAATGGGAAAAGAATCGTGTCTTTTTTTTTTTTTTTTTTTTTTTTTTTTTTTAGCAAATAATGTTGAAATTATTTACTGGATATCCATATGGAAAAATGAAATAAACACACACACCAAAAAACCGCTGACCCCTATATCATACCAACCACAAATAATTAATTTGAGTTGATCATACACATAAAGATAAAGGCTAAAATAGTGATGCTTTTAGAAGCGTATATACAAAATGGTTTTACAACTTTGTGATTATGAAAACATTTGTTAGATATGGAAAACAAAAACCACTAATTATTAAAAGATGATTTATTGGATTTCACCAATATGAAAAAAAAACTGTTTGCTTTACAAAGAGTACGATAAATAAAAAGAAAAGGCAAACTGTAGATTAGAGTTGCTAAAATTAAAGAGTTTAAAATTCCAAGAGCAGTGCATGATGTGGAAAAGCTAGATCGCTCTTACCTTGCTGGTCACAGTAAAAAAAAAAAAAAAAAAAAAAAAAAAAAAAAAGGTGCAAACACTCTCACAAACAGGTGGCCTGTGTTTTGTAAAAATGTTAAACTATACCTATTTTATAACCCAGCAATTACAATCAAAATGAGAGAGGAGGAGAGATTTACAAAAGAATTGCAAACCAATATCCAAAAACAGATTTATAAGAATGTTCCTAGCAACTTTATTTCATAAGACAAAGGCTGAAACCAATGCCCCATGAGCAAGTAGAAGGATAAAACATATTATGGTTTCTTCATACAATGGAATATTACTCAGCACGAAAAAGGAGTCATCTACTGATTCAAAAATATTGACGAATTTGAGACTTTTTACTAAGTTAGAGAAACTGTGCACAAAAGTGTATACACTGTATGATTCTTTTTATAAAAATTTAAAGAACTCCCAAAAGTAAACTATGGTGGTAGAAATAAGAAAAGTGTTTACTTTTGAATGGGTTTGGGCTAAAAAGGGACACTCAGGGAATTTCTGAAGTGATGTAAATATCTGTATCTGTATCTTAATCTACATATATTTTCCCCAACTCAATCTGGCTATACACTTAAAATTTGTGTATTCTCTTATATATAAATAATAGCTTTAAATAGTCACATCTGGAGTCAGTGAAAGAGCATCAGTACTCTGAATGTGTTTCCACCTAGAAGTGGCCCTATTTGCTGTTTAGCTCAGGTCTGAGGACACACAAATGAAAAAAGTATGCATTTTCTCACCACTTAGCCTCCTCCAGAAGTTAAAACAGGTCATTTCAGAGAACTGTGCATTTTTCTTTCCCTTTCTTCCTTGTTTTTTTCTTTCTCCTTCCTTTCTTCCTTCCTCTCTTTCTCTCCCTTCCTCTTTCTTTCTTTCTTTCTTGCTTGCTTGCTTGCTTGCTTCTCTCTCTCTTTTTGTACAAGGTTTCAGGTATCCTAGAACCAATCTGCTTTCTCTGGTTCTCTACATCCTAAAACCAGACACCTGCATTAGGAAGTTGTTGCAGGGACCTCCTCTGGTAACAATTTCCTCCTTGTATCTTGATTCTATTCCACTTCTTTGGTCTCCATAACTCCTAGATAGTAGCACTGCTCTTACAGCTGGGGAGAAACATGCCTTTGGTAAGAAAAAGCCTTTGTCCTTACAGGAAGCAGTCCTGAGGCTTCCTCCAAAAGGCCTCGGCTGCCCCAGTAGATCAGAATCCTGATCCTAGCAACTCTCCAGCAGAGGAAGGAGATGCATAGAGCCAAACTGGGTGCCTTTAGCTCCCATAAGTGACTTCAGTAGGGCCAGCCTCGCACCGGCAACACCCCTCCTGTACGCTCGGTTCACTCATGGTCCTGGACTCACCTGGTCCAGCTGGGCTGAGGCCCAGCGCCAGCAGAAGAGGGAGCAAAGGAGTGCACCCGCCGGGTTGAACTGCACGCTGCCGCCTGCCTGGGTTCTCCTTCCCTCGCTGCCTTTGCTCTCCCTCCTCCTCCACGTCCTGTCACTCCTGGTGCCGAGCCTACCCTGAGCCCTCCCCAGCAGCCGACAGGGATAGACTAATCGATGAAACCAGGAGCCTGGCGCCTGGAATCCGCTTTGCCAGTGATGTCACTGGGGGCCTATGAGAGCCCTGCCCGGGATTGTTGGGCGCCTGCCGCTGCTCCCCAGGCCCGAGGGTGCGTTGTGTCTGCAGCTGGAGAGGGAGGGGAAGCGCAGCGTTGGCCCCGCGCGCTCCGGTCACCCGCTGCACACCTAATGAGGCCAATCGTTCATTCCTGCTGCTGTCAGGGATGGGGACGGTCAGTCAGGGTGGGGAAGAGAAATCCAACCTGCGAGTAGTGGAACCTGAGTACTTCGCAGGAGAGGGCACCGAATTCACTGGGCAGGACTATCAGACGCTTAGAGTCCCAGGCAGGTGTCCCTCACCTGACTACACAGTGTTTGAAAGAACAGTGTTCTAAAGAGAGTATTTAAAATATTGTTTTGATTAAAGAGGCGTAGTAATCTGAGACAGACTCTGAGGGATTTAGGGAGCAGGAGGGAACAACATCCAGAAATGTACACTGAGGCCAAGTGGCATTTGCCAACTCCATATTTGGTCTCCTCTCCTCTGGTGAAACTCATCACACAGGAATAATCAAATAAAAAATACATTGGTAATTAACTCACAGAGGTGGGGTTGCAGTACTGGGGGTATTATGCTTTGTATTTTTTTTTTTTTTATTTGTTCCAAATTTCCTATAAAAATGCAGCCCTCAACGATTTTTATTTTGAAAAAAATCTTATTTCTTTTTTTAAAAAAAATTTCAATTTGCTATTTGTTGGAACACATGCATATCATCTCCTATTCAAAGTTTTATTTTGAAGAGAAGCAGTTTTACTAACCCATTGTCTTCTTTTAATGAGATTTAAGTTTAAAACATAAATACAGGACAGACGTAATGACTTTAATAGCCATTAAAATATATGAGTAGTTGTGCAAGCTGGGTACTTGCCTTTGGGTAACAGTAGAATTCACAACAGATATAACTAGGCATACACAAATGGACTCACATGTGATTTCCATGTTATTTGGGAGGAAAACCACAGCACACTTTGTTAACAACAGACTCTGGAGACTTCTATTTCCAGGAAAGATGGATACTTTCATCCTTATTTACATTTACATTTAAAATTACATTTAGATGTAATTTTCTCTTTTCTTCTCATTAGATACAAATAAAACATTATATAAAAAATCATAAAAAGATTCTTGGGGTGCCTGGATGCTTGGTCAGTTAAGCCTCTGACTTTGGCTCAGGTCATGATCTCGCTGTTGGTGAGTTCAAGCCCCGCATAGGGCTCTGCGCTGATGGTGTGGAGTCTGCTTGGGATTTTGTCTCTCCTTTTCTCTGACCCTCCCCTGCTTCTGCGCTCTCTCTCTCTCTCTCTCTCTCTCTGGAAATAAGTAAATAAACTTTAAAAAATACAAAAAATTATAAAAAAGATTCTTAAGGGCAGCAACTATAAGGGTCATCATAAGGGAGATCTTTGCATGATGAAATAGTTCTGTATCTTGATTGCATTTGCAGTTATCCAATCTCTCCATATAATTCAAATGAGAAACAAATTATCACCAACCAGGATGCCTTAAACAACAGAAATTTATTCTCTTACAATGCTGGAGGACAGAAGTCCCAAATCAGTACCACTATGCCAAAATCAAGATATTGGCAAGTCTGCTCTCCCTCCACAGCTTCTAGAGAATTCCTTAATTGCCTCTTCCAGTTTCTAGTGACTAGAGACATTCCTTGGCTTGTGATTACATCTTTCTTGCTTCTTTTCACCAATGCCTTCTCTTCTATGTTTGTAAACAATCAAGCATAGCTTCTCTGTGATATCATTTAGGGCCCAACTGGATAATCCAGGATGATTGCCATAATTCAAGATCCTTAACTTCATCAGATCTTTTACATTATAAATTAATAGTCAGCCCTTTTGCAATATAAAGTACTATTTTCAGATTCTTGGGATCAGGAATTGACTATGTCTTCCGGAAGCCATTTTTAAAAACCTACCACAGAACTCTGCACACACATTGGAGCGATGTCAAATTCCTAGTTGTGATATTGTACAATGATTACGTAAGATAAAGCCATTAGGAAAAATTGGGTGATGGGCACACAGGACCTTTCTGTAGTATCTTTCCAGTCAACATGAAAATATAATTATTTCAAAATAAAAAAGTAAAAACGAAATGTAAAACAGAAGTAGGTCTCTATGGTAAATATATGTATTTGAATATATATATGAATCAAAGTTACTGAAGAAACAGCCAGTACATGAGGGACACTCTGACCCTCTTTTTTGTCCCCATGAAAGCAGGAAATGAGTTTCCCGTGTGAAGGTACCCTCTCTGTGCCAGAGATAGCGAATTCAGGACTAAGAAGGCTGTATAAACAAACTTTGATACTTTTTCACTAATTTGCTACCCCAATCCCAAGCCCTATTGTTTTGTCAATTCTTCACAAGTATATTATTTCCTTGTCTAACAAGTATTAAAATGGTCCGCCTTGGTCACTTCTGGGAGTTTCCTATCTTTAAGTCTCCTGTATCTACAAAATTGTTTGTTTTTTTTCTCCTATTAATCTGTCTCATGTAAATTTAATTATTAGACCAGCCAAAAAATCTAGAAGGGAAGAAGGGAAAATTTTTCTGCCCCGGTACCCAGAAAAAATGATTTCAGGAAAATCCAAAATTTACACTGACAGCCCACCCTCCATAGTCTAATGGGACTGGGAGACACTTACATCAATCAGAGTTTCAGTGTAAATAATTCAGTCGGGATTATGATTTAATTTGGGGAATGTCTGAGTGCATAATTAAGTTTGGCCCTGGTTTTGCTATACTTCTTCTTTTATTTCTTTAAGGTTCTTAATTATATTAATGTTCACCAACTATTGAGAGTGCCTTGTATTAGAGTTATAGTACCTGTTGCTAACAAGAAAGCTACACAATCAAGGCATTAAGCTTACCTTAAGCTCTTCAAATTTAACACTTTTGCAGTGAAATATGTTGATATGGCATTTCACCCCTTTCACCATCTTTAAAATTGCCTATTTTTATGTTTTACTGAAGACACTATCCTGTGCTTTATTTTGTTTTGTTTTAATTTACTCACTCAGAAAACCTGCAGTATTAGAACAACATTAAAGAAGGCATTAATATTCACTATGTCAAGTCTCCACTGATAGATTGAGCTATAAAATTGCTCCAATACTTTTGGAAATTCATCTGCAAAACCTACAATAAAATAATTTGTGTTAGATCTTTGTGGCCTTTACTCCAAGAAATGTCAGGGGTCTTAATTATACTGCAGGTTATCTGACTCATGAAATCAGATCACCCAAATGTGCCTCTGAACAAACTATTTTGTAAAATCAAAACTGAAATCTCAGGCAAAATCCCACCCAAAGTTGCCCTCACACAAATAGCATTATCAATAAATACCTGGTACTTAAATAGTTTTAGTTGAGTAGAAAAGAAGTGAGTTATTGTAGTGTATGTGTGTGTGTGTGTATGCATACATACATATATAAGTATACATGCATATTCATATATTTATTTATACATCATAATATATAAATACACTCTAAGTACATGTATGCAAATACCTAAATACAAATACAATATAAATAGAAATAATCACCTAAAATATCTTTTGCCCATCCAATCTCCATTATCACTTCTAAAATAAAAACTGATTTTCCTTTGAGAAAAAAAAATCCTCGTCTTTCTTAATCCTGTGTGTGTTTGCTTATTTGTTTATTTGTTCTCACAGTTTTATTGAGGTATGGTTGACAAACAGCAATTCTATATATTTAAGTTTCAAATGTGAGTTTTTCAAGGTGTAGAGCATGCTTTTATATACATATACATTGTGAAATGATTACAACAATCGAGTTAATTAACATACCCAACATCTCATGTAGTTACCATTGTGTGCTTGGTGAGAATACCCTAAGATCTACTCTCTTAGAAAATTCCAAATATACAATACTAACTATAATCATCGTGCTGTCCAGTAGATCCTCTTGTGTTTAAATGGAGTTAAACTCACCCAATTTTTATAGGTACACACTTGCCTCAAACCTGGTCGATTGCCATATTCTCTCTCAAGTCACAAAGTTGGAGTCAAGCACAGACTTTTATCAGGATCGAAAGAGATAGCATGTGTATAGATTTATAGTACAAAAGTACACATAAAATATCCCGTCAACCTCTGAGGACTTTCCAGAGCACATTTGAAATTCCGTTTTACTTTATTCTTTCTGGCTTCTGTGAAAGTGACGGCAGCTGTCTGGTCCATTTAATTTTTCCTCCTCTCTTTATAACGTGTGATTTCACTCTTTGGCAAACCTTGGGTTCATTCGATTAAATGAGTCTTCAAAGTTCAATTCCACACTGAGTCTTGTCTTGTGGTTTATTTTTCATCTTTATGATCTTCAGTTTCAGATAATAAATATTGGGATTTTGTAGATTTTCCTGCATTGCCTCATTGAAATGATCAAAGGCACATTTCCTTTTATGGTATGGTAGTCTGTCAAGGGACTGTAAAAGCCATGTACCATATAAGTCTGTATCTAAATCAGGTCTGTATCATTTTTATTTGATTATATGTCTTACTATTACATCCACTCTACTTTATTTCCATGCTGTCGAAGGAAATCAATCTGCCCACAAACAGCTACCTGGAGTTATACTGACACCTCAGCCATTCACAGAAAAATCCAAAGTTTCAAATGGGGACTGCGTCTCTTTGAAAAGAACTGATTGAACAAACTTTTGACTAAGATTGAATACAAATGTAATTGACAGTAAAGCTTGGTCTTTATAACATTCTGACACCCTCACAGCAGGCAAGACAAAACCCAAGTAGTATTATACTGTATGGAAAATGAAGCACAGGGAGTTAAAGTAATATCCCCAAAGTCACCCTGAATGATGATCAGTGAGTTGAGATTGTGATACAGAACAACAGAATCCAATTTACTGGTCTAACTGCTAAAACCCCTCTGCAAGTGTTTTTATTGAGTGCTCCTATGTGTTAAGCATTGTATTAGGTGTTGTGAAGGCTAGAAGGATTAATAAAAGTGGTAACTCACAACATAGTTGCTACGCGGAATATTTTGCCTACGTCTCCCCTCCCGCCTTCTTTACTTAGTCAAGTATGAATTAACTATGTTTTAAAAGCTGTAAATGATTTTAAATAATTCATCTCCAGTTTCCTCCTTGTGTTATTTGTATTTGAAAAATGCTACAATCTGTTTTTACAGCTGATTTCAAAACAGTATGCTAGTGATACAGATACCGCTTTTCTAAAGAGACTAAAAAAACTCTAGAGGGAGACTGGAGAGTAGAAATGGGTTCAGGGTCACAGTCCCAACAGGCTGAGATAATTTAAGTACTTCAGTATTATGGATGGCAGGGAGTTTTCTGCCTTTTGCTTTTAAAAGAATTCATCTTTCCTGAAGTCTACCAGTGGACTCAGATAGCCTCAGGAAAGACAAAGTATTGAATAAATTACTCCCTGAAAAAAGTGTGTATTATTGATATTAGTGGATTTCACTATTTTAATTTTATAACGTTCAGTAGGAGGTGTTACGTGTTAAGAAAGTGTAAATGCTCAGCATGACTGCATGTATTCTGTGTTAGAAGGAAAAGAAAGTGAATCAGTGTATTGTGAGTTCTGTTTTCAAATCCTCTATATTTCCTAAATATCTTAAAGGTGACTTAACCTTCTGACACTTGTGAAATTTCAGAGAAATTACAGCTCTTCAGTGTTTTACACAGCTGGTAGTTGAGGGGTTTGAAGACAGGAGAGGAAGTAAATTAGGTGACTGAGGGAAAGAAGTGCAAGTTATTACAATGTGGTTGACCTGGGTAATTTCTTGGTCTGTAAAGTAAGCGTGGTTAGTAGCATCTTGTCCGTAGTGTCTCTGTGAGCATAACATGGGGGTGATGATTGCAGACCTCTGTGTACTTTGCTAGGCACATAGTACATATGCAATACTAATCTCTACCAGAGATGATGATATTGGCAACAGCAGGTGGTGTTGCTGATGTTCGTATCTATGCCCAGCATTCCTTTATTACCAGCTACTCCATAGCGGCATAGATTAGATTTGGCTTTCCCACTCACTAGTGAGAATAAAAGTAGCTTCTGACAGCCGGGACTTGGTCTGGTGAACAAGCCAGACCAAGGACTACTGCTGAACATAAAATTGTCAAAGATACCACATCAGACAAGACTACTTGTGCCCATGATAAAGTAGGAAAAAAATAAGATTACTAGGTGGTCACGTATGAATACCAACAAAAACAGGAACATTGTCTAAACCGAAAACCAACAAACAAACCTCCATATTTCATTACTGATATGAGTAACTGCTGTTTCTTTACAAATTACAGCTTTAAATTTACTTCATTCTTCTTTAAACCTAGACTAGAATTATAAAGATATCAAATCATAGAATTATTCCTCCTTTCTGCCAGCATCAATCCACAGAACAGCTTAAAGCACAAGTTCAAATCATGCCTTTTGTGACACACTCTTAGTGAGACACCCCCACCATTCCTCAAGCTGTGAGTTTTCCCTCATTAAACAAAACATAAAACCCAATTTAATGAAGCTAAAGATGTATTTCTGGTAGTCTTTGGAAGGACATGTCCTTCTTTGCACTTAATAAATATTTAAATTTAGTACAATTAGTAACAAGAATTTATCTCAAGACTGTTACATATACAGCATTGTCTTATGTGCAAATATCATTTAGGCCTGGTCCTTGACCACAGTCATGTAATTCAGTGGCAAATATAGACCTATCTATTGAGCAAATCTAAATGAAATGTATACTGCAACTCGATTTAGTACAACCAGTATTTATTGAACATCCAATATATCCCATGTATTAAGCTGTAGTGTAATTATTATTTTTTATTTTTTTAACTTTTTTTTTTTTTGAGAGAGAGAGAGAGAGACAGAGACAGAGCACAAGCGGGAGAGGGCAAAGAGAGAGGGAGACACAGAATCCGTAGCAGGCTCCAAACTCTGAGCTGTCAGCACAGAGCCCAACGCGGGTCTCGAACCCACAGACTGTGAGATCGTGACCTGAGCCGACGTCAGACACTAAACCAACTGAGCCACCCAGGCGCCCTGAGCTGTAGTCTAATTATTACCAACATGCTATGCGATTAAAAGTTGGTAGGAGTTTTATTTGATATAGTTCTTGAGGACCAGGAAGATTTTAATAGATTGAGGGTAAAAAATGATAACTGTGAGACTAGGCTTTTGAAAAATCATGACTAAAGTCAAAGGCAAGAATGCAGGGATATTCAGAGAATAACAAGTGTCATTGTTATTGGTGCTTATACCAGCTTTGGTTGGACAAAACAAAAGATGATAAGGCTAGAACGGTGGGTTTGGGGATAATAATGAGGCATTAGATATCATAAAGGAGACTTATAATGATAAAAGATGAAGGTCAGGAATAGTACTTAGGAGGCCATTTCTAAAATCCGTTTCAAAGATGGAAAAGAACTGAATTTACATTGCTGCCTTAAGAATAGACATAAGAATATATGGCAGATTATGTGAGGTTCCATGGTCGTTACTAAATGAGATTCAGATATAAATAAATACATTGCCTTTGACATCAGGGTGCTCCTAGACCAAGACAAAGGGGTAGATAAGACATTGACCATTACTACTATAATCCAAAATGGAGAAATGTTGCAAAAGATGTTCAAATAGGGAAGATTGTATTTAGAACATTGTAGAGTCCTTTAAATCACAACATGTGCATCACTTTCTCCAGTGATTACAAATCTCATTTGGCACGAGCTAACCATCAGGAGCTCCAGAATTGGTTGGGTACCCTTAAATAACATGACTGTGCACAGCACACTCTCTACAGTCATGCAATTTTCTCCGTGGGGCTCTGATGGCAATTCTCATGCAGACTCTTAGGAGACAACAATGTCTTTTTGAAACTACTAAGTAGTTTTGTTAAAAACACATTGGAACTGTTTTTTGCTATTGGTGTTGTTATTGCTGCTGCTGTTGTTTGTTTGCTTGTTTAAGATAGGGTTCCAAACAACCAATAGAAATGTTTAATTAAGTCACAATCCATGTTTAGGGGAGGAAAAATAATTTTCCCTCTACCCTTCTAGCTTCTTGGCTGAGACACCTCTGATAATAAAAGATTAACAGGAGAAAAACAGAAGCTTAATGATATGTATGCCCCCTGTATACATGGGAGAGACCCAAGAAAACTGAGTAAATCTCTAAAGTGGCCTAAGCCATCACCCTAAATACCATCTCCAGCTAAAGACAAAAGAAGGTTTTTCTTGCGGGGGGGGGGGGGGGGGTGATGGGGGCAGAAATTATGCGAAGTTCCCAGGAAAGGCACAGTGCATAAGAGTAAGGTTGTTATGCAGACTTAAGTTATTGTCTTTCCGTTGATAAGGTTCTAAAGATTTAGAGTCATCCTTCTCTTCTTTTTTTTTGTTTTATTTATTTATTTTTTAATATGAAATTTATTGTCAGATTGGTTTCCATACAACACCCAGTGCTCATCCCAACAGGTGCCCTCCTCAATGCCCATCACCCACTTTCCCCTCCTTTTCTTGATACAGAGAGAAAGAAGAGAGGCGAGAGCAAAACACAAATGGAGATTTTCCCTTAGAGATGTAAATGTCCTTTATAAAAGGGTAACTTCGCAGTTTTTAGAACTTTTCCTATGCTTACTATTTCTTAAAAAATAATCACTTCCAGATAATCTTTATGTCAAAGAGGTATATTTTGCAGTTTCAATTTGTGCCCCCTTTTACATGGCATTCACTATGGCTCTATGTCTCCCTTATACCCTAATTCTATTAGATGTCAAATCTTATTGATTCTACCTGTTAAATAGCTTAAAATCATTCTCACTATTTCTTGATCATTATCTCCCACTGTTCTAATGTGAATCTAACTCTATCTAAATGATGCTTTTCAGGTGAGTACTGAGATGAAAACAGAGATTACAGCACCAGAATTCGATAGGGACTTTTTTTTTTTTTTAACATAAAGCAGTCAGAGAGAGGGAGACAGAAGGGTCAGACAATGTTCACGTAAAGCTGCAAATCAGAACTAAAAGAAATGCACACACACAAACACTATATATACACACACATGTATAACATATATGTTCAACATTAATATACAATGTGTTCAACATTATATATATATATATATATACATATATATATATAAACATATATATATATATATATGTACTTGGTGTGTATATATATATATATATATATATATATACACACACACCAAGTACACAAGATAACAGTGTAGACATAAATGAGAGATGGGGCATGGTAAGAAGATAAAAGTAAGTTGAATCCCTCATTGTTCCATTAATTAATTCATGAAGCCTTCACTGTATACTTCCTAAACATTTGGCGTTTGGAATTCAATGGTAGCCTGATTTATTGATGGCTATGATCTTAAAACTGCAATATAATGTGTACAGTTGCACATGATTCCCTAATTACCAGAGGGCTGTGTTCCTGATGATATCCCCTTTCTGTAACTATTTTATGTGATTTTTGTTGAATGTTTTCCATTTAACCCTTAATACATTTTATCTACCTTTCTTACTACATTATGTGCCCTAGGTTTTTGACCATTAAGGACAATACCAGGCCTCTTTGCCATCTAGCTTCTACTAAAATTCAGTCAGTTAGGTATCAGAATGAATTCAAAAGAAACAAGAAGAAAATGAGACTGGGATATTTCTTCTCTTTATTTTTTTTCCACGAGGATCCCTGTGTCCCACGATCCATATAGCTCTCACTCTGAATTCTGGTAATGGCTTTCTACCCATGTTTCTAAACTGGGAGCAATGCTCTTATTTTATGATTACTTCCTTCACCTCCCAAATATTTGAAAATAATCAGTTTTTAAAATTCACCAAAGTAATCCAGCTTGACTTTGTCATCAGTTTCAATCTGGGACCCAGACTGCTATTGGATTAGAATTTGGTATGTTTTTCAACTAGGCCAAAGATTTCCTTATGCAATTCTCAACTATTATTCTTAGCTGTTGTGGTTTTTTAAAAAATATTCTTAAATTTGATGTCTGTTTCTCCTTACTTTTCTTCAGATTATATATGATGGGTGAGTAAGTCATGATTAGGCATAACATCCATCATCCTTTTTGTCTCTAGTCTTTCAACCTCTAGATATCCCAAATCTCGCCCAACTTTTTATTTTATTTTATTATTTTATTTTTAAAAATTTACATCCAAGTTAGTTAGCATATAGTGAAACAATGATTTCAGGAGTAGATTCCTTAATGCCCCTTACCCATTTATCGCATCCCCCCTCCCACAACACCTCCAGTAACCCTCAGTTTGTTCTCCATATTTATGAGTCTCTTCTGTTTTGTCCCCCTCCCTGTTTTTATATTATTTTTGTTTCCCTTGCCTTATGTTCATCTGTTTTGTCCCTTAAAGTCCTCATATGAGTGAAGTCATATGATATTTGTCTTTCTCTGACTAATTTCACTTAGCATAATACCCTCCAGTTCCATCCACGTAGTTGCAAATGGCAAGATTTCATTCTTTTTGATTGCCGAGTAATACTGCATTGTATATATATACCACATCTTCTTTATCCATTCATCCATCGATGGACATTTGAGCTCTTTCCATACTTTGGCTATTGTCGATAGTGCCACCATTAACATTGGGGTGCATGTGCCCCTTTGAAACAGCACACCTGTATCCCATGGATAAATGCCTAGTAGTGCAATTGCTGGGTTGTAGGGTAGTTGTATTTTTAGTTTTTTGAGGAACCTCCATACTGTTTTCCAGAGTGGCTGCGCCAGCTTGCATTCCCAAAATCTCACCCAACTTTAACAGTACTGCCAGAGTCATCTTTTTAAAACATGAATAACTGAAAACCATGGAAATTTAAGTTCCACTCTGAGCTTTTATTAAAGGAACTGTTTCATTTTTTTTTCTTGTAAACCTCCTTATGTAATTTTGAATACAATAAATATTTAAATATTACAATAAATTTCAGAAATTCATATGAAATCCTAATTAAAAAGGAATCCAAATATACTTAAATTATACTCTTTTCCCTGAGGAAGGTACTGAGAAAGAGATACGTTTAATAACTTGCCTAATATCACAGAAATAATCAATAAAGTAATCTTCTTCACTCTTTACCATACCACTAGAATTTTTTTTTTCAAATCTGAAATGCTAATGTAGTAATCATAGAAAATATTACCTCGTTAGCTTTTTGCCTTCATCCTAATGAAAACGTACTTTATAAAGGCTAATAATCTTGGGACTATAATATAAAAATAATTAGAAATGTACTCATGGGGCACCTGGGTGGCTCCGTCAGTTGGGTGTCCAACTTCAGCTCAGGTCATAATCTTATGGCTCATGGGTTTAAGTCCTGCCTGTCAGCTCAGAGCCTGGAGCCTGCTTCAGATTCTGTGTCTCCATCTCTCTCCCCTTCCCTGTTTGCATTCTCTCTCTCTCTCTCTCTCTCTCTCTCTCTCTCTCAAAAATAAACATTAAAAAAATTAAAAAATAAAAAAAATAAATGCACTCATTGATAAATGATTACCCATTCAGGTTATATCATACAAATTAAACAATGATATAGTATCAATGTGATACAGATTATTATTTTGTAATTAAGTAAGTTGCTATGTTGACAATGTAATTATAATTTTCTTAGATTTTAACAGAAATTTCAATAATTTTTCCAGGAATGAAGCTCTTTAGAAGAGTCAAGTAGTATAATTTTGAGTTTATTTGGTGCTTTTAATATTTTAATAGTTGTAGTTATGATCTACTTCTATGTAGAGCTTCTTTATTACTATTGGTATTTCAAATATAGAATTTATGCACCAGAAATCATATTTAAAAGTTAGAGATATGACATGCTCCTCTGAATGTTATATTTTGACAGTGAAATACAAGAACCATTATTTAGGAAACACAGTATCTAAAGATATATTCACCATAAATCTGGTGAGACACATCTTAGTATTCCTATTTTCTGAGTCAATTGTTTAGCAAAACTATGGCATCCACATTTATAAATTTTCCATTTGAAAGTTGAACGAGGAATTATAAAATGTGAACATGTAATATGTTACAGAAATGATTGTGGATGGAATCAAAGAGAATTGATTGAAGATAAAGAAAAATAAATAGGAAAAGGTAAAATATAAGAAATATATTACATAATTTATTTACCAGATGTGATCTTTACAAATACGTGTCTTTAGTTTCAGATGTTACTTTGGTTTTGAATGATCTGTACTCATTTGGGAGTCTGGGTCATTATCTTGCCTCCAATCTCATGAATTGTTTCATTCTTTCCCCCACATTGCTCTGTGTGTGTGTGTGTGTGTGTGTGTGTGTGTGTGTGTGTTTCAATACCAATTTGATCATGTCATACTCTATATGTCTCCATGATGTCAGAGAGTAACAACTCCTGGTCCCATTCAAGGATCCTTCTAGATGAACTAAGAATCAAATTGGAATGAGACAGATTAGCAGGAGAAAATCAGATTTAGTAGTTTACATATGGAGAATACACACAGACATGGAAACTCCAAAAAACAGGAAAAATGAGGTATAAATGTCATTCTGAATTAAAGGAGTAGAAGTCTGGGACGTCAGAGGAATGGAATGCAATTCACAGGGCAATAAATTGAAGAACAGATGTTTGGTAATTAGATAAGATATTTGCCCTGCCACATAGACACATTACTCTGATAAAAGTTATTTCTGCTAATAACCTTCATTCTGGGAAAGATTTGCAATTCAGATTCTTCTATTGATCAAGTGAGGGGCAAAATTTTTTCTCGAGCCTGCAGAGCTTCCTTTGCCTCAGTCCAGAATAATCTTCATGTCAAAGTGGCTCATCTTGGAGTGGCCTGCCCTTAGACTTTACAATAGCTTAAGCTATAAAATCAAAATTCAGTTGGCACCATGACTGAGACCAAGCTTTGGTCTCCACTTTTCTAGACTTATTAGCCATCAGTATCCAGTATCCATCACTCTTCTAGAGGCCTACACAGCTACCTGAAGTATAAAAAACACATGATGCTCACTTCCAGTCTGCACTTTCACACATGGTGATTCCTTTAGAATATCCTTTCCCCATTTAGTTCTGTTCAGATTTGCATGCCTTTAAAGATACAGCTCATTCATCACCTAATTTACTATGTTATTTCTTTTTTTCTTCTTTTAAATTTACATCCAAATTAGTTGGCATATAGTGCAACAATGATTTCAGGAGTAGATTCCTTAGTGCCCCTTACCCATTTATCCCATCCCCTTCCCACAACCCCTCCCGTAACCCTCAGTTTGTTCTCCATTTTATGACTCTCTTCTGTTTTGTCCCCCTCCCTGTTTTTATACTATGTCATTTCTGATCATAACCTCTCATTGCCTTGCCAATTTATTATTTGGTATATCTTATTATTATTTCCATTAAATGGTAGAATAGTCTCTGGTTTACTTCTTCAGATGGTGAGCTCCTTGCGTATAGAGACAGTATCTTTTTTGTCCATGTCTCAAACACCTAGAAGAAAAATATGACTCAAAAATATATAGATAGGCATTCAATGAATGTATATCAGATAAATGAATGACTTTCTCTCTCTCTAAGAGTATAAATTTTAATAGGGTGACAAAAAGTATTTATTTGATTTACCATTATCAGTTAAAGATAAGTGTTCAGTAAATATATGAGTGATTAACATCATTAGTGATAGTAAGAAAGCAAGAATTCATGGTTCTTCTGGCTTTAAACTCCAATGATTTTAAAGTGTGATTATATATGAAAAAGCACTGGAGAACCAGAGCACATTATAATTTCTTTTCCATGGTTCAAGTCTTCCCTATGTGAAAACTCTTGAGTTAGTTCATAATTACAGTACTAGTGCCTATAGGATACCAAATAGAATAAGACATTATAGTGTCTCTTGGTCTTCATTATTCTTGGTTTTGTGAATATAAAAGCAAAGATTCTGGTCTTTTAGATATGTTAGCAATAATTAGAGAAAAAATAGTCAAACAATAATCATATTTTTTTCTTCAAAGATATATCCTAAGAATTAAAGAAAAATATTTCTATTATTTTATTTAAAAATCTTTACCTAGAACATAATAAATGACACTGTCCCCATTACTCAGAATATAACAGAGAACAAAATAAAGTCTGTACTCTTAGAGATTTCATGGGAAATTGAGATAATATATAGGTCTATGGGGCGCCTGGGTGGCTCAGTCGGTTAAGCGTCCGACTTCGGGTCAGGTCACGATCTCGCGGTATGTGAGTTCGAGCCCCGCGTCGGGCTCTGTGCTGACTGCTCAGAGCCTGGAGCCTGTTTCAGATTCTGTGTCTCCTTCTCTCTCTCACCCTCCCCCATTCATGCTCTGTCTCTCTCTGTCTCAAAAATAAATAAATGTTAAAAAAAATTTTAAAAAATATATAGGTCTAAAAAATGTAACTGATATAATTTCAGTTATTGATAAAAGCTTAGAAGAAAATAAATAATAAATTAAAAATGGATGATATTAAAGAATGAAGATGGGTGGGGATTACTTTTTGTAGAATTACCAAGCATATGTAATATAAAAAGCAAGCAGTTAAGATTTTCAATTCAGTTTTCAAATTAGGTCATCATAATTCCCAAATGGAGAATTCTTTTTTAATATGAAACTTATTGTCAAACTGGTTCCCATACAACACCCAGTGCTCATCCCAACAGGTGCCCTTCTCAATGCCCATCACCCACGTTCCCCTCCCTCCCACCCCCCATCAACCCTCAGTTTATTCTCAATTTTTAAGTCTCTTATGGTTTGCCTCCCTCCCTCTCTAACTTTTTTTCCCCTCCCCTTCCCCCATGGTCTTCTGTTAAGTTTCTCAGGATCCACATAAAGTGAAAACATATGGTATCTTGTACCCCAAATGGAGAATTTTTAAAGTTCTTGTTTTACAAATAAGGACTTTGAGACTCAGAGAAGACGAGCAACTGGTTTATGGGCACACAGGCAGAGGCAGGGTCTGTATTACACTGCAACTCTTCTGGAGACTGAAAGCCAAGGAGATTTCAGGAGATCCTCCAAACTTTACAAATTCTTACTTTTTGTGAACTTCCAACCATGTTTTACCATTACCAGCAAGGACAACCTGGGACTGCATGGGCCCAAGACTGCAGATGGGTCATAAAACTGAACACTAACCAAATATCACTGGAAGTGGAGTTGTAAAAGGGAAAGGATAGAAGTCTTTTCAAAGGCCACAGATAAAAGAATTCTCCAGTCAGCAGGGAAATCACCTGAAAACAAAGAAAGGTGGCTCTCAATATCAGCTCAAGACTGCAGCCACTGCAGTAGAGGTAGGAGGATATAAATCGGGGGGGGGGGGGGGGGGAGAGAGTCCAAAAAATCCCAAAGGGAGGGATTCAGTTTCCAGTTTTCAAACTTCATTTTGTTCTGTATAACTATAGAGCAAGAAATAAACCAGATGGCCAAATATTGCAGTAGTTTTATGAATGCTAGCAACACTGCATTAAACATATCTGCTTTACATTTTTATACCACTAGATAATTTGAAAAATACATTTTTAACATGTTTGAAGTTTTCCAGGGCTGCCACAACAAAACACCACAGGCTGGGTGGCTTAAAAAACAGAAGTGAATTTTCTTTGGGTTCTGGAGGCTAGTGGTGCAAGATCAAGGTACCTGCAAGACTGGTTTCTTCTGAAACTTTTCTGGGCTTGTAGGTGACTGTCTTCTCCCCATGTTTTCACGTGGTCTCGCTCTATACATGCTTCTGTACAAATATCCTCTTCTTAAAACGACACCAGCCATACCAGATTATGGCCCATCCTAATGGCCTCATTTTAATTTAATTTAGTGACATTTTTAAAGGTCATGTCTCCAAATACAGTCACTTTCTGAAGTACCGAGGTCATATGAATTGTTGGGGGACACAATTCAGCCTATAACACCACTCCTCCATACATTTCTATTTTGAGAATGAAGAATAAGCAGAGAGGTTAGAATCACTGAATTTTAGATGTAAAAATGATCTGAAGATTATTATAGATTATAATTTTATTAAGATTATACATAAACTCAACCCCAGAGTTTTTGGGTAAAACTGGATCTGTGAGAAGTCAAATGAATCGTCCAAGAGAAAAGAGCTTTTCAGCTGGACACATAAAGACTGAGATTAAGAAAGAGATGGCATTAACAGAAAGAAAGGCTCAACTAGTCAGTATTGAAACTAGAAAAAATAGCTATCCAAATAGGAATGAAAAAGTAAAATGAGATTTACACTGAGTACCATTCACAGACGTCATCATGGTTAATTAAAAAACTGAGTAGATTCATTAAATTTCTGAATTAAATACTGAAAGAAAACTCTTAACGACATATAAGGACATAAACACTCAAGGACAATATTGGTACATTTAGTATCTTAATATGTTTTCTAAATGACATGGCTCACTATTCACTCCAGCCCACCGCTAGGCCTTGATGGCTCCCCAGGAAACTCCAAGAGGTGTGAGTCAAGGAATGCACTGACCAGATAAGTTTTAAGGAAGATAGTAACCAGCTCTTATATGGGATGTCCTTTCTGACTTTTAGAAAACATTGTGAACTTAACTGGACTTATATATTTCTGTTTCACAAATGGTAAATTAAAACTCAGAGACTGGATTAATATTTGCCCAATGCTGTATGGTGACTGACACTGAAGCGAGTAACCTAAAATAACTCAATAATCAAAAATCTTGGCTAAGCATTTCATATTAAAATATGTAGCAGTAGTCTTGACTTCAGTGATTCATCACTTCTATATAACACCCAGCACTTCTCCCAATAAGTGCGCTCCTTAATGCCCATCACTCATTTAACCTACTCTCCACGCCCCCAGCTCCATCAACCCTCAGTTTGTTCTCTGTATTTAAGGGTCTCCTATGATTTGTCTCCCTCTCTGTTTTTATTTTATTTTTCCTTCCCTTCCCTATGATGATCTGTTAAGTTTCTCAAATTCCACATATGAGTGAAATCATATGATATCTGTCTTTCTCTGACTGACTTATTTTGCTTAGTATAATACCCTCCAGTTCTATCCATGTTGTTGCAAATGGCAAGATTTGACTTTTTCATCACCAAGTGGTATTCCATTGTCTATATATGCCACATGTTCTTTATCCATTCGTCAGTCGATGGTCACTTGGGCTCTTTCCATAATTTGGCTATTGTTGATAACGCTGCTACAAACATTGGGGTGCATGTGCCCCTTAAAATCAGCATTTTTGTATCCTTTAGAATTTTAACGTTCAAGTGTTTTGGTGTCATACAGTTTTAAAATTGTATTTAGTCCTTTCTTAGAAGTTAATTATTACCATTTTAAAAACCCAAACTCATAATCTTTTGCTTCTGAAGAGTAGCTTGTTGATAGTTTGGAAAAAATAAAAAGCATCTCAGCTTCAGTGAAAGCCACATAACTGTGATTCATTCTAGTCAGCACCAAGCATAAATTGTTTCATCACCCCACCCTAACTGCTTCAACTCCGACATGCAAAGTCCTCAAAGTACAATTTTTCTTAATAATTTGTTATATTCATGAGACTGAGATTTTTGCCCAGTTTCATTGGAGCATGAATCTGTCATCTGTTCCTTAAGCTTATTTCTTTTTATTCTTTTGAATAGCAAATTCAGTCAAATGTGGCACGCATGATGCTCCTTAAATAAGATGCATTGAAGAATTTATAGATATTTAGTGGAACATAGCAATCCTTTTATATTGATTTTTCCTGTAAGTAAAACAGACTTTTAGTGCAGGAGTTGATCAATCACAGAAATCTTTCCGCTGGCTGGCTCTGTGTTGTTAAAATAAAATTATACTAGATCAGCCTGCCAGAATTAATCTCTCCAACTATCACACCTCCATTATGGATTTTTGTTTCGGAGTATTTATGTAAAAGTCTAACTCAGATTGTGAGTTTCTTGAGAGAAGGAACTTTTCCTATCACTTTTCAAATCTCTCATAATTTCTCATGGCCCTGATGATCAAAATATAAAATTGAAGTGATTTTCCAGATAACAACAAAAAGAAGATTATGGTGTAGATTATTTCCCAAAATAACTGTGTTATAAAAGGCTTAACTCTTACTTATTTTTATCTGACAGATTAAAATAATAACCATAATTTTTTGGAGTGTCCACTATGTACCAGGATCGGTGCTATGGAATTTGTATATATTATGTTATTGAATACTCATGATAACCCAATGGAGTCAGTATTACTATTTTCCTTTTAGGACTTAGGGAAAAAAGTTCAGAAAGGATACATAAATGATCTAAATTCTAATAAGAATCAGTAATGGGATTTATATCTCTTTAGTGTACAAAGGCAGGGCACTTAATCCGCTTGCCTACAAAGGTTGAATCCATGCAATGTACTTATGCTTGCTACACCTTATGCATGTCATTTTCAAGAACGTTTAATTCAGATAAGGTAAATATCAACCTCCAAAATTATTATATACAGGCTTTGACATTTTTCCATTTAGTATAATGCATTTGAATGCAGTGTTGCTACTTGTAATACTTAAAGATGCCTTTTAACTATATCCAGAGACTTCATGCATTTGAGGACAGAGCTGATACTCTTCTTATTAATCTCAGACATTATAGGTACCAATCCCCTTCATACCACGTAGTAAGTGAAAACAAGCAATTACCTGTCATATTGTCTAGCTTCCCTGAGTTCATTCCTAGACAGTAGTCTTTAAAGCTGGTTTGAAATTGAAATCTGGTAGTCTAATTTGAATAACAGGTATGCAGGCTTATGGAAATTTTCTGCATAATATAAGGCATCTTTTTTCCTCCAAGAAAATGAATGTTAAATTCCTTGTGGATTCAAAAAATTGGTTGTTTTTTCTGAGTTATCATGATTGATATGCAGAAAAACTTTATTTTCATTGTGTGGAGGAAAGTATAAATCTGGGAGAGACCGAAAGATCAGATAATGAAAATACATCATTTACAATTGGTAAGGTTAAATAACTACTAACTTGATAAAGATTAATGCAACAACTCAACTATTAATTGCTAAGATAAATCCAATATACCTCCACATACAAATGCACAAGTCCATGTGTGTGCTTACACACGCATTGTGGCTTAATAGGATTGCTATGTGTATAAGACTGTGGCTTCATTCTCATGTACTTATTTAAGGTACAAATTGTAAAGATTTATTTATACTAACCAGAAATGCTAATTTCGATGATGACAGGCCTATCCTCACAGGCAACTGTTAATTTTTAAAAAAATTTTTATAGCAAGAGTAAGTGAGGATATAGAGAAATCAGGACATACACAGCAACTTGAAAACAGGGTGGAAGATACTAAAAAAAATTAAAAATAGAAATTTCACATGATCCAGCAATGCCACTTCTGGCTATATATCCAAAAGAATTAAAAGGAGCGAGGGGCGGAAACAACTCAAGTGTCCATCAATAAATGAAGGTATAAAGAAAATGCATTATACATATATATATATATATATATATATATATATATATTCAAGGGAATATTATTTAGCTTTAGAAAAGAAGGAAATTCTGGCATATGCTGTAATCTGGGTGAATTGTGAGTATATAATATTAAGCCATTCACAGAACAAATATTGCATGATTCCACTTGTGTGAGTTTTCTAAAGTAGTCAAACTCAAAGAAGCAGAAAGCAGAGTGCTGGTTGCCAGGGGGCGGAGCAGAGGGAGAGGAGAAGCAGAATTGCTGTCATGCAGGGTGAAAAAGTTCTAGAGACCTGTTGTACAACAATAAGCATATTGTTAACAATACTATACTGTACACTTAAACATTTGTTAATAGAGTAAGTTTCATGTATGTGTTTCCACCCCAATTAAGAAGAAAAAGGAATGTTATATTTCCTGAAATTTAAGTACACTCACACAACGAAACATGATTTTTATCTCAAACTAACTTAAACATTATGTTCAAATGTATTGCATTCACTTTCAAGTGTTTGATGAGAGAATTTCAATTTTACCAAATCTGAAGACGTAACACTTTACAAATAAATTTATTATTTCAGTTTTTTTTTAATTTGGCATGTCTCAACAAATATTATTCGTAAAATACTTTTTTGTCTAGCAAATATGGTCTGGAAATTTCTATTTCTATTTTACATTTTAAATATCATAGAACATCTCTGTGGGTGAATTTTAGAAGCAAATTATTGAGTGAAAAGGAATATAATACAGGAGCAAAATATACAACATGAAATAACTATGTAGATTTTAAAAAGCAAGCAAGAATAAATGGTGTATAAGTCTATGAAGAAAAGAAAAGGATTAAAAAAAAAAAAAACTTCAGGGGGCGCCTGGGTGGCTCAGTCGGTTGAGTGTCCGACTTCAGCTCAAGTCATGATCTTGCATTCTGTGAGTTCGAGCCCCACGTCGGGCTCTGTGCTGATAGCTCAGAGCCTGAAGCCTGCTTCGGATTCTGTGTCTCCCGCTCTCTCTCTGCCCCTCCCCTGCTCATGCTGTGTCTCTCTCTCTCTCTCTCTCTGTCAAAAATAAATAAACATTTAAAAAAATTAAAAAAAAAAACTTCAAGATAATGATCATCTCTTGAGTAAAGGGAAACTGAAGAAGGTATTGGGGCCAGGAAGGGCAGAAAGGGAAACAGAATAATGGTATTATCTTCCTTCTTAAATTTGGGGGCGGCATCTTGAGTGTTTATTTCAGTATTACAGATACTTGCTAAAATACTCATTTGTATGCCTCAAATATTCCATAATAAAAATATAAATATTTTGAAAAACATATGTGAACATTATAATATATTTAATAACACATTCCACATTCCCATCTAAATATAAAGGACACTTTCTATTTACATAATAAAAAGGGCCATCTGAGAAAGAAAAAAATATATATAACATTACTCAGGAAAGCACACACTTCAGTTTTATGTTTGTACTTTTTCTATTCCTTCCAATTTCTTATCCTTACAATTTTTGCAAATAGTAAACTGTGGAATTTACAGTCAATAGATAAGTAAAAGAACTCTAGGCTCAGAAATAAGATATATGGGTTTAGGCTCCTTTTTCTTCTAGCTGTTTGATATTGGGATGATTACTTAGGTTTCTTGAATTTCAGGTACCACATCTCTAAAATGAAGAGATTTGACAGGAGAGAGATCATCTATCACCTGTATTCCTTAATTTTATATGCAGAAAGAGTCCCAAGTCAGATTTTTAGCAACTTGTTCTCTTTATTTTTATACTGTGTTCTCAGAAATATTTATCAAAATGTGAGACTTGCTTTCTAGAAGAAACCAGAGAATAAAAAACCCATCTATCACTGACCAGAGTCAGAGGACACAACGTTCTCTAATCACATCTCTTATCGATGAGGATGTGTTTCCTTTTAAGTCCTTGGGGAAATGGAATAATGACAAGGGCAAAGGTCAGGAACATGATGAATTTTGTGTTTTGTTTGTTTTTGCCTTTTTCACCTTGTTAGGCCTAGATTTTCAATGAAATCTCCTAAAAGACTATTTGTTAATTCTCCACAGAAAGAATGTACTTTGTGTTCTGGATAACCACAAATGCCTGCTTAGCAGGGACTAAAAATTATTGAAGGGATGTCAAGTTATTTTTCAACAATGTCTTCAAAAACAAAAGCTAATGTCTTATATTACCAAGATGGAGGTGGGGGTGGCAAGTGGGAGAGGGGTCTGGAAGCACATTTCTTTTCATATTTGCTAGCAATTCATGAGCCAATGCAAAGAAAATAAGGAGATACAGAAATAAAATTGTATTTCTTGTACTTTGAGGTGACAGCTGTTTTCTTGTGTTCTCTTAAGCTTTTAATGATATGTAAATATTGAAAGTAGCCCTTAGTGAATAGTTTGTCACCTTTAATTTTTAAGTAGCCCTTAACATTATTTGTTATGGTTATTTTTATAGCTTTTTAAAAAATGTTTGTTGTTGAGAGACAAAGAGCATGTGTGGAGGAGGGACAAAGAGAATATGAAGCAGGCTCCATGCTGACAGCAGAGAGCCTGACGCTGGGCTCGAGCTTAGGAACCTAGAGATCATGACCTGAGCCAGAAGTCAGATGCTTAACTGAGTCACCCGCATGCCCTTTGATATGATTAATTTTAAAACAAATAATTAGGACTTAAATATAAGTAGATTTCTCATGGTCACATTTTAACATCACAGATGTTGGAACCCAGGTATCAATCAATAAGGACATATTTTTTTTCACTATTCCTGTGAATAATGAATTAATGATACATATTTTTTACCCACTGAGCAAGGACCTATTCACATTTTTGTTCCATGTCTGTTAGTGTCTGGATATCCAGTTGTTTTACGTAAACACATAATTACCAGAAAAACTTGGTTAAACTCTTTTCAAAATAATTATGAGTTTTTTTTGTTTGTTGGTTTCCTAACACACATGTACTACATTTCCAAAGACTTTGCATTCCTTATCAGAAAACTTTTGCAAACATTGCTATTGTGGGTAAGGGATTATCTGTAAACAGCAGACAGATATTCTAAAAAATGCTGAAATGGAGTCTATTCCTCCTCCTCATCAAACCAAAAGATGATGGTGACTAGACTCCAGGGTGATATTGAAGCTACTGGTGAAAAAAAAAAGCTGCAGTTATTTGCATTCTCATTTGTTTACATAGCCGTAACGGTTTTTCCGGCTCTACTCATTAGACTGTAAGCCACTTCGGGATAAGAGTTGTCTTTATAGCCTTTTAGCTAGATTTAAACATACTATCTGGCATAGGTTAAAAGTTTAATAAATAAGTGAATAAATTAATATACTCAGATATTTTATAACTTAACTTGATTGAAGAAAATCTATAATACTCCATACAGTGTTTGCCATATTAATATTGCCAATATTAAGATGGAAAAGCAAAAATGTTGCAATATTTAATTTACCTTAGTTTAAATTTTCCTACTATTCAGTGCAACATTTCTCAACTGTTATTTCTCCTGCCAACGAAACATTTTTCAGCCTTCTGCCCAGTTTTGTTTTTGTTTTTGTTGTTGCTTTTTTGTTTTTTTGTTTTTGTCTCTGATGAGACAAGACTTGTAATTCTCCTTTGTTATACTTTCTCCCTTTTCCTCTCTCACATTCCCAGCATCCTCAGAAGAGCACATCTGTTTTTCACTGGTTTAAAGTATAAGTATTATGGCAAACACTAGCTAGTCAGACAAACCTTGATTTGAAGACCAGTTCGACTTCCTTTTCATTGCATAGCCTGAGAAAATAACATAGGGTATCACTTTAGTCATTAACCATCAGATATAATACATGAGACACAATGTATTTAGCACACAGGAAGTCAAATTTTTAAGATTAATCTTGAGTATTGCATTAATAGCTACTTCACCCAGTCTGACGAATAAGCATTCAATATATTTTCCTGTAGACTACTACTATTGCCATAATGATTTACCTTAAAAATCAACTGATAGTAACTTTGTGTGATCATACGCTGAGATTTTTCAAACGCACCTGTTAAAGATGAAATAAAAATGGTGACTCAGATTTGAGATCGTTTTCTGTAGCAGATGTTATGACAAGAGAGTGAAACAAATATCACAAAGAAGTTTCTACTTCATGGAGATTATTTTGACCTAACCTATTCTGTTCACACAGGCAATTGCAAAGTGCTATCGGCAACATTGAGGAATTTCAGTACTGTGATAAATTCTGTTTTAGATGTCTATTGTAAAATCTTTCATTTTAGCAGATATCCCAGCAAATCATCAGCACTTCCTGGGGTGCAATTAGATCGTTTCCAGCTAAATTCCTCTTTCTAATTTTTAGCATTTATTACCATAGACCAGGTGCCCACAGGCTTCTCAGTGCTAAGTGACCCATACAAAGCAAGCTTTACATCTGCCTTTGAATCATCTGTTTCCACATGCATTAATCACCCTTCACCTGCCATGATCCAGGAACATGCAGACAAATACACTGCAGTGATTCATCTCCCTTGTGTGTACAACCCAGCTCTGCTGTTGCCGCAATCACTCCTGCCTTATGTTTATGGCCCAAATATGATCAAAGGAAACAGGAGCAAATGTATTGGTTGTCACCTCTGAGACAGACAATACCCTGTCTGTATTGAAACCTGATGAGTCAAACATGGATCTCCATGATGAGTCATGCCCCTGTGGATTCCCCACTCCTTGAATGTGGTCAGTGTCTGTGACTTACTTCTAATAAATAGAATATGGCAAAGGTGAGAGACTGTCACTTCCATAATTTCATTATATTATATGACTCCACTTAGCAGACTGGAAAGACTCGCCTACTGGCCTTGAAGAGGCAAATGGTTATGTTGTGAACTATCTATATAGAAAGGGCTAATGGCAGAAAACTGCAGTGGCCTCTAAGACCTCAGGGTAGTTTCCAGCAGAGAGCCACTATTTAAAAAAATAGGATCATCCACATTAAAATGAATTCTCCTCAAAATTTGAAAGAACGTGGGCATACAACCACATAAAAATAAAACAAAAGACATCACTTTTCTTCAAGCTAGCATTTTCCTTTTAATGTAGTCATAAGAGTACCTCAAAGTTGCTTGATGTTTTAACTCCTCATCACTCCATGGCAATCTAAATGTGGATATACACGCACATGCGCGCGCGCACGCGCGCACACACACACGCACACACACACACACACACACACCTAGACAGATAATTTGAAGCAACATTTTCAAAGATTTACAGTTATATCTAAAAATGTGTTACTTGGAAGTAAATATTTGTAAACCACAATAGTAGACTCTAATTTGACTATGGATCTGGAAATTCTACGAATGTTGGTAAGTCTAGATGCTAATCTTTCTACAAGAGTGACAATATCAATTTTCTAGATAGCATTAAGCTTTTGTACAAGCCAAGTGAAATTTTTCTTTTTTTCATCATTTCCCCCGCCCTGGCTTGGCCTTATATTTCCAAGTTTCAGTTTGGGATTTCAATACATCAGTCAAATTCTTACTTATATAGGAAATGGGGATGCTAATTGAAGAGCATGGAGATAAGCTTTGTATTTAATTAACACAGACAACTGGAGTTACACCGACTTGCACCCGACCACATCAACACTGTAAGGGGAGTATGAAATCTTTATGACATTGTTCTGAAGTGTGTTTGTAGTGTTCTTTTTTACCAATGTCTTCAGATTGATGAAAAAAAATATATGGCCTAACACAAAAATGACTTCCTTGTTTGCTGATAGTATGTGTGTGGGACAGAGTGGGGAGAAATATCTATATCCCAGCTCCCACAACTTCCACTATTCAAAGCCTCTCTCACTAGATCCATAAACCAAACCAGATCTAGGCAGTGCAAACTGATTTTTGTATTGTATTATATTATAGTAATATCTTTTCTTAACTTGATTCTGAGAGGCCACTGTTGATAAAACACTTCATTGACTTAATGACAATACTTTTTGAGGGAAAAATAAATACTAAAATATTGTGAGATTCACTGAGATTATAGATAGGCTAAAATTTAAAAAAAAATGTATCTTTGCATGAAAGTAATACAGTACATATTTCTCTCACCTATTTGATAGTAAACTCATAGAGAGTGAAAACTGAATATTTTAATTCATTTCCATTATTTGACACGGTGAGGAAATAGACACAATACTACTAATTTCAGACATACGCTCTATTTCTCAAAATGCAGGTATACAGTATATAGTTTTTCTGAAGAGTAGTGCTCCGGGACCATAAAGTCATGGGTTCCATGATCTGTTGTGAACTAATCATTCTCCTGCCAGGCTGGTGCCCTTTGAGTTGGTCAAGGGAATGAATCTACATAGCTGTAACATTGAGAGCTGAGGTTAGTTTTGGGTGAATTAGCATGACAGGTAAGATATTCTCTCTGGTACCTCCATAATGTACTGTACCCTGGGATGGGCACCTGCATGACACTAGTGGCAAACAGGGACAGACCAGGAACCTGTGGACAAGAGTAGATACTTGGATTTCTGCCTGTCTCTGGGAAAAGATGCATCGATTAAGAGATATGCATTGTTTGTGAATCTGGATATAAGTGTTACAGGCTTGACTGAGGTTTCCCATATGAACACAGAGGAAGGAAATGGTTCGAATAATTATTTTCTCAATTCTTAAAGAAGAATGGTAGATAATTAGCACCATTCAAGATACATAAAGGAGAAATTAATTAATTATATACAATGAATGACTTTGGTTATTAGGCCATAATTATTTTTCAGACACTGGTGGAAAAGTAAATTATGAAGCATGTTGTTATGGTATTCAAATGTCTCTGCATCTAATTGTCAAAATAATTCTATTGGGCAGTTGCATTGACATTATTCTAACTACTATTTAACAGCTGATATGGCTGTGGATGGATCTCTTAAGTAGCATTGTTATATAGTAAATGGGAGACTGAACCAGATCCATGAAACTCCTAATTCTCAACTTATTTTTTAAGTTTTTATTTAAATTCCAGCTAACATACAGTGTAATATATATATACATATATAGTGTAATATTAGTTTCAGGTGCAGAATTTACTGACTCAACACTTCTATACTTGGTTTGCCTCCCTCTCTCTTTTGCTCCCTATGCTTACTTATTTTGTTTCTTAAATTCCACATATGAGTGAAATCGGATGGTAATTATCTTTCTCTGTCTCATTTCACTTGGCATAATATTTCCTAGCTCCATCTATGTCATTGTAAATGTCAAGATTTCATGCTTTTTATGGCTGGGTAATATTCCACTGTATGTAAATACCACATCTTTATCCATTCATCCATTGATGGACACTTGGGCTGTTTCCATAGTTTGGCTATTATAGATAATGCTGCTATAAACACTGGGCACATGTATCCCTTTAAATTAGTACTTTAGTATTCTTTGGGTAAATACTCAGTAGTGCAATTGCTGAATTGTAGGGTAGTTCTATTTTTAACTTTTTGAGGAAACTTCATACTGTTTTCTACAGTGGCTGCACCAGTATGCATTCCCACCAACAGTGCAGGAGGATTCCCCTTTCTCCACATCCTCACCAACACCTGTTGTTTCTTGTGTTGTTGATTTTAACCTTTCTGACAGGTGTGAAGTGATAATTCATTGTAGTTTTTATTTTCATTTCCTTGATTATCAGTGATGTTGAGCATCTTTTCATGTGTCTGTAGCCTTTTGCACGCCTTCTTTCAAAAAATGTCTACCCATGTCTTCTGCCCATTTTTTAATTGGATTGCTTGGCATTTGGGTGTTGAATTATATCAATTCTTTATTTATTTTGGATACTAATCTTTTATCGTATATGTCATTTGCAAATGTTGTCTCCTATCCCACAGGTTAGCTTTGTAAATTGTTTCCTTCATTGTGCAGAAGGTTTTTATTTTAATGAAGTCTTAATAGTTTATTTTAGCTTTTGTTTCCCTTGTCTCAGGAGACAGATCTAGTAAGAAGGTGCTATGGCCAGTATCAAAGAGGTTAATGCCTGTGTTCTCCTTTAGGATTTTAATGGTTTTGTGTCTCACATTTAGGTCTTTAATCCATTTTGAATTTGTCTTTGTGTACAGTTTAAGAAAGTTGTCCAGATTCATTCCTTTTCATGTTGTTGTCCGGTTTTTCCAACACCGTTTATTGAGGAGACTGTCTTTTTCCTATTGTATATTCTCTCCTGTTTTTCAAAGACTAATTGATCATACAGTTGTGGGTTCATTTCTGGATTTTCTATTTTGTTCTATTAATGTATATGTCTATTTTTATGCCAGTACCATATTGTTTTGGTCATTACAGCTTTGTAATAGAACTTGAAGTCCAGAATTATGACACCTCTACCTTTGCTTTGCTTTTTGAAGTTTGCTTTGGCAGGATCAAGACCCTTTATCAGGTCATGAAATCAATTTAGTGGTCATTACTTGTTTTGTAACATTCGAAAAGAAGAGAGTAGGATAAGATAGAAAATATCTAACTATATCATGCAGAGTCATGGTAAGGGTTATTAAGTGAAAGTCTGTTCCATTGGAGTTATGTTTATCCATAGTAGGGATACATGTAAATGCAAAACACATTTTTACCGTGGGCTATGGTAAAAATGTTAAAATATGGCATCAGCTTAGTATTTTCTGAACTGAGAAGGGAAGATGAACAGATATGATGTTGCCATTTTAGAAAACTAGAATGCAAAGAAGAAACTTTGTCATTGAATCTAGTACTACCCAAGTTAGAATCCACTGCTTGGAAAAGTAAAACAAATCAAATAAAATCAAAACAGCACAAACAAACAAAATCCATTCTGTGGTCCAGAGTGTCAATCTAGAGCTCACTGGTGCTTTCTGATGTTGAGGGATATATTCTTCCCAAACCATTCTCATTCTAGGATTACTGAGTAAAAGCTCTGATGAAAAAAATATTTCTTACCTATGTATCTTCCTACCTCAAAGTGATATCCTGGATTAGTGTTCAGACATTGTCATCATTAAACAGTGTTTCATATTACCAATAGAAAAAAGTGGAATCCAGGTTTATGTTTCTCACCTGAGCTTAGTTTGTGGAAGGCTGTTACCAGGATGTTATTATATCTGAGAAAGAATGAGAACATCACTTGCTATGGGTGAGAGAGGCTCATAAATTCAGATTTCCCTGTGATTGGTAGCAATTCTTCTCTTAAGGCTGACTTTACCTACTTCTTCAGCCATAATAATTGTGTTGAATTGCAAGTTCTCTGAGATAAATATTCCAAGATGGGCTACCCTACATAAGTTTGAAAGTGCTTTTTAGGACAATGCTAAAGAATTAGGTGAAAAGTGCTTTCAAAAAGTGGTATATTTCAGTAAAAAAAAATAAAAAAACAAAATAAGACAAGAAAACAAGTGAGAAATACAGCAATACACAACAATCACCTTCTAGCCTCAGATCCAGCAAATCCCTCCCAGGGAGGAATGTTCTCAGATCAGTGAACTACAGATGATCTTCCCCAACAAAGCCCCCAGCAGCATATAGTGCTTTCTACTTATACATTTCCCTATGTGAAGTGTGTGACATTCAGACAAATGTTATATTAAAAAATATCCCAGACTGTTGACTCTGATTTTTTCTAATTTTGGTACTGAGGAAAAATCACTTGGCCTTTTGAATTCCAAGTTTTTGTACGTGAAAAATTTAAGGGTAGGGTAGAAGTAGGAAAAGGTTGGGTAGAAGTAATACTATATGCCTTATAGGGTAATGAGAATTAAATGAAACAATATATGAAAAGAAATTAGTACTGTGTGTCATATAGTAAATATATCTTAATAAACGACACATCACTTTAAAAATCATGGTGATTACTATGCATCTGCTAAAAGCAATGCAATTTAGTACATAACCACAGGATAAATCCCAAGTCCCTGGAACTCATTCATTTATTCATTTTTGAGTACTTACCATGTGTATCTCTGATGGGGATTAATGCATGAATAAAACATGCTTCCTATCAGTTACTAGGGGATAAAGATATGCAAACAAATAAACATAATGCGTTGTGATGGAACTATAATCTTATAATTGGGCAAAATATAAAATGCAATAAAAACACAGACAAGAAGGCATGAAGTGAAACTCCTGACAGGAGTATCATCATCTTGGTCTATTTCCACTTTCATAGGTGATTTGTAAAATGTTTGGAACATGGGGCAGAAAACTAAGGTAAAAAAGAAGTACAATAGCAAAATTTCTCCCCTTCTCTTTCTCTTCTAATGACCCCGTGTCTTAGGCAACAGCTATCCAGGACAGTGAGAAGAGGTAAGAGGTGTAAGGGTAATGGTTATTCAACCCCCAGAGTACCCCCGGTGCTTTCCATAACATGATGTAATTTATCCTTATTATAAAGCTATGTGTTGGATAAGAATGTCACATTTTTCAGGTAAAATAAAATAAGACCCTGTATTAGCTATTGATTTTACTTGGCACAATCCTTACAAATTGTTTCTTTCTGTGACAGATCTGCTTGCTTTGAAAAAAGAAGCCTCATGTTTACAGTGATTGGGTAATTGGATTGGAAAGGGAATTAGGGCCAAACTGGTACCATTCTGGACTTCCTGCTGGGGCTGGTGTGAAAATTAAGGAGACTTATTTAAGGGTGCAGCTTAGAGGTGAATGTAGCCCTGTCTGTGCCTTAGGAGGGGATAGAGGCTGGAGGAAATGGAAGAGAATTGAAGGTATAAATAAAAGAGTGTTCTGTTGGTGTTGAGTACTGTATGTTGGTTCCTATGGTCCCATGGTCTGGCCACATTCTGTCACCTCTTCCTTTAACTTTGCAAGGAATCTCAGTATCTTTTCAATCAATTCCCTAATACTTAAGGTAGCAAGAAGTTGAACTTCTATCAATTCCTCTGAAATGGTTCTAGAACAATATATAGATCATAGGTCAGAATTCTAATTTGATTCTAAGTCTGTTTGGTTTCAAAGCCCACGAATGTCCCTTTATTTAAGAATCTTTCTTTCTTTCTTTCTTTCTTTCTTTCTTTCTTTTTTTTTAGAGAGAGAGAGATAGCACAAGTGAGCGAGGGGTGGGGGTGGGGTGGAGAGAATCCCATGAGGGGCAGGGAGAGAGAGAGTAAAAGAGAGGTGGAGAGAGAGAAAGAGAGAGAAGAAGGACTCACCCCAAGTGGGGCTCGAGCTCACCCAGTGTGGGACTCAAACTCACAAACCATGAGATCATGACCTGAGCTGAAGTCAGATGCGTAATGACTGAACCATTCACCCACCCCATATAAGAATATTTCATAGGTCTTCTGTATAAAGTTGACTTCTGGAATTCTCATGGCCCATGCAGTTTGCTCCTGAACAACTACCTTTTAGGATATTCCACCGTTAGTCCAGATACAATTTTCATAACGTTGCAATGAATACTGTAAATTTTCTCCTCACAATTCAAGGAGAAGAGATATTTAAAAAAAATGTTTTCCATAGTGGTTGTACCAATTCTCAAGCTATGTCTTCACTATCACATCCCACTGCTTACGACAGGGATCCTAGGTCCTTGGCTTTAAAACCACTATCTTGGGTGAACTGGGCCATTATAACATCTTGTAGTAGAGAAGCATAGGCTGTACTTCTGGATTTCATCCAGGAACCCATTGGAAGAAACATTATTCCTTTTTTTTTTTTCAAGTTCTTATTAAAATTTTTTTAAGTTTTTATTTAAATTCCATTTAGTTAACATACAGTCTAATGTTAGTTTCAGGTGTACAATTTAGTGATTCAACAGTTCCATACAACACCCAGTGCTCATTACAACGAAATTTTATTCTTTATATAGATTTTGTCATCCTTATATGAGTCAACTAAGAAAGCTATGAATCTCAAGAAGCTAGATCTCTAGAGATAAGTATACATGTAAGACACTGTAATACTGTGATTTATAATATGAAATATATATTTGATTTTCATCCCCATTTCTGGCATGGGAGCCCCTAAAACTACTGGCACATCCTGTGATGACAGCAATAAAGGTGTTTTTGTTATGTTAATGAGGTGACTTTTGGAAATCTTCCAAGATTGGGGAAGCTGGTTGCCAAGAGAACCAAACAAGTGATTAGAGATTTGGAACTTTCAGTCCCACCCCTAACCTCTGGTGACGGGAGAAGGGCTGAAAATTGTATTCAATCACCAATGGCCAATGACTTGATCAATCATGCCTACACAATGAAGCCTCCATCCATATAAACGTAAAAGAACAGGGTTCAAGAGAGCGATGGGTTGGTGGCTATTTGGAGGAAGAGTGGTGCCCTGGGAGAGAGCATGGAAGCTCCATGCCTTTTCCCATATTTTGCCCTATGCATCTCTTTCTCTGGCTGTTCTTGAGTTATAGTTTTTCATAATAAACCAGTAACCTAGTAAGTAAAGGGGTTCTCTGAGTTCTGTGAGCACCTCTTAGCAAATTAATCAAGCCCAAGGAAAAGATGGGTTGGAACATTCCATCTATAGCTGCTTGGTTAGAAAGGTGACAGTGTGGAATTTCAACTCGCATCTGAAGGTCTTGTGGGACTGAACCTTTAACCTGTGAGATCTAAAACTCTCTCTGGGTAGACAGTGTCAAAACTGAGTTGTATTATAGGACACCCAGCAGATGTTTGAGAATTGCTTGTTGGTGTGGAGAAAACCTCTGTACACTGGAATAGGGAGCAGAATCATTAGCGCCTAAAGTGAAGACAACAATACAGGATTATAAAAGATTTAATTATCAAGCATGGGATATAAATCTCTGACTACTTTTAAATACAGAGGTTTTAGAAATCGCTTATTGTCTTTGGGCCTATGAATAACATTGTAAAAATCCTGGACTTTCATGGAAACTAAGTGGAGGGATTCCTACTTTTTCAAAAACCAGAACCCTGTAAGGTTTGAGCAAGGCAACCCTATGCTCCCAGCTGATGACTTCCTTGTAGTTCCCTTGTTAATCATTTGTTTCCCCTCTGTAGTAAACCCATTGACGTGAGGAACTTCATTAATCTCTTTCCTACTAACAACCGGGAAATTTTCATGGAGTAAAATTTTTCATTTTTTTTCCTACTCCTCCCTCCCACTGCAGCGTTTATGAGTTAATAAAGAAATGTCCAGACATTATGCCATCTCACATATCCCATTCTTTATAGCCATCTCCCTTTCCCCTGATACCTAACACCTGAAGACATTTAATTTATCACTATTTTTGTCTAATCCTATGGTCATTTCCCTTCCTATAGTTTTCATGATTTCTCTCTATCTATCTATTTATTTATTTTGCAAATGAATTATCTCATAGCCACTAAGTTGCCTTTTAAAAATGCCTCAGCCAAAAAAATAAGAGAATGCACTATTTTATCCAGGACTTACCATATAAAAGGAATGTATTCAATATAGATATAAAGTAACTATCGTTTTACAAATGTACTCTGACAAGAAAATAAGGAGACAATTCTTGAGTGACAATATATATCCTCTTTCTATCTGGAAAACGTACGATGACAACTTTATGCTAATATCCACAGGTTTTTCTTCTGTGAGGTGCAAAATGAGAAAACTCTGTACAATATTTTCAAAGGTGTTACCCACCCACTCTCAACGTGGAGTCCCCTATTCTTAGTGGTTGACCCATCCTACCAACCTTGTTAGCTTCACGTAGCACATTGTGTCTAGTACATGATAGGCACTGAACAAATATTTATTACATACATTTAGGCTTAATGGCTTTAGTTCACACCCAGAAAACTATCAAACTGTTCTAGGACATTTTCACTACATGTTAGAGATGAGGATAATTTCTAAACTATTTACTATAAAATCAAATTACAGAGTAAAACTCCTTTCTGGTCAACTTTGGGGCCTCAAGTAGGATTGGGCATGACTCTTCCCTCTAGGAACTTGAAAAGGAAAGAAAATACCTGTGTATTGTTAAATAACCAAATGAGATTTACGTAACAGGACATTATTGAAAAGAGGGAGAAGAAAGAATTTCAGAAGCATCATGAGAAAAATCAGGGGATATGTATTAGTGGGGTGATGAGAAATCAGTCAATCAGCTTGGTTAGAATAAGTACCTCAAGTGAAGTCTTGTAAAATAAAGTTGGAAAATATATAAGGGTCAGATTAAGGATAGATTTGTATTCAAGGAAAAAGAGATCTGAATACATTCACTAGGCAAATATGAATTAATAAAAAGCTTATAGGAAAGAAGATATGATCACAGTGGTTTTAGAAGATCATTTGCTGAGTAAAATAAATTGTTGAGAACAAGGGTAAACACTAAAATGCTACTTCAGTTGTCTAGGTATTAGGTGTTATAGTATGAAAGTGTCTTTCTGACTTATAAAGGCTAGGTCTCATTGCAAGAAGATATTTTGGTTTCTATCATGAGAAAAAAATTTAATTTCATATAATAGCAGATAAAAGATGTCTACGACTTGTGTTTTACAATGTATGTTACTGATTTCATTGAGTATTATGTTGTTATTCTTTAAAGCTTGATTTTTTTAAATTTTTTCTCTCCAGTACCACTTTGCATTACCACATTTGAGCTCAGCAACTATACACAAACACACAGATATTGATTTACTGAGTAGTATAGAAGTGAATTTGATAGAAGCAAAAATCTTTCCTCAAAGGATAGAGTCCACATGAACTAAGAAGTCAGGGCAAACACATACTATAATCTTACTCTCTTTTCTTTTTGAGCTCCTACTGGAACTACCCATTGTACAAACCAAATGGAAACTAGAGGCATGGTAGCTCATTGATGTACTTAATACGGATCAGCCTCCCAGGATAAAGACCAATGTGGAAAAGAATAAAGAGTAGATGTAGATGACAAAATAAAAGACAGTGTGGTGTTCAGGCACATGTGGTCTCATGCACACACATGCAGGCACACACATGCTGCAGTTTATCAATCACAAATGCAGAAATCCCTACTTGGTTGCAGTATAGGATTTTTTGCCATCAAAGAAGTTATATTAGCTGTAGAGTATTTTTATCATAATTTTAGGCACAAATATGGCTGTCTATTGCAGCCTTTGTAGGGACAATGTCTGACTCTAGAGGTCCTAACATCATCACCTGACAGACAGAAAGAGAAAGACAGCAGGTCAAAGGAAATGAGTGAGGGGCCTCTGGGTGACTCAGTCAGTTAAGCCTCCAACTTTGGCGCAGGTCATGATCTCACAGTTTGTGGGTTCGAGCCCCATATCAGGCTCTGTGCTGAAAGCTCAGAGTCTGAAGCCTGCTAAAGATTCTTTGTCTGCCTCTCTCTCTGCCCCTCCTCTGCTAATGCTCTGTCTCTCTCTGTCCCTCAATACATAAATAAATGTTAAAAAATTAAAAAAAAAAAGAAAATGAGTGATCAGTAACAGAGTTGGGTTTCTTTTCAAATCTGCCACTAAATTTATTATTAAACCTGGATAAAAAGTTCACAACTTATGGGCACTTCAATTTCTGCTTTTATAAAGTAAATTGTTAGTAGATTATCTTTAATTTCCTTTCATTCTATATTTAATGATTTTTGAGTTAATGTTTCAAGAACATCTACTACTGTTTCTTTAAATAATAACCAATATTTGATTCTCTCTCCTCTGCCTGTATATGTGGACTCCAGTATATACATGACTCTTTGTACATTCTTAGGTGGGGTTTTTTATTTGTTTCTTTTGTTTTATTGCTTATTTGTTTTTGAGAAGGAGGGGGAAGAGCAGAGAGAGAGAGAGAGAGAGAGAGAGAGAGAGAGAGAAAGAGGATCCAAAGTGAGCTCTGCACTGACAGCAACAAGCCGGATATGGGGCTTGAACTCATGAATTGTGGGGTCATGACCTGGGCTCAAGTCAGCCGCTTAACCAACTGAGCCACTCAGGTACCCAGGTGTTTTTCTGTTTGTTTTTTGGGTTTTTTTCATTGTCTCAATTGCATACACTGGAGATAAATTACCACAGATTAATAGAGATGTGATTTTGAAACTAGTTTTAGTGGCTTCAAATACTTTAAAAATGTCAGGAAAATGCTTTATAAACTCAAAGTTTATAAAGAATGCCAATTTCTGCCTTCCTGGTCCACATGTAAGGAGCTCGGAAGTGGCCAGTCCACCCTGACAAGTAAAAAGCCCAATTGACAGAAATGGAGAGCTCCTCTTGGATCTGTAAGAGAGGGGAGCATACACGACACACCCCTGTTCCCCAGATCGGAGAGACAGACATAAGAATACTGGCTTATTAAAACAGAAACTCATGATTCTGCCATGGGGACCAGTGCCCACCTAGGAAAACTTGCCCTGTAATTGATGCATTCACTGGGGCTCAGTGTGGACAGCTCAGAGTAAGAGACTCCAGGGGACCCCAGCCATGGGGAGAAGCCTCACAATTTTATGAGGTTTACCTCTAGGAGCTCATCCAGGTTCACAGTAAACACACAAGACAAAAATCCCCTTGTGCTTCAGGAAGGAGGGGAAAAGGAGCCATTTTGAAATATGCTCACACTCTGTTCTTAACAAGTCCTGCCTTCAGGGGAAACCAGTTAACTAGGGACTAAACTGCTGAGGTATTATCAGAGTCTAACTAACCTAGAGGAATAGAAACACCCAACCCCAGCCTACTCTAGCCACCTTCCCTAAGAGGGGAGGAAAACAAAACAAAACAAAACAAAACTCAAACACTAGTGAAGTTCACAGGTTAGAGGCACAGGCTCACTAAAGATGGAGACCTAATCATAGGACTATAGAGGGCTTCCCCTGCCCACACACCTCACCACTGCATTACTAAGGGCCTATTTACAGCAGTTCCTTTTACCCAATACATCATGTCTGGCAAGCAAGAAAAAATCACAAGGCATACCAAAAGGCAAAAAAAAAAAAAAAAAAAAAAAAAAACAATTTGGAGAGATAGAATGAACATCCAAACCAGACATATCATGAATGTTAAAGAGTACCGATCTCCTGATTTTGTATACGAAATTACAAACATGATGATTATATGCACATTTGTAATACTTCAAAATATTAAGAGTAGCTTTGTATGAGTAGAATTATGGGTGATTTTATTTCTTTATTGCTTTCTATTATGAAAGTATATTTCTATTACAATGAGAAAAAACCATAATGTAGATAATAGCTTCATAAAAAACAATTTCTTGACATCAAAAAAGAATGGATGTCAATACAATTCCTATTTTATTAACTACTATAAAAATTGCATTTGTAATATTTTAGCACAGTAACAAACTCAGTAAAATCCTCAAAATTAATAGAAGTAGAATAAAAAATTCCAAATGTAATTTCACTTTATGATACTTAGAACAAGTATAAAACATGCTAAAGCTATTTATAGACTAAGCATCCATTAACAATAGAAAAAGGATAAATGCCAGTATTTTTATGAAGACTTTCTACTAAAGGAGAGAAAAAGAAAGATGCATTATTACTAAATAAGAAATTATTCTCTTTGTGAGATAATATAGAACATTATTTGTTTAGACATACATAAACAGTTTTACAAAATGAGTAATTCTTGTATTTTTTGGATTTCTTCATCAGAACTTATCATGAAAAATGTAAAATTGGCCAAAGAGAATTTTTAGGCAAGATACAAAATGAGAAATATTATAAATTATTGAAAAAATAAAAAGCAAAAATATTTGTTTAACTTTTTAGAAATTATTTATTTATTTTTTAGAGGGGAGGGGAAAGGAGGGACAGAGAGAGAGGGAGACACAGAATCTGAAGCAGATTCCAGGATCTGAGCTGTCAGCACAGAGAAGGTCGTGGGACTCGAACCCATGAACAGTGAGATCATGACCTGAGCCGAAGTCTGACGCTTAACTGACTGAGCCACCCAGGTGATCCAAGACAAAAATATTGTGTTCACTGACAACTTGTGAAAATGTTCTACAAGCTCTACACATGTATTTTTCACATATCAGTGTCTATAGGAGTTTTTCTTTAGGAATTGCTCAGATGTCCTAAAAAATGTAACGGAATCCCTCCTTTTGGCAAGAGTGAAAAACAAGAAATGTTTCCTTAAAAACTTGTATAAACAATGAACGAATTACATGCTGCAAGATTGAAATGTATAAATTGTACAACAAACTTCCTGGGGACCTAGAATTTTGGTTTCCAACAAATCTATTTTTTTAACCACATTTAAGTGAGATACTGTATCTCCTACACATGGTTTATAGTTTCCATGTTGGTGACTAAACACAGTGTTAGTTAGTTCTTGCCAAAATGACGTTAAAGCTACAGTAGCCTTCATAATAGTTTCAATGGGGAGATAGAGATAATTCCATTTTCATCAATATTTTATGACTATGCATTGGTTTGTAGACCTAGATCCTCCTTGTCCCCATTCTGTTACACCCAAAGTTTCTTTGATGATCAGCTCTCCTGGATGGTCCTCACCAGTTTATTTTATTCTTTCATTTATTCACTCACTCAATGAGCATTGATGTTAATTAGAAAAACCTTTTAAAAAGTTAACAAGATGGTGATTTAAAATAAAATAAACCTATAAGATAATTCTCATGAAGTCTAAAACTTTCTCACTGATAAACTACCTAAAGGAAATCCACAAACCTTATTATATGTTATAGATTATTAGGAAGAAATCCTAACTTTACCTTCTCCAACTAGTGAAAGCTTTTTAAAGCAAGGAATTTATACTGTCATTTTCCTTACTGTACAGACAAACAAACAAACCCACCAAAAGTGTTCATTTTTAGATTTAGCTTCATGCCAAGTTTCAAACTCACTAAAAAGAGAAGGAGAGCTCACAAAAGCCTAAAACATAGCTGGGAGGACAATTATAGTGGGCACATGTTTTGTCTCACCCATAATTTTGGAGGTGTTGTATCTAAGGCCCCCGTGCATCAAATATAAGATTTATTTTGCTTTCCCATTTTGTATTCCAGCTCTCCATTTACACGCTTTTCTTTGTGATTTGTATTTTCCTTCTGTGACAAGCAATTAGCGGTTAACTACCTTTACGTTAATACTAGGTAATAAACACCTCCAACACTCAGTGCCTTAATAATAACTGTAATTTATATATGTATATGTTTGCAGGGCTCTGTTAATCTCAGGATCAGGTTTGCATGAGGATTGGATGACCTTGGATGCTTTCAGGTGGGAGACTCTGTTTCACGTTTCAAATAGATGAGTAGGCTAGGAGATTCTGCCTCACATGCCTTTCATTCCCTTGGCATCAATGTGCCATCATCTCATGCTCTTCAAGGCAATGGAAGAGGCATAAGGGGAAATGTACAAGATCTCTTAAAGACCAGCCTCAGAAATAGCACATTGTTACATCAGTTTTTGTTGTTGTTTTCTTTCAGTGTTCAATGTAAATCTTATGATCAAGCCCCAAATTAAAGAGCATTGATTGTACTCTCTGAATAGTTAAAATATTACCATAATGTAAATTACCCAAGATAGAAGTAGCCCTGTGTATGTACAATTTATGAATCATTTATAAATTCTTTAAACTGAAGTGCCAAAGCTGATCAATTATTAATGGCATGCTCTTCATTATAAAGAATAAAATAAAGCAACGTTAAAGAATATTGTGAAGAAGAAAAATGTTTATAATTTTCTAACCTATTATAATTATACTTTTGTCACACATTTTTTTTTCTGCTTTTTAAACCAGGTTGTGAACATTTCTTCTGTATCTTAAGGGATATCACTAAATCATATACCACATACATACAGTACCCACATACCAACAACTCCCTTTCACTGGACATTTGTTTTGTTATCTATCTATCTACCTACCTATCCTTTAAGTTTCATATTACTGCAGATAATCTTTCAAGGACATCTTGGTCATTTCTTGTTTTTCTTGTTTACTTATACATGTTGAATTCTTAGGAATGGAATTATAAGGATTGAAGAGTATTAATACCTATGCTGTTCCACCTCTGGATTGCCATATTGTTTTCCAAAACAATTTAATCAATTTACAAAAGTAAAGCCTTTAAACCTCTCTTACATTTGAGATGCCAGTGAGTTTACAAAAACTCCCGTGGGAATATTGATCACCATCAATACGTACAGAAAGAAGTTTTAAAATATCTCTGTGCATGAATATTAATAACCCAGTGTTTGTTGGTTTTTAATAAAAATATTTTAATGTTTAAATGCTTAATAAACATTTAATACAATGTTAATTTTTATAGGAAAGAAAAATAAAGAACTGGAGTCCTGAAGCAGGTATGCAACATCTTGTTTCTGTTTGCTTTGTATGTGAATTAATTAAATTTCTCTTCTAACTAGATATGCTTCTGATATATTACTACTACACGTGTTACTATGACTGTTCTTTATTATCTTTCAATAAGTTTCCTATAAATAATCTTTCTTTAAGAAATATTTGTTTTAAATAAGCAGGCTCTTGAAATCCACAGCTGGGGGCGCCTGGGTGGCTCAGTCGGTTGAGCGTCCGACTTCGGCTCAGGTCATGATCTCAGGGTCTGTGGGTTCGAGCCCCGCAATGGGGTCTGTGCTGACAGCTCAGAGCCTGGAGCCTGTTTTGGATTCTGTGTCTCCCTCTTTCTCTGACCCTCCCTGTTCATGCTCTTTCTCTCTCTGTCTCAAAAATAAATAAATGTTAAAAAAAATAAAAAAATAAAAAAAAAAAAAAGAAATCCACAGCTGGCAGATAAATGTATTCCGTTGCCAGACAATAGAACCCTTTATGTTGGAATTTTATTTTCACACTGTGGTGCCCGAACACCTTTAATTAGGATGGTTTGTGTAGAGTAATAGATCAAAAGCTATTTGGAAGAAGTTTAAGAGAGAGAACTAGAAGAGGAGGTGGAGAGCATAAGTATAGAAAACTCTTTCCAGGTGTATAGCTGATATGAAGAAAAGATGGGTGGAAAGTGACAGAGAAACTTTTCTTAATATAAAAATATTGAAGTGAATATATATAATGATGTAGATGAAAAACACTAAATATTCAAGGAATGGAGGATATAAGTGAAGAAGCCAAGTTTTCTTGAAGACTGGATGGTAAAACAATCAATGCTCAAACGGAAGCATTGGATTTCAAGAGTTTGAAAATCTGCATGTGTTTGGAGGATGCTATAGGAAGTGGGAATGGAAGAAGAAAAGAAAATTGTGTAACTCAGAATTATTTCTGATATATTTATATTAATTTTCTCTCCTAGAGGAGACATTCTTATAGGAAAACAGTTTTCAGTTAGATATATGTATATATATACATATGTATGTATATATAACACACCAAGGAAGTTTCCTACCTACTATAATAATGGCAGAAGGTATTTTTGTGAAATATATGCATCTGTATCCAAATAACTCTTTGAGAGGGTCACAAGGTGTTGCACACTTTTTCCTGGATATTCTCTTACATGCATCTATTAGACTCTTTGTTCAGCACGTGTTTTGACATCAATTAAATGTGTGAAATTGAGCAAATTCTTAAAAAACTCTCTGCCTTTGTTTCTTCTTTTGTAAAATGGGAATGATAATAGTGCTGATGTGATAGGATTATTATTTTGGCCCTTATTTTATTTGGCCCTTATTATTATTTTGGCCCCTTATTTGGGGGCTTTGAGACAGAATGACAAGCTCTAGTAGCTGGTCAATTGTTGCCATATTCTTTCCCACGATAGTACACATTCACAATTTCTAATCTGCAAGTATGCAAATCAAAGATTTTGAAACTCATTTCATGGCCAGTCCTGAAACAAAATTACATGAGACTGTTTACAATTTTCATTCAATTTATTGTGATTTTACTTACCTTTAATGCATTAATATTATTTATGCTTGATTACAGGGTAACATATCAATACTCTGTAGGATGTTATGTTGTGTATATTTGCCCTTCTTACCTTATAAATCAGAAAACCCTGAATTCCAAAGCTATCTCTTTCCAAGGGTTTCAAACACAGATTTTGGATTTGTGTAAAATCCAAAATTTTTCAGGTTGGCTGCATGCTAAGAAAAATTTTTCTACTGAAATATTAACATGATTATATTTCCTTTGTAACAATATTAAGTGTTCTTCTGGCTATGGGTTTCCCATTTTTTAACAATGTCAAGATCAGTGCTGTGTAACTTAGAGTTACACTTAATGGCATGGGTAATTGTTCAATAGCAATTATTATAGGGATATCTTAGCCAAGTTGTAACAGATAGATGATTACTAAGATGATTACTAAGATTTCTAAGCTTTTGTATTAATCTATAATTCTCAAATATATTTCCCCTTTATGAATTTCCTATTCAGTTGACTGGAAACAATTGCATTTGGCATTTCTTTTATTCTCTCAGGTACAAAGAAAATGGGTCTAGAACCCAGTGCTGATTTATAGAAAATAGTTTCTAAATATTTTGTCCAATTTAAAAAAAAAAAGATAATCTAACAGTTCCTGAGAAATATATACTCAAGAAGAATTCTGAAAGGCATATTTAAATATGATTCTTACTTAACTATAAACTGTTATATAGTAAGATCTTTAGAATGGGAATTGCCTAGGCTTAGTTTTGACTGTGCCACCAAGGAAATAAATGTCAACACACACACACAAAAAAGTGAGATGGAGTAGGTATGACAAAGAACTTTGTTAGTGGTTTCTAGAGAGGGCTGGCATGTTGGGATTAGCATGCCCTGTGAGAATTAATAACTCAAGGTTTCTCTGATTACCAAGAGAATTCCCCACATCTTTTACAAAAGGAGTGAAGAGAAACCTGTTCACTTCTAGCATATGAGAGAGTCAAGAAAGTGGACAGAGATATTGATGAAGTTTCTTCACAGAGCTGTATCTGTGCTCTAAATCTCCATATGGGCTGCCTTCCATGATTAATGAGGGGGCTTCAAGAGATCCACTTACATATTTTAAAATATGCCTTTTGGGGGAACCTGGCATCCCACTGGGGTTAAGTGGGGTTAAGCATCCCACTCTTGATTTGGGGTCAGGTCATGATCTCACGGTCATGAAGTTGAGCACCACATTGGGATCCACACGGAGCCTGGAACCTGCTTGAGATTCTTTCTCTCCCTCTCTCTCTCTCTACTCCTCCCCTGCTCTTCCATGCTCTCTCTCTCTCTCTCTCTAAGTAAATAAATAAGTATTTAAGGGTAAATAAAATATGCTTTTCTTGAAGTAGAGATCACAAGGAACCAATGTCTTATACATGCCTGAGTAAACTAAAATATACTGTGTCCTGTAACAGACACCAGCCACGGGGAAACCCAGAGAGACAGAGAAGACATTACAAAGAGCTTTAGTGGTAGTTTCTTGATAGGTCCACAAGGGTTGATATTGGTGCACTAGAATTGGACAAAGCAAACTATAGTTAGAAAGCCAGTGCTTCTAAACTCCTGCGCTTTCTGACTTCTTATATGTACTTTGTATGGAAAAGCTTCTGGTCATGGATTAATGCAAGTGTAAAAACGTTATGTAAATTACTGTTAATAACCATGCTCTATTTAACTGTGGTGTCACATCATCTGGTCTTTCAGTAATGAGACACTGAGGAAAAGAGACGCTATACTGGCAGTAGTAGAAGAATTAGACCCTAAAACATTAGCAAGTTGGAGAAGATAATTCATCATCAAAAAAATCTTCAAGAATGTTAACTTTCATGAACTTGATAATCCCTCAATTGAAAATTCTTTAAAAAAAAAAAAATTCCCGACTCTTACCAGAATGACCCTCTTACTTTCCTTCTTTCTCTAAGAATTCAATTTCCTGGGTATATGCTCACTTACCAAATTAACCATCTTCTTTATGTTTATCATTTCTTCACTTAGAAATTTCATCACGGCCTGCAGTTTATAGCAAACTGTACAAGTAATGGACAGAATAGCCTTTTCGAGGTGGAGCTGTGGGTCAATTATCTAGGCTATCTAGTTAGTGGGTGACCATCCTACCCTTAAACAGCCTTGCAAGTAATATTTCTCCAGAATTACGATTTGTAACAAGTCAAAAAGTGTTTAAAAATAATTAAATATGTCTCCGAACATATTTTTATCTCTGCCCCAAATGGCCACTCCACCCACCACTGCCCACACACCCTTTGCCTCTCATATACCAACCTCTCCCTCTAATTAATTCCTACTTGGTCCTTCAGATTTAGATTAAAGTTTTCTAAAACCTCTTGGGTCTGCTTTCGATTCATCTTTAGCAATTCAAGTGCATTCTCTGCTTACGTTAAGCAGAACATATTACCCCATGGATCTTGGTTTTGCATTTGTGTTTGCTCTTGTTAATAGTAGTAAATTTTACAAGGGAGGCATTAAGGATTATTCCAGTTCTCAAGTTTAGGGACAAGAACCCAAATCCTAGACTTGAGGATATCTGAGGGTAAACTGAAGAAAGTAGAAATATGAACATTAACTGTGTCTCACAATAATATATGTAGTCATGCTGATTAGCATCAAAATATTTTGCACACACATACGTGTGTGTGTGTGTGTGTGTGTGTGTGTGTGTGTGTGTACCTCAATAGATCCAGGTCAGTCAGATATCACTCTTTAACTCACAACCAGAAATTTGCCTATGAAACAGTAGCTTCAGGATTTGGGGCTCATATCCTATGTACTGTATTTTGTTTAAGTAACTAAATAATTACATTAGGAAAATATGAACCACAAACCCAGGGAAAGGACTGTGTCTTATTTATCCTTATATTTGGAATCCAGCACTTAATGAACATAAGTAATGTTGGATGCTGTTAATGTCCATATATCACTATTTCTGAAAAGTAATTGTTCATATTTTGGTTGTTGGTAAACTATTTTTAAGTGCATCTCAACTTATTCTTTTTTATTTACTTTGCTATTTAAAAATGAGACTTAACAAATCCCATCATGTGTTCTAATATTTGTGGAAATGAGTCATTGGCAAAGAACAAGGAAAGAAAAATAAATAAATAACAGCCACAGCATTCACTAACTATTCTTTCCTCCCCATGGATCCTAACTGGGCTTCCAACTATAGCCATCCTTGTATAGTATAGGTCATTCCCGGGTATAAAATTACACACTAAAAGAAACAGATATTTTGGTTAATGAAACAAAAATGTCTTCAATTATCCTCTGAGTATCACTTATTTACCAGTAGTTTAGCATTGCTGTAAATGTTATTAGTCCCAAATCAGTGGATTCAGGGGAGATTCAAAGTTAGGAAAGACATGTAGAACTTAATTGAATTTTTCACTTTTCAAATGGTTAATCTTAATAGAATTCATATCAAAATGTTTTCAGAGACCTGGAACTTTTAAAATAGTATGCTACATTTCTACTACCATCTGTTTTCCTAAATGTCAGTTGAGTAACAAAATTCATTTTATAGCTATTTCACATGTTTAGTTGTCTTTTCTCCTTGTGCAATATTTTCATAATATAAAACAAAAAAATGTTATGTCATCTTACATTTGTCCAAACTACCAGTTTCTGATGACAATGTGAACATACCATGTAAATAATGGATTGCATTCCCCTCCCCCCCTCCCCTATAGATGTTTGTGGTTGATCAGACAGGTACTTATTAATTATGTTCTTTTTTAAAACTTTGTTTTCAGTATTAAATATCAAGAAATATTTATGGTTATTAACTGTTAAAAATACAAGCAATTGTTTTGAGTGGATGAACTATGAAATGTATTAATTCTCACACAATACAAAAATATGCATCATGACTCCTTATCACAAAGATAAGGGGAATTTGGGGGGGGGGGGAGGTAAAGATAGATATCCATATCATTACAATAGGTTTTAACTTGATAGTGGAATAGATGGAACCCTGTAGTAACAGCATCCTGAAGAGGAGACTTTAGGGCAGAAAAAGGTGGAAATATTCCATTTGACCTCCCCTGTAAAATTGAGAATAATTTTAAGAGAGCTAGATGTAACTAGCATTTCCATTTTAGCTTCATAAATTCACTATCTTGTTATAAAAAAAATCTATCTAAAATGAGCAGGGAGAAGACTTTTTAAATGGAATATGAGAAACTTATGAACATTCTCTACATAACTGCATTCTTTTCCCAAGGCATGTAACTTCCCTCTACAGGAAGTTTCTATTCATGTGTGGCTAGGACTTTTAAGAGTATTTTTCAAAATTAAGGTATATTAACTTTTAATAAAAATATTATCCTTTCTTGTTGGAAGATCTTTATTTACCAAGGAAGTTTGCCCTTGTATAAATGCCTTTTCTTATTCTCTCTGGCTGTTCTTGCTATGTTTGTTTTCAATTCTTCATAAATTCTAACCACAAAATTAATTTAATATTGATTTTTGAAATTGTGTTTTGTTGGAAATTGGAAACATTTTTCAGATCAACCATGTACTAATTTTTAACAGCAAGCTTTTGAACAAGATGGATTTCCAACAGACTATCTAGAAAAACTTCTGATATCTTCCATTAAAATATAATAGCAGAAATTCAAAGGCAGGGTAGCCAAATCTCACAAATAATACTATGAAGACAAGTCAGTAAATGGAAATCTCTGAACTGATTTACCATCGACAAAAATTTGGGGAAAAAATACTGGTAACAGTCAATAGTTCTAGGAGTATGTGAGAGGGACTACATTTTAGGACACTATTTTCAAAGTCATCACTGAGGAGTTTGCAAAATGATTCCCTCATGCTTCCTTACATGCTACTCTTTGAACTTCATCCTTGGCCTATACAATTCCCTTTCCTTCCATCATTTATTTTGTACACATATACTTTATGAAGACTTGTGCAATTATTAACCAATAAAATGCAGTTGAGGGGAGGACAATGCTTTCCTTCAATGCAAGAAAGCTACATCCAGTGCTTATCCATTTTATTTACTTATTTATTTTTAAATATTTATTTATTTATTTTTGAGAGAGAGACAGACAGACAGACAGACAGACAAAGTGTGCACACACACACACACACACACACAGCTGGGGAGGGGCAGAGAGAGAGCAGGCTCCAGTCTCCTAGTGGTCACTGAAGATCCTGATGGGGGGCTCCAACCCAGAGCTGTGAGATCATGACCTGAACCGAAGTCAGGTACTTAACTGACTGAGCCACCCAGGCACTCCTTGTCCATTTTAATCCACACGTTTTTCAGATTTAAAGAAAGAACACAGTTTCAGGATAATCAATGTGCATTTGTCGGAGTTAGATTAGTCCACCACTTTTCCAAAGTGAAAGGGTAATTGGAGACCTATCTATCCTAACATTTGTCACAATATTTAAAACATAAATCAAGATAACAAACTTGTAAGTAGAATACAGTCTACCCTCCTATTTTAGTAAATATTCTTTCACAGCCTTCTTGAAGACTACATTCAAATTTAAAATTCTCAAACCTCTTAGAGCTCTGCATTGAAAATGGCCATAAAAGGAAATCTGACTGCCATTTCCTGGCCTGTGGACCACTAACCTTTGCTCTGCCTGCTCTGTCCTGCATCAAAAAATACCTATTTTATTAAATATAGATATCCTAGCTTACACATCCAAACTCTATTTAAACATCTTGTAACAACTGCACTTAAGCCCAGAGGGGCACTTGAAGCCATCTGTTCAATTTAGACCCAGAAAAGAGGCTCAAGTAGATTCTAGAAGCAAGAGCAAGCCCATTTGGGCTGGGAATCATGGCTATCTGATTCTATTGTGCGGTTCAAAAGTGGAGCATGGAATAGTATATTCTGCAATCTCTTGAATTACTTGTTCGATGGGAAAAGGCATGGCCAGAAGAGAGCTAAAGCAGAATCTCTAAAGTTCAGACCCAGGGAAGGTGCCTCTCTCATTTGAGTCTAAGAGTGATGCTACATAGTGACTTTGGTGTAACTGTCTTTTACATACCTCTAAGTCATACATTCACAACAGAGGTTATATCTTCCCGAAAGGTGTAAAAATTAGTTTCTAGGGAGTAAAACCAGATTTTACTCTTTTATGTGTAAAAGACCTACTGTACATAAAATATATTATTAACATTTCATGGGGAGAATGGTGGGAAATTAGGAAAAACGGGACCTAAAAAGACTCCTTCTGGGGGCAATAATGAAAATTAAAGCTTGAGGAACACTACTGTAAGTTGTAGCCTGGGTCAGACTGCCTGAGTTTGTATTCTTACTGCACTGGTAGTAATTGTATGACCTTGGAAAAATTAGTTTCCTAGTTTCCCCATTTTTTAAATGGGTATAATAAAAGTACCTACTTCAAAGGATTGTTGTGAGGATTAGGTGATTAATATTTATACAATGCTCAATATAGCTTATGACATAATATGCACAAAGAAAGCATTTTTTAATGTTTTATTTGTTTTTGAGAGAGAGAGACAGAGAAAGAGCGTGAGTGAGAGAGGGGCCAAGAGAGGGAGCCAGAGGATCTGAAGCAGGCTCTGTGCCATCAGTGCAGAACCCAATGTCAGGCTCAAACTCATGAACTGTGAGACCATGACCTGAGCCAAAGTCGGATGCTTAACAGACTGAGCCACCCAGCGCCCCACAAATAAAGCATCTTTAAAGAAAAAAAACGTTTTCTTCTTTGTAACATTTGAGATAATAATAATGTCTACTTCATAGGGTGGTTGCAAAGATTGAATAGGATCATGCCTCATACAATGCATAACATAATATTTGGTACTCTGGAAATAAGTGTACAAAATTGTTAACTAATATTAAATAAAAAACTAGAACATAGGTCAAGAAATATGTAACATAATTTTGGAAACCATAGCCTTTTCGGATTTCTAATGTCATGTAGTATATATATTTTTTTACTTTTACTACAAATATTGCCAGTATTTACTGCTGGCAAGTGAGCAAGTTTTCTCACTTTTTTTTTAATGTTTAAATATACATATATTTTTCCTTTTGAATAAGCTTAAATTGGTCTTTCCTAAACATAAATCTCAGGGATTGGAAAAACCTATCACTGTCTAGCCATTAAGAAGGCATCCATCCATCTAAACCCTTCGGTAGATGTTCAGCATGGTATCATGGTGCTGAACTTTTCACGTTATAAATACTGCAAGCAGTAGTAAGACATTAGCAGTCAAATGAATGAGACCAGTTTATTTCTCTCCAAAGAAGTCTTCCATCCAGCATGAAAAATATCCAATGCATTAATTTTATCTATACAGGAAAGGAGTCAGACAGGTTAATGGTGTGTCAAACTACAAATCCATTGTACTTTCTAGAAGAGCAGATACTTTGTCTCCAAAATTTATTTTTCTCATAAAAAAAAAAAAAAAAAGAACTGTCTTCAACGTTAAGTACTGGCCAGAATAAGAGACACCTGTGGCTTGATTTTAAATAGTAAAAAATTAAAATCTATTTCCCTTAGAGTTTCTAGCATTATCCATTTCTTTATGCAGCTCATAGTATGATATGCTATCATGAAAATATTGTGCCTATTTTATTGATAAGTTTATATTAAAAGATCACCATAAATTGTTAGATTGAAATAGAAATGTTATTTAAGCATTTAAAATTAGTTTTGTAGGAAAGTTGAAATATCAAAATAGATTACACAGATTTGTACTAATTGCTAATGTGTTTAAATGATTTAGTACTGAAAATTACTAGAAAGACTATTTTAAGTTCTCCATTAAAGAGTAGTAACAGTTCAATATTCTATTTGCCAACTATTTATCTAAAATCCTTGTCTCTTTGTCCCTGTGATATTATGATTATTTATATATATATATATATATATATATATATATATATATTCCTAGTTTCACATATATATATATATATATATATAAAATCACATATATATATATATATATATATATATGTGATTTTTTTTTTTTTTGGCCACGCCTAAGGATGCAGACTGGTTGCCAGGAGAACCAACTTTGCGATTAGATGGTTGGAACTTTTTTTACTGTTTATTTATTTTAAGCGATAGAGAAAGCACACGTGCACACACAAGTAAGGGAGGGACAGAGAGAGAGAGGGAGAGAGAGAACCCAAGTAGGCTCTGTGCTGACAGCCCAATAACCAACTGAGCCACTCATGTGCCCTTGGAGGGTTGGAACTTTCAGTCCCACCTTTGACTCCTTACCCCCTCCTCCAGGGAGGGGATTGAAGCTGGAGGTTGAAACCATTGCCAATGACTAATGACTTAATCATGCCTATGTAATGAAGCGACTATAAATACCCAAAAGGACTGGGTTTAGAGAGCTTCCGAGTTGATAAACACGTGGAGGTGCTAGGAGAGTGGTATACCCAGACTGGGTGTGGAAGCTCCACACCCTTTCCCCACACCTGCCCTATATGTCCCCCATTTGGATGTTCATCTGTATCCTTTATTATATCCTTTTATAATAAACTGGTAAACATAAATAAATGCCTCCCTGAGTTCTCTGAGTGGCTCTAGCTAATTAATGGAATCCGATGGGGAGGAGATTCTGGGAGCTTATGATTTATATCCAGTCAATAAAAAAGAAAAAAGAAAAAAGAAAAAAAAAAAAAAAACAAGTTACAGCCTGGGCTTGCAACTGGCCCCGGAAGTCCAAAGAGGGGTTCCTTGGAACTCCAATCTATGGCTGGTTGGGCAGAAGAACAGGTGTTAACCTGAGCTTGCAACTAGTGTCTGATGTAGGCTGGGGAGTCTTGTAGGACTGAGCGCTTAACCTGTGGAATCAGATGCTATCTCAGTTGAGTTGAACTGTAGGACATCCAGCTGGTGTCTGGAGAATTGCTTGGTGGCATGGGGGAAACTGCCCTTCCCCATGTTGGAAATGGCTCCAGAACACTAATTAGTCCTCAAATTAGAATACATCTCTAGGCTTCAGACTAAATTCCAACTTTTTTTTTGAAAATCATCAAAAAGCCCTGTCACAGTACTTTTAGAGGCAAAGGTTGTAATGGTGGCCAAGAATCATTTGAGACGGAATGTCTATTTCTGATAACTAAAAGTTGATCTGAGCATCAAATGCTCAATAGACAGTTGACCTTTTGGAGGTTCATGGAAAGTTTGAACAACAAAGTTTTCAGCTTTAATATTTTGGCCATTTTGAGACTTAAAATATCTCATCAATTTCAGACTCTGACATCATACTCCCGAGTAAAATGGAATCAAGAAAATGTGACGTCAAACCAGCATGTAAAACAAAAGGACGTCATTGTTTGTATTTGTAATAATAAGCACCTCAAAGGAGATGAGGTGAAAATGAAATACACTGATTTTAAGCATTTTAACTGAGTGTACTTAATACCAGTTCTCATTTATTCTGTGACACGAGTTTTTGTACCTAACCCCTTTTTTACTTACATTTGACAACTTATATGCCCTAACACCCACTGCCTTTTCCTTTAACTTCCCTTCCTTCCTCTCACTCTTGTTCTTTCTTTGAGATGAAGCATTTTGAACAAAATCCAGATCGATGAAATATATACAAAGCTGTATACAAATGAATCCTCCATTAGATGTGCATAATCCAGTGCCTGTCAGTGTTTAAGATGTTCTGCTTGTCTTCTGGCAAGATACTTGTCTTCTTGTTTTCATCTCATAATGATGGCCATGTGCAAGTTCAGCTAATGATGGTTTCCATGACAGCAGCCCCCAAATCTGTAATAGCGCTAATATGAATTAAAGTTTATTTCTTTAAACTTCGAAACAGGTTTTCCTGATAGGTGGGTAAGTAGCTCTTTTCCTTTGAGAGGTTAATTTATTTGAACATCTAGGATTCTTCTAAATCATGGCTCTGCTATCTTTTTTTTTTAATCTTTATTTTTGAGAGAAAGAAGAGAGACAGTGTGCGAGCAGGGAAGGAACAGAGAGAGAGGGAGACACAGAACCATAGCAGGCCCCAGACTATGAGCTGTTAGCACAGAGCCCGACCTGGGACTCGAACCCACGGACAGTGAGATCATGACCTGAGCTAAAGTTGGCCGCTTAACCGACTGCACCACCCAGGCACCCCTCTGCTATCTTTTTAATTGGTCTCCAAATCCACAGTGCCAGTCTGCATTAGGCCACTGCAAAGGAAAGGGCGTGGAGATCTTATATTCTGAGAAGCTTGAACTCCTAAAAGCAGTTCACATTACTTCCCTCACATGCATTGGCCAATACTTAGTTACATGGCCACATCTTTTTGAAAGGGACCCTGCATCATACGTATAGCTCTGCACTCAGGAAGAAAAGGAAATGAGTTTAGTTTTACAGGAACAATGACTGATTCTTATAGAAAGCTATAGAGTAATTTGAAAGATAATAGACTTTTATTAAATTAAAATGATTTCCTACCTTGGTATCTATTTTATAACAGCCTAATATTTTTTGCTAAATGTAACTGGAAACCTTAAAGAAAAGTATTGATCATGAAAGTCATGACCACACTGTAAATGTGATGATCTGTAAATCATCTGAATCTATGATCAAAAACAGATAATAGCATAGGTTGGGTCAGAAAAACTTTCTTGATAATTGTTAGTTTTATTAAACGGAAGGAATGTAAAATGAGGCTCTGTAATATCAAAAGGGCAGCTCACGGGGTTTAGAGTGTAGTCCATTAACACTGTGGGAACGGGGGGAAGAGTAAGATAATTAGTGTGGTTGAAATGGATTACCAGCATTCTTTTATGGAAATCCAGCTATATTAGAAGGACAAGCAAGTAAGTGGGTTGATAATAGTGAATGCTAGTGAAAGTAGGATTAAAGAAAGATTGCTTAACTCCTAGTAAGTAATGAGAGCAGACTCACTTTGGACAGTTGTGTATATTGTACACAGAACAAAAGCTCCTGGCCAAGGGGCAAGTGGAATCTGAATCCCTCCTATACTGCACTTGGCCAATCTTTTGCCTAGGGGCAGAGCTGGTTCAGGGAGCATTAACCATTTTGCATTCACACCTGCAATGCAGCTTCACTAACAGAATATTGCTGAACTTTTGATTTTTTTCAGTTAAGAAAAGGTTCTCAGAGAAGTATAGATTTGCATTTTTCTTATTATGAGTAAAGCAAAAATTCTGCCACTTAGCATCATTATTATTTCATTGCCATTTCAGTTTTCCCATGTTCCCACTTTTCTCATGTTTTGGTCTTTCCTCCTCCCTCCACGTTAACTATTTATGTATTGCAAATTGTAGACTTTTGGTTGTGATACTGGTTATGAATATCTTCTAATTTATCCTTTGTCTTGAATTTGTGAACGGTGATTTTTGCCATAAAAATAGTTTTGTTTACATGTAAAAGTCATCATTTTTTCCCATATGATAAAGTTTTATTCGGAGGTACATTTTCAGGGCAGCAAAGAGTGAAATGAAAAAGATAAATGAAGCATGGCAGGAGAGAAACAAATGCAAGGAGTATATTACCACCTGTTGTGGGTTGAAATGTATTCCTTAGAAAGATATGCTGAAGTCTTAGGCCTGTGAAGGTGACCTTATTCGGAAACAGATAAATTGTATACGTTTGCACAGATGTACACAAAGTAAGCAATGCAGTTGAACTCACCAACCATATTGGAATCGTCCTTGAAAATGTCTTTGGGTATTTGCTTCTCGACAGTGACTGCTCTTGTTAACCAGGGGATATAATAGGAGTGTTTGTGAATTTAGATTGGAAATTTGTGTTTCTGAAGATACCCAGAATGGGTGGTGTCAGCCTCTAATCTAACCTACTACCTTGCACAAAAGATACTCAGTGCGCATTTTCAAACACAACTCCAAATGTAACTTCAAGTAACACTGTCTCCTTCCTAAGCCCAAAGAAATTGATACTTAGAAGTGTTACTGGTTTAAGTTGGCATTATGTTCCAAATCAAAGTTCCTAATTCCTTCCCCTTGGTGTTCTTTGCCAAATCACTTTGTTTTATACCACTTATCTTTGATTTAAAGATACAGACCTATCCAAACTCATTCCTGAGGGAAGGGTTAATATTGTGGAATTAGTAACTATTCTTTTTTTTTTTTTTCTTCATATTTTTAAGTGAAGACTGTTTTTAGGGTGTAGAGGTTAGGCATGGGTTTCAGTGGAACCTTAAAATATAGTTACTGTGTAAAAACTCTAAGATCTAAATCTCCAAATGATACTTAACATTCATCGCAATCCACCTTTCTATTATCCAGCACAGTTGTATCTGTAAACAGATGCTTAGTTGTGCAGAATAACAACTTACATGAACATTTACCAATTCCATATTCACCTATGGATTTAACAACTTTAACTAGAACAAATCCTCTAAAACATGTTTGTTGCTTTGGTCGTGTGTATGTGTGTTTCTTTTCTGATAAAGGAAAGAAGTCTTGGACATGGTAGTATGAGCTAAGCAAATATGGTCGCTTCCAATATTCTCTTTAAATTTTTTTAAGCTTTTTTATTTATTTTGAGAGAGGAGGAGGGAAGGGCAGAGAGAGAGAGGGAGAGAATCTCAAGCAGGCTTTGCACAGCATGGAGCCCGATGCAGGGCTCCAACCCACAAACCGTGAGATCATGACCTAAGCCAAAGTCAGATGGCCGACCAACTGAGCCACCCAGGTGCCCCCCTCATTATTCCTTTCAAGTTGGCCAGCTGCTGTTGCTTACTGGTCCATGCAGGGACAAGATTCTCTGGAGATTCATAGAAAATATTCTCTTGTAATAGGAAATAATCAAGATTGAGGTGAGAAATAACTTAATCTGCATGCCCTACCTATTTATAGTGTTTAAGTTAGAGAAGAAAATCAATTGTAGATGCAGAAAATGGAAAATATTCACTTAACAATTCCTACCTTATGAAAGTTTCTTTGGAAACCAGTCAGCCTTCGGCAACCATTTCCCAGATTTTATATACAAATAAAACTTAGCAGAAACTGTAATATTACTATTTTTATCTATTTTTTTCCTTTTACATTTTGTGCATTATAATGATTCACAGAACATAAAACTAGGAAAAACTACCCATGAGAAAAATTGACCGCAAATAAACCATTATAGGAATTAAATTTTTACATGTACAAATGGTAAATTATCAACATAATTAGCAATCTTCAGAATATTTTATGTAATAGTTCATTACTTCTAAGAAGCAAATCAATTTGAGGTAATTCCTCCTTAAAATATCAAAACAGCAAAAGATTATAAATGTAGGCAAGAGTGTAATGTAGATACTTTGGATTCAGTTTTCACATTAACTTGGAATTTTTACCCAGTTTGTTTTCAAGTTTGAATTTATTCAAAACTACTTTGTGTGTCAGGACATTTAGAATCTTTCAGGAAGAAAAATATGGCATTTCTTCCATGTAGTCATGGAACTATTGAATTTTGCCAATAGAAATATTTCCAAATTCAATCATTTTCAGCACTCAATTTTTACAGACTTTTTACTCTCAGTAAACATTGAGTAAATATTATAAGTAATATTTGGTTATTTTCGCTTAACAATAAATAATATCCCCCAGTTGGTGATTAAAAATTCATGGGGCAAGGGCACCTGTGTGGCTCAGTCAGTTGAGCGACCGACTTCAGATCAGGTCATGATCTCATGGCCTAGTTTGAGCCCCACATCAGGCTCTGTGCTGACAGCTCAGAGACTGGAGCCTGCTTAGGGTTCTGTGTCTCCCTTTCTCTCTGCCCCTTGCCTGCTCATGCTCTGTCTCTCTCTGTCTCTCAAAAATAAATAAACTTAAAAAAATTAAAAACAAAAATTCATGTGGCAAACTTTGTGGAATGTTCTGAATAGGAAATTGGCCTATAGCAGCCATGATTTCTTCTTTGTATAGTGTGAGTGGAAAAGATTTGCTTTGTTCCTCCAAAGTTTTAATTATAAAAAATAAATTCGAATATGGAATCATTTCTTATTTCAAAGACAAAGATTAAAAAGTCTCTTTTTTTCTTCCCCAATCACTGACAAATATTGAATCTACAGTTAGGATCAATAACATTTAATAGTGTTTGCCTTTTTTTTTTTCTATGACACCATATTGTTTGTAGATATAATTGCAAAAAACGATCCAAAAATGGATCCAAATGATCCATTCATTTTTCTTTACAAAGTATCCAAGCTTCTATCAAGATTGGTAAGATTGATTTAAAAAAATCAGTGAAGAGGGGTGCCTGGGTGGTTCAGTTGATTAAGCGTCTGACTTCTGCTCAGGTCAGGATCTCACAGTCTGTGAGTTTGAGCCCTGCATTGGGCTCTGGGCTGACAGCTCGAAGTCTGGAGCCTGCTTCAGATTTTGTGTCTCCCTCTCTCTCTGCCCCTCCCCCATTCAAGCTCTGTCTCTCTATCTCTCAAAAATAAAGAAACATTGAAAAAACTAAAAAAAAAAAAAAAAAAAAACAGTAAAGATACAAGTGAGTAATGTACGTTAGCCAACAATTTGTGTAATACCCAGAAAGTCAAGATGTGATTTTTCTTTTTTTTTTTTTTTTTTCACTTGCCTGTTGACTTCAGTTTGTACTTTGGGGGTTTTCCCAGAGGCAGGTTTCCCAGAAGGGATAGTAAAACTATGGTATCAATGCCACCATAGCTGTCAAAGTGGATGTCTGCAGACTCAACCAACTTGTGTCCTCCTATCCCTCTGGATCTGGCAGCAGGGGGGTGGGTGCTGGCAGGGAATTAAGACAGGTAAACCCAGTTTTACCTACCGTTATGGACTGAATTGTGTCCCCTCCCCACGAAATTCATATATTCAAGTTCTAATCCCCAGTAGCTCAAAACGGGACCATTTTGGCCTGGAGGTTCAGCACAGGATTTGCAATTTTCTTAGGTTTTTACTCCAGAAAACATTTTGACTATGGGCACCCTGGGACATGGAGAATATGTAGCAATGCTTGTAATAGAGGAAAAAGCAGGAAACTTTTAACTATTCATTTGTAAGAAAGTTAAATTTTTTTTTCATAAAAGGAATATGATGAAATGAGTGAGATCTCCTGCTGTGTTGAAAGACCTGTAGCTGATATACTAAGAACACGCAGATTCTGACCTGCTGAACAAGTCGCCCACACAGGGTCTTCAGGTAGCTCCCTTAGCATCAGAACCCCCACTTTGGGGAAGTGAAAACCCTGGGTCCTTTTGATTGAAGGTACAGTTTCAAAACACTCTCATAAAGGAAGTAAATCCACAAGATTTTTTACCTAAAAATTCCAGAAACAGGCAAAAGGGGTAGGGTAGACAGTCCTCTGTTTCAGGTCAGGATCCTTATCTAAATGACCAGGATCTGAGCATAAACAGGGTTGTCATATTGTAAAATGTCTCAGCAGCAACTCAAAACAGCTATTTTCTCATTACAGATGCAAACAAGAATATATTTCATGAGAGTAAAGATGAAAGAAAATGCAAATTAAAAACGATATAACAGAATGATAATTGATTGGTATGATAAAACATATGAGAGTATGAAAAAATTAAATACACAAACCATCATATATTCCATTTTCATACAGGTAACATATATATTTCTTCACATTGACATCTCTGAATTCTGAAATTATGAGTCATAATAAATTTCAGAGTGTTTTTATTTTTTCCAGTACATGAAATTGTGGTATATTTTATATTTGCGGTGTCATATTTGATGAAATTTGATTTTTATGCATATATATGTATGGAATAATATTGGAAACACACATGTCTATGATAAACATGTTCTTCAAGGTACTAGTTACCTGAGAGGAAAAGAAGAAGATGTATTTAGAAATATCATTAGCAAACAGAACAAAAACTCAAAATCTCTTCATTCTTTGTTAAATAATTTCGATACTTTTTTCTGCATTTGGAATATCTCAAAATATTTTGAGGTAGAAATTTAGAGGTAGAAAATTAGTTCTAGGGGGGGATGTGGGTGGCTCAGTCAGTTAAGTGACTGACTTTGGCTCAGGTATGATCTCATGGTTCATGGGTTCAAGCCCTGTGTTGGGCTCTGTGCTGACAGTTCAGAGCCTAGAGCCTGCTTCAGATTCCATGTCTCACTCTCTCTCTGCCTCTCCCCTGCTCATGCTCATGCTCTGTCCCTGTCTCTCTCTCTCTCTCTCAAAAACAACAACAAAAATTTTTTTTTAAATAAAATTAGTTCTAGTGAGAAATCAAAAGGCAAATTTTTCATCAATGCAAGATAAAGTAGGAAGTAGTAAATTAAATAATTATTGTTGACAAGGAGATAGTACCCCAGTTTGTCAGGGGAATTAGTGCAATATAGTTTCAGACTTAAAGCCAAATGACTGATTAATATCTATATTCTTCCCACACCAAGTATGAATTCATATGCCATTATTATAGAACCTCTATAATAAAAAATAAGTGAAATTGTTTCAATTGAAGATGATCACAGATATTGTATATTAATTCCAATGTTTACATGTGTGTGTGTGCATGTCTGTGTACACAAATATTTGTGAAATATTGCTTAAAAGTAGATATTCTACTTTTAATTCACAATTTCAAAATGTGGAGAATTCCCTAATAGGACTCAATTCTTATACATCTCATGATACCAAATGAAATTAAATAACTAAAAATAATTGAAAGCTTATCTCTCAGCCAAAGCATAAGAGACTGTTAAAAACTGAGAACAAACTGAGGGTTGATGGGGGGTGGGAGGGAGGGCAGGGTGGGAGGGAGGGCAGGGTGGGTGATGGGTATTGAGGAGGGAACCTTTTGGGATGAGCACTGGGTGTTGTATGGAAACCAATTTGACAGTAAATTTCATATATTAAAAAATAAAAAAAATAAAAAAAAATAAAAAAAAAAAAGAAAGCTTATCTCTCATACTTTTTGGTACCCCATGAAGGATTAGGATAAGGAACACTTGCACTCAGACAAGTCAGGGTTAATATGTCAGCCTTTGCTTCTAAGACAGGAAGTATCAGTTGTAGGTGGGGACCATTTGGCTGCATAATTTTGATGATGGAGAGAAGGCAGGGTGTAGGAGTTGAGCATAAATTATTGATAACATAACCATACTGGTAGTTCTCATTATCTGAGTGCAAATTCAATGTGTAGACAATGCAGTTTAAAAAGACCAATATGGATTTTGTGAAAAAATTCTTTGTCTTGGATCTGTTTGCTTTGTTTGTTTTTGTTGTTGGGCTCTTAGGCTGGGCATCAGGGGAAACGATATGCTAGATCCCTTATCTACTTACCAATTGTTATAGATCGAATGGTGGCCCAAGCTAGGTTGAAATCCTAACCCTAAGCATCCATGAATGTGATCTTATTTGACAACAGGCTTATAGATTTAATCAAGTTAAGATAAGGTCCTATTCAATTACAGTGGACCTTTATCTAATATGACCAGTATCCTCACAACAAGGGAAACAAATACAGTTAAATAAGGAAGACAACCTTATGAAGATAGAGAGATAGGAGCAATACAAGTAAGAGCCAAAGAATACTGAGAATTGTTAGTGACCATAAGAAACAAGGACAAAACAATGAAGTATTCTCTTCTAGGGCTTTGGGAGAATTTGAACTTACTTCTAACCTCTAGAATGTAAGAGAATAAAATTTCTGTTGTTCTAAGACACCCAATTTTCCAATCCTTTTCAGTTTATTTCCTGTGACAGTGGGATGCTTCATATTCAAACAAAAGGCAATCCCCCCTGATATTGCAGGAAATCACTGGTCTCCAGTTTTAAGGAATTTGTTCTTTTGTTAATCTGCTACTGCCTTTCCCTCAAAATTCGTTCACCATTTTCTCTCTATTGGATCATTCTCATCAATATACAAAAATCCTCTGGTTTCTCCCATCTTCAAACAAAGCAAAACCACCCTTGACTTCAGAATTTCTTGTATTTTGGAAGCAGATAACTTGCTTTATAGTTCACAGGCCCACAGATGTAAAAGAATTGTGCCCCAGGATTGATCATACTTGAGATTTCACTCATATCTCATTTAGATAATATAGGTGATGGAATTTGAAATGGACCTTTTTGGATGATATTTGGGGGTTAGAAGTATACTGGAATTCTACTAAATGATCCTTCAAAAGTGAAGGAGAAATTAAGTGTTTCTCAAGCAAACACAAATTTAGGGACTATTTTGGCCAACAGACATAACATGCAAAAAATATTTTAAAAAGTTCTTCAGGAAGTGATGAATCACTAAATTCTACTCCTGAAACTATTATTACCCTGTGTGTTAACTAACTAGAATTTACGTAAAAACTTGAAACATTGAAAAAATAAAAAAGTTCTTCAGGGAAGAGCATGATACAGGTCAGACCCTTGGATCTATGTAAAGAAAAGAAGAGCACTGGAGAAGGAATAACTGAAGGTAAAATAAAAAACTTTTTGCTTAAAATAATAGCAACAACAATGAATTGCTCTATCATCTACCTTTTTGACTCTCAAGACTTTGAAGTCTTCCTTTCCAGGGAGAATCTGGCAAACATCCCTTCCTGGGCTATAAGATCATTCTCCTATAAGCTCTCATAACAGAGCACTCCTCACCACCAACTTTCTTCATTTGTTTCTTTATTCATCTTTCTCACTAGTCTTGGAAGTCTTTAACGACAGAGACCCTAATAGTCTACAACCACATTATTGAGCACAAGGCCTGACTTACTCATGGCACCAACAGTACAATTATGAAATGGATGAGTCAAACCTATTCTGAACTTCTATAGAAGTTTATTTTATTGAAAGACACTTAAAAATTTCTGATATGGAGTGCTTGTATTAATCTAAAATTCTGTTGACTTTGAACAAATTACATCAGTTACATACCATCAGAGTCAGAGAAGCAACTCTGTCTCACGCATCTTTGTATCTTTCAGAAGATTGAGTTCATTGCTGCACCAATAAGAGACATTCAACAGATGTCATGAGCTTAAATTAAGGTTCACACTCAGATGTTTTTAGTTTCTGATGCGTAGGAGGTTTTTATTTACCTTTGTGGTTCTGAATGTGTTCATGACTCAACAATTTCAACACACAGTTTCAGAACATGCAAAGAACAGTTAATTAATGGAAGATTTTGTGGCAAATTTAAAATAAAAGTTTAAGTTCAGGTTATTTTAATTTTAGCAATACCTTTTCAGAGAGCAGAGAAGCACCGAGGAAATTATTTTTCAGTTTGCAAGCAAATTCCAAGGGCATTTTTCCAGGCAAAATTGGAAAACTAGGCCACTATGGTTTTATGCCCTTCTTTTTCTTCTCTAACCTCCCATTTGGGGCCATCTACCAGTTCTATTTGGGGGATTCTGCCTTGAACCTTTTCCTTCAGTACCTACTAGCAAACTTTTCATTCTGATGTTTCACTTGTGGGATACCAGGTTGGACATTTGCTTTCTCGTCTCTGACATTAAAATAACCTAGTGCCCTACAAGCATTCCCTTAAGTCTGTGGAGCACAGAGCATATTGAAGATTATTTTAACTTTAAAATGTCATCATCATAAAAAAAGAAGAAAGAGAAATAAGGAGCTTTCAGGAAATAGGTAATTTGGTAGAAATGTTTGGAGAAAATAGATCTTTCATTCCTTCACTAATTCTTTATTCTTTTTTTTTTTTTTTAATAGACTTCACGCCCAGTATGGAACCCTATAAGGAGCTTGAACACACGACTCTAAGATGAAAACCTGAGCTGAGATCAAGAGTCAATGTTTAACCGACTGAGCCACCCAGGCGCTCCTTCATTAATTCTGTTATCCAGCATAAACTATACTCCAAATTGTTCTATGTATTTCAAGTGCATCTATTTAGTTTTAACTACAATCTGTGAGATAGGTGTTGTTATTATAACCATTTGTAGAAGAAGAATCCAAGGCATAGAGAGATTAACAGTTACATAGCCAGTAACTGGCAGATACCAGTTACAAAACTAGTAACTGGTAGAACTAAATCAAATTCAGGTAATCTGGATCCAAAGTCCACATTCTTAACCACTTCGCTGTTCCACAAAATGCCAATGAGCATTTTGTTTGCCAGGGACACTTGACAACAAGGATGTGGAGATTTGTTAGACATTTCTCAGGAGAAAACTGATATTTAAGTCAGTAATAGTAAAGGTAAACATTTTATAAAATGAATTTTCATTATTTTTCGTTATTGGTGTATTTTAATTTTCATACATCACAATCAAAGAAATTAAACTATCGGGGCACCTTGGTGGCTCAGTTGGTTAAGCATCCAACTCTTGATTTCAGCTCAGATCATGATTTTACAGTTCACGAGATTGAACCCCGCTTCAGGCTCCATGCTGACAGCAGGCTCCATGCTGGGATTCTCTCTCTCTCTCTCTCTCTCTCTCTGTCTCTCTCTCTGCTCCACCCCCTCTCTAAATAAATAATTTAATTTAAAAAAAGAGATTAAACTATTTACTATAAGAACAACATAGCAACAGTAGTTTTTTTTTAATCACAACTGATTACACATTAAAAATATTATGTTTTCCCTACCTTATCCTTCACAAGTAAATTCTTTACCTTCCAAAATAAATAGGTATAATTTGATAGTTAGCATTTTCCCACTATCTAATATTTCATCTACTGGGTATATCATAATATATTTAGTTCTTTTCTCATATTTAACATTTAGATTATTTCATAATTTTCCATAATCAGGGATAATCCTATGATAAATATTTGTTTCTGTATGTTATTTTTCTCTTCTTAGATACATGTATATGTACTTTTTCTTGCCCATGAAACTAATGTTCACATGAAAATTTCCTTAGTACCAAGCTTTTTAAAAAATGAGTTTTTGCATTAATGTCAGGTTTTAGTAGTGTAATATAGTCAATGTAATGTTAAAGATTTTTGTATGCCATTCAGTTGTGACTTATGTAATTTACTCTACTCCAATCATGATATATTACCGAAGTTATTTCTTTTTTCCTTTAAAAAGAATGTATTGATGCTCATGTCTCCTTTTCCTGATTGTTTAGCTTTTATTATTACAATTGTTGGATTACATCCTTTTTTTTTTTTCTTGGATTTTGTGGGGTTTTTTCCCATTAAGACAATTTACTATCTATTAAAGATCTTTTCCACTTTTAAAAGGTGCTGGATGATTAAGGGAGGATGGCTTAGCTTATCAACAGCTCTTTGTATGTGTCATACAGTGAAGCAGGCTCATTGAGCTTTGTCATCTTTTATTTTACTCAGTTTTTTAGCCATGTGACAATGGCTTTGTAACTGTGTCCTATTAAGTAGTAGTTTTCAAGGTTATCTACTATATTAGTTTGCTAGGGCTATATAAAAAAAATAGTATGGGGGCGTCTGGGTGGCTCAGTTGATTAAGCATCCGACCTTGGAACTGGTGAGGATCTCACAGTTTGTGAGTTTGAGCCCGGTGTTGGGCTCTGTGCTGACAGGTCGGAGCCTGGAGCCTGCTTCGGATTCTGTGTCTCCCTCTCTCTGCCCCTTCCTTGCTCACACTCTGTCTTTCTCTTTCAAAAATAAAAAGTAAACATTAAAAAAAATACTACAGACTGAGTAGCTTAAACAATAGAAATCTATTTTCTTACAATTCTAGGCGCTGGAAGTCTGAGATCTAGGTGTCCACAGGGCTGTTCACTCTTGAGCTTCTCTCCTTGGATAGTAAATGGCTGCCTGCTCCCTGTGTCTTCACATGATCTTCCCTCTGTGTCAAAATCTCTTCTTTTTTAAGGATGCTAGTCATACTAGGCTATGGTTCACTCTAAGGACCCCATTTTAACCTAATGATTTCTTTAAAGGCCCTTTCTCCAAATACAGTCGCATCTGAGATACTGAAGGTTAGGACGTCAATACAGATTGTGGGGGTGGGGGTGGGGGAAAGAGGCACTGCAAAGCAGCCCGTAATATCTTGCTAAGATAATCATACCCTTTAGCATTTGGACTTCCATTTCACTTTAGTTTGTTGAGGCTCTTTCTCAGTTCGTAAAATTAGAAACATCAAATATCAATTTTCTTTTCTTACATTTACTTGGACAAACTATTCCAGGACAGAATGAAAGTTAAAGCATTGCCAGAACTTAGCTTCTTTTTGCAGCATATGTCTTAAGATGTAAGCACATTTGTTTTTGAATCACTGTGGTGTTTATATCTGATGGTTGTTTCCAGAAGATAATTCATTTACTTAAAAAAAAATATTTTTACCAGAAAAAAAAATTTTTATCAGAAACAAACAAACAAAACCAGTAGTTTCTGATAACTACACCATATAATGTGATATAATCTATGGGCAGAAGTCATGCCTTTCTTTTAATTTCCATTCTGGCTGTCCTAGCCTGGGCACTATTTGTAACTCTCTTTCTTGATCAATGATCAGTCTTTTAACTCACTGTGTTCAATCTATAAGAAAGTGAGACAGTACTCTTGCCTTTAACAGCCTTGCAGTGCAAAGACTTCAAGGTCAGGGTCATAACAACACAAGATTGAGGACATTTAGGAAGTAAAATCAATAAGACTTGTTATTGAATGTAAGGGGTTGGGGACAGATAAAGAAAAGTGTCAAGAATATCTCCAGGTTTAAAGGTGAAGACATTTTTAGATCATTTCCCATTCTTCTTGTGGAAAACCTTTTTCCCTAAATAAAGTGAAAGTTATTTTGCACAAATACTATAGCAGAGATTTATTTAATTGCCCAAAGCTCTCTGCTTATTATAATAGGCACTCAATTAATGTGATATCATTGAATAAAAGCATACAATTCAGGAACTGTGGTAGTCATAATAATAGTACTCCAAAGAAGCCCACCTCTTAATTCCCAAAACCTATGAACATGTCACCTTATATGGCAGAAGAGACTTTGCAGATAATAAGCATCTTGAGATGGAGAAATTATCCTGGATTATAAGCACAAGCGTTCTTTTTTTTTTTTTTTTTTTTTTTTTTTTTTTAACATTTATTTATTTTTGAGACAGAGAGAGACAGAGCATGAACGGGGGAGGGGCAGAGAGAGAGGGAGACACAGAATCGGAAGCAGGCTCCAGGCTCTGAGCCATCAACCCAGAGCCTGACGCGGGGCTCGAACTCACGGACCTCGAGATCGTGACCTGAGCCGAAGTCGGACGCTCAACCGACTGAGCCACCCAGGCGCCCCAAGCACAAGCGTTCTTAAAAGTGGAAGAGGGAAGCAGAAAAGAGAAACAGAGGAAGATTTGATTACAGAAGAGGAGGTCAGAGTGATATAATATGAGAACTCAACCTATAGTCCCTGGCTTTAAAGATGGAGGAAGAGAGCCATGAGCAAGGAAGGTGGGCAGCCTCTAGAACCTGGAAAGGGCAAGGAACCAGATTCTCCCCTAGAGCCTTCAGAAAGGAACATTGACCTATGAGTGTCCAGGAGACTCATTTCTGCTTCTGAACTGTACAATTATAAGAAAATAATATCGTGTTGATTTAAGCCACCAAGTTTGCAGTAATTTAGCCATAGAGAACTAAGCAGTGGCTCATAAAGTCTTCTAGGGATCCAAGTGTTCTCCCTGTTATTAGCCAATCATTTCAATTTCACTGACTAATACCAAGGCTTAAGTACTCACGTTTATGACTTATAGCCCTATTATAATAAACCTCCAAGGTTTTAATTTAGCGCATTTTAATTCCCCGAGTTGTTAACCAGCAAAATTTGACTATTGTACATTTCACTTTTATTATGCATTCTCACAGTGGCAAAGTAGGTAAAGAAATCAAAACTTTCTTCGTTAATGGGAAAAGCAAGAAAAGTCCAGAAACCTAGTTTATATGCAAAAAGAATGTTAGTTGTGTTCTGAATTTCCTGAGTAGTATTTTATGATACATACTGGAAATAAATAGGTTTAGTCCATGTCATGATTCTTTTACACATAAATACATATTTTTTTGCATTTATTTATTCTTATTTATATATTCAAATATCTGATCCTTTGAAAGTTGAAGGTTAGAGAAGATTTATTAAATTTAAAAAAAATAATTTTATTGTTATATATTGATTGCACACATCTAACAATTAGTATTATTATAAGTCTATGTTACAAAGACTAGAAATACAAAGGTATTGGTTACTTACTTTGGAATAATTTAAAACAAGTTCTCATTAACAAAAAGAATCAAAATGGACACCGGTTTTATTCCAGAGATTTAAATGTTAGGCTGAGCTGATTCCAACAGTATTTTGGTCTTTGGTTTGGAGGAGATGTATGATCTTACCTTGTGAAGAAACAGAAATCTGACTACCACCTGGCCCCTTGCCACTTTGTGATGTGGCCCTTCAGGTTGTAAACACCAGTTATTCCAAACAACTGAATCACAGTGGTGACTATGTCGTCAATAATTATACAAAGATGAGTAAAATGTGATTCCTGCTCTGTATTAACTTATTGGGAAGGTGAGTTGGATCCTATAATCTATTAATAAGAGGTTTTTAGTATAGATGTTAAAATGGGATTGTGGGTGTTTTGCAAGATGTTATTATGAGAGAAAACTACGTAAAGTCTACATAGTATTTGTCTTATTTCTTGCAACTATATGTGAATCCACATTACCTCAAAGTAAAAAAAAAAAAAAAAAAAAAAAAAGGATAATTTAATTGAACAAAAATAGGATTAGAGAAGCAAAAAGCCTCTATACCATCTTATTTAGGCACAAGATTTTGAACCAAGTAAATTTGACCTGTGCTCTTCCTTCTTTATAAGCCGCATGCTTGTTGAATGAAAAACAGCTGGAATCCAAAAAAGAAGTCCACATGCAAACTCTTGTAAATGGAGTGAAACCCTTTTGTAAATGCCAGTTTTGACTAAATAAGTTAGAGCACAGATGGCTGAATAAGAAGTTACTATATTTACAGAGGGGCATCTGTTACATTACATTCAACTGGATCTATAGAGTCAAATTTTTCTTCTCACAACCTGTACCCAGTTATTGCCAATGCTTTCCACTCCATTTAGCATCTTTGTGTGTTTGGCATGCTTCTGAGTTTTCATTATGAACAGCCTTAATTGCAAAATATATAGAAATGGTTTTCACAGATACGTTGAATTGAGGTAGATAAAGTATGGGGCCAGAGTTGACAGTTACCACTGTATCCAGGGTGCCATCTGCTGTGCAATAATCCAGGCAGAGGCCACGTTGCATGGCATGCTCAGAGATGTGCACTGCTTGTGTTGAGTGTGCCCATATTTTATTGTCACTGAAAATATAATTATAGAGTCAGTAGGATTTTGAGTGGTTTGATTGCCCAAGAAGAGGACTGTTCCCTGGAGATTTGGGGCATATAGGTCTGGGTTTATAGAGAAATGATTCTAGACTGTCAGAGAGTTAGAGAGAATAGTGCCTGACCTATTATGGTTTGTCCATAGTTTTTATAGGAGGCATGAAAGAAAATGCAGCTGCAACTTGAACTTAAGTAAAGAACTTGCTTTCCCAAAGTACTGGACTCTAAATCCTCTGACTAGCCTAACATAGGTAAAGTTGAAATAAAAATACTATATTTTTTGTGTTAATATTAATAATGCCAGATTCCATAACCAAGCAAGGTGCTGAGTTTTGCTTTATTCATTATAAATTGTTAACTAGAGTAAAGCTAGTGTATTTTTGCGGGGTTTAGTTTGGTATCCTTAAAATAAATGAATTCAACGGTTTGAATTCCTTCTTAAAGATGATGTTCACTACAACTCTCTGATGATCTTTTTAACAATTGATATTTCTCAATGACTACTCTCTAAATGTTTAGATTTATCAGATCTGGATTGGACCAAGTTACCTGTATTTTTAAATACTCACCAGATAAATTATAATATACCTTTAGGTTGGTGGACCATTAATTTAGCTCTACTTTCAAATATATTCAATACTTTGGAGGCTTAGAAAGCCATTTGCCACCATGTATATGATCTTGTAGAAGAAAACTATTTGTCAAACATTATTATTATTATATCAAAATATTTGATCGAGTAGCTCAAGATAGTTAATTGTATGATATCAGAAAATAAGAATGATTGGGCACTAAAGTATGTCAAACATACTATAATTGATCAAATTCTGGCAGAGACCTCTTAATATTTTATCTTATTAATTTTTTTAATTTTATTTTAGAGAGAAAGAGAGAAAACAAGTATGTGAGAGGGACAGAGGAAGAGAGAGAGAGAGAGAGAGAGAGAGAGAGAGAGAATCTTAAGCAGGCTCCATGCTCAGTGCGGAGCATGAGGTGGCCCTGCATCCCTCAACCCTGGGATCACCACCAGAGCTGAAATCAAGAGTCGGAGGCTCAACTAACTGAGGTACCTCTCCTATCTTATTAATTTTAACGACTGAACTCTAAGTGTGCTTTCTTTTCCTCCTTTTGCATGATAGAGAAATTGAGGCAGAGGATATTAAATTACTTTCCTAAAATCATACATTTAAATCAATGGAGGAAAACATAAAAGTGAGGATTTACAAGGCGGTATGACTAAAAGTCATTACTCTTCATCACTCCATGCAAATTTACCAGTTTAAAGATTAAACTGAGGCATATTAAAATTTTTAAGAGTTTATTTGAGCCAAACTCCAATGGAATTAGGCAGTTGCAAACTGGGAGCGGAAGGGAACATTCCACTGACATGAGCAAAGGGAAAGACATCCTAACAGAAAGTATGGAAGCATTTGATGGACTGTAGCCTAAAGCCTAGTTGACTATTTATGACCGGTTGTCCTTAGCATTTTGATTTTGTAATCTTGAGGCTTAGATTTTTGTCTGCTTACATAGACTGCCACGGCATTAAAACCACCTTAGTCTAATAGCTTGTTTAATTAATTTAACGGTATATACAGATACACATATACATAGAAAGCAAAAATTATATATTTTTAAATTTCAAAATCGCATTTTTCACAATACAAGTTCGTTTCTTTAAATCCTCTCAATATGCTATTTTAATTCAAAATCATCTTTATCTGACTGTTGGTAAATGTGTCATATTATGGTTAGGCAAGACTTTTTTTCTTTGGAAGATTGTCAGGTATAAAAGAGAAAGAAGCAAGGACCTCCTCATTCTCTAAAATGTTACTTAATCTCAGCACTAGTTTTTTTAGAGAAAAAAAAAGATCTTCAACTTTTTCTCTCTTTTAAATAGAAAATGAATTTTTATATTTTAAACAAATGTACATTCCTTCACATGATTTTATTGTAATTCTGAAATTAATCATGATGTGAATTTCCAGGAAGTATACAGACCCCTGTAATTTAAAACGTTAATCTGCATCTATATGATAGACATGTAAAAAATAAAAGAAATTTTGGTTCAGTTCTTACATTTTGGATAAAGTTGCCAATCAAAAATGTAGCTCTAACTGGTGCAAATTGGTGGACATTTTCAGGTACTTAAACAAGTTTTGTTGTTACTGTTGCTGTTCTAGCTAATCCTATAAACAAAGAAGTTGTTAAACACGTAATTTATTTAGTTAACAAATATGTTTTAAATCAGGCATATTCACCAATTTTATTATACCTTAGGTTATTTTTTTGTGTTAAGTTATACAAGTGAATGGACTCTAGTACCTTGGTATAAAAATGGATTTTCAGTTAGGTTATGCATTTATTAAGTTACATGTTGCTATGATTGGAATGAAATATGTACTAAGATTTAAGGGATGTAATATTTTTAAAAAGTTTTTAATGTTTATTTATTTTTGAGACAGTGAGAGAGAGACAGAGCACGGGCGGGCAAGAGGCAGAGAGAAGGGAGACACAGAATCCGAAGCAGGTTCCAGGCTCTGAGCTGTCAGCACGGAGCCCAACGCAGAGCTCAAACCCATAGACCATGAGATCATGACCTGAGCTGAAGTCGGAGGCTTAACCAACTGAGCCACCCAGGTGCTCCTATAATATTTTTTAATTGTCATTTTCTCATAATAATTTATGTGATGTCCAAGTAATTTTAGATGATCATCTCTATGACTCCAATATTTCTACCATTCTAGGTTCACAAAGCCATTCATTGCCTTCCTCTGTCCACCCATGTTACTGCCATTAACTGTCACACAGCTGATTTAGCTTTACAGGAGAGCTCTTCTTCAGATCCATTTGTAGCAAAGTGACTTCTTGAAATATGTAGAGCTGAGTAGATGTCTAGTCTTTCTAATTTCAGACCTCTTTTGTGTTGTTGTTTTCAGGAAGGTGAAGAAAACGAGAACAAAGCCTCACAATATTAAATCAGAATTTAAATAAATTGCTTAAAAAATACAAAATTACCTCCTGAGTTAGATTTTCATTAACGAGAAAGCAAAATATACTATAAAAGTTTTTTTTTGGGGGGGGGGTTTAAAATGAGTCATGGGAACCTTTTCTAATAGTGAGTTAGTTAAGTCAGTCCCTTAATAATAATGACAATTAATATATATTTCAAGTATGTGAGCATCTTTAAAGTAATGCTTAAAATACGGGTATTTTCTCTTAGAACCATAACATCTTTTCATATTAAAAAAGGAGAAATTATATATTTTAAAGGATGGTATAGGTTACTTCCTATACATTAAATCTGACCAATTTCAACGTTTGGAAGGAAAAAAAAAAGGCTCTCTCTACACCGATTGATTAGTCTTAGAATAAATTCAGGTAATTTGCAAAATCATCTGATGAGGACTTTTATAATTTGGATTGTGAACATGTAACATGCACCTCTTGCATTTTTCAGCAGGAAGTTTATGGCTTTTTATTTGCCCTTTCCAACATGTATTTGATCATATTAGCTGGGTAATATCATTAGAGAAGATGGAATTTGGGGATGTAAAGAGAAAAAAAAATATTGAATAAGGAAACAGAACAGGATAGTTTTATAATGCAGACTGCAGAGAAATAATATTGGTTAAAATAAAATACCTGTGACAAAACTTAGTAAAAAAGGCTGAGGCTTGCTAAAAGTGTTTGACGATGAAGGTCCACAAGGTACAGTTTTTGGTCTTGGTGCTGTTATGGAGTCATCACGAATGGGGCATGATTTATGTAGTTCTGTCAAGTGTGGAGAGATATTGTGGCTGTCTCCAGATACATGAGGGGAATTTGCCTTAGTCTCAATCCCTGCAGAATAACAGAGAATCTTGCTATGTATTTCTTTTTCTAAACTCAAATCTTTTCTCTCTTTTTACTAGCATAGTGGTGAGATGCTTTAAGTGGGATCTAATCAGGAAGAAAAAAATCAGTCTATTATTTGTCTTGTTTCTGGTATAGTCAAGGTTTAGTTAGGAAAATAGAAACGGCTCTACTTTTCTCAAGAAAGAGGGGATTTAACACAGGGAATTAGGTACTTACAAAATCATTATAAAGATTGCAGAATTGTCAGGAAAAGCTATGGCTATTTTCACTGATAGCCCACAGAGAATCAGAAAGTTGCTACTGCCCAGGTCAAGACATTGCCAATAGTGGTCATAGTACACTTCTGCATTAAAATAGGTAATTCACAGACAGATGCATGGAGGACATTCACAGACAGATGCAAAGCCCGTACATCTGCTTGCTACAGGCGGAAAAGACTCATGGCTAGTGCTTTCATTGCACTGCAAATCTTATGTGACTTTGTTTCACTGGTGACATCTAATCAGAACTCTATCAACAAGAGATTCTGGGAAATGAAGTTTCCTGTTTTTCCTGTGATACAGGGAAGAACCTGTCTAAGCAACAACTGCACCAGGCCAGGAGGGCTTTATTCCAGAGAGGAAAAAGCCCAGAACTGTCTGAAGTCAATCCACTCACTGAAATGAGTATTAGGAGGAAAGCAGAGCGCTGGGAGAGAGCACAGGCCATCTGTGTTTTCTAATTGGCTTCACAGAAAGGAAAGGTAAACCTCCAGTGTCTTTGACAGGAGTAGTTTTACAAAGGTGGAGCAAGGCACGCACTGAAGTTAGGCTCCTTATCTCTCACGGAGACTAGAAGATAGTGGCAGAATCTTCCTTGATGATTACTTTTCAAAGAGATGGTCCTCAGGTCCTTGAGAAGGACATACCTGGGTTGTGCAACTGGCAAGAGGCTCTTCAACAAATTTAAATCTCAAGAATGAATGAACGACAGATTTTCTAAATTAAATGCTCTACGAAAATGGAGTCAGGGGCCTAGAATCAAGAAGAAGCCTTTCTAGAGTTTAGTCATGCTGAGAGAAACGTTCAGATCGTCCCAGATGGAATTAAAAGGGATAAGCACTGTGGTGATTGTCAACTGCTTATCTCATCTTTCTCCCTTGACATCAAGGATATGGGTTTTTAATACCCTTTGCAATAAACCCATTCCTCAAGGACTCATTAAAACTCTCAATTACACACACACACATACACTTGGATATTTGCCCCTATGCACAACACACTATGTAGTGTTTGTGGAACTTGATATAATAAGGCAGTCATCATCGTTTCTGAATACTATTGTAAGCAAATTATTAACTATGATATTTTCCACATTAATGTTAGAAGAATTGAGAACAAATCATTAAAATCCTTAATTTCAAATGTGGCACAAACGCTGTGTTTGAATTCCAGCTCCACTACTTAACTTGTGTTAGAAGCTCAAGAGTTTTGAGCCCAGTTTTGTTTTTTTTTTCATACAGGTTGTTAATATGATTAAATAAGAATTTATGGAAAAGTGTCTAGTACATAATATGTCACAACTAAAACCTAGTTCTTTTTATTTTTTTTCATGGAAAATACTAATGATACGTGGTTTTGAAAGGCAAATCTAATTTTAAAATTGGATAAATTAAATAAGGGGGAAATGGTTCACTGAGCCATGTTGAGTTTTCCATCCAAGTTAAAATAACAGACAATTTAAATTCTACTTTCTTCAGTAGGGGTTTAATCATCCAAAAAGGAATTTGTGCAGATGTTGGTAAGTTTGGTTGCATTCTCCTTCTTATTGATTCCTATCACCCTTTATGGAGCAGAATTTCAATCTGATGGTACCATAAGTCTAAAACTGGAATTTATTAAGTATGGTATATTAAGGAACAATTCTTCTCTCCAAGGGAAATGAAAAATCTAGACATGGAGCATCATTGGGATGACAAAGACAGAAAAATTTTAATGAAAAAGCCTGTATTAACCTACTCTACCTCTTACTTTGGGTTAAATCCAAAATAACTTTGTCATGAAAAAGTTGACATTTTATTCAAAACAGGTACTTGCTTTACTTGCAAAAAAATAAATGCATAATGGAAATTAAAATAAATCCTTTTCAAATGATTTTTATCTTGATAAATTTGTCTTGTATTAAATTTATTTGCAGTGCAGATACCAGAAGTTTTGTAGAGGCTAGATTGGATATTGACTCTGACAGAGTACAAAAGAAACTATTAGGTAAAAGTTTTAAGCACTAAACAAACGAATATTAAAAACAAGTTAGTGTATAAGCAGTGAGACATGCTTAATACAAACCATAATTTGAGGAATTAAATTTTATTTTTAGCTATGTGATCTCAAGTAATTTTCAACTTTCTTAGTGCTGAGTTTCTCACCTGAAAAATGGGGCATTGATTGGACTGCATTACTCCTTCCAAGATATTAACTGCTCTTATTCTCTCTGGAATTTTTTATGACTCTCTAGGCAAATATATCCCTAATTCTCCTAATTCCCTACAATATATATTTTTCATAATTCAATGTAACCTTTCTTTTTTTTTAAGTTTATTTATTTTGAGAGAGAGAGAGAGCAGGAGAAGGGCAGAGAGAGAGGGAGACAGAATCCCAAGCAGGTTTCATGCTGTCAGCACAGAGCCTGACTCAGGCTTAAACCCATGAACAATGAGATGATGACCTGAGCTGAAACCAAAAGTCAGATGCTTAACTGACTGAGCCACCCAGCCTCCCCTCAATGTAACATTTCTTAGTTATAGCAATTAGCATACTATTATACTTAATAAAGTTATTCTACAGCAAGCCAATCACAAGCACAAACCCATCACTTAGCAAATATTCTCCATTTATGTTTTGGTTGCTCGCTGGGCTTCTTCCAGTTAGCCTGTCAGGCTTTCATCAGGACCTCTTTTCTCTACCTAAAATATAGGTCTTTCTCCTATTTTTTCAAGGTTTAACACATTTTCGGTAGAAGTAAGAGTTATTTTTCTGGGTGAAAAAAATAAGTTTAATTCTAAACCTAGTTGCTGAGGCAGGTATGCTACTATAAACTCACTTACTTCTTATTACCCCCAGAAAGAAAATCAAAACAAGGTAGGTGCCTCATAAGGTAGACACCATTTTACAGATGAGAAGACTGAGTCATATTGGGGAATAGTACACGATATACTGAACCAGAACAGGGAGTGTTGGTAATGAGCTGAATGTTTTGGCTAGAAAGGTAAGTCAGAGGTAGGATATATGGAGCCTAGAATGTCTTGCTAGATTTTTACACAAAAACACAATATGTTAGATATTTCAGGAGGTCTCAGCCTTAAAACAAACAAATTGGGGTGGATGCCAGGCTTGAGAGAAAAAGATATGGAATAGGTACTTATTCTTTCCTAGGTTTTGCACTTCCTTGTCCAATGATATCTTCTTCCTGGTATTGTTGTAATTTGGTGGTGCTCTGAGGCTACACTCCTGACCCATCCTTGAGTTTATCCCTTTTTGCTTTAGCCAATTTCTCATCTGTTGACATGCTTTTTCCTGGCTAGTTTTGTCAAAGTTGAGGGACTGTAAACTTCTCAAAGGAAATATTTTGCTATGAGAGAAGAAAATAGCTATCTTCCTGGTAGAATAATATAGAGATAGTCAACACAGGTAGGGCATACACTATACTGGCTTTCTAGTGTGTTCTATTTTCCTACTTTAAAGTACTATTCAGGGAAAGCAAGCTTCAAAACATTAATTAGAAATTGCAATGTTTGGGATTTTAAGTTTTGACTCATTGTATATTGGCTATACAACCAAATTAATTTAGAATTATATGTTGAAAACTGAGGGTTGATGGGGGGTGGGAGGGAGGGAAGGGTGGGTGATGGGTATTGAGGAGGGCACCTTTTGGGATGAGCACTGGGTGTTGTATGGAAACCAATTTGACAATAAATTTCATATATTAAAATAAATAAATAAATAAATAAAGCATTATATGTTGAGGTAACATAACAACTATATCTCAGGACAATATATATGATTAGATACATGGATTAGAACTAGAAGATATTATGCTAAGTGAAATAAGTCAGGCAGAGAAAGACACATATATGATTTCACTCATATGTGGAATTTGAGAAGCTCTAGAGATGATCATAGGGAAAAGGAAGGGAAAATAAGATAAAAACAGCTATGGAGGTAAACCATAACTCTTAAATACAGAGAACAAACTGAGGGTTGCTGGAGAGGAGGTAGGTGGGGAAATGGAGTAAATGGGTGAGCGGTGTTAAGGAGGGTACTTTTTGGGATGAGCATTGGGTGCCATATATAAGAGATGAATCACTGGGTTCTACTGCTGAAGCCAAGACTAAACTATATGTTAACCAACTTGAATTTAAATAAAACAAACAAACAAACAAATAAATAAATAAATAAATAAATAAATAAATAAATTCTGTCAGCTCAAAGAGAAAGAAAGAAGAAAGGAAGAGAGAAGGAAGGAAGGAAGGAAGGAAGGAAGGAAGGAAGGAAGAAAGAAAGAAAGAAAGAAAGAAAGAAAGAAAGAAAGAAAGATGACAAGGTGATTCTCATTTTTCTATCCCTTAATACTTTTTCCTCTGTATTGTTTATTGGCAACATGAACAATCTGAAGAGTATTCAAAATACACCAGTGGTTTTTAAAAAGGATTAAAGGGACATACATTAATTTATACAAAGGGAGGAACATGTGATAATGCTTTTTAAGAATGTCAAAAGTGGGAACTAAAAACCATTTACTTTTCACCTCTGGAAGTTTCTAAAAACAAAAGTAGGTGAAACAATCTTGGTCCAACACTTATTTCATGGGGTAGGCAGGATTCTAAAATTACCTGCAATGAGTCATGCTTTTGGATTAGCTCCTCCCATTGAGTGTGAGCAGAGCCTGTGACCTCCTTCTAGCCAATAGAATATGGCAAAGATGATGAGTTAGTCATCCTGTGATCTTGGCCAACTGGAAAGATAACTTCTGCTGGCCTTGAAGGGGCAAGCTACAATAAGTTCTTAGAACCATTTCAAATATTTAGGAAGGGCTATACGTGTTTGTTAAATTTAGAGTAGATTACTCAAAGTGTATTTCAAAAGCCCCAGGTTTTCTTTTCCAGTTTCAGTCTACTTATAAACTAGTTTCTTCAATCACAAAGAAGTATGAAATGAGGTAAAAGTATTTAGGCATTGTTTTCCCTTCACATTTTCTGTTTTGTTTTGTTGTTGTTGTTGTTGTGTTGTGTTGTTTTGTTTTGTATTATGTTCACAGCTGCTTTTGTACAGGCTATTATGGGGTGTGACAAATGGGAGTGAGTAATGCACTATATCTTCATTTTGTAGATTTGTAAGCTCTGGGTTATTCATAATGATTAGCTTCACTACCAGCATTTAGTAGATAATTGGCAGCAGCAATTAATTTTGTAGAGTAGATTCTTTTTAACCAGAAAAAGATGACTTTCAGAATTCTATTATGCATTGTCATTCAATGGAAAGTATTTTACCTTCTTTACCTGATCATCACACTTTTCTAAAACAAACTTCGTTAGAGAAATTTAGCTTTCATGTATTAAAAATATGCTTGTTCATGGGGCGCCTAGGTGGCTCAGTCGGTTAAGCTTCCGACTTCGGCTCAGGTCATGATCTCACAGTTCGTGGGTTCGAGCCCCGCATCGGGCTCTGTGCTGACAGCTCAGAGCCTGGAGCCTGTTTCAGATTCTGTGTCTCCCTCTCTCTGACCCTCCCCCGTTCATGCTCTGTCTCTCTCTGTCTCAAAAATAAATAAACGTTAAAAAAAAAAATTAAAAATAAATAAATAAATAAATAAAATAAAAATATGCTTGTCCAGCTCCTTTGTCATCACATTTCAAAGCTGTGAAAAAGTGTGTTCTGAAACTCATCAAACATTTGACAATAGCTGCACAATTACAGAGTGAGTCGAAATATTTCCATCCTTGTTCTCCCTTATTTGTGTTGTCTCTGCTGAGTTTTAGAAAAGTAAGCCAAGGGTTGGCTCTGGGCAAAATGTCAAGTTCAAAATCCTTAGCCTGCCATTTAAATCCTTCACATTTTGTCCCTTTCTACCTTTCCAATCTCAACTCTGATTATATTCTCATGCCTCAGGGTTTTTTTGTCTTATTGCCTTTTAGGTTGTCCTATGAAATCTGGTTTCCCTTTCTTGCCTGTGGCTCTTTGCTCACATAGCTACTTCTGTATAGAATATTTCTTTGCCTCCATGTAAGCTGATGAGATCTTTTTCTCACGCCCATTCGTATTTACACTCTCCAAGAGGCCTTCCCAGATGTACTCCAAATTTTTATATGCTTCTCTTATTTCTCTATATTTTACAACCTTTATTATGGTCTTTGAATCAAGTAATTTATTTACATGTAATTATTCATTTGATTGTGAACTCCTGAGGCTGTATATTACTCTACTATGACTACTTCTATCTACTACAGTGCCACATACAATGTTTTGAAAAGGTGTGCACTAAATCATGTTTATTGAATTGAACCATATTAAAAGTACCAAGGCATTTGGTTTTGAAGGCCTGAAATCATATGTAATTTTCCTCTTTATCAGGGACAATTTAACCCCTGATTGAATTTACTTCACCTGTAAAATGCAAACAAACAAGCTACATTAAAGGCGATAATGTCATAAAAGTAACCGGGAAACTACAAAACGCAATACAAGGATCAGTTATTGAAATTTTACTTTTTCTGCAATTTTAGGTAATTTCTCCTTTTTCTTTTACTCTTCTGGGCAGTAGTCCACATCTCTAACTTTTTCTTACTTTTATTTACTCTACTAATAACATTTGCTTGAGCCATTTCTTAATATGGCAATGTAACCTTTACTTGGAGATCTGTCTCTATTTCTAATTTAAATACTTTATTTAGCAGGAGTCCACTGATATTCCTGCACATAGTTGATTCTGTTAAACAAAAGGGTAACAACGTTGTAATGATAAAAATAAAAGAACAATATGTGATATTGGAACAGTGGAGAAGTGCTTAAAAAGCAAGGAAAAATTTGTGGTAATAGCTGCAGGAAGATGAGATTTATAATCAGACTATGAGATATGATGTGATTTTTTTTTTTTAAACAAGACAAATCTGTTTTTAATGTTTATTTATTCTAATATGGGGTGGGGGCGTGGGGGAGGGATGGGCTGTCAGCATAGGGCCTGATGTAGGGCTTGATCTCAAAAACAATGATCATTACCTGTGCTGAAATCAAGAGTCAGATGCTTAACCCACTGAGCTACCCAGACACCCTGAGACATGCTGTGATTTTTTTAAAAGAGATGAAGCTGCATCAAAGTCATTGAGGAAGTTCTCTTTTTTAACCTTCTATTCTCTAGTTTGTGCTGATTTTCCATCTCTTTTGTAATGTTCATAACACAGTCTTATGATTGTTAGCCTACAGAGTTTAAATTTGAGCCTCATAACTGTATGTGTTATATAGGTATCAGCTTTGTGACCTAAAATCTAATTCCTACTACTTTAAAGTGGTAATAATAATACAAAAATACTTTATAACTTGTTGAAAGGATCAAATAAAATAAATCATTTAAAAGTCCTTAGCACAAAAAAAGTCCTTAGCATATACAAATATGTGACTAATATAATTAGTTTCTTGTTCATTGCATTGGATATCTTTCACGTATCTTTACTGCTCTTTCTCTATGTTCATAGATTTTACAGTAGGAGAATAGCAGTCATTTAAGCAAATAATCTTTAATCATTTCAGGGTGTAAGTGAAACAGATTATACGTTGAATAAATAATTTTTTGTATTGTACTCGATGTAACTTAAGATTCTCAAGCAAATTACTTTTTGAGTATAATATGTATGCATCCATTTCACTAAAATGTGAAAAATTTAGACTACATTATTTTTGTCTTCTTTCATATTACATCCGTTTTCCCATCTCATTATTTTTACGATGGCTTCAAAGAGTATAGACAACTAAAGAAGTAGAAGGGAAATCTACAGTAATCTGTCATCTGCTTGTTATATAATTTAGCTTAAAAAAATGTTTGGGCAGAGAGGAAATGGGAACTAAAGAGTGTGCCATATTGGATTTCCTACGAATTTACTTTATATATATTATTGTTTTCTTCACCGGTATTAAAGATTTTTTATTAATTGTGTATTAATTGACAAGTTAAGAAATATTACCTCCAACACTTACTAGTTATAGAGTCTGCACTCCCATGGATTTCAGATGCAGAGGCATCCCGATTACAGTGGGGAGTAACTGTACTTCCTTCCCAGATATGCTGCAGTGGTTAAATAAGATAATAATGCAGAACACTTGCACAAGGACAGATCAGGTGCCATATAAGTTTTTCTCGTAATTGTTCTTGTTATTGTTATACAGAAGGGATATACTAAATCCCCCACCCCAAAAAATAAAATGGATAAGGAGAAAAATATTTCATCTATTGGAATATTGGAATACTATTGGAAGTCTAAATAAAAAAATTTTTTTGGAACTAAGTGCTGGGAAAGCAGTTTCCCTAAGACTGTACATGTTTTCTCTGGTGTTTTTCTTTTTGCTTTGCCATTAAAATAAAACTTTAAAATAAAAATCACATCTGCTTTGATAACTATGTAAAATTATAGGGCCAGCTTATCCTTGTTCTGGTCTCTTTTTTATTCTTCTCTTCTGAATATTAATTTATACTTCCAATAGACTATAATCATATCATATGTATATATTTATATAGACAGAGATCCCTGTTTTATTGAATGCACTTATGCCATTCATCGACATTCATTTATCAAATATATGTTGATATATATAGCCAAATATATAATGAGTGCTGCTATATATAGCATTTTCTGTCAGGTGCTTGGAGGTTCAATGACATGACAAAAAATTACACTCAAGGGGATTACAATTAGAAAATAATTACAGGGGCTCCTGGGTGGCTCAGTAAGTTAAGTGTCTGATTCTTGATTTCAGCTCAGATTGTGATGCCAAGATCATAGATTCGAGCCCTGTGTCAGACTCTGTGCTGAGCGCGGAGCCTGCTTAAGATTCTCTCTCTCCCTCTCTCCCTCTCTCTCTCTGTTTCTCTCTCTCTCTGTCTCTCTCTCCCTTCACACCCCCCTCAAAAAGTAGAATTAAAAAAAAAAAAACAAATAATTACAGAAATAAATATAAAATTCCAATGCTCAGTACCACATACAGATACATAGACTCTAGGAGTATTCAACTTGAAAAATGGCCTATTTAAGGAAGCAAAAACTCAACTAAAAGTCTGAAGGAATAAAATGAGTTAACAAAGCAAAATGTGTGTTTGTGTGTGTGTGTGTGTGTGTGTGTGTGTGTGAGAGAGAGAGAGAGAGAGAGAGAGAGAGATGGGAGGTGGAAGAGAAAGATTGAGAGAAAGAGGGATGCATTGATTCCAGCCATTGGGAACAAAGTGCACTACCAAGTCCTAGGGGAGAGGGAGACAGTGTAGCTCAGGGAATGAAAGGACAGTGGATGGTGTGCATACAGTGAAATAAAGGGTGGTAATCAATATGTAAGGGCAAGAGGAAAAAGGAACTTGCTCCCATTAAAGAATGTTGGGAGTTGTAGGCAGAATGTAGGTAGACATGGTCAGGTTCACATTCTGAAAGGTCACTTTCAGGGAAAACATGAAAACAAACTGAAACCCCCCAAGAGGGGAATGACTAGAAAAATTTGGCATATCCTAACCATGGACTGTAATGCAGTTTATAAAAATATGACGTTAGAGAGAATGGACAAACTTGTTAAATACTCAGGAGATAAAATCAGTAATACTCAGTACTGGCTTATGTAAAAGTGGTGTCAAAGGTAAGTCAAATATCTGGCTGTGTGTTGTGATTACAAAGGAGAAAATATTATAAAGAAACAGGCATACAATGTGGAAGTTCCACTTAATGTGTGTTCTTTCACAGTGCTTCTGAAACACTCACATGGAGATATCATATAGAGTCAAATGAATGTATCTAGAGCTCAAAAGTTAGCTGTTAGGTGAATATTTCCATTCATGAGTGATCTACGTATAGGTGGTAATTTAAGCCACGAACAAAGATAAGATTGCCGAGGGAGAAAGTGTATAATGAGAAGAGAAGAATCTTACTGAAGGAGCTTGAGCTTGAGTAAATAGAAAGTAGAAAGGGTCAACTTGCAGAAGAGATAAAGAGATCAGAAAGTAGAGTTCTAGAAAATAGGGGAGAGAGTTAGGACAAGGAAACTAAGTAAGAAAGTATTTTAAGCAGAAGGGATATTCTATAATATCAAATACTGCTAAGAAGCAACAAACAATAATGAAATATCAGTTGCATTTCTCATGTAGGACACTGATAACCTTGGTAGAATGGTTCAGTGGAGTCATAAGTGTGGAAACTGGCTCAGAGTTGGTTCCGTGTAATCATGGGGTTAAGACATGAAAATTTAACTGTGCATAATCCTTTCGGGTTGTGTAATGGAAACACATAAGGATAAGATATATCAGGATAAATAGAATCTAGACAAATGTTTATCCAACGTTTATGGCTGCTTGTAAACTGTTATACAAGCTTAGAATCCTGTCACCAGAAGTTCTGGACCCACCTACCAATTGCTTTTCGCTGGTCTTTATTGAGTCCCGAGGGGCTCACACACCAAACATTATCACAGTGCTATGTTGCATATGCTTCCTCACCCTGTCAGCATGAGTGTACTCTAATTCCTGTGTACCCAAATAGTAATGAGCTTGAAGTATTTAAAACTACTTGAAAGCCCCAAGTGGCATATAAAAACGAACTTACTGATGTTTCAAGGTGTCACCTGTTTAGGGATCATTTCCAACTTACATACAATCTGTATGTCCTTCTTGCCCTTGACATGAGCCAAGTACAAACTATAGGTACTTCTACCCACAACAGCACCTCAAAGGCTGCTTTGGAAAGACACCAGGCATCTGGATAGTGACAAAGGCACAGAACAGATGGCATATTTCAGAGAAAGATGAGCAGACATTAAAAAAAAAAAATGCAAGATGCCATTTACAAATAACTACCATTAGGCTTTTTTCCTAGGCATACTGAGGAAATGAAACAGTCTTCCATTTGAGTTGGTGATTAGGCTGCAATTGAAAATTGAACAAATGCTGACAAAGATATAATTTTCAATGTCATTGTTAGTAAACAACTTGATACAGAGGGCTGTCAATCTGTCAAAATTGGGTCGGGACAAAAACAATGGAGAGTCCCGGAGACACGGATAATCAGAGAATACAGAATCACGTACCTCCAGTTCTCCACCTAACATAGTCACCACTTCCTCTAGGGGAGAAACTGCAAAGTAATATTAAGAATTCTACAATTAGGTCTGAAGTGTTAAGCAGGTTTAGGCTAACTCAATGTTAACTGCATATATGTATGTACCGCACTCAGATATTATCAAAATTCATTATAATAAACATTTGTAAATGAGAACTTTACATATCTTTTCACACTGTGTTATTTGCTGCAGATGTTTAGTGGGATTTATCCAGTGTTGGTTTCTCTACATAAAAACATCTACTCAACATTAAAATACCACTTTCCTTTTTAGAATGAACTGGGATGTAAATACACAATAAAGCTATATTTAGCAGCTTATTTCCCTCGGAACCTTCTGATGAAGACGAAGGATTTGCTGTGATGGTTCAATCCACATTTCATAATGCTTAATACTCAGTATTTATTATATACATCAATATATCATGGCTCACAGTAAATACACTATTTATTTTGATACTGACTTTCAACTACAATTCACAGGAAAATGGGTTAAGGGAAGACTTTCTGGTTCAATGCCTCATCTTAGTTTTGCATTTGAAGTTGTTCTTGCATTATACATTTCTGCTAGAATGTTTTCTACTAGTATTCCACTATTTTTTGTTTATCATGGGTTATTTCCAGTCTTTGCTTAGCACTTCATTCTGTGAAGTATTTGAGAGCTTGTAGATATCCGTTTCTCTCCCATTAGCTGTGACAATTTTCTGCTGTCTTGTTTGTTAATGAGATGGAATGGGTAGGACTGAAACTTTGGTCTCTTCTCCCTCACTCTACCTCTTAGATCAATTTGAAATACAATATGCAATGTTCATGTGGCTCAGCTTATCACTCATTCCAGGGATCTTAGCGTTTGTCTACTGGGGCCAGTGAACAGATGCCCTTGATACTTTTGGAGCTTGACTCCTTTCAAGTTCTCTTAGTTTTCAAGATGATAGGAGATCCCAAACCCTTCTGAAGATACTGTGCTCTCTTTGGCTTTCGCTACCTCATTTACAGTGATGAATGTTCCTCCTCAGGCAAGCATAGGGTTTCATCTTGAGTAAGCCCATCCTCTTTCCCAGAAGTTTGTCATGGTCCTCAGCTGTTGTAAGTAACCTGCTAAGGTGCTGTCTGTCTACTCCAGACTCCAGCCCCAAACCCTCCTCAGCCTTCTCTCAGAGTCTAGTCCTCATGCACTGTCAGAAGAACCATACTGCCTGTTTAAGGCCTGAAGTGTTATCATTTATACTTTCTCATTAATCAAATAACTTTTTCCTCCAATTACCAAATTTTCTGTAGTGCAGAAGTATATGGGGGTGATGATGCAACAGTATCTTTATTTCAGTTAGTTTCATATGCTATGGAAATAATACATCAGTTTTCAGAATATGCATTTTTAGTAGATTTTTCTGAATTATATAAATTTCCTATTTTTGTTCTCCAACTATTATCCTATCTTCAGAACCTTTGTCTCTGTGTATGTTATGAATAGTCAATGTGTTGTCTCAATATACAGGCTCTTAACTATTAAAATGTAACAAAACAAAGATAGGATTATTTTTTTCTTTTTTTTCTTTTTTTTCTTTTCTTTTTTTTTTTTTTTTTTTTTTTTTGCTGAGTCAATAAGACATAGCAGTAATGGAGCCCAAGAGATTATCTTTAGTGCCAAAAAAGTGCTGTTAAAGCAGTGGCACCTGGCAGTATTTATGTATTTTTCCAACAGAAACATTCACTGAACTTCTCAGAAATTACTAACTTGATACGCCTTAGCAATTTTTGCATAGAACCAGTTTATTTCATCACATATATTCCTCCCAAGATATCAACAAGGAGGGGAAGGATCAGCAAGTGCCAATATTTCTATAGAATTTTTCGTTTTCATTAGAGCAATTCTAAGTGGATCAAAGTTCTCATATTGAAGCATTACCAAGTAGTTTAGACTTAAGTGTCCAGGTTCTTAGAGACTCACTGAATTCAAGAGGGAAATTGAGAAAAGCTAGATTTTAATAAATCTGTACAACACGGCAGAACAGAGAGATCTGAAGCTATTCTCTAGCAGCGTGCTGGTCACAGAGCTCTTGTAGAAGATAAAGAGCATGAATCAAGATGTAAAAGAACTCCATCAGAGTAAATATATGTTCTACTAAGCAACAAGAACATAAGGTGTTATTCTTTCAAATTTTTATTCAGGAAACATTAAACTATCTTGGTCTTTGATCCTTGGAAAGCAATTATCCTATGTCCCCGTATATTATATTACTTATTTAGTTATTATTTTACAATAAACAAAGTGTCAGTCATTATCATGGGCCATTCCCAATGGGCACATTTATTTTAAAAATCCCTCGAGTGCTTAGTGATAGCACAAGAACATTTTATTTTTACATTTTCCCACTTAAAGATCTTGCAAGATATGAAAGAACATTTCAGAGATTGTAAACGATTTATCTAATGTTTATCTAATGTTTAGATAGATTTATCTAACGACTTATCTAACTTTTAGACGTTTATCTAACGTCTAAATCACGAGATCTAACAGTTTTCTAACAATAGAAAAAAATAAAAGTGAATAACAAAAAGAAAAAAAAAACATTTTTTCTTTTTAATAAATTCCATAGTAATTTTTTTTTAATTATACAAATTTTTACTCTTACTTCTTATGGCAAAGGGTGGGATGTGAAACCATTTTCTGGTAAAATATCTGCTGTAAGATATTTTCTCAATTAAAGTTTATTTCACATTTCTGGAAAACTCTTAGCTTTTTTTGTTTGTTTGTTTCCATATAATATTGAATCTTTGTTTTAACTGAAAATAATTTATTTTTGCAAAGTAAATGGCTGCATAAGTTTTAGAAAGAAAACTGTGATTTTAAAATGCAAACTTTATGCAAAATGGCATATTTTATTTCTAATAAATATATACTTTTCATTTTTTCAATCATCCTATGACTTTTCACATAATTCTTCCTTACTGTCCATCCTGGCATTCTTGGTCCAGACTCCCACCATCTTTGTCTGAACTGTATAATTTTCTATTTGAAAAGCAATATAGCATAGTGATCGAGGGTTTAGGTTTTGAAATGAAGTTTTAATTTTGACTCTTACTTTACTTGAGTTATTACTTAAAACTTTTGGAACAGTTTTCTTATAAGCAAGATGAAGGGATTTTTCATTTCTGTCATGCCCTGGATTCTCTGTGGGATGGGAATTCCAGGTTACTTTCTTATTTTGGGGCAGCACACATTCCAGCAGTGTGCTGAGTGCCAGGCCATGTGTTGAGTGCTTTACATGTATTTTACATTTTATTGTATTTGTTTTAATGTTTTATTTATTTTTGAGAGAACGCGAGTCAGGGAGGGACAGAGAGAGGGAGGTAGAGGATCCAAAGCTGTCTCTGTACTGACAGCAGCAAGCCAGATGCAGGGCTCAAACTCACCAACCACGAGATCATGACCTGAGCCAAGTCAGAGGCAAAACCCACTGAGCCACCCAGGCACCCTTTTAATCCTTACACCCCAACTCTATGTATAGGTAGCATCGTTATCCCATTTTACCGATGGTGGAAACAAAGTTTTGAGAACAGTTTACCCAAGGATTAGGATTAACTGCATGTAACAAAGATCCAAAATAAGAGTGGTTTTAGCAAGATAGAAACTTATTTCTCTCTTTATAAAAATCTAAAGGTGTGTGGTTCAGGGCTCCTTTGGCTCTTTACTTCATGAAATCCTCTGGACACCAGTTTCCCCCTGCTTATTCCTCTTCCATTGCCAAGGGTGGCCTTGATCCTTGTGTTCCAAGGTGATCATTGTCATGTTTCAGGTGGCTGAACAACTGAAAGATAAAATCATAAAGGGAAAAAGTCATTTGCCAATTACCTCTTAAGTGAGGTTTTGTCCAGAACTCACTGATGGGATATCACACGAATGCAAAGAAACCTAGGAAATGTAGTTTTTAATTTGAAGTTGTGCTGTGCCCAACTAAGGAGAATGGCTATTCAACAAGCATACAGATAATGACTGCTGACGCTGGAGGAAAAGGACTTGGGATCAAAACCTGGCTCTTTCACTTATTAGTTGTTTAACATAGGATTGTTAGGATACAAACTCGTTCTTGCTCTCCCTGATGTTGATGGTATGGAAGTCTATAGGAGAAACTGAGGCCCTCCATCATGGAGCTGAACACAAACCTAGCCTAGGAATCAAGAAGCTGAGAAGGATCTAGTGAAGAACAGAGTTGTTGCATACTTGATTGATAAGGGACAATGTGTATGAGCTAAAAAACTGGCTCTGATTTACTTACGCCCTCTAGTTTTCACACAAGAATGTCTCTTCTGGCCCATCCTATTCAGAAAAAATAGCTAAGTAAATTCTTGGAAACGTAGTACAGTCGAGTCAAGTTTATATATCACAGAACTGCCACACCCATCAAGTTGTGGGATCTTGATGAGCTTTTAAATCACCATGCCTCCATTTTCTCATTTATAAAATGGAGATAATAGGACGCACTGCAGGGATTATAAGTTCTCAATGAATAGTAGCTATTATTATATGGATATCATCTTTATGATTACCAACTTACATTATTCCATTCCATTCTACCACTATTGTGGTAGAAATAATACATAATAAAATGTTTCTGTTTTTGAATTCCAGTGGTGAACACAATAAACTTTCATTTTTCTACCTTCATGAAAAAAAGGACAGGCATAATATTCACATCTTTATCTTATTGAAATAATGATATCTTTGTAGAAGAAGTTTTAGGTATGAAATATAATTTTCTAAAACATTCTTATTAGAAACAGCATTCTCTGCATAATTATTAATTAAGAAGTTAGGCAAATATACTAAAATTTAACTGAGAGATTGCTTTTTTGATAACCTAAACTGTGCCAGCATCTAGTCTTAACTGCTCAGGTTACACATGGTATTTAGCTCCATCAGGAACATTGAACATGAACTGCGAGTGTTTTTTTATTACATATACTTTTGTTCTACCTGCTCACCTCTTGGGAAGTGATTCTAATAAAAAACTAAAACCCTAAGAAAACAAAGAAACAATTGACCAAATAATGGAAAAGTTGAATATATTCCTTCTGGAGATATACAAATAAACTATACCTTGCTTAAATGGGGTGAGAAGTCTTTTTCTCAAGGCTTCTGAAGTAATGAAAGGGTGAATTAAAATGTGTATCTTTTGTTTTGCTAAATGGTACTTAGATGCTATAAGGAGACCACTGGCTCTTGTTTAGCACAAGACTACTTGTGGGGTAGATCAATGATGAATTTCTGTCTCAATGCCTTTGTGAATATATATGTCCTCAAAGATAAAATACTACTATTAATAATAATACCAGTGATAATAACAATAATGATGGAGAAAGAGAGAGAGAGAGAGAGGGATTTTGTACTAAATTTGATTTTTAGTACCTGGATAACATTTTACCCATGGGGAACTCAATATTTTACATCTTTGTCTTCATTGTCTTCTTAATAATTGATCTATGGGATAGTATTTCTTGAAACATTGAAGCATCTCAATAATAGTGGATAGTGGTGGTTGCTGGGCAACCTTATATATGATTGATGAGTTTCTAGGCCTTTTACCTTGAACACCTTGCTTGAGGAGAATGAGGGAAAACCTACTTTTAAGTCATGTGGCTTCAGGGCTCAGAAGAAATGGCTGTTGAGAATGTAACTTAAGGTATTAAAAGGGTTATCAAAGAGAAAAACTGGGTCTATGTTTTATTCTTAGGCTCTAGGTGATTTTCTGAAAAACAGACAAAAATAAAAAGAAACATACACCAATACGTCCTTCATTATATGTTAAATATCAGGTTTCATTAAGATCTTAATATCTAAACAATATATAAAATATGAGAAAATAACATTCAATTCTTTTATTCCTAGGTTATTGTAATTGAACATTTTGTTTAAGCCCCAGCATAATAATTTAATGGAACTCCTAAATTTAAATAACAGCATAGTTATAATTACTTTCATTGTAGCAAGCTAGTATTTAAGATCTTATTTGTGAAAAAGAAATTGCTGCAAAATATATCTTGAGAAATATTAGTATTCTGGTTTTCGGTGAGCCAATATAATGGCTGTTTTTATAGGATCTGTCCTGACCAGGATCCCATGACACAGAAAAAGTTGGAGTAGAAAAATTTGGGGTGGGGAGGTAGTAAATGTCAGTACCTGGTTAGTAGCCAAATGTCTGACTCTGTAAATAGAGGTACTTTCCTGGCGGTGGATGTGTGAAGGCACTTTCCTTTGCCACTGAAAATTCCATAGCCCCATAATGTCAGCTCAAAGCATGAGGCTCAGAAATATGAAGCAGTTTGTTAAATGTGGTTTGCACTCAAGGGCAATGAAGATGCTTTTGGAGCAATTCTGTTTATTAGCTTGTGTATTCCTGGAATGGAGATGCTGATGAATAAACAGACAGGGCATGACAAATAGTAGAAAAACAGCCGGAAACAGTTGCTGAGCATTATGCTTCAAGGGTTTTCCCCAGAGTATTTCTAAGGAGAATTATGCACAGATTAGAGTTCATATTTGGTTGGGCTGTCATTTATTTTCATCCTCAGATAAACTTTCATCTGAATCAGTTTTGTTCATAGGTATTTAAAAGTCAAGTTACAAAGCCAGAGTCTTTGCTTATAACGAAGTTGCTCTATATTGACATTAGAAGGGAAAGTTGCCAGAAGGAATTAGCACATCAACTGGGAATAAAAATAAATGACATTGCCATAGAATCTTCCTGAAGATTCCACTTAGCAGAGGAGATCTAAACAGAGAATTTGTTGACATAAACAGGCAGATTACAAGGGTATGGCATTACTTACCTGGGTTATATCAATCTCTATTTCCAACCCTGGATAAACGGTCAAAGTAAATATGCAGAGCATAATTTTACTTTGGTAGGCTCCAGGGGTACCTGTGCTAAGACCTCTCTGAGTAATAAGAATTTCAAGTACTATTTGTACCCTTTTGATATGTAATACATTATTACGTTGTACTTAAAACCACTATGGATGAGGTTCAGTCTCCAAGGAAGTAGCTTAGATTTGCAATGATGAAAGTAATTTTTTTTTTTTATTTCTAAAGGGAAAAGTAATACTAGGTAGCTGGTAAGCATGCAGCTCCTTTGCTTCAATATATTATTCAAAAACCATAGAAAGACATGGGAAGAACCAGTTCAATAAGACATTGTTATGAATTGTAGCTACACTGATGAAGTCAGAATCCTTCTGAATGGCATATTGTGAACATATGCAAATATACACACATATTCACGTTAAAAATATACATTGAGAAGACATTAAATAATATATATATATTTTTAAAAATATGAGTGTATCAGAATCTCTAATGTGAGATAGATGCACATCTTTGTTTTACAGTTTACCACACCTTCAGACTTAGGACTGCTGGTATTGACCATATCACCTACCAGCCTGCTTGGGATTCTGTCTCCCTCCTCCCCACTCCCGCTCCACTACTTGTCGTCTTTCTCTCTCAAAAATAAACATTTTTTTTTAAAAAAAGAAACAAGATTGTAAAAGGTTAGGTCTTACACATTAACTTCTTTATCTTTTTATGTATTACTTTGCTTTTTCTAGAATGTTCTACTTCAGATCCTCGGTCCCTCTCTCTCTCTCTCTGTCTCTGAACCTCCCCTGCTTGCACTCTCTCTCTCTCAAAAATAAATAGTAAACATTATTTAAAAAAAAAAAAAAAAAAGACTTGTTGAAATGAAGTGAATTGCTTAAGGCCATACAACCCAGTAGTGACAAGGCAAGGATGACCAATGTCTTACCTGTGCTTTATTTACTTTACAAATTGTCATTATAATATGTTGACTATGTGGAAATGCTTATTTAAAAAAAAAATGAATAAGTAATCTGTATTTTGTGTTATAGTTATAGTTTTTATTATTATTATTAATGTTTGGTTATTTGGAATTTTTTTCCTAATGGATTCATAAAGTTTTTCTAAATTTTTTTTTTACCCACTCTTCTTTGGGAACTATATATTTTACCACTAGTCCTTTAGTGGCTACTCCTACATTTTTTGCCCATATGCTTAACTTTTTCTAACAAGTCTAAAATCACTCATTATAAGACAAGAATACTGTTACTCTTTAATTATCTGCTAAAGTGCCTGCCTGTCCCTGCCAACAATATATTTTTTAACTTTATTGTTTTGCTTGTATAGAGCAGAGCTTGATTCCTGGTGTATTGTATCCTGGGGTGCCAAGTCAAGACCTACAAGGTAAAAATGAGTCTCTTAGATATTTCACAGGATGTAGCAATGGCCAAGTGGAAACACTGATTTGTATAGATACAGAGAGAAAATCTATACGTTTGTATCTATTTGTCTATCATCTATCTCTGTTTATCTAAATTATTAATGTTCCTTATCTGAAGAAAAGTGTATACAGAGATAGATGGATAATTTTCTTTTATTTGTCAAGTCCAAATGTTACATTGCTTGAGAAATTAACACTGTTTGCTAAGATTGACACACCTAGTTAGCACTTTTTTTTTTTAAATGGTTCTTTAGTTTTGGGAGAGAGAGACAAAGAGAGACAGAGCACAAGTGGGGAAGGGGCAGAGAGAGAGGGAGACACAGAATCCAAAGCAGGCTCCAGGCTCTGAGCCTTCAGCACAGAGCCTGATGCGGGGCTCGAACTCACGAACCATAAAATCATGACCTGAGCTGAAGTTGGATGCTAAACTGACTGAGCCACCCAAGCGCCCCGACACTTTAATATTCACAGTATTAGCATCCATTTTGCATTTCCCATCTACTGTAGAGTAACGAGGAGAAAGGAGCCATACTCATGATGAATATTTAACATTTAGTGCATTATTGGCTTCCTTTCCCACTTGCTATTCTCATTTCCTTGGGTGACTTTGCATGTTTAGGTTTTGGTTTGAATATAGCATATATAAGTATTTCAACATTAATTTTTAAAATTATGGGTTCAGGAAAACCAAACACCTACTTTACTCCGTGTTTGATATAATGTCAAAACTGAGATTGACTTAATTTCCCATTTAAAGGAAATTTTTTGGAGGAGCATGCTCCGATCATTAGATATTGACTACTAGGTCAAACTGCTATAAACTAAGATATTGTGCCAAGGAAAGAAAGTTTTGAATCTTTAAGTGAATGGGAATTTACAATGCTTGAATAATAAACACACGAATGCAATTCTAAGAATATGTAATGTGTTTGAAAATTCAAAATACAAGTACAGCAGTGTCCCCTCAAACTTTTCTTTGTGTATGTTCTCAATTCACTTCTGTGTAATTCACATGCATGCTTTTGACTAATACAATGGAAATGATTTAAATGAAATAAATTCGTGGGAAGCATATTGAATCCCCAAGTGTTTATACCCTCAGAGGAGTGCTGAGGAAGTCAGACTGGAGAAAAATTGCTAATAGGGAAAACTATAGTTCAATGACAAAAAGCATGGGATCGAGGGATGAATTTCTTGTGCTCAAACCAGCTCCGTCACTTACTAGCTGTGAGATTATGAATAGGGGCCTTCAAGGTCTTTATCTCTTTTTTCTCAGCTGTAAGATAAGTATAATAATACATGTACCTCAGAGTTGCTATAAAAAAAAAAAAAACAAATACTTATATAAAGTCTGTTAGTGCTGAGGTAGAGAAAAGGAGGAGATCAGCAAATGTAGGGAGGAGTATTCACAGTGAGTATTATGTGATTAGTGACATTTGGAATACAGCATAATATGGACATAAAATAGCATCCCTTGCCGTTTACACAACAGTAAGCAAAAGGTGAATCTAGCTGTTATTAGCATTAGGATTAAAGTCAGGGAAGCAGTATGTCCTAGTTTGCTTGGACCAGGTTTACATGTGCTAATCATTATGACATCTTTATTAACAGGGTCATCTTTCACCCTCAGAAGTGTCTCGATTTGAATATTAAATTACAGAGTCATCATATTCAAGGGAGTGTATTTAGGCTAAACTTTTCATTTGGGTGAAATGTGCCAGTACTTGTCCTTAATGAACTTCAATGAAGATTATTTTTATCCAAAGCTTGAAATCTAGAATATCAGCCACAGTTAAATCTATATGGTCCATTCACGGCTCTCATTCTCCACAACCAAGAACACTGAGTTGGTTGAGAAAAAACACCAGTGGCTTTATGAACAAAAAGTCAAATACTGCCCAGGGCTTAGTACTTCAGGAAGTTTTATCTCTGGCGTATGCTGTGTATGCACTCTGCTGCTGTGATTTGGCTGCTCTTTCTCTCAGGTCAGACCTTCACAGAGTTTCTCTGTGCCTGCAGTAGGGAATGTTTGTAGCTTGGCCAGAGTGTGGCCAGTTTCAACTAGGTGTGCTCTGGTCTGTTTGTTAAAAGAGACCTGATGTTATTTCCACTAATGCTGTGATATACCCCGATTCGAGAGACCCCCCGAAAACAAACCACCAGAGTCCAGAATCAAAGCCAAGCGGCAAGGGTCGTTTATTGCAGGTTCGAACCCAGTCCTCCGCGCACTCATTGCCGGTGTAGCTAAGAGGCCCCGAGGGAGGATCTTACAGCTTCTTTTATAGCCCCGCACAAACAAGTTAGGGACCCTTTTTTAGAGGTTACAGAGCTGTTGTTGGTTAACATTTAAATTTGAAAGCTCGGCAGAACTCAATTGGTTCCCGCCTTTATTTTAAACCATTCAGCAGAACTTGATTGGTTCCCGCCTTTATGTCAGACTACAACCGGGCGCCCTGGCTGGTTTCGGAACGGTGGGGCCTCTCAGCTGAAGCTTTGCAGAACTCTATGGTCAGTAGACGGTGCATGCAGTGGTGGGGAGGAAGGACGTGGATTGTGCTGGTCTTCTGGGAAAGCGGCTGGCTGCACTGATTCTCAGGCTCACTTGCCCAAGAAAGTGTATTATGCTAAGAAAAATCAGTCAGAGAAAGACAAATAACGTATGATTTCACTCATGTGTGGAATTTAGGAAACAAAACAGATGGGGGTGCCTGGATGGCTCAGTTGGTTAAGTGTCCGACTCCTGGTTTCGGCTCACATCATGATCTCATGGTTTGAGTCTGAGCCCCACCTCAGTCAGGCTCTGCACTACCAGTGCAGAGCCTGCTTGGGATTCTTTCTCCCTCTGTCTGCCCCTCTATTGGTCATGCGCTCTTTCTCTCTCTCTGTCTCTCTCAAACAAAACTTTAACAAAATTTTTAAAAAAAGGAAACAGACGAACATATGGGAAAAAAAGAGGCAAAGTATAAAACAGACTCTTAACCATAGAGAACACACTAAGGGTTGCTGAAGGGGAAGTGGGTGGGGTGGCAGGGAGTCATTTAAGTGGTTAATGGCTATTAAGGAGGGCATTTGCTGTGATGAGCAGAGGATATTGTATGTATGTAAGTGATGAATCACTAGATTCTACCCCTGAAACCAACATTACATTGTATGTTAACTAACTGGAATTAAAATAAAAACTTAAAACTACCAAAAAAAAAAAAAAAAGGATAGAAAAGAAAACAACATTTTTCTCTTAACATTTTTGTTATTTTATTTGCTTTATTTTTCCAACTGATCTAGAGTATAATTTCATGCTAAGCTCCAGAGATAACATTTTGGCATGGTTTCCTAACAATGTAATTGTCTAAAGTTTAGTTATTCATCCAAGATTTAGCTCTTCAGGACTTTGTCGACCATAAAAATCTCAGATCTGCTTTTTTTTTTTTTTTTCAGGTTATAGGAAGAATATATTATAAGTCAACATTTCTCAGTGCTTTCTACATCACTGTCCATAGAGAAAAATGTATTGATTGGAAATTTGAGTTAAAGTAGTGGAGCTTTGGGGGCGCCTGGATGGCTCAGTCAGTTAAGCGTTCAACTTTGGCTCGGGTCATGATCTCACGGTTCGTGGGTTCAAGCCCTCCATAGGGCTCTGTAGTGACAGCATGGAGCCTGGAGCCTGCTTCAGATCCTGTGTCTCCCTCCCCCTCTGCCCCTCCTCTGTTCACTCTGTCTCTCTCTCTCTCTCTCTCTCAAAGATAAATAAACATTAAAAAAAAATTTTTTTAAGTAGTGGGGCTGTGGATGTGTCTATATGAATCCTGGTGAAGTAAGTCATCACCCTTTTTTTATATAAGTAGAAGGAAAATAAATATTGTATTATTTTCTGAAAAGACTTGAGTTTATATTCATGAACATATTGTTATCCCTTATTTTATACTTAAATGGTGAACTACAATTTCTGATCAAGGTGCTTATAAATAATGTCTTCATTTTATTGATAGTCACCATCAACAATAAACTTTGTAGAAGTATCAAGTAACAATTGGCAGAAAAATATGTATCACTTTTTTATTATATTACCAGGAACTTTTTACTTGTCAACGCAAAGTAACAATTAATTTTATTTTTCAAATAATGTAATTCAAGAGTGAAATTCTTTTGCAGATCACACTTTGTGTCCTTTAAAAAGAAATGTCATGTTAAATTTTCTAATACTATAGCAAATGAATTATGAATAAAATTATACTTAAGATATTTGAAATTAATGATGAAACTTCCCCTCAAGTACATAGAAATATAGTATTGTGTACATTTCTCCACTTTATTTTTCTAGTATGATTGTTGTGTTTTTTGGTTTTTGGTTTGTCTGTTTGTTTGTTTTTAATCTTAGAACTTTATCAGAATACATTCTCATGGTACTTGCAATTTCTGATTAATTTTATTTAGGTCAGTTGAGGAAATCATCTATTTAAAGCCAGTGACTATAAACAAATCTACAAAATAGTAATCTTAATATTTTAAATTTCATTAGCTCATAAATTCTTGGAAAAGCTCTTCTTCTGAACAACTTACACACTCTTCAAGAATTAATGGAAGATTTCTAAAATCTCATTGCTCTGCAAACGGAAAATAGATAGGGTTCTAGCAACTTGGGTCTTACTAGGTACATACATTTTTTTAACACAAAATAAGCAATACTTACACAATAAATTTTATATATGAAATACTCCATATGAAGAAAAATATGTATTATTTGAACATTAGGGTTTCAGAATAAACATACAACAATGTCCCAAACTTCTTGTTGATTTTCAGTTGTTGAAAAAATAAAATGCCTATCTGATTTGTGTTTGTTTTATACAGTACTTGGTGGTCAATGAGCTTAATGAATATGTTGGTTAATATCTTTCTTTATATCATTGCCATCAATTTTTCAAGTATTTCATTTGCTCCATCATCTCTTCTCTCCTAGATTGCCAAGTGTGCTCATTGATATTACCCATACAAGTCTTGCACATGCTGTTTTATTTTACTTTAGTATTATTATTACTGTTTGTGTCTCAGGATAGTTTCAATTAGCCTGTTTTCAAATTCATTGATCCTTTCTTTGGCGGTATCCACTCTGTTGTTTATATCATGAAATCTTCATTTCTGATACTAAGTTTCATCTCTAACATTTTCATTTGTTACATTTCTCCATGTCTTTACTGAAAAGACATCTCCTCATGCACAGTGTCAGTTTCTTCCCCTAGATACCTTGGAAGTTTTATCACAATTATTTTAAAGATTCTGTATGATAATTTGAACATCTGGGCCATTTCTGGATTTGCTTTTCTGGACCATTTCTTTTGTTGACCCCCTCATCATTTTTTTTTTTTTTTAACTTTTAAATGTGATTTTTGGATGTGTAGTAATATCTTGAGTCTCATTGCATATTGAAAAGAAAATAGGTTTTTAGATTTAGAAAGATTTGGATTTAATTCTGAAATCCAGATTATTATTTGTGTGACTTTCAACAAGAAAGTACCTTAAAACCCTACATTCATCATGAATAATACCTCTGTATTAGTAATTATATCAATAGATTATTTCTGGTGTATGTGTAATGTAAATTACATAAAAATACGAATTTGTATATCATTGCTTGGAACACTAGTGAGTGGTTAATGAATACCAGAAATTATATTACTAACCACTGAACAATGACAATTTTTCAAACTTGTTATTCTAAGTTTGTAATTGTTATAATTGGCAATTATAAAAACATATGTAGAAAAAAGAAGAAAATATACTTCAATATTATGGGATTGTGAATGATTGTTATTGCCTTTATTTAATCTTTCCTTATATTCCATAATTTTCGTAAGAATGTAATTTTTTATAAGCAGAGAAAAATACTTTTAATAAGAAGATATAACAGAGGACACAATATTCTGTGCTATAAACATTTTGTTATGGATATAACACTATCTAATTACTTTGTTTTTCTCCTCTCATTTTCAGTTTCATTCTAAAAATCTAAGGTTGACAAATATATAACCCTTGGAAGCATAGGCTATTCCTACATATATTTTATGTAAATGTCCCAAAGTGGCCGTGCCCTATTTGTTTCAGTCTATTATAAACATTAATACTTCAACATATAATCCTTTTCACAATCCTGTCTAAACGAATGCTATTTTTTAATAGCTGGCTGTTAATTTGTAAAAATGTCAAAACAATTACTTAACAATAATTGTAGTTTCATTTGCATTTATGCTGGCAAACACTTTATGAAAAATTAAAAGTCAGCTATATGAATTTGCATTCATTTATCAAATACTTGTTTTACCTTTTTCTCATTTTTAGAGTTGTGAACATAAAGACATTTTTCTCTATTACATACTAAAAATGGCAGTTTAAATATAAACACCATAAATGAAAATGCTATAAAGTGTTCCATAGGGGAAACCAAGTATTAGAGAAATAAGAAAGCAGAAAGGAAACAAGACATATTGAGTACTAACTACTGTTGTGTGCTCTGAAAAAGTAGACGTGAAATATTTGCTATTTTATTTAATTATCTTAATGTCATTATTACATTAAAGGCATTATCTTAAATTTAAAGATTAGATGATTAAGAATCAGAGTTTAAAAAAAAAAAAAAAGGAATCTGAGAGATTAACCAGGGTTCCACACAGAACCAACATTCTAAGTCAGGTCTTTTGGAATTCTCTGTTCTCCATTCATTAATATCACTGATTAATACCATTAATTCAGGGGAGTTTGCTGCTATAGTAGTAATACATCACTTGCCAATTGAATTAAATGGTAGATAACGTGGGTAATGTTATGCCATCAGTACCATTACTCACAGCTCCTTCCTGAATAAGTGATGGGCTTCAGTCTCCTGAGAATCCCTATCTTTCTGCGAATCCACAGATAGTTTTTCCCATGTAGTCCAGTGTGACTTTATTACTGGCAGGTGTTAGTCCTTAGTACTGTCCAGCCAGGAAACTGTGGAGCTTGTCTGCTGAGCCTCTGTCACATACCACAATACTGTCTTCACTGACTGTCTCTGTTTTCTTGCATTCTCAAATGTGCTTATCCTAGAGGATTCTAAAAGAAACTAAGTTCCCTTTTATTCTCATTGTCCCAGATCTTTTTTCACAGAGCTAGAACAAACAATTCAAAAATTTGTATGAAACCAGAGAAGACCCCGGATAGCCAAAGTAATGTTGAAAAACAAAACCAATGCTGGCAGCATCACAATCGTGAACTTAAAGCTCTATTACAAAGCTGCAATCACCAAGACAGTCTGGTATTGGCACAAAAACAGACACCAAGAACAATGGAACAGAATAAAGAACCCAGAAATAGACCCACAAATGTATGTCTAACTAATCTTTGACAAAGCAGAAAAGAATATCCAATGGAAAAAAGACAGTCTCTTCAGCAAATGGTGTTGGGAAAACTGGACAGCAACATGCAGAAGGATGAACTTGGACCACTTTCTTACACCATACACAAAAATAAACTCAAAATGGATGAAAGACCTAAACATAAAGGAAGCCATCAAAACCCTACAGGAGAAAACAGGCAGCAACCTCTTTGATCTCCGCACAAAAACTTCTTGCTAGACATGCCTCTAGAGGCAAGGGAAACAAAAGCAAGAATGAACTATTGGTATCTGATAAAGATAAAATGCTTCTGCACAACAAAGGAAACAATCAACAAATCTAAAAGATGATTGATGGAATGGGAGAAGATATTTGCAAATGGCATATCAGATAAAGGGTTAGTATCAAAATCTATAAAGAACTTAATCAAACTCAACGCCCAAAAAACAAATAATCCAGTGAAGAAATGAGCAGAAGATGTGAATAGACACTTCTCTAAAAAAGACATCCAGATGGCCAATAGGCACATGAAAAGATGCTCAACATCACTCATCATCAGGGAAATACAAATCAAAACCACAGTGAGATACTACCTCACACCTGTCAGGATGGCTAAAATTGACAGCTCAGGAAAAATAGATGTTGGTGAAGATGGAGAGAAAGGGGAACCCTCTTGCACTGTTGGTGGGAATGCAAACTGGTGCAGCCACTCTGGAAAACAGGATGGAGGGTCTTCAAAAAGTTAAAAATAGAACTATCCTACAACCCAGCAATTGCACTACTAGGTATTTATCCAAAGGATACGAAAATGCTGATTCGACCAGGCACATGCACCCCAATGTTTGTAGTGGCACCATCAACAAAAACCAAGTTATAGAAAGAGCCAATGTCCATCAACTGCTGAATGGATAAAGGAGATGTGATATATATATATATATATATATATATATATATGCCCAATGGAATACTACTCAGCAATGAAAATGAATGAAATCTTGCCATATGCAACAATGTGGATGGAACTGGATGTTATTTGTTAAATATATAACTATATATATATAACTATATATATATATATATACATATATATATAACTATATATATATGCATATGTATATATATATATATGTGTATATATATATATATATATATACATATATACAATAAGTGTGATACAATTGAAAAGACATCATATTAGTTTCCAGAAAACCTAGAAGCACTAGATTGTCTCTCTGAGACTACTTCAAATAATTGTCTATGTCACAGGATTGTTACGTGGCTCAAACCAGACAATTTATACAATAATGTTATATAAACTCTAAAATGTTTATATGGTGATATAAGATCAAGATCAATAACTAAATAAATAGAGCTATTGAAGGAAGAACATTTTCCGGTCATTGAAAATTAATGACTTGAATTCAGTAACAGATCAAAATTAACCTTACCTATAGTGCTGTGTGTGCATGAGTAATTCATTCTACTATGAATTAGAAAGGTTTGGATGGTACATCCCCCCAGTAAAGCCTCCATTGTTAACAATAGAAATGTTCCAATTTTAACTAGATGTTAAAATAGTATGGGTTTTGAATTCAGACAGATCTACACGTAAAGCTCAGATCCATCACTTACTTCCTAGATGTGAGTTTCAGATTATTTTTTTAACTCAACTAGCTCTAAGTTTTCCAATCTGTAAATAAGAGCAGTGCAAATTTTTCAGGGCTGTTATACATGAAAATTACCTAACACGATACATGACCTTTGGTGTGTGCTCAATTTTAGCTATGAATTTTTGCCTAAGTGTCATTTTTTGCATTCTGCATGTGCAGGTAAATAATCCTATATCTCTAGCAAGTAAGTATTTGGCATGTGTCACATTGAATCCTGATTTTTGATTCCTGGGGACATAAATATTTTATTAATTGGAAGTACCCATATGCAATGGCAACATAGACTTCAAAAATAATTTGTGTTTCCAAACCTTCTACTCAATTGCCACTATCTTCCCATTAAACATTCAGGAAGCAGCTGAATACAAAAAGACATAGTAAACACATGAAGGAGACTCAGAGTAGAATCAGTGTTAAATCTAGTACATTTGCAGAGAGAACATTTGTGCTACATATTAAGATGGAATGCAAATAATATAGCCCTTTGTGTATGGTTTCTGTACATAATAATTAGATTAGTTTTTAATGCAGAAAGCACTTAGGCTTTATACCACCAGATGATGAAATGCCAAATGAAACTCTGGATTAGTTGGGATTTGATTTCAACCGTCTATTCCTGTAGGCCACATTTTTTAGAGTCAAGCATTACAGTATAATCTAAAATGTTAGATTGAAAAAGAACTTTGATATTATCTTGCCCATACTCCTCACTTTAAGATGTGGCAGTTGAGATCCAAATCGTCTTTTTTGGGAGAAGAGAATCAATAATGATCAACCAAGTAGAATGACCATACCATATGTAACTCATTTTGCTATCTTGTTTTAGTTCTTCTACTTCTTTCTAGACTATTGTCAGATTCAAAATATTTTCAACCCAGGTTTTCAAACATTTCTCCTCCATCTGTGAGCTCCATTTTCTCCAAATCACTCTAAATGTACAAATGAGTAAAATATATTTAGCATACATATTTCCACAGTCTCAATTTTAAGGAAATTACTTGTTACAGAAAAAGCCAGTATTTTTCATAATATATTTTTCAGTCTTTAATAACCTGTGTTCCACAGCCATTTCAATGTGCTTATGGGATGATCTAAGTTCCCTATAAATTTGCAGGGCTTAGCTTGTAGTCATGTGCAGTAAACACAACAGACATTCAGATATGTCTTATTAAAAATGTAATCAATAGTGAATATAAAATTTTAACCAACTTGTTATTTTAGGAATGCAAAATTGTAGAGCCTGCCAATAGGGGCTGGAAGGCAATGGGGGAATAAGAAAGATGATTTGTTATGGAGGTAGAATTAGTACCCAATTCCTCCATTCGATTTTTTGGCAATTACAATGTTGCCTGCAAGATACATATTTTAAACAGAAAGCTATCGGTGTAAACACACATATTACACTATATTGTTTCTCTACTCTCTGGACCTTGTCTAATATGAGATTGAAGTAGGCCCTGGGGAGATGGGGAATTAAATGGAGATCAGTAGGGAGACATATAAGCAATCAGCAGAAGATTTTTGAGTAGCTGTTCTCTCTGAGCTAGGCACAGTGGGGGATACAGAGTGATAGTAAAATTATTTCCTTCCCTCAAGGAAGTTAACTAAATAAAACAATAATAGTCTTGATAACTATGAAGTCATTATGTAGGTCATTTGCAGATACTTATGACAAATAGATTCATGCTTTAGCACTTGATTTCCCTGAAAACTGAAATATTGATGATCATGAGAGTTTATGTTAACAAAAGATGACATAATAAAAACTGCAAAACTTTTCCACACTTTTTACGAAAATAGTACTAAAATCTGGGATTTATGTCAGCCTTCTGTGAAATAATATCTGGCAATGATCAAAGATATGGGAGTCCTGGAAGAAGAGAAGAAATTGGAGCATAAAAAATAACTCTCCATCAGAATGTCATTACAAGGATATCCTAAAGGAAATTCTATGTTCTGGAAAGTTATGTCAACTGATAGAAACTTACATTTACAGAAAAAAATAACACTGGAAATGTCTTCTGCAAATGAGAGATTATATCGAGGATGAGAGACAGTTTTCTCATTGTTGAAGAAGAGAGTCACAAATATCAGGAGGAAGATTAGAATGCACTCTGTAGTGTTGATTCATAATGGAGACATAAGTATAAACTCAGAATATGTAATATCTAGATATGTATAGACATAATACATAGATATTGATAGAAAAGATATGTCTGTATATACATGTAAATATGTAGATGGAATGTGTATATATATATATATATATATATATATATATGTGTGTGTGTGTGTGTTGTTTCCTCAATCTGTCCAATGAGAAAGACCAGAAACAATGATAGCCCAGAAGCATTAAGCACACTTATTACTTAGATCTCTGTTTCTAAACCCTATTCTTCACTGAAAAGAGCTAGGACTCCAGGGTGCCTGGTTGGCTCAGTAGGTTAAGTGTCCCCCTCTTGATTTCAGCTCAGGTCCCGATCTCATGGTTGTGGGATCAAGCCACCTATCGGGCTCCGTGCTGTGCGTGAAGTCTGCTTAGGATATTCTCTCTCTCTCCCGCTGCCTCCCACTTGTGTGTATGCTTTCTCTCTAAATTAAAAAGAAAAAAAGAAAAAGAAAAGAAAAAGAAAACCCTGAAAACCAAAAAAGAACTAGGATTTCTTTTAGTAAAGGCATATTTCAACATATGGGTGAAAAAACATATTTGAGCCTGAAATTGCTTCCTGTATAAATAAAGTCAGGAAGTACTCAAGAAACAATGAGGTTATATCAAATTAATAAAGGTTTGAGCTTGAAGGGGTTCATAATGACCAAATATAGGTCAATTTAAGCATCAAAAATAATTATAAGAATATTGAAACATTTGCAGAGCTCCCGGGTGTCTCAGTCGGTTAAGCATCCAGCTTCAGCTCAGGTCATGATCTCATGGTCCGGGAGTTCAAGCCCCGCTCCGGGCTCTGTGCTGACAGCTCAGAGCCTGGAGCCTGCTTGGGATTCTGTGTCTCCCTCTCTCTCTGCGCCTCCCCCACTTGTGCTCTGTCTTTCTCTGCCTCTTAAAAATAAATAAATGTAAAAAAAAAATTAAAAAAGAGTATTGATACATTTGCAAACTATAAAATTTTCCCTCAAAGATTACTTTTCAGTAACAAAAGGAAAAATGGTAATTTGCAGTGAAGAATTCTGGCAGATACCATTATGACCCAGTGACCAAACATTATCAATAAATTATTTCTGTGGCATTATCTACAAAATGCATCACGTAAATCTAATTAAGAGGAAACATAAGACAAATCCAAATAGAGGAACATTCTGCAAAATAACTAGTCTGGACTTTTCAAATCAATGTAAAGAAAGACAAAGAAAAGCTGAAGATCTTTCCAGATAAATGGAGATCAAAAATATAGGGCAGTTAAACACAATGTATGGTATTGGATAGGATTCTGTCTTGGAGGAAAACAAAAACAAAAAAACATTACTTGTATTAGTGAGGAAATCTGAATATGATCTTTGAATTATATATTATATAAGAGTATTGTATCAGTGCTAAATTTCTTGATTTTGATAACTGCTCTACAGAAATGTAAGAAAATATCTTGTTAATAAGAACTACACATTGATATATTTAAAGCTAAAGAAACCAAGTGTGTCGGTTACTTTCAAATAGGAAAGAAAAAAACAAAAGATTTTACAAGAACAAATGGATCCATATAAATAGTTATATGATTTTAATTAAGTGTATAGCAGGTTCTATTTTATTATTCAATAATTTGAGTGCATTCAAAAGAGACAAGAAAGGGAATAATTAAAAAAATTGACAATTAAGTAGAAAATGCAAAGAAAGTATCCCTAGCTCATAAATAAAACCCTTTTCTGTAAAAATACAACAAAATGAAGCTACTACTACCTAACTAAATCAAGAAAATAGAAAGTAAAAACATGCAAAATAAGAAATTAAGAGAGGAATAACCATTGACAGAGAAGAATTTTAAGATTTAAGAAGCTATTTTATAACCCTTCATAAAAACCTAGAAGAAATAAGAATTTTCTAGCAAAATATCATTTTTAAACCCAATATCAAAGTTAAACCATTATAGGTAGAAAGTCTAAGCAAATTGGTAATTGATATCTACAGAAGAAATAGACAGTTATCAAAGAGTAACCCCCAAATCTTTATGCCCAATGATTTAAAAGCAAATTTTACCAAATCTTTAAATATCAGATTGTCTAAGGTTAGAAGAATTATTCCATAGCATAGGAAAAGAAGGAAAATTTCTTATTTGGGGAAGCAACTATATCACTGATACCTAAACCTGATAAATGTACTACAAAAAATTATAAGAAACATTACTTATAAATATCAATGAGCAAAAGTTAAATAAAACTTTAGCAATCACAATCCAAAACCACATTAAAAATAATAATACACCAATGTCAAGTCAAATTTCTCTCAAGGATTACAAGATTTTCATAATAGAAACCTATAGTATAAATCACTTTGTCAGTAAATCTGGGGGTAAAAATTATATAACTATCTCCACCTGTGCTAAAAAGACTTAGGTATAATTTCAGCACTTATCTCTGATGAAAACAGACAAGAAAATAGAATTAGCCAGCATTGTTTTAATGCGAAGATCGATAAGTACACCTTTGAGCTACATGTAGCTATCCTGCTCAATGAGAAACAATACGGACATTTTTACTGAACCATATAGGAGGCAGATGATTTGCTATTATCTCCCTAATATAATTTAACATTATGATAGATGGAAGAGTAAATGCAATGAAACAAAAGTCATCAAAGATATAATTGAGAAAAAGAAGCAAAGCAATCTTTCCAGATATTATTGTAGTATGTCTGGAAATCATTACAGCTTTGTAATGAAAAAAGTAAATCAAACAAAATAATTTATAAGGTTGCAGGATATTAGCATACAGAAATCATTTACCTTCATAAGCCCAAACAACAATTTATATAGTATAATAGTAGAGACAATTCCATATACAATAGCCACAAAGAAGATAGAATAGGTAGAGATAAACTTAAAACTAACTAACGTGAAATTTATTATGAAGAAAAGCTTAAAGCACTTGTAGAAGAAGTAAAAGAATACTTGTAAAAGAATAAATTAGACATGAACAAGTGGAAAAGCATGCTTTGTTCTCAGGTCGATTCAACATAATAAATATATCAATTGCTGCTAAGTCAGTTTATTAACTTAACGTGACCTTTCCTCTCAAAAAATGTTTTTAGTGATAGGCTGATATAAATATTGATATGAAAAATAAATATTCAATATTACCCACAAAGACATTGAAAATGCATACTACAGTAGGTCAGTAGTTCTACTGATATTAAAACATAAGTCCTCTATAATTAAACAGTGTGATAACAAATCGTGACTAGGCAAAGATTGTGGAATTGAATAAGCCAACTATAAATATACTGGCCTGCAGAGGGAACACAATATTCAACACCATGTTATGATAAAGGTCGCCTCTGAAATCACTGGGTGCTTAGTTTCCTCATCTTCAAAATGGTAAAAATACTTGCCTTGCCCAGCCCAGAATCAAGTGAAGTATCTGTAAAAAATTATCATTGTTATTATTATTATGAATTGGAAAACCCCAACAGGAAGTCAGCTGGCATTTTCTAGCTTTTACAGACTTTTTTGGACACCGCCACAATATCCACACCGTAGTCTACAAGGTATGCTATGACTTTCTACAGGATAGTTTAGCTGGTAGATTACAACAAATCAGTGCTGATTATCCTGGGAGAATCTGCCCCATTGCAGGGTACATTATTGGAAATATTCTTTCTATTCAGAAAGAGAAATCCTTTAGTAAAAATGCTTTTGTTTTCCATGAAACTCAATGGGATGACACTTATTTTTTTCTTCACAGGTAGTCTATTGTAGTCAGTTTGGGCTGCTATAATGAAATACCATCAACTGGGTGGCTTAAACAACAGAAATTTGTTTCCTCACAGTTCTGGAAGCTGAAAGTCTGGGACTGGGATGCCAGCATGGTCAGATTCTGTTGAGAGTTCTCTACCTAGCTTGTATACAGACAACCACTTTCCTTCTATGTTCTCACATGGCAGGAGAGAGGGGACTAGCTTTCTTCTGTCTTTTCTTATAAGGGTACTAATTCCATCATGAAGCCTCTGCCCTCATCTTATTTAAACCTAATTACCTCCCGGGGCGCCTGGGTGGCTCAGTCGGTTAAGCGTCCAACTTCGGCTCAGGTCATGATCTCACGGTCCGTGAGTTCCAGCCCCGCGTCAGGCTCTGTGCTGACAGCTCAGAGCCTGGAGCCTGTTTCAGATTCTGTGTCTCCCTCTCTCTCTGACCCTCCCCTGTTCATGCTCTGTCTCTCTCTGTCTCAAAAATAAATAAACGTTAAAAAAAAAAATTAAAAAAAAAAACCTAATTACCTCCCAAAGGCCCCATCTCCAAATGCCATCACATTACAGATTAGGGCTTCCACATTTGAATTTGGAAAGATACAATCCAGTTTATGGCATAGATTGTCACAAATCCTCCAGATACTAACAAAACTGGTAAAAATCACTGGGACAATGGATGTAACTATGCCTTGTCAATTTTTTTTTATAAATCAAGATTAAACAGTATTTTTTTCCTTTGGAAAACAGAAGAAAATATATATTTTTCTCCTAAAGATTGTTCTTAATACAGTATATTTTAATGTCATCGTATCAATCATTTTGAATTAATTTTGACCCTTGAAATACATTTTTTAAGAATATCTTCTTAATTTATAATGTGGGTAACTCACACTATTAAGCACACCATCATGCAAAACAATCTTTATCTCTTTACTTTTGATTATATTTGGCTCCGTATTGCCATTCCAGTAGAAATCCACCTCACAATAAGTTCCTAGTGTCTACAAAAGTTATTTCCTCTTCATACAAATAGATAAATCCATTTTTAAAATGTTTATTTACTTTTGAGGGAGACAGCACAAGCAGGAGAGAGGCAGAAAGAAAGGGGAACAGAGGATTGAAGTAGGCTCCTTGCTGACGGCAGAGAGCGCAATGCAGGGCTCGAACTCGCAAACCCCAAGATCAGTACCTGAGCCAAAGATGAACACTTAACTGACTGAGCCTCCCAGGTGCCCCGACAAATCTATTTTTAAAATCTCCACTAAATTGTCATTTTCTTATCAACAAAATTTCCCACATAATTCTTGGAAATATGTTAATTTAATTATGTAATTATGTTGTCCATCATTTATACATAAGAAATAGCAGGTGCCTGTGAACAAACTTCCTTCATTTTTTACTTTACTTTCTTGCTGAGAATCTTAGAAAAAAGAAATTAATATTTAGTGAGTTTTAATATCAGAAAAAAGAGCAGAAAACAAACCTGAGCTTCACAGAAGTTAATATCTTTTCAAATATATGCTATACTCTAAGTCTGACTTATTTTTACATGGTTAAATTAGTTTCATGATAATGATTAAATATGAAACTTGAGAATTTGGTAATATGTACTAAAATATATACTTATCACATTGGATGCATTTTATATGTTTCTTATTCCTGGCAAAACAAATCTCAGAAATTATTTCTTTCACTGCACAAAAATAATTCCAATATATTAAAAAAAAATTTTTTTACCATTTATTTATTTTTGACAGACAGAGCACAAGCGGGGGAGAGGCAGAGAGAGAGAGAGAGAGAGAGAGAGGGAGAGAGAATCTGAAGCAGGATCCAGGCTCTGAGCTATCAGCACAGAGCCCAACACGGGGCTCGAACCCACAAACAGTGCGATTATGACCTGAGCCGAAGTTGGACGCTCAACCAACTGAGCCATCCAGGTGCCCCCAAAATAATTCCAATATTCAATTTTGCTTAATGTAAAAGGGTTTGGTATTCTGGATAAGTGGTATTTGCAGAAGGATAAGACAAGTTGGACTTCTGCTATAAACTATACAATTTCTGTTGACTGTACACATAAAGATTTATTGAAAGCATTAGTTTCTATGCTTTTGTAATTTATGGAGAATACTGAATATCTTACAGCCTTTGAATTAATACTATTTTTAAAGTACTACAGAAAATCATAATGTAGTTTACTTAATTCTCTTTGGAGTATCAACTTTCTGCATCTTGCTTAAATAGAACCAAACAATGAAAAGAGAGGGATTTTTGTGTGTTTGTTTGTTTCTGGGTTTTTTTGTTTGTTTGTTTGTTTTTTAAATGTTTATTTATTTTTGAGAGAAAGAGTGTGCGGGAGATCAGGGGAAGGGCAGAGAAAGAGGGAGACTTCCGAAGTGGGCTCTGCACTGACTGCAGAGAACCTAATGTGGGGCTCAAACTAAGGAACTGTGAGATTATGACAGGAGCCTAAGGCAGATGCTTAACTGACTAAGCCACCCAGATGTCCTTTTTTCTGTCTTTAATATCAGAGATGTAATGTCAGTGATGGTTCTTGTATTTGTTTTGAATGAATCATCACAGGAAAGATGAACCATGTTTTAGAATCAATTCAGAACTAGCTTGAATAAATCAAAAAGTAAAAAGTAAATTATCTTACAAAACAGGAATCTTTCACATTTACGCCATCAAAAGGTTCACCACATTTTATGCCTGTTTATGAAACCAAATATGAGTTGAGATTATATTTATACAATATATTTGTAATTGTTTTCTGAGGGACAGTAACTCTGAGACAGAATTGAGCTCTTGATTTCCTTACCCTGAACCTCTCCTTTGAAGTCAATACTTAGGTGGCAAAGAGCTCTATTATCCTCAGATAATAACCATATTCCAGCCCAGCCCATAACTGTCACACATCTTAATTGAGGAACATTCCTTTGTCCTTTGTGACATCACATTGACTATCATAATAGGGAGGGACTTTGAGTGCAGATAAAATTACTAGATTAAATGTTCTGGTTTCTTCCTTGCTATTCCCAGGGACTACCCTATTTATGAAGATATTAGGTAATTTAGATGTTGGCTTACTGATAGTTTTATAAACTGAGCCAAAATTGAAGATCTCAAGGATCAGGAGCACCAAAATGTTACAACACTATTTGACAACCCATAGGGATATTTTGGCTGAAAATAGATCACTGAGTGATGTCCAATGATTAGTATTAGGTTTGTGACTCAAAAGTCTAATGGCTACTACTTGGAAATTGTACAGGAATTTGGTCCCTTGGCAAATGGATGCCTGTCTTCAGGAAGCCCCTGACATCACCCAGGATCCTTTTTGGCATATCCATTTTCCTTCTTGGATGGAGAAATCACTAGATAAGCTAATTCAAAAAGGAGGAAAAACTTAGCCTCAATAGGGAACCAGAAGCCTAATCCCCTAACAAGGGAATTCTGAAATGGTGACTTCTCTCCCTAAATCTCTTCAATTTCATGCCTTGCAGCAGACCAAATTACTAGGGAGAATCTATTAGGCAATGTTTTAGAAAATAGTGTCAGAGACAGAAAATATACCCAATGCTCTAAGTCTTTTTGCCTAACAGGATCATGAGTTGTACAGATTTAAAATAGTGCTGTGTTTGATATATTAGCCTTTGAAGAGATCATGTGCCTTTTTTAGGGAAACTCTTAAGAAGGCTGTGGGTACAGAAAAAGTTAAGAAATGTTGAAAAGGGGGTGCCTCAGTGGCTCAGTTGGTTACGCATCTGACTCTTGATTTCGGCTCAGGTCATGATCTCATGGTTCATGAGATTTGGTCCCTCATTGGTCTCTGTGCTGACAGGGCAGAGACTGCTTGGGATTCTCTCTCTCTGTGTCTCTCCTCTCTCTGCCTCTCTGTCTCTAAAAATAAGTAAATAAACTAAAAAAAAAAGTTGAATGAAGCACCTTTTAAAACATGGGCTGCTTTGGTAAAGTTTTGAATAAAACTTGGTCAGCCTTAAGGAAATATATTTAGTGCTTATTTCTACATATTTATACAATTAAAATCATTTAAGTGTATTTATAGACTTTTCAAAATTAGCTTATTTTCACATGTTTGGGCTCTACAAAGGCAAGAAAGTGGTTTTGTTAAACGATGATGAAAATTACCTCATTTCAGTGATAATAAAATGAAGGGTCTATAAAATTTTAAGTGTACAAATAAAGGCAGAAAGGATTCTTTGTGCCTACTCAGAAGCCTTACTTAATTGAAATGAAGAAATTAAAATGTAAATGAAAGACATTTTAAACATAAAATACTACAAAAATAAACTGCAAAGATGCAAGATAGCTGTTGCTGCTTCCCAAATTACTTTACAGATTTCTGTTTTCAGCATCATATTAGGTCCTGAGACGGCAGCGGGACATAAAAGTGTGCTAGAGGAAGGGAAAAGGATTGGTAGCAACAAAGATTGTCCTCCCAATAGTAATAAAGCATCAGACTTAATGTAGTCTTTTTGTTCTGAGCCCAGGATCTGTTGCATGCACATTTGAGGATCAAGGAAAACAAAAATACTAAGGGAAATTGAGATGCCATAGTGGCCACATTAACCACAAATGTGTATGAAAAGCCTACCTCAAAGTAAATAAATAAACATTTTTTAAAAAGTGGGGGCCCCTGGGTGGCTCAGTTGGCTAAGTGTCCAACTCTTGATTTCAGCTCAGGTCATGATCTTGCAGTTCACAAGATGAAGCCCTCCCTGAACTGGACTTCATTCTGAGTGTGGAGCCTGCTTGGGATTCTATCTCTCTCTGCCCCTCTCCTACTAGATTGTTCTCTCTCTCTCTCTCTCTCTCTCTCAAAATAAATATATAAACATTAAAAAAAAAGCACCTGTGTTGGCTTATTGGTCCATTAGAACCTACTGAGAGTTCTAAATCACTGAAGGAAAATGATTTCAAAGGTTTTTATTCTTTCCAAAATGTTTGTGTGAGAGTCCCTTTGTATACATTCTCATGTGGCTACACTTCGGATATCTTTCATTCTGAATGACATTGTGTATAATTAAAACTATGCAAAATGAGACTCTTAAATATTCTGTGAGTGGATAAAATTATTCCAGGATATCAAACCCATGCTTTTGTCAAGGAACTGAACTGGTTTGGTCATAAACATGATTAAGCCATTGTCTTCATTTTGTGAGAATTCAAATAAATCCTAGTAAAGGAAATTTTTATCTCAGGCAAATAGGTAATTTATCTTATTTGTATCATACACTGAATGTCACTAAAGTTGAGAAGTTTTGTGGCCTTTATTGAAGGAAAATAATTAACGCAGTGCAAAATCATCCAAACTGTGAACTAAATTTTTTCACAGGATTAACTGATTAAGTTTCATGCACACAGGGGAGATACCAACAAATTGGCAGGTTACACAGATTCTATTGAAATTTCCTTTAGCTACTTATTTTTAAAATAACTGAACTCCAAGGAGACAAACAAGTTGACATCACATGCCTCAGTTTCTCCTGAGAGCACTAAAGTGCCCTCTAAAGTACCCAATTTTAGTGCCCACTAAAAGTATATTTAGAACATGAATTGTAGTAGTTCGAATTCTGTTAAAAATGAACTAACTAAAATTTCAGATGTGACAGACGTGAGAAATGAGTGAATTGAACAATATTTAACTAGGCCAGCCAACCCAATACATAATTGCTAGTGCATTGTTATATTAACAATGAATCAGAGATTTATCATGCAAATAAGTCCCTGTAAAATCAGGCCACGTTTGTAACAGATGATTTGATAACCTGCCATATTAAAACCATTTTCTCTAATTTAACGTTATTTCAGTGAGCCTAAATTTAATGGAAGGAAAAATTGATAGCTCAGACATCATCCTCTTTTCTAGACCATTAAAATTGTACACATGAGCACTGCAAAGATTTTGGTCTCAAATATGCAAAATGGAAAAGGAAGTAGTGAAATTGCACTCATTGTAAAGACATGACTAAGGCTTGTAAGATTGGGAATTTAGAGACACCCCAGTGCCCTATTTCTGGGATCATACATAAGAATTTAGAGAAGGATGTATTTTTTTTAATTCATGTAACTGATCCATTCATTTCCTTTTGCACATGCTCACGGCAACTTAGAGTCACATCCACAGAGATACCAGAAAACCTCAGGGTACAGTTGGGATTATCTTAACCCTTTGAGTCCCTTTACAGTTAACTTGTCACTGTAACTTCCCACCTGGAGAAAGATTTATTACTTTCTGCACTATTGCCAATATTTGTAAACTGGATATCATGGTACATGATGTTCAGGTTCCTTTAGATCCCTTTGGTTGGTTCTCATTAGAAGGAAAGGCAGTTAATAAATACTTTACTCTCATGAACGGTGATATTACAAGGTTTCAAAGATACTGTGAAAATTACACAGCTAAGATTAACCTTGCTAATTTGAAAAATAGGTTTCAAGAACATGATAAGCTGTATTGCGATGGCTCATGAATATCCAAAAACTGTAACAAGGCAAGGCGAATGGTGAACACGGTGAGGTGCAAAAGTACTGAATGATGAGTACAATTACTTCATTACTAGGTCCTTATATTTAAGATCATTCAGTTGTATTAAATGTTTCCTAGCACTACCATGGTATATTAAATGGTTTTAAACACATCTCCCCAAATTAAAATTTTAATGAGAAAAGCATTAACTTTAGATACCAGATTTGCTGTCTTTGAACAGCTGTGTATTTCATGGAGTCACATCCTGCTCCTATCGTTTATGTCGTTTCCCTTTATAATTCAAAGAAAAGTAAGGAAAAATGTAAAATGAAGTAGCTTCAGTTTTCTGTTAAACTGGATCACCATGAAAACCTATTCACCTTCTAATACAAGCAGGAACAAACACACATACATTTCTCTGGACTTAGCTTTTCTTTCTTTCTAATGTTTATTTTATTTTTGAGAAAGAGAGAGAAAGGGAGGGGCAGAGAGAGAGGAAGATACAGAATCACAGAATCAGAAGCAGGCTCCAGGCTCCAGGCTCTGAGCTGTCAGCACAGAGCCTGACACGGGTCTCAAACTCACAAACCACGAGATCATGACCTGAGCCTAAGTCGGATGCTCAACCGACTGAGCCACCCAGAAACCCCTGGATTTAACTTTTCTGAGAGAAAATCAGACTCTCAGAAAATTGTTGCTGCCACAAATTTAATACTTTTTAAATTTTACTAGCACAGATATATTTGTGGGAGTTTACCCCTTGGAAAAATAGGTTGTATTTAAGAGCGTGTCACTTCATGAATAAAGTAAGAAAAAAAAGCCTTTGCTTCGAAAATCCAGGAGTCTGAAGCAAAGAACGTCTTAACAAAGTCAGATTGTTACATTTATATGTTATTCTTCGCTAAACATAAATAGAAAACTAAATGATTGTTTGTGATAAAAGTAAGAATGTCATCCTGAGGGACTCAAGCTGCCTTCAGATGACACACTTCAGATATAATTGAATGAGTTTGTATTTCTGATTATTGTGTATTTTTATATGAATTGTGTTATGCATTTCTTTAAAAATATTTATAAAGACAGAATACTTTAGAGCATCTTGGTGGAATAGCAGATAATAATCTTTTGGAAGTTTTAATTCAATGTCCTAAAATCCTTGATTAACAGTAGTATTTTTATAGGTTTTGTTAAAACCAATCAAATTAATAATAGTATTTAATCCAAAATTCCATTAAATAGCAGTTACATTATAGGTTACACTAAGGTTATCACAAAATTAATCTGTTAGAAATAGACTAATATTTTCTTGGCTACCCAATAAAAATGGCCTTTGTCCATATTCCAGATGCTATTATAGACACAGGGATAACTCAAGGACTTAGTCTCAGTTAGGTCCAGATTTCCAATGCTATTTTTCTATTTTTTTCCAGCTTTATTGACATATGATTGATATGTAACCATGTCCAATTTTAATACGTAAAATGTAATGATTTGATATATGCATATTTTGTGAAATAATTACTACAATAAGGTTAGCAGCACATCCATAGTCTCATATAATTTATTTTGTAATGAGAACGTATAAAATCTACTCTCTTACCAATCGAATGTACAATAAGGTATTCTTAACTATAGTCCCCATACTATATATTTCATCTCCAGAACATATTCCCATTAAAACTGGACTTTGTGCCCACTAACCACATTTATGCAGCCCCAGGCACCCTCATTATCCCATTCCTTGCAACCACCAATGTGCTCTCTGTTACTGAGTTCACAGTTTTAGATTTCAAATATAAGTGATAGCATATAATATTTGTCTTTCTCAATCTGAATTACTTCACTTAGCATAATGCTGTTACCGTTTATCCATGTTGTTGCAAATATCAGAATCTCCTTCTTTTTTATGGCTGAATAATATTCTGAAATATTCATTTACCCATTCAACTGCTGGTGGACATGTACATTGTTTCCATGTCTTGGCAGTTGTAAATAATGGTGCAGTGAACATAGGGGTACAGGTGTGTCTCTTTCTCTCTCTCTCTCTCTCTCTCTCACACACACACACCTTAGAAAATAAATATTTTTAAATCTTTAAAGGGTCAGAAAATATGGGGAAGAGATGATAAATACAAAAATATGTATGGAACACGGAAGTCTAATAGTGAACAAATAGGTTCCAGAAAGTGAAAGCAGAGGCAATAAAAGTAATGAAATAATTTATGAAATAATACAAGAAAAGTTTTAACATTAAATAAGAAGAAAATAAACAATGCTTAAAAACAATAACTTGAAAAATCATTGTATAAAGATGTTATTTAGAGATACTCAGTTAACTACTAAAAGAAACAGAAGAGTTAAAAATGGTTACCTGGGGAAGCATGCTTAATGGTACTATCAGTGGAAGATCAAAAGGAGGGCTAGGGTATCAGGAAGGAAGACATTCTTCTGCCCTATGGTCCTTCTAGCTGGGCTTAGAATCAAATTGACATGAGACACATTAACAGGAGAAAATCAAATTTAATAAGCATATACATGTATACATAGACAAATACACAGACGTGGGATTCCAAAGACAATGAGGGAACATGAAACTTATATGAGCTAAGGAGAGAGGCGGGGCCTGCAGACCCAGAAAGGAGAATGACCAGTAGAAAAAGGTGAAAAATGTTTGGAAAAACAAGATTGCCCTGTTATGCAGATAAGTTTTTTAGGAAAAGGGGAGTCTCTGTTAATAGCTCTCTTCCTGGTACAGACTCTCCTTTCCAATGTAAATTTAGGCAATTGAACAGGAGACAGAAAGATTTTCCTGCATTGGCTGGGTTTTTATTACTTTTAACTCAAAATAATCTCTTTGCCAAAGTGGTCCATGTTGGGGCACCCTGCCCTGGGCCCTTACAAGTATTAATGCTTTATTAATCATGTGCAATTTTGTTTTAACTTAAAAACAGTGAGCATAAATGAGCGCATGTGAGAACCAGAAAGAGGCAGCTATCCTAGACATTTGTGACAGCTAATCAAGGAGCTGGATAAGGGGTTGTTCAGTAACCAAAAGACCTCATTTTTACTTCCTTCCCTCAAGAAATTAGAGAAGAATGAGTACCTGCTTTGTCTGGTTTCAAATTTGCCTCTGGCATGAGCTAACTTCACAGTTGCATATAAATTACTTGTCTTCTTTGAGATCTGTTTCTTAGTATATAAATGGAATATAATAATATCCATCTCTTGGGTTATCTTTAAATTTGGGGTCATGAATGTGTGATGGTTAATTTTATGTGTCAACTTGATTGAGCCATGGGTTGTCTAGATAGCTGGTGAAATGTTATTTCTGGGGGTTAAATGTGCCTATGGGGGTGTTTCCAGGACAGATTAACATTTGAACTGGTGAGTTGAGTAAGGTATATGGCTCATCCAATCTAAATGGGCCTGAACAACAAAAAGGAGGAGGAAAGTTGAATTAACTGCCTGGCTCCAGCTGGGACAATGGTCTTCTCTTGTCCTCAATGTTCCTGATTCTCAAACTTTCAGACCCAAACTAGAATCCATACCAGTGGCTCTCTGGCTCTTAAACTGCCAAACTACTCTACAGGCTCATTAGCTTTCCTGGGATCTTCAACTGGCAGAGGACAGATCCTGGAACTTTTCAGCCTCCATAATTATGTGAGCCAATGTCTTATAATAAATCTCTTAATTATATATATGTTTATATACATATATATAATGTACTAGTACAGTATGTAAATTATCTATATTATGCTTAGAGAATACCCCCAATAAATGTTAATACTTAAAATACTCTTGTAATTAATATTACCATAATCTATTATTTACAAGTTCATTAGAGAGACTTACATTTATTTGTGTTTAATGAGTCGAGTGCCCAGCAAACAGTGAGCAACAACAGATCTAAGATTTGAATGACCTAAGTGATGGGATGCCTAGATGGCTCAGTCAGTTGAGCATCTGACTTCAGCTCAGATCATGATTTCATGGTTCGTGGGTTCCAGCCCTGCATTGGGCTCTGTGCTGACAGCTCAGAGCCTGGAGCCTGCTTCAGATTGTATATCTCCTCTCTCTCTGCCCCTCCCCCCCCCACTCATACTCTGTGTGTGTGTCTCTCTCTCTCAAAAATAAATAATCATTAAAAAAAATTTTTTGAATGACCTAAGTGGTATGCATCTTGAGAACTAAGCAAACCAAAATGTGGTTAAGCCATGAAACTCAGTCTCTCTATGGACCAAAGGGGGAACTGTATGAAATTCCAAAATACTAAAAGTTTTTCATTGTGACTCTGACATGACTTTGGCCATCATAATTCTTTCTCCTCATCCTTCATGCATTTTATTGTAGCCTCTGTCCTCCATCCACACTCCTTTGAATGAACACAAATTGTCCAGTCAACAGCTACCAAACCAAGAGTAATTCCTTCTTATTTCCCAAATATATCAACAGTGAGAATTCAAATGTCTGTATCGGTCTGGAGAAGAGGGGCAAAATATTGTGAGTATTGGCAAGTGAATCAATCAAAATACTGCTAGTTTTTGGAATTTTGGTCTGTTCAAAATCTGATTGAGGAAAGGGAGGAATTACTCTTGATTTGGTCCTTATTAAACAGTTTTTCCAAATGTTCCCTGGAAAAAAAAGATTTTGCAGTTTGTTATTTGCTATTTTCTTATATAATTTATCAAAGTTTTTCAAACATTGTAAAATAAAAAAGAATAATCCAAATGCTATAATAATTTTCAAAGTTTAATAGCTACCTTATTCAAAATCCTTTAAGAATTTAGTTTAGTTTTATTATATCACATTGTAAATGTTCTTTTCTTATTATTCATCCAGCAAACAATTATTGAAGATCTGTGACCCGGTAAATGTGAAAAGTCATATTTAGTGCTCTCAAGCGAGGACAAAAGATGCAATTTCAATACGAGGTCTTGCAGGGTGGTTAAGAGGGGACATAGGATTCAGTCCATTTAACAGTGACCAAGTGACTTAGACTCTCAAGTTAAAAGTAAGCTGGGGTAGACATACTTTAGGCAACGTAAGATTAGGCATTTAAATGAATGTACGTGTGTGTATTAAACACACACAGATATGCAGACACAAGCATATGTATATTATACGTGTATATTTCTAGCTCTCCTTTCTTGTTGTGACTAATCTAACTGAAGTCATAATCATTTCTCTAGCTACTAACTGTGGTACATAAATTAAAGGCCATAATCAGCTGTTGCAGATATGAGCACAATAAATAAGAAGCTAATTGTAATGCAAATATCCTTGCATCAAGACTGAGAATAATAGATGGCAGCAGATCTCTAGGATTTATTTCTACTGAAGAGCAAATCCTAATAGTGCTTCTCCTGGCCATCCTCTTTTGTCATATTAAATGGGATCAAGCAAATTCCATCAGTCAGGTTAAATCAAATTAAAAGAAAGGAAGGAAGGACTAAAGGAACAAATGAAGGAATAAAAAGAATGTACTTTCAGCATTTTTAATGACCTCTGATTTTAAATAGACCATTTATAAAACCAACTGCAAATGCATTTATATCTTAGAAGGTGCATATGTGTATCTTTCCTAATCAATTCTATTTTTGTATCCAACTGAATTACTTAGCTAAGAGTGAAAGAATTACAGGCTCTTTTTATTTTGGATCATTAATCACCTGTTCTATTAACTTAATGAAATAAGATAATTCATAAAACCAAAGGAAAGTCTATTTCTTGCATTTAATAGTAAAAACCACTTTTAAATTTATGATAGCTTGAAACTTTTCCATAATTGAACAATCTGTTTAAAATTACACATATATATTATAATGAAATATGTATATTTATGTTCTTTCCATATACACACAGAGAGAGAGAGATGAAGAAGGGAAAAAGAGAACCTCATGGGGAAAAAAGAGAAAGAAAGGGAGGGAGAGAAGAGGAGAAATGAAAGAGGGAAAAAGAGACAATATCTTTGAATAGTACTGCAGAATCAAAGAAGTTGGCTACTGGCAGGCATTTTGGAGCTAATCTCATTTTGTAGAAAAGAAAGTTGACACACTGAAACTTAAATAGTTTGTCCAACTGTGACAGAACCAATGTGAGTTGACTCCTTGGTGAATCACAGAGGCACCAGGAGGAGTTGCACAAAGTAAATTTTATTTGCAGTTAAAAAAGGGGGGGGGGGGTCACAGCATTCAAAGCTGTGAATCCTCAAGAGAGAGTGAATGGGCACCTTTTGTTTAGGGTTAGGACGAATATTTAGATAGGGAAGCCTTGTCTTCATATGTAGAGGTGGAAATAAAGTCACGCACATGCCTTTAGGAAACATGCCTGTACACATCCTATATTCCCCAAATGAAGGCAAGACTCCTCCTAGGGTGGAGATTTGAGTATTCAAATGAGGTAAAGGTAGTTGCCAGTCATCCCAGGGGTGACTCCATAGATGCAGACACAAGTTGAGCGGGAGGGTTTAGCTCAAAAAGTCCTGGTGGTCTGAGCTGACAGGAGGTCTTGTTGGGGCAGTTGCCAACACCTAAGGGGTGGTTTGGGGTTTCATTTGCCTAACTAAATGTAAGTCAGAGGTCAGTGAGTACAAGCAGGTGAGCAGTAAAGTTCGGGTCTTGAGGTCTAGCTGGCGACACAAGGACATGCAGTGAGTCATGGAAGGCCAGATGCAGTAGGTTTCATTGCTTTTAGCTTCCTATTCTGCATTCATGGAAACTGAAGTGACCTGTTGTGTGCATCGGTTTGTTCTCTGGGACGCCACTATTTAATGACTCTCTACCCAGTCTGTATTTATCAGTGGCTTAAGTCAGTGACAGTAATGTCAATTTGTTATTATTCCACAAAGTCTGACAGTTGCATAACTGTAAGAGCCACATTCTGACTTAAACTGGAAAAAAAAAAAAAGTTACTAAACTTCTGTAATTTTGAAAGAGGTTTTATTAGCCACTTTCCAAATAGAAGTTGGATATTTTTAAAAGTATCATAAAGGATGCATCCTGTCATTTTAAATGCTTTCTATTTTGGAATCCGGTTTGGTTTTTAAATGTGTCTTTGTTTTTAAGCTCTATCTCCCTCTTTCTGAGCACTCCTTGCATTTTGCAAAAAGATGTTAGGTCTCAAGATTTGGGGCATCTGCACAAGAAAACATGTGCAAGGTCTCCCTACTTCCTGACCAGTAAATCTATCCCTTGGGCAAAATCATAGTACTAATCATATTAATGGCAAATGTATTAAATAAAAACAAAGGTATATGTCATATGACAGCTGCAATTCCTTGAACTCAGTTATATCCTTTTCCAGATCGGAATTATAGGTAGGACAGATGGACAGCCAACTAATAAACAGTCTGTTCTTGTAATTATCATCCTACAAATCACAATGAATTCATAAATAACTTAAATGTAAAATTCTTGAAGCAATGATAAAATTAACATTGATCTGTGCATGTGTTACTAATGCTACTAATATTACTATACGGGTATAATCCGTTTCAGACAAGAACAAAAATGATTAAAAAACAAAAGCAGAGGCACCTGGGTGGCTCAGTGGGTTAAGTGTCTGACTCTTGATTTCGGCTCAGGTCATGATCTCATGGTTTGTGAGATTAAGCCCCACGTCCCTATCAGCGTGTAGCCGGCATGGGATAGGGACTCTCTGTCTTCTCTCTCTCTCTCTCTCTCTCTCTCTCTCTCCCTCCTCCTGCTCAAGTTCTCTCTCTCTCTCAAAATAAATAAATAAACTTTTAAAAAATAAAAACACAAGCAATGTAGGTTCAAAAGATAATTATAGAGCTATATTTTATGCATGAAATAATACGTTGATTAAAATTTTGAGCAAGATGTCAAAAAATATTTTGACTCAGTTTATATAACATGTCTGTACATCCAAAGCATTTACATTTGAAACACATGTAAGTAGTTTCTTTTTATTGGCCCCAGGAAATTTGTATTTTATTAGTAACCGAATAAGAAGCAAAGTGGGTAGCATATAGTACTTACATTAAAAAAGAAAATAAATAACTTAAAGAGCCTATTGACAAACTCAAACCTAAGTTCTAATATCTTTTGAGATATCAGTCATTTAAAATTTGTATCTTCTTACTCTTTTTCTGCTTTTAATTTTTATAAAAATCATGTGCCAAATAATGATAGTATGATAACAGGAAGTTTCTTTATTAGAACTATGTGGCCTTCTTGAATGCTTAAAAATATTTTCACATTGGGGTGCCTGGGTGGTTCAGTCAGTTATGGTTCTGACTTTGGTTCAGGTCATAATCTCACGGTTTGTGGGTTTGAGTCCTGCATTGGGCTCTGTGCTGACAGCTCAGAGCCTGGCGCTTTCTTTGAGTTCTGTGTCTCCCTCTGTCTCTCTCTGCTTCTCCCCAACTCGTGTTCTGTCTCTCTCTCAAAAATAAATAAACCTTAAAAAAAAAATGTTCACATTAAAAGCAACTCCCCCATTACTTGCATCTCCAATTGCATTAAATTCATATATAATTACTCAATATTAAGCTCCAAATATTTACTGCCCATTCAGGAATATCACCTCTTGCATTCAAGCGGTGGTTATTGAATCTACTTTTCTAAAGCAGACTTTATTTCCAGACTTAAGAAGACATGAAAATACTCAAGATATTTAAGAAAATCGATAGCAAAGAACTTGTATTTCTTTAAACCACTGTGGTCAAAAATGGGATTTCTAAATAAAATCAACCTCTCTTGCTGGTGCACGAGTGCCTACGTGTGTAGCGTCTCGCATGCAGAGCCAGGGGCTGCTAGTATCATTGTGGTGTGAGACATTATAGTCAAGACACATTCCGTAGTATTAGGAAGCCAGAAGACTACAGTTTCATGAGAATGTTTCCTGCCTGGTAACAAATCCCTATGGGCTTAAGGAGAGATGAACTGTCAAATAATTTATTAAAAAATTTGGCAGCTAATGTTCGCTGGGTGCATATCACATATCAGGTTCTGTGTTAATTTCTATAAATTACATCACTTGGTCCTCTGGAAAAGCCTAGGAATTTGTCATCTTACTTGGGGGTGGGGGGGTGTGGGGGGATGACCTGATTTGCTCCTGATCAGCAGCAAATGCCTTCTGATAGGATTTGAACCCTCAGACCTGAGGGTTAACTGTTATTATTTTAATCGTCCTCTATACACCTGATGCTTCAATTTGTCCTCAGAGTATTTTTCAAATCATGTTGCTCAGAAAAGCGCAACTTTCAGAAGTGAGAGAGAGGAAAAAACAAAAAGGATGTTCAGTGGAGGCTAGATGTGTCATTTAATTATTTCTCTACTGTTTAGAGAGCAAATAACATTCGCCCTCAGAGTCACTAATAACTGGGTAAAATTCAAACTCATAATTCTTGCAGTCTAGGCTCTCAAGGACCTAGTGCTCACATTCCTAAAGGTTATTGCAGAAATAACCCATTATCCTGGCCAAGTGGTGCTCGTATCTCAAGCATATCCCCCTGCACCCCTTTGTTCCCTCTATAGACACTTCAGTGGTTCATGTCTCCTTCAGCTTGTCTGTGAAAACTGGATGAAAGAGACTTGGAAATATGCACGTATAGAGAAAAGATAATCCTTATGTTTTCATTTTGATTTTAATAAAAGGAGTGCAAGTATCTAGATTTAAAATCAAATGACATCACATCATTTGTAATGAATGCAACGGAAATTAGCAAATTCTGGCCCAGTATTTCTAGCCTGCAGTTCCCACTGGAACTTGTTTCTATAATACTAAATAGTATCCTTGTACAGCAAAACCAAAGGGGAGATGGAGAAGAGAATTTGCTGACTACTTTCACACCATAAATAAATACATCACTAGATAAATAATTGAATGAACAAATACACAAAATACACAATCAAGAAGAAAGACTCCAGCTATCCAATAACAAAGTTGATTACCGTATTATTTACCCAAAAGTGTGTAACAAATGATGCACTGTGGAGAAGTCAGATCGTCTGTTCTTTTAATGGAGACAGTAAGAATATAAGCAAGTAAGTACGGACAAGATAATTTCAGTAAATATAGATTATGAAGAGAATAAAATGAATGGAACAGGGAGAAAATAACATTTGGTATAAACATGGATAACAACACTGGAGTGGTCCTTGTTCCACTCCTGGTCTATATGCCTCCATTCGGGCTGAATGAATGATTAGAATATACTAGGTGGATACAATCACAATAGCAATAATAAGAATAATTTGCCTTCTATGTATACATATCAAAAATGTTATCACCTTAGGGGCACCTGGCAGGCTTAATCAGTAGAGCACGTAACTCTTGATCTTGGGGTTGTGAGTCTGAGCCCCATGTTGGGCTTGGAGTTTACTTAAAATAATTGTAAATATATATATAATATATACACCTTATACTTTCCTTGACCTCTGAACTCTTTCTCTCTCTCCCACCTGCCTGCTCTAAAAAAAGCTTCATAAATTGCTTTTTATATACTGCTTCTCTTGAAATAACTAGTCTTGAAGAAGTTAATAAAATTCTACAATTCAGTAATTCTGTGAAACATTACCTGGTAAATATCTTAGAGTTGAACATTGTACAACGTCACATTATGGATATGAGAAATCCTTTGGGGGAAATCCCCATTTATCTTTGTCTAACAACATTTCCCAAATTCTTTGACTCAATCCCTGTCTTAATCCATGTTAATATCGTTTTATTTTTAAAGACATCAGCACAAAAACATCGTAGCTTATTTTGCATTTTATTAACTTCATTCTCTATGGGGAAAAAGAGTGAATGGCATTAAAATGTTCTAAATTTTTGTAGTGTGAAGGAGAGTCTTGGAAATATAAGCTTATAAAGTGGAAGTAAATACTGTAGTTGTTATTACTTTTTATGTTGAAATCTCATGGTGTTTTGATACATAAACTTAAATGTTGCAAATAAAACAAGTTAGGAGTAAATATGCCTATAGCCTCCCAAAGTTTTTAATAAAAATAGTGACTATGGACAGAGGGTTAAAGAAAATAGCAGCTAATGACTGCGTAAGACAAATGAATTAGCAAAGCCATTAATCTGTATTCAAGTTATGCTGTTAATTTTCTTTGTGATAATTTACTGGTTTCTGTGTGATCAGCCTACAGTTTTCAGTCCATTCAGAAAGTGGGGCGGGGGAGATGGGCATAGCAAATGCAAGACATAATAACTTCAAGCTGTTTTACCTGTAGTGTTAGAAACAATAAGTAATTATGAGTTGAAATTATAAAATGTAAGTATGTTTTTATTTAGCAATTCTTTCTCAACCCAAGTAAAACAATCTGCCTAGTAAGAATACATTATTGTCTGAGGCAGTGGGCACGTAAACAACTCCTAGCTCAGTACACAAATGCAGCATCTGTGCCCAGCAAATGCATTTGAGATTTTGAAAGGGTTTTCTAATTAATAGTTTTCTGTTTGTTGCAATAGCAAGAGCTTAGTCTTTCAAAATGGAGATAGCACAGTTTCAGAAACTAAAATAGTTTTGAAGATGGCAAATTTTCTGAATCTTCCATAATACTTAACACATGGTGTTTATTGACCTTGGCAGATCAACTTTAATTGGAACTTAGGAAAAAATCTTCCTCTTCATATAGTAAACAGTCCTTTCATAGCTTTGTATGAGTTTTAGTTAAATCTGCAAGTCTTTAAATTAATTTTTCTTGATCTCATACTTTTGAAATGTCCGTGTTCTAAGAATGATGCTCAGACAGAAATCAACACTGCATATTTGTTTGTCCCCAAAGAATAATAACATTTCATAATAAGTAAACTTTCATCTGCAAATCAATGAAATAATTATCTATCAGTATTCTTTAGAATCTCTTCATAATAATGAGGGATTACAAAACTTTAAAAGCTTGTGTAACTCTGAATTATATACCTAATCATATATGTCAGTAGGGCAGTTTTATTTTTTGTAAAGAAAAACCATAATTTTTCATCTAAAATATCAGTGTTCAGATACATGACATCAGTATATCTATTTATTGATTATATTTTCAATGTAAGACCTTACATGAGGTACTGAATTCAAATTATGTTTGGTTCTTTTTCTCCGAATATTATTACTTCTAGATAATATGAAAATTACTTCCCCATTTTGGGAAACTTGTAGTGGAAAAAGATGAGCCTATAGAGAATAAAATACCTGAATTATAAGTCCAGATCAGCTTTTTAATACTTGTGTGATTATGTCAAGTTTCCTATTTTCCTATAATTTCTATCTCCTCATTCGTAAAGATGAAGATTAATAATTCTTACCTCAAAGGGTATTTATAGGAAGAAGATAGGGTTCATACATAACATATCAAGGTACTTAATATGTAAGATGTTCTCAGTGAATACTAGCCTCTTTCCCATCAAATATATAGTATGATTTTGAAACTGAACTGCTTACAATTTTTTTTCTACATCCCTTTTTTGCTGCCATGTTAATAGCTACTTTGATCTTATTGCCCAATCTGGACAGTTACTGCAATTACAAAATTACAAACCATTTAATCAATTCAGATAATCATCTGGATGTTTTGCCTATAGGATGCTAACAAAAATTTAACTGATTTTGACTTGATTTTTTTGTTAGCTAAAGGACCAAAACTTTCCAGACGTGATCCCAGATTGCAACATTCCTGACTGGGTATTTAGATGAGATGAGACTCTGGGGCAGGATGGACTTGCCTTGAGAAGGCTTGCACTAGATCAGTCTCCCCAAGAGTAGTCTGGCCAGGAGTTTTAAACTGCTTTCTGGAAATTCTTGTACTGTCAGCTCAAATCCCACTTGGTTTTGTTTGTTTGTTTGTTTGTTTGTTTCAATTCTAGATGGTGACAAAGAGGATATCCTCAATCTATCCTTCCCTCCACTCCCTCCCCCAACCCAAATCCTTTGATGGAGGATCAATGAGTTGTAAATCTGGAAGGGGAATCAGTGCCCAGAACATTAAGAATATAAAGGGTCTTATTTGTTATGTTAAAGAACACAGACTTTATAACACAGAACTATAGTAAGGGTTACAAGCAACAGAGTTACATAATCAACATTGCATTTTGGGAAATCCACTTTTCATAGAGTAAGGAGAATGGTTTGATGAGGACAGTCCTGGAGGCAGTGAGAGGTTACCACACTAATCCAGGGATTAATCAGTTGCCTGCATTTAGTGGCACCATGTATGGAAAAAAAAAAAAGTGTTGCCAAATGAGGGAGGTCAGATCAAACAGAAGAGTAGTTGTCTAGGTGAGATTTGGGAAAATCTTTGGTTTTTTAAAGAAAGGCAGAGATTTACAAAGAGTTGGAAACTCCTTGTTTCTTACCTGCATGCATCTGTGGGAATGAAGACTTCCCTGGTGGTATAACAAGCAAATTGGGACAATGATGATACAGCCCATACACTTAGGATGGTAAGTCCTAATGATCCTGGGTTCTTAATATTAGTGTTGAGCCATTGCATCATTGCTGGCTACCTACTTTCTGACTTGCAATTATGTGAGACCAACTAAACTTCCATTTGTCCAATTCACTGCAATGAGGTTTTTGTTATCTATAGGTAAAATTCTTTGATGTAATCATCTAGGTGTTTGATGGTACAATTCCTTGAGAAGAGAGAGAGGGGAAGCAAGGACTAGTTTCACCCTTGTATGCTATACCAGAATGAGTCCAAATACACTTTCCATGGAAGGGTAATTTAGAAAGAAGAGTTTGAATAGTTTTTCAGTGCTGAGTTGCTTCATATCAGGTAATGAGAGCTTATTGTTAACATTTTTAGGAGTTTTGTGCATTAGTACTTAAATGCAATCATCATTAAGACTTAAATTTTATGGGGCACCTGAGTAGCTCAGTTGGCTGAGCTTCTGACTTCGGCTTAGGTCATGATCTCAGGGTACACAAGTTCAAGCCCTGCATCGGGCTCTGTACTGACAGCTCAGAGTCTGGAGCCTGCTTGGGATTATGGGTCTCCTTCTCTCTGCCCTTCCCCTACTCGCATTCTCTCTGAGTCTCTCAAGAATAAACATTAAAAAAAAAAGACTTAAATTTTATTAAATTGTATTAAAAGAAGGTAATAACTACTCAAAATGTGTTTCCTTCTAAGTATTTTACTATATTTTAATGCTCTCTGTTGAAGTGATGTACATCTGTTGAGTCTACACAGTAGACGTCTATAATGTGCTTCTCTACACCTCTTACCGAGTCTGTATCCAGTGATGTCAGATTGCTCACTTGAAATTGTCCAGAGAAGGAGTATTTATGCCACGGAAATCAGAAGAAACTACAAAGCAGGTCTTGGTTGATTATTTTTCTCATTGTCTCAACTTAAGAAATGAAATGTTAATAACAGATTAAACTAAAAATTATGCTGCATCTGTTAGCATCACATTGTGAGTAGCACAAAAATTGAGAAAATATTCTTTCAAAATTTGAACACTGTTTATCCAATTCAGCAAAGAAGTCACTCGTGTCATTGACAAATGGGTGAACTTCTGACATACATCTTAATTATTTCTGAGTTGTTTTGCTTCCATCTGACTTGTTACTTAAACACATATATCAACCATGTCAGAACTACATATAAAGAGCTGGCTGTTGGATCACCCAGGTGGCTCAGTTCGTTAAATGGCTGACTTTGGCTCAGGTCATGATCTCACGGTTCATGGGTTCAAGCCCCACATCGGGCTCTGTGCTGACAGCTCAGAACCTGAAACCTGCTTCAGATTCTGTGTCTCCCTCTCTGCTTTCCTCCCCTTTCTTGTCTCTCAAAAATAAATAAACATTAAAAAATTAAAAAAAAAGAGCTGGTTGTTAAACATTCACCAGCATGTTACTGTTTTCTTTCTACACGTGAACTTTACAGTGAAATTTGCCAGGTGTTGTAAGCCACATAGATTTTACATTTTCTCTTTTAGCTACACTCTGTTTCAAAGAATGAAGTGCCTTCAGAAATCTATACCAAATTCTGTACAAAATAAAATGGCCTCCATGTACCTTTGTCAGTGTTGGATGGAAAGACTGACCTGAAGGTTTGTTTACTCTCTTTGGAAGTGGAGATTCATGTTTCTACAACACATCCTTTTTCTGCATATCATTAAGTTCTGTAAATTGTAGATCCCAGGAGGAATTTTTAATACATGTGCCCTGAAATCAATAATTTAAACAATTTTGTTTACCAGATACCAATTCTATCTTCATACTTTAGAACATGTCTTTAACTCACCACCCTTTTTGTCTGAGCCTGCTTCAGTCTTTCAATATTGTATTCTACTTCTGCTGCATAATGTGAGGTTGTGAGAGAGTTCGCTGATTTTTGTTTTTTATCTTGAAAGTGATACTGTTTTTAAAACTGAAAAGGTAAAGGAGAGCACAGCAGAGATAGCAAGAGAGTGGTAAAATATCGAAGAGAAGATTATAGTGAATATGTTTCAAGAAATAAAATCTAAAATAATTTTTTTAAGTTTATTTATTTATTTTGAGAGAGAGAAAGAGACAGAGTGATCACGGAAAGTGCAGAATCAGGAGAAAGATAATCCCAAGCAAGCCCCATGCTGTCAGCACAGAGCCTGACACGGGGCTCGAACTCATGAACCGTGAGATCATGACCTGAGCTGAAACCAAGAGTCAGACGCTTAAACAACTGAGCCACACAAGCGCCCCTAAAAGGTTTTTTCTTATTTCAGATTTCTAAAGTTAAATACAGTCACCAAATGAACATCCAGTTAATAAAGTGAAGTTGCTGAACAAATAATCCAACGGTAATTTTTTCTTACATTTAGAATAAATATGATACGTTATACCTATCATGATTACCTTCTAAACTTTTCAGCTTGACAAAGATTGATAGCAATATTAATTTTCTTTGTGTAGAAGTTTTCCAACATTTTTTATTGTTGATATCTTTCTAATACTTTGATGCTTATATCAAATCCCATAAAAGTTTTTCTGACATCTCAAATCAGAATCACTTCTTATTTTTTCTTTCTTTCACACAGCAGTTTCTGGTCTCAATTTCTTAGTGAATCTTGCTTTGTGTAATATTTTATTGTATGTCTATCTGTCATGCTTATCAAGTAGGATGTTTAGCATCTTTTCTTTTTTTAAAATAAATTTTCTGCCTTGGACAAAGCTCATTCATCTGCATATAATCTATGACACTGCATTATGCACATGCATAGTAATAGCACTAACAACCTACAGATAGAAGTAAGTAAAGTGCTTAGTACAGTAATCTGATATAACAAACTTCTAGATTGTTGATATTGGTGTAGTTTATTCAATCAACAAATATTTCTTGTGCTCTTACCATGTACATAAGTCTTACAGGATGATGGGGCTTTGGTGATTAACAAGACTGACCTGGCTCTTGTTCTAATTGATTTTAGAGCCAAACTTCAGAGACTGATTCTATTACATTACTTACTATAAACTTAGGAGCCTAAACAATACAAATTTATTATTTAGTTCTCTAGGTCAGAGGTTTGAATGGGTCTCACTGAGCTAAACCCAAGATATGAACAGGGCTGAATTTCTTCTGGAAGCAAGCAATATTAGCAATGTAGTATAGACAAACACAAGAGAAAATTATATGCAAATATAAAGGGAAGGGATCATAAGGAAAGAGGGCCTTACTTTGAGTAGGATTGTCACAAAGGAACAGTACTTGAAAACTGAGAAGCAGCCAGCCATATAAAAAGCAAAGAAAAGAGGGTTCAAGGCAGTTGGAACAGTACTGATAAAAGGTATACAAAACAAATGGTCTATGATAGAAACTCAAAATGAAAGACCTTAGGTAGTAGGAGGTACAGATTTTTAGTAACATCTTACTTCTTACTATGGTAAACTTGATATGAGCCAAACTGCACACACTTAAATAATTTGGTAAATGTTACCATATGAAAAACCTTGCAGCCATATCTATCACCTCCCAAAGTTTTCTCATGCACCTTTGTAATTTCTCTCTTCCACAACCCACCTATATCCCCAGGCAGTCATTTATGTGCATGTGCCATGAGAAATTGGTTTGCATTATGACCAATTCTATCTAAATGAAGTCATATACTACATACCTAAATTTTTTGTCTGGCTTCTTTTTTTCAATATAATTATTTTGAGATTCATTCTTGTTATCATGCAAATCAATGGCTTATTCTTTTTTTATTGTTGAATAGTCCTTTAATGTATGAGTACACCATACTTTGTTTATTCATTCACTTGTTGCTAGACTGGGTTGTTTCCAGTTTGGGGACTATTACAAGTAAAAGTGCTCTGAGAAAGCAATGGAATGGGCAAGTTATGTAAAGCAATTAGAAGTTAAGTTTTAACTAGGTGAAGTTTAAAGTTTTGTGAAATCTATGAGTGGTCATGTCAGTCAATTGACTAGATATGCTTGTCTAAAACTAAAAGAACAGGATCATATTACAAACAAAATTTGAGGATTATTGGCATTAAGTGGTAATTAACATGGTAAGAATGAATGATATCACTCAGGGAAAGAGTATAACAAGAGTAACAAAGAGGTCCCACAGTACATTTCCAAGAAACATTAGGATTCAAATAATTAGTAGAAACCTATGAAGAGAAAAAGAGTAACAAATGAGATAAAAGGAACAGTAGTGTGTGCCACCACAGCTATATAAAATTTAAAGTATATTTCTCTAGAATAAAACAATGGGGATACTGATTTGAGTGCCATTAAATTTGTATTTTATTTTTGGAAGTACTAATGTTTTGTTTTGTTTTCTTTAGTTTTGTTTTGTTTTTGGCAGTAGATCCTTTCATCTACGAGGTTTGCACTTTATCCTATCTTCAGTTGTTTCATTAAGTTATTTGAAATTTGAAATATTTTTAATGGACTTGTTATTTTTATTCTTAGTTATTGTATAGATTTTCTCACTATTGTATAAGGGAGATTTTGCTGTTTTCCATTACAAACTAATCTGGATTTTTTTTTTTAAAGTTTATTTATTTACTTTGAGAGAGAGAGGCAGAGAGAGAATCCCAAGCAGGCTCTGCACCATCAGCATGGAGCCCGATGTGGGATTTGAACTCACAAACCGTGAGATTATGACTTGAGCTGAAGTCAAGAGTCGGACGCTTAGCTGACAGAGCTACCTCAGGTGCCCCTGGATTTTTTAAAAATAAATTCCTTGCTTCTACATTTTCTCTCTCTCTCTCTCTCTCTCCCTCCCTCCCTCTCATCTTTTGAATAATAGAGATTCTCAGGTTTTCTAAATATTGAATAATATTATTACCAAGTAACAACAAAGCGCTGTCTTCTTTTTGGCTCTCTAAAGCAGCTATTTTATATTCTCTTAAAATGTTAGTTGACTGAAACAAAGATGATGCTGATTACAGGTATTCCTGTTTTATTCATGCTGTTAATAAAAATAACATTAGTATTTTACCATTAAATATGAAGTATACTGAGAAGGTTAGCTTATGAAACTTATTCATGTTTAAAGTGGTCACCTCTGTGATTGATTGAATTACTGCTCCCAGGGGCGCCTGGGTGGCTCAGTCGGTTGAGCGTCCGACTTTGGCTCAGGTCATGACCTCACAGTTCGTGGGTTCGAGCCCTGCGTCGGGCTCTGTGCTGACAGCTCAGAGCCTGAAGCCTGTTTCAGATTCTGTGTCTCCCTCTCTCTCTGCTCCTCCCCTCTTCGCGCTCTGTCTCTGTCTCAAGAATAAATAAACATCAGAAAAAAAAAAAAAAAAAGAATTACTGTTCCCAGATAAGAGACTGCCCTTACTTGAAAGGTGTGTACTTTCTTGTCTATTGTAGTTTGACTTGTGGTGCCTCCTTGTGGAAAGATTTAGATCTCTGCTCCATGGACAGCAGTCTTGATCATGTGGCTTGCTCTGGTAAATAGACCATAAGCAGAAACCGTTATCTAGGATGTCCAAGTAGAATGTCAGGCCATTGCAAGATTTTGCCAAGATTCATTTTTCCTTCGAACATAAGAACAGTGCATTCATGATTAGGGCTGCTTCCTCCTCCTGAATGATTAAATGCAGAAGATACATAAAGCAAAGTTGAAAAAAGAAATCAAGAAGTAGAATCCCTATGATATATACTTGAAACTAATGTAATATTGTGTATCAAATATAAGCAAAAAAATTTAATCAGAAGTCATTGAAGACTTTTGAGCAGAGTAGTGATAAAAAAACAAAGAAGGAGAAATATATATCTACAATATATATATTATGAAAGTTGACTGTCAAAGCTACTATTTCCCTTTTATTTAATTTTTTAAGTTTTTATACATTTATTTTGAAAGAGAAAGAGACAACGTGAGTGGAGAGGAGCAGAGAGAGGGATAGAGAATCCCTAGCAGGTTCCACATTGCCAGAGCAAAGCCTGAAATGGGTTCAAATTCACAAACCATGAGATCATGACTTGAGCCAAAATCAAGAGTTGGATGCTTAACCAACTGAGCCACTCAGGTTCCCCCATTTCCACTTTATTTAAATTTTCATGAAGAATAACTGGCAGATTTCATCAATTTTTTTCTGTTTATGTTCATATAATTATATATTTTATTCAGTTTATTGATTAAATAAATTATGTTGATACTAAGCTAAATTAGCCTTGGGGTATGAAATGTGTTGGAATGCTTCTCTACTTTTCCTTGGCCCAATTAACTATTTCACTTTAAAATTTATAGGAAACTCCACTGTAGATCTATCAGAACCAACTTCCTTAAAAGAGGCTGCTAGATTCCCATTTTTTTCCAAATTCCTAAAATATAATAGAAAAAAATAGAAATATTTTGAAAACAATAAATAGAATATAGCAATGACAAGAGTCTTGGTCAGTTCAGGCATCCAAAACAGCATATCATAAAGTGGTGGCTTAAACAACAGAGTTTTATTTTCTCACAGTTCTGGAGGCTGGAAGTGTGAGACCAAGGGGGCAGCAGGGTTGGGTTCAGGTAAGAAGTTCCCCAAGGCTTATAGATGGTGGACTTCTACTATGTTCTTGCTTAATGGAGAGAGAGAGAGGTCTTTCTTCCATTTCTTATAAGGTCACTAATGGCAACATGAGAGCACTACCTCATGACCTTATCTAACACTAGTTACCTCCCAAAGACCCCTTTTCCAAATACCAATGATTATGATTAAAATGGAAAACAGGATGGTTGAGAGAGTTATATAAGTTCCAAGAATGGAAGCACTGAATAGAATCAGAGGAACTAGGATAGAATTAAGCAAGAAGGCGAATTTCCAGAGTCTCTTTCTAGGCAGGAACAGAGAATGAGGGGTCCCCTTCTAGAGAGGTAGTGCTGTGTCATATTTTGCGCATTTAGGAGGAACGGGAAGATTCCACACCTCAAAGATAGCACTGAAGAGAACCACTAGCTAATGTGCACTTCCCCTTTCTTAGTCTGAAAATGAGCCAGAATTCCTGACATTTGGTTCTCTCCCTGAGAGCACACAACCAAGAGTTCAAACAACTGAGGAATCTCAACACGTGAATAAGTAAGAAAAAAGTCTCTGCAAAAGGTAAAACCGGTACCTAAAGAAAGATTTAATGGCACAAGCAGTGTTGGAATTTACTACCATGACGGTAATAGCAGCAGTAGTCGAAATGGTAGTGGTGGTTAACATTTAGAGTCTTTTTTTTCTGTGTTAGATCCTTGCAAGCCCTTTATAGGTATTAATTTATATGTATTATTTAATCATCTCAGAGAAGTAAGCAATACACTACATCCATGGAATCACGAGCAATGAGACAAAAAGCAAAAATTCCCAAAAGGAAAATTTTAATTTTGAAATTCAAAGAGTGAAAACACTCTGCATATATATGCTGATTAGAGTGGATGAGATGAAGAGCAAATGAGAGATCTAGAAAGTCCTAAGGATTTATACCAGAATGCCCTAAAGAGGAAAACAAGTGCAGAGTATCAAAGAAGGTTTAAGAAATATGGGAGAATAGCTGCTTTTCTAGTTTAATGTGGTTTGTTATAACATTGTGGCTGGAAATAGAATCTGGTTTGTGAATTTTTACAATTAAAAATTGCATTTATTTTACTGTCCCAGGAACTTTGTGTATGTATACCTGCGTGTGTGTGTTCGAGTACCATCTCAATAGGAGATTTCCTTTCTCGCCAAAGTTCTCTTTCAACTATTTAATCAGTCCTCTGTTAAGGAGGCTCCGTTATCTCCATGTACATACCAGTCTTTCATCATCAGGGGTGGAGTCTTTTACAGGAATCGTTTGCTGTTGTTCATCGTTTTCTCTGGTTTTTGCCAATCCCTGATTTTAAGCGATTTAATATTCCCTGAAGCTCAGAACAGATCAGGCCATTAAGGTTTCTTGTGCTATGGTAAACCAGCAGGCACTGGATGACACAACAGTTTCTACTTTTGTGACTTATGAATGAATTATCAGAAAGGGATCAGAAAGTTACACCCATCATCCTTCTGCTTAGGACTGGAAAAGAGCTTCTTTGCACGTTTCTAGGAGTGCAAGCAATGGTTTCCAAGGGTACAGTCAGGAGTAACCCTGACAGCAGCTCTTTGACCCCTCAGTGGAATGGGCAAGGGGTTAAAAGTAAGCCCAATCACCCTGGAGACACTCTGGGGGTAAGCAGGTAAAATTGTACTCTAAAAGACTGCCTTCTGAGGTCTCCTCAAGGATTTGCAGTTTTTATCTGAGACAAGGAGAAGCAGGATCAGTCCCCTATACTGCTGCCCCTTGGCTTGACTTTGGCACCTCCCATTGACCATGAGAACACTCAGTCTCGAGTACACAGTTTATTTTACCACCTTGTCTTCCAGATGGTGGCTTTCCTGAGTGGGACTGAGAAGGGGAAGGAGTCAGAGATGGCATTTCAAACCACCATCTTCCCAATCTTATCTGAATTCTCTGGAAATGTTTATAAGTGATTTATGTTTTCTCCATCATATAAAAATATCATATGCCCCCAATGTGCCCTTTAAAAGTTTATCTTTCTTGGGGCACCAGGTTGTCAGTCAGTTAAGCATCTGACTTCAGCTGAGGTCATGATCTCAGTGGTTCAGGAGTCCAGCCCAAGTCGGGCTCTGTGCTGACAGCTTAGAGCCTAGAGCCTGCATCAGATTCTGTGTCTCCCTCTCTCTGTCCCTTCCCCACTCATTCTCTTTCTCTCTCTCTCCTCTCTCGAAAATAAATAAAACATTAAAAAAAAATTTTTTTTAAGTTTATCTTTCTCAGGGAGCCTGGATGGCTCAGCTGGTTCAACATCTGACTCTTGGTTTCAGCTCAAGTCATGATCTCATGGTTGATGAGTTCAAGCTCCACATCAGACTCTGAGCTGACAGTGCAGAGCCAGCTTGGGATCCTCTCTCTCTCCCTCTTTCTGCGCCTCCCATGCTCTCTTTATCTCAATATAAGTAAAATTAACTTAAGAAAATAGTAAAAAAAAAATAAAAGGTTATCTTTCTCAATAGTATTATTTTTACTGTAGTGGTTATGATGAAACATCCTTATGCAGACCTTCCCTAGAGTATTCACCCCAGTCCAACTAAAGAGAAAATAGAAACTTCCTGACTATATTTTAAAAATAATCTTTTTACCTGACTTTAGTGTCTACAAAGCAATTGCCTGAAGTTCTTGAAAAGTGGAAGTGAGTTAAGGAAGTTAATTGAAGTTGTTTATTCCTTAAATTCCTACTAGACAATGGCTTTCCATTGTGTTTTCTTTATAACATACACATGGGGATGGAAAACCAACAGGTTCTTGCACTTTGTTCATAAAAACAATAAAAGAGATATAGGATTTAAAGCAAAGACCCTAAACTACAAGTAAGGCTAAAATCCATCATACCCTTGAGTTTCACTGATATAAAGTATCTACGCAATAGTTTTTGCATATTCTCCATTAAGCATATAAATGACTTCATGACACAATTTCTGTGTTTCAGGGTACATAGTCTTTCTACTCAGAGACATTACTGCTCAATAATTCCTTTATTTATTATTTGAGTTGGTATGAGAAAATCAAATTTGATCTTTTAATTTTTGAATTTTTATTGCAAGTAGTTATTGTATATGAATAAGTTTAAAATAACATGAATTTTAATTTGTTTCAAAACTTCATGCTTTCAGAGAATAACTCAAACTTTTATAATGTCTTTACCTTTTCACTTTTTGCTTGGAATTATTTTGGAGTATATTTAAAAAATGGATATATATTGGTAATGTAGATTCTAATTCAGTAGGTCTGACATGTGCTTGGGATTCAGTATTTCTAACCAGTCCCCAGGAGGTTCTCATTCTACTAATTGTCAGATCATATGATGAATAACATGGATTGATTTAGTTCAGTGATTCTCAACCTTGGCTATCCACTCAAATTGCCAGGAGAATTTTTAATTGGATCTTAGGTGCAGAAGAATAAATTAAAAGTAACCCTTGGTTCAAGACATGATAATATCATCTTTCCAATCTTGGCTTATTTTTATTATTTTATTCCTGAACTCACCACTCAACCTAAGGACTAGAACACTATTTATCATCTATAGCTATATGTGTAATGCCCCCTTTATCCCAATTCCTCCAATCCTCAGAGAGAACAATCATTTTGGATTTTGTGAGTATCATTCTGCTGGGTTTATTTTTGTTTCATACACACACACAAACACACACACAAATATACACACACAACCCTAAGCATTATTTTATTTTGCTTATTTTGAACTTAACTAGGTAATCATATCAAATATCATGTCTAGGTTCTTGGCTTTCTTTACTCAGTATTATGCTCTAAAGTCTCACCATGTTTTTATGTGTGGCAGTAGCTCATTCATTTGTATTGCGATGTAATAATCATTATGTAAATATAACACAGTTCGTTTGTTTCTTCTCTTGCTAACATGCAGATTGTGTCCAAGCAGTTTTTACTTAAATTAGTGCTGCTAGGGGCACCTGGGTGCCTCATTCAGTGAAGCTTACCACTCTTGATTTCATGACCTCATGGTCCTTGGATCGAATCCTGTGTTGGGCTCTCGGTGTCAGGCTTCCCAGGGTGGTCTCTGCACTGAGCATGGAGCCTACTTGAGATCCTCCCCCTCTGTCACTCCCCAACTTGTGTGCAGGCACACTCTATCTCAAAAATAAAAATAAATAAATTAGAGCTGCTATGAATATTCTTGAAAATGTCTGTGTACACATTTCTTAGGAGTTGAATGGGTACATCTTAGAATATATGCACATTCAACTTTAAAAGGTAATGCCAAATTATTTGCTGAACTTAAACTACCAGCAAAAATGTGTTAAGGAGTTGAATTACATGGGGCCTGGGTGGCTCAGTCGGTTAAGCAGCTGACTTTGGCTCAGGTCATGATCTCACGGTCCGAGAGTTCGAGCCCCACGTCAGGCTCTGTGCTGACAGCTCCGAGCCTGGAGCCTGTTTCAGATTCTGTGTCTCCCTCTTTCTGACCCTCCCCCATTCATGCTCTGTCTCTCTCTGTCTCTAAAATAAATAAACGTTAAAAAAAAATTAAAAAAAAAAGAGTTGAATTACAGACTATCCAATGCTCATTTTGTATATTGTTTAATTAATTTCATGAGCAATTTAAAAGTTGAATCTTACTATGATCGCAATTTGCATTTCCCTTAGAGTGAGATTAAATATCTCATTTTGTGTTTCTTTAAAGAATGCTAATTTTATATCTGCTTACTTTTTGTACTTTCTGTATAAAGTTTACCTCATATATTTGTACTTTCCATATAAAGTTTTACTTCATATATTTGTAGCAATAATTCTTTGTAAATGATGGATGTAGCAAATGCTTCTTGTTTATAGCTGGGATTTGTAGTTGCTTTAAGATGCATTTTGAAAAAAAACTGTCCTTAACTTTCATGTAGTCAAAGACATCAATAATTTTCAGTAGCACTTTTTCATCTTATTTAAGAAATTCTTTTCTCATCCATTTAAATGTTAATAGCAATGTGTCAAGTTCCCCCAAAATGCTGTTGACATCTTTACTGAGATAGCGGTCAGTCTATAAATTATTTGGGGGACCATTGATAATAATGATTGATTCAGTCAGATTAAACTAGGTGTTGCCTAAGAAATAAGGATATCAACACCACGGTTTTATTTCTCTGCTGCAGGCTCTGATAGCTCTTCAAGACAACTGACCTCTGCCAGGGATTCAGGATTCCCGGCTGCATTGATCTTGTGTCACCTGAAACTCGAGGTGTGGTTTCAGGCTTGTCAGAGCAGGAAAAAAAATAACTGCATAAAATGAGAATAGAAAATTGAACATCACTGCTTAAGCATTTGTTCCCCTAAAATGATACATGTCACTACTTGTCTTTTACAGTATCTGGTCACATGAATGTATCCAACTTTAAAGAGGAAAGAAAAAATAGTATCCTGTATTTCCAGTCACGGGCAAACAAAGGAAATATTAATGAGTGCTAATTACTATTTGAGACACTGATTTTAAGATATACTATAAATGAATGCAGTTATGAGTGTATTTGCTTCCTGTTAATGTTATTCAGTTAAATTAAATCAGAATTTCTGCAGATTTGGGACAAGCATTGATATTCTTACAAAGCTCACCTTTGAGTTGTGTACTGAGAATTGAGAATCTCTAGTAGAGACTATTTGGGGTCTTTTGTGGTTCCATACAAATTTTAGGATTATTTGTTCTAGCTCTGTGAAGAATGTTGGTGTTATTTTGATAGGGATTACATTGAATATGTAGAATGCTTTGGGTAGTATTGACATTTTAACAATATTTGTTCTTCCTACCCAGGAGCATGGAATTTTTTTCCATTTTTTTGTGTCTTCTTCAATTTCTTTCATAAGCTTTCTATAGTTTTCATTGTATAGATTTTTCACCTCTTTGGTTAGATTTATTCCTAGGTATTTTATGGTTTTTTATGCAACTGTAAATGAGATCACACAAGAACAGACACTCAGATCAGTGGAACAGAATAGAGAACCCAGAAATGGACCCACAAACGTATGGCCAACTAATCTTTGACAAAGCAGGAAAGAATATCCAATGGAATAAAGATAGTCTCTTTAGCAAGTGGTGCTGGGAAAATTGGACAGCGACATGCAGAAGAATGAACCTGGACCACTTTCTTACACCATACACAAAAATAAACTCAAAATGGATGAAAAACCTCAATGTAAGACAGGAAGCCATCAAAATCCTCGAGGAGAAAACAGGCAAAAACCTCTTTGATCTTGGCCACAGCAACTTCTTACTCAACACGTCTCTGAAGGTAAGGGAAACAAGAGCAAAAATGAACTACTGGGACCATATCAAAATAAAAAGCTTCTGCACAGTGAAGGAAACAATCATCAAAACTAAAAGGCAACCGACAGAATGGGAGAAGACATTTGCAAATGACATATCAGATAAAGGGTTAGAATCCAAAATCTATAAGGAACTTATCAAACTCAACACCCAAAAAACAAATAACCCAGTGAAGAAATGGGCAAAAGACATGAATAGACACTTCTCAAAAAAAGGCATCCAGATGGCCAAACAACACATGAGAAATGCTCAACATCACTCAACATCAGGGAAATACAAATCAAAACCACAATGAGATACCACCTCACACCTGTCAGAATGGCTAACATGAACAACTCAGGCAATGACAGATGTTGGCAAGGATGCAGAGAAAGAGGATCTCTTTTGCATTGTTAGTGGGAATGCAAGCTGGTGCAGCCACTCTGGAAAACAGTGTGGAGGCTCCTCAAAAAACTAAAAATAGAACTACCCTATGACCCAGCAATTGCACTACTAGGCATTTATCTATGCGATACAGGTGTGCTGTTTCAAAGGGACACATGCACCCCCATGTTTATAGCAGCACTATCACCAATAGCCAAAGTATGGAAAGATCCCAAATGTCCATCGATGGATGAATGGATAAAGAAGAAGTGGTATATATATACAATGGAGTATTACTTGGCAATCAAAAAGAATGAAATCTTGCCATTTTCAGCGACGTGGATGGAACTGGAGGGTATTATGCTAAGTGAAATTAGTCAGAGAAAGACAAAAATCACATGACTTCACTCATATGAGGACTTTAAGAGACAAAACAGATGAACATAAGGGAAGGGAAACAAAAATAATATAAAAACAGGGAGGGGGACAAAACAGAAGAGACTCATAAATATGGAGAACAAACTGAGGGTTACTGGAGGGGTTGTGGGAGGGGGGATGGGCTAAATGGGTAAGGGACACTAAGGAATCTACTCCTGAAATCATTGTTGCACTATATACTAACTAATTTGGATGTAAATTTTAAAAAATAAAAAATAAAATAACAAAAATTAAAATAAAATACAACTTATTCTAAAGGGGAAAAAAAGAATCTCTAGTAGAGAGATGTATAAGTAGGAATGGGCAATTCAAGGAGCTTCATCAACCCTCATCTCAGCAAAACACCCATAAATGGTGAAAATTAAAACAACAATGACAACAAAAATGCAGCATTTAAGTCTCTGAAAATTGCCCTAAGGGCATACAGTGAATAAAGACACATTTGTTCAAGAAAAATACTGAATCTAGTTAACAAGAAGCTGTTATGCTATTTGAGCCCCAACATGTTCCCTCTTCCCTGGCTCACTGTATAAGTTCCACTGTGAGCAGAAGTTGACAAGAAGATGGAATCCCTTCTCTTCCCAGCTATTGGTCAAGAGCTACAGTATCCTCCTGGGAAGGACATACTGCCATCATTGCTCTTCCTCCCCTTCCCCTTCTTTTAGAGACTAAATTCCAGGCAAGGAAGAACAAGAGTTTGGGGGCCCTTCCCTCCATTCTGCTCCCACTGGTAGAGTGGAGACTCTACCTTAGTCCACTGAGAATATTTGGGCCCCATTTGCCCTTTCTCCAGCTTGCTTATAGGGTGCAGGCTCCCCATCATAAGAAGTATGCAGAGAAAACCAGACACTGCTTTTCCTGCCCAGCTCCCTCTTTTGTAAAGCAACAGTGTCAATCCACAAGAAGATGGCCACTGTCTCTGCCCCCAGCTCCAAGCAGTGGTAGAGATTTTGCCAGGGAAAAGAGGCCTATCTTAAGGACAGAGAGGCAAAGCTGTCCCCAGGGAATGGTTTTTATTTGCAACAGAATATGGGAAAGTGAAGTCTAATGCTATTCTCAGAAACAATGGTAATGTTGGCGGTAAGCAATTAAGAGGAAGTTGGTAGCTTCTTGAGAAGTTAAACCCAACTAAGTAATTGATCAGCAGTACCAAGGAAATAAACAGCTAAGAACCCACCTAGAGTTTGAAGAAACAAAAACAAACAAACAAAAAGATTATCTAAAAAATAATTCTCAAAAACCATGCCAGCAAAGCAGCCCAGATTTAATGGAATCAGAATGTAGAAGAATTTGTGCCTGGAGGGCACTGCTGAAAACAATAGAGCAATTAGTTGGCAGTAAGTGGAGGCTAACAGCTGAGTAGAAATCTAACAGAGGTAGACAGCTTAACCGAGAGATCAGGGAAGATCAGGGAAAGGGAATCAAAGGGAGCCCTACTAACACCACTGTCCCAGGATGACTGTGTGCACACACAAGACCACACCCTCTGAGGAGCAACCTTGAAGACTGCACAGTATGTCAGGAACAGACTTCACTAAAATAGTCCAGCAAAGTCACAAAACAAATGATCAAGAAAACAATAAGAAAACCAAGCCCAGAGGAGAGAAGTATCAGTATCCAGAGTTGCTACAGTCTATTATGAAAAATGGCTGGGGAGACCAAGTCCCAGGAAAAAAGGAGGCAACAGAAAACAATGGTTCACTGAACAGACATCAGAGAGAAACCCTTGCATGGCGGTGATGAAGCCAAAAGTTCTAAGACCCTTGGCTGCTTAGCTGCTTTAATGAGGACAGTTGCCCTATACAGTCATCTGGAGCTATAAAGGCCATCACACACACAGAAAATAAATCCTTGTTGCATTTTGTATTTTATGCTTATTTAATATGGCATAACAGTCTATCATAATTAAATGCAACACTCATTAAAACAGACCAAGGAAAAAACCAAAAAATACTTGGTAACAAAAGTAGAAAATGTCTTAATCTCTTTTATATGATTGACACAAATGCATAGAAATTATGATTACAATCATCCTGGGGATTTAAATGTATGCAAGAAAGTATTTAAATTATTGTTCTGCTTAATAGTATTAAATTTCGGATTGTTTTCCTTATTTCATTATTTTTCTGTGCCTGAGAGACATTCCCCAAAGACATGCAGGTTGTCAGTTTACTGACCCACCTAGCGGATCACGATTAAATCTCACCTGTGATTTCGTTATACACTTAATCTGTTTATCCATTTGTTATTGCATTTATTAATTTGATTAATTTGTTCATTTACTAATTCACTCATTCAACAACCTTGATTGATCATCATTCATATGTCAGATGCTATGTAAACCCTGAGAATAAGAACAAATTAACTGCTATTTATTGAATCCCTTCTTTTCTTTTCTTTTTTTAATTTTTTTTTAACGTTTATTTATTTTTGAGACAGAGAGAGACAGAGCATGAACGGGGGAGGGGCAGAGAGAGAGGGAGACACAGAATCTGAAACAGGCTCCAGGCTCTGAGCCATCAGCCCAGAGCCCGACGCGGGGCTCGAACTCACGGACCGTGAGATTGTGACCTGAGCTGAAGTCGGATGCTTAACCGACTGAGCCACCCAGGCGCCCCTAATCCCTTCTTTTCTTGATACAGGTTGAATGTAATTATCACAAATTATAAAATCAATTGAATTATTATTTTAATTTTTTGGGCAAGGAAACTAAGACTCAAGAATTAAAGTAACTCATATAAATTCACACAGCCAACAAGGGTCAGAAGTAACATTCAAATGCAGATCTGAATCTGAAATCCATGTCCTTTTTTTATGCTTATAGTGTCATACAACCCCCATTGCAGATGACAATGATCCTGGATAACACTTGTTGTTTTAGCATTATTATTACTAGCATTGCCTCTGATCTAAACTGGCTTGGTTAAGATAAATTATGTGGTCACCTGGCATGGTACACTAACAATCACCATCATTAGTCAAAGGGTAAAAAAAAAAAAAACAAAAACAGATCGCAAATGAGTTTAGAGCTACTCTATAGGGTGAGTAGTAAGTGTGAAAATGAATAGCTAGCTCCAGAGAGAGCTTCCTACCTCATCTTTGTACTTTCTAGCAAACCGTGTTAACAAACAAAATCAATTTAACAAATTAAAAAAAAAAAAAACTACCTGTGCAAAAATTCATATACTATCCACATGGTCAAAAGCTGAGCAATGTTGCTATTGAAAATACATGCAGTCCATAGTGTTAAACTATTTATGATTTTCTCCCATCGTATTTATACACTGAATTATGCAGGACTTCCCAGATGCGGAGGTCATCTGGATAAGAAAAATGTACAGAATATTGACCATAAAGAAGAATATCCCTGCTAAATAAACACAGTTAGTCCCTGGACATAGCACTCAGTGAATTTATGGGCCAATAAATGGATCAAGAATGCAGCAAAGTGGAATTTATTCATTGAATACAGACATCACTCACAGAGTCAGTTTGTTAGATTACACATCAATTCCATAGTCCTCTAAGATTAATTAGTGATTTATAGAAAAAGAGAGACATTTACATAGTTGTTTGACTGAAATATTGGAAGTTATTTCATTTGGAAGTAAATTCAATAGTTAGTTCTTCCCCTAAGAAGATACATAATGCAGGTTGCATTCCAGGAAAGGAAGTATCTTATTCTAGGAACCTGTATTGTAATGACTTCTAATCCCTTTCCTTTAAACAACACAAAATGAAAAACAAACAAACAACAACAACAAAACACCTAAATAAAAAACAAAAATAATAAGATCAAATCATGTTATCCCAAGACACTAACTGATATCAAGAGCTAATATACTGAACACTGGTGAATTCACTTAATTACCATTTTCTACAGTTTATAATTAAAATATTTACATAATTGAGAATATGATAAAAGGTAAGGAAAAATCTGAAGATAATTTTTTAAATGTATATTTGATGCTTATGTCAATTCTCTTTATATTGAGCCTAAAGACACATATGAAAGAAAATTAATTATATGACTTAATCTTTTAGAATTTGTAATTACCTTTCTTAATATTAATCACAATCTAAAAATGCTCACAATTTTTCTAAATAAGTGAATAAATAAACACAAATGGAAGTCCAAATTCTCTAGTAGAAGCACAACCCAATCTGGGTTCTAATCTTTGATCTTCTAACCAGTAGCTAAGTCCCCTGGGGAAATTGTTTCATAACTTAAATTGTCAGTTTTCTGATTTATAAAATGAGGGTAATATTTTACTTTCAGAGCTGTTGTTTCATTATTAACAAATTAATTTTTTAGTAATTTCTGTGTCCAAGAAACAATATTAAACATTATAGAAAACTAATAAGGCATACATATATCATTTGCGTATCAGTTTGCCAGATACTTGATATAATATGAATCTAATTTTTATACTTTCAAGGACTATTATAGCTGCACAAATTTTCAGAGAAAGTTCTCCAAATTGCAACTAAGTATGAGAGGGATAATGTGAACTGAGATTAAGTTTGAAGTAATGCTCTTTTTTTTTTTTCACTCTACCTTCTGCTGCCCAAAGAAGAGACAAAAATTTAGAAGACATTCAATGTCTCAAGAGACTTTGATTTTAGTTAAGCCAACAGGCCATATGCACAAACTATTACACTTACCACAAATGTAACCTGCTTCATAAAATAGATGAAAATAAAATGCTATAACAAATTATACTAAAAAAATATATAATGTTTGGTTGGAGAGGAGTTATTTATTCAAATACTATTGTTCAATTGCCTTCTATGTACCAGGGAAGTGTTTTACATTTTAGAAATACATCAACAGGCCAAAATACTCATATGAAGCTGCATTCTTCTGTACATAAATTTATTAACAAACATAATTTCAAGTTATAATAATTCTTATAGAGATAGGGAACAAAGTGGTGTGATAGAAAGTGACTGTGTAAAATGGCAGGGAGTCAGCAGCTTACTTAAAAAAATTTTTTTAATGGTTGTTTTTATTTATTTATTTTGGGAGAGAGAGATAGAGAGTGAGAGAGAGACAGAATCCCAAGCAGGCTCCACACCATCATCAGGGAGGCTGATGTGGGGCTCAAACCCATAAACTGTGAGATGATGACCTGAGCCAAAATCAAGAGTCGGGTGCTTACCTGACTGAGTCACCCAGGGGCCCCAGCATCCTTTAAAAAGGATGGTTAGATGGGACACCTGGGTGCTCAATTTGTTAAGCATCCGACTCTTAATTTCGGCTCAGGTCATCATCTCACAGTTTGTGGGTCTGAGCCCCACATCAGGCTTTGCACTGACAGCACGCAGAGCTTGCTTGAAATTCTGTCTCCTCTTTCTCTGCCCCTTCCCCCACTCACACACGCGCTCTCTCTCTCTCTCAGAATAAGTAAATAAAGTTATAAAAAGGGGATAGTTAGACAAGAAAAAGACTCAACTGTAGAAAACAAAGTGATGGTTTACAAGGGGAAGGTTGGTGAGGGGATGAGTGAAATAGGTGAGGGGGATTAAGGAGTGCACTTGTGATGAGCACTGGGTGATGTATGGATGTGTTGAATCTCCATATTGAATACTGGAAGCTAATACAACACTGTATGTTAACAAACTGAAATGAAAACTAAAACTTCAAAAAATAAAATGAAAAGAGTAGTTGGTGAAGATCTCTCTCTGGAGGTGTATCATAGCAAAGACTTAATGATGTGCACACCTGGGGGAAGAGAATTCTAGACACAGGGAAAAGAAGTTCCAAAACCCTTATCTACCTGTTACAGAACAGAAAGAGACTGAGCATAATTCGACTGTAGCAAATATAGCTGAGGGCAGAGAGATGGCATGCAAAGCCATTTTTTCAAGACCTTCCCAGCCATTCTAAGTTGGGATGTCAATCTATGAAATGGAAGGATGCTACGGTAGAGAAAAACCTGAGATGGTTTGATGTTTAAAAAATCAGACGGGTTGTTGTATAAAGAATGGACCAGAGGTATGTGTCAGAAAGCAGTCCCCAGATAAAGGCTGTTAATGTCAAAGAGGAGAAAGACAGTTGGGACGTGGACCTCAGTGATACTGGAGATGGAGAGGGTTGGGTGGATCTGAGATGGTATTTTGGTGGTGAAGGATCTATAGGACTTGCTGATGGACTCATGGAGAAAGTTAAAGGGAGGGACGCTCACATATGATGCTTGGGGTTCACCTTGAGCAATTCAGTAGAGACCTCTGACAGCTGCATGGGAGACTTGGCATTTATTTTGAATTTAGAAAAGTGAAAAGAATTTATGGTGGTCAAATGGGATGTGGCTATTGCAGCAGAAAGGATGGGATGCATTGAAGGCATCTGGACAGAAGGTAAGAGGGTATGACTGAAAATTAAGCAAGACATTTCTCCATTAGTCATTATAAAATGCCTTAGAAGGGGGTAAATTTATTCACTTTTCTGGTACTAAAATGTTCCCAGGGAGATTTTTTTCATGAGAGTCCTTCACTTTCAAAACACCCTCAATCACCTGTTTGCTTCATTGCTCAGATATTTGTTCATTAACACTAATAATTATAATAGTTAATATAATTAACTCATAAGATCCCAGTTACCGTACTAAGTACATTAAGACAATAAGGAAACAAGCTTAGACAATAAATAACCCAAGGTGCATGGTAGAACTGATATTTTGATGTTACAATTCAACTTTTTCATTACTGTATTTAATAAGAATAAAATACTGTGTAGCCCACTGTTTGAAATTGATACTGGCAGCAGGATTAAGAAAGTTAGAGCATTCTGGAGAAAAGACTGGTGGAAAAGATTCTAGGTATGCCAACTAAGTTAAATGTTGGGTAGGTTAATAAGCTTGATTGTGCTGATTATTTCACAATGTATATGTATATCAAAACTTCAAGTTTTATACCTTAAATAAATATAGTTTTTCTTGGTCAGTTATATGTCAATGAAGCTGTATAAGAAGAAAATATTTTTAAAAAAGAAACCATATGTATGTCTAGGAGAAAACTGAGGGGATGAACATAACAAAAAGGAGGTTAAAGAAAACAGATACATGCCAGGGGGCAAGATATGAGACTTTCACACAAGCAAGTTTTGAGATTAAGCACTGATTAACATCAAGTAATAGGATCATGACTCAAAGCAGTTTGCTTAACCTCAGAAGGTGGTATCTAATCTCTAAACCAAAATGAATGGTTCTGGCTAGTGTACTATTCTAACCTTCATTTTCGTTTGAGGATTTGTATGCATAGACCCTCTGCCTCTGTACTTGGCTTTTCAGAGAAAAAGAAATGTGTCTGTTAATAATGAAAAATAAGTGCATTACCATGAAGTTCTTTGAGTTTCAGGTTGAGCAGTCTTCCAATGAGCTGGAACTTTCCCTAAGCTATATTAATGTAAGAAGCAAGGGGCTGAAACACTCAGCTGGGTGGCTTTGGCATGCAGTGGAACACAAGAGATCTCTCACACTCTAGGTAATTACTTAATATAATCATTTTGTACGTGTCATTAAGGGGGGATCTGCAAATTGTTTATTTTGATGCAGAATGAACCTACTACTGTCAACAACATATGCACAAATCCAATTACGAAGAATATGTTTCATTAGGATTTAACAAGAAGGATGATATACAAAAATAATCCCATAAAATGAAATCAAAAACCCCCTCCTGGAAATTCATCCCTTTGTTAATCACAGCCAACACCAACACAAAAAATAGACTGATCTTTCAAAACTCTTCTTATGTTGGTATTAGAAAGATTGATATCTTGGGAGTTATGAAACCTGATTACTGGTGTTAAATAGGTTTGCATGAGTTAAGTGACCATTTGAAATTCTTCATTCTTTCTGTGCCTCAATCTGCTTTCTTTTTTTTTTCCCCCTGATGGTATAAATGAGAGTGAGAATCAGCTATGCTGGTAATCAGACTGTGATGTTTCTAAGAGGATATCAACAACGTTTTCATATGAATAGGTCCAGGGTCATAGGAAAACAATGCCTCTAGGAGGATAGAACCAAAATGACAACTCTTTCAGAGTGACCACTGTTTCCTAACATTCTTTCTTCTTCCTGACCAATAATTACTGAACCAGACCTGCTTCTTGAGACTATTCAATCCAGAGATGGCCTCTGCTGCCCTAGTCCCTCTTGAGAATTATCAAGCCCCAATTCACACCAGTAAAACCAATCTACTCCTACAATTCCTCTGAAATGTATTGTTTTCCCTCACTACAGTAAATTAATTGTGCCTGTCTGTCTCTTTCCTTCCTTCTCCCTTCCTTTCTTTACTGCTTGCTTTCTTCCTCTCTCTTGCTTTATTCCTCTTTCTTTCCTTTTCTTTCTTTCTTTCTTTCTTTCTTTCTTCCTTTCCTCTTTCTTTTCTTTCTGTCTTCCTGTCTGTCTTTCTTCAGACATTTTCCTGGATATCATTGAGCAATAGGCTTTAAAATAACCTATTACAGCTATCTTATTTATATTGGCAAAGATAAGCAAAAATTAATAAGTAAATAATTTTGCTACAACCAGGCTTTGAAAGATTATACAGGGTAATGATATTTTACTTTCTTATCCTAACTAGTTTTAAAGAGAGAATAATCAACAAGCAGTAATTGTTGCTTACCATAACTATGCTTTGAAATATTATTTATACCCTCAGACACCACATTTACCTATTTCCTTCTTTCAATCTAACTGTTCCAATTCAGTTTGTCTCCCACTCCTTTTTCTCAATCTATAGATTCAGGGGGAATGTGATATTTTTAAAAGACAAAGTTGTATGTCCATGTCAAATAAGTGTGAGGACATTAATCTGGTTTAATTTTGGTGGCAAATAATCCATATCATATACATTAGATTAAAAAATAGTCATATAACATAATAAGACCAACTTGGTGTTTGTCCTATAGCAGATCTATAGGCACATAGCAAAATGGAGTTGCAAAGTGATGCTTACAGAATATTTCAAACATACTTATCATTGTACGATCAAAGTAAATGTACATGTAGAGTGTTATAGTCTGATATTTCAATGTTATTACTAATTTTCATTTATCTGCTACAATTTTTTCTTGATATCTATCATCTATCTATCTATCTATCTAACATCTATCTATCTATCTATGGTCTATCTATCTATCTATCTGTCATCTATCTGTCTATCTTATCTATCTCTAGTATCTGTTTATCATCTATCATCTTCTATCTCTCTATCCTCTTTTGCCTTTCAAATGCTGTTCCTCCTAGAACTTTCAGCTGACCCTTCTGGTTTCTGGTAAACGACTACCTTTACCTGAGTCTCTTATATGATAAACACTCTCCTCTTTTTTTTTTTTTTTTTTTTGTCTGTGCTAAGACTTGACTCTTTCCTTAGGACACAACTTCATATCAGGATTTCTATTGAGGAAAGAGCCTCACTTCAGGGATCTCCACTGGAGGTTTTAATTCTTTCAGATCTCATAAAAAACAGAATCTAAATGTGAAGCTCCCAACTGCCACTTTCTTTCTTTCTTTCTTTTTTTTTTTTTTAAATGGAGCCCAACACCGGGCTTGAACTCATGACCCTAACATCAAGACCTGAGCTGAGATGAAGAGTACGATGCATAACTGACTGAGCCACCCCGATGCCCCCCAGTTGCCACTTCTTTAACAGCACTTTTGTGATTTTAGTTTTCAATACAAAGAACAGAGCTGGGATGCGAATCCAGGTCTGCTTTACTCTGGAGACCAACTTTTTAACCACCATGTATGGCCCTTGGGCAGGCCCAGTTTCATGGGCATATGACCTGAGCAATTGCATAGGCTTTTTGCTCAAAAGGGCCCAGAACTTGGTTTAATGTTCTGTTGAAGCAAGCTTGACATTATTGATCATTTTTGAAGAACAGTCTCACAGTTTTGTTTAGCACTGGGCCCCACAATTTTATGTCTGGTCCTACCTTAAATGATGCTATAGTAATACCAAACTGACTGTGGTGCCTTACGCTTTCATATAGCACATTTCTACATGTTGTTGTCTGTTTATAAAAATCCACCCAACCCTTGCCTGCTACCACTGATCTTCTGTGGAATCCTAGTTAGAGGAAGTGCGTGCTCTATCTATCTATCTAATATATATATATATACACATATATATTTTTACATCCCCTTCCTTTTTTTAATGTTTATTTATTTTTGAGAGAGAGAGAGAGGAGAGAGAGAGAGAGAGAGAGAATGAGTGGGGGAAGGGCAGAGAGAGAGAGAGAGACACAGAATCAGAAGCAAGTCCCAGGCTCTGAGCTGTCAGCACAGAGCCTAGCCCCACGCAGGGCTGGAACCCACGGACCATGAGATGATTGACCTGAGCCAAAGTCAGATGTTTAACCAACTGAGCCACTCAGGTGCCCCAAGGAAGTGCTCTATATTGTGCTCCTCATGTCCCATGTGCATGCCCATCAGATCCCCAGCCATCCTGTGTCTATAGTATAGAGGAAACTTCATTTCTGAGTTCTCCTCATTTCCTCTTAACTATAATTATCTCTAAAATAAAGACCATATCCTATGTATCATTGTACCCAGAATGTGTAGCACATCAACTAATAAAGAAACACTCAATTCATTTTATAAAAACAGATGTGAACTAATTTAGAGCTTTTTGATTCTTCCTGAGTTCTGAATTGTAACTTGCCTTAGGGATTCTAAAGTTTCCTATATTAATGACAACAGTCTTTGAAGGTTGTTTTTCCATAGAATTTAGAGTTTTAATAAAAATGATTATACAGATATCTTAGTCTATTGCTTTGCTATATCAAATGACTTTGCTGCTTAATGAATTTCTGTTGTTTGCAAAGTTCTCAAAAATACTTCAAGCAAATTTTAGTGACATTTTAATATATTATTTAAATTCCAATAAAAATCAGAAAAGTGTCAGTTATAACCAAGGAGAAAGATTCCAAGTAGGGAAAAAAATAAGAGAACTATTAAAATACGGGGCTTGTTTCATGAACATGAATGGTCTAATTTGGCTGGGAACATTTTGTATGGGTGAGACCATAAAAGGGTTACTGATTACCTGGTAATATTTTTTTTTCAATTTTTTTTTAACATTTACTTATTTTTGACAGACAGAGAGATCAGGGGAGGGACAGAGAGAGAGGGAGACACAGAATCTGAAGCAGGATCCAGGCTCTGAGATGTCAGCAGTCAACACAGGGCCTGACACGGGGCTTGAACCCACAAACCCTGAGATCATGACCTGAGTGGAAGTCAGAGGCTTAACTGACTGAGCCATTCAGGCACTTCTAATTAGCTGGTAATATTAAGCCCCATAACTCCTCTCCCACCATTATCAGATGAGCTCCTTCCCAGTGCATGTAGAAAAATGGTCAAAACACTCTTAATTGAAAAGGGGATTTTATTTATTTATTTTTTTATTTGTCTGGGGTTTTTTTATGGTTTTGTTCTTTTATTCAAGCATAATTGACATACAATATTGTATTAATTTCATGGTATAACACAGTTATTCAATATGCATGTACATTACAAAATGGTCACCACCATATTTCCAGTTACCCATCATCATAGAAATTTATTGCAATATTATTGACTACACTTCCTATGTTGTATATTACATGCCCATGTCTTATTTATTTTATAACTGAAAGAGTGTAACTCTTGATTCCCTTCACCTATTTTACCCATTTCTCATCCCCCTTGACAACCATCAATTTGTTCTCTGTATCTGTTTGTTTTGTTCATTGTGTGTGTGTGTGTGTGTGTGTGTGTGTGTTTGTGTGTGTGCGTGCGTGTGTGGGGGGCAGGGAAGGTTAGAATTCCACCTATAAGTGGAATCATGCAGTACTTGTCTTTCTCTGACTTACTTCACTTAGCATGATCCTTCTAGGTCCAGCTATGTTGTTGTAAGTAGCAAGGTTTTTGTTCCTTTTTATGGCTGAGTAATATTCTTGTATATATAAAGATGTATGTATATAGATCTTTATCCATTCATTTTCTATGGACTCAAGCTGCTTCCATATCTTGGCTATTGTAAAGAATGCTGCTATAAACATAGGGGTGCATATGTTTTCCAAATTAGTGTTTTCATTTTCTTCAGGTAGACCTAGAAGTGGAATGGATGGATCATATGGTATTTCTATTTTTCATTTTTTTGAGAAAACTCCATATTGTTTTCCATAGAAGTTCCACCAATTTGCATTCCCACCAACAGTTTAGAGTGTTCCCTTTTCTCTGTATCCTTGCCAATACTTGTTATTTCCTATCTTTTTGATACTAGTCATTCTGACTGGTGTGATGTGGTATCTCATTGTGGTTTTGATTTGCATTTCCCTGATGATTAGTGATGTTGAGCATCTTTTCATGTGCCTGTTGATCATCCGTATGTCTTCTTTGAAAAAAATGGCCAATCATATCCTGTGCCCATTTTTGAACCAGATTGTTAGTTTTTTGATCTTGAATTGTAGGAGTTCTTTATATATTTTGGGTGTTAACCCAAAAAGGTGGTTGACTTTGGATAGCCCAGCTTGCTGAACTGAGCTACTCTGTCAGGGATTTAGTTGGAGTCTTTCCCTTTGGCCCATTAAGAGGGTTCCTATGTGTTTGCATCTACCTCAGATATCACTTTGAGATTATATAACTGTTCCATATAATGAAAATGTTATTTAGTCACCTGCTTATGCTATCTTGTTAATCCTTTTTGAAATGGGAGAAGAAAAACCCTACCAAAAGGAAAGAACAATTTATATCCAGTGAAGATATTTAGCAATTGCATGAGATAATACTTTTCTTTCATGGTGTTGTAAAGAAACTAAGAAAATAAAAACAGGCAGGAAAGTGATTTGGGATTGAGAATATTGTTTTACTTAGCACTCTGTTGCATAGCCCATATGGTCTTTAACTTCTCAACACAGACCTGCCTAACCACTTCCTCATGACTCCATTAGATTTCCATTTTCAAACATATATGTATAACAGAAAAAAAATAAGTATTTTGATTTGGGGTACTTGGGTCTTAATTAGTTTTCATTTGTGTGTGTGTGTGTGTGTGTGTGTGTGTGTGTATGTGTGCTTTTTGAGTATAATTTATGTCTGGAAAATTAATGAAAATGTAAGAAAAATAGAAGCTCTTACTTCCCTCCCTCTTTTCTGTAAATATTTAGTATTTATATGTTGCTAGTCTGGCCACTGGAGAAACATACTTAAATGTAGTTTTCCTCACATTCTAGTAATGTGTAAATAAATTATCATAATTTAATGTGATAATTGCAATGGAAGAATCACCTTCTAAAAGAAGGGGCATTTTCATTTTATTTTTTTTAATTTTGGGGGAGGATTTTCTTTTATTTTTTTAAATTAAATTCAAGTTTGTTAACATATAGTGTTGTATTTGTTTCAGAAGTAGAATTTAGTGATTCATCACTTACATATTACATCCAGTGTTCATCCCAACAAGTGCCCTCCTTAATGCCCATCACCCGTTTAGCCCATCCTCCCACCCACCACCCCTCCAGCAATTCTCAGTTTGTCCCCTATATTTGAGCCCTCGTGGCTTGCCTCCCATTCTGTTTGTACCTTATTTTATTTTTCCTTCCATTTCCCTATGCTAATCTGTTTAGTTTCTTTAATTCCACTTATGAGTGAACTCATATGATATTTGTCTTTCTCTGACATATTTCACTTAGCATAATACACTCTAGTTCCATTCACGTTGTTGTAAATGGCAAGATTTCATTAATTTTGATTGCTAAGTAATATTCCATTGTATCTATATACCACATCTTCTTTATCTATTCATCAGTTGATGGACATTGGGCTCTTTCCGTAGTTTGGCTATTGATAATGCTGCTATAAACATTGGGGTGCATATGCCCCTTTGAATCAGCATTTTTGTATCCTTTTGATAAATACCCAGTACTGCAATTGCTGGGTTGTAGGATAGTTCTACTTTTAACTTTTTGAGGAACCTCCATCCTGTTTTCCAGAGTGGCTGCACCAGTTTGCATTCTTACCAACAGTGCAAGAGGGTTCCCCTTTCTCTGCATCCTTGCCAACATCTGTTTCCTGAACTGTCAATTTTAGCCATTCTGACAGGTGTGAGGTGATATCTCATTGTGGTTTTGATTTGTATTTCCCTGATGATGAGTCAAGTTGAACATCTTTTCATGTGTCTGTTAGCCATCTGGATGTCTTCTTTGGAAAAGTGTCTATTCGTGTCTTCTGCCCATTTCTTCACTGGATTATTTGTTTTTTTGGGTGTAGACTGATAAGTTCTTTATAGATTTTGGATACTGGAAGTTTTCATTTTGATAAAGGTATTAGTTTAAAAATTTCCATAAAGAATTACCTCAAAATACCTCCTGGCCGGCTCAGTCAGTTAAGCATCCTCCTCTTGATTTCAGCTCAGGTCAGGATCTCACAGTTCATGAGATCGAGCCCCAGTTTGGGCTCTGTGCTGACAGCATGAAGCCTGCTTAGGGTTTTCTCTCTCCTTCTCTTTCTGCCCTTCCCCTGCTCTCTTTCTCTCAAAATAAATAAACTTTAAAAAAGAGAGAGAAAAAAATACCTCAAAGACTAGCAAATCAATACATCAAACATTTATTATATCACCCAGTTTCTGAAGGTCAGGAGTCCAGGAGCAGCTTAATTGTATAGTTTTAGTTCAGTGTCTGTAGGCCAGGGCTACAATCATATTGACCTGGGCTTCTTCCAAGCTTACTTATGTGGTTCTTGGCAGGTCTCAGGTTCTTAATAGCTATTGGTGAGATGTTTAGTAAACTGCCTTGTGAACAAACATCATCATAGAACTGTTCCAAACATGCCAGCTTTCTTTTCCCAGAGGCAGTGATGAGAAAGAGGGAGAGAGAGAGAGAGAGAGAGAGAGGGAGAGAAAGGGAAAGAGACCAGGAAAGAAGTTTCATTCCCTTTTATAACTTAGTATTAGAAGTTATATACCATCACTTCTGCCATATGCTATTGGCTACACAGGACTTTAGTACAGTATGGGAGGGGACTGCACAAGGATGTGAATACCAAAGGCAGATATCATTTGGAACCATCTTGGAGCATGGTTAGCACAATCTGTCCTCTGGTCCACAATGATACATGGTTCTTTCACATTCAATACACACTCCCTTGCAATGTCCCAAAACTTGTCATTAAGTGAGACTTAAAACAAGGTGCAGATGAGACTCCTTGGATATAGTTCATTAAGTGTGACTACTTGAGTATATATCCCTTCAACCTGTGAAGCTAAAATAAGTTATCTTCCACAGACACAATGCACTGTCATAGGACAGGCATAAAATAATTACTATAGACATTACTGTTAAAAGGGGGAGAAAATAGGAGACATCAAGGAATTATTGGTCCATAGCAATTCTGAAATCAGCTTTGGCAAATGTTGGACGTTTCTTGATTAAGGTCTCAAGTACCAGGAAATATGCTTGATGGCTCTTGGCACTGCCTTCTGGGTCCTTAAGTCCACTCTAAATCATCCTTCCATTTTTATGAAAGGTAATACATTCTTGTATCTGAGTAGATGTCTCAGTTTGATTCCTGCCAGAAGCAGTTTGGGAGTCTAAAGGCCTCTTTTCTATTTTTACTGTTTCTTTTCCTTTTCAGTCCAAGCTGTCAGTGTTTCTGCATATATCATTCTTTTAAAAGTTTGTGAATTGTCTATAGATAGTATCAAGGTCCACTCCATATGGAAAAAGCCAAATCCATACATCTTTTCAAGACAGGCTCTTCCTCTCTTTTGGCTTCTGCTGAGAAGGTTGAGTGACAGACTCCTGTGACTTTACGAGAAGTTCTGGTGTTTGATGGACAGAAACTATGAAGCACACTCTAAATCTCTTTAAGAAGGTTTTTGTCTACGGCACTACTGTAGACATTTCTGAGGTCTTAAAAAATTATTGTACAGTCACATTGATGTGACCTGCCATGTCAATAAAGTTTTCCAGTGGTCTGAATTATAGGCAATTCATTTTTAGGCAGGGACATTATCTTCATGTTTTAAAAGTAAAAGAATATTATTGTTGAAAAATAGCTGTATAAAATTGAAGCATTTTATTGTACTCAAAAAAAGGGGCGGGTAACACAATTTTCTGTCTAATTACTTGGACTTTTTCTTCAGAATTTACAATTAGATTTTTCATTTTCCATTGGTAAATTATATGCAAAATAGTTAAAAGTAGAAAGTTATAAATTTTTAATATTGAAAGCATTTTTCTTTTTTTAATATTTATTTTTGAGAGAGAGAGAGAGAACATGCACATGAGTGGGGGCAGGCAGAGAGAGGGAGACACAGAATCTGAAGCAGGCTCCAGGCTCCAAGCTGTCAGCACATAGCCCAAAGTGGGGCTCAAATCCACAAACCATGAGATCATGACCTGAGCCGAAGTCAGATGCTTAACCAACTGAGCCACCCAGACACCCCTTAACAACATTTTTTTAAAGCCTTGATGATAAAAGCAATGCAGATACTGGGCCCAGAGAACTTTACTTTTAGATAGACAATGATGGGTTTATGAAAATGGAACACAGATATACAAAAAGAAGGTCAATATAAAAAGTAGCTGGCTATAAGAAATATAGTGCCTCAACTGATCAACCTTTTGGTACTCGTTTGCTACTTCCTTGTTTACATCATTTGGCTTCAGCCCCACGTATAGCCACAATCAATCTATTTCCTCCATATTTTATCATTTTTAACTCATTACTTAACTGATTATCCAACTCTTACCGTATGTTCAAATCCACTTTAACTTTTCGAAGCCAATGTTAGTATCTTCTTCATGCCTTTACATCGTTTTGGATTGCACATCATGACTGATATTGGCTGTAGTCTTTTCTCTTAGTGTTAAGAGCATTCATTAATGTTCCTTCGCAGATCAAATAAAACAGGGTACTATCAGGCCAACCGCCCGTTCTGCTCACAGACATGCATGGGAATTTTACTCTTTGGTGACATTTTCATGATATGAAATATCTGTCACCACTTACAACATTACCGCCTAGCTCAAAATCAGCCTGGAGCCTTGTGCTTCCCAGAAGGAGTTCTGTTCTGCCCAGCTGCTCTCCAAATTAATCTGTCTATGTCAAGGCTGCTTTGCGCAGGTTTCTCAGCTGAGTGAAAGAACAGAGAACTTTGTGACAGATTTTTAAAACAGGTATCTTACACATACTTTGAGAGTCAACTATATATTTTTTTTGTCCTTCACTTTGCATATTTTTATGAGGAATGCTGACACCATCAACCGAATTTCTACCACAATGCCTAGACATATTAGGGACCCAATAATTACTTAATGAATAGTCATCTAACTGAAATTTGATAACATTTTATTGGAAAGGTGGGGAAATCTAATTATTTCATGGTTCATTCCAAAGTGAGACTAAGAACATAAAACAAAGCCTGCTCTTATATTAATACAGGGCTTCAAACTTGGGTGCTTGAAGTGTTTTAATAAAATATATGTAGTTTTGTCTTTTATGTAAGTGATATGACGGTCAGCATGTGCTCTTGGTTCTAGATGAAAAAGCAAGAGCTTTATTGGCAATGGACTCATTTTCCTGCATTGAGTTAAATATAGACCAAAAGTCCTCTCAGGGCATCATTACAGTTTCTTTTCTTCATTACACAGAGCGTGTATGCCATGTCTAACTTTACTTTGCTCTGTCACTCCCTAGCTTGGCGATAAGCTTCAATGGCTCCATATTCTTATTGAGATGTGTATATGAACCTTAACAAAATAAATTCATTCTTCCCTGCACCGTGGTACACAGGTAGACCACCTTTCACACACTCTTTTTCAGTTAGGTAGGGTTATATGACTAACCGTTGGAATATGTGGAGGAGTGACAAGTCCCTGACCACATGAAGGAGTGGTAACCATAACCACATGAAGGAGAATGACTTTGATGATCTAAACCCTTCTACCTCAAGCTGAGTATCCAGAGAATAGAAAAAAAAAAAAAAAAGGAACATCCGAGAAGACATACAGCAGCATTGTAAATATAAGGAAGAACTCTTCAATCATGAAGTTTTTCCAAAAGTAGAAATGACTCCTCTATGGAGAAGTGACCTTCTCATGTTGGAAAGTGCTCAAGCAAAATTGCAATGGCTATTCCTCAAATACATTGAAATAGTTTCCTACTTTCAGAGAAGGACAGTAACTAATTAACTCTAAGTTCTTTCATGGCTCTATCTTCTGATAGAACAGATCTTTGTTCAAGGGAATTATCAGTCTCCAGCAGATACTGTTCTCAGTCCATTCTTACAGCGAAAGCCTTTGCTTCACACTCTGCTTTTGCTGGTTATGTTCCTCAGGCTTTTCAACTCTCTAAGTAGTATTTGATCATTTTGAGTTGACTGCTCCTTCTGAAGTGTTTGCGTAAAGCCTGTTGAAGATTTATCGCTGCTCCTTTAATTAATCACATCTTGTAAGTCTTTTTCGACTCTGATCTCTGCAAAATTTCCCATTCGTTCAGTATCACTGAATATCTGACATATATGGTTCTCCATAAGTCTTTCATTAAGTTTCGAGATGTTGGCCAACTCCATTCCCGGTGAGGGCTTGCTTCCTGGATTGCAGACAGCAGCCTTCTACTGTGGCCTCACACACTGAAGAGAGAACTCTAATGTCATTTTCTCTTCTTATAAGGGCCAGCATAAGGGCCTCATCTTCATGACTTCCTCTAAACCTAATTATCTCCTAAGGTCCCATCTCCAAGTAACATCACATTATGGGTTAGGGACTCAACATATCAATTTTGTGACAACATAATTTAGTACCTAGAAGAAACTCTAAAAGACAAATCTATATGCTTATTCCACAATGAAATTATTGTCATAGCAACAATTAAACTGTTCCAAGTTTGTGCAGCCTAACTAATCTGTTGATTCTTAGTTATTTCCAGGGTTACAATGAAAAATGTCTACTCAAATAGAATTTCTGTGATTCCAAGAGAAGATATATCTTCAAATGATTCGTATTAAAAATGTAATGTCTCTTTTAAACCTTGAAAATGTAAGAACAAAATTCCAAATATTTTTATGTGTCTTTCCCCATCTATTCTCCACAAAGCATCCAAAATCATTCTCTTAAAGTTTAAATATCATGACGTCTCTGCTCTGAATCTCCCAGAGGCTTGTCATCATCTGTGGATTAAAATTCAATTTCTATACCACAGCTTACAAAGTCAGTGTGATCAGATTCTGTCTACTTTTTTTTTAATGTTTTGTTTATTTTTGAGACAGGGAGAGACAAAGCATGAGTAGGGATGGGACAGAGAGAGAGGGAGACAGAATCTGAAGCAGGTAACAGGCTGAGGTGTCAGCACAGAGCCTGACACGGGGCTCGAACCCACGAACTATGAGATCATGACCCGAGCAGAAGTTGGACGCTTAACCAACTGAGTCACCCAGGTGTCCCTCTGTCTACTTCTTTGTTCCCATTTTTTCCCTACATTCCATCAAGGCTCCACAGTGGCCTCCTTACTGTTCCTCAAACATGTCAAGCACCATACATTCCACGGTCCTCATACATTTCTCTGTTGGGAAGGCTCTGTCCATTCTAATGTCTTACCCCTTCCTTTTTATTTAGATTTCCACACAAAAGTCCCTTCCTCAGACACCTGCCCTTATCATCTTATTTAAAGAAACAATCCCCCTCCTTCCCATTACTTTCTATTTCTTTATCTGCTTTATTTTTTTCCAAGTATTTCTTTCTCTCTGCTGTATTACCTACTTATTTAATGTCTATATCCTCCACTAGAATATAAGTTTTAAAAGAAGAGATGAATTTATTTTATCTCATTCTGCCTTCTCAGTGCTAGGAAAAGTGACTAGGATGCAGTGGGTACTTAAGTAAGTTACATTATTGTTCTCCATACTTCACTCCACTCTGTGTGTGTGTGTAGCCTTTGCCAGATGACTTTACAGTTTCTCCATCTAGAAGTAGAATATAGTTTCCTTCCCCGCTGATACGGAGTGTGTCCATATGACTGGGTTTTGCCAGTGAAATGTAGATGGAAGTGGCGGTGTGCCAAATCTAAATCTGACTAAGGCATCCTGTGTTTCTGCCCCTGAATCTCACATGCACTTTTACCATTGCTGTGAGAACACACTCTTGGTATTTTGCTAGTTTAGAAAGGATGAAACATGCACACTTACATGCAATTTGTAGACAAGACCCAAAGAACCCAGCTAAGTCCACCCCCAGATGACCACAGATTCACCAACAAAAATAAATTAATACTGTTTTAGATGTGGATTTTTGGGAAAATTTCTTATCAAACATTATTGTGGCAATAACAGAATAAAACAGTAATTGGTAAGTACTTATTGCCAGTAAATCAAGTTTTCAAAATACTTGTAAAGCTTAATAATCCCTCTCTGTCTTATTAGTATTTTATTTTACATAGTTCAACTAACTCTATAAATATACAACTTGAAGAGCTCTAAGCAAACATTTATAAATAAGTGAATATCTCTAAGAAAGAAAATATAGATGATTCTATTGTGTTTGTTGGATAGAAAGACCTTTATTGGCAGAGTGTTTTTAAAAAAATGACATTTTATGCAAGGAAGGCTGTGTATAATACGGTGTTGCACTTACCAGATAAAGATGAGAATGGTCTTCAAAATGAGAAATCATATCAACTCCGTGCTTCTCAAATTATAGTGCATATCAGAGTCACCTAGAGTGCTGATTAAGAACACAGATTGCTTGGACCAAATCCCAGACTTCTGATTTTGTAGGTCTGGGGTGTTTTTCTAATAAAAAATATGTTTTTTCTAGTAAGTTTTGGGTTGAGGTCATTGCAATGCAGCTGGCATAGGAACCACACTTTGACAACCGCTAATCTTTGAGATATGCTCATTGAAAGACAAATAGAAAAGCTTACAATTTTTTTTGCTGGATTTATAAATTAAATTAAAAATAGCCCTATTTTTCACAAAAACAGACATATAGACCAATGGAATAGAATAGAAACCCCAGAACTAGACCCACAAACGTATGGCCAACTCATCTTTGACAAAGCAGGAAAGAACATCCAATGGAAAAAAGACAGTCTCTTTAACAAATGCTGCTGGGAGAACTGGACAGCAACATGCAGAAGGTTGAAACTAGACCACTTTCTCACACCAGTCACAAAAATAAACTCAAAATGGATAAAGGACCTGAATGTGAGACAGGAAACCATCAAAACCCTAGAGGAGAAAGCGGGAAAAGACCTCTCTGACCTCAGCCGTAGCAATCTCTTACTCGACACATCCCCAAAGGCAAGGGAATTAAAAGCAAAAGTGAATTACTGGGACCTTATGAAGATAAAAAGCTTCTGCACAGCAAAGGAAACAACCAACAAAACTAAAAGGCAACCAACGGAATGGGAAAAGATATTTGCAAATGTCATATCGGACAAAGGGCTAGTATCCAAAATCTATAAAGAGCTCACCAAACTCCACACCCAAAAAACAAATAACCCAGTGAAGAAATGGGCAGAAAACATGAATAGACACTTCTCTAAAGAAGACATCCAGATGGCCAACAGGCACATGAAAAGATGTTCAACGTCGCTCCTTATCAGGGAAATACAAATCAAAACCACACTCAGATATCACCTCACGCCAGTCAGAGTGGCCAAAATGAAGAAATCAGGAGACTATAGATGCTGGAGAGGACGTGGAGAAACAGGAACCCTCTTGCACTGTTGGTGGGAATGCAAATTGGTGCAGCCGCTCTGGAAAGCAGTGTGGAGGTTCCTCAGAAAATTAAAAATAGACCTACCCTATGACCCAGCAATAGCACTGCTAGGAATTTACCCAAGGGATACAGGAGTACTGATGCATAGGGGCACTTGTACCCCAATGTTTATAGCAGCACTCTCAACAATAGCCAAATTATGGAAAGAGCCTAAATGTCCATCAACTGATGAATGTGTAAAGAAATTGTGGTTTATATACACAATGGAATACTACGTGGCAATGAGAAAGAATGAAATATGGCCTTTTGTAGCAACGTGGATGGAACTGGAGAGTGTTATGCTAAATGAAATAAGCCATACAGAGAAAGACAGATACCATATGGTTTCACTCTTATGTGGATCCTGAGAAACTTAACAGAAACCCATGGGGGAGGGGAAGAAAAAAAAAAAAAAAAGAGGTTAGAGTGGGAGAGAGCCAAAGCATAAGACACTGTTAAAAACTGAGAACAAACTGAGGGTTGATGGGGGGTGGGAGGGAGGGGAGGGTGGGTGATGGGTATTGAGGAGGGCACCTTTTGGGATGAGCACTGGGTGTTGTATGGAAACCAATTTGACAATAAATTTCATATATTAAAAAAAAAAGCCCTATTTTTAAAGAAGTATATATGTGTGTGTGTGTGTGTGTGTGTGTGTGTGTTTGTATACACACACACATGCACATATATATATATATATATATCCATATATATATATAATTTCTTTATTTTTCCTCCTTCAATTATGAATTGCTCGGTTAACTGGATCACGCAGCCAATAACATTTCTCAATAAGCTGATTTTTGCAATGTAAAATTCCTGAAATAAGATGGTGTTGCCATGAAGTACATAGGATCTATTCAATGAGGAAGAATTGATGAGTAAAACTTCAAGTTAAAAATTACAGTAAAAGGAGAAATGGTGATATAGATTCCAGGCCTGATCAGCAAAATCTTTCATTCATGAGGACTTTAAACTTCTATTCTAGAAGAAGACCGTCATCTCATTTGATCCAATGCTAAGATAGGAAGGAAGAAATAGATGCCCTTACAAGATGTATGGGTAGTACTCAGGATTAAAGAGTACCATGCACTGGGCTAGAAATCAGAATGTCATTGGGATATCACAACCATTTCAAACCACAATTTTTAAAGATCAAAACAGAAAAATTTAATTTTTTCAAAGGAGCAAAGCCATTTTGGGAGTACAGTCAAAACCATTTAATGAATGACATATTAAAAATATGCAAGTTCAATCTGAAGTCTTCTGCTCACCAAAAGAAAGGGCTTCCGAGGACAGTGTGGGATTGGATTGTATAGGTAGTCAAGCCATCACTTTACAACCATTGAGGCAAGACATTTTATTTGGTGAAAGCTTCAGACAATAGCTGGTTCTAAGAATCTTTATGACCCACTACTAACCTTTGCTGGCATGACATTGTCAAAACAAAATTGTTTTATGAAGTGACATTTGGTAACATTTGAGGTACTCACCGAAAGTTTTCATTTCAGAGCTAAGTCATAGTGTTCACATTTTGAGGAGATGATTAATAGCTGAATTCCAGCCAAACATAAAGTCAAGTCTGTGTCTTGGATTCTAGAAAGGTGAAATGAATATCATCTCTGTGGCTATTAAGGTTCTGACTTGCATGTTCAAAGAGAAAGAACAACATATATAGTGATATAGTGGCAGACAGAATAAAAACCAAAGGTATATTCAAAGTGGGAAAATCCATGATATGGGTCCTGAAATTGAGAGAATTTTTTTTAGCAAAGGAAAGCCAAGTGACAAGTAGTTTTTTCTTAGTTAATTTATAATAGTTTAGGGTATATTCCTGGCTAGGGTCCCCCAACCCCAGTACCCTACACACACACGTGCACACACACACACACACACACACACACAATTTCTTTGTACCTGGGCATGTGAACATTCAAAATAGTAATGAGAGTATTCCCTAGTGAGCGAAAAATTAGAGGAAGGTCAGGAATGGGTAGATATTATAAACCTTGATTTCTAAATTGCCTACTTCCTTCTACTGATATTTCATTTCTTTTTAACTCAGATAGCAATTTTACTGGGTTTAGTAAACTTTTTCCCTATCTCACTGTATGTTGATTAAACTCTCACAGATCAATTTCATTCCCCTTATATTCAGAATCTTATTTCCAAATTCCACTAGAAGTATTCTTTTTCCTCCAAAGAGCAAAATAGAACATCAAGCCCAATCCCACAGACATCTTAGTACAAATGAGATTACGTCAAATAATGACTTCATTATTTTTGCCTTGAGGGAATTCCTATCAATCTCTCCAATAGATATTTGTATTAGAGGGAAAAAAGTTGAGTACATTTTTATTATTTTCTCTTCTCTAATACATTTAAAATAAATTTACAGTAAAAATAAAAATAACATAGACCGTCAGGAACCTCTACTCCAATAAGTAAGTCAAGGTGACTAGATTGCATTACCAGTGTGAATATTTATAAAAACATAAAAACCTCTTCAATTTCAATGGCAGTTTTTTTCAAGAGAATAAACCAAGTGCTTGTCTTCCTGCTTAAGTCTCTGCATGTTTAAATCGCGTGAAGCACGGAACGTTTATTTCTCTTCTTTATTACTCCAAAAATAATTTCTTTTTAAAAATACACTTAATATTTTATAAAATGTTTTGCCGCAGGGTTCCTGACCAAGGATGAACATTTCAGAGTAAAACTCCAGATTAAATCATCTCAGATAATATGAAAGAATGATTTACTTTATAGCTGCTATGTGTTAAATACAATGCTATGCCCAGGATTTCATAAAAGAGCTTACAAGTTAGTAAAAGAGGCAGATACAAATATAATGACATGAGAGAGGCACTGTAATATAGGACACAGTATGCCGGGTGGAGGGAGAAACTAACTTGGGATGAGAAAACTTTGTAGAAGAGGAACTATTCATTGGAACTGAGACTTGGACAACGATGGTGAGTATAGCAGGGAATGATTCCTGGCCCAGGGTCCAACCTATGTAAAGGCATGAGTGAGTGAACCATAATGACATATTTATAACATAATCATTTAATCGTTTGTTTTAAATACTTTTTTTAAAAGTTTATTTATTTTGAGAGAGAGAGAGAAAGCAAGTGGGGAGGGGCAGAGAGAGAGAGAGAGAAAATCCCAGGCAAGCTCCACGCTGTCTGTTGCAGAGCCTGATGCAGGGCTTGAACTTACAAACCATGAGATCATGACCTCAGCTGAAATCAGATGCTTAACCCACTAAGCAACCCAGGCACCCCTAAACACTTAAAAAATTTAAAGTATAGTTTTGAGAGAGAGAGTGTGAGCAGGGGAGGAGCAGAGAGAGAAGAAGACAGAACTCCAAGCAGGCTCCAGGCACTGCACTGTCAACACAGAGCCCCATGCGGGGCTAAAACTCATGAACTACGAGATCATGACCCAAGCTGAAGTCTGACGCTCAAGCGACTGAGCCATCCAGGTACCCAATACTTTTAAATATAAAAAATTATATTTGAAACACGGTCAGTATAAGTCCATTGATCATGCACTTCCTGTAAGAAGGTGGATCTAAGGAATTCACAAGAGGAATAGATTTACAACTGGCTCCACAAACTTCTCCTCAACTGGGTTGAATGCTAAATGTCAGAGAAGATGGCCGCTGCTGAGTCAGCACTCTCCTTTGTCCTCCTTGCTGCACAGTAACTGCGTTGTAGGACACATTCCCAGGAGCCTGCTTTAGTCTTCTTAAATTACTTGTTTTGATATATATTTAAATCCTCACTCCAAGGTAGTTTCAGTATAACAAAGTATGAGGCAAGAAACACATCTTTATGGATCTTTGAAGTTATTTAATGACTCTAGGTCTTTTTTAGAATCCAAGTTTCCAGACAAGGAGGTTAGGCTTTACTAAGCCCCAGTTCCTTCATCTAAAAATTAAATTACTGTAGTTTTCAATCTAAGACCGTGTTGACTTTAAGGCATTCCATTATTTTGGTTTGTTAGACTTTAAGGCATTCCATTATGTTTGTCTGTTTGTTTGTTTAAGAAATAGAAAACAGTGTGTTTATATTATATCATAATCTTTTCTTTTCACTAATTGTATCTTTTTATATGCAGGTAGAAAGTATTCTTTTAGCCTGGAGTCTTGTCAATACCACCCTTAGATTTGCCAAAAACAAAAACACAACCGAAAACCAAAAACTGGAAAATATAAGCACTATAAATCAGTTAATTATTTCTAAAACCTGTTAGCATATAGAGTCTAATTTTTCTGAATATCCTTGTGTTCAGGGAGGTTGATGTCCTTACCTCTTCACCCAATGTCATACTTTCTGCCATCAAAATCATTGGAATTGCAACATTTTCTGAAAGTAATGTTTTAATTTTTTTTAATGTTTTATTTGTTTTTGAGACAGAGACAGAGAGCACAAGCAGGGCAAGGGCAGAGACAGAGAAGGAGGCAGAGAATCAGAAGCAGGCTTCAGGCTCTGACTTGTCAGCACAGAGCCCCACGTGGGGCTCGAACACACGAACTGTGAGATCATGACCTGAGCAGAAGTTGGCTGCTTAACCAACTGAGCCACCCAGGCGACCCAAGTAATTCATTTTTTTAAATGGCACCAGAATCTTAAATTGCCTTGAAATTATGTAAAGCTAGCTTAGTTTTGACTCTACTTTTAGGTCTATTAAGAGTCCATTATCTAATCCTCAATGTAATTGTGAAAATGTCTTAAGGAGTTCTGAAATTAGTCAGCCAGTGTTTCCCAAAGTGTGTTACATAGAATACTGATCAGGTATTAAAAGATCAGGGATTAAACAGATTTGTGAAAAGGCATCAGGCTATATCCTTTGACATTGTAGTTAAACGTTTCCATGTAACAAGCTTTCCCAAGTCCAGAAATAAAAACTGAACTTCCTGTAAACTAACATGTCTCAAATTTAGTTGTCCAAAACCCCTTGTTTGGTGGTGTAATGTGCGTGTTGCATTAGAATATTTATGTGAACACTACTAAAGTCAGGGCCTTAAGAAATCTGGAAATGTTTGTGGTAAATGGCAGGACCTGTGAATCAGCTCTCTTAGGATTCCATGATCTGAAAATTCTCTGTTCTGCATCATCATACTTAACCTTTTTCGTTTTTTTTAAATCTGGTGCTTCATTTTCTCGTGGCGCTGGAAGAAACTGAATTATGAGCACGAACACAATCTATCGATAGCAGAGATGAAAGAACAAAAGCAGTACATTTCAAACATGACTCTTGATGTCCAGGCAACATCTGCAACCTGGAGTCCCAGGGGCAAGTGGAAGAAGACAGACCTAACCAAAATTACTTAACAGTGAAATGCATAAAATCTATTCATGTTACATTCAACATACATAGAAGAAAATGAAATTCTATTTCAGAATGCTTCTCTGGGACAAACTTGTTCTATGTTCAAAGGCTGTTAAGGTATCTGTTAAGCTATTTATTATGGGGACACAATAGTATAATGTATGTAAACATAGACATCTGCCAGTATTGTGTTCTGGACCTTTACCTTACTTGCTGTACTTGACATTGAACAAAATAGTTAAAATTTTTGAGCTTTAGATTCTTATTTATTTGGTGGAGTCAATTATAATACCCCCTATTTAAAGATAAAAATTAAATTGCTAAATCCACACGAAATTATTAGCTCTATCTTGGTGCATCTTTGGTTTTTCCCAGTGATAGTTATTGTCATTTGCCATAGTTTTGGTGTTTTCTTTTTAATTCCATTATAGTTAACATGCAGTGTTATCTTAGTTTCAGATGTACAATATAGTGATTCAACAATACTGCAGGCTTTTAACTTGGGTATGTGATGTGTTTTTGTGGAAAGAATCTATTTCTACTCAGTCATTCAACAGGTGTTCAGTTAGAGTACTATTGTTGGGAATTTGTTGGCAAATTAAAAGTTACATGACCTCTGCTTTTATTAAGCTTAGAGCTATTTCTTTGTGTTCAAATACATTTTCCTCTTGGTTACTTTCTTTATTTTTTAATTTACATATTGTGAAGATTTGCCAATTGCACGGAAGGTGATAGAAATTTGATCCTCCTTTCTTAAAAAGTCAGGGGAAGAATGGTAAACTAGAAGCTTCTTTTGGAAGAGAAAATATGGAGTGGTATCAGTTCACTTTGAATTCATTACCAGCAGTGTTAAATAGCGTGTGTTTAGATATAGAATATGACCAATGTAAATGTTAAAAATCAAACATAGTGTCGCTTATAATGTTCAAAACTAAACACAACACATGTATAAAGATGTTGCTGAAATTATGATTACAGCATGATGGGGATACTTTATAGATATTATTACTAATTTGAAATGAATAGAACACTGTATCAGTCTGCTTGAGCTGCTGTGACAAAATACCACAGACTGCTTAGTGGAACAAGAAAAATGTATTTCTTACAGTCCTGGAGGCTGGGAAGTCCAAGATACAGGTACTAGACAATTTCCTTTCTAGTGAGAGCTCTTTTCCTCGCTTATAAATGACTGCCTTCCCTCTGTGTCCTCACATGGCAGAGAAAGACCTCTGATATCTCTTGCACTTCTAGAAGGGCATCAGCCCTATTGGATTAGGATGCCAACTTCACGACCTCATTTAACTTTATTTACTTCCTACAGACCCTATCTCCAAATACAGTCACACTGAGAATCTGTGTTTGAATCAGAATTGGGGGGGGGGGCACAATTCAGTCCATAGCAAGTGCTAGTGGTATTTCTTTACTTTGTGCACTGTTTTGTTGTTGCTCTGTTTTGTTTTAGTGAAAGTACTTAAAATTGGGGTAGGCAGAATAATAATTCTCTAGTGATTGCTATCCCCTAGTCCCCCAAACCTGTGGATATATTACCCTACATGGAAAAAAGACAGTTTGGAGACATGATTAGGGTTAAGAACACCTTTAAAATGGAGATATTGTAGATTATCCAAGTAGGATCAATATAATTTCACTCATATGTGGAATTTAAGAAACAAAACAGATGAGCATATATGGGAGAGGGTGGGAAGAGGAGAGAAGGAAACAAACCACAAGAGAACGAACTGAGGGTTGACGAAGAGAAGTGGGTGGGGGATGGGCTAGATGGGGGATGGGCATTAAGGGGGGCACTTGCTGTGATGAGCACTGGGTGTTGTATGTAAATGATGAATCACTGAACTCTACTTCTGAAACCCATATTGCACTATGTGTTAACTAACAAAAATTTAAATTAAAAAAATCGAATCCTCTGAATCCTTGAAAGCAGAGATTTCTTGGCAGCAGACATTCAGAGAAAGATGTGACTATGGAATAATGGCCAGAGGGTTGCAACACTGAGAACTTTAAAAATGGAGGAAAGTAGCCTGAGCCAAAGAATCTGGGAAGTCTTTAATTTCAACCTACTCCAAGACTCTAATATCCATACACTTTTATAGAGGGGTCACCCTGACGCTGTAATCTACAAGAGCATACATTTATCTTTTCAGGTCCCTATTTATTTTCCTGTATTGCCTCAGCAACTTTGGACTTTCAGCAAAATATTATAAATTCTGGACTTTTCCTCCATACTCAGTATCATAGAGGACACATACCACAAATGAAAAAAAAATTGTCTCCAGAAGAAAAGGATAAGGAGAATATTGGTTATCATTTGAAATATTGTGTTTAGCAGATAAGGAATTGATGTAATTCTTTAAATTGTGGAACAACTTTGACTTTACTCCTATACCAGTCAATGGGGAATCTATGATAAAAACTTGAGTCTAAGGGCACCTGGGTGGCTCAGTTGTTTAAGCATCCAACTCTTGATTTTGGCTTAGGTCATGATCGCAAGGTTCGTGAGCTCCAGCTCCTGCTTGGGTTTCTATCTCCCTCTCTCTCTGTGCCTCCCCCACTTGCTCTCTATCTCTCCGTCAAAAAAAAAAGAGGGGGGGAGGCCCTGGCTGGCTCGGTCAGTTGAGCACCCGACTTCAGCTCAGGTCATGATCTCACAGTTAGTGAGTTGGAGCCCCACGTAGGGATCTGTGTTGACAGCTCAGAGCCTGGAGCCTGCTTCAGATTCTGTCTCCCTCTCTCTGCCCCTCTCCCGCTTGTGCTCTGTCTCTCTCCGTGTCTCAGAAACAAATAAATGTAAAGAAAATTTGTTAACTTAAATTAAAAAAAAAAGACTTTGAATCTGATTGTTCCTACTCTTAATACAACACACACACACACACACACACACACACACACACACCATGCACACGCACACACCAAAAAGCAAGGATGGTAACAATAGCCAAAATCCACATAAAAAAAAATTGGGGGTGCCTGGCTGTCTCAGCCTGTAGAACATGTGTCTCTTGATCTTAGGGTAATAAGTTTGAGCCTCATGTTGGGTGTGGAGATTAGTTAAAAATAAAATATTTTTAAAAATACTTAATAATTAAAGCTTAAAGAATATTTTTAATTTGGGTCAACAAGTTTTATAAGTTCAGCTATATAATGAATTCAGGAAAAAGCTACTTCAACAGTTTGGTGATGGTTGATTTCCAAAATAAGTATGAGGAATTAACTAAATTTTCTTTGCTTAATTCTAACAAGAAACCTTAGTTTAAGTGCAATATAACTTGTGGTGAAAAATTATCAAATGCGCAATATGATATAAAATGACTTTTTATGTTTGCTTTTTTCTGTAAACCAAGATTGATTCATTTCTAAATGTCAGGATATTAGTGAGAACATATGTAAAAGAAATAAACACATTAAGACTTCTAAAGTTTAGGTTGCTTATATAAGAACCTTATTTACTTGAGCCTGTGTGCATCATGAAAGGGAACACAAAGACTTCCAATCTGTACCCATGTATGATAAAAAGACCTTTGGTTGACAATATTTACTTTGTTAAAAACAGAAAACAAAAACCTTCTCCACCTTTCTAGTCACCTCATTTAATAATGATTCTATCTCTGTTTCTACAGTAGTGGAAATATCACTTAGACATAAAAATCATTACACATAAAATTATATGATAAAAATTATTTTACTGGACAAATTTAACCATGCACATTCTATATTATTTTTAAACTGCTTAAGATAATGCCATTAAAGTACATTGGATAAAATGGTATCCTTTAGAGAGGATCCTTTAGATAGGGAATAACATACTTTCATAAAATATATTAATAGTGTTCAATAAGTACATTTTAGTCATGAAGGGTACACAGAGAATGAAGATTGGTAAGCAAGATAGGGAGGGAAAAACTATGGGCAGAGGCTCCAACAACTGGCATCAAATAGACAAGTGCTTCATCATATTACATTTACATATAACTGAAAATAGAAAAATAGTCATGTGAGGATAATTCTATCATTTATTCGTCTACTTGCAACCTGCCAAATCTGACTGAATTTGCTTGGTCAGTTTTGTTCAGGCATGATGGTCAGGGAGTTCCATGATTACATAGTGCTGAGCAAGCCTTCAGCGAGGGCTTATGTTCTCTCTGACTTTCTCTCCTTTATTCTCTTAGCATAAATAAAGGTGAAAGAGAAAGAATATAATACAAATTTAAAGAAAGAAAGAAAGAAAGAAAGAAAGAAAGAAAGAAGAAAGAAAGAGAGAGGGAGGGAGGGAGGGAAGGAGGGAGGGAGGAAGGGAGGAAGGAAGGAAGGAAGGGAAAAAGAAAAAGTACATCTCTAGCTTTTTTCCTCTTTCTTTCCCTCTTAACTGATTTTGAAGTAAAATTTTCTCTTATGAAAGGACAAACTAGGAAATCTTGATTCAAAGTTTGAAATTAAAATAGAACCCACCTTGACTCACAATGTTCCAAAAACAAATGAATAGTTTACCATCTTAAAAAAAATGTTGTGGCTGTAGATTATGCAAAGAAAGAACGAAAATCAATGCAGTCTATGTTAGTAAATCAAGTTTCACACTGAAATATGCAATAAAAGGCAAACATACATATTTAAACAATATACTGGCTCACAGGAAAACTATCTTAAAACACAGTAGACAAGAACTATTGTAGGTAGAAAATAAGCAGAATTACAAAGGTAAGAAGTTTTAGTTGGAAGAATGTTAGAGATCTATTTCAGAGACTTTGGTAGGTGAGGAACTGATGTCTAACAATTATTGGTTATTATTCTATGACAGGCATTATTCTAAGCAGAGTAACTATAGTGTTGCCTTTAAACTTCATATAACTATGAGGTAGATTCTATAATTATACCCATTCTGAAGATGATAAAAATGAGATACAAATTGGTTAAGTAAAAAGTTAAATATCAATCAGAATTTTAATCCAGTTAGTCTGATTTCAGATAATTTTGATTTAATTATTCAGGAGGCTGAAACTACTAAGTGACTTGCCCAAATCAAAAAAAAAAAAAAAAAAAAAAAAAAAAAGAAAGAAAAGGAAAAGAAAAAAATGTATTCCAAATGAACAGGAAAAAAGTATTTTTTCCTTTTAAAGAATTCAAAGAAACAAGTTATTTAAACAATTACTGATACCATAATCTCTGAATCCTATATTTTAACTATATTTTATATGCCAAACGCTTTCAATAATCACTCAGAAAGCAGTTGCTGAAAAGTTTGTGTCATTTTAATGTTATTTTTTAATGTTTTTAATTCAATAGATACACACTGTCTAGTAAAAGCAATCAATACTGCATAATACCTGAGAACAGAAAAAAAGCCACTCAAAATTCACATTAGGTTATACCCAAGATCTTTTGCTAAACATACATTTAAAAATAAAGTTTTATATTACCTAGTGTTTTATAAACCAGAACTTATATTCATTAACTTATTTTTTCCAGGGAGGGACAAGTATACTTAATGAAAGCTTATCTTTTCAATGATGGGCTCATGTTAATGTAATACCTTGCCCATTATTAAATCAAGATTAGGGAAAACAGTGAATATGACCCTGCCATGTGCCAGATACTTTACATATAATAACTTTATTTCTTTACAATGTTGCCATACTGTGTCAGTAGTATTATTTCAAGGACCACCTGTTATTTAGTGATATGACTAGTTTTTGAAGTGAAGTCTCTGGCTCTAAAGCCCCTCCTACTTCCTATTTCCACTATATGGAATGGTTCCGATTTAGATTGAGCCTAAAATCATGGTAATATAATGATAAATTATGTTGCAGCCAAATATTTAATTTTTCCATGAAAAAGAGAGGTCCATTTATAACATGGTAACATTGATCATTCTCTTTATGAGATTATTTCTTTTTGTGATCAGGTCCAATCATAGGGTTTACCATGTATATCAAACATGCTTTTTGGCCTTTTTAATGAAAACTGATACTTTCTCTATTTTATATTTATTATCAATTTATTATCACCCCTTTTCAGAAATGATTTGCACTATTTTCTATGGATATTTGCTTTTCATTTTTATTACAGTATATTGACATACACTAAAATGCATCAATTTTAACTGAGTTTGTAACTCATAGAACTGTAATCACCATGAAATAAAAACAACAGCAAAACATTCCCATTATCCTAAACATTTCCCTCATACCCTTTTCCATTTAATTCTCACCTTAAAATAGGCCAGTACCCTTTTGGTTTCTATCACCATAGATTAGTTTTTCCTGTTCTAGAAACTTCATGTAAATATGTATTATTTTATACCTGGCTTCTTTGAGTCACCATAATATTTTTAAGATGAAACCTGCTGTTGTGCACTTTATTCATTTTTATTTTTGAGGATTATTGCATCAAACAAATATATACCAACTGATTATTCATTTAACTATTGCTGGATATTTGGGTTCTTTTCAGTTTGGGACTATTATAAATAACGTTGCTATGAACATTCCAATAGAAGTCTTTTTTATGGTTACACACACACACACACACACACACACACACACACACACATTCATTTCTCTTAAATAAAAGAAGTAGAAGTGATTAAACTGTCCGTTTATTCAATTTTTGTATGCAGATACTATTTGGCCCTTATTTTTTAAATAATTCATACAGTCTCTTTTAATTTATATTTTTAAAATTACTGATAAAATTGTGTGTGTGTATCTTCCATCTGCTACTTATTTCCTATTTATTCAGTGTGCTCTTTGATCCGTTTTTCTTCTTTTCTTGACATCTTTTGAATTAATTTAGTGTATTTATATTAACCCAGCCCATTTATTCTATTGTTTTTTTTTTTAAATCTATAATCCTGTGCTTGTAAAATAAAGACATTTTCAGCTAGGCAAACTTTGACAATTTGTTTCCAGCAAACATGTACTACAAGAACGAATAAGAGAAGCTTTTTAAGACCAAGGAAAATAGTACCAGATGTAAGCTTAGACCTACAGGAAGAAATAAAGAGCAACAGGAATGCTAAATATATTGGTAATTGGAAAAGGTCACTTTCTTTATTTTCCTACATTCCTTACAAGTAATTAACTGTAGTTTCAAAAGTAGTAATGTATTATGGGGTTAAAAAATATATGTGGAATTACAATATATTACCACAATAACTAACAATAATGAACACAAAGGGCCAGTGCTAAATACAGTGTGTAAGGGTCAGTTTGTAAATACATTGTGCTGTTGTCCATTTCTTACATTTTAATGTAAACTGGCATAATATATGTTCAAAGTGATTCTAGAAAGTTTAGATCACATAGTATAAATCCAGAAGCAGATACACACACACACACACACACACACACACACACACACACAGCATTATAGATAAAACGTCAATAGAAGAGATAAGATGGAAATAATTTTACTTTTCATATTGTTTCTCTTGTTGGGTTTGCTTTTCACTATACAAATGTAACTGAAGATCTCCTACTAACTCTATATTTGAGGGCTTTGGTCATCAGCATTGATTTTATATACTTAATGAGGGTATGGTATATGATAAGGTGCCTCATTCCATTCCCCTTTACTAGCACAGCACAGCAATTTATTGCCCTTGATAAGTTTGAGCTAATAAAGATTCTCAAGTACTCTATTTCCTTGAAGGATTTCCCTTGGCTCTTAGAAGCACCCTCAGCTAGGGAGATGTAGAGCCCATGGTCAGGGAATACCTGATGAATATAACAGAAGCCTCCATCTTATACCTCAAGGGTGTATGTGCCAGTGGGTCCGTGTTTTAGAAAAGACCGCAGAGACCACAGCCTGTCTTGTAAGATAATATAACAAATGTGCGTTAAGTCACCAAGGCAATGCACATTGGCAATGTGGATGTGCCAATATCATGATTGCAGCTGTAATAATAGAGCAATTATGTTTTAAGATGCCTCACTTTAAGAAATATTGAATTATAAAAACAATTATTTCTATGTGGGCAAAAAATCTGAATAGGAATAACAAAATTATTATATTTGCAATAATTTGGTATTTTTTTATAAAAGCCTTAAATGAGTAATAAGTTGAAATATCACTCAGCAAATATGCATTTGATATCTTAACATTTCACTCAATGTTAAAAACTTTTCCTATTCTTCTCCATCTCCAGATAACCATTCTTTCTACTTTAAACATCCTGTCAACTTTCTACCTTTGTTGCCATTATGATCTGCAAGCCTAAGGCCAACCGAACAAAGCAGCAGAAGAGCTGTATCTCCTGTGCTTCCTGTTCAACTTTATATACACTTGTACTTAAGTACTTCATGATATTGTAATCCATCATTGTCTACTTAATAAAGGGAATTATTTCCTAATGTATATTGCAGTCTTGATAAAATTATAATATTAAATGTAACTAATAAGTTAAACAACATGATGATCTCATGGGTTTTCATGCATATCAATCATAAAATAATCTAAATTAAAGAAGAACATTAGTTAAAATTAGAAATAAGTAAGCCACCTTTGAATAGACCTAACACTTTACTGTAAATATAACCGACACAAAGCATACTGCAATTTGGAAAAAAAAAACATAAAAAATAAACCATAAAAATATTGATGTACATTTAAAGTTAAAGTATAAAGCATTAAGGTATAAAGCTAAAAGCACTATGAAAGAGATATGTTTCCTACATAAATATTAAGAATTTGTGCAAACCAAGAGTCAAAGATAGTTAAGATCAAGATAGCATTAGAAAATGCTTATAGTAAATAAATACTACATAATATTTATAGTAAGTAAATATTACATAAAGTAAAATTATAAATTTCCACTGTTTAGGCAAATCACTTAAAGTACATTAAAACCAAGCTACACAAATATGAAAGGATATGAAACAGAAACTTTGAGTAACCTCCCAATACACACAAATTTATAACCATTACCCTTAATATTAAAAAGTGATATGAATGAAAACAGTGTATCATTTTATCGACTCAATTTTATATATATAGTGACATGACTCAGCTTTCTTTTTTGTCTTTAAAAACACTGAATTTGGCTCAATAATTGTTGTGAGGTGAATAGTTGGAAGAGGGCATGACTGGGATCAGGATGGCCAGTCTAATGCAGAACTTTGATTGGCTTAATGTAGGGTGTGAAAGGAGAGATTGAACCAGTGAATGAATGGCTCCAGGTTCCTTCAGCAGAGCATTATATAATGGGAATAAGGGTGAGGGAGGGGTTAGAGATGACTCTCAGATTTTTGGTTGTTGCCACCAAAAAGAGAGGAAACAGAAAAAAACAGATTTTGTAATTTGTATTTTTATGTTTTCCAAGTGATTCCATGGGGCATGTACATACTTACTAATCATGAAAATAAGTAGTAAATATTAAAGACAAAAATGAAATGTTAAAGACAAACGTTCTTAATTTTGTTGAGGGGCAATTTTCCTCTTACTCTCCATAAATTTATGTATTTAATTCTTACTGAAAACACATCTATTTGGGTGACAATGTAGTTAGGACATTTCATTTTGGGTAAAATATTTTTAACCTATTCGTTAATTTAGCCACAACACATAGAGCTATAATATTTTAAAATCCAATTTTGAGTTTCTAATGAAAGTTAAGTTTAATCTGTTCTCCTAAAATGTCTAATAAATATAAAGTCTATTATAATTCATACTCTTTATAAAGGAGGCCCCTTTTATGAGCCACATACAATTACAGTGATGATAACAAGAATAGCAAATGACACTTTTTACATTAGCATATTAATAATTATAATGAAGCACAGTTATATTTTCAAATGCAATTTTAAAGTATGAACTCGCATTAGCACTAATTTTTATTTCACTTCCATGTATCTCTGTTTGTTCAGCCAAAATTATGTTCCATTGTTCACAGAATTATGTATTTTCAGATTTGGTGACAGCATATAACTAGATTAGCAAAGACAGACGTTATTTTGCCATTTAGAGCCTCAGTTTCCATCTTTGTTCTAGATTATGCATTCTCAATCAGGGTAATGTTGTCCCCAAGAGAGTAAATATTATTTTGGGGGAGCCAAAAATCTTGCTCTTTTTTAAATGTATTTTTTTATGTTCATTTATTCTTGAGAAAGAGAGAGAGAGAGAGAGAGAGAGAGAGAGAATGAGCCAGGGAGGAGCAGAGAGAGAGGGAGACACAGAATCTGAAGCAGGCTCCAGGCCCAAGCTGTCAGCACAGAGCTCCCACATGGGACTTGAACTCATGAGCAGGGATATCATGAACCTGAGACACAGTCCAATGCTTAACTGACTGAGCCACCTAAGTGCCCCTTTGCTTATTTTGTGTATACAGCACAGATGTACCTATAGTATATAAACAGATATACTATGTGTCTGTGGTGTTAAAATTTCATTGGTGGACAGTTAGAAAATAATATGTATAAAATAGCTTAGAAGAGATTATAATAAATAAAAGGTTGAGAAACACTGTTCCAAATGACCCATAGTATCTCATCTATCTCTTACTTATTTTGTTTGTAAATGAAACAGCATGATTAGAGATTTTCATAGTTACATAAAAGTCTTATTGAATTATTAGTTTTATTTTTCAGGAGCAGCTTCACGTACAGGAAGAGATGAAAAATTATTTTTATGATAACTCATTTTCTAGAGGCTCTCTTGAGTATCATCTACTTGGATGTTCCAAACTCAGTATTATTTCCTTTAGCTTATATTTTTAATCTTCTTACATCTAAATTTAATCAAGACTTGTTGTTGACATCCTAAAGGAATTAAAAACAAAACTGAATCAAGAGCAGATCATCATGAGACATAGAAGAGAAGATGGGGAACAAGAACCACAACAAATAGAACAATGCTAAGAGAATTTACCTTAATAAATGTGGCTCTTCTATGGATGCTGGGATTCGTGGTATATCCTGACATATATTTCTTTTTTCCTGCAAAGTCTACAAGGGAATTTCAAATTGTAAAGAAGGATCCATTTCTTGTCCTAATTAAAGTGCTAAAGTGGTTCTTAGGCAGAGCCCAGAACTATGTAACACTCAGTAAATAGGCAGGAGAGAGAGAGCTCAACCAGTGTAGATCAGTGGCCTACCAAGTGGAGAATGAGGAGAACATTTTACACCTTTTTTGTTTTTTAATTTTAAAAAGTGTCTGTATGAGTCAGGGTTATTCAGAAGAGTCCAATCAACAGGGCATCTATCTCTATCAATCAATCTAATCTAGCTAGCTATCTACCTATCTACCTATCATCTGTCAATCTATGTAGATGGATAAAATGAAGAGTTTTCTCATGCAAATTCTAAACTTAAACTTAATATAGAGGCTAAGTCCCAGGATCTGCAGTCAACAAGTTGGAGCCCCAGGAAAGCTGATGGTGTGGTTCCAGTCTGGGTAGAAGTCTGAAGGCAGAAGACTGATGTGCCAGCTGTAATATGTTAAGGCACAGAAAGATAATTCTCCCTAATTTGTTCAGACTTTTGTTCTATTCAAGCCTGCCTCAAATTGGATGACACCAACTCATACTGAGGAAGGTAATCTGCTTGACTCAGTCTACTGAATCAAATGTTAACCTCATCTGGAAATACTCTCAAAGACACACTTGGAACAACGTCTAACCAAATATCTGCACATCCTATGGCCCTGTAAGGTTGAAACATAAAATTAACTATCACAGTGCCCACAGTGTTATTAAAATATTATGCCACCGGAAGTCCCATATATTAGTTCTCTTGCCTTTTCTGTTTTTTTCTAATATTCTATTGTATAAAGATGTGGAATGAAAAGTCTTTTTTCCATACTTGTGTACTTCCATTTGGAGAGGGAGAATATTTGTGTCTTTAACTCCTATTTCATGAACAATGTATGAATTGGTAATGTTAAGGTGAAATTGTCATTCAAAATACAGTTGAAAAATGTTTCCAATAAGTCAGCCCTGCCTTATATTTATTTAATACAACTGTTTTACTCAGGGACAAGGTTGTGGTTAGTAACTTTGTCCTAAATTGGCAAAGAAGAGCATTGTGATCTGACAGATGTTGGATGGCATATGTGATACAAATTGAAACTGTCCCTCTAATCCTTGGAGAGGTACTTCCTCCCGTGAGTCATGGATTCTGATTGCTCTCAGGAACTACCATCTGCTCCAACAGTCTCAATACTGAGTTTGAGTGATGGATAGTACTGTGTAGACAGGGGGTACTTTAGTAGATAAAAATAATGTCTGGGGTTTGCATAGAATTCCACAGTGGTACCTACTGATCATGTTGTTTTTACTCTTTGAGTTTGACTTAAATTGAGACGAATTTGATAAACATATATTTTTTACTTACATGTGACAATATTGAACAGTGGTTCCATTTTTTAAAGAATTTATATTTAATGCAAAGTCAATGTAAGCCACTGAAACAACATAGATATTTTATTTGAATTCTGTAACTCATTTCCAGGAAGTAACCACTGTTAATGGTTATTCTTCCTGGTGTTTTTTCTCCTATGCACACACACATAACACACCACGCATTTTTAAAGAAGGTCTCGGGGACGCCTGAGTGGCTCAGTTGGTTAAGTGTCCGACTTCGGCTCAGGTCATGATCTCACGGTCCGTGAGTTTGAGCCCCACATCGAGCTCTGTGCTGACAGCTCAAAGCCTGGAGCCTGTTTCAGATTCTGTGTCTCCCTCTCTCTCTGCCCCTCCCCCGTTCATGCTCTGTCTCTCTCTCTCTCAAAAATAAATAAAACATTAAAAATAAATAAATAAATAAATAAATAAAGAAGGTCTTACACTACAAATTGTTCTGTATAATTTTTTCACTTTGCTATTGAAAAAACATTTTCAGAATTGCATATATAAATCCACTTTATGTATTTTATGTGGTTCTTTCTTTGAGAAATCAGACTGTGTTCTTTGTGTGACCTGTGACCTATGATAGGCCTTCTCATCCGGCTTTAATGGAGAAGCTCTGCTTTTAGCTGCTTTATATCCTAGGGCACCACACCATATGAAATTCACATAAAAAGAGGATTCTATTGCCAAAATCAGTTTATAAACTATGGTCACTAAAATAACATTATTCATCAGAATGTTGATTTTTAAAAACACTCTGATTTTAGACATTTCACCTGTTTGCCTTTGAAAAAAAATTTTTTTTTGTTGTTTATTTTTGACAGAGAGAGAGAGACAGACAGACAGACAGAGCACGAGCTGGGGAGAGGCAGAGAGAGAAGGAGACACAGAATCCAAAGCAGGCTCCAGGCTCTGAGCTGTCAGCACAGAGCCCAACCCGGGGCTGGAACTCACAGACCGCAAGATCATGACCTGAGCCAAAATAGGACGCTCAACCAACTGAGCCACCCAGGCCACTGAGCCACACCTGTTTGCCTTTGAATACATACATTCTCACTTAATTTTTTTACAAGCTTCTAAATATATTTCTCAATAATAGAAGATCAAATCATATTAAAAACTCTTTTTTTTTCTTTAACCTGGAATGCTGGCTCATTTCTTCATCTCCTGTCAATTTTTTCCAATGTCACGTTTTCAACAATTCTATTGTAATCACTAAACTTAAAAAGGTAAATACCCCCTGGTATTCTAGAATCCCTCACTTTTTTCTTTTCTTTTCTTTCTTTTTTTTCTTTTACTCTTCTTGCCACCCACAGTAGTCATAACCATATAATATACTATCTTATGTATTACATCATCGCCTGCCCATTCTCATTAAAATACAACTACCCAAGGAAAAACATTTTGTATCTGTTTTACTTACTGATATATACACAGCACCAATAAGAGTTCCTGATATATAACAGATTTCCATATTATGTATTCAACAGTACAATATTTAATATACAATTGGGTAAGTGAAGAAATTTAAATGTCAGCTTCACTTTTGTTCTCCTTTTTAGTCCTGGATGTGGCGTAAAGCAAGATTAAAATATACTTTCGTGGTTTATGGGAATGAAAAATGCAACTTGGCTTTGGGGTTGTTTCACTATTCTAATTAAGTTCAGAAAAAAAGTTCAGAAACTTTTGGATGTGTACTTCTCAGAAGTTTGCAAAAGGAGCTATACAAGCAGTTAATAGTCGCAGACTGTGTCCTAAAGACCAGAGCAGGACTCCCTTAGGACCCTGCTTGTCTTTCCCTGTGGGGCCAGCAATAGCCCTAGATAACCGTAAGCGTGGGGCTCAAAACTAAAACTATTAGAAGTGACACAATGTAAGGTATATAGGAGGTAAAATTCCCCCCGTCTCCTTGCATTTCTGCCTTGATTCATGAAATAGAGATTTCCACCATCTTGTAAATAGTGGGGCGGAAACTATTCTCTGCTTATTTACTCTTCTTGATGGGCAACATTTAGAACACTATCATCATACATGTGCTCTACCTTTCCTTTGAGTCTCCCATTGAGATCCGTCCTTTCTTTAGGCTGAACCCACTCTCCACTTGTCAATGAGATGAGGTCACTCTATGATGTCTGTCACTCCCAGGAAAGCTGCGGTTCCCTTGGGTGCGCTGTATGTCAGTAGCAGAGTGATTGCAATTCATTCGGTAGAGATGGTGCAGAATGCACATGTTGTAATCAAGTCCAACTTTAGTAACAAATATTTCAATTTCTCTCCACTTGCCTGCATGTTTTTCAGCTGGAATCCCTCAGAACACCAGAAGAACTCTTTCTAGAAAAAAAATAAAACTCTCATACATAAAATAAAAACTGTGATGTATATTTTTTCATGCGAAATATAACCAAACAATTTTAAGGCCTCTTGTATTCCTGGATTTCCATAATAAACCAGTTTCAGTAGGGAACCAGTTGTTACTAACTCAATTTTAACAGGGGGAAATGAGACATTGGAAATTTGGGATAAAATTTGTATCATTGCTAAATAAATTTAAAAAAAAATAATGTTTATTTTTGAGAGAGAAAGACAGACAGAGCATGAACAGGGGAGGGGCAGACAAAGAGAGAGAAGGAGACACAGAATCTGAAGCAGGCTCCATGCTCTGAGCTGTCAGCACAGAGCCCGACGTGGGGCTCGAACTCAAGAACCATGAGATCATGCCAGGCGCCCCTATCATTGCTAAATTGTAAAGCAAAGATTAGAACACAGATCTTCCAATGAAAATCTGAAATACGGGATAGTTGCAAACCATCAAATGCATTTAAAATTCTGAACTGAAGACAAGGGTAGCATTAGTACTGGGATTCCAAGCATTTGTAGCCCATTCCACAGATGGTGGCTGGCAAGGCTTTTGCCACTTTTGCCATCACTCAGCTCTCTTGCTGGTGGCAATCTCAGAGTTCTGTGTTTCTACACTCACTCATGTAAATTCACTCATGTAAATAACTCACTTAAAGGAAGAGAACGTTTGACTACTACATTAGTAAGAAATATGAAGATGAAGCGGAAAAGTGTGAACTAATCACCTGTTCCCCCGTCTGAACAGAAAAGACATTTTTATAGTTGGATTAAGTTTAGTGCTTGTTGTTTTTGTTTTGGTGTTTTGTTTTGTTTTGTCTTGCTTGTTCAGCATTAGTTGTCATATTTACTTTATTAGAAATTTGGAATTTCCTGATTTAAACACCTATCCATTTTGGTTAAAGTGTTTTTATATTGTTTTTCCAGCTGTGTTACATTTTGCTCATGATCAACGTAAAGATCAATGTTCAGAAAGGTCAAGATAGTGTCTTTTTTTTTTAGGGCAGGCAATACAGGAAGCTGACATAATACTGGAAATGTTGTTCATCATGTATCTCTAATATTAGAAGCCTCAGTGATGCTCTTGACCTTTGTTAAGATAGTTGGTGCCAATTATACAAACAAAATGCATGTTAATTATTGGCCTGAAACTGGCTAAAACTGCACAGCAATGTCACACTTACTATGATTAATTAGTTGAACAGAGCAACAATTTGAAAAGAATAGCAATTTTTCACTTCGCTTAGGAACTTTTGCCTTCATGGCTCAATGGTTATAAAAGAGTAGTTGTCAAGGCAACTGTGCAGAGCATCTGCTAAGTAAATAGTGTAGTTTTGAATGTGTGAAAGCAAATGACAAATCCGATAGACTTCTATCTATCTACACTATGGGTAAAAGTGACTGTTTGCTGATTGCAGCATTCTGGTTTTTCTCGTGTGATAAACATTGTATGCATATGAACAAACCAGGCAAAAACGCACTCTCACGTCTGTACCTTTATATCTGCTACACTTCCACTTGGAGAGACTCTATTCAGTGAAACCAAGTTACCTTCAAAGCTCTCCTTTCTCTAGAGAAACACTATGGATTCCAAAAAGGTGGCCTAAATGACATCTTTTCAGTGGTCCTTATGCCTTTTTGGTGTTTGAGCAAAAAGTTTTAACATTGATGCTATAATTCTTAGTGCATTGCTTTATGCAAATATTAATGATGTTTATTTTTCCCCAGGAGACTGAATGTTCTTTGAGATCTGTTTATTTTTCATGCACAGCACAACGCTGGCACGGGACAAGTGTCAGTTGGCAATTTGACACAAAACAGCAACATTGCTCTTATGAAGTCTCCAAATGTTGTATTCAGAAACATTGATGTTCAATTACCCTACTCTTAATCCACATGTAGGAAAGATTGGCATGACAATAATTACGCTATCATGTTCGGTGAGTTACTCCATAGGTACTGACTAGGTTGTACTAAAATTTTAAAATCCCTAAGAGTAGATAGCACTAAAAAAAGCAGGTATTTGTTGGATAAATCAATGAGGAAGTGTTAGATTACAAGTGAGATGCCTCTTCAGAGACGGTGATTTGCAAATATGGGCCAAAGGAGTACATAATGTCATTAAATTATTAATAAGAAAATGGATTTATCATATTTTGGACTATTGTTTGGTGTCATGTATAACTTAAGGCTGTATTATGATGACATATGAAGCATTACAACAGTTAAAATGAATACACTTTTGATATTATGCTCTAATGACCCTAAGATCATATTAGAACCTGAGCAGGTACTCATATATTAAAAACAATACCAGATTATTATTTCCATAATATCCAGCGAGGATGAGATGAGACTGATCAAACATTTAAAGGTGTTCATCATTTACTCTTATTTTATTCTTTTTACGATTTATTTTATTTACTGTCACCAAAAACTATTTATAGATGATGTTACATAAAATTATCACTCTAGGCAATATGGTCATAATTATTTTGCAGACAAAAATTTCTTGATTTTTTAAGGACAATATTAAGGACAATATTAAGGGTTTATTAAGGACAAAATAAGGACAATATTTTAAATCTTTCTCTCTCCCTCTTTATTTTTTTTAGACAGAGAGAGAAAGCATACATGCAAGCAAGCAGAGAGAGGGAGAGAGAATCTTAAGCAGGTTACACATTCAGCAAGGAGCCCAACACAGGGCTTGATCTCACAACCCTGAGATCATGACCTGGGCCAAAATCAAAAGCTGGGTGCTTAAACGATTGAGCCACCCAGGTTCCCCTAAACCTCAATTTTTAATGCATACTGTTAACATTTGTTTACAAATGTAAAAAAGAGTATTTTTGCTTCTTATAAGATAAAGTCTTAAAATCCAGTTTGGAGCCTGGCTTATTATTTGGAGAATCACATTTTTCTCTTTGAAATTTTATTTTATTTTATTTTGTTTCTTTATTTACTTTGAGAGAGAGTGAGAGAGAGCAAGCATGAGGAGCGGGTGAGAGCGAGGGAGATAGAATCCCAAGCAGGCTCCACACTGTCAGAACAGAGCCCCACGTGGGGCTTGAATTCATGAACCATGACCTGAGCTGAAATCAAGAGGGGTATGCTTAATGGACTGAGCCACCCAGGCGACCCTCTTTTTGAAATTTTAAATTCCTAATTGTTGAACCCTTACTTATGATTACTTATAACTCTGTTTTGAATAGAATAATTTATTCAAATATTCATATATTATATTTAATTTGGCTAATTTTTGCATATTAAGGGAACTATAACATAGCCTTTTCAAATTATCTTAATTATTACTAAACTGATTATTGTTCTGTGTGCTACTGATCAACATGCCTATTGCATGGTACCTAAATGCAACCGATCCAGGATTTTGTTTTTCAAAACCTAATAAATACTTATTCTAAAATGAATCTATCAGTAGATAAAAGCTATCATTTTGACATGAAAGTTTAGACTTAAATGTACATTGCTTTTTTAAAAACTTAATGTTGCAATCATATTTTCTCTGGATCCATCATACCACCCACTGTGTTTTGTTTATTATACCTAACCTGGATATTTAAGAGTATTACCAATGATAAAGTGAGTCTTCCCCATCAGAAAATAATACAGTGTCTGGAGAAAAAAAGAAAAGAAAAGAATTCATGTGTCTGAAATTGATTTTTCTTCAAAGATGTTAACTGCCTCTAGCATACTGTTTGTCATTCATAAATGACTAGAATATCGAGGGTGATGTTGTAATGACGAGATCCTGTTATATACCTTAGTCTATTTTCTGATGATGAGAATGTTAACCATTTGAATGCTACTTATAATGAACGTTGCCCCACAATTTAGAATGGAGGTAATGTCAGCTTAAGACATACATGAAAATGTCAGGTATAGTTAACTTAAATACTCAGGGTGTCCACAGGTACAATTATCTGAAATTCATAATGTGTATTCCTTTCTATGAAGCAGATGATGTATATTTCCTGTCATCTCCTTTAAGAACTACAGAGAATTGTTCTGTCTTTCATGAGAAGCAGGACATCAGGATATTAGCGTAAGTGTCATTGTTCATTTCAAAGTCAACTTAGCTAACTGGTCCCGTTCATCTCATTGCCAGATTGAATGTTACTCATTGAAGTCAGTCTCTGCTACTTATTGACTGAGTCTCCTGACATGATGTGAAGACGCTAAAGAAAAAAGTTACAGGAAAATTCTTGGATCACTCACAGCTGCATGGACAGATTGAAGGACTGGATCATACTAGCAATTCTATTCTAGCAAATTATACATAGATGGTACTTTTATATGTCTACTATATTTATTCATTTAAACTCAGAAAAGGGAAGATATTATCATATCTTCTATTTTTCTAGTTCCTTGAGAAGTTCTGGCATTTTGTTGTTATGCTTTCTCAGCTTCTGTTTGGATGACTTCAGGGATGGAGGCCAAATTCTCAGTTCCTTCTGTGTTCAAATATTCCGGTTTGAATAAAATTATTAAATATACTAGGTCAAGAGTCTTGCTTGTGTCCTATTTTAGCTCTATCTAGCTGAGAAACATATAACTCTATATTATATACCCTCAACTATTGTTTTTTCAAATGTATATCTATATCTATATCCATATCTATACCTATATCTATATCATCTATATCTATATCTATCTATAACCCACAGTCATTAAAGTCATGCCCTGTCTCAAGAATGCCTCAGTTCTATTCTGGCATTTTCATTTACTAGCTGTGATTACGTGGATTCAGAAAAAAACATTTGACAAAATTCCACATTGTTTCTAAAACTGTCAACAATAGAAACAGTATGGAATTTCCTCTGGTAAATGGCATCCTTTAAAAAAAAATAGCTAATATCATACATGATAATGAGGGACAGTGTTTCCCTCTAAGTTCAGAGAAAGGGCAAGGATGTGTTCTTCTTTAAATTTTTTAAATGTTTTTTTTTTCAAATTTTTATTTAAATTCTAGTTAGTTAACATTACAGTGCAGTATTGGTTTCAGGAGTAGAATTCAGTGATTCATCACGTACATACAACTCCCGGTGCTCATGATAACAAGTGCCCCCCTTAATACTCATCACCCATCTAGCCCATTCCTCGCCCACCTTCCTACATCAACCCTCAGTTTTTTCTCTATCTTTAAGTGTCTCTTGTGGTTGGTTTCCCTCTCTCTTTTCCCCCCTCCCATATGTTCATTTGTTTTGTTTCCAATGAGTAAAATCATATAGTATTTGTCTTTCTCTGACTTATTTTGCTTAGCATAAAACACTTTAGCTCCATCCACTTCATTACAGATGGTGAGATTTATTCTTTCTAATGACTAAGTAATATTCCATTATATATATATAGTTGACATTGTTGCTGTAAAAACAGGGTACATGTACCCCTTCAAATCTGTATCTTTGTGTCTTTTGGGTAACTACCTAGTAGTGCAATGGCTGGATGGTAAGGTAGTTCTATTTTTAACTTTTTGAGGGATCTTCATACTGTTCTCCAGAGTGACTGTACCAGTTTGCATTCCTGGCAACAGCGCAAGAGATTTCCCCTTTCTCTGTAAGAGATGCCTTCTCTCAGCTCTTCTTTTATTGGATTACAAACCTTCATGCAAAATCTAAAGCTATACAAGTTCTAGAAAAGAAATCATCTGAGAATAACGTCACAATCATAAGTAAGCTGAGATTTTGTCAAGAGAAAAGGAAAAACACTAAGAATTTTTTAACATAAATTGTAATTTGAACTTTTGAAAAGGAAAACATCTGCCCAGAGAGACCTACCATTAAGAAAATAAACAATCAAGCCATAGTCGGAGAAAATATTCACAAACATACATCTAAGAAAGGACTTGTCTGCTCCCTAATAATAAAAAGATTTAAAAAAAAACAGAATAAAAATGAGAAACAAATTTGAAGTTGACATTTCAGAAAGGAAGATGTATCAATGTCCGGTAAGGATAAGATTTCATGCTCAACATCAGTAGCCATCAAAGAAGTGTAAAGTTTTAAAAATCACATCTGCCTGCATATCTAAAATGAAAAATATTAGTGACATCAAATGTCAGGGATGATGCAGAACAAGAGTGGACAAATATAACCCATGGGCCAAATCTGCTGCCTTTTTAAATAAATTTCTAACAGAACACAACCAAGCCCAGTTATTTATGTATTTTCTGTGGATGCTTTCATGCTACAATAGCAGAACTGAGTAATTGCAACAGAGACTATATGGCCCACAAAGCAAGGACATTTACTTGCTAGCCCTTTATAGAAAGACATTGCTGACCTGTGACAAAATATTATCAGAACCCTGATAATCTTATTGCTGTTTGGTAGGTAAAATGCTACAAACAATTTGGAAAACTATTTTATAAATTCTTAAAAAGCTGCATCTACCTTACAACTCAGCAATGCACCACCCAACATTTATTCAAGAGGAAAACATATATCCACATTAAACACTGTGCAAGAATTATCATTAAATATTATTCATTTTGGCCCCAAGCTACAAATAATCCAGGTATCCATCAATAAGATTGGAAAAACATGGGAATAGTCATACACTAGAATACTTCTCAGCAGTATAAAAGAACAAACTACTGAAATACGTAGCAATCTCAAAAACCTAAAGCCGTATGGAAAAAAGCAGACACGATATAGAATGCATATTTATATGAATTTAGAAAAAGGAAATTCACATATGGTGATAGAATTTAGTTTGCTTTGATATGGGGATGCATTACCTTGCAAAGGGCATAGGGTAACTCTTTGGAGTGATGAAAATATTCTGTTTTATTAGTGGTGAAAATTATACAAATCTATGTATTTGTGGAAATGGACTGAATTATATGCTTACAATTGCATCTTTTTATTTAATGTTTTTATACCTAAAAAAAAATAAATAAATTAGTCACATGGGTATTCTAGCCAGGTTGGAAATAATGTTTCCTAGCTGGATATTTGAATGCCTAGTTTAAACTTGATTACTATAAGAGAAAGAATTAATTCAGACATATAATAGTTTGTGCGACAAACTATGTGGTAACTGGCTAGAAGGAGTCTGAATGTTGGCACGGTAGAGAAACATGTAGGAAACTCAAGTTCGTGATAAGTATCCTGTTACTGGATTTAAATATGGGTTATGGAATTTTGGTAGAATATAAATTAAAAATAAAATTTAGCAGTAATTCACAAAAGAGTTAAAAAGAAACAAAGATTAAGAAGAAATATGCCACATAAAATAAACATCCATAGCATACTGAAATTCTTAATCTAAAATTTTAAAATGTAAGTTAAACCATAGTAATATACTATTTATCTTTCATATTTTCCACAATTGAGAGATTGATAGCATCTAGTAAAAAATGCCATAGGGCACCTGGGTGTTCAGTGGGTTAAGTGTTGACTCTTGGTTTTGGCTCAGGGTTTGTGAGTTCAAGCCCCACGTCGAGCTCTGCGCTGACAGTGCAGAGCCTGCTTGGGATTCTGTCTCCTTCTCTTTCTGCCCCTCCCCAGCTTGCTCTCTATCTCTCTCTCAAAATAAATAAAAATAAACTTTCAAAAAATGCCATGAAAGGGCAGGGATAAGCTGGCAATTTCCATGATGAAACAGTTCGGAATTCAACAGGAATCCTATTGTAATAGGACTGGGTTTGGGTGAAATTATGTCACTCCTATTACTCTTGGGTTGTACCTCTCTTGGATCATTCTTAAATTTGTGGTACATTCTCATCACAATTTACCATCTGGTCTCAGCTATCATTGAGGGTAATTAAAACAAAGGTCTGTAACCATACTTGGGACAAAGCAGTAGAGAAGAGAATAGAAACCCATGGACAGATTGGGCAGTGGTCATTTGGAGCCGAAGGCCCCATATCCAGGACAAGTTGGTGACAGATGAGAGCATCTTCCTATTAATCTAATGCATACTTAATATGTATTATAGGAACAAATAAGTAAACAGCAAAGGAAGACTCCCTACAGTAAAGCAGGATAAAAAAGCAGAATGGCTTTATTTGCTATGTTAACATAAACCTCTCCATATATTAAAATTATTAAAGGGATGATTCATCTCCCAATGGTTCATTTTATTATTTTTTTACTTTTTAAATTTTTTTTAACATTTATTCATTTTTGAGAGACAGAGAGAGACAGAGCATGAGTGGGGGAAGGGCAGAGAGAGAAGGAGACACAGAAACCAAAGCAGGCTCCAGGCTCTGAGCTGTCAGCACAGAGCCTGACGTGGGGTTCAAACTCACCAACCTTGAGATCATGACCTGAGCCGAAACCAAGATTCCGATGCTTAACCAACTGAGCCACCCAGGCGCAACCACCCCCCCACCCCCCCGCCATGGTTCATTTTAAAATGATAATCCAAATGCCAAAATAAAAATAAGTTCAGCAACTGAAGCACAAACAAGAGAGTTGAAAATATCTTTATATTAATTTCCTCTTTTGTGAGAAGAGAAATGGCAAAAAAAAAAAAAAATGTATCAAATGCCACAGAATCTGAAAAGGATTTTCAGTGAATAAGGGCCGATGTTGCACTTTGCATCTGAGCCAGCTTGCGTGTTCCACCGCTGCCGTGGGTTTGTGACTCAAAGATCTGAAGTGCCCCGCGCTTGTTCTGGAAGGGGGATGGAAATGTGCTAACCACTGGATGGATGCTTGACTCAGATGCACAGAGCGGTGAAACCAATGAGCTGTCACATCCAGAGTGTGTGTCTGCAGAGGCTACACTTGAGTGGTTTCCTTGCTTGGAGCTGTCTGACAAATCAAAGGCGTGGATTCTATCTAACGCTGCCATGAAGTTTTTGAAAATAACTTGTTTGTACTCGTTGGTTGCTTTTACTCTTGCAAATTGTTTTGGTAAGAAACTTCAACCGGAAACAGTTCAATAGAACTTAATATTTAGAAATACTGTTTAAAATATACACAGGGATGGGGCGCCTGGGTGGCTCAGTTGGTTAGGTGGCCAACTTCAGCTCAGGTCATGATCTCGCAGTCTGTGAGTTCAGGCCCCGCGTCAGGCTCTGTGCTGACAGCTCAGAGCCTAGACCCTGCTTCGGATTCTGTGTCTCCCTCTCTCTCTGCCCCTTCCCCTGCTCGTTCTCTGTCTCTCTCTCTCTCTCAAAAATAAACATTGAAAAAAATTTTAAGTATACACAGAAATGGAAAAAAGATTCCAAAGTTGTTACCTTAGAAAGGAGATTAATAGGGGCGCCTGGGTGGCGCAGTCGGTTAAGCGTCCGACTTCAGCCAGGTCACGATCTCGCGGTCCGTGAGTTCGAGCCCCGCGTCAGGCTCTGGGCTGATGGCTCGGAGCCTGGAGCCTGTTTCCGATTCTGTGTCTCCCTCTCTCACTGCCCCTCCCCCGTTCATGCTCTGTCTCTCTCTGTCCCAAAAATAAATTAAAAAAAAAAAAAAAGTTGAAAAAAAGACAGCGGACAGGTGCACCATCATCGGATGTGGACCAGAAACACAAGCGTCACCAGGCTCTTTAAAAAAAAAAAAAAAAAAAAAGAAAGGAGATTAATATATTTATGGCCAGTCAGAATATGAGTGATATACATAAAGTATCTATGGGTGTGTCCCTGATTCATTCATCTTATAAGTAAGCTTATAGGGGCACTTGGGTGGTCAGTCCTTAAGCATCTGGCTCTTGTTTTCACCTTAGGTCATGATCTCATGGTTCATGAGTTCGAAACCTGCATCAGATTCTGCGCTGCCAGTGCGGAACCTGCTTGGGATTCTCTGCCTCCCTCTCCCATTGCCCCTCCCCAGCTCCCACCCTCTGTCTCAAAATAAATAAATAAACTTTAAAAATACAGAAACTTATTAACTCAGGATTGTACTAAAGCAGACGTTTTGGAGGTTTTGAATTATGCCTCTCTGCTTAACACATGCCATGCACTCCTTCCAAATCATTTGACTTTATGGTTTAATTGCACAGCACCTGCCATCACTACAGTCCATTTAATTGCCATGGCAATTAATTTGCCTTTAATGAAGATAAGTAAAAAATAGGTATCTCTTCTAATTTTTTACAAGCTTCTATCTCCCCAAGATTCTCATAATTTTTAAACTCCCATACGTACTCAACAGGATAACTACTATGGAAACTGATCTTTGGTTGCTCATTCATCGAATATTTACTGAGGATATATTTTGGGATATAGCAGAAGAATAGTCCATTGTTTGTTTGTTTTTAATTTCGTGAGAAGCAGCATAGGTATTAAGCGGATTTTATAGAATATGGATGATGAATAAATGACTGGGAAGCATGCACTCATACTTACACCCAGGGCAGAAATCTCTAGTATAAACAAACACTTGCCCCTTTCCAGATGTACTGCCTCAGCCTGTCCCATATTAGCCATCCTGCCAAACCAGTGTGAGGGAAAAAGACAATTTCCAGCCTTTCAGAGTAATTGGTTTATTGTCGCATGATTGAAACAGAACGTTGAGAGATAAAACATTTTTAAAAACTTGAAAAAAAAGGTGTGGGGGTGGGGAGCACCTGGGTGGCTCTGTCAGCTGAGCCTCCAACTCGTGATTTCAGCTCAGGTCATGATCTCACGGTTTGTGAGATTGAGCTCCCCATCAGGCTCTGTGCTGGTAGCAAGGAACCTGCTTGGGATTTTCTCTCTCCCTCTCTCTGCCCCTCCACCACTCATGCTCTCGCTCTCCCTCTCTCAAAATCAATAAAAACCAGTTTTAAAAAATTAAAAAAAAATTTTTCAGAGATAGTAGTTCTAAGTCTCTGAAATGTTCTGGAAGCCAGAAAATGAAACTACTCTAACAAATCCCCCAATCTGACTTTTAGGACTATATTTTGAGCTATTATAACAAGAACTGTCAGTATATCAAAACTGACACCTATCACTTTTTTTTAAGCTAAATAGTAGGAAGGTAGTATTTGTAAACACACACATATATGTGCATATATTGTATACTCTATGTATTATGTATGTATTCACATATATGCACATACATATATTTGTGTATTAACAATTTCCAAAGCTCTTCTCTGCCTCTAAGTATATTTCCCTCTCTCTTCAGAGAAGACTCTAGTCACATGTTACTTTCTCAGAGAGAATTCCTTTCTCCATCCATTTGCTCTGCTTTATTTTTCTTCATAGTGCTTCCCATTATTATGTCTTCCTTTGTTTATTTATGTCCTTGGGTTTTATCCCACTAAAATGGGTTTTCTGTGAGAGAGAATATTTTTCTCTGTCATTTTCGCCGTTATATCCCCAGAACCTAGAATCATACCTGACACAGATTTGGTACTCAATGAGCACTTATTATATAAAGTGTACTGTGGGCAGCATGGCAGGATCTCTATTTTCTTGATACTAAAGCAAATTCAAATCTTGACTTGCTTAAGGAAGTGAGTTTAATCTCTTTGTCTTTGTGCCTTCTCTCTTGGCACCTCCAAAGCTAGTGTTGTTTGTACATGTTGGTTGCTTTTATTCTTGCAAATAGTGTTGGTAAGAAACCTCAACCAGAGAAAGTTCAATAAAACTTAATAAGAGAAATACCATTAAAAAATATACACAGAAATGAAGAAGGGGTGCCTGGGTGGCTCAGTTGGTTAAGTGGCCAACTTCAGCTGAGGTCGTGATCTCACAGGTCGTGAGTTCAAGCCCCATGTCAGGCTCTGTGCTGACAGCTCAGAGGCTGGACCTGCTTCAGATTCTGTGTCTCCCTCTCTCTCTCTGTGCACCCCCCCGCCCCACTCATGGTCTGTGTCTTTCCGTCTCTCAAAAAATGAGTAAACATTAAAAAAAATAATATATATATATGTGTATATATATATGTATATATATGCATATATACATATATATATATATATACACATACACACACACACACACACACACACACAGAAATGGGGAAAATATTTCAATGGCATTACCCTAAAAGGAGACTGACATTTTTATGATCAGCCAGAACATGATAAATCATATAGATAAACTCCCTATGGTGTGTCCCAGATTCATTTACCTTATAAGAAAGCTTGTTGACTCAGGATTGTACTAGAGCAGAAATTTTGGAGGCTTTGTTTTATGCTTCTCTGCTTAGCTATGCCATACGTTACTTCCAAATTGTTTGACTTTATGGTTTAATTGCACAGCACCTGCCGTCCCTACAATCCATTTAATTACCACTGTAATTAATTTGCCTTTAATGAAGATAAGTAAAAATAGTAAAAATTTTCTACTACCTTCTTCTGTCTAAGATTTTCATACTTTTTTTCTTCTTTATGATAACTATGGATCTCACTTAAAAGCAAGTTCTCAGATGTTAATATTAAGTTGGATGCCTTCTATGCAATCACAGATTGGTAGAGGAATGTCAGGAGATAGATTTAGGATTTGTGTGGAATGTCAAATATCTCTTTTTATAATTAAGTAGCATTTGTAAGAAAGCTTTGCTTCTTTCCAATTGATTAAAATGTATTTTAAAATATGTGGATAGTGTATTCGACTGAATTTTAAATTTCTGGCACGATCCTGACTTTCAGGGATTCAGCTAGAAGCAGGTAGCTAATGAAAGTTTTCTTAGATGATATTTCAAAACAACGACCTTGAGACAAACTTAAGTAGCAAAGAGAAATAGTTCACATGCTTAGGTAGAAGTAGATGTGGATTTAAGTTAGAAAAGGGTCAACAGTCAAGGAAAGAAGGCCTGGAGTCAAGTTACAGGACTGAATGTAGTGTCTTGATAGGGACAAAAAAAAGGGCTAAGAGACTCTTAAAAAATAAGAACTGCTAAAACTAAATATATTTTGGCTCTGACATATAATACATATCTCTTCTGTCGACTCAAAAACTTTTGATAGAAGCTTCTGCCTAGCTCGTGAACTTGGAATGAAAAAGAGACAGATGTTTAAGAATCCAAACACAAAGCAAGTGTCAAAACAACTCTATCAGAAGTTAAGAAATGGGAGGAAAAACACATCCCTCCCAAATTTCCAGATATATGAGAAACCTTGTTCAGTTCTCCATTATATAAAGGGAAATGCCTTGAAGATAATAGTATTAAAAAAAGTTAGCTGAGCCAAATCTTTCTGTGGTGGAGGAATTGGAGATATCCAGGTAAATAACTCTCAATGAACACTCAGGATACAATCTCCTTAAATTAGTTTCTCTCTGTCCTGATCTTAAGCATTCTGAATTTTTGGAATTCTGAACCTGTGAGCAGTTTTCACATCTGGACTCTTTCATGAGTGCTTTGCATTTGATCTAGCAGACACAGGGCACCAATGAAAATCTTTGAGATATAGGGATTCCCACATAAAAGATTTCACCCTTAGGTTGCTGAAGATTCCAAGTTAAAACTGGAAAATGTCTTTCTGAATATTTGGGTTATAGAAAAACATATGGGTGAATAAGTGAGACATCTGAGAGACTGATTCTGGTTTTTTTTTCCACTTTCTAGTGGAATCAAAGAACATATGCCATTATACTTTTCACAGAGATAAAAACATAGTTTTCTATTGAGTGCAATGGCATAATTACAAAGTGAGTCCACTGTTCCTTTAGCATGGAGAGTAGGTTTACCTGAACTGTTTTCTTCATGCCAAAGAGTTTCTGGTGGGCAGTGCTGAAGATAAATGGCCTTGTTCTCCCATCAGATGGTGGTAGAAAAGGCAGTTATTCTTCATCTTGCGGTGGTGATTTTTTTCGTAAACAGAGAGAGACAGAGAAAGGGGAAGGGAGGGAGAAAGGAGAGAGAAATTTAGAAATAAATTCCTCCTTTGAAGGAATTAGTGTTTAAGGAAATCAGTGATATTTCAAAGATTATATATTATATTAAGATAAATTGATTATATTTATATCTATATATTTCATATATTTAAAGACAACAAAACTGTTCACCAAGGGGCACAATAATTGATTCAAACATGAGCCCCACCATTGGTTCAGCTTACAACTTCCACTCATCTTTCTAGGTCAGACTTTTAAATCTGTGGCAAATTACCTACAGTAAACCTGATTAACTGATTTCTTAGCATAACAGGGATTTAAATCACATTCAAAACCATCTTCTGTTCTTGCATCTGGCAAACTACTACTGAAAAATCTCTTCCTATTATCACCAGACATTGATCTTTCTGGGCTGTGTTTCACCTGCTCACGCTAGAAAACACACTCCAGTCCTCAATCCCTCAGTCACTTGTTTGGCCTCAGTTTTCTGTCTGAAGGACAATGACAGCCTCTCCCTCTAGGAAGCCAAAATTTATTCTACCTCTTTTGTCCTTGACACTGCATGTTTCCACTCCAATTTCAGATTCTTTCTAAATATGTCTTCTTAAAAATATTTTTGCTAATAGGAATCTAAGATTTTTTGTATTTGTGATGAAATTTTGTCAGATGTTTACTCTTGTTTACACTCACAGGGGAAAAAAGCAATCAACTAGAAAATTAACAGTTACTTGTCATCCTTCTGTTGGGGGGGGGGAAGTTGACTGTCTCTTTCTCAATTCAACTTATTCACTTTTTTAAAATGATGTGCCACACTGTTCTCTAAGCACACACTCCCACACACATGCACATATATTGTAATGTATTTTAGAGTAGTACTTGTACTCTACAAATAGTATATATCCACATAGCATATTTTATGTTGTACCATCTACCATCTCAAACGTATCTAATAATTTGGTTAGACATCCAAACAACCATTTCTGGGGCAATGCATTAATACATAAACATGGAAATATAATTTAATTATATAAATTATATGAGTCTGGAGGTAATAGGTAGACAATAAAATTTCTCCTACCATGTAGGAGTCCCCATGACAGCCATATAATGACAAGGTGACTTATATGCAATTGAACATTATAAACCCTTTGGAAAATGAACGCTCTCCCCCATGTTGGGGTATTCTTTCTCAAAAAGACTCTGAAAAACTCATATAAGAGGCAGAAGTGATAGAGATTTTAAGAAAAAGAAGAGGAAAAGGTAAAAAAATGACCTACCAAAACATCTAAACCTATTTCTTGGACCTAACAGCTCCAAATCATGAGGTAGGAGAGCCTTTTAATAACAACAGTAGGAGTGTGAACCAGGGCAGTAAATTTAACTTAAAATGCCAGCAATATACAATGCTAATGCCAATTAGCACAGCAGTGGTCATGGAAACCTTTCACTTCAAATTACAGTCCCCCTCCCCCTGTAGAACGTGGGAGCACCTTTTCCTAATGTGCTGCATTTACTTGCTCACCATCCACTTCACTCCTTAACCCGTTCGTATCCGTGTCCACCTCCGCCCCTCTTGACAAGTGGCCATCTTTTCTGTCACACAGTTATTTGAAATATGACTGATTTGATAAATGCTTTTGCTGCTTCACAACTTGAATTTGGTAATATCAAGTACACCCTCAGGAGCACTTTCAAATTTATAGAAAAATTTGAGAGAAATGTTTCTCTCAAGCTTAGTTTGTATAGGAGCTATAAGATTTCCAGAAAATAAGTCCTGGCTATCTGTGTTTCAAACCTCATCCTTGACATATTATTCCCTTATTCCCAGCACTAAGCACCATGGAATACGTTCGCTCTACAGCACGACCTTGGGCCCCACACCTTTACATCAATTTGCCAGGTTAAGTCCCAGGCAAAGGGTGGGGAAAATCCCAGAAGCCATTTCTGCACCAAAAGATGACTCATAAAACACATATATGAACAGATATGACTGCAGCCCCAGAATCATACTTTACGAAATGGAAACTAAATATCATTCATGCGATTGTTCCTCGGCTGGATTCCAAAACTGCCAGTGCTGTTCCAAGGCCACTTGACAGGAGGGGATTATAAGAGAAGTTGGAGTGGTGAGAGGCAGTGATATGAATGGATTTTGCTGATTTTTCTTTGCAAATTTTCAAAAACATGATACCCTGTGAACACATAAGTATGCTTCCCAAGGCTGGTGCTTTTGAAGCTTCATCTTCTCTAGTGTGAGCACTGTGCCTTTTAGATTTTAACAGGCATTAAAGCTTTACACGGATAGACATCCTCTAGACCTATTCTGACCAGCTCCTGGATTCTAAATCCAGGCTAGAGCTTCAGCAAAAGCTCTGTGAGGGCAGTCTTGACCCTCGCCAGAACTGTATGCCCAGCACCTATAGCTACTTGGTATTAGATTCAGTCCACTAGAGACTCGCGAACAAATGAATGGACTGCACCTATCCTAATGTTAATTCAAAAGTGCCTGGCTATCTGTAATGTACTTATTTACGCCACTTCTAAAATCATGCCTGTGCTTAAATGTCTCTTCGTGCAGCAAATACTGGTTTGCCTAGAGATACATTCTTATGAGGCCTCTCCATTTCACCCCAATGATGGAGCATATGCAAAGTGAATCTTACCTGGAGGCAAGGACGAATGTTAACGTTAGAAATATGCATTTAGGGTGGATCTATGAACTCTGTGGAGAAGAACAATACCAAAAACTGAGGGCTGCCAAAAGAGGGGGAAAGTGACTGAAAGACAATCATTTCCCTTTCTTGGTCACTTTCATGTTTTTGAAGATGTGAAATTACATTTCTTGATGTCTTTAAAAATCTGGGAGATGGATTCTTATCTACTTTTTACACTGAAGAACAATAAAGCTGAAAAATACCAAATAGTTTGCTCAAGTTATCATGAGTAAATAATGAAGCTGGGAATTTTATTGAGAACTCTGGTTCCTGAACCCATGATCATGCTTCCTGCCATGAACGAAATTTACCAATATTAAATCAGGCAAATCCATTGTGTCTTCAAGTATATGCTAAATATATTCTTTCTTAGGCTACTAACAAAATGGCTTATCACTAGATCCACTCCCTTTGACCATTTTTTTAAAAGGGCATCTTCTTGCTTGGGAAGGCCCCAAATATTAATATTGGGGACGACTCATTCAATACAAAGACATGGGTATTTTACTCTAAAACTTATGGACCTTTAAATAACAGGCTGAGATAAAGAAAGCATTTCACTTTCAGGTAATACGTAGAGAGAAACAAAAACAGAATTTGAGTAGAAATTGTAAGGAGGGATGAAATTCACTAAGGAGGGAAGACACTGACTGACGGGAAAGCCTAGGGCACTGATGAAAGGAGCTCTAATAAATGTTCATAGTAGTCACAGATCATGGGAGGAGATTACCCTAAAAATAGTAACAAATGAAACACATTGACATAAAATTATAGACCATTCTCATTTTTCTTTCTTTTAGACTACTGTGAATAAAAGCTGAAGCAGGAAGAGACAGAAGAAAGCATACATTTCCCAAGAGTAAGTATAGGTCCTGCTCATTGAAGGATGAGTTCTGTACCTTTCAGCAGCAGCCTGAAAGACCTCAAAGAAAAGCATGTTAGGATAAACTAGGCCAACCAATAGTGGATAGGCAAAATCCTCTCCCACATCATGATATTTGAATCATGTTGTTTAAGTGCATTTTATTGAAAGCGGCTCCGAATCCTTTTAGGAAGTAGACGGGGTACAAATTATGGGTTAGTGCACATGCCTGCCTGGGAGTCAGAGGCTCCGTACGACAGCTTCGCTCTTACGGTGTGGTATTTGGTGACTGCTCTATGTGTCTGAGTTCCTCAACTCAGGATTAGCACAGAGCACAGAACACAAAACACTGAACATCAAACACTGACTGTAAATGATATACAAAGATACGTGACAACCATCGGTCAGTTTGTTGCTATTTAGAAGCTCTTCTCTCTGTCCACTGTCCATGCTAACACTCCCAACTTGTATGACTTCATAAATCTTCCACTCCTCATCTCTAGCAGGGACAAATTTAGCACTGATGCTCCTACTACATAAACAGAGTTTGTAGAGGGAAACTTGGAATACTTGTTTTCCTGCGCCCCTTTTTTAAAAGTTGTTTTTGGATTAGTGAACAGATGAATCATAACTGCTTACCTGGCCAAATAGTACTCTATGTTTTCACTCCAGTCTTAAAGGCCTTTAGGGGAATCTATTTCCATTTGTTGTGAAGCCATTTAAATAAAGGCCCTTGTCATCCCCCTTGACAAACTTGTCATGGCAGCAGTAAAACATATTGTATTTAATCACTAGGAAATAATAGATACAAACCTAGGGAACCATAAATGAAATTTATTGTTAGCAAGAGTCTGTAACAAGCCGTATCTTGGGCACTTTTTCCCCACAAAATACTCAGTCAAGTCTTACATTCAGAAAATATCTAACGAGGGTTACCTGGGTGGCTTAATTGGTTAAGCGTCCAACTTTGGCTCAGGTCACAAGGTTGCAGTTCATGAGTTCAAGCCCTGCGTCGGGCTCTGTGCTGACAGTTCAGAGCCTGGAGCCTGCTTCTGATCCTGTGTCCCCCTCTCTCTCTCTGCTCCTCCCCTGCTCCCACTTTGTCTCTCTCTCTCTCTCAAAAATAAATAAATATTATATATATATATATATATATATATATATTTTTTTTTTTTTTTTTTTAAAAGAAAGTATCTAAAGATAAGACTTATTATTTTGGCTTTTTAAATTAAAGTCAAACTTATGGATCTTATTTTACTCTGTAATTCAACATAAATTTACTAAAATCTAATATGTTCACATTATGCAAGGATTAGAAATGTAGGGATGAATATGGCAGAGTTAAATTTATATGGATAGTTGGCAACTGATAGTGGAAGAAGCAGAATGGAATGTAGACGGGAATTCACCAGAAATAATTCAGGCCAAAATGCAATACAAGGTGAAACACAATCAGAAAAAAAATAAAAGTGGCAAATTAATTCTGCTTGAGAGGGAGAGACAAGAAAGTGTGTTGAAATATGAATTAGAATTCTTGTAGAATGAGGGAAACGTTTTCCGTGGAGTGTGCTAGGAAGGAAAGGTGAGGGGGCATTTCAGTCAGAGAATAACCATAACAGAGATGTACAGGGGGGAAGATTGATAGAATATTTAGAGAATGATGGTAATTTGGTACCGAGTAAAAAGTTGCTCAACAGGGACATGACAGGTAAAGGGATGATAAAGTAGACTGGGGCCATGTTGGAAAAAAGCTTGTATACCAACCCAAAGATCTGAGTAATGATGACTCATACTAGTTTTTAAGTAGATTTAGTAGACATGTGTTGATTTGTTTCTTAGCCTTGGCCCATTCCCTCCCATTCTGCCCTTTTATTCTTCTAATAATTGTACTACACTTGTCCTTTGGAGATCGAGCCCTTCTCCATTTAGAGTCAACATGAGTCAGGTAGAGATATCTCTGGGTGTTTGCTCTAGGACTGGGCATGTGAACTATGCCTGTCAGTCAGAAGTTTCCACCCTCATGGAAACAGATTGATTAAGGATGAGTAAAAGTGACTCAAGTTTGTTCAGTGAGAATTTGCTACAGGGATCATTGAACAGAGTCTAAAGTTAGAGAGAAACTGAGTAATGACTGAATTCAGCCACACCTAAATCCAGAAATAAATCCAAAATTTGTAGTTTGAATTGAACCTCTTTTCCATGCAAATAAAACAATTAAAATTAAGTCACATATTTACATATTTTTTACATATATGTTGTACATAGAACACTATCATTCTGACACCAGAGGGTAGAGTGCTATAAAAAAGAGTGGAGAAACAGACATCAGATAAGCACTTTAGTACCAGGGAAGATGATGAGGGCCCAAATTGAGGTAGTGTCCCTAGGACTGGAGGATGGAGGCCTTATCTCTTGTATTTTTCTCTCTTGGATTCCCAGCTCCCAACTCAGGTCCTAGAATGTAGGTGGTACTCAAAATTTATTAAATGAGCAACCAAAAAAAAATCTTTTTTAAAAAAGGGGCTCCTGGATGGCTCAGTCTGTTAAGCATCCGACTTCAGCTCAAGTCATGATCTCACAGTTCATGGGTTCGAGCCTCGTCCGGCTCTGTGCTGACAGCTCAGAGCCTGGAGTCTGCTTCACATCCTGTGTCTCCTTCTCTGAGTCTGGCCCTCCCCCACTCGCACTCTGTCTCTCTCTGTCTCTTGAAAATAAATAAATGTTAAAAAAATATTTAAACAAAATAAATAAATGAGTAATGAGGTTATGAATTCAAGACAGAGAAGGTTATGAGAGGTATGAGTAATGGTGAAGGAAAATGAGTTATTTCGGGATTTAGTGAGGACAAGTGGATATACAGCAGTGGCATTATTTAAGCTAGGGGATAAGAAGGAAAAGCTAATAGAGGAAGGGTGAAATAGGGGCAAATGAAGAATACAGATTTGCATATTTTGTAGCCAATGTTATTTTTTTGGTTTATATTAGTTACTATTATTATTACTATTATTACTATTATTATTAGTGTTTCCCAAAGAAGGTTATGGGTAAGACTGATGTATCATGATTTCCTCTCTCAAAAGCATAGAATAAATACAGAGAAATCTCAGGTATGTTAAAGAAAATCTTCTAGAAAGGGAAATAAATATACTATACAATATAAACTAGACACACACACAAACACACACACACACACACACACACACACACACTACAACAAACTATTTAAACTTAATGCCTGGATTTTGAGTTAGAGAACTTTAGTTTTCTGTTAATGCTAATCCAAGAGGAGGTTGCACACTCATTAGAAGGTTGCATTCAGCAAAGAAGAGTAACAGAGGCTGTACATTTCTTTCTGAAACTAATGAGATGCTAGGAATCAATTACGGCTTCCAGCTTTTTACTCTACAACGCTGATGGGTCTGGGCTGATGCAGCTGCATATGATACTCTACCAAACACTGTATTTGTTTCCAAGTTATAAAACTGTTCAGAGCCTGGACATGAGCCAGGCATCCAACTTCTTTTCAAGCTGTTGTTAGTCCATGATCTTTCCACAGTAAATGGCATTTTAAATGTCAAGCATCTCCCTTAGAGAAAAATTTTTAACATCCCTACAGTAAACAGAATGGCTGCCCAAAGACATCTATGCTTTAAGCTCTGGAACCTGTGAGCACATAATATTACATGGCAAACAGGAACTTTGCAGATACGGTTAAGTTTATGGACCTCAAAATAGAGAGATTATCTTGGATTATCCTGATGAGGTTCATGGAATCCCATGAGCCTTTAAAAACAGAATTGTTTCCTACTGAGAATGAAGAGACATAAGAGAAGACAAATCAGAGAGATTAGAAGTGTGAGAAGAACGCATTGGTCATGCCCTTACTAATCTTAACACAGAGAGGACAACATGACAAGGATACAAGCAGCTTGCAGAGCTGGGAAAGTCTTCTGGAAGATAGACATCAAGAAAACAGCAACTTCACTTAGGCCTACAGTTCAAGGAAATGAGTGTTGTTAACAATATGAATGAGCTTGGAACTGGGTTCTCTCTCAGAGCCTCCAGTTAATAGCCCAGGCAACGCAACAGTTAGATTTGTCCTGGTCAGAACCAAAGCAAAGTAACCAGCTGAGCTATCACTGGAATTCTGAGCTGCATAATTATAATATTATGTATATATATATATATATATATATATATATATATATATACACATATGTATGTTGTTTTAAGCTGTTAAATTTGTAAGAATTTATTATAGCCGCAATGGTAAACTGGAATAAATAGAAAGCAAAACAGTAAAATAATTAAAGACCTAAGCCCTATCATATCAATAACCACATAAATGTAAATGGCCTAAATATACTAATAAAAAGAAAGAGATAGGCAGAATTGATTGAAAACACAAACTATTTATTTCTATAAAAAATTCATTTCAAATATAATGATATATGCAGGTTGAAAGTAAAAAGATGAAAAACTATATCATGCAACCGTTAATCAAAATAAGACAACAAGGCTATATCAATTGCAGATAAACTAGAATGCAGAAAAAGTACCAAAGGAAAAGAGAGACATAGAATGATGAAAGGTTTAATCTATCAGTAAGGTATAATAATATTAAATGTGTAAACATCAACTATAGAGCTACAAAATATGTGAAACAAAAACTGATTGAAATGAAAGGAGAAATGTATAAATATACACTTATAGTTGGAGACTATATAGTTGGAGACTTCAATACTATTCAATAGAACAACTAGACAGAAAACCATTAAAGATATAAAGGACTCAAAACATTGTCAACCAGCAGGGTATAATTGACACTTATAGAACATACACCTGACAATGGCAGAATGCACATTCTTCTCTAAGGTACGCAGATCATATGTCAGGATAGATAGATGATGTCCTGGGCCATAAAACAAATGTCAGTATTTTTTAAAATTTCTTTTGAAAATTGAAATCATATATGGTGTGTTCTCCAAGCTGAATGAATTCAGACTGGATATCAATATTAGAAAGACAACAGGAAATTTTCCAAATACTTCTAAATAAACCATAGGGCAAGGAGGTATTCTCAAGAGAAATCAACAAATACACCAAATTAAAGAGAATTAGAAAAAACAACAGCAAAATTTTGGGACATAGCTAAAGTTCTTTTGAGAGGGAAATTTATAGCACTAAATGCATAGTGTAAAAAAGAGGAAAAGTCTCTAGTCAATACTCTGTAATTCCACTTCAAGAACTTATGTTAAGAAGAGCAAGACAAACCAAAAGCAAACATGGGAAGGAAATAATAAGGTAGGAGTAGAAATCCATCAAATTGAAAATTGAAAATCAGTAGAGAAAATTAGTGAAACAAAGAGGTAAATGATTAATGAAATTGACAGACGTCTGCCAATACTGACCAAAAAAAAAAAAAAAAAAAAGAGAGACAGAGAGAGAGAGAGAGAGAGAGAGAGAAGACACAAATAACCAGTAAGGAATGAAAAGAAGACATCACTGGAGAGCCTGCAGACATCAAAGAATAATGTTTACAACAAACAGTTCTACATGCTACATTTAATAACTTAGATAAAATGAACCATTCCTTGAGAAATACAAGGCACCACCCTCACACAGTATGAAACAGACCATTTAATAGCCCTGTAACTAATAAGGAAACTGAATTTGTAAGTAAAATCTCTCCCCAAAGACAAATCTCTAAACACAGATGGTTCCATTGGAGAATTCTTCCAAACATTTAAAGAAAAATTAGCATACATTCTACACCATCTCTTCCAGAAATTAGAAGAGATGGCAATAATCACTAGTGCACTTTATGAAGCTGGTATTACCCCAATCACAAAACCAGATGAAAATAGTACAAAGAAAGAAATTACACACCAATGTCACCCATGGCTATAGACACAAAACTACTTAAAAATATTAGCAAATAGAATTCAGTGACATATAAAGAGATTATACATGATAACCACGTGAGATCTATTCCAGAGATTCAAAAGGATGCAATAGAAGAAAGACAGTCTTTCTAGTAAATGGAAGGGCTCTAGAGCATTTGGCCATTCACAGGCAAACAAACTAAAGAAAAATAAAGAAAACACCTTAACCTAAGCCTTAAACCTTATAAAATAATTCACACATTTTTTATCACTCGTCGGAAGTAAAAACCTAAGAAAACAGCTTCAGGGTCGAGAAGAAATTTCTTAGACTTGGCACCAAAAGCATCCTACATAAAAGGAAAAATTCATAAATTGAAATTCATCAAATTAAAAAATGCTAACTATGAAGAGTATTGTTAAGAAGATGAAAAGACAACTCTAGACTGGGGAAAATATTTGCAACCCATATATCTGAAACAATGAAACTAGAATATTTAAAAACTCAAATCTAAATAGATTTAAGAAAGAAAAGAAAATGGACAAAAGTAATGATGTGATATATCAACAGTTGCAAATAAGCACATGTAAAAGATGCTCAAAATCACTAGACATTAGGTAAATGCAAATGAAAAGCACAAAATGCGGTATCTCTACACATCTATCCGAATACTGAAAATACAAATAGTGACATTTAATCCTGATGAGGGCGAGTAGTAACTGGATTGCTAGTGAGAACGTAAAATTGTACAGTCACTCTAGAAACAGTTTGACACTTTCTTTAAAAACTCAATACGCACCTACCATCCAACCCAATAACTGCACTGCTGGGCATTTATCACAGAGAAATAAAAACTCATGTTAACACAAAAACCTATTAAATGAATGTACACATAGTTGCTGTATTAACAACAGCCTAAAACTGTAAATGACCTGAATGTCTTTCAATGACTAAATAGGGAACAAAATGTGGGGCATGCAATACTCCTCCAAAATAAAAAGGGACGAACTATTGACACAAGTGACGGTCTGAATAAACCTACACAGAATTACGCTGAGTGAAAACAAAACAAAACAAAAAGCCAGTCCCAAAAGTTACATACTGTATGGTTCCATCCATACAACATTTGTTAAAATGACGCATTACAGAAATGAAGAATGGATTAGTGGTGACCACGGGCTAAGTAGGGCTAAGTAGGAAGTGGAGGCAGGAAGGAAGTCAGAACAGCTTAAAAGACCAACGTGAGAAAGAATTATAGTCATGGAAATATTCTGATTCTTGATTGCATCAGTGTCCATACAACCTAGTTGTCTTTAGAGCTGTGCTCGGCACATCTATGCTAAATAAACAAACCAGTAAGTAAATACCTATTAGTACATGTAGTAAATGTCTGACCAGGTACAAATCTGTAAGGTGCCGTGTGATGAATAGCTAGGAATTTGTGTGTTTATTCTCTGTTTTCTCAGGTTCTGACACCCAAGTTCTATGATTACTGTTCTATCAGCATGGCCACGATAATTCTTGTAGCTGCATTTTCCTGGCAAGGTTGTTTGTGCTTTGTGTTTTGTTTTTGTTTTTTCCTCTGACAGCATTTGCTCCACCCCTTCCTCAAGAGACATTTCCCCCATAGATGGGTTCTCACTCTGCCCTGACCTCTGCTGAAGCCTTTCCTCCAACCGACTCACTCACTTCTTTCACCCATGGCAGAAGTTCCCACCATGCCACCAGCCTTTCACAAGTTACCTTTGGCACCCTATATAGTATATATACTATATAGTTTCTTCTAGCACGAGCATATAGTTTCTTCTCTGTTCGTGATCTCTATGTAGCCATGAAACTGGTTAAGAGGACACTCTTGGCATGTTTTACAAAGGTTATTCTCCTTGACTCCCATGAACCAGCATTTCCTGGGCTTATTTGCATAAGATGGTGAATGCAAACCTGAGGTTTGTCCAGCAAGGGAAATGAGGAGGTTGAGTTTCCTTTGCTATTTTTTTCTTCTGTGCTGCCTCTTGAAAACAAGTGGATATTGAGGTTCATTTGTGTCTATTTATCTTTTCTTAAAGTTAGTTATTTGTTTTGAGTGATGCAAAGAAAGAATGTGAGTGGGGGAGGGGCAGAGAAAGAGGGAAAGAGAATCCTAAACAGGCTCTCCACTGTCAGTGTGGAGCCCGACGGGGGGCTTGAACTCACAAACTGTGAGATCATGACTTGAGCTGAAATTTAGTGTCGGAGTACTCAACTGACTGAGCCACCTAGGCGGCCCCATTTGTGTCTCTTTAGGATGAACAGATTTAAACAAGACTATTGCTATTTGGTTTAGAGAAAGAATAATAGAGGGAATGGTGTTTGAATTCCTGTGCTCTCTTGTTCTGCTTGTATTTTTTTTTCTCTACCCTCTAAATCAAATAAGTTTTGGTGGCGCCTGGGTGGCTCAGTCAGTTAAGCATCCCACTTCAGCTCAGGTCATGATCCCACAGTTAGTGGGTTCAAGCCCCACATCAGGCTCTGTGCTGACAGCTCAGAGCCTGGAGTCTTCTTTGGATTTTGTGTCTCCCTCTCTCTTTTCCCCTCCCTTGCTTGTGTTCCAGCTCTCTCACTCAATTTTTTTTTTAAATCAAAGGTAATAAATGTACTACTAAAAACTCTTCCTAATTATTATTATTCAATTTGCTATACTTCTATCTTCAATGATAAAAGAAAGCACTTTAGTTAAGAGTATATATGGCTAACTAATTTATAAACTTGCATACGCAAAGTTGTTTTCTTTGATGATCATAATAGTTTACTTTAAAATAAATCTTTGGGGTGCCTGGGTGATCAGTTGGGTAAGCACCAACTTTGGTTCAGGTCATGATCTCTCAGTTCTGGGTTTGAGCCCCATGTCAGGCTCTGTACTGACAGTTCAGAGCCTGGAGCCTGCTTCGGATTCTGTGTCCTCCTTTCTCTCTGCCCTCCCCTGCTTGTGCTGTCTCTCTCTCTCTCTCTCAAAAATAACTATTAAAAAAAATCAAATAATAGTTTTGAATGCAGTCTATCAGAAGACAAAATAAAATTGTCGTGGCATATGCTCTTTTTTATATTAGCAAAATAGTGAAATATTGCTGGATTCTAAAAAAGACTCAGCCCCTAAGGAGCAAGTGCAGAGCTGAGGGGAGGCTGAGAAGCTAGTAGGCAGGAGAGGAGCACAGGGCTGATGAAAGGACGAACATGGGGTGGTGACATCAGAGATTCTCAAGGGAACAGTAAGAGAAAGTAGGGTAGCATTAGTTTGGAGTGAAGATATTTAATATTAGATTACCATTATATCTAGGAGACACAAGTAGGATACCCATCGTTAAAATGATACAACTGGTCACCTGGGAAACAGAGTGATAGCCATTGTTCAAATAATACAAATTGGAGAATGGATAGCAGTGTTCTGAGAAATTTTCGTAAATGGAAAATGCAAAGTTAAAAAAGTTGAAAACAGTGCATTTTTTCAACTGGGTTGAAAAGTCGGCTCAGTCGGATAAGTGTCCGACTTTGGCTCAGGTCATGATCTCATGGTTTATGGGTTCAAGTCCCACATCAGGCTCTGTGCTGACGGCTTGGAGCCGGGAGCCTGCTTCAGATTCTGTGTCTCCCTCTCTCTCTCCATCCCTCCCCCACTTGCACTGTGTCTTTTTCACTTTCAAAAATAAATAAACATTTTAAAAATGTTTTAATGTAAATGTACATAAATTAATTAATAAAATAAATACCAAAATAAATCATTTGATTAACATCTTCCATAACTGATTACATTTGTCTGCTCTTAATTCCTCAGAATTAAAGAAAAAGTTACAAAGGCATCATTTTTAAATTCCACAACATCACATAGCAGTAACTTTCTGACATGTGCAGCAAGATGTAATCAAGATTTGGGGAGCCTGGGTGGATCAGTCATTTAAGTGTCCGACTTCGGCTCAGGTCATGATCTCACGGTCTGTGAGTTCGAGCCCCGCGTTGGGCTCTGTGCTGACAGCTCAGAGCCTGGAGCCTGCTTCAGATTCTGTGTCTCCCTCTCTCTCTGCCCCTTCCCTGCTCATGCTCACTCTCTCTCTCTCTCTCTTTCATTCTCTCTCTGAAAAATAAACATTAAAAATATTTTTTAAGATGTAATCAAATTTTCCCTGGAAGAGAAAGGAAGTGCAGCATGAAAAACGAGTCTCTTAAGCTCTAACATACATTTAGTATGGTGGATCATACTCAAAAATGTTAACTGTTAAAAGTAACTGCTTTCCTGGGGCGCCTGGAAGGCTTGGTCGGTTAAGCGTCCGACTTCAGCTCAGGTCATGATCTCACGGTCCGTGAGTTCGAGCCCCGCGTCGGGCTCTGTGCTGACAGCTCAGAGCCTGGAGCCTGTTTCGGATTCTGTGTCTCCCTCTCTCACTGCTCCTCCCCTGTTCATGCTCTGTCTCTCTCTGTCTCAAAAATAAATAAACGTTAGAAAAAAAAAAGTAACTGCTTTCTTTTCTCCTTTGCAGACATCTTATCTATGCCAATAACACAGGGATCACATCGCACCTTGTGTTTTGTCTTAGCCTGTATGCACATTGCCTTTCAAGGAGAAACCCTGGATCAGAAACTACAGGTTATACATTACAGGTCCTCCATTCACTACTAGATAAGGCTTGGAAAGTTATTTAACTTCTTTTGATGGATATAGAAAACTTGTTTTGCAGTTCTGCTTTTTTTCTCGTTGTGAGGATGGGAGCGATGATGTCCAAGCTTCTTACATGTCACAGGGGAAATAAAATTTCCTATTTGGTTTTAACATCTTCTCTGCCACTATTTATAGCCTTGGAGCCCATGCGCCGGGTATCATTTATACTCATGTCTGGGGCCAGCCTTGATGGCTACCAGCATGAGTGGTACCAAAAGTCTGTGGGATCCAACAGAACCAATACCAAAGACCCTACCCTGTCAGTCGCTCCAGGAAGCCAAGGGAATTGATTTCTGTGTAAGTGTGTCCTATGCACTCAATTTAGGTAGTAAGTACCTTAAGCCAGAAACAGTCTGTCTGTAGTAAAGATGCAGCCCCAGAATCTTTCTTAACCCAGTAAGTACTCTGAGGAATTGCTATTAAATAATATGCTTTGGGTAGATTGAGCAGGTTTTCCACCTCTAGAGAAGACAATTTAAAGAAGCAGAGCATGTTAAAATAGGGGTTCATTTCCAAAATGCTGCATGCTGGATCAGGTGACAAATTTAATGCAATTAGAGCACAATACAAAGCCCTTGTTTTATTTACGATAACACTAGCTCTGGAACAGATAAACCTCTGAATCATCATAGCTTAATACAAGAGAATTTTATTTTTTTATGCACAGAGTTGAAATTGTGCGTATTTTAGAGATCCAGGTTTATTTCCTCATGAAGGTTTTTCATCTTCCAAGTTGCCATGCTCATTAACAAGGGAAAAGGGAAGGGGTGCCTGGGTGGCTCAGTCGTTTAAGCGTCCAGCTTTGGCTGGGGTCATGATCTCAAGGTTCGTGAGTTTGAGACCCATGTTGGGTTCTGTGCTGACAGCTCAGAGCCTGGAGCTTGCTACGGATTTTGTGTCTTTTTCTGTCTTTCCCCCACCTGTTCTCTCTCTCTCTCTGTCTCTGTCTGTCTCTCTCTCTCAAAAATAAATAATAAAACATTAAAAAAAGTTTTTAAGGGGAAAATGGAAAAGAGCTTAGAAGATCATCCATGGGAGGCTTTTGTAGACGGATGAATTGGGTGTGAAAATTAGCTCTATTTCCTCATAACATGTATGGATTTCATTTAGCGGATTTAAACTTTCTTCATCTATTTTGTCTCTAAAATTGGGGCACTAATTACAACTGAAATTAAAGGATGTGCTTAAACTCCTTAAGGGGACACTCAATAAGTATTCAATGAATGCTAACATTCTTTTTATTTTTTTTAAATATAGTTTTTTTCTGGATTGTGTAGACTGTACATATAGATACATGTGTATACAAAGGTACAAACATATACATGTATAGGTAACTTTCTGTATGTATTATAATTCAGAGCTTTTGTATGGTTATTAAATAGCTTTCCAGAGCACTTTCAGAGCACCTCAATTGCAAAACAGTAAAGATAATAAATGATGACATCAGAGCAAGTATATTAGGTCGAAACAGAATTTGTCATTTTTTAAATAAAAAAATGTTTTTGCGCTTTTATTTATTCAAATTAATATATCACATTATATTCTGGGAGAGTTTTAGGCGAGAGAAAAGACCTGTACTGGTTTCTGAAGGACAGACAAGCTCCAGACACCCAGCGGGCGAGAAGGAAAAGTCTTTACGGTGGCAAAAAAATATGCGCTGTTCACCACAAAAACATTTGGAATTGAATATTCCAGTTGTAACTTGCCTGATGTTACTCAAGGCAGAGGCAAAAATTCTATCCTCGCTGCTCATCTAACATATTCAAATTCCATAAAATAAAATGACTGGATAGTTATCAGTAGCTGCTTTAATTACTTCTCTTCATTCTGGTTCACTTGTGAACAGCTCCCTGGATACTTGATAGGACAGTTTAAACTCGCTGAGCTCTTTTTCTTCGTGAATAATCTTCTTATTCCCTGGACAGTCATTTTATAAAGGAAGACTTAAGACAGTACAGTAATTAATCCATTCAAGTTATCCACTACAGTTTTCAGGGTGTAAGGTTTGCTCAAGCATCAAGGAAGGGCCATTCACTGGGCCTCTTATATCTCCAATCAAATTATGCATAAGGAACTATTTAGAGCATAACTTATATCCCATGATGTAAATGATGACAAGTCTCAGATCTAGGTCTGATGTTTATAGATAATGAGGAAATCTGTCAGCCAAGGGAGAATTTCCATGCTGAGAATGTGCTGTGATAGAGTGGGTATAAAGTAGACTTTGGAGTAAGAACTTTCAGTGTGAAAACAGCTCTCTCATCTATTAATTTGGACACTAAACCCCTTTATGCCTTGGCTTCCTTATATGTAAAGACATGTAGATACCTAATATAAACTTAGATGAGTTCATAGTGAGCCTTACGATATCACTGATAAATATCTTTATGAGTGATACAGCAGGTTGACATACAAATTTGGTCTGGTAAAGAGAAAGTAAGTGGCTACTGTGTACCAGGCACTATGTCTAAACCTGGAAATACGCATAAGAATAAATCATGGTCTCTGCATCAGAAGCTTACAGTCTAGACATGATTTCAGTAATAGATAATTTCAGTGTAACTGGGGAAGCACCATTGTGATAATTAACACTTGGCTACACAACTAGTAGGTGGTAGACCTGGGGAATATCTTCTATTCCATTTAACTTTAGCACTCCAATATTAGCCACTCCACTGCTCTACAGTAATAGAGATGTCACAAGCATGTTGGGGCAATAGGAAATGTAAAACCCACCTAATCTTGTTATTAGGGAGATTATAGACTATCTATCCAGAAAAAAATAAAAAGAGGAATCTCTCGTATAAATAAAAGACAGGGGAAATTTACAGGAAGAGGAAAGAGAACTGAGAAAAGCAAGGAAGCTGGAAATAGGAAGATATAGTTTAGAAGTCTCAATGAGGTTTCTGATGCATATAATGTATTAGTTTCCTGTTGCTGCTGTAACAAATTTGTGACTCAAAACAACACGAATTTATAGTCTCACAGTTCTGTAGGGCAAAGTCTGGATGTAGCATGGTTCAACAGGGCCCATTGCTTGGAATTACAGATTAGACTTCTGAAATCAAGGTGTCAGCTACCTTCCTTCATGGAGATTGTGGGGAGAAATCTGCATGGAGCTCAGCCAGGTTGTTGATCAAATTGAATTTCTGCCTATCATAGGACTAAGATCCCTGTTTCCTTGTTGACTGTCAGCCAGAAGACCAGTCTTTGCTTCCAGAGGATGCGCACATTCTTTCTCACGCTTTCCACTTGCCCTCCTTTTCCCTCCCCACCTCACCTCCTAGCAATAATAGATCAAGTCTGTCCCACATTCTGAATCTGTTCGATTTTTCTTTTTCTTTTTTTTTTTTGTATGTCTTTCACCAACCAAAGAAAGTTCTGTGTTTTTAAGGGCTCGTGTGATTAGATTTGACCTATCTAGATAATCAACAATGCTCTCCATATTTTAAGGTCCTTACTTATATCTCTAAAGTCTCATTTGTCTGGTAACATAACATATTTACAGGTCTTAGACCTGTAGAGCACAGACAAGTTTGGAGGCCTATTTTATCTATTGCATGGAGAATGTGGTGGAAAGAACTGCAGTGGATGCTTGTGGGAGAGACATACAGAGGGACTAAATAAAAGATTGATGAGACACCATGGAGGAGTTTTTAATGAGAGTATAATGGAGTCAAGCTTTCTTCTTAGAAAGGACTTAGGACTTGCAGGTGAAAATGAGAGAAGACAGACTGAGGGCAAAGAGTTGAGTTAGAAGAGTGTTGTAAAAGTTTAAGAAAAAGAAAATCCTTTAGGAATCCTCAAGTAGATTTGCTGGCTGATTCTGGTTCAGGGTCTCTCATGAAGTTGCTGTCAAGAGGTTGAACAGGGTTGTGACATCAAAAGGCTCATCTGGACCCAGAAGATCAACTTGCAAGATGACTCATGCATATAGTTGTCCCTCAACAAACAGGCCTATCCTTCCGGTGGATTACAACTTGGTACTTGGCTGCCATCTTGCTGTCTGACTACCACCCACTTCATGAAATCGCTGAGAGTTTAAAGTTGCTTAAAACTGTACCTGGAACATGGACAATACTCTGATAATGTCATCTATTATCTCTATTTTTTTTTCTGTATTATAATATTGAATGAGCAAGTTACTAAAGAAGCCCAACAGAAGGAATAATGATTCAGATGGTTGAGATAAATGAAGAAACCATAAGTAATTGACATTTAAGTTAGTGCTTGAATTTCATAAATGAAAAAGGAAAACCCCATCTAAAGGGTACAAGAGAGAGCAAAAAAAAAAAAAAACCACTCTTTTTCAAAACAATGAGGATAGGTAGAATGGATTTTGTTTCTCATTCTAGAAGTTCACAGCATGTCCTGTGGGAGTAGAAGAAAAGATTGAAAAGAAAAATCCATATGATAAATTATCAGAATTTGAAGGGTCACACCAAGTCACCCTCAAAAAAAAGGTATGGTCTATTTTGTTGAATAAGTAATAACTGAATTTCAGGGCATGCGCTTGTATATAGGAGGAGGCTGAGGGCTGTATGGAATGGACTGGGCAAAGTCTAAGTTTAGATGTCATACTATGTACTAAGGAGCCATCAAGAATTTATTGGAAATAGTTATACAACAAGGAATTTATTTTATCAATGAAAAATTTTAAAACACACTGAAGAATTGCTTTGGATATGTTCTGGAATTAATATATCTGGGTATTTATTGTGGCACTGATTTACTCTATTACCACAGATAATATTATCTAGTATTTTGGGGATACTTATTGAATATAAGAGCTTAAAATATTAAATAACCTTCATGGTCCTTTTGGTAATGTGATTCTATAATGTCCAAGGCAACAAAAGATATTTGTTTGAAGTATTTCTTAATACTTATTATCTAGGGATGCCTGGGTGGCTCAGTCAGTTAAGCGTCCAGCTTCAGCTCGGGTCATGATCTCATGGTTCGTGAGTTCAAGCCCCGCGTCGGGCTCTGTGCTGACATCTTGGAGCCTGGAGGCTGCTTCAGATTCTGTGTCTCCCTCTCTCTCTGTTCCTCCCCTGCTTGTGCTCTGCCTCTCTCTCTCAAAAATAAATAAACATTAAAATTAAAAAAAAAAAACACTTGTTATCTAATTAGAAACACCAATTTGGGCCTATCTGTATGGTCAGAGCCCAGAAAAGTCATCAGACTCTCCACAAACCTCACTGGCTCCTATGGCTCCTATTTTGTAAAAGAGTAAATGTATGTCCCATTACTCCTATAAACAAAGAGTTGATTAAGTTGCCAAACAGCATCATTCCTTTGAAAGTCACACTGCCTTTTAAATTACTTTGCCGCTTCTGACACAGAATTACTCTTCCCTTTACTTATTTTCTCATTAATAGAGGCCCATAAACTCAGATGAGAAAAGGAACCTCAGTGATAGCGCCTCTGTACTGCACAATTGTGGTTATTATTAGAAAGAATTTGAGATAGAGATTAGCATCGACTCTGATTCTGGGACTGAAACCGTCAGAGATGTGGACTCTTACACAATTAGTTATATGGCCACCCAACGGCCAGAGATCTTGGTCTTTTTTTACAATGCCTCTGGAAGGATTAATACATTTTATTGGAATAAAAATTACAGGTTAGGATGGGGAAAATGTTATTTTTATAGATATATTTTAAGCAATAAAATAAAAATCATACATAATTATGGTAGTAACATTCTTTAATTTGTTTTAGAAGTCTAATATTTTATGTCCTGATAACGACCATAAAATTTCCCATTGAGCCAGTGAAACAAGTAAATTGCATATTACAGTCTGTGAATAGGGAGTAATGGGGAGCCAGTCTGGGAAAATTAAATGCCATCAAGTGGGGTAACAACAACTCTATCTTATGACTTAAAAATAATTTTGATGAAAAATCGAATATTGATTTCTAGTTTATGTATGTGAAATATCATTGTCACATTAGACAAGAGGACTTCTAAGTAAAAAGAAAACAACAACTGTACTTTGGCAGTCAGTTCGTCACTGTTTATAAGGAAAGACACAGTATAATAGAGAAAAGAACAATTAAAAGTGACTGAGAAAATAAGAACTATTTCTAGGGACCTAGCAGTGGCTTCCAAGAGAGAAGACACAAAGTAGTCTACTTAAGAATTTGCAAGTTCAGTATCAAAAGTAGTAACAGGATGTATTTTATAAGGATACCGGGAAAGAAATGTTATTTAACGTATGTTTATTTATATACCAGGGAGAAAAAGTTTAGAATGGTATGAACTCATATTCCTAAATCCCAATCATATTAAAAGGTAACCGGTACCTGCACATAAGTATTTTGCTACCTTTTTGTTACTCCTTCCAAAAATCACAAAGTATAGTATGGGGTTCAAGTTATTTAATAAAGGAATGCCATCTGTAATAGATAAAAATCTATATATACATGTAAGTATGTATAAATTTATAATTTACATATTTAGGTACTTTTTCTTTAAAAAAAGAAGAGGTTTGAAATTCCCAAATCAGATGCAGAATAGATGTACATGCTTATGTCACAGTGATTTATTCAAATATTTTAAAATTTATATTCAAATCAAAGCAGATATTAAATGGAAGAAGCATAAGCTACACAGATGTTGAAAGGTCTTCGCTAAGGACTGAATTATGTTCCCCCCAAATTCATGTTTTGAAGTCCTAAACCCCAATGCAAGTATATTTAGAGACAGGGCCTTTCAGGGAGTAATTAAGGTTAAATAAAATCATAAGAATAGGGTCCAAATCTGAGACAATTGGTGTCTTTATAAGAGGAAAAAAGATCAGAGTTTCTTTCTGCCATGTGAGGCAAGTTTATATGCAGGCCAAAAAGAACTCTCACCAGAAACTGAAATCTTTCAGAAAATTGATCTTGAACCTTCCAACATCCAGAATTGAGAAAATTAATTTATGCTATTTCAGTTCCCTAGTCTAGGGTATTTTATTATGGCAGTCTGAGAAAACTAATATAGTAACAAATTATTGAGGAATTTAGGTGTGATAATAACTCTTGAAATCATACCAAGATGATATATCCACATCTGGTAAGTTAAAGTAGTCAAATCAGGGGCGCCTGGGTGGCTCAGTCGGTTGGGCGGCCAATTTTGGCTCGGGTCATGATCTCGCAGTCCGTGAGTTCGAGCCCCACGTCAGACTCTGTGCTGACCCGCTCAGAGCCTGGAGCCTGTTTCGGATTCTGTGTCTCCCTCTCTCTCTGACCCTCTCCCGTTCATGCTCTGTCTCTCTCTGTCTCAAAAATAAATAAACGTTAAAACAAATAAAAAATAAAAAAAATAAAGTAGTCAAATCAAGTTCCTTTTACAGATTAAAAAAAATGCAAAATTTAAAATACAGTCATGGCTATATCTAATGTAACTTTAACATTTTACTTGTATTTTTGTATAATCTATTTATGCAGAGATGTACTTATAGATAACAACCTAAAAACATCTCTATTATCCTATAAAAAAGTAAAATACATGAGTACAAAAGAAAAATCCAGTTGATTGTCTTTAAAAATGATAAAAATTTGAACAAGCAATAGAGGACATTTGGGCTTATTTACTCCAGGAATAGACATTACATTTGAATTTCGTTAGCTTAGACTGATTACAAAATCTTCTTAATAATATATTTTTAATTAAATTACTTTTCTATGTCAACAAATATGCAAACATTTCTAGGTAGTGTCCAAATTTTACATGTTATATATGACTGTTAGGCTGCTTCTGCATAAAAGAGAAGTCTTATACAAATTCCTGTGGTATCTGATAATATGTTAACTCTCTAGAAACAGATTATTATTAACTGAAATCATATATGGGTTTCATTTGATTTTCAGTTAGTTACTTTCAAACATGTTTCAAATACACATTCTTTAGGTAAGTGTGATATTATCTGTCACTAGAAAAGTTATGGATGTAATTATTCATCCAATTCATTATAAATCATTGTTCGTGATATGACCTGTACTCTTCTTGAACTTCCTATGTCCATAAAAATAGAATATGTGTTTCTCTTGTGGTATCACTAAGGTATAAGCAGTGTGTCCCATATGTTCCTTTTCCGCCTTCCATGGGAAATTTCTCTCTGAGCACTCTGCTCAGTGTGAATGAGTGTAACTGTTTGAAATTTACATTTCCCAAGGACATTTGCTTTTCAAAATGAAGCAAAAGCTTTAGTCACTGATTCTTAGGAAGGCTAACATACAACTCTCTAAGGATGTCTCAGAATATCTGCAGTAGGAGGCAAGAAGCCTTTCTCTCTTATGCAGTAATCTACCATTGCAACAAGATCCAAACTCATCCACTGCCTTAAGCAAAACATGTGATGTGGATTGGCTGCTTCAGACTGCAGCCTTTAGGCAGAGGAGGTGGAGGGGCTGGATGCATGGCTTGGGTACAGAATGCCTATGTAATGAGGCAAGCCAGCAGAAACATGATGACAGGGGTTAGAGTGGAGATCTTGTAAAATGATTCCATTCCACAGAGTTTGGCTAGTAAAATCATCTGATCTATGTACATGTTTTCCATACCACTTTCTTTTTTAAAAAACATATATTTTTAAAATTTTCAATTTTTATTTTTGAAGGACAGAGAGACACAGCATGAATGGGGGAGGAGCAGGGAGAGAATGAGACACAGACTCTGAAGCAGGTTCCAGGCTCTGAGTTGTCAGCACAGAACCCAATGCAAGGCTTGAACTCAGGAGCTGTGAGATCATGACCTGAGCTGAAATCAGACACTTAACCAACTGAGCCACCCATGGGCTTCTAAAACATATTTTTAATGCTTATTTATTTTTAAGAAAGAGAGAGAGAGAGAGAGAGAGACAGCATGAGTGAGGGAGCAGCAGAGAGAGAGGGAGATAGAGAATCCAAAGCAGGCTCCAGGCTCTGAGCTGTCAGCACGGAGATGGATGTGGGGTTCGAACTCACAAACAGGTAGATCATGACTTGAGCCGGAGTCGGAGGCTTAATTGACTGTGCCACCCAGGGGTCTTTCCATACCACTTTCTTTACCTTACTTATTCAGTTTATCTTCCTGACCTAAATTTGGTTTCCAGTTCTTTAACTCAATTTGCAAGTGCATCATGGTTTAAATTTGGCATCTTCCCTATGGACATGGTTCTTGGAAGTCTGTTTGCACTACACTTTTCACAATCCAATTCCTCCCGTGGAATCTGATATCCAGAGATATGGAGGACCTATGCGGAGTTTCAGCTCCATCTGGCTGGCAGCACATTAGTCCTTCTTTGCCTACCTGAGCTCTCTTTAACCTGCTTGTAAGGTAGGTTATGGCTTCAACTCTCTCCTTTACTTGATCATGTTGTCCAGCGCGACAAAGCCCATTCATGGGTTTTCTCCCAAATGGGAGCAAGGCTGCATTTGACCAGCCTCCATCAAACTTTTTGTTGTAATTCCAAACAACCAACTTGAGCTTTGACCAGTAGTTTGCAGACTGGCAACTATCCTGAGACAAGAGTGTTGTCAGTGAGGTCAGCGAGAGTGATTAGCAAGAAGGTGAGTTCTTGCATATATCTATTCTTTAATCACAGCAGAGGGGCCATTTGAGACTGTCACAAAATAATTTAAGAAAAGGGGCTAGTTACCTAGGCTTGAAGTGCACAGTGTTAAAGAAAAGTCAATAAAAAGGTACACAGTTAAAGTTAATTACACAACATCCCATCATTATTCCGTGAAACCTCTGTGATTATAAATGAAAAGTGCTTTAACTTGCCTTGATAAACAAGTATTACATTCTTTCAAACTGATGATATAATTATATAATATGTACAGCATATCAGTTAGAATGTTTTCAGTTATAAGTAACCTGAAAACCAAATGCAAATTGTCTGAAACAATAACAGGGATTTGCTGGCTCATGTAACTGCAATTACAGAGGTAGGGTGAGCTTCATTGTCATTTTGATCCAATTATGTCATTAAAGGCCCAGTTTCTTTCTTTCTCACTGTTCTACCTTATTAGTGTCTTCTGATTCTAGGGCTCGCTTTTCCTTTAGTTCCACGGTGACTGCCTTCACTTCAATAACGTGTACCTTGTTATTGATTTCTCTTTAACACTATACCCATTTGCTGCCAAATGTGCAGAGAGCAAGCTTCTCTTCTCCAACTTTGGAACAGAAATTCCAGTTTCCATCCATTCAGGTGCCGGCAGATGGACCTGTCCTTTATGGTCATGGGATACTATGTAGTGATTGATAGAGATCTAGGCAATATTTGCTGGTTGTTTAGGCCCACCAGGCTCCAGTGCTGGTAGGAGGCCCTGGGGCCAGCCCCACCCTCTCTTCCATTCCCTATGCAATAGAAGAGGATGGAGAGGCCACCAACTCTTCACCATCATGAGTTCATGCTACTAAAAACATTTGTTGGAAGAAATAAAGGAATTAATGAAAGTGAAGGCTATGAACACAACTGAATTTTACTATCTTTCTCTGCTTAGTGGGAGATGGGTAGACAATTTTGATACTCCTCCGTATTTCTATTGCAAATGAAAAATGTATGCAGGTACCAGATTTAGAACCAGAAAACCCAAGGTTCGGTTTCAGGGCAGGTTCTTAGTAACAACTTCCTCAACTTCTTCCTCAGGGCATAGTAACTCATTCCTCAACTTCTGTTTCATCCTCTTTAAAATGGGAATATCACCTTCCTTTCAAAGTCGTTGTGATCTTTAAAGGAGACAACAAATCCAATGTGCTTCAGCGACTGCAAAGAACTGCTTTTTAAAAAGCACTTTTTAAAAAGTATCCAGACACACACAATGTTGTAAAATCATATGAAAAATGGTGCACCTTCCGATTTGGTACAAAGCACTCCTGTACAAAACAATCTCATTTTTAATGGCAAATTTTAAAATCTGAACACTTGGAAGCTAAAGCTATAAAATAGAACACAATAACAATAACATAGACCATTATGTCTACAATATGTTTTAAAAGGAAAAAATTCTTCCTTGGTGCCGCTTGCATTTTAATTTCAAGAAAATATATATTGCTGGTAAGAATTGCACTTTTTTATTTGATCAAACAGATAATTCTAGACAAAGAGGTATAAGATTATATGGACAGTTGCTTTAGAAAAAAATGTAGAATATTCTTCTATATTGGTTCATTTGTTTTGGATCCTATGCTTCTTCAAGTGTCTTATTACCTGTCTTAGCTCTGTTAGCTGACTTCTAAAAATTTATCCATTTTTCATTTCTAGATTCTAAATAAAACAAAACAAAAACAAACCTAAAAAGAAGAGAAGAAGAGGGGCTTCTGGGTGGTGCGGTAGGTTAAGTGTCCGACTCTTGATCTCAGCTCAGGCTTTGATCTTAGGGTTGTGAGTTAAGGCCCCACATTTGACTCCAAGCTGGGAGTGAAACTTTGTTTAAAAAGAAGAAAAAAAGAGAAGAAGAAGAAGGAGAAGAAGGAGGAGGAGGAGGAGGAGGAGGAGGAGGAAGAGGAGGAGGAAGAGAAGGAAAAGAAGAATGAGAAGAGAAAAAAGATCCCAGAGTAAAAAAAAAAAAAAAAAAAAAAAGTCTGAGAGGATAGAAAAATAAACCAATCACTATTGTAATTAGCAATTTGGGCAATTTTTACTATGTAAATAAATTTTTAGGGGCGCCTGGGTGGCTCAGTCGGTTAAGCGTCCGACTTCGGCTCAGGTCATGATCTCGCGGTCCGTGAGTTTGAGCCCCACGTCGGGCTCTGTGCTGACCTCTCAGAGCCTGGAGCCTGTTTCAGATTCTGTGTCTCCCTCTCTCTGACCCTCCCCCGTTCATGCTCTGTCTCTCTCTGTCTCAAAAATAAATAAACGTTAAAAAAAAAGTAAAAAAAATTTAGCTCATAGTTTATACCAAATGAAGTCAGGGAAGAAACTGACTTCTACAATCTCAGTCTTAAACAATTTTAAGTGCACATTACTTTCGAGTAAATATATAACTTAACTTTAGCCAATAACTAGTTTTTGGCAACTGCTTTTACGAATGATGTGCTCTCACGATCTGTTTAAGAGAAAATTTTATGGCATATGCATCATGTTATCTCATAACAAAGAGCAACTTTCCTGGATCAGTAAGTTATATTTTCCACTGAGCAAAACATGATTAAAAGCATGCTCACTTTCATTGTTCACAATTAGACTACCAACTTCGGTATTACAGCAGCTTTCATTATATGTCTTTGGGAATAAACTTAGTGAAAGCAGGAAGTTCTAGAAAGAAACGAGCTTTCAGACATTGCAGAGAGTGTCGAAGGATTTTTTACCTATTGCCTAAATGGTACGTGCACAAACATTTGCACTAACCTGGTCAGTGCTCTGTGACTCACAATCTGGGATGCGAATACGTGCCTCATCAGAATTAAAAGTGCCGTATATTTTGACTTATAAATGCAAAATTCTTAAGTTACAAATGTAAAATTTTAATCTACAAATTTGCCAATCTGTAAAACAGCAAGCTAAGATGAAGTTAGCATAACTACATTTCTTAGATTTCTTCTCTTAGGCATGCTGCTCGAGTGTGCCATCTTTGAATCACAAATAAAAGACTTGAAGCCTAGCACACTCTCCCCTTCTATCTATGAGAAACTGGAAAATTTACTCAGCATACCAAAGGAAGATAGTAGGATGGATCTCATAAGGTTGTTATCAGGCTTGATTATATCTAGACAGATATAGATAGAAATATAGATAGATACAGATATAGATATGTGTCCCGGTATACAGTAGAGGCATCAAATCAAATAGTCATTGTAGATTTCTTTTATCTGATAAACAAATATAACTAATAGAAAAAAACTTTCTCTAATATGTAGAAAATAAGGCAAATGGCTTTCAAGATAATCTAACCACAAATTAATTTCCTTGGCACATGAAAAAAATCAATTCACTTTTATGTTATTGAATTCTAATTGGGCACAGGTGAAACTATAGAGATTCAAAAGTACTAAGAAAATCCCCGTTGTCTCAAGAAGCTCAGACTCTGATCTGGAAGGTACATTTTCATGTAGATACCCAAATACCGTATTGTAATAGAGGCGAGGAAGGTGATGAGAGAGATCAGTTCTGATGATGATGATTTGTGATAATAATTTTAACAACACAAAGCCATCAATTGATAAATTCCAGTCATTAAACCACTCCTCCAATAAATACTATGTGTTTTTTTTTTTTATTGTTAAAGGAATCAGTATGGGAAAGCCAGTAAGCACTTTTTGACAGTTATAAAAACTTCAGTGCATCTTATTCTTTGAGGAAGCTTATCTCTGGTACGTTTGATTGCATTTGCTATTTAAAAGAGAAAAGAAGAAAACGCGTTAAACATTTTTATTTGAATTTTTATTCAATTTTAACAATTTTTATTTTTGCACTTTTTAATACAAAATTAACTTCAAATTAAAAAAAAATTCAGTCCCCTTTAAAAATGGCCAATAGGAGGATAAATTTTGAAATGCTGTTTTAAGAACCCATCTAAGCAACTGATTTAAGACACTTTTTTTCAGCACAGATGATAGACTTGTGCTATAGCAGATCCGTCTTTGATGGATCAACCTCTGCCTCGTTAATATTATAACAAATTATTAAAACTAGATTGTGTTTTGAAAATATTCCATGTTGAAGTTGAAGCACTCAGCCCAAGGGAATGAAAATCTAATGTTCTTCCCCCCAAATGTCTAAACAAGCTGCTTTACAGAAGCAAGACTTAGGATTTTACATTTATGTATATGATTTTTCTTCAAAATGCCATCCACGGAGACACCATTTTGAATCAGAATGTGCCCTATTTTGTGCCCCCCCCCCCCCCGGGAAGCAGTTCTAAAAGGTCCATTTTGAGGCTTTCTCAAGTTTAATAAGTCAAAATGCTAACTGGCATACATAAGCCAACATCAAACACACACACACAAATCTTCCTCTTCCTGTCACCTCCATCAGGAAGATTATCCTCTATGGAAAGACCAGCCAATAAAAAATGAGAGTTGCATCAAATGTGATTTAACTTGACGTATGAATACTTACCCTTCATAACACTAATTCTAGGGCATGATATTATGTTTGCAGAAATTTAATAAGTTGATTAACATTTAATGTAACATGGCTTTTATTTTATTTTGATGCCAAAATCATTTGTCCAGTAGTGTGTGAATCCAGTAAGATATAAAAAGTAAACAATGCCATTCCTTTGGGATTTGGACAGACTTAATCTGTAGTTAGTGAATTCATGCAGTGATGCCACAGAACATTAACAAATGCCTTTCCAGTTAAAGGGTATACAAAAGTGACATTAATGCCAGGAAAATTCCCATAGCTGGCTTGATTTTAAGAGGTAGGTGTCGAAATACTGAGTAGCTAAACTTAGCCTTGATAGGGATATTTACCTGCCTGAAATTGTTTGCCATGACCAATTACAAGTGCTGCTTGTAGCTCTGATTTAAGGGAAGGACCCAAGGGACCTAGCACACAAATTGATTAATTCGCCCCATCTTTAGCACATCGCAAGTAAATGGATTGGGCACATATAGCAGGGAAGTCTTAACGCAAATGTGGCATCCTCTATTTTCCTATAGCATCTCTAATTAGAAATATAGCCAACCTAAAAGTTCGTCATACAATGCCTGCTGTATAGTAAGTACTTAGCACACATTAAGAAATGTTAATATTGGCTCTCACTTAGGCATAGGGTGGGTATAACCATGTGTTGAACTGCCAGTCAGAAATTTTAGGGTATTTTAAATATTTATTTATGTGGAGGAAAACACAAGCGGGAGAGGGGTAGAGAGAGGAGGACAGAGGATCTGAAGCCTGCTTTGCACTGACAGGCTGACAGCCACACCAGTGTGGGGCTTGAACTCACGAACCGAACTGGGAGATCATGACCTGAGGCGAAGTCAGAGGCGCAACTGACTTAGCCCAGGTGTCCAGAAATTTTAGGTTTTAGGTCTAGCTCTGATTTTAGGAATATAATTTGGGTAAACTGCTTTGTCCCTCAGAGCTTCAAATTTTCGTTTGTGAAATTGCTTTGAAAGACATCCTACTCACTGGAGTTTTCTCTGGAGTGAGATAAACGTTGCCTCTAGTGTGTAGTGTAGGGCCTGAGTCATTCTAATCAACAAACAGCAGTTTAGTCCCCCTTTTCCCTTAATCATTTTGGGGTATCAACCCAGTTCTGATGCAAGCAGTGTGACCTTGGGAAGTCACGAAAAGCCTCTGCCTCGATTTCTGAGATCTATCTCAGATAGCAATCAGGCAATTAATTGCTCTCTCTTCCTGACAAGACTGCTTTTTAGATGAAATGAAGCAGTGCAAGTAATAATATTTCGTGAAGTTAAAAGCCCTTTCTAGATGCGAGGGTTTATTATAGTAGATGGAAATTGTTCCCGTCTCATTTTGTCACGAGGGACCTTTTAAAGAGCTAACAATAACTCAGTCAGCAATGGGAAACCGTAAACTAAAAAAATGCATTCAAGGTTCCTATAACTTGATACTATTATGCTGGTGCTACCTACGATTAATAATAGATTCTAAGTCATTATGTAAATTATTAATGCTATAGAAGTAGATGGTTAATGTGATTGAACCTATTTGGTAAGGAATAAAAATGTCTAGAAATAAGTACGATCATAGCTAAAGCCTGCAGATGCTACTTCTGCCAGGTTCTGAGAAAGCTTTCTCCTAAAATGAAGGATGCTGGAGGACTTTCGAGTGTAGCTGAGCTCTTCATTGATTAGTGAATGAATAGCATTCACAGTGCTATTCACATGATATATTATTAATACCTTTCTTTTCATCATATATATGTAAAACTAGGAAAACCTATTCTTCACAAACAATACTAAAAAGAAAAAGTACAAAAACTAAAAACTCTTTAAAAAAAAAAAGCCTACCTACTACGAAAGAGAAGATTCTAGAAATACGTTATTTCAATAGGACCATGGAGACACATAAGACTTTTAGCAGCAGCAGGATTTCATTATGATCACTTATATTTTTAAGGCCTATAAGGAAGAAATAGGAACGTATTTAAGGTAAAATGTTCAAGGCCACATGTCATGACAAACTGCTACTGAGTAAATCTCTGTCTCATCTGAAGAATTCTCTGCAGGGAGAATAAAAAAGGACATTGGTTGAAAACAATAAATGATTTATTACACAAGAGAAGAGATTCTAGAAGAAAAGTGATAGTTAGCACTGCAATTTTTTGTCCAGACGTGGTGAATCACGGCAGGAAAGAAATTTGTCCTGGGGCACCTGGGTGGCTCAGTAAGTTAAGCATCTGACTTCGGCTCAGGTCATGATCTCATGGTTTGTGAGTTCAAGCCCCACATGGGTCTCTGTGCCGACAGCTCAGAGCCTGGAGCCTGCTTCAGATTCTGTGTCTCCTTCTCTCTCTGCCCCTCCCTTGCTCGTGCTCTCTCTTTCTCTCTCTCTTTCAAAAAAAAAAAAAAATTGAAAAGTAGTTAAAAAAAAAAAGAAAGTTGTCCTCTCTTTTTTTGGAATTATTTAATTTTATAAAAGATTCTTCAGATAAGTGTTCTTGCCATGAATTCACTATCTAGGCCTCACATGTCACAGGCTATACTTCTTTTATGCATTCGCTAATTTGGTTACTTCAACTATATAAAACATATTTCCCTTCAGCTTTTCTGAATTTTACCTATACTTCGAAATTTAAAAGGGGGGGATATTGGATACGAGTGACAATCAGGTGGGAAAGGGGGCATGTTTAGTATGTTTATATCCTGACTAACTGGGAGACTACAGATTCATGTATGGGAGTCCTGAGAGAGTCCACACTCTGTACCAAACCCCTGCTGTTGCATGGTTGGAGACACACATAAGAAAGACTCGAGGGGGCCTGAGAGAAAGCAAAAACTATGGCAGACTCAGAACCTACTTGAACTTTGACTACACCCAACCCACTTAACTTAACTACACCCAACCCACATATGGCTGCATTGTTACAGTAGAATCTTTACTGGGTCAAGGGGTTTTTGAGCTCAACCTCTGACCAGTCATTGGTTTACACCAAGTTATTCCAACACTGGGGTAATTGCTAAAACAAAAACAAAAACAAACTCAGAAACTGCACTAATATCAGGAAAAAAAAGATTCTACAACAAGAAATAGCAAAAGAAACAAAGAGGAAATTTTCATAATAATAAAAGTGTCAACTCAGGAGGAAAAAATATAACAATGGTAAATGTATATGTGCTACCAATACTGCTGTCCTCCAAAATGAGACAAAAACTGAGCCAAATAAAAAAGAACTATTGGGGCGAATGGGTAGCTCAGTTGGTTAAGCATCGACTCTAGATTTCAGCTCAGGTCATGATCTCACAGTTTGAGACTGAGCCCTGCATCAGGCTCTGCATTGACAGTGTGGAGCGTGCCTAGGATTCTTTTTCTCCCTCTGTCCCTGCCCCTCCCTGGCTCACACACTCTGTCTCAAAATACATAAATAAATGGAAGGAAGGAAGGAAGGAAGGAAGGAAGGAAGGAAGGAAGAACTATTAATAAGAAACAGTAACATTGATTGTTGAGGACTTCAAATTCCTACCATCAATAATTGATGGGAAAACTAGGGAGAAATTCAGTTAGGATATAGAACACTTGAATGAACTCCCAACTCACTTGAGCTAACTGGTATCTACAAAGCACTCCAGCCAATGAGAGCAGAATACATATTCTTTTCAAGCCCACACGGAACATTCTCCAGGAGATACCATATGCCAGGCAGTAAAATACATTTCCATAAATTTAAAAGTATTGAAATCATTCAACACATGTTCTCCAACCACAATGGAAACAAATTTGAAATTATAAATAGAATTTTGAGCAATATTCAAGTAAGTGGAAATTAAAGAACACACATCTAAATAACACATTTGTTGGGGCACCTGGGTGGCTCACTCAGTTGAATGTTTGACTTTAGCTCAGGTCATGATCTCATGGGTTCATGAGCTCAAGTCCTGTGTTGGTCTCTGTGCTGACAGCTTGGAGCCTGGAGCCTGTTTCAGATTCTGTGTCTTCCTCTCTCTGCCCTTCCCCTGCTCGTGTGCTCTCTCTCTCTCTCTCTTTCAAAAATAAACATTAAAAAAATAATAATAAAATAAACAAATAAATAACACATTCGTTAAAGAAAAAATAAAAAGGAAATTAGAAAATATTCTGAATTGAATGAAAATTAAAGGACCACCTATCAACATTTATGGAATTCAGTTAAGATAATACTTAGTGAAAAATGTATAGCTTTAAGTTCTAAGAGTAGAAAAGAAATTCTAAGGGTAGAAAATCAATAATTTAAGTTTCCACCTTAAGCATCTAGAAAAAGAAGAGTAAATTAAGCCTATAGCAGAAGGAAGGAGGTAATAAAGACTAGATTGGGAACCAATGAAATAGAGAACAGAAAAAACAGTAGAAAATAATGAAACTAAAAGAAGTAAGAAAGATGAATATTTGACAGAAATCAAGGACCATTCATGACCCAAGGCTGTGCTAGAGGCTTGGTTGTCTTATGGTATCTGCAAGCAGAAGGTTCATAACATTCCTACAGGTCTCCATATTAACACGACACAACTGTTTGTCTTAGTGCATCATTTTATCCAAATGATCCAACTAACCCAAATAATCCAACTACAAGTCACTGATCCTGTTTCTATGCCTTCAGAAATCCCTCAGGGAGAAATCTGAATGGCCCTCCTTGGTCTTCACCACCCCTGCTGTCACTGCAGCCTCTCTCTCTTTCTCTCTGTTTCCTTCCTTCTTTTGTTCTTTTATTTGGAAAGCCAGTTTGCCAGCTGACCACAGCTCATACCTCTCACCTTAGATTTTGCTCATTTCCTCCCAGCTGCTGACAAATGAGAATCTGTGGATCCAGGTCTGTGGATCAACAACCTGGAAAAGCAGGGCAGCCAATGCCCATGAGAGTGAACATTTACTGATGGAAAACAAAATCCAGTAGATGCATTCTTTTATTCACTTGAATAGACTGTCCTGAAATGCAATATGCATATCCTTTGTTTAAAATCATAATTAGATCCTGAAAATAACAGCAATAAGTAAAATATATTTTAAGCACAAATTTTTCCGTTAATTGTATTTGATGAAATTATGATGCATTCCAGTTCAATCTAAGTAACTACCATATTTCTTTTATTATTATTATTATTATTTTAAATGTTTATTTAGTTTAGAGAAAGAGAGAGAGAGAACAAGCAGAGAAGGGGCAGAGAGAGAGGAGACATAGAATCCGAAGGAGGCTCCAGGCTCCAAGCTGTCAGCACAGAGCCCAACTCGGGGCTCGAACTCACCATGAAATCATGACCTAAACTGAAGTCAGATGCTTAATCGACTGAGCCTCCCAGGCACCCGTATCATATTTCTTAAGGTAAAAATATAGTAACTGAAAAATAAGTAATAAAGTTGATATTACTACTAGCAACACATGGGAAATGAATAGAATTTACATACAGTGCAAGTTAGTTTTATTTGCCAAGGAGGAAAATAAGATTTGATAGTGGGTGACTGTTAGTGGAACATGGGTATGAGGAAGTCATTCTTCGGATAACACATTTTTTGCTCTGCATTGTTAACGTCACCAAATTTCACCCTTATTGGAGCTCTCGGTCTGCACTCAAAGTGCACTTAAGAATTAAAGCTATAAAGGAGCAGAGCAAACAAAAGACTAAATGCAGGATATTTCAAAATGTGTAGAAACAGTGCACACGTATAAAAGAATGCACAGATCTAGAAGAGCCAACCTCTTCATCTTGCTCAATCAGCATATGCATGTGAAATAAAATATTTTAATCTTATTCAAATGTGGTAAGCAATTCAAATTTATTTCCTATTGATATTCACAGACTAGAAACTGCCATATCTAGTACATTTGTGAGTGTGTTTTATAGACTGAAACCATAACGTCAAAATCTTAATTCTTACAATATGTGTTTACTAGGTTGTGTGTGAAAGAGTTGTTAAATTGGGTTAAATTGGAAAAGTAAAAATCATCCAAACAGTGGTAAACTCTTCAAGAACCATTATGGGGAACAGTAACTGAACATTTACTGAACAGTCATTGCGTTACTGATAAGTGTGCAGTTTGATTTATCTGAAGACGCTCTCATGAGATTGAGCCATCATTAATGTTTGATCCAAGTGATAGCCAGGGTTCCTCAAATTTTGTCTCCTTCATTTCCTGCCTCAATTTCCTTTCCCCTCATTTCTGTATTCTTGAAGTTACACTCTCTAATAAAGTATTAGCAAATAACCCTTGCTCCTGGTCAGTTTTCAGCAAGAAGTTTTGATCTAATATAATTAAGATATGTTAATGTTTTATTTGAAATCATTTGGCTAAATAAAGTATTCTATAACTGCCAATGTTATAAATAAATGATTAAGGGTATTTTTAAATAAACAGAGACAAAAGATAAGACAAGCTGATTTTCTTACATTATTAAAAACAGATGAGCTATGCCTACACCCATACCTATATATTGTGAGTACATAACTGCTGAAACCACATCTGGATTGTGAGGCTGAGAAAGCAAGAACGCAAGAAAGCAAGAAAGCAAGAAAGAAGGCCTCCTCTGACTGCTTTCTATTGAAGCTGAGCTGGCACTCAAGCTAGACTATAGTGTTCTTCTTTAGAACAAAACAATCTCACAGATCAACAAATCAAAAATGCCACTCTGTGAGCATACTAGTAAAAGACAAATTCACTTTCTCTAAACCACACCAGCTTCATGTCGGAACACAAACAAATTGATGAACCCTACAGATGTATTATTCACAAGTTTCTGTCAAGTTTCTGTTTCCTCTACGACTAGGAAGTGCTTGGCAAATTGCCACCTTTGTTCCTGTATCTTTAAAAAACCTGAACACAATTTGCCAGGCAAGTGTATATTAGACGGGAGTTCCCTGCAGAGCAGCAATTGGAATAAAGTCTTCCTTGTAGTTTTCAGCTCAGTCTTTATATTTTGAGAAAAGTGTGTGTGTGTGTGTGACGTATGACACACATACGTCATTGGAAAGTGATCAAAACTCGAGTTACTTTAATCCCCCCAGTACAATTTAGCCCCAGGAAGTAGCATTTATAAAATATACTCTTCCCAGAAATGAAGCTAGAACATTTCCAAGAAGTCAATCAAAGTTTGAACTCCAATACACAACCAGAATTTTTACCGTACCTTATTAGATGAATTTCCCCCAGATAGATAAAGTTCTGTGGCCGCTTACTCAGTCCTTTCTTGTCTCCAATCTTAGCTAAGCAGAGGGAGAGAAAAATAAATAATACGAACTTTATTTTTTATTTCTTGTGATAAAAGTTCAATCTTCTTAACACACAAATTCCCATCGGCTGTGCTAGATTAATTTGTTTTCCTAAATGGACTGGATTGGCAGGAAAGAAAGGTGACTCCCGAAAGTCATGCAAAGTGTTGCAAAATCCACAGCTCTTTTTAAAAGAAATGAAAAGTATCACTTTGTAATACCTACTCCCATGTTCTGACCAATACAGATGGTCTACTTCTATGGATGATAACATTTTCAGTATTGGTGAGTTAGATCATTAAAAAAAATAATAAAAACTTTAAGAGTTACACTGCATTCCAATGTCCACTGACAGACACGGTATTAGGAGCTAAAAGGCACCCAAGGACCTCTTACCTTTAGTAGAGGAAGAGACAGAAAGAAATCAACGATAATTGGTAGTCAAGCAGTCGGAAGAGGTACGACAAAAATAAGTGGTTGTATTCGGAAGGGAATAGGCATATGGGAAGGTGACAGGGTCGCATGTGGCTTGGGACACAGTGTTAACAGTACCAATCCCAGAACTGGGCTGCCTAATTTGCAATCCTGGTCTCTCCTGCCATCTGCCTAAACTTCAGTAAGTTACCTGCTTTCGTGGAGCTTATATTCTAGTATGGAAATAAACACAAACAAATAATAAAATAGTAAGTAAATAATAAATATTTTAATATTTTAATTGCAATATAATTAACATACAGTGCTATAGTAGTTTCAGGCGTACAATATAGTGATTCAACAATCCCATACATCACTCTGTGCTCATCATGATAAGTGTACTCTTAATCCCCTTAACCTTTTTCACTCATCTCCCAACCCCTTCTCTGGTAGCCATCATTTTGTTCTCCATAGTTAATAGTCTATTTTTTGGTTTGTTTCTTTTTCGATTATTCATTTGTTTTGCTTCTTAAATTCCACATATGAATGAAATCATATGCTATCTGTCTTTCTCTGGCTTATTTCTTAACATTATACTTTCCAGCTCCATTCATTGTCATTGCAAATGACAAGATTTCATTCTTTTTTTATGGCTGAGTAATATTCGTTTGTATATACGCCACAATGTTTTGACCCATGCATCTATCAATGAACACTTGGACTGCTTCTATAATTTGGCTATTGTCAATAATGCTGCAATAAACGTAGGGTTTGGTAAGTACTCAGTAGAATAATAAAGATTTTTTTAACTGTTTATTTACTTATTTTGATGCAGGGGAGGGGGGAGAGGAGCAGAGAGTGAGGGAGAGAGAAAACCCCAAGCAGGGGATCAATGTGGGGCTAGATCCCCAAACTGCAAGATCACTACCTGAGCCGAAATCAAGAGTCGGACACTTAAACGACTGAGCCACCCAGGCACCCCAAGAATAATTAAGATTTTTAAACAAAGAGCAGAATAAGAAGGTGGATCATGTAGTTGGCAGACTGGGTTGCAACAATAAAGAGGACAATCATTAGTCACTGAAAGGGCACTTATTGAGGGGTGCCTGGGTGGCTCAGTCAGTTAAGCAGCTGAGGGGTGCCTGGGTGGCTCAGTCAGTTAAGCAGCTGACTCTTGGTTCTGGCTCAGGTCACAATCTTGCAGTTCATGAGTTCAAGCCCTGAGCAGGGCTCTGCACTTACGGCATCCAGCCTGATTGGGATTCTTTCTCTCCCTCTCTCTCTGCTCCTACCCTGCTCGCACTCTTTCTCCTCTCTCTCTCTCAAAAATAAACATTTTTTTTAAAAGGGTGCTTATTGAAAAGGTGACATTTGTACATTGGCACTTCGGAGAGAAGAAACAGGCAATATAAAAGCAATTAAAGTGGCAGTAGTGCCTAGTATATCTAAGGAACCAACCTCATGGAATTTACTACGACTAAAGCTTAGTGGGTGAGGGGTATTTGTAGGAGGTAAAGTCAAGGAGACCATGAAAAGCCTGATCTTATACGGTTGTTTCAAACACTGTAAGAACATGGGAAGCCATTTTAGGGCTTTGGCCAAGAAGACATGATGTCCTTATAGCAAAATTAGAAGAGATATGTATTGAGTCATCAACTGATAAAGAATTCTAATGATAGATTAGATTACACTTAGATTACACTGTGATTCTTAGCATACAACTTCAAAAGGGTTTAAAGCATTAAATATGGCTGTCAACACAACCCTTTCACTTTTCATCTGCATACACCTAATTATATGCACATTTTTCAACCTGTACATCTATAGAGATATCGGAATGTTTTAATATTTTCATTTAAAAATGTCTCTAACAATAACCAACAGTCATACACAGCCTAATTGTGAAAAAAAAAAAAAAAAAAAGGAGCTTCATTCAGTTTCTAGAAATCTCAATATTTATACTCTAAACAGCACATCCATAGGTGCCTGGGTGGCTCAGTCAGTCCGTTAAGCGACTCTGATTTCGGCTCAGGTCATGATCTCAGGGTAGTGGGATTGAACCACATGCAGTCTGCACTGAGCATCAAGCCTGCTTAAGATTCTCTCTCTCTCTCTCTCTCTCTCTCTCTCCCTCTACTCCTTTTCCCCACTCATGCACTCTCTCTCTCTCTCTCTCTCTCTATCAAAAAAAAAAAAAATTAAACAGTAGATTCAAGGAATAGCTGCTAAGCTTCAAGCCAGCACAGACTGTGGAAACTAAACACGGGGATCTGTTTAAAGTGAATGAAGTTAAGGTCTGACCTGGTGCAAAATCCCACCTAGTCGCTACTAGCACAGGGAAAGTGAGATGACTGGCAGATCCCATTACTTTCACATTCCATGGGAGCCACAGAAACGGAGTGAAGTGGGACTTCAAACGTCATCTGAGAATTATTCAAATGGCGTATCTGATGGGATCTTCTGTGCTATGGATTTGCATGCATGATTCCTGCCAGTACTCACACTACTCTTTTTGTCAAGAGATGGAATCACTAATTGGACAAATGTGTAGCATGTATCTACCCATGAGCCTTGTATATATTTCCATATTTTGATTATATACCTATATCTATTATGTCGGTGGTATATATACATATATACATTCCCATGTAATACTTAATGTCTTATATGTACATGTATGTATACAAAAGTTTGTGAGCACATGTGTAGGTGTAATGGTTTAATGAGTATTTGGTGGGTGACTGTTGGTTTGGTCTTAAGATTTCAGCTTTGAAGTCAGTAGCATGTGAGGCAAGCATGAATGATCCAGTCTGATGAGACATACTCCCCTGCCATTGTGATTGTGATTGTCTGACATTTTTTTTTTTTTTTTATCTGACCCTATGGAGTAAAATTCACAATCAATAACCATAGGCATGGTTGTATTTCAGGAGATTATGGGACAATAACAGAAATGCCCAAAGAAAGTATATTAACGTCCCCAGCAATGAAAAAAAAAGGTAATAGTATGTATCAATATTCTCTATAGTACTAGTCCAACACAGTGAATTTTTCCATGATCAACTGGATTTAAATTTTAAAAAATAACACAAGAATAGTACACTAAAATAAATGTGAAAAATGGGCAGTTTAACTACTAAGAAAGTGGTAAAAATGATGTTTCAACATTTTCATTGCAAAAATTTAGAATGGAAAAGCTCCAGTAGGGTAGAGAGTGCCTTGACCACACAATCAATACCTGCTTATTTATAGCAGGTATTAGAGCTCCAACACTTGGCACTTACAGTGCTTGGTAAACATTAATCTATTTGAAAATTTCAGAAGATTAGTTTTGATTTCCAAATGTTTTCATGGATCAGGCTGTATCTTAAATCAAGTGTACAGAGTAAATGTAAGGTGGTATTTGTTGTTGGAGGAAATGGCAAATAGGGGAGTGGGGAAGTAGAACTAGAAAGGAACAAGAAGTCAGAAGATCAAGTCCAATCTTCCCCAGCCACTCTTGACCTTAAGCTAATACTGACTTGCAATTTTCTCACTTTTTTTTCTTTTTAAAGTTGATGTGATTTCAAGTTCTTTCCAACTACCTTCTGGCTGCATGACTTTGGGCAACTTATATAACATCCCTGAGCCTAGTTCTTTTCATCAGTAAGATTAAGATAAATGTTCCTAGTCTATAACATTTTGGTGAAGATTAAATACCATATATGTGGAAAACATTATGTAATCAATAAAATATATGGAAATCCAATTGTCTTGCTAAAGAATATAATCAGGTGTTGCGTCTTCTGAAAAACCTTCTTTGGCTTCAAGACTATTTGAAAGCTCTGAATACTCCCATATCAACCTCAGCTTACCCCTAGCAGGGCAAATAGAAAATATATATTGGAATCTGTTAGAATAGATCCTGGGGGTGCCCGGGTAGCTCAGTTGGCTGAGCATCCAACTCTTGATTTGGGCTCAGGTTATAATCTCAGGGTCATGGGATCGAGATACTTGTCCGGCTCTGCATTGGGCATAGAACCTGCTTAAGATTCTATCTTCCTATATGGCGCGTCTTCTTTCTCTTTCATACACACACACACACACACACACACACACACACACACTAAGAATAATAATAATAAATTAAATTAAATTAATTTTTTAAATTTTTTTTTAAAAAGAATAAATCCTAAAAAGCAATAGTATGAGGTATAACATGTCTGGCTGGTAAAAGTTCCATATGTCAGATAGAAGGACAGAATGAAAGCCACACACATTATATTTCTTCATTTTTACAATCACTTTAGTTTTATTTAGAATATACACTTTCAGTGGAGGAATGAATATGTTCAAATGCAACATGGAAGAGAACAGCAAGAGAAGAGGCATGTATTCTAAAGAAAAGTAGCAGCCATTACCAAGAATCTTTAAGCCCATGAGATTTGCAATCTGTACAAATCACTCCAGGGGATGTATATTCATCACCTGGGAGGAAGTAGTTCCATTTAGAGACAAGTGGTCATGAATACTCAAACTAGGGCTCTGGTTTGAGAATGAAGATGGGGGTGGTAGGGTGGATGAAATAAACATATAGGAGATAAGGTCTGCAGGTCATGTTGATAGGAGAGGGGAGGAAGAAGTAGGAATAACGGATGACTCTCAGATTTATACATACTTGGGAATTATCTAATGTTGGTAGAAGTCGAAATCATGAAAAAGATAATAAGCTCAACTTGACTAAGAATATGGCAGTGCCTGAAGGACTGAACCCCAAGGATTGTGTTTTTCTCAAGAGTAAGGTTTGCTTAGATGTAGAAAAACCCAATGACTCAGTTTTCAAAGGAAAATAAACCACATTCACAAGGCTTGATTTCTTTGTCTATTCAACAGGTATATGATTAAAAACAAGATTAAACAACAACAACAATCACAACAACAGACAAAAAGAAATTCAGAAAGAAAATCAAGCTGGACTCTGAGAGACTGCAGTGAAATGATTTATTCATATGTAAGATAACACTTAGATATGCAGTATCTTCATCAGTTAGCAACAGTAACAGTTACAATTCACTATGGATTGTTCTATGCTAAGTGTTCTTGCTGTCTGCACTGCTAGACCTTTAAAATTCATACATCAACCCTCTGAAGGCATAAAATCAATTTCTGAATTTGTAGTTTCCCTGTGACAGAGGAGAGTATCCTGAACAATGAAGGCCTATGGTTCTGTAATCCCCACAAGAAGAAAAGAGTTCTGATGTGTGACTGAACGATAACAACTGAAGATATAATTCTTAACCCCCAAAAGTGTTTCCAAAATCTTATATGGGTTCATTTCCGAAGATAAAGTTTGTTGACACATGTCTCTTCTCTCTTAGATAGGTAGCTTTTTTTTTTCCCCTACAGAAAATGAACAGCGGGTCAATTAAATTTAGGGATTATTTTTGGATAAAAGTTACAAAGACAATGTGGGAATATGTCTAAACAAAGTTTATTTTGATCTTCTTTCCTAAATGGATAAAGATGCTGAGGATTGCTGTTTTATGCTAATATGTCTAGAAGAAAGTAATGAAAATTGAATAGAGTTGAGGCAAAAGTTTTCCCTTTCTGTCGTTGCAGAGGAATCTTTATCACAACAGGTTGTGAAGTGAAACAGAGTTGAAATACACACTCTCTTTTTTTCTTTTTTAACTGACTGTGAGCAAATTACCTGACCTCTCTGTGACCACCTGCTCCTCAAAAAAAGAGAGCAAAAATTAAAATCCTGGATTCACTTGACCTCTGTGATGAGCATATGAGATAATAAATGTAAACTCGTCATGCAAACATAATGATAGCTTCATAGGAGAACAGTATTTCCTGCTTTACACGTGTTCTAAATGGAAAATAGTCACATGTCATTGTGGAAAATGCATCTCAGATGATTAATTTTGAAACTGAATGGAAAAGCTATTGTTAGCAAAGTCTAGCAAGGGCAGAATAAAATTGTCTTTTGTAACCTTGACATCAGAGTCCTGTATTAGCAAAAGGTGTTGTCATTTTCGCTTACCAGAGATATACAGTTCAAATACGAGTTGATTTTGCCTACTTATATTTGTGTCACTTTTATTATTAGCCAGTGCAGTGTATCCAGTTTGCATATGTTCCTTCTCAGTTATTTTAGTGATATGGAGGTTTAAATATATTATTTCTGCATGAATGCTTATTACTTCAATTCCATTAAAATAAGGAAATAATAGGTTAGTGTATGTGCTTTCTCTTCATAATAAGGCTTGGCAAAGGCAGGAAGGAGTTTTACATATATTCATAGAAGAAGGATGAGTTAAAGGGAGCTATTGTATTTACTGTATCACTGTATATAGTAATATATACTGTATCACTAGTATACTCCCAAGATGGAAAACCTGGGGTGAATCCTTTGTACAAGCATTCCAATGTATATCCCCCATGTGTGCCCTTCTATTGAAAGCAATCTTTACCAAACCAAAACTTTGATCCAAGCGCTAGGTTACCTGTGTTTTTCTCAAGAGGAAGGCTTGTTTAGGTGCAGGAAAACCCAATAACTCAATTTTCAGAGAAAAATTAATAAGCTACATTAATGATGTTCGTTTCCTTAACTTGACAACAAGCATGTGATTAATTCCCATGTCTGTTTCAAGATTGAGGGAATGTGGTGAAATAGTGAATAGGTAATGCTGTGTAAACAACAATTTAGCCAGGTTATTTTGCAGGGTCCTGAGTTACTTATTTTATTGCAAAGGTCCACAATTGTTTATCTCAGCATGTGAAATAGGTTTTGATTTTCCAGGGTTTTTTTCTACAAAAGATTTTTGTAGAAGAGTTTCATAATTTTATTTCTCTAATTTATTTTTCAAAGTAAAGTTTATTGCATATGGCATGCACCTGATAGAATATGTGGAAATAATAGAAAATCGAATAATAAAATCCTCTCCTTTCCAATCCCGTCACTCTCCATTAATGACTGTTATTAGTATGATTATTTCTTCAGTTATTCCTCCTTTGTGGGTTTCACCTGAGGGAAAGGACTGCCCTTGAGTTAGAGTCCACTGGGTTTTCCATTTTTTATGGAAATTTTGGAATATTTTTTAAAAATGCAGTAACAAAACCTCCTTCCAACACCACCAAACCTTGTTAATTACTGTTAGCATTTCGCTTAATTTCTCTTCAGTTTATGTCTCCCTCAGGAGCCTCACGTGAGGAAATGAGCCCCTGCAGGTGAGTGGACACTCTGGGCACCCGTTCCAGGCCATTGTCAGCCGCCAGTGGGGGAGAGAAGTTAAAGCCAGAGGAAGATCAGAAATCTGCAAAAGGTAGAAGCAGCGGCTCCTTATTGCCCGGAACCCTTTTTATAATCCACATTTTCCTGTTAAGAAACTTGCGGTTGAGGGGCGCCTGTGTGTCTCACTGGGTTGAGTGTCCTACTTCCGCTGAGGTCATGATCTAAGCCTTTCTGGGATTCCAGCCCCACACAGAGCTCTGGGCTGACAGCTCAGAGCCTGGAGCCTGCTTTAGATTCTGTGTCTCCCTCTCTCTCTCTGCCCCTCCCCCCGCTCACAATCTGTCTCTGTCTCTGTCTGTCTCTCTCAAAAATAAAACATAAATAATATTATGTTTGGAAAGAAAGAAAAAAAGAAAGAAAGAAAGAAAGAAAGAAAGAAAGAAAGAAAGAAAGAAAGAAAGAAACTTGCAGCTGCATTTGGGACCAGGGTACATTTCTGGACATTGCTCACTCCCGCTACCCACGCACCTGAATTAGGGGGAGTATTATGCATTTCTAATTAGAAAAATATGTGTAAACGCCCACTCTACAACCCCAAACTGTTTAATCTGGTGAAGGACACCTACCCGTGACTCTAAATGCCCAACAGTCTCTCCCTGTGAATCTGGACTCATTTCCTGCCTAGTACACCCATCTAGTTATTGTCGGATTCGATTTCTCTGGCCTCCATCCCCTCCCCCTGTTCCTTCCCATTCTGGACAGAAGCTGGAATCAATGGTGGCCCAGGACGGGTGCGCAGCTGGTACACCCTAGCGTGGGGCCTTCGTTGGGTCTCTGCCCTCTCCCCACGCCTCCTCCAGCGCGAGTGACCACGTGCCCTCCGGACTCGGGAGCAGCGGTGCCAGACAGTCCGGGGCAGGGCTCGCCTCTCAGGGGACACCATCTCGGGTCTTACTCCCCGTTTTCAGCGGGGCCTGTTCCTCCGTCCATCTCTGCCCACCGCGGGTTAGGGCTTGCAGCCGCCAGTGACAGAGCAGGGCAGCGGGGAGCGACAGGACGCGAGGGAAGTAGAACTCTGGCAGGCGCCCTGTGCCGCTCAGCCCCGCGCACTACATGCTGCCTTTTCTGCAGGCGCTGGGCCTCAGCACCAGGTGGGTCCTGGAGCGTGAGTGACCCGAGCCAACTGCTCTCTGTCACCAGTGGGGGCCTGGGCACTGCAACTGCTTGGTCCTCGCCTAAGTTAAAAATGGGTGATGGGCATGGAGGAGAGCACTTGTCACTGGGTGTTGCATGTAAGCCAAGCTGACAATAAATTATACTTTTTTAAAAAATGTGTCTCTACTATTCAGAATCTAAAACACTACGGGAGAAGCAAGCCTCATTTGGAGAAAGTGACTCGGCAGCTCCCAACTCGGGGACCAATGGCTTTCCCTTCCAGAGATGTGTTTCCCTCCGACCCTAGCAGTAGTGGACAGGTAACTTTCAGGGAGCACAGAGACCAAAAATAATGAAAGAGAATGAAGAGTAAAGAAGAAATTGTCATCAAGTGATGTTCTTGCACTACAGGGGTCTCATTCTCAGTGTGCCCTGCCCTCTGACAAGTGTCTGATAGGGTGCAGGAAGTCAGAGAGAGCAGATTAGCCATGGAATGTGGAAGCAACTAATAAAAGCTCTGGAACCCCCAAATGACCTGTCTTAACTTCTTGGGCACATTCATCAGTGAAGGAATACCCCGCATTTTCATTTGGGAGATCTAAGAACTGGGCTAATTAAAACAACTACACAAGGCAATTAACAGATGACATTCTCTGAATGCTGGTGCAGTGACCTACAGTCAGCAGTATTGCAAAGTGGACTTTCTCATTGCCTTCTCTCATTCTTCTCTCCCTCTTTCCCTCTTTCCTTCCTCCCTCCCTCCCTTCCTTCCTTCCTTCCCCCCTTCCTTTTCCTTCTTTACCTTCCCTCCTCCCTCCCCACCATCCCTTCTTCCTTCCTTTCCTCCTTCGTTCCTTTCCTCCTTCCTTCCTCTCCTCCCTCCTTCCCTCCATCCAACCTTCCTTCCTTCCTTCCTCCCTTCCTTCCTTTCCTCCTTCCTTCCTCTCTCCCTCCCTCCCTTCCTCCCTCCCTTCCTCCCCTTCTTTTCCTTTCCCTTCCTCCCTCCTTCTTTCCTATCCTCCCTCCTTCCCTGCATCCAACCTTCCTCCCTTCCTTCCTTCCTTCCTTCCTTCCTTCCTTCCTTCCCCCCTTCCTTAGAGGCCACTTTCAGGCAAACAAGCTTGAGCAATGAAATGTAGAAAGGGCCACAGAGACCACCTGGCTGAACACAGGCAGACCCATCAGGCGGCACACCCCAAGATACCCATAGGCTCTAATTAACCAATAGGCTGCTAACAACCAGGGACAGTTGCCAGAAAAGGGAAGATTCCATACATCACCTTACCTCCTTATCTTCCCCCCCTTAAATGTTTATTTATTTTGGGGGGAGAGAGAAAGAGAGAGAGCATGAGCAGGGGAGGGACAGAGAGAAGGAGGAGAAAGAGAAGCCCAGACTGGGTCCCTGCTGTCAGTGCAGAGCCCGGGACTTCTCTTCCCACTTTAAAAACGACCCCACCCGCTGCGTCATTGCAGACAGCCTTCCTCTGCTGTCAGGCCCTCAGCGCCTGAGGTGTATCCAGTAAACTTCCATCTCCTTTGTTCTGCCCCAAGTGAATTCTTTCTCCTCCAGTCACTGGCATCCACCCTATTGTGACCCCACATTTGGGGCTCCCCATCCGATGGAGAGACACCCCAATTAGACACAACTTCCTTTTCCTCCTCCTTCTCCCTCCCTTCCCTCCCTCCCTCCTCCTTTCCTTTCTTTCTTCCTTCTTTTCTTCCTTTTTTACCTTCCTTCCTTATTTTGCTTTCAGTATTTTAAAATGAAATTCCTTGCAAAACATCATTTGTATCTGTTCTCACATATATGGCATATTCTTAGGCCTCTTCTTTTTTCTTTCTTTTCTTTTTCTTTTCAAAGACTTTCTTCCTCTCTCCCTTTCTCTCTTTATCTTTTTTAAAAATTTTCTTGTTTTTTTTTCTTTCTTTCTCTTGTTTCTTTCTTTCTTTCTTTCTCCTTCTCTCTTTTCTTCCTTCTTATTGACAAGAAAGAAAGAAAGATAGTTGTGCTGAGTAGGTAAGAGAATGGGTATATTCTTCTGTTAAAAGGAAGACCTATGGCAATGAGTCATATCTGCATCGAAAAAAGAACATGTTTACTTAAACATTAAGAACTTTAAAATGAGTATAGGAAGGATTGAGGAATTTAGAGTTGACAACACTAGTCAAACAGAAGCTGAAAGTCAATCAAATAAATAGTGCGCACACAGTATGTTTTCATTGATGCTGTGAGACATCATTACCATTAGGAGATGATTGAAATGCAATTATGTCTGACTTGTTTGCTGTTGCTTTGGAAATGTTTTAATGTCTTCAAATATGCTCTTAAAAGCAAAGTATTGGAAACCATGTGGATAGGAGATTATACACAAAGAACTCAAACTGCTTTGTATTACATAAACTTCTCAATATAGCTTTGTCTTGGATAGTTTGTTTTACCTCTCACAATTTCTCAAGAGTTATGAGTGGAGGTTATGCAGATCCAGTCATAGCCCATGAAAAACAACTATCAGGCCATTCCTGGAAAGAATGCCCGTGTATGAGTGTTAGAGAAAATCCCACTGCTGGAAATAGTACGCAGTGTTTGTTGCTTGAATGATTTACCTCCAGGAAATCCAAGGTCCTAAGACCAAACATTAGGAGGAAGAGGGTCAGGTTATTTAGGCAGAATGTGAAGGCAGTATCGAACAGTGGCCTTGAGACGGGGATCCCAGGGAGGAAGGAGTAATGGGACTGCTTGTTGGGAATATTCATGGCCATGCTGAGAAATCACCACTACCATAAATTCTCCAGCAGTAAGAGGAGCACTGGAGCTTGAAAGAAAAGAAAGCTGAGATGTCCCCTTTTGCCATTTCCCAGATTTCCGAACAGAGACTAGAGTCGAGAAGCCTTGAATAAATCTAAAATTTTCAAGTGTCTATGATGCAGCAATTGTTCATTCATCTGGATTTTTTTTCTTCTGGAGCAGATTCTAGAATTACTCAGGGGGCTTAACATGTGGAACTTAAGATTGTCCTCCCCTCCCCAGGAAATTACTAATCTGCTTTCTGTCAAATACATTAGTTTACATTTTATAATAATTTATATGCACACTATGTCCTTTTTTTGTGTGGAATCTCTCACTCCGCCAACTTATTTTGATATTCAACCAAGTTATTGCGTGTTCTAGCAGTTAGCCATTTTTTTTTTATTGCTAAGTGGTATTCTATTAGAGATATATAATAATTTAATTATCTATTTACCCGTTGATGGACATTTGTGTTGTTTCCAGTTTGCGGCTGTTATAAATTAAGTTGTTATGAATATTCTTGTACAAGTCTTTGTGTATTGAAACCGTTTATGAGCTATTTTGCCATCCATTTGCCAATCTAGCAATAATGGGTAAAACTATTTTGCTTATTTTCTTTCTGTTTTCCTATTCTTAAGTTTTTGTCATTCTTTATATATTCTTTATATAAGTTCTACTCAGATACATACTATTCAAGGGGCACCTGGGTGTCTTGATCGGTTAAGCGTCCAACTTCAACACAGGCCAGTATCTCATGGTTCATGAGTTCAAGCGCCACATTGGGCTCTGTGCTGACAGTTTCAGAGCCTGGAGCCTGCTTTGGATTCGGTGTCTCCCTCTCTCTCTGCCCCCATCATGCTCTGTCTATCTCTCTCAAAAATATATAAAACATTAAGAACAAAAGATATATACTATTCAAATACTTTCTCTCAGTCTATGGCTTGTCTTTCAATTTACTTAGTGAATTTACTCAATTTACCTTTTGAAGAACAGGTATTTTTAACTTTGAAAAAGTTTCCTTTATGGGTGGTGCTTTTGGTGCTGTATCTCAGGAATAGTTGCCTAACCAAAAGTTAAGATTTTCACCAATGTTTTATTCTGATTTTTATAGTTTATTTTTAACTTACGATCCATTTTGAGTTAATATTATACGTTGTACAATATGTAGAGTTTCAATTTTTTGAATGCAGATACCCAATTGTTCAGGCATCAATTGTTGGAAAATTATCTTTTATTCACTGGAATAACATTGCACTTCTGTTGAAAATCAACTTATCATACGCCTGTGGTTATGCTAAACTCATCTGGTTCTATTGATCTTTTTGTCATCTTTATGCAAATGCCACTCTGTCTCAATTACTGTAGCTTTATGATAAGGCTTTACTTAAGTAGTATAAATCCTTCCATATCCTTGCTTCTTTTCAAGGTTATTTTGGCTATTCTGGATTCTCTGCATTTTCATATGTATTTTAGAATCAATTTACCAATTTCTACCAAAAAAAATCAGGTGCAGATTTGATGGGGATTTTTTTGGGTCTATTGATTAATTGGAGAGAACTGACATGTAAGCAATATGAGTATTTCAGTCAATGAACATAGTGAATCTCTCGGTTTATTTAGTTATTTTTCATTTTTTTTTTTTTAATTTAAAATTTTTTTTAATTTTCATTTATTTTTTTTTGAGGGGGGGAGGGGCAGAGAGAGAGGGAGGCACAGAATCCGAAGCAGGCTCCAGGCTCTGAGCTGTCAGCACAGAGCCCAACATGGAGCTGGAACCCACGAACTGTGAGATCATGACCTGAGCCGAAGTCTGATGCCCAACCAACTGAGCCACCCAGGCGCCCCTCTTTTTCGTTTTTCAAACAATGCTTTGTACATTTGCACTTGCAGACCTAGCACATTTTTGTCATATTTATCTTAAACTATTTCATATTTTCTGATGCTATTAAATGCTATTTATTTTTGAAAGTTCAATTTTGCATACTTTGTTGTTAGTGTATAGACATAAAAACTGATATATGACCTGAAACCATGATAACACACATATTAGCTTTTTGTAGATAGCTTTTCTACTAGGCAATGTGCTGTTTGCAAATAAAGACAGATTTATTTCCTCCTTTCCTAGATACTATTATTATTTCCATGCTTTACAGTACCAGCTAAGACCTCCAGTTTGGTCTCTTATGAATCTAAATTTGATTTAACATGTAAAAATCAATTAATGTATTTCATATTTTCATAGATTAACATTTTTAAATCATATGTTCATCTTAATAGCTGCAAAAAGGTTTCTATTCAATAATGTTGAATTAAATTTGGCGTATTTGAATTAAATTGGGCATATCTGACTTATTCCTGATCTCACAGATGAAATATTCAGTTTCTACAATTAGTGTGATGGTAGCTGTAGGGTTTTTATAGACACGTATTTTCTAGTTAGCGAAGAGTTGTTTTTTAAATCACAAATAGAAATTAAATTTTGTCAAATGCCTTTTTGCATTTATATGTATTTTTTTCTTATTCTGGATTTAATTTGCTGTTCTTTTTCAGCTATTAAAGTAGTTGCGGATGTCACTGTTTTGAAATCTTTCCTACTTTTCTGATATAAGTATTTGGTGCTGCAAATTTCTCCTTGTAATCAGAAGAAACACTATGCCATGCTCCTCCTTATAATGGTCTTGTCAATTCCTTTCAATGAAAGATCTCTCAGCATCTACTTGCTTGAACAAAGTTTTGTTTATTGACTCATTTTGATGACAGAGATGATATTTAATTGGAGAACCACAAGTCATCTCTGTAGGAGGGTATTAGAAATGACTTACAAAGATTTTGAGCATGTGTTAGTCACTTTTGAGAAGGGTTCAAGAAGGTGAGGTGTTGATTTAGGTTGAATGCTGTCAAGAATTATTAAGAATCTTAAAAATACTTTTCTTTTAAATTCTTACTTATTTTTGAGAGAGAAGAGAGGGGGCAGAGCACAAATGAGGGAGACAGAAGCAGAGAGTGAGGGAGACACAGAATCCAAAGCAAGATCCAGGGTCCAAGCTGTCAGCCCAGACCCCAACACGGAGCTTGAACCCATGGGACCACAAGATCATGACCTGAGCCAAAGTCCGATGCTTAACCGACTGAGCCATCAAGGCATTCCATTAAGTACCTTAACAATTCTTATGTAAACTATAGGAAGAATGGAATGAGACTGGACCTGGGATTGGGAAAAAGGCAGAAGTCACTCACATTAGTCTGGATAGAAGGTTTGATCACTTTTAGACAATGTTCATGCTTTTTGTCTGCATTCAGACTTTATTACATAGTGGCCTTATATTTCTTGATTCATCCTGACTCCAGAGTTGTCTTATTTGATGCTGATATTCTGTGACATTTTGTTCAATAGGAAAACGTCACTGACTAGCTATGAATGTCAAGCCAGCTTCCACTTGTTAGAAATCCTTTTTTTTCCCCCTTTCTCAGTTAAATGGCTCTACATTATTTGGTTCCAAATTGGGCTGTACTAGCCTTTTTTTTTTTCCTGTCACTTCAACAGGCACATATATTTCCAACCAGTACACCTATACTTGATAAAACTTACACATAAAATGCTCCCCCAAGAGAACATCCTATAACAGTCTCCTTCTCATCTGTTCTCAGCTCAAAAGTTACCTCCAATATCTGTTGTTTCCTCTTTTGTTAATTTTAGCCAGTCTGACAGGTGTGAGATTGTAGTTTTGATTTGTATTTCCCTGATGATCAGTGATGTTGAGCATCTTTTCATGTATCTGTTAGCTATCTATGTGTATTCTTTGGAAAAGTGTCTAGTCCTGTCTTCTGCCCACTTTTTGACTAAGTTATTTGGTTTTGGGGGTGTTGAGTTTGATGAGTTCTTTATAGATTTTGGATACTAACCCTTTATCAGATATGTCATTTGCAAATATCCTCTCCATTCTGAAGGTTGCCTTTTAGTTTTGTTGATCATTTCCTTCACTGTGCAGAAGCTTTCTAACTTGATGAAGTCCTAATAGTTCATTTTTAATTTGTTTCCTTTGCCTCAGGAGATGTATCTAGTAAGAAGTTGATACAACCAATGTCAAAGAGGTTACTGCTTGTGTTCTCCTCTAGGATTTTGATGGTTTCCTGTCTCACATTTAGCTCTTTCATTCATTTTGAATTTATTTTTGTGTCTAGTGTAAGAAAGTGGTCCATTTTCATTCTTTTGCACTTTGCTGATGTTAGTAAGGATGCAGAGAAAGGGGAAAACTCTTATACTGTTAGTGGGAATACAAACTGCTAGAGCCATTCTGGAAAACAGCATAGAAGCTCCTCAAAGAGTTGAAAATAGAACTACCCTACCATCCAGCAATTTCACTTCTAGGTATTTACCCTACCAAAGGATACAAAAATACTAATTTGAAGGGACACATGCACCCTGACATATATATAGCAGCCCTATCAACAATAGCCGAACATGGAAACAGCTCAAATGTCTATTGACTGATGAATGGATAAAGAGGATGTGGTACACACACACACACACACACACACACACACACACACACAATGGAATATTACTAAGCCTTCACAAAGAATGAAATCTTGCCATCTTTAATGAAGTGGATGGAGCTAGAGTGTATTATAAGTGAAATAAGTCAGAGAAAGATAAATACTATATGATTTCACTCATATGTGGAATTTAAGAAACAAAACAAAGGCATAATGGGGAAAAAAAGAGAGGAGAGAGGGAAACCAGAAAATAGACTTTTAACTATAGAGAACATACTGAGGGTTGCTTGAGGGGAAGTGGTCAAGGGGATGGGTTAAGTGGGTGATGGGTATTAAGGAAGGTACTGTTTGTGATGAGTCCTGGGTGTTGTATGTAAGGGATGAATCACTAAATTCTATACCTGAAACTAATATTACACTGTATGTTAACTAGCTGGAATTTAAATAAAAACTTGAAAATACAAAAAAAAAAAAAAAAAAGGTTACCTCCAAGAGAGGCCCTCTCAGTCTCTTTTCCACATGACTCCATTTTAGCTTCTTTATAGTATTGTTATTAGGTGGGATTTTCCTGTGTATTAATTTATTTAATGTAGGTCTTTCCCCAATTTGGGGACAGGGTTATCTGTTCCTATCATCATTCTATCCAAAGCAGTACTATTAACACTATTTATATATAGGACCCTGATAAATACTTGCTAAATTATTTTTGTATATTATGAGTGTTTGAACATGTAACTCAGACATGAATGCAACTTTGATTAGTTTTAAATAAAAATGGTACGAAACAACTAATTTGAATAGCTTGTTAATTAAACTGTATATACCTTAGGTGATACAGAGGTCTTTAGGACTTTGATTCTGCCTTTTTTGACTGCTAAATAGATCTCTCTGGCTTTTGTTTGACATTAATCTGATTTTGAAAAATATCAGAACTATTATCTATGCTTACATGGGCCATTTTATCTGACTTTCAAAGGCCATTGCAGTCATTTACTTTTTTTTTTTTTTTTTTTTTTTTGTAATCTTAAGGAGACTTACAAGTCACTTACACCTGGTCTAATGCATTCATTTAACAAAGTTAAATGGTTGGAAAATTAAGACCCACAGAATGAATGGCACAATTCTTTAGTGATTCATTGTTATTTTTATATACAATATTACTAATTCCAGTGAAAATAGGACACTTTAAATAGTAATATAATAGTTGATTCATATGACACTTTGATAGAAAACATCTTCAAAGTAACTCAGAGCAGAAAAATAGAAAATATCTTCTTTCAATTAAAAATGATGGTTATAGATATACTCTTATTCAAATTCCCCATTCCTTCCCTAGAATACCAATGGAAAACAAACTAAAAGAAATGCTGGACATGACAGAAATTGTTGACTAAATATAATGTTCTTGAAAACACAACATTAATATTGTGCCAATACAAAATATTTTTAAATCAAATATTATACTCTTGGTTGAGATTTAAATTTTTTAGAAAAGAGCATGAAAATGTTTCATTTTACCTCTAAAAAACAATATTTTTCTTCAGTATTCTAAGTGTTACATAATTTTCATAGTTACATATTCCTAAAGCACATTAAAATTCAAATTGCCGCTCCAGAAGGTACGACTCTGTCCTGTGTAATCAAAGAGAGCAGAGTAGCAGAGCCTTGCATCCAAGTGACTCATTTTTCTTTTGATCATTTCTAGATGGATAAGGCATTAGACTGGGAAAACAAATCAATGTGACCACCCACACCTATATATACTTTGCTTATTGAAATGTAAGGTTAGGTATGGATGGTGTTGTAGTATCTAATGACGTATGAAGATCATACAGGCATGTGAGCTGCCTCAGCAATATTGTTTTTTCTTGGAATTTTTAAGATATTATTTGAGAGGAGTCTTGTGATGAGGAAGGGAATGTTATATTTTATCCATGATGGCTCACATAATCAAATCTTCAGTGTTTATCTGAATTATGTTGGGGTAAACCACTTATAATTGATTTATTTTCTATTAAAAGCCAGCAAAATAGTCAGTTTTATATATATTAAATTCAATTTCAATGTTGAGTTTTTAAAATGGGGCATTTGAAGATCGATCCTGCAGTGAGACACATTGGGGTGTGTCCAAAAAAGTGACCAGAATGCCGAACAGATGCAGAACCACCTATGAAGGCCATCTAGGGGGAAAGAGATAATTCACCTTGAGCAATTATACTAATATTTTCAGCTAGACATAAATTTCATAGTTGCATGCAATGATATTTTTCAGTGTTCCTGCCAGAGAGCCCTAGACTTCCAGCTAGGGTTTCCAAGAAGGCCGCAGGGGAAGTCAAGTAATTGAGTTCTTGGCTTTTCACCCTGTCTAATCACAAGTTAACACTTCTGGTCTGAATTTTATTTAAAAGGATATCACATGGGATTTTTGTTTTATATAAAGAGTTCCATTACTTAAAAAGTAAACAAAAACTAATAACTATATGGATGTAGCACAACCTCTCCATTTGCAGATAAGGAAACCATGTAAGATGTTAAATCACATGAAAAGAGGAGACATTCAGTTGAGCGAACTATAAAATAAATAAGGAAAAAAATCACCTGTGTTCAAATGTCTGGAAAGCCCATGCCTAAGGATTATGCAGTAAAATAATAATAATAATGTCATAATTGAAGCTGCCTTAAAATAAAGGCGAGTTACCTTTAGGAAACAACTTTTCTCAGTTGTAAAGATATTGAGGCACAATCTTGAAATCCACTTTTAAAGGTGATACAGAGACAAATATACCAGATACAGAGTTGGAGGAGGTAACCTTCAGAACTTTTTCAGCTCCGAGGACCTTTGGTTTATCATACACAGCAATCTCTTCACTGGTACCCCCGAGGCTATGGAACATCATGATTAAAGTATATTTGAAATGTCCTGCTGAGCATCATTGTCCTTGTTCTTTTGTGCGTATAGCCAACTTGAATTCTAATCTGCTGTATTCCTCCATTTCCTTCTATAACCTATTGTGAAAAAAAGTGCCCATATCATAAAAATGTGTTCTTCTGTTCCCTCCTGCCCAAATATGATGTTAATATAGTAAACAAATGTCAACTCAAATATCATCTATAAATGATTACTATTGCCTGCCAGGACGATTCTGTTAAAAAAAATCTGAGAGAAAACAAGGAGCACTTGATTCCGGTACAGGCTGTCCCTTATATTCAATCAATCAATCAATCAATCAATAAAAGATTTTATGAGTGGCATAAACAAAGCAACATGCACATGGAATGGCTTAGAAAAATTGTAAAATTGCCTTTATCACACCTTTCACTATTTGCCTATGAGATTTGGAAGTTCAAATGGGTGAAGGAAAGTGGAAGATACAAGGTTGCAGAAACGGAATAAATCGTAGGAATAAAAGGTACAGCATAGGAAATACAGTCAGTGGTTTTACCATAGTTTGTATGGTGACAGATGGTAGCTACACTTGTGATAAATATAGCATAATGTATAAACTTTTTGAGTCACTATGTTGTACACCTGAAACTAATGTAACATTGTGTGTCAATTGTATTTTTTAAAAATTCCACTTTCCGGAGAAGGAGCAATTGCTGAGTCTCTGGAAATTCTATCGATTTCATCAGATTTTGAAGACCATAAACATCAATTATGTATAGAAATCCCCAGAGTGTTACTGGTAGGATACTATTTACTCCCAGACTTTCTTTAGAGAATGATGTGCTATAACTGCTTCTGTAATATTTCTAAGAAGCCATTTACATGAGGACTATTTCAACTGAGGATACCCCTGGGGTAAGTCATTTCACTTTTTGGAGGGGGAAAAGACTGAACATTGAGTTGTGATACTACTCTTCCTAAACTATCTGGAGTGGGTTATTGCAACATGGTCTTTTATTAGCATAAGTAGTAAATAGGACAATGTATATGAATTTGCACTGTTGTGTAATGGACATTATTTTCACTAGCAATATAAAATTGTCAGGGGAATGAAACAAACGAATCATCTAGAAGCATCAGTTCATCATGATTTCTCTTTCACCTTTTATGAATTTTCTTTATTACTAAAAGATACCATGTAGCAAGCTGAATGATTTCAGTGGTTTTCATATTGTAATTTATAAAGCCTTATTTTCTCTTTATAAGTACATTTTAAAATACAAACTGCATCATGTTTTTACTTCAAACCTTACCCAATGGCTTGCCTCATTTTATTATATTATATACATTGCACTAAAGTACAAGTCAGAAATAATTGAGTCTTTTTTTTTGTAGAAAACAGAATTTTCTGTTAAATTAAATTTAAATTTAATCCTACAGGCTAATATTTGCCATTTCCAAAAGAGAGGGTATACTTTTTTCTTTCTTTCTATTTTATTTTATTTTATTTTATTTTATTTTATTTTATTTTTTTATGTTCTGAGGCAAACATATAATAATACAATTGGGAAGAAGAACTCTGGTTCTAAATCTTTTTCTTTTTCTTCTTAATTAGGATAAATTATCCTTTTCTATTTTATTTTTTAAGTCTTTATTTAAATTCAGGTTAATTAACATACACTGTAATATTAGTTGCAGGTGTAATTTAGTAACTCAACATTTGCATCACCAGTGCTCATCAAAAGTGCCTTCCTTAATCCCCATCCCTCCCCACCCCATCCCCCCGCCCCCCCACCTCCTATCTTATAACCATCAGTTCTACAGTTAAGAGTCCGTTCCTTGGTTTGTCTGTCTGTCTGTCTGTCTGTCTCTCTCTCTCTCTCTCTTTTTCCCTTTGCTCATTTGTTTTGTTTCTTAAATTCCATATATGAGTGAAATCATATAGTATTTTCCCTTCTCTGACTGACTGAATTCCCCATCAAATTTACCAATGTGTGTCCTTTTGTAAAACTGTATTACAAAACATGCAAAATGACAATAATAACAGGAGAAATCTGTAAATTTAACCTGTAAGATTAAATTTTAATGAAGTAAATTTTAATAAAATTTTCATATGATCCTACCACATTATGGGACAAGCGTGGATGTTCAAGGAATATCAACTATTCTTATTATCTGGAAGCTGCATTTTACCACACTAAGAATTGAATTTCTACTCTAGTCTTAGAGTTACTCTGTTTCATGAGTGCACTGACCACATAACTAGTTCGTTCTCTTAGTATTATTAAATTAAAGGTGGTTGGTGTTTTTAAGAAACTATTAGGCAGAAAATGAGAGATCCATTGGTCTACCTTCCCATCATTGAGGAGCAATAAATGTTAGCTATCTAGGGAAAAAAAAAAGTTTTTCTTCACAAAGATGCTCATCATGGATAGGTACAACATAAATAAATTCCTCCAAACTATAGTTTTCAATATTTTATTATACTTGCAATACACTGGAAGTGATGACTTATTTCGTGATTCTTAATTCTAACTAAAATCTCTTCTTTTTATTTGAAATCTTTTGGTTTGGTTTGGTTTGGTTTTTCATTTTCTTTTCTTCTCTTTTTTTTTCTTTTCTTTTTTTATCCTTATTTTGCTGCTTTATTATGGCCTTGGAAAACAAATACTCTGACCAAGATTGGCTTCACATTCCCCTCAGCTTGACTAAACTTTAGACAGACTTCCTCCTGACATTGGCCCTAACCTCCCTTTTTCCTAAGAGCATTTACTTTAGAAAACTTGTAATTGTACATTATTATTATATTATATTAATTTATTTAGTTATTGCCCATCTAAGATGTCAATCTCTTGAAGAGCTTCTTGCCAGTTTTGTAACCCAAGAATGTCTTTCTCAGGAACCTGGGAGCCATCTCTTATTTTTTTTTTTTTTTTTTTTATTTTCCATGGGAAATGTTGGTAGCAGGACTCATATTGGAATGGGGGCCATCTCTTTGAAATGTAAATATCAAGGAAGGTAGTGTCCCTATCTGTGGGAGGGTCAGAGCCCAACTTCCTCAGGCACTAATTAGCAAACACTGATGGCATAATCATAGGAACAAACATTTGCAAACTGAGGAATAACTGGATGTGCTACACATATTCCATAGATCAACCTCCCCTAATGTCTTCCAGTACTTTTCCACAAGCTCACCCAGTGCTTAGAGCCCCCTCCCTTTGTTTCAACAGAGTTCAAAGTGCTAGACTCTCTTCCCTATAAGAGTTACCTTGACTAAAGTCCATCTTGCCTGTTTAATTTTGTCTTATAAGATTTTTGCTTTGATAACTCACTTCACTGCTGAGAAACAAAGATAGAATTGTTAATCATATCACATTATAGCATTTTGTAAAGTCAAAGAGCTTAAAATACTCTGTCATTTACTCACAAGCGTTTAATCCCATCTCTATTATTCATTCTTCCACCTTTTCCAGTTTTAACTTACCCTTTTTAAATCCAGGTGGCTGAGGCAAGACGCAGGATTCTAAGGAGGAACTGTTCATTACAGAATAAAAAGACTGACACCTGAATCATTAAATATTCGAATCTAGTATTCCTTTCTAATTATACTTAGCTTTGCCTTCCATGGCCTAATTTATCAGTTGTTTTTTTTTAATTCCTGGAGCCAGTTCTTCCTTATTCTATATTTGAATTTTTACTTGCTCTATTGCCATTCATTATTTGGTTCTGTAATATCAGTGAATTCTTTTGGACTTCAAATTATGAGCTCACTTAATTCATCACTTACTGAGTTAAAATTAGCTTGATCTTGATTCCTTTATTCAAGCTGTCCACAAAGATATGAGAAAGAATCTACTTCAAATTGATGACTTCTCTGATCGGGTCTGGCAGATATGGCAAATATTAGGTATTGCCACATACTTTGTAGAGATGATCTCATTTAATTCTCCCAGGACTCTATGAAGTGGATGATATTTTCCCCATTATTCAGATGAGGAAAATGAGGCCCAGGAATACACACTTGTCTAAAGTACAAGAACCGGCCTTGAAGATAAACTTATTTTCTACCATAGGCCATGCTTCTAATCAACTCAAGACACTGTCTCTCTTCTTTCCATCCTTTTTTCCCCTTTATTTCCATTTCTTTTCTACTATCTGGTGTGTTTCCTTTCTCTTTCCTTATCATTTTGGAGGCTGGGGGAGACAACAAGGAATTGGGTAGAGACCTTGCTTTCAAATACTGCATAGGCTCCTCCTTCATTTTATCACAGTGCTATGTATGCATTTAACATTTACTGGATATTTTAAATAAAGGAACAAATAAAACATATGAACCCCCATGTAACCTAAAGAGAGGATCAGTTTTCCCATCCCATTATTCTACTTACACATACAAAAATATATCAAGTATCCTCTAATTTTTATTTTAGATATTTTAGAACTCTAACAAGTCAGCTCTTATTTAGAACAACTTTATTCTATAATCTGATACCTTCATCTTATATTACAAAGATTTTAGGAACATATTTTAGACTTTAAGTAATGGGTGATACGTGGAAGATTTTCAGAAGGGTTTGGTGGGGAAAATATACCTTTGCACAGTTTATGCCTGATGGACAACTTAAAAATTGCTTTTTGGAAGTAATTGACAGCAGGAAATAAAAAATGCAGAGTTCACACATGAAAACAAGTCAACCAAATAAACCAAGAAAAATGTTTGCTTTTCCAATAAATCATAGAGAATTAAGCTCTTGAATGAATCTGGGGGAAAAAATGGCATGGTTGAAACAGAAAAGGAATATGGTAAATAGAATTAATCAAGCAACTAATTTAGTTACTTGCACAGGGGGATTTTTTTGAAGTGTTAAATATTAGCATTGTAATGAACTTTTTATTTTGAAGTTCAATGGTTTCTTAGAAATGTAAATGAAAGGAATATAATTATGCATAAGAAACTTCATTATATATTAAATTAGGAAAAATTAATTGCTCTGTTGAGGAAAAATCTCCTAAAAGCAGTAAATAAGTAATGCTTCACTTTAAAAAGGATCTGAGATTTAATGCTTTGTGTTTTTATTTCCTCAGTTAGATGGATTTTACTTAGAATAATCTTTTCAAAATCATTAGCACATTTGCTATGGTAATTACTCTCAAGTCATTGTTTATCTGAAACAATTCAGCTGTCTAAATTAACATTACTTCTGCCTTTTTAGAGCCTTGTAAAAATAAAACCATCTAACTTTATTCATTTATAAGGTATGGAATATCTGATTGTACTTTATTTTCTCACATTTTGCTTTCATTAAAGTTTAACTACATCCAGCCTTACAGCATCAGTTCCTCTCTATATTTTGAGTAAGCAGTGTTGCTCTGGAGACTTCTCAAGGGCATAGATTCACAGCAATTTTGGATTGATTTCTATGATTCCTGATTTGTTGTATTGTTAGAGTTAAAAAATACAAAGAGGTGTGAAGACACAAGATTGTTTCCATCTTCAAGTATTTGACTGCTGATAGCTTCTCTCAAATGTAACACTGAAAATGGATGGGGCAAGAAAAGGAAGCCTTGCCTCTTAAACAGTACATAAATGTAATATTTGCAATCTGTTGAGTGCAAATTCACTGCCAACAATTGGGTTAATCACTTTGGATGTGTGTTCTCATTTACTTCTTCCAGCACACTCAGTACGATTATTTCTTTCAATATTTACTATACTTATTTTATGAACGAATAAAAAGGAGGTTCAGAATGGAATGAGAATCTACCAACAGTGACACAATTAGCATATTAGTTAATAACCATATTTAGCCACAGATAACAAATCTGGAAAACAGTGGCTTAAAACAGACTTTATTTTTCTTACCCAGAGGTTTGGAAGTAGGCATTTCAGATTAGGGTGGCGATTCCATGAGACTGTCAGGGTTCTGACAGAAATCTGAGTCCTCAATTGCCAAAAGACTGACCTAGAACTTGGGGCCAAGTTTGTCAAAGTCTAATCTAGAGCTCTTAGTTGCTATATTATGGCACATCATCTGGATTTCCTGAGATTCAGACAAATGAAAAACTTGAATAGCTCGTAGTAGGACTTAATAAACACTAAATGTTCCATTAGGAAAATCTTATAAAAACATGGTGGGAACATAATGTACCTGAAGAATGTCTTTTTTTATTTCTTATAATTGCAAACTTATAAAACATTTATAATATGGCACGCATAACCCTACTGAAAACATCATGTTGAAATTTTAAGGATGTGAGAAATGTGTTCTGTAGGTGTAGGAGACAATTACCTTTGTGTGCTTGATTCAAGTTCAAGACCACTGTAGATGAATTAATTTATTTTGATCTCCATTGTCCCATTTTTATAGAGATGTAAGCCTTTCTGTGCAGAATTGCAAGGAGCAAGGTAATTTTAGATGCTTACATTTATTCTAATTTATCTTTTATTTTCTTTGACCTATAAACTCATATACATTAAGAAAAGAATCAGTTGTGTTTTTTAGGAAGCTGGCAGTTTAGAAAATCTATTGAGGTGCTTTTATCTTTCAAAAGAAATAAAGCAAGTATGTTAATGAATGTCACCAATCTAAACCCTGTTTTTTTTAAATTAATCTCAAACACATGTTAAAAATGAATAATGTATTCTGTTTATTAACTTATACCACAAATACTGACAAAATTTGTATTCTGGTCCAGGTAAGAGTATTATATTCTTAAAGACAGATTTTTTTTAAATTCTTAATGTTTATTTACTTTTGAGACAGGGAGAGACAAAGCATGAATGGGGGAGGGTGAGAGAGAAGGAGACACAGAATCTGAAGCAGGCTCCAAGCTCTGAGCTGTCAGCACACAGCCTGACACAGGGCTCGAACTCACAGATCATGAGATCGTGACCCGAGCCAAAGTCACAAGCTCAACTGATGAACCACCCAGGCACCCCTTATAGACAGATTCTAAGTGCCAGTTGTAAGTTCTTGCTTTATTCATATATGAAATTCAGCTTTGCTTATAAAATAGACTGCAAGAGCCTTTATGCTAGAATCATCCCATGCTTATCATAGGAATTCATTATATTAATATAAAATATGTATAAATTAATAATTTGCATTTTAAAAGAATTCATGACAGATTATTTAAATTGTCAAATTGTATAATATTAACAGATGCACAGGATAGCCTAGTTAATATAACATGATTTCTATTTAGTACAATTTAAGTTATCATGCATTCACCTGATATTTAATTATGTTTTAGTATATTCTATATATGTTTATGTACTTATCTTACTAATCTTTTTTTTTTTCTTTTTTACATTTCTGGAAGAGCAGTTCACTTACATAGAATGAAATTACCTTAGATTTTATTATTATGGTTTAGCTTAAAAACAGCACTATTTAACTCTTTTTTATTTGTTTCAAATTAGTAGATCAGACAATTAGAAGCAAGATACCCATCTATCTGTGGCTTACAATACTGGAAAGAATTAGCCATTGCTTGTCCTATAAATAAATAGACTGAGGGTTTATGATAAATACCCTAATGCTGTAGTGAGGTCCCTTAATTTGAGCACAGAACATAGTTTTAGCTAAAACCCTTTCTAGTAACAAAAGCTTCATGTTAATAAAACTGCAATTAAACTTCTGGCATCTCCCAGGTGAAAAAATTTAATCTTTTTACAAAATAAAAAAGGAAAAGAAAATATTTCCAGTAATTGGGGGAGGGTTAAATGTAATAAACAGCTGATGAATTATTCAATACATGTATTCAATACAGTAATCATTCAGATTACTGGCAAATCTAGAGAATTTAATAAGCTTCTCTAATTGACTTTCATGCCAAATTACATTATTTTTTTCTACGTTGTTATTGAAAAGTGCTTGTTAGCAAAATGCTGAGTTTCGACAAATAAGTACAACAGCATGACCACTCCCATGTTAAAGATATAAAAACGTTTATAGGCATCTGGGTGGCTTGGTGGTTAAGCATCCAACTCGAGATTTCGGCTCAGGTCATGATCTCGGCTCAGGTCATGACTGCACAGTTCATAAGTTCGAACCCCACATTGGACTCCATGCTGGCAGTGTGGAGCCTGCTCGGGATTCTATCTCTGTTCTTCCCCAGCTCTCTGTCTCTCTCTCTGTCTCTCTCTCTCAGAGTAAATAAACTTTCAAAAAAAGATGTAAAAAAGTTCTAATACTTTCCTTATATCTTATGAGCATGTTTACTTATACAATGGTCAAATTAGGCAAATCATTCTCAATTCCAAATGAGTAAAGGGATATACAAACCTGAGCTGGATTCACTCAACAGAATTATATTGGGAGGAGAGAATATCTGTGCAGGCTGACCTTACGTAGACAGTCTCCACGTCTGACCGAGTTGGGAAAGGAAAAGTAATGGTGTGAAGGACAGTGCAAACTATGCTTTCATAGAATCTTACAAAGCTAAATCTTGGCCATCCTCCTCTCTTATTACTGGCTTTCCTTTGTGTCCAACATAATAAAGTCAAACTTTGAGTTGGCATCCTTAAGAATTTGCTAACTGTGCCTAGACTGTACATAGCAGCACAGGCCTAGTACTAAGATGTTCTACAGTTAAAATAAACGAAAAATCAGCTGAAAATGTGATTTCTTAGCTAATGAACAAATGCGGTTTTAATCTGTCCCCTCATTCTTCACTCTACTACAGGCTTTGTTCTCACACTGTTATAAATAGTGTACTTCTTTTTAATTTTAAAATTTTTGTCCAGCTTTATTGAGATATAATTAACAAACAACACCACGTAACTTTAAGGTGTATAACATAATCATTCGACATCTGCATATTGTGAAATGATTACCACAATAAAGATAGTTAACATATCGTCACCTCACATAGTCACCATTTGTGTGTGTGTGTGTGTGTGTGGTGAGAACATTAACTCTCTCAACATATTTCAAGTATACAATATGTTATATATTATACACCCAGAACCTATTCCTCTTGTAATTGAAAGTATGTATACTTTGACCTACAACTCCTCATTTCTCCCATGCCCGAGCCACTGGAGGCAACCACCAATCTATTCTCTGTTTCTGAGTTTGATTTGTTTAGATTCCACCTATAAATGAGATCATACAGTAATTTGTCTTTGATTTATTTCACTTAACAATAATACCCACAAATTTCATCCATGTTGTCACACATGTGAGGATCTCAGTGTATATATATATATATATATATATATATATATATGTGTGTGTGTGTGTGTGTGTGTGTGTATGTGTGTGTATACACATATATATACATATATGTATGTATACATATGTATACATATATATACATATGTGTATACACACACATACACACACACACATATATACACATATATATATAAATGTACATGCACACACTACATTTTCATGATCTATTCATCCATTCATGGACAGTTAGGTTGTTTCCATGTCTTGGCTATCGCGAATAATGCTGCAATGACCATGGGAGCACGTAGAGAGTCTATTTTAGAGGAAGGATCGTGTGTTGTTTAATAGCAGGAACACTTAAACCAGGTTTCTTGGTGAAAGTGTTTACTCTGGCTTCTACCATGTAATATGGTTAAGTTATTTATTCACTTTTCTCCCACTTAGGCCCATAGCTACCTGGACAACCATAGTTATAGAAAATGAGTTTTAGGGACCCATTAATATTCTACGGGTCTGAGCGTTTCTTATAAAACAAACAAACCTACAACCATATACGTCTACTCTTAGATACCTACTTAATAAAAACTAAAATGTGTTTAAAATAATCATATGTCTGAATATTCAGAGAAGCTGCACTTGTAATAACCAAAAACTCTAAAACAAACTAAATGTCCATGAAAGGTTCATGGATAAACGAATCGATCATTCTGTGTAAGGGATACTACTCAGAAATAAGGGAAAAACTACTTATTCATGTAGTAGTGTGTATATATCACAAGATACGCTAAATAAAAGAAGTTGAAACAAACAAGTACATATTGTATGATTCCATTTATTTGAAATTCTAGAACAGTCAAAACTAATTTATTAATGACTTAATAAGTTTTCTGGTAAGATGCAATAAAGGAGCCATGAGCAGGGAAAAGCTGTATCAAGATCAGGAGTATCAGGACATATATGTTGGAAAACCAAAAATATTGTGTTATTTGGCAAAAAAAGTATAGTTTTTGCTTTAAAATTTTTTTTAAATATCCTTTGGTAAATCTGTTTACAAACTTGATTTTTCTTTCTTGCTTTAGTCAAATGTAATGCTTGCTTCAGGGGGGAAAAAATCTCCTGTAATTGAAGACTAGGCATTTATCTGTCAAGACAACAATACTGAGTATGTTGTGTGGCTCTTCTGCATGAATATTTACAAACCTCAACAAGGCAGAGCATTAAAATAGTGACATGAGAGCCTCCCATTGTTTAACTGAATTAGCAACTTTACCAAAAGCAGTGGTAGAGTTTCCATAAAATTCAAAATAACAGATATGAATGTTCTAATAGATATTTGTGGGTTAATTTAAATACAGCTTTGAGAATAACAAAGGGACTTTTTTTTGTTTTTAATGCAAAAAGAATTTGTGAAACTCTAATGGCTTATTAAAGGGGAATAAATGACTTAGAAGGAAGGAAACTTGCTTTCCATTCTGTCTCCAATAATTTGGATTAGTCACCTACGTTGTAAGGAATATATTCCCCTTTGCCACCCCTTTGCCATCCACCTATTCCATGTTCAGATGTCATCATGTTGCTTATAGGCCTGGTGATTGGGGAAACAAAACAAAACAAAACAAAAACTTCTTGACTTGAGGAGTATATTTTATATTTTATTTATTTATTTTTTATTTTTAAAAGTTTATTTATTTATTTTGAGAGAGACAGAGACAGCACGAGTGAGGCAGGGGCAGAAAGAGGGAGAGAGAGAATCCGAAGCAGTCTCCAGAGCCCAACAGGGGGCTTGAACTCACAAACCATGAGATCATGACCTGAATTGAGATCAAGAGTTGGACTCTTAACCAACTGAGTCACCCAGGTGCCCCTTAAGGGGTATATTTTAAACAATAATAATAATGAAAATAATAGCTTTTTTATTATTTCAAGCTTTTACGTTCTAAGCACTCTGCAATAAAGCTTTTGAACATGAATTATATTATTTAAAAAGCAAATTCTCTGGAGACAAAACTATGAGGAATCTCAGACTCTGAGAAATAAGTGATTTTCTCCAAATCCAAAGCCAGAAGAAAGAGGCGGAGCCTGACCTCACATCTGTGTTTGTCTTGCTACAAGCCTCTTATAATAACTGCATTTTCAGCCTCCCTGGGCTTCCGCTGGATCCACAGTAGCAAGCAGTCCATCATTTGGGTTCTTCCTCTGACTGGTGGGGAATATGGCTGCTCAGCTCTCTTGGTGCTTAGAATTCACCTGGACACTGATTAACTTGTGATTAACTTGGCCACTTGCCCATTTATTTCATTCTGCTCCTCAACTTTAGTAGCTAAATGGCCCCTGCCAAAGCCGTAGGGCTCACAGTGCTATGGCCAATGGACATCCCAACTGAATCTCCTTTGGAAATGGTCCTATAGACTTTTGGTAATTCTCAGTTACCATTCATCTCTACAGATACTCCTGAAGTTTCTGTGGATGCCTTCAAGGTCCTAGTATCCTTAGTTCCCCAGGGTTGCTTGTTTCTTCCAATGACCAACTAGGAGATAGTTTCTGTGAGTTGTTTCCCTTTTTTGTAAAATGACATGACCATTATCTATGCCTCTACATCGAAAAAGGTGCTCTGAGAATGCGTAAGTTGATGTATGCAAAAACTTTTTGAAGTTTTTAACATCTTTAATGTTCTCCTCTCTCAATTGAAGAGGATTGGACTAGATCATCTCCAAAGTTCCCATGGATCAATGATTCTGTGATCTCTAAGTTATGAGCTTCCTGTTCAAAATCCTGATTTGGACTTCAAATGCCTCTGTTTATGCTGAGGCAGACTCTAGTAAGCATTCCATAAATTAATGAGTGCTTAGAATGAACTTAAAAGCACTCGGAAGGCTAATTTCTCAACTCTTACTTGGGTTGCCTTATTTTAAAGGTCTTCTGATTTTCCTGAAGGGAGTCTCAGTAGACCACTGTAGCTCACTTTTAAAGACATCGGGCCACTAAGAAGTTTTAGATGATAGAGAATTTCTCTTATTTCCTTGGTCTGAGCTGTACCTATTGCCTCAAGAAATTTCAAATTGGCTTATGATGGCTATTGTAAAAAGGTCTGTTCAGTTCATCCAATCCCAAATTGAACATTTTTAATTCTAAAACAAATTTGGGGTATTAAATGACAGCAGTAATGTTCACAGCTGAACTATTGAGGGTGAAATGACTCAGAATACCTTCTAACATTTTGGTACATTGGCCATGTTTCAATCTGTAGGATATTTGGTTTATGTGCAAACAAAACTGTTCTATTTTTGCCTTCGATTTACAACTAAAAAATCTTACCCTCCAATTCAGTGTACTTAACATTCAGTATTCCATTATAAAATATTAAATTTTTATGGAGAATTTTTATAGCGGAATCACCTTACCACTTTCAAATAAGTAAGGAGTAAAAAGCTAGCAAAATGTAAGATTCTTGGAAGTCACGTCTTTGAACACTCTGCCTCGCCTTTTTTAGCTGTAGTAGAAGTGATGATCTTCCCACAAATAAAGCTGCTAAGTATAAAAATATCTACATTTCTTTACTGAATATTAGTGTTTAATTTCTTGTTTTCAATTGAGAAAGAGATAGTTAATTGTTATTGAACTTTTTAATGGAACTTTAATTTTTGATGGCTCCATTGCCACATTTACCTCATGATAAATAGAATTTGGTAGCTACTGATTGCTTCATGTTTACAAAAATGTTCACTGGCTTTGGTTCTCAGACTAAATTACCATTTAAAATATATTTAATTCCATAATTAAATCTTTCATGTGTCATTTTAATTCAAAACATAGGACTTATTAATGTAAGATTGCAAACGGAGACAGAATTAGGAATAGGAAATACTTTACAAGAGGAATGCTTTCTAAAATCGATCACATGATACATATTTTCCTAACAACGTGTTAGCATCTCTATTACCCTCTTTCACATGGACTGGAGATGTAAGATTCAATTGTGACATCCCCTGTTTGATTGATGAACGCATCTGAACTACATGAACTAATGATGGCTTCTATTTATTGGACATGTAAATGTACTAGAAAATCACATTATCTTTTATTATTATGTCAGTTCCTCAAAATAGGTAGGCTTGTATCTCTTTTCAGATGGAAAAACAGAGAGGGATAAAAATTAAGTACCTGATAAAAGGATTTTATCACCTAGTAAGAAGCAGAGGTGCACTTTATGCGCACATTCGCCCAAAGCCAAACCTCTGTTTTTCCTCTACCTGGCCTCTGTTGCCTTTCTAGGATTTATCCCTAACTTCTATAAAGAAATAAAGCCCATTTATCTAAGCAACAGCTGTTGTTTCTGTGCAGCCCCTCTGACGGATAAAGAAAACCAAACCGTGGGGAGTAATGACAAACTTACCTTCAAAATGCAGTGAAAAGTCTCAAGAGTCAGCTTGGTTCAAATGCTGGCTCTGCCTTTTAATGTGCTTTGTGATGATGTACAAGATTCAGAAGCCCAAAGCCCTAAGTCTTCCCATACACAGACCTGAAAAATAAGGTTAAATGAGCCTGTAAAAACAGAGATTATGGTCGGTAATGAAAACTATACCCATCTTCTTCTTCTGACTCTTCTCTAACTACCTCGCACCCTCCTCTTTCTCCTTTAAATGTATGGGTAATCGAGTAGGTCCAGGAACGAATGGCAGCTTCAGTTCTGTTTCGTGATGTTGGGGAAGTCACAGCCTGCCAGCATGTCTGTTTTGACATCTGTAAAACCAGAATAATAGCCTACAACTGCACACCATACTGTGAAGACAAACGCAGTAACACCCACAAAGCAGACTGAGCTCAGGGGAAGGCAGGAACCCTGTGCAATAAAAAGTAATGGCAGCAACCGCATTTAAAACTTTTATTTCCAAGATATTCACTAAGGAGATTTGAAAACCTGCTGTTCGGGACGTAGTGTCCTTTCATGAGAAACAAACGTCTGCCCGTATTCATTCACGTCCAGGTCAGCAAAGGATGGCTGTAGTTTAATATACTTGTTGCACCCTCTGTAGATTAACAAGGAGCCATTGGGAAAATAAACTGTGTGGTAATGGTGCTGGCAGGAAATTCAAAAAGCAAAACAAACAAAAACAGCAACCCCCCCCCAGGCCCATTCTGTGCAGTTATCTTTCAGCTGACAGCATGTTTTACTGTGAATTTTATTGGCTTTACCCTAAGCTAGCTTTAACCACCTTAATTGGGAGATTGTGCCAGCATCTTAGATGTCACTTTGCCCGACAACAGGTGTTCCTAATACGCCATGCCATAAGTCCCCCGGTGTCACATTCGATCGGATCTACTCTTTCCACGGAGCTCGGTAATTAGAAATTGTGCAACATTTCACACTTGATTTGAGATTTAGAGTTTTCAACATTCTCCCAGAGGAGTACTGTCAGGAATAGAACGCTTTCAGATGAAATCGTTTGCTTAAAACAATGCATGCAAAAGCATGAGACACATTGATTAAGGGCAAGCGTTTTTACATTTCTTTAGTTTTAGAAATGCCTCAGCTCTCATTGCTCGGCATGGCTGTCGACGTTATAAATGACCATGAATATATCAGCAAGCCTTTCTCCTGCTCTTGCTCAGTGCCCCTGACAGGTTCTGGGGAATGCTAAACTGTTACAGGAGACACATTTGCAGCTCAGCCCGGGGAATGCAGCCAAGCAATGGGAGTGTGCTGGGGAGGACTTTTGTCTGGGTGTCACTCTTTGATTGAAAAAGAGCACATAGCAATGACCTTCTAACTGTCCTGGCAATGAAAGAATTACCTGGTGTGAGGAGAGTTAGTAAAATATTCCTTTTAAAAGTTAGAGCAATATAATAGCAGAGTAGAAAAGGGGGACTAAAATTAGAGAGAAAAGAGGCCAGTCTTTCAGGAGAACGCTTTGTCCCTTTCAGAATAAAATCTTTTAAAAACACACATCAGTAATCCACCCAAGTCAAACACCACCCATTGTTCAATGCCTTACAGCCTCAATGGGCCTTTTTTTATTGTTCTCCCCCCCCCCCGCCGCCCCCGTCAGATTTGATACTGATTTTTTTCTCCCAGTCACATTTGATACAGATTTGACACTGACTTGCCTGTAGAATCTGGTTTTCTTGTTTCAGAAAACTAATGAAAAGTGATAATAAAAAGCAGAATCCTATTTATGAGGCTTGTCCCATTCAGAGTTTTCATGGTGTCTCACACTCAGTAAGTCTTTGGGGGGCGGTGCTGCTGCTCTCCCAGGGAGACAGACTCCTGGCTTCTCTCATGCCTTCCATGCACCATCCTTCAGAGCACTGTGGGGCTAATCCTCCAAAAGATTGTCTGACTCCCAATTACTTTCCAGATAAGGATGTTCAAGGGCTTCCTTGATCCAGTCCCCAATGCTTCACAGTCCCACCTCACCGCCCTCAAGCTTGCCTCCAAACATTCGTGCCACATGATTGCCTATCTCTGCCCTGCATTTCCAGTTTCTTTTGCTATACACTGTATCTGCAGTCCTTTGCCTTGTGTCCCCATCTCCATGTGTCTTTGTTGTCACTTACCCCACCTCTGCCCCTTAAGCCTAAATGAATTGCTATCTGTTCAGAAATCCCATACAATATATTCAGATGCTTCCTAAGTCATTTCATCACATCTTCTCCCGTGCATCATCATATACTGTATCATACGTAGGATAACGTAGTGCAATACGATATACACTATATAATACAAAATATCATATAAGATAATGTATTTGTGCCATATATTATGTTTCCTCAAGGTCTAGATTTAATTTGGGCTTATGCCTCCTCTATACAGCACCTCCTAGAGTCCACTGTATTCAGTGTGTACTGGATAACCTAAACAGACACCAAAAGGAATATCTTTATTCTCATTTCACTAATTCTCCCTTCGTTGGTACAATTTTCCTCTTGATTTGTTCACAAATCAAATCTTCTGGCTGAAAATGACAAGGTTGCAATGTGGTCTAGACAGAAGGCAAGAGTAAATAAATCCCAAAGAAACGTTGAGGTGTATTGTGGCAAAATGGTTGTTGAAACTGAAAGGCACCTGGATTAATTTAGCCCATTCTTCAAGGTACCAACTCCTCCAAGGAAACCTGCCCTGATCCCTCAGGAAATGTTGCCTTTACCCTGGAATTCTGTGGACCACACTATATAAAAATATCACAATTGTGTGGACATCAGCACTAACTCTCACAAAAACCGGGACTATATTTTTAAACCAATGTTGGTTAAGAAAGCAACAGATTTTCCACTATTTTGTTCTTATTTGGAAAACATGCCATTGCCTCCTGTCCACTCAAAATACTATGTAAATTCTGTTTTAGGATTTAACTAGACACACATCAATTAGCGAGTCTAAAACCAAATTGTAATCCTTTGCAACTCCAAATAGCCCACAAACAAAAGCTTTTAGAAAAAGAAGTTAGTCCTGTCATTTGAATTCTAACAGTCTCAGTCCTTTTTCATTCAACTTGTGAAATGTCTTTAATAATAAAATTCTGTTTGTGTCCCTTTCTTTATTTGTATCTTTTCATTTCAAGAGTAGTGCATATTATTTAAAGGATATCAGCTTTATCTTGATAGGTCTCAATTTTCTCATTTTCTACGTACACATCATGATACCACCTGCTTTTTTGGCTCCTGGCCATCTTTCAGCTGGTGGAAATTGACTTTCAGAGCATTTGTAAATGACAGAGTTCCCGCTCTATCTACCTCACTGTGCTATTGTGAGGATTACATTTGATAATGTGAAAGTGCTTTGAAACTAGAAAAGTCTTATACTAATCATATCATCTCTGAATTGTGGGTCATTTGAGACTGATGGCACAGTCTTAATGGTGCCAGAATCACCGACCTTTAGATCGGTTAATTCCGTGAAATTAAATAATGTGCTTTGTTTCAACATTTGACCCAGTTGTTCATAGCTGGGATATAAAGTGTTCTGAGGTGTGTGTGCATGTGCACGTGCACACATACAGGTTATATAGAGGAGGATGTTAACCTACTACAAAGTAAGTGCAACATAAAAAATCAATGTCAGTGATGACAACCTTATTTCTCAGTTGCTTAACCTGATCCAGGGCTCAAATTCAGATGGTACAATGACATAGATATGCCGGTTGTTAAATATTATGCTTTCATTTGAGTTAAAATTCTCCACTGCTTCCTCTTACTCCTTTCCCCTAGAACCCTGCCCCATTGCCAAGACAACTACTGTTCTGATTGGCCGGTGTCTTGATAAATATTTGATATTTGCCTTTTCCTAACTGTGTAAGTAGAAAAAAGGATGAAAGAGAAAACGAGATATGGGTTGCTCCTAACCTGGCTTGAACTTTACAGAGGAGGGAAAGAAAAGGGATGAGCTTCCTAACCAGGTCTTTTCTTCCTGATCTCTACATTTCTTATTTTCCGGTTCCCATTGCTGGAGATAGACCCTCCTGGACTGTTGCAGCACCCTAATTCTTTCTCTAGTCTCATAATATGTTCCAGTCTCCTCACGCGAACTGCCATTATGCATCGCTGGCATCTAAGGAGATATTGCCCTTCCTAGGTGCCTTTATTTACGCTCCAGGCATTCAGGGTGACACTCCTGTGTGTTCCCAGCGTGCCATAGTCTCATCCTAAAGTGTGTATCACTGTGTACTGTAATACATTGCCTTTTTACTTGTTTTTTATCCCCAAGACTGATCATTCCTTATCAAAGTTCTCCGGCACTCAGGGAATGATCCACAAATGAACGAATAAGTAGGCTTCATGTGTTGAGATTTAGTATACGAGACCATGTGTGACCATTAAATGCATTTGATCTTGGTTAATTCCTGTTTCAGGCACATAAACGGTGATACTCAGAGAGAGTATCACCATTACACAGAACAACTGTCTGGATTTGAGCGGAGTCTGTCTGAGTCCAAAATCTGTATCCTTGCAATGGCCTCACATTGCATTTCAAGTGAGGAATAAATCTTTCCTTTCCCACTGAGCCTCATAGCCCATGGGCGTTTGTGGTTCACCGAGCAGCCCCATTATTCTCTGACTCGGTTTTCTCCACTGAGATTTGAGAATTTTTTTAAACGATTTCTAAAGTTTATCCCATATGAATCTTTGCAACACAGATTCTGCTCTGTATCCAGCAATCAAATCAAAAGCCACTGAGGTTTGGGATTCTCCAGGCCATTTGTCAAAACGATTCTTGGGCTTGAATGCTTTATGCTCCAGTATTCTCTTTCTTTTGTTCTTTTTTGGGCCTGTGACATTTTTTAAGGCTTTACTCTTTGAAAACATTTTACAATTCCCATTGTTTGCGCAGATGTATCGCACAATAGAGTGGTGTGGTATCTGCCTTCCCAGCTCTTCCCCTTATCTGATCTTTCACATTGTGCCACACTTTTTTTTAAGTGTTTATTTATTTATTTATTTATTTGAGAGAGACAGAGACAGAGACAGTGCAAGTGGGGAAGGGGCAGAGAGAGAGGGAGAGAGAAAATCCTAAGCAGGCTCCACACTGCCAGCGCAGAGCCCAACACGGGACTTGAACTTACAAAACTGGGAGATCATGACCTGAACCAAAGTGAAGAGTCAGACACTTCAGTGACGAAACCACCCAGGCACCCCTGGTCTTAGTCTTCATCAAATTATCCAAGAGAAAGTTTTTTTTAGAAATGTAACTTGTACCTGGTGTGGTTTATAAATTGGTATTTCTTCTACTCTTCCTAAACATGTGACCTCTTTTTCAATGCCATGGAAAAGGCCCACAGACTTCAGGCAGGTGGGTGTGCCTGCCTAATATGTACCACAAGGCTGGTACCAACGGCTGCTCAGCCCTTCGTCCAGATCCTGGCCAACCCCCAGCTGGTAGCATCTCTTGGGTAAGTTACAGTTTTTTGAACACTTATGAGTTTTCTCATATGTTAAGAGGAAATAGAAATAATAATCACCTTCTTGGGTTGGTAGTAGAAATAAATGTACCTTACTTGACTTAGCCCTGAAGGAATTTTAGTAAACTGATTTTGTATGTAATTCTTTTAAAATAAGGAGATTTCAGTTAGAAATTAAAGAGAGAGGGGCGCCTGGGTGGCTCAGTCGGTTAAGCGTCCGACTTCGGCTCAGGTCATGATCTCGCGGTTTGTGAGTTCAAGCCCCGTGTCGGGCTCTGTGCTGATGGCTCAGAGCCTGGAGCCTGTTTCAGATTCTGTGTCTCCCTCTCTCTCTGACCCTCCCCTGTTCATGCTCTGTCTCTCCCTGTCTTAAAAATAAATAAACGTTAAAAAAAATTAAAGAGAGAGAGAGAATATAAATGGTTTTGAAAAAAAACTCTTGGCAATGCTAGTGTATTGTATTTTTCATCAGTTTCCAATGCATCCTAATGGTGTATGGGAAAGAATTCCCAGGATTCTTACTATCAATGTGTTTTTAAAAAGCAGGGAGTGGTTAGCAGAAAGGAAAAACAAATTCTCTTCTATAGACTCCAGAAAAGAGAACAACCCAGCCTACATCCCGACTTTAATCTGTGAAACCTGTCAGGCTTTGGCCATGTAAGATAATTAAGTCTTGTTGTTTTAAACAGTAAGCCTGTGGTAAGTTGTTACAGCAGCAAATGGAAAATGAATACACCTACCTTGTTTCACCCACCAGGAAGTATGCTTCATCTGAACAGGAACTGATCTAGTGGTCACCATATTTCTTGTGCCAAGGATAGTGATTGGTACATAGTAAATATTCACTAAATTGTTGATGAATTTCAATTAATAATTTTGGATTAATTAATCATTTTGTCAGATTCTACATAAAGACTTTCAAAAGAAAAATGCGTCAAATAATACCAGCTTACATTTTGTAATTCAACAAGCATCTTTCTCTGTTATTTGGTTTTATTTTAAGATAGAATATGAATGAAGTACATGGTGCATTTAGTATTATTTTTAATTTAAATATTGAGAAACTGAAGATCTGAGATGTGAAATAAACTTTGCTGCTTCAGGCAGGTGTAAAGGGGCAATCCTGTACTCCAAGTCTGGTATTTGGATTTCAAATCCTTCTGAGCATTTAGTGATTAATTAATTAATTTATATTCACATTCATCAATAATCGAGTGCTTAAGAACTGTGCAGCACACTAAGAACTAAAACAAAGTAAATAAATGACCCTGCCTCCATAATTCAGAACCTAGGAGCCAATACAGACATACAAATAATCACTCAACATAATAAGATAAAGCTCACAGTTAAAGAAGGCAGATTCAACACAGTTTTCAATGTCTCTCCAGTTACAGTCCCAAAATGGCAACACAGAAATAAAATATGGAAAAAACTAACAACGTCAAAGCAAAGTCAAAAGGACTGAGCACACAAGATTGCTCCGTCGTGTGTTTTCAGATAGAAGCGAATGAACAGAAGAGGTGACTCCTGTGTCTGGGCAGAAGTGGTCACAGCTCCAAGTGTTCAAGGAGATGGATCCAAAAATTAGGGAACTGCCAACAAATTCCTGCAGAGGGTCAGACCTGAAGCAGTCCAGGTACGACAGAGGAGGAACAAGACACAAGCTGAACACAGGGACACTAATCAAGAATCTGGACCTATCACAGTCTTCTTTTGCATACCTCCCCTGTTTCGAAGATACAAGACACTAAAGTATTGCACACGTGCTTTGACAGACAGCGTCGGTTCACTAAAACAGTACCTTTTCCCAATTCCTTTCTTCCTCTCCTGCCTTCACTCTTTAGCCTTAAAAAATTGCATACCTGCCCTTCCCGTTCTCTAAAGCATTTGGGGTAGCTTTGTGCAACCAGTTTGGCTGATGAATTCCAGCCAATAAGATCAGAGTGGAAACCTTTTGGAGATCTTTCTAAAAGGGTGTAATGTACGAAACAATGGCAGCATATTTACATGACAGGATACAGAGGAGAGAATTAAGAATACATTGTCCTGATATTGCTAAGCTTTTAAACCAATGACAGTAACTTTCTAGTTCTAGATTTCCTACTATGTGAAAAAAGTCACCCCTATTTTCTTAAGCCATATGTAGAAGTGTTTTCTGTTACTTGGAGGCAAAAATCATTCCTAAAATTTACATATACATAGATTTAGTAGAAACTCCAAAAGATATATGTATATGAAATCATGAAAGAGAAGAAAATGTTGAGCCAGTTCCTGAGCGGTGGACTCAGGAGCCCAGGTATAGATTAGCTTTGGACAGGAAGATTGAGGATGTCTGTTTTGCTAGGACAGAAAGGACAAGTTTGATGATGAATATAGGTTCAAAAAAGGGTTAAGGGAGGGACAGCATGCTGAGAAATCTTTTGCCAGAAAACCTGAATTTTACTCTGTAAAGTAGGATGCAAAGTTGTGTGTGTGTGTGTGTGTGTGTGTGCGTGAGAGAGAGAGAGAGAGAGAGAGCAGGCATGTGCCTGATGATAGATACTTGTTTGGTGGAGGGTTTGAGGAGTTAAAGGGAAAGTGACATTTGCAGCCACAGTTGAGGTGGCTAGGAATGGAAGCTGACTATAATCATGGAGATAGTTACAAGCATTGGAGACCCACCGTGACTGCATGGTGATGACTCAGAGGTAGAGCTTTGCACATAAGAGAGCTGACAGTGATAACCACAGGCACGTGTCAGAGGAGTCTATGGAGTACACCAGGAGGGGGAACAGGGATGTATAGTGTAGAATCAGGGACGTAGAAATCAATTGTTGCCATATTGTAGTTTTGAAACATTGAATAGGATATGTAAGTTCTTGAGTCTCTGGTTCTTCAACTATACAACAGGGCAGTAATGCCTACTTCAGAGGGTTATTATCTTGTCGCATGAGATAAATTTTATTAAAGGCTCAGTAGCAGACCTCACGTATGCAGCACTTTTCATTATCCTCTAAAAAAGAAAGCTGGAAACGCATGTGGTCCTGGCATGAGTCGGGTTTCAGTTAAGGTTAAGACTATCAGAAAAGAACCTCTAGTTTTTGGATTGTGCCATCAGATCGCTAGGAAAGAAATTTAGGATAAGTTATTGCAGCTTCCCCCAGCATCAGCTGGCTTTAAGACACTGGCTTACAAGCGGGAGAAACAAATGGAAATGTCTCTCAACTATGAAGTCTTAAAACAGATTCCCAATTAGAATTTCACGGTGAATTGCAATTGCATTTTTTTTTTTTTTTTTTTTTTTGCCTTTAGACATTTCATCGATACATTCTATCGCCTTGCCTGCTGGAAGATTTTCATCAAGGAGAAGATAACCTTTTAGATAGTTATAAGGGTGAGTCAAGAGATCAGCAATCAATGAATCACTCAGGCTTTGTAAATGACACGGCAGTTTCATGATCTCTAACCTTTATTGCACAATAGATATTTGTTAGGAAAAATAAATAAAAGAAAGAAAAACCATTGTGAAACTACCCTACTGGTTCACAGTGATAAAGCTACAAAGTATCGTGATTATTAAGATTAATAGAGATAAGATGACAACTTTCTGGTAACTCTGATGACTATTACATCAATTAATATTTTTTTTCATTTTTAATGTATTTGAACTTTCAAGCCTTGATTCATCTTGGATTGTGTCCAAAAATCGAAAGCCCACAGGAAATATTCTCCATGTTTATGTGAAATAACATGAGCTACACTACATTGTTCCATGTAATCCAGAAGCATTAAGAGGTATTAAAGTATCTGAATTTTAGTGTTCTTCTAGGGTTGAAATTTGTTTTTCTAGTAAGTAAGCAAGACATTTATTCTCTATTTCATGGATAACGGAATGACACATTTCAATCTGTGCACATTTTTACTGTACCTGAGAATTTTATTTTTTCCTCAAAGCCAAAATTGTCCTTTTTTTGAGGAAGAAAATGAAATATCTACTTGTTAGTCAAAATATAGTCAATTATTATTACAATTATTTTTTATTAAAATTTCCCAAGACATGCTGATATCTGAGAAGTCTGACATTTTGTTTAGTTAACACTTATAAAAGCCATTCAAAACAGAACTTTGAAAAACATTGAATCTCAGTCCAGAATTAAATGGGGTTTGGTAACATTTCTGGCCTTTGGTTATTCAACTAATCTAAGGGAGAAAGAGAATAAATCAATTCTTCTGTGGATAGGTATGGCCAAGCCAATCAATCACTGTTTCCAGTTTTCATGTTACAAGTTGTTAATACAAAGACACTAGAGACAGGTGCTCTGTATTTAAATATTACTCTGTGAGCATTATTTAAAAATAGATGTTAGTTGGGTTATTTTGAGTAATTTTAGGTTTATAGAAAAATACAGAATAGGCAAAGTATTCCCATGTTCCCCAACACCCTTCCTCTGGTTTCCTCTATTATTAACATCTTGCATTATTGTAGTACATCTGTTAATATTGGTGAGTACAAATGCATTATTATTCATTAAGATCCATAGTTTAAATTAAGGTTCATTCTTTATGTTTAACATCGTATAGGTCGTCTATTCTCTTCCCTTCAAATTCTGGGCATCTACATATCTTTTTAGTGTCTCCGTAGTTTTGCCTTATCTAGAATGTCAAATAGTTGGAATCATACACCACGTAGCATCATCAGATTGGCCTCTTTCACTTAACAATATGCACTTAAGTTTTCTCGTGTCTTGTGGGAGCTTGACGGCTCACTTTTTTATTGCTGAATAATATTCCTTGCATCGATGTGCCAAGTTTGTTTGTCCATTAATTTACTGACGAGCATCATGATTGCTTCCTAGTTTTGGCAATTATGAATGAAGCTGCTCTGCAGGCTGATATTCAGGTTTTTGAGTAATAAGTTTTCAACTCATATGGTTAAATATCATGGAACATGATTGCTAGGTCATATGGCAAAATGATACTACGTTTTGCCAGAAACTCTGCAAAACTGGGTTACAAAATGACTGTGCCATTTTGCGTTTCTGTCAGTAACGTACAACAGCTCGTTGCCCCACATCCTCACCAGCATTTGGTGTTGCCAGTGTTTTGGAATTTTGCCATTCTAACAGGCATGTAGTGGTATCTCACTGTTGGTTTAATTTGCAATTTCCTAATGACATATGATGTTAAGCATCTTTTCATATGCTTATTAGCCATCTGTTTATCTTCTCTAGTGAGACTTCTGTTCAGATATTTTGCCCATCTTTTAATTGGATAGAATTGCATTTTTAAATAAATATTTGATGCCTCAGGACAGACATAGACAAAGGCAATGATGCCGAAGCCAGCAAGATTTGACCAGGGGTAATGGAAGTCTGTGTCAATAAAAGGAGGTTTTTTAGCCATGGTATAATTTAAGTGAGAGCTGTTACCATGTCCATTCAGGTTCTGTCAGGTGTAAGAAGACGTATTCTCAAGTACATTCCAGTTGTTGGAATGGAGAGATTGACCCATTTTTCTCTTGCTATAATCAAACATTTCAGTGTTTAATATTCAAATCACTCCTCTTGCTTTAATGAACAACGCTATGTTAAGAATTCTTTCATTTATCTTACAAGTATCTCTTAAATTGCTACTGTGTGCTAAGTACAGTTTTAGGTTGAGAAACTGTAGTGATGAATCAGACAAATGTCCCTCAGTTGGAGGAACTTACTGTAAATTTGGAAGAGTCAGACAATTAAGTAAGTGCATAAAAAATAAGACAGTTTTAAAGGAAGAAAATTAAAACAAGAGGATGAATAAAATAAGATAGGATTAGTGAGATAGAGGCTGATTAGAAGGGGCGTCAGATCAGAGAAGGAGCCTCTGAGAAAGAGACATTTGAACCAAACCTAGGTTAGGAATCAGAGGTGGGCAGATGGTGGTGATAGGTGTAGGTCTGGGCTGGAAGAGTGCTTTCCAAACCTGAAGGAAGAACAAGTGGGAAAGCCACGAGGTAGAGCCGAACTTGGCCTATTTGAGAAATAGAAAGCCAGTATAGCTGAAGCGCGATGAATGAACTGAGTGAACTCTAGGGACACCTTGCCCAACTGCTGATGGTTTTCAGGAAAACAAACGAACAAACAAAAGCACATGAAAACATTTCAGCTACAAAATAAAATCTTGTACTACTGCTAAATTAAAACTTCAGAGGAATTAAGCAATGAAAAGTTTATAGTATCACTCTCCAATAGGCAATTCGATATTAAAACAATAAATACCAAACCATAAATAAGTATATGAAAGTCTAACTCAATTCTGATGTTTCCCTGGATGGCTATTATGGCACACACTAAAATATTACCCAACCTGTGTTTCTCACCTCCATTCCTATTAATATAACCTAAAATTTGTTGGAGATTGCAAGGTCCCAGCTTGCTATTTCAGTAGCTCTTACCACGGAGAATTGCCATATGACACAGAGAATAACAGTAAGTCATCAACAAAATTCAGATGGTAAATTGTGGGAAATCTGTTGATTTCCTGATAAAAGAGCAAGAACAGAAGAGATTGCCTTCACTCCCATACCCCTTGAGTCCTGCCTTGAGGACTTTCTTGGTGTATCCATCTGTAGCAGCTATGTTGCAATCATTCAGCTACAAGCCAGGTTCTCTGATAACACCACAGTGCAAATGAACCTAGACAAGCAACAACAGTTACTGAGTTACTCAGCTACTGGTTAGCTGAGAAAGCAGTATATGGCTTCAATGTAGTCAGGCTTTCTGTCTCTGTCGCTCATACATGTTCCTAATTGCTAGAACTATTTGATGATTTCTTCTCTAATCAAATAGCAAAGGATCACTTTTACTTTGAGGGGCGTGGATACACTCTGTACTTGTGCTCAGTATAGTCACCCCGACTTCAAAGAGCGCAAACAGGAGGAAGCCACATGCACTGAGCTCTTACCAGGATCCAGGGGAAGCTCTTAAAGCCAGATGTATTTATCACTTCAGCATCACTATGAAGCTGGTGCTCTTAACATTCACAGTTTATAGGTAAGGAATCAGAAGTTCAGAAATGCAAAGTAACCAGTCCACAGCCAAACACCTCATGAGTGGCAGAGTCAGGGTCTGAACCCAGGTTCCAGGGCCCCTGGCTCTAATCATTCTGTAGGACTGTCTCCTAGAATTAATGAGCCATTTCTTTACATAAGATTCAGTGGCCCAGACCAATGAGACTTTATGTACAAATTCTGATTCCTTCAGAGTTGATATGAAAAAGGATAAATTCAAAGTGACTCTACATGTACATATGGTACATGTACATGTAATCTACTTGTACATATTAAGGTTTAGTATTTATATATATGTTTTTATCATGGTCTTTATAATGAGTAGTTAATAGTCTCGCAGGGGAAAAAGTGGACTCAAATAGCAGTCTTGATGGAGTGCCAAGCATTAGCCTCACTTGAATTAAAATGGCTAAGTAATATATATATTTTCTTTTAGAAAGCAATTTTAAAGAAAACACTGGCAGATTGTTATGAGATGAAATTAGAGAATAGTCTGCTAATAAAGGCCATTGAACAGTGTGTGTTTCTGTTTGTTTTGGAAACTGAGAAAACGTTTGTACACGGTCATCGCAGCTGTTCAATGTCCTTCTTGAGCTAGAGGTTCCCTGTTGTTGTGGCATAATTACAGAGCCCTGTGTGCCCAAGAACCTCAAAACAATCTGCATTTCAAAGGAGCTCAAGAGCCCAGCAATCTGTCAGTTCAAGCCCATACACTATTCAAAGAAGAAATTTGACAGTAAAAAGTCTTTACACAAATAAGAAAATTGAGTTACAATAAAGTTAAGAGAATTAGTTCATGTTTCACATGTTATTCTGTTACATGGATTTTAAGAGGAAGGCATCTATTTAACCATTAATACTCATTAACGAAATTTCTCATGAGTGTATGAAGGCAATTAATAATGGCATTATTGTACCCCTAAGAGCCCTTCCTATTGCTTTTATATTACCGGAAACAATGCCAATACATATCTTTACAGTTGTGTTGATGGTGGTACAAAGTACTCTTTTTATGGAGAATACAAAATATCTAAACTCATATACTGATAACCTGGACAAATTTCACACAATCTCAGCATTCAAACTGAATCACCAAGTATGTCAATGATAAGCAGCCTGTTCCATTGAGGTATCTGCTTGATTGTGACTCTCAGAGAGGCTTCCTTACCCCTTCAGAAAATAGCAGCCAGTCCTCATTTTCTCATTTCTTCCTTCCTTTATCTTCAGAGAACGTACAATTGATGTATCTGTTTTTGTTTCCATACTTACCATCTTTTATCCCTCTAGAATAAGTCATTGTCTATTCTCTGCCATTAGGATGCTGACCAGGGCTGGACTGATGGTAGATCCTTATTAAATGTTTGCTGAAATAACTAATGAATGCATATTGCTGATTTCTTCTCTGAACTACTTATTCAACGATACTAAATAGTCATCATGTCTTACTCATCCCTTCAGGTGAAATACGGACATCATAAGGTTTAACGAGCATTCCTTCTGGAAGATGTCCCCTTCCTTCTCCTGTGTGATAGCATAGCATATGTAGACAACACTACAAATATATTTACTTGTCGGATTAAATGCTTTTTTCATAATTATTTTGATAATACAAGTCCTTGACTCTTGGTTGAAAAAAAAACAAACATTATGCTTATTATATTTTATTCCAATATAATGTAACTTAACAAGGACTATGTAATTATTACACAAGATTTCATTTTAAAAGTGTAACATAAGGACTGCACCAATCTTCACTGGCATAATAGTTAAACCCAGGTGGCACATAATTATCTTCATACTTTCTTATCTTTTTGTAACCGTAATCCAACAAATTACTTTAATTAACCATAATACTAAGGAGAAACAGGAGAAGTGATTAAGAAAATAACTTTCTAATGGAAGCATTTACTCTTATCCTTGACGCTGAAAAATGGATTTACGATGAAAATTACAAGACTTTCTCTCCGTGGGATGAGATATAAACCCTCCTTTGGTACCGAACACTTAACAGAATATTTAATAAGCTATCAGAGGATAAAACAGAACTTACTAAATGAGAGGTTTCCCACTCACACCTGAACTCTTCTGCTTCTCTATTGAATCCCAGAAGAACAAACCTTCACATTATAATCCAGAGGGAAAGGTACCTCTAGTCAAGTCTGAGAATCTGCCTCATCTACTTTATCATCACCCCTTGACTTGTTTCAAGTTTCACACTTTACAACAGCTTTTCTTTCCAATTAGTGGTTAGGTGTTATGACTACTTCAAATTTTTTTTTTTTTTTTTTTAATGAATGGTGTTTTCACATTTTGCCTGTTTTTGAAATTTATTTACTTGGTTTCCTTTTGATTATTTCAGTGATGGCAATGCAGATGGAAATCCCTTTGCTCTGATATATTTAACCGGAGGATAATGGGTCTCATCTAATTTAAATCAGTACTTTCAAAAAGAAAACTTGATTTGTCTACAAATGCATTGACGATTCCATGGTTTATTTGATTAGTTTTGCACCCATATCTACATCTATGTTTAATATAAATTGAAATTTGTCTGTAATTATGACATTTAAAAAAACAAACGAGGGACATCTAGGTGTCTCAGTCAGTTAAGCATCTGACTCTTGATTTGGGCTCAGGTCATGATCTTATGTTTCGTGGGTTCGAGCCCTGCATCAGGCTCGGCACTGACAGTGCAGATCCTACTTGAGTTCTTTCTCTCTCTCCTTCTCTCTGCTCCTCCCCCATGTATGCGCTCTCTCTTAAAATAAATAATAAAAAAAACCACACATGAATATGAACCCCTTTGATTATTTTAAAACTCATCTTTTGTTGTCTTCATGGTTATTAATTTAGTTTTTATGTATTATATAACAAAATAGCAAGGTGAAAGCAAGGGTTTCAGTTTATTACAGATAAGTACCTCAGCACAAATAACACATTGCAAATACTCTTTTTATTCATAGAAATAAAATATTCAATTACACGTAATTACTCTACATTGTATGTCACAAGTGCTCTTTTAGGAATCAAAAACATAGCATTAAGTTTGAAACTACTGTGGTGGGTAACATAGTTCAAGTATGTTTGTCTAAATTCTCCTAAATGTTGCTCATACTATTAGATTCAATTGTAAAAAGAATTCAACTATGGAGTTCAAAAGGAAAGATTGTCATTATTTTATTTAATGATTTACAGACATAGCAATGCCAACAAACATCACCCACATCTTTAATGTGATAAATAGGACAGATGCTGGTTAAGACATGTTAAGCCTCCTTCTGTGTGTCATGTCTTACAGTCCACATCTAGTGTTATAAGCACAAATGCCTACAGAGACCAGGCAGAAAACGAAAATGGTAAATTCAATTAGGTGCAAACATTAAATTACACCACCGTATGAATTTGTCTTTTATTTTCTACTTTTTATAGAATTCTGGAGAAAGAGAAAAAAAACTTCACTGTAGAAAAGGAACAGTGCAAGCACCATGAAAAATAGCAACTCCTACTTGGACCTAGTGGCAGGGAAATAATAGAGCGTAGTAATGGACATAAATGATCAGACTCTATGCACATTATAGAAGTAGTTCTAGTTCTAACAAGGTTAACTGTCTGTGTGTATATATATATATATATATATATATATATATACACACACACACACACACTTTTATAGTAGGTAATCATTAAATCATTATATTAAATGCTTATATGTATGTATATATATTCATACATATAAATATATATATATATATATATATATATATATATATAGTATGTGCACACACACACACACACACACATATTGATGTAACTATTTGACACCAAGTAGAGATATCAAATAAGCTTTTAAGGGAAGAAGATTTCAGGGAAGTGGTTCCATTTATGTTAATTTGACAGCACTCAGCCCAGAGGGATGGTATTTAAAGCCATAAATGAGATTATCTACACTCACATGGACCAATATGGTAGACTTAGCCACAAAGGGCTTTTGAACATTAGAAACATGAGTCATCTGAATTGAGATGTACAGTAGGCATAAAATACCATAGATTTTGAAGACATTGTGTGAAATAATAATCTAAGATACCTCACTAATGATTTTATATTGATTGTACTTTCAATCATGTTTTAATATGTTGTCTTAAATAAAATATATTTTAAAATTAAAATTGCCTATTTTTACTTTTTATACAATTTTATTAAAAAAAACAATTTTTTTTGAGAAAAAGAGTGTGAGCAGGGGAGGGGCGGAGGGGGGGTACAGATGATTCAAAGTGAGCTCTGCACTGACAGCAGCGAGCCTGATGTGGGGCTCAAACTTACGAACCAGGAGATCAGGACACTGAACTGTGGCTGGTTTGACATTTTTGCTAGATAGTCCCAGTTTAGAGTATGAAGGTAGAGAGAAGAGAGAAAAGCTCCAATGACTGACCCTTAAAACTCTCCTTTAATTAGAGGCAAGGTATTAATTTCTGAAACTCAAGTGAATATGGTATTTCAAGGAGGAGAGAATCAAATATATTAAAAAATGTCGACAAGTCAAAATTAGATTAGAATGAAGAAATGACCACTGCTGTTAGTGATTTGGAGGTCATTGCTGACTTTGACAAGGGTTAGTTCAGAAAAGCTATAGGGATGAAATCTAAATGGAAGTGAGATCCAGAGAGGTGGGAGAAAAGGAATCGAGTGTGAACAACTCTTAAAATGGATCAGAGAAATCTTTATCCGTTCATGTATCAGTGGACACGTGGGCTGCTCCATAGTTAGGCTATTGTAAATGATGCTGCAATAAAGGTAGGGGTGCATATATCCCTCAGAATTAGTGTTCTTGTATTCATTGGGTAAATATCCAGTAGTGGAAGTACTAGATCATAGGGTAGTTCTATTTTTAATTTTTTAAGGAACCTCCACACTGTCTTCCACAATGGCTGCATAAGTTTGGATTCCCACCAACAGTACACAAGGGTTTCTTTTTCTCCACATCCTTGCCAATACTTTTCTGTGTTGTTGATTTTAGCCATTCTGACAAGTGTGAAGGGATATCTCATTGTGTTTTTGATTTGCATTTCCCTGGTGATGAGTGATGTTGAGCATCTCTTCATGTGTCTGTTGGCCACCTGTATGTCTTCTTTGGAGAAAAATCTGCTCGTGTCTTCTGTCCATTTTTCAATTGGATTATTTGTTTCTGGGGTGTTGAGTTGTATCAGTTCTTTATATATCTTGGACACTAACTCTTTATCAGATATGTCATTTACAAATATCTTCTCCCATTCAGTAGGTTGTCTGTTAGTTTTGTTGGTTGTTACCTTTGCTTTGCAGAAGCTTTTTAATTTAATAAAGTTCCAATGATTTATTTGCTTTTTTTTTTTTATTTCCCTTGCCTCAGGAGACATGTCTAGAAGAATGTTGCTACAACCAGTGTCAGAGAAATTAGTTGCCTGTGCTTCCTTCTAGGATTTGTGTGGTTTCAAGTCTTATATTTAGATCCTTAATTCATTTTGAGGTGTTTTTTTTTTTGTATGATGTAAGACTAATTTGCTTCTTTTTATTATTATAAGAATGTTGCATTGAGTAGCATTTTGACTGAAGTTTTATTTACATCTTTGATAATTTTATTAGGATAAAGTATAAGAAATTATAAAAGGAGGGCATATATGTATTCATATAAATTTTAATAACAATGTTAAAGAGTTCAAGAAAAATATTACACCAAATTTCACTCTCACTAACAATACATGGAACTGCCTCCTCCAAGAAGTCTTAAAAATAGTCGTTATAAAAAACAAAATGAAAAAAAAAGTGGTTATCATGATTACAGAGGTACTCCTGTAAAAAATAACTACTGCAAAAATATTTTGAATGTTTTCTAAATTGAGAATTTGGTGAAATTCCTGAAGCTTGTTCCAAGAAAAATAAAGACTCTTCCAAAAATTTGTACTCAAGATAAGAAGGTGCTGTGACTTTGGTCTTAACCCACTTTTCCCATTTTTATATACTGAGATTCTAGGATGAAAATAAACCGGAAAACATTTTAAGTCACTTCCACACAATCTCATTATATTTGAAGTATGTGAAATTGAATGCAAATACAAAAAAAAAAAGACATAAAAACATGCTTTGTAATTCATAGGAATATCCCTTCCTTCATTGTAAGACCAATGGCAATAAACCTGAAAAATGTTTGGCCTCTCTGTTTCAATTTCACGATGGTATAATTAAGTTATTGACCTGTGTTGTACCAACTGAGGCCTTTGTCAGAAAGTAAAGCAAAGATTGGTCTTTGTAAATATATGTAGGCAGTTAGAATTGTAATTATGCATGATTTCAGTTATGGCAAGTGCTTGAATAAGCTGAAAAATGTCCTGAGAAACAGCTGTTTGTGTACCGATACAGGGTTTCATAGTTTTCTAAATAATAGAGGCACAGAGACTATTGTGGATGTTGACGTGGGAAGAAAAGTGGAGTAGGGGTGATGAATTGCTCAGCAGTGTTGAACATTCAGGGCCTGGTGATTATAATCTCTTTAGAAGGGACACTTAATAGGATATTATACAAAGTAATAGTGTAACAATTGGTGAAGTAGAAGTTAAAATATTGCAGTTTACAAGACATATCATGAGAAAATGTGTGCCAAGTAAGGTGTTGCATTGCTGAGTTCATATGCAGTGTAGGGAATTTCAAGGGGATCATTTGCATATTTTTAAGAGCTAGAGGACAGACTCCTTGTTTAGAAAATAGTGCCCAGCAACTGCCAAGTGGAGTTGGCTACATCTAAAAGAATGTTTTGCTTTTGACCTGTTGGAGTCATTTTCATGTGTGTTCTTAGAAATCTCAGAGGTAAGAATAGGAAGAGTACTTTTTGAATGTCTTCTTCTTCTTAGGCACCTTTCAGTTTAACTTTGTATAAGATGTCACCTGTAATCTGTTAACTCCCCTCTGGTTGGAATTAATTCCCATCTAGAAAACAAGGAAACTGAGGCTCTGGAAGATTAAATAACTTTGTCCCCTGTACACAATTCACGGGAGATGCTGATATTTGAACAAAGAAGTACAACTGAACAAAACAGTGCCCAAATCTAAAGTTCATCTTCATTTTTTAAGCCATGAAGGTGTAACATGGGAACTTGTGATGATTTAAGATTTTATTCCATCGTCACACTGAAATGGGTATTAACATTGTTTGGCCTCTGCCCTGAAATAGGAGAACATTCAGCTTGAACATAATATTCCTTACATATGTTCAAACTTTGCAGGACATTGACATTTCAACCTTTAATTGGTGATGTGCATCTCAAAACAGAGCCCACCACTGCTATCAAAATGAAGTCTAAGCATCTTTGTTGCCTGTTTTCGTCTTCTGTCATGTCACCCTGAAATCCTAGCTCCAGATATGCTCACTCACTTCTAGTCACCTAAACATGCCAGGATCTCACCAACCTAGTCTGTTCTCTATGCCTGAAGCACCCCTCACTCTCCAATCTCAAACAACTGATATGCACCTTGACTTCTTAGTAATTTTCTACCCAAATCCTTCTCTGACATTTGTAAGTTGAAAGCACTGCCCCCCCTTTTTTTTCTGTTCCTATCACATTTCAGATTCAGCCTTTTGTATCATTTAATGTCCTATATTTCAATCGTCCGCTTTCTTCTCTATCTTTCTCACTAAACTTCAAACACTTTAAAGGGTGGGGACATCTCTTAGTCATTAGTGTAATCTAATTTGTTGAGACCTTAATAAATAATAGATACATTAATATATAAATTAAGTATAGTTTAAGTATGTTAATATATAGTAGCTATAGTACATATACAACTAAGTGACTCGATCAAAGCTATTTACTTGCCAAAAGAAAAAATAACGGTCTGAAAAATGAACTGTCTATATTAAGGGCTCTACCATGTTAAGCTGTGGGTCACCCAGACTTAATACCTCAGAATCATTAATTAATGAACAACTAATTTGACAGAATCATAAAAAAAGAAAAATAAAACAAATAAAAAAATCTAATATTCATAACACTGACATAAAATTATTATCATTAACAGAGAGCTATAATTATTACAGTTTTCTGCCGTATATGTATTTGGAAAGTTATGATCATAACTTACATCCAATTTTATATTCTGATTTTTTAATGTTTTTGGAGCTCTCTGAGGTATTTTATTTACTTATTTCTTTTTACTTTAAGCTTTTATTTTAATTCCAGTTAGTTAACATAGAGTGTTATATTAGTTTCCGGTGTACAAAATAATGATTCAACAATTCCATACATCACCTGGTGCTCATCACAAGCTCACTCCTTAATCCGCATCACCTATTTAACCCATCCCCTCACCCACCTCCTCTCTGGTAACCATCAGACTGTTCTTTATAGTTAAGAATCTATTTCTTGCTATGACTATCTCTGTCTCTCACTTTTCCCCCATGAGCAATTGTTTTGTTTCCACATATGAGTGAAATCATATGGTATTTGTCTTTCTCTGTCTGGCTTATTTCACTTAACATTATATGCTCTAGCTCCATCCACGTCTCTTCAAATGGCAATATTTCATTCATTTATTATGGCTGAATAATATTCCATTGTATGTATATGTATACACACACACATATATGTGTGAAGATGTGATATATGTATCTTCTTTATCCATTCATCAAGTGATGGACACTTGGGTTGCTTCCATATCTTAGCTATTGTAAATAAGGCTGAAGTAAACATAGGAAGGCATGTATCTCTATGAATTAGTGTTTCTGTGTTCTTTGGGTTAAATACCCAGTACTGCAATTGCTGAATGGTAAGGTAGTCTATTTTTAACTTTCTGAGAAACCTCCATAATGTTTTCCACAGTAGCTGCACCAGTTTGCATTCCCAAATAGTGCATAAGGGTTCCTTTTTCTCCACATCCTCACCAACACCTGGTGTTTCTTGCGTTGTTGATTTTAGCCATTCTGACAGGTTTTAAGTGTTATAACATTTTCCTATAATAAAAGCTCTTTAGAAAAGGCATTAAAGTAATTGAAGTTGGCAGGGGTGGGTAGGATCCTCAAAGTACGTACTTTCAGAGAGCTGATCTGTATTGTAGAGGAGAAAAAAAAAAGAATTTTCCCTATACTTTTCTGAATTCCTATGCACACGGGAGACAGTAAAAAATGAGCAACTCTCCAAAGTGGCTTACAATTCTGGATTAAATATCATCTTAATAGGAAAAGAGGGAGGAAATGTAGGCTTCCTGGGGAGAGCAAATGATTTTTAGAAAAGATAAATAGACCCTTAGAAGAATAGATGGAAGGTATAAGAGTCTGTGACAAAGTGTCTGGATGGGGGGTCGACACTTCTAGCTTCCTTCCCTGTGATAAGATTCAATCTTCCCTAGTGATGAAACTGTAGTGGAGAGGCTCTATAACAACTGAGTTCCTTTTGTGGGACCTTTATTTAGGCAGCCATGGGAAGTCCAGAAAGCTTTTCCCTGAATTTGCTGTTTTTCAAATGCCTATGGCTCAAAATAATAAGCCAAAGTGGCCTGTTTTGGGTAGCATATTCTACTATCCTTCAGGATTACTGAGATTGATCATTTGTCCCCTCACCTGCAGCTCAAATCTGTATGTGTGCAACATTTTATGCAAGGAAGAGGCTCACAGAAGGAGAGGAGGGATTGCAGCAATAGCAGCAATAGAAAATTTCCTGCAAGCTATGTTTCTACTCAAACACTGAGACTGCCTATTTTACACCATCTTTATCAGCACCGAGTCAACTTTCTTCTTGAGCAACAAAAACAAAAATATTATGAAAAGAATTAAGAATCATAAAGCAAACATTGCAGAGGAACTGATACATAAACTGTTATTTCCAAAGGGGAAAAACAATCTTCAGTGTGTCAGCCAAGATAGACAGGTGAGTGGCTGAAAATCCCATTGAACGCAGTCTCTATGTTTAGATTCAAACATAATAAATATCTGTACTTTTCGGAGATGAATTGCCTTTTTAGCATTATATAATAATTAGCATAAAATAAACAAATGATCGAAGAAGCTAGAAATTTGGATTCCCTAAAACTGATTTACATTTGAAAAGAAGAGAAATGTGTGCAGAAGAAGGATTCATTATAAAATCTTTCGGGGAGCCTGTTTGGCTCAGGTCATGATCCCAGGGTCGTGGACTCAAGCCCCAAGTTGGGCTCCGCTACTGGGCATGGAGCCTGGTGAGGATTCTCTCTCTCTCTCTCTCTCTCTCTCTCTCTCTCTCTCTCTTTCCCTCTACCCCTCTTGCCCTGCTCAGACACACTCCTTCACTCTCTAAAATACAACTTAAAAGAATTTTTTAATCTTTTTTTTAATATATGAAATTTATTGTCAAATTGGTTTCCATACAACACCCAGTGCTCATCCCAAAAGGTTCCCTCCTCAATACCCATGATGAATGGATAAAGAAGTTGTGGTTTATATACACAATCGAATACTACGTGGCAATGAGAAAGAATGAAATATGGCCTTTTGTAGCAACGTGGATGGAACTGGAGAGTGTGATGCTAAGTGAAATAAGCCATACAGAGAAAGACAGATACCATAAGGTTTCACTCTTATGTGGAGCCTAAAAGAATTTTTTAAAAAGAATCTCTTACCCCGCAAGTTTGAAACAAAATCCTGTTAAGTATTACTCCTAAATAAGTGATGAAGCATTTATTTTAATGCAAAAGCAAACAGCATCCTATTGAAAAATCCAGAAGCAGCAGAGCAAAGTGCAAAGAGCACTTGACCTGACATACCAGTTTCCAGGCATTGCTTCTTTCTACTACTCACTTTCCCAAGGCTTCACACAAGTCATTACCCTCACTGCACCCCTGTGTCTGTGTATAGGTGAGGTTTACGTGAAGAAAAAAAATAATGGGACAATGTATGGTAACATGCCTTGAAAACTGGAAAATTCTGTATGAACGTTAGGACAATTACTAATGTTGTCCAAGAGGAAACTATTTATCTGTTTATAGAAAATAAGCATGGAATATCAAGTCTCCAAATCATGTAGGTGCTGCTTGGATGTATAAAATTAACCATGTTGATCAAATACCTACAAAGTTAAGAAACAATATCAGGCATTTTATAGACTGGGCAGGGGAGAAGATGGCAGGATGCACAGAGTATGCCATTTCAAGGAGCTGATTCGCATCAGAAATCGCAAGATTTCTGATTTCCCCTCTCCTCTGCAGTCTAGAGTTCCAAGAACATTTAACTCTTTTGACAAGGATTTGTTTTTCATCCAAATTTTAGGATCCTTCTCTTAGGCACATCTGTGCACTTCCTTGTAAAATCCAGCTTTAGCAAAAAACCTACTAATTCAGTTTAACCAGAACCTCCCACGCTCAATATCTGATCACCCTCAATATCTGATTGGGTTAGTCATCCTCCCCATCCCCCAGGTGACACCTGATTACCCTGTCCTGTCCTCAGTAAGAATCCTGTTATATTGCTTTAGCCAATGTCCTCCTTAACCTTAATGTTTCCTCTTAGTAGTTTTCTATCCACTGACCCCACCCTGCTTCTTAGCCATAAATTCTGACTTGCCCATGTTATATTTGGATTGAACCCAATTCTATACGAGGTCTCTTTTCCCCTATTGCAATAGTCCTGAATAAAATCTGTTTTTACCTCTGTAACTAATGACTAGCTCTAGTTTTTCTTTGTAACCATGCAATCTAAAGATCTGTTTGGGAGCAAGTGAACATTCACATCAGGTGATAAATAGGCTTAGTCAAAACTATGCAATATGGCCTATGAGCAGCCTGGAATTTATGAACACTTGAAAATGAGCAGTGCCTTTAGAAATGCTCCTGAATAAATTGAGAGGACAGGATTGACTTGTCAGCAACCAACTCAAGCCATTTAACTGCTTCCAGAAGTTTTTGAGCAATAAATACATCTATGAAAAATATGGCAGAAAAAAAGAGAAATTATCGATATAAAGGAAAACTGCAGGGCATCTATTAGAGGTAGGGTCTACCCCACCCAAATGAGAGGTGGGGATCAGATGGCAAGACATCAGAATAGAAGTACTTTGAAGAAAAATATAATAGAACAGTGGATAAAATATCTGGGATGTACTATATTTTGTGCTACAGGATCTGAATAGAAAATAAATCTTCCCCTAAAGGAGCCCTTAGTGCAGGTTTGATTTGCATTATTAAAGGAAAACCCTGCCATTCTCTTGCCTCTTTAATCACTGGTTTCAGCCTCTTTAACTTGACAGGGATCTTTCAGTTGCAGCAAATTACCCCAAGTCAACCCAACTTTAGGAATAAAGGGAATTTCCTGGCTTTCATTATATGGACCTCAAGCTTAAAAACATTCAAGGATATTTAGATGCAGGAGGTCAAGAGATACCTTCTGGATTCATGCAGGGTTTCTTTGTCTTTCCTCTTTGTCAGGTTCTGTAACAGGTAGGCTATCTCTCCATAGAAAAGTTAAAAACCTGCTAAGCATTCCTGAAACACATTCTCAAAATTTAGCAACTCCAGGATAAAAAAAAACTATCCTGTCATTTTTCAGTAATTCTTGCAAAAAATTTGGGATTCAAACTGATGTACTGTGCAAAAAAGAAAGAAAGTTTGAGAAAGAAAATCAGAGGTACTAAGTCCTTCTTCTCATTCCCATCAGGCTGTCTAATGTTTCTGATTCCAATTTACAACGTGTTGGTTCTTTCCTCACACCAGCAAGCAGTTCTCCAACAGCAGCTGGATGTCCTGCAATTTCACTCTCTGACACAACCTACCTGGCACATAGCATTAGATTTCACAGGCTAAAGGCTCAGCCCTACAAGACTGCACCCCCCAACCCCACGCTTCAGAATCCAATTTGTGCGTCCACATTGTCACCTGTGCTTCTGAACAACTAACTATAGATTGGACTCTCCAATGACTCCCACCTTACATTTGAGTAATTTGCTAGAGCATCTCACAGAATGCAGGGAAACATTTTACTTACCAGATTACAGGTTGATCGTATAAGTGAGTTACTTCGAAACAGCCAGATGAAAGATGCATACGGTAAGGTATGTGAAAAGGGCAGAGATTCCACGACCTCTCCTAATACACTAGTATCCTCAAATCTCCGTGTGTTTACCAACCTGCAAGCTTTCCAAACCCCATCTTTCTGGGGTTTTATGAAGGCTTGATTACATAGCCATGACTGATTAAATCATTGGCTGTTGTTGATCCATTCAACCTCTAATCCATCTTCTCTCCTAGGAGGTCAGAAGGATGGCACTGAAACTGCCAACCTTCCAAACACAGATTGGTTCCCATGGCAAACCAACCCCATCCTTAGATAGATCCAAAAGTCACCTCATTAACATTAAACTCAGATGTGGTTGAAAGGGGTTTGTTACAAATATCAAGACACCTTTATCATTCTTTTCACTTAAGAAATTCCAAAGGTTTTAGGAACTCTGTGCAGGAATGGGATATGAAGACCAAATATATCTGTTTTATAATAAATCACAATATAGCCCTGGTCTTTTTTTTTTTTCTTTCCTCTGTTGAGATGAGTAATAAACGCAAATAGTTCAGCCAAATGTTATGTTTCTGGTAGTCACTGGATGTAGGGTATTGACACTGTAGAGAAAAAATAAAATTACACTGACTTTGTAATATTTAATTGTCTTAATGGTTGTGATTTCATCATTAGTCAGAGACCCTTAATTTTATTTCTGATCAAGTAATTATGCGTCTTCCTTTGTTACTTCACAGAGTGTCTCTGAAACATGTGTCAGATCACCATATCGTTTATTCACAAAAAAATTAGTGCATATTTGTGTGCAAAATATATTATAAGCCCCCAGGTACTTAGTAAGTATATAGTAAAATGCTAAAATGTAAGAGGATATTAGATGAGAAATTACATAATATAGAGGAAGGCCAATTTTAAGTGGTGGTGTTTTTTTTTTTAAATGTTTATTTATTTTTGAGAGAGAAACAGAGACAGAGCGAGCGGGGGGGGGGGGGCAGAGAGAAAGGGGGAGACACAGAATCCAAAGCAGGCTCCAGGCTCTCAGCTGTCAGCACAAAGACTGACCAGGGGCTTGAACCCACAGACTGTGAGATCATGACCTGAGCCGAAGTCAGATGCTTAACCGACTGAGCCACCCAGGCGCCCCAAGGAAGGCCAATTTTTAAAAAATCAAAAGAAGTTCTGATCTAATTTTCTTTCAATACTCTTTGAAAACGTTTCTTATTTAGATTTTTACATTTCATTTCTTTCTTCAAAGCAGATAACAAAGAAGCAAATACTTCAAATCCTGTGTCAATAGAAAACCTCAATACACTGCCAAGACAGAATGAATATACTCAAAGATGTAGTCTAAGTAAAAATATTAATGTGTTTTTGATGAATTGCACTACTATTAATTTTTATGGCTTAATTTGACCTAATATCAAGAATATAATTGGATAATTGGCCTAAATAAATAAGAGATAGCTTCAAGCTTTGATTCTTACTAAGAATAAATTATTTCCTAATTTTTCCATTTTACTTCCACACAAAAAATAAACAGCTACTATTTCATAAACAGCTGTTGTCGTATATATTATTTTTAGTGGAGTTAGTACTTATTGCAATTTTAAAACAATGATTTCAAAATGCTAATCCTTGAAATGCACTGAGAAAATTTTGAGGGCTAAATATTTGAGCATTGCATTCTCATAGAAACAGTCCTATTGTCCTTGTATAACATCAAGATGAACAGAGTCTTGACAATGTAATATATTTTCATTATACTTTCAATTACAGTTAGTTGTTAATTAAGGACACCTTATACTGAACAGCAGCCATCTGACAAGATTAAAGGGGAAATAATTGGTGTCAGTAGATAAGAACTTTGTCAATATGAGCATAGCTGTAAGTAATTTATGACATATTGAAAAATAATCATAGCATAACAAACAATTCTGGTAATAAAAACATGTTGGTTGGAAGTTGACATCAACTTGTATATTGGGAAGAAATTCTATAGCTTTGCCTATATGCCCAGTTATGACCTTGTTGAATCAATTAAATTTCAATGATGAGGCAATGAGTGGCAAAAAGTAATTTGGGTCACTGCACTGACAGAATCTCCATAGTTTTAAGTTCTCCTTGAAAGTTAGTTTGGCCAACACAATGGATATGATAGTTTTCATCTTGAATTAAATGTCATTTTGGCTTCAAAAATTAGTTGACTTGAGTTTTTTGCAAAGGTTCAGCACATGATATGGCGTAAGAACTTTCTTGATCCCAGTAGAGGGAAGAAAAGGAGTAAGCAGATGTTAGATAAGTTTTAATGTATTTTCATAAAAATGGAAGAACAGAACTTAAGGCATGGTTTAAGTCTGTTAGCTGGTTGTAGAAATTTTGCAGGTTCTCAAGACCTCAATAATAAGAATTAATAGATTTTTATTTCAAGAATTTCTAATTATATGACTCAGCTATCAGCTCATGCTGCTGCTTCCTATTTCATTACCAACCTGTTTATAATTTATTATATTAGATTCGCCTTGATCTAGGCTCAAGATTACTTTGTGACAGACATACTTTTTCCACCTTGGCTGATGATAACTGGCCAGCTCTCTCTAAGGGGCTCTTAGTTCCAATTACCGAGATCAGATGTGATAAGCCAAAATTACACTTTTATTAGATTCAGTGGGTTATAAATCACTCTTTAAAGCCCAAACCATTGTTCTGTACTTTCTGTTCCTTTATAGTGACTAGAAAATGGTGATGACCAGAGGAAGTTTAGGTGTCATTGGATGAAAAATATGGCAGAACTTCTCCCTTGGCCCTCAACCAGTCACTTCTGGGTGGTTACATAAAGAAGAAATAAAATTTCATACTGTTTAACCATATTTTTGCAGGTCTGGAGGAGGTAGCTTGATAATTTACACTATCTAATTCAGAGAATTTACACTATAGAAGTGAAATACTGATATAACAACAACCACAAAAACTAAAATGTGTGCCCCTCACTTTAGTATCAGAGAATAGGTGATAAAGAAACACACAAAACAAGTGACCTCTAAGTACCAAGGTAAAACCACTAAGTGTTGAGGTAAAACAATTTAGTAAAACCACCCTGTACTATAACTTGAAAGGCATTTATGCGGTCACAACTATTAAAGACTATTACTCTAAGGAAACAGTTAGACAAAGGTAGACTTATAGGAGAGATGGAATGAAATCAAGTTTCCACAAGGAAGAATCTCTCTCTATATTCTTATGAATAAGAGTTCTAAAAACCTCATTGGCTGGACTTCTGCTTATAACTATTCTTATTCCATATTAAACAGTACTTAAATTTCACCAGAATTTACTATTTACCACAATAACACATTGAGGCATTCAGAGCAAGTAATATTCCTATTTTCACAAATGCAGTTACAATTGGTCAAGGTCTGGGTCCTACTAATGTCATATTCAAGATGAGACCTTGTGTTTGTGACTCTTAGTTCAGTGTTCTTCCGATAATTGTACATTATAACATAAGGACTCAATTATTTTTATTAGCCATCCTATGGTTTCCGGCATAAATCTTTAATTAATCAGTGTCTACATTTGGACATCTGTCTGTAACATGTTAATATCCACTAGAGAGCATCCAAGTCCAAAAAGCACTGACAACTAAGTAGACAAATTATCTCAGCCAGTTGATGTCAGTCATTGTCTGTCTTTAGCCAACATCGTTCTGCCTTGATGCGCACATATGAACTAAAAAGACCTAGTTATAGGAATGGAGGCTACACATAAGCCCAATATCAGGGACTCTACTTCCCAAGACTAATCTAATCATCATTATTGCCTAATGTCTGAAATGCCAGCAACAGAGAGCCTTGTGAAGTCTTCATATGATATCATATCTTTTTATTTTTCCTTTTCTTTTTTTTTAATATTTTTAACTTTGAGAGAGAGAGTGTGAGCGGAGGAGGGGCAGAGAGAGAGGGAGACACAGAATCTGAAGCAGGCTCCAGGTTCTGAACTGTCAGCACAGAGCCCAAGGTGGGGCTCGAACCCATGAGCCATGAGATTATGACCTGAGCCAAAGTCAGACACTTAGCCGACTGAGCCACCCAGGTGCCTCCATGTGATATCATTTCTTGACTAGACCAAGTGTAAAGTTGATTTCTCTAGGGCCCTTCCTTGGAAAGAACAGAATTACAAAAAACAAAAAAACCAAAAAACACCACACACACACACACACACACACACACACACACACACACACACTTATTCTGGGTAATGGATTTGTTTTTTCTACCCCCTGGACTTTGACCTCCAATTTCTGAAGGCTTACCCACTACTTGATGCACTGGAATGGGATCCCACATCACATCACAGGAGACTAGGGCACTCACTTTCAGCAAAGAAGGTGTGGTTTGGGATTATGATTGGGAGATCCATTTTTCATATTGCATTCATCACCTGATAGATTGTTGGGACAGCCTGCTGAAAGCACAGCTGATTTTCCCCTTTAGGGTGATACTCTGAAAGGATAAGATACTATCCTTCAGGACTCTGACTATATATTCAATACAAAAAAAAATGTTACCCAGTAGAAAAAATACACTCACATTTAGAAACCAAGTGAGGAAGCTGAATGGTCTCATTATCATTCCTGATGACCTAAGAGGGATTTGATGCTTTCTGTCTCCACAACTCTGGACCCTGTAAGATCAGAAATCCTGATCTTTAGAAGGAAATTACTTTCACATAGGATACATAAAAGTATCTTATGTAACTATAATTACAAAATTCAGGGGCGTCCAGGTGGCTCAGTTAGTTAAGCATCCAACTCTTGATATCAGCTCAGGTCAAGATGTCATGGTTTGTGAGTTCAAGTCCTGCCTCTGACTATATTGACAATGCAGACCATGCTTGGGATTCTCTCTCTCCTCTCTCTCTGCCCCTCCTCAGCTTGTGTTCTCTCTCTCTCTCAAAATAAATAAACTTAAAATAAATAAATAAATAAATAAATAAATAAATAAAATAAAATAAAATAAAATAAAATCAGATGATTCCTGAGCATATAGGGTGCCTTTTGTTTCCAGGACCTCTACACAAGAAGAGGAATTACTCCCCAGGCAATGGTAATGGACCCCGACAATTATGAGAATGTAGCGCTGCTGTTACACGAGACACAGAAAAAAATGCACGTTAAACTTGATTGTTCCATTTGGATGCTTCTTACTACACTTTTGACCAATTATAACTATAAATATATAACAACAGCCATTTTCTGAGAAGAGCAGAGGATCCGGGCTCAGACTCCTTTGAAAGCAGGGTCTAGGTAACTTCGCCATGCAAGATACTAAGGCCACAGAGATAGTAGCTCAGATTGTTGGGAAATTAGAAATCGATAGTGAAAGAGGGAGACAGTAAGCATCATTTTTAGCCCTGAGACCAGCTGTAACTTGTCCAATTAATGTCTATTTTGTATGGTTCTCCTCAGAAAGAAAGGTCCATTTGCATCCTTGAGCAGCAGCTCTCTTAATGAATATGGAAAAGTCAATAAAAAATGCCAGATCTTTCCAAGCCAGGTTTGCTGCCCAGCTGCAGTTTGTGAGGTCAGCAGACAGCCTCCAATTTCCAGATCTTTAAAGTCTGCCTCACCTGCAGACAGCTACCTTGTTTGGGGGAAGCCACATCCAGTGACAGAGGGTCAGGATAGATAAGCCCAGCCATTTCAGCTTCTGTAGTACACACTAATAGGCAATGCTCATTGCAGAGGACTCCATCAAATTACTCATGGTGTTGACAGCCCTGCATTGCAATTAAATTTTTTTTCTCTCATCAGCCTTATTGGTCCACCTTCTGTTTACACAATTTCATCTCTGGGGCACCTGGGTGGCTCAGTTGGTTGAGCGTTCGAGTTCGGCTCAGGTCATGATCACATGGTTCGTGGGTTTAAGCCCTGTGTTGGGCTCTGTGCTGACAGCTTAGAGCCTGGAGACTGCTTCAGATTCTGTGTCTCCCTCTTTCTCTGCCCCTCCCCCACTCATGCTCTTTCTCTCTGTTTCTCAAAAATAAATAAACATTAAAAAATGTAAAAAAAATATATATATATACCTGTTCATCTCTAATAAGCTTTTTGTACCTGTATGCATCTGGAGAACCCAATGACATGACTAATAGTATTTCTGCCCCCACTCACCATTAACTACTCCCCTCCACAGTTTTCTTTATTATGAAGTTGCTCAGAAAACAGAAACAAAACTTTGAAGAATCATCCTTGGTGACTTTCTTCCTCTCATACTCCAAAAATATTTGGTTTGCTATCTCTTCAAAATTATCCACAATCTTACCACTGATAATTCTTTCCAAAAGTATAATATCAGTCCAAGTTACAACCATCTCTTGCCTAGATTATTATAGTAGCCTCCTAACTAGTTTCTCTGCACTGACACAATAAAAATAGTGATCAGTTCACAATATAACTTAGATCTTGCCACTTTTCGGCTGAAAACCCTGCAATCAAGGTAATCAAAAAATGGGACAATGCTGCAGAAAATTTGGCCTTTCATTATTGGCTTAGTCTACCACATTATTTTATGTTCTGATAACTAAAGTTGCATTTGTGTAACGAAACTCAAATTGAACACACAGATGCATAATGTGGGGGGAGGGAGGGGATATAGTCATAGAGATCAAATAGAGTAGTAGATATAGATACTTGCTAATTCATTGGCCCAGCTTCAGAAGTGACCCCTTTATAACCTGAAAAGCAAAGACTGTAATTCTTCATTTTACAGTTATTAGTTCTCCAAAAATCATTATTTCCCAGGTTAAAATCCTTGTAGCTACCTTAGAATTAAAAAAAAAAAAAAGTATCTTAAAGATTTCACAGAGGAAGTTCATTAGTCCTAGAAGTTAAATGCCACCTGAAAGCTCACAATATAATTTAGAATGAGATCCAGAATTAAATCAGAATTGATGATTTCCATTAGGCAACACCTTGTCTTCAGGCATACAGCCCAAATTAACATTGGATGGAACAAATGACTTATCTGTCCAGATTGACCTCTACCACCATGGACCATATACTTAAATTGATAGTTTTCCCCAAAGACCCTAAGTCTTCATGTACTTTATTCTCATTTGTGAACATCACTGTATAATATCCAAATATGAAGTCAAATTTTAAAAATGAATGTAAGGAATAAAACTTTCAATAATAGCAAGAGCTTGAACTAGAGACCATAAAGAATCCATGGTGAATAGAGTCTTCATTATTATATATCATTTGTGGCTATGAAATTGATTGACAAGTTGAACAAAAGATTATTTTGGCTATGTCAATTTGATCATCTTTCTTTCTGAAAGCATTTTCTATACTCTACCCTAAAGTAATAAGGTCACTAGAGGCTCTGATCTGGAATCAGTACAGCTCATTCATCACATTTAGCCCTTTAGTCTACCCAGATGTAAAATGATGTAGTTCAAACATGGGAATGATGGTGTTTTCATTTGTTTAAATGAAATTCATGCTAAAACAATTGGTGATAATAATGATACAAAAAAGAAGATGAAGGGGGGATCAGAAGAAACAAAAGGGGAGGGAGAAAGAGGAGTAATATTCATTTTATTTTTATTTTTTAATTTTTTGTTTACTTATTTTGAGAGAGACAGAGCGAGTGGGGGAGGGGCAGAGAGAGGGAGAGAGAAAGGATGCCAAGTAGGCGCAGCACTGTCTGTGCAGAGCCTAACGCGGGGGCTGAAACTCAGGAAACTGTGAGATCATGACCTGAGCTTAAACCAAGAGTCAGGCTCTCAACCAACTGAGCCACCCAGGTGCCCCAACACTTTAAAGACTGGTTCCCACCATGAGCCATATTCAATTGTAAATATTGCAAATAGAGCATATCTAGTATTCACAATAAACTTACTTCTAATAACTTCATTTTAGAGATGAAAAAAATAAGGATCAGGGACTTTTAAAGTAACTTTTCAAAGTCAAAATGACATTAAGTGTCAAAAACCAGAATTCAAACACATAACAGCTTATTTTCTAAAGCAACTTAATTTGATCCCACACAGCTTGATTTTTTTTTTTCATTAGTGCATTATATTTACCCAGTATAACCTATTAAATGATAGATATTTAAGTACAAAGTGGAGGATAATGCTATAAAATGAGAATGCGTTTCTTTGAATTTTAAATCTAAGTTTAATAAAAGATCAAAACACTATAGTTGGAAAAATCTAAATTTTAACTTTACTTAAATATCAAAATTAGATGAATATATTTTATTTTCCTGTATAACCAAAAGAAAAGCATCTTTATTTATAATTTCATAAATAGTTTTTATAATTTAGCTATGAAAGAAAATCATTAATCTCAGTGTCTGAACTAATTTATCCTATGTTCTATTTCTTTGTACTTTTGCTTTTTCTGAATTTATTCACCTCATTAAATTGAAACTTTAGTTTGAATTTCATTTTTTTAAGATCAAAAGCAAAACATAGACTTTGTGGATCTTGTTGACTATTTGGAAGAGAGGGCACAGATCTCAACTTACTAATGCATTCTCTAATGGCATTCCATAGTTTCAGATTATTATTGATAAAGGGTAAAATGCAAAAAAAGACTCAGATTAGATTCGCTTCATTAAATGAAAATTAGAGTTAATGAATGACTAGTTGATTGTGTTATCATTAATTTTATCATAATCTACAGATTTATAAAAAGGAAGCTACTTTTTTCCACATTTCTGCAAATTAGGATGAGTAAATTCAGGTTAATTATCAGGTGGTGGATTGGGGGCAGTATGCATTGTGGTTTACAGAAACAGCTTCCCTTTAAGCATAGTTATTCAGAAAGAAAAATTAAACACATTTTTCAAAAGCATATTTATTCAGTAATAATAATCCTAGTAAAAAAGTATACGCAATTAAATAATTTAAAAAGTTTCAACTCTGGAGGTTCTCCACTATTCAAATTAGGTTTAGTGTAACTGTAGGCTAAGGCATTCTATGTTTTGATGTGTCTACAAACAGTGAAATAGTGAGCCTATGACTCATGACGTATCTGGCTCAAGCAATTTGTCCATAAATTTCCAGCAAGATTCTTTGCCTACCTTCTGCTCTCCTAGTCTTTTTCCAAGTGACTTTTATTTTTTCAGTAATGATAAGCTAGGTGTTACTGATCACAATTTCATTGATCTCCCTCAGCTTGATCCTTGCCTAATTGAGAAAATAAAATCTTTTACTCTTATTTCCTATTTGCTTTCTCTGGAATTAACCATAGACCCACAGTAATTACAATAAATTCCAGGTCACATCTGTTTAAGCAAAATCTTTAACTAATCCTTCACAGGCTGTCACAACTCTATAACATTTATGATATATATATATATATATATATATATATATATATATATATATTCATTCTCATTTGAGGATATTTGACTTCCTGGTGTTCTTTATTCTTTACCAGTCATCCATATTAAGGTGCTCAAATGGTTACTCTTGTGGAATAGGCAATTATTATTCAAGATGGGATAAATCTGTTACAAGGTAGAAATGTATTATGTCTCCTATTATGGATTTCAACTTACTTAAAAACACACCCAATTAAATAGAGCATAATGAGATTTCTGAGTTGAATTCTGAAATGGTGTCTATACACACATAGCCATAACATTAAGGGAAGACTGCCACGTATACATAAGTCACATGTGTCATGATATTAGGGAGGCTATATATAGGCTATTTTCTACTAAATTGAGAGCATAATGTCAACATTGTTATTATATTCTGTCTACCTATTTTATTGTCTTTTATAAGTGCACTTAGAACAAATAGATATATAAGTTGTTTACCTTATTTTTTTAACCTGCAAAACTCCTGTTTTTCTCTTTATTAGTAGAGAAATCTCATCTTTGACTCCATTAGTCATTGGCTGACACATCACATAATTCTTATGCTTTGTCTTTTTTATTTCTCTTTCAAAATACTTACCATCAGATATGGCTTAGACTCAGATTTTTATGCCAAAATGATCTTTTTAGCAAACAATGTAATTTTCTTTAGATTATTTACATTCTCAGCTTTTCATTTATCCATCTATGGTTTATTTTAACTACAAACTTACCAGTTATTCTTTATTATTAGAAAGGATAAAATATCTATGAACCATTATTTTCATCTTCCTAAATTAGAATCATAATAATTAAGAAGCCATTTACTAATTGGAAACATGGAACTAAATTTCAAAGACCTTTTTTTCTCTGTGTTCCAGACTCTAAATAGTAAAAATAGCAAAGTTGAACTGAGCAGGTTCTTTAATGTTACAAATGTCACTTTCCAACTTAGTCTCTTTTTTCAACACAAATGGATAAGACCTTTTTTTTTTTTTTTTTTTTTTTTTAAGTTTTTAACTGCTGATTCCTTGAGTGCTTTGAAATGGAACCTGCCTATTCTGATACATCCATTTTCTTCACCCTTATCTTTTCAGTTCTCTGGTGCATAGGAATGTGTTATTTAGCCATCAGAATCTATCATTCTGCCCCCCACCCCTTCTCAAGGACATGCAACTTTATGTGAAGCTGACAGTATTAATAATAAAGACAAGTTCTATTGCCATTCATTGGGTAACTACTTTATGGAGGCACAGCTAGGCATTTTGGATATATTCTTTCTAATATTCACAACAACCACACATGGTAAATTTCATGGTCTCTGTTTTATAGAAAAGTACAAAGAGGCTCCAGAGGTTATAAAACTTGCCTATGATTACATAGGTAATAATATAGACTGGATGTGAACCCAGTCCATCTGTCTCCAGGACCCATTAAATTTTCATTAAGTAGGAGCTTCATTTTCTTAGGTTATGTCTTCATTTCTGTTCTTCACTTTTACCACCCACTATCTAAATTCTAATCTTTTAAGCTACATATATCCTATTTCTATATTTATATATCTATGTATCTATGTATCAATATACCATCTATTGGCAATCTTAAATTTATTCAGTAAAAAATGCTCACTGAAATATCTTCCTTTGGATGGGATAGAAGCTGTCTTCAGAATCAAGTTCTATAATCCGCATTTATAATTTCTTGTACCCAAATATCTGTCCCGAAAACATTGGCTGCATGTTTCCTGGACTATGGATCCATTTTCTAGATTTACTGTCTTTAATCTAAATGGTAGATTACTCTTGATTATTATCCTTGGCTACTTGCTTAGATTAAACAGAGTGCCTTAACTTTGATCCTCATGACCCTTTGCTTCAACATTTTCTTCTTGATGAAAAAGAGATTAGAATAATGACAAAGGTTTTGACTTTTATAGACAGACCTGAATTTGAACCTTAGCTTGGTAATTTATTAAGTGTATGCAAGATCCTTTATTTTACCTTATTCCAAAATTCAGCAAGTTTCTGATTCTCATTCCAATGTTATACCTACACTATGCCAACTAACATTGTTTGGCTTGGTTTTTAATTTATTTCCAAAATACAAACGAACAAAAACAGATCACCCATTTCTCCTATGCTCCAACACTGGCAACTATCAACCTGTTCTGTGTGACTTTGACCTTGCTTTTTTTGTTTAATTAATTTATCTTTAGCTTCCACATATAAGAGAGACTATATGGTATTTGTCTTTTTTTGTCTGACTTACTTCACTTAGCATAATTCCCTTGAGGTCCATCCATGTTGTAGTAAATGGCAAGATTTCATCCTTTTTTTATGGCTGAATAATATTCCATTGTTTATATATACCATTCACCCATCAGTGGACACTTAGGTTACTTAATACATTGGCTATTATAAGTAATGTTGCAATAAACATGGGGGTCCATATATCTTTTCAAGTTAGTATTTTATTTTTCTTTGGATAAATACCCAGAAGTAGAATTGCTGGATGATATGGTAGTTTTATTTCTAATTTTTGAAAAACATCCATACTGTTTTCTGTAGTGGCTGCACCAATTTACATTCCCACCAACCATGAGTGTGTTCCCCTTTCCCCACAACCTTGCCAACATTTATTATTTCTTGTCATTTTGATACTAGCCATTCTAACAGGTAAGTAAAATTTATTCCAGCGATGTAAGAGTGGTCCAATGGTTGCAAATAAATCAATGTGATACATCACATTAACAAGAGAAAAGATAAAAACCATGTAACTATCTCAATAGATATAGAAAAAGCATTTGACAAAATATCAGATCCATTCATGATTTAAAACAACAACAACAACAACAACAACAAACTCTCAACAAGAAAGTAGCAGAAAGAGAAATTAAGACAAAAATCACTCGTCTGTGCTGAGCTCTGCCGCCTGGGCCTCAGCAGTACTCTTAGTCTTGCCCCATGAGCACCACTGGGGAAAACAAGGCCAGCTCCACAGGGCCGGTGGTGGGGGGTGGCGGGGAGGGGGTACCTGGGGCTGGAGCTGTGGCAGTGGGCACTTGACTGGGGTGGTGCTGGGTGCTTCCACTGTCTGCGAGGCACCGAGGTCGAGGGGGCTGGGTCTATTGGGGTTTACGTGCTGTGGAGCAAGACCAATGGAGAGGTGAAGGCAGTGATGTCCAGAAGCCTGTGGTCGATTTCTTGATGCAGCTAGAGGATTACACGCCTATGATCCCAGATGCGGTGCCTAGTTACTACCTGCATGGTGCTGGCTCTGAGACCTTGGACCCAGGCATAATTCGGCTCATCTCCCTAGCTGCAGCTGCCCAGAAATCCATCTCAGATATTTCCAGTGATGCCCTACAGCACTGAAAAATGAAGGGCACAGCTTCCAGCAGTTCTGGAAGCAACAGCAAGGACTGCAAGCAGCACGCTAACCACAGAGGACTTGACCCCTGCAGTCAGCGGAGTATGGCATCGATGTGAAGAGGCCTCACTATTTCACCTGAGCCACTGGACCTGAAGGCACTTGTTTGTCCCCTTGTCCCCACACCAGCCTGTTTCCATAAAAAATTTATTGTGACACGGAAAAAATAAAAACCCAATCCTGTTTAAAATTGCACCAAAAAGAATAAAATACCTAGAATAAACTTAACCAAGGAGGTGAAAGAGCTGTAATCTGAAAATTATAAAACATTGATGAAAGAAATTGAAGACAACTCAGGGAGTTTTTCATGAATCAAAAGTATGGAGATCAAAGTACACTTTGAGCTATAGAAATGTATGATGCCATCTTATTAATAAAATGGAATAATAAATGTATCATTGATACGAAGCCTGCATTAGTTTAGAAGCAGCGACTTGGTGTCCGGTCTGGAATTTCGAAGTCTGAACAATTTTTTGAGATCACTTAGCATGGCTGATTTTCTCATTTGTGTTATTAGAGATTTGGGCACTATGAGATTATTATTCAAATTAACCCAGAAAATAAGCCAAGAATTTGGTTCTTCAAACCCTTAGCCCAGTTCACTCTCTAGAATATTCCCTTTAATTCATAAAAGTCTGTAAAACATTATTTCTCTTCAGTGGGCGTGGTGATCACACACACATCTGAATAATGAAAACCAAGTTTTTACAAATAGGGTGATGTTATTTCTTGCTGTTTTTCAATATCTTCTGCTACATAAAACTGGTCTCCAATCTTCAAACTAATTTTTAATTTTCTTCCCTCGATTATTTGTGTTTTACTTTTTTTTTGGGGGGGAGGTCTTTTTTTCCTCCTGAAGGAAAAATTAGTATGAGATCAGTGATATAATATATACTTTTATACCTATGACTATTACCAATTATTTATTGATTCTAGCTGAGATTTAGAGCACATATAGAATAAAAGTAATATGAATAAAAATAATTATAATAAGTTACAACTGTGCAGTGACCCTTGAACAACACAGGGCTTAGGAGCACCAACACCCCTATGCAGTCAAAAATCCACATATAACTTTTGACTCCCCCAAAACTTAACTGCTAATAGCCTACTATTGACCAGAAGCCTTACTGATAACATAAACATTTGATTAACATATATTTTATATGTTATATGTATTATATACTGTATTCTTACAATAAAATAAGTTAGAGAAAATAAAATGTTATTAAGAAAATCATAAGGAAGATGGGGCACCTAGGTGGTTCAGTCAATTAAGACTTGATTTTAGCTCAGGTCATGCTCTCACAGTTTTTGAGTTCGAGTCCCACACTGGACTCTGCACTGACAGTGGGGAGCCTACTTGGGATCCTCTCTCTTCCTCTTTCACTCTGCCTCTCCTCCCTTACTCTTCCTCTTTCAAAAATAAATAAATAAACTTAAAAAAAAGAAAATTAAAGGAAGATAAAAATATATTTATAGTACTATACTGTATTTGTCGAAAAAAATCTGTGTATAAGTGGACCTGGCTGTTCAAACCTGTGTTCAAGTGTCAACCTTATGTAGAATTTTTACCTCTTACAAAGCACTCTGATGAATTGCATCACGTCTAATTCTCATAGCAGCTATGTAGTTAGAATTTATTGCTTGCATTTTATCAATCAGGGAAGTAAAGCTTGAAGAATGCTTTACTCAGCACAGATCTCACACTTAACTAATGGCAGTGATGAGACACCAGATCTCTGACTAAAGACTGAGCACTTTCTAGGACACCCCATCACCGATTTTTCAGTATCTTAGTATGTGTACACCCTTCTTTCTCACATACACAAGTCTCCTATGCAGTTTGGACTCACACACGTGAATTTAGTTGTCAAGACACAGAATAGTGCAGAGAACTGAACTAACTATATTGTAATCATATAAATGCAGCCCAATCCTCCTCTCCAAGCAACATCAATATTAGCCACCACACAATCTATATCCTGTTAATTCCAACATGACTTGGTCACTGCAGACAGCACTGAAATACAGTGACTGTAACCATATTCTATTAACTACAAATGGTTAATGATCCAAACTCCTTACTCTACTGTCCTAAGGGTTCTCCAGAGATCCATTTCCTTCCACAAACCATGGCCTTGCCTTCAGATACTGAGACCAATTATTTTTTTTTATTTTCTCTAATGTAGCATAACTCTGTCTTTTGACTACAAGTTTTAATTTAGGAAACAACTAGAATTCATTTGGCATTCAGTCTGATGATGAAAGTTGATGACCAAATACAATCATATGTTCTTAATTTCATGTTGTCACTAAAAACAAACAAACAAAAAATAATAAAGTAAATAAATACATAAATAAATAAAAATCTTCTCAGATGTATCCCATAAAATCCACAAAGAATAACTGAAATAATTTAAGAGCTCTCTTGACCAACTTCCCTTAAAACATTTGCTAGCAAGTCATTAATAAAGGTCTTGGTAAAAATTCAGAACATTCTATTGAATTGCATTTTTTCTTTCATTTACTAATTTTAAGATGTTTAATGTCATCATTATTTGGGAAGACAAAACTCTGCCTCTGGCCTGATATTAAATCAAGCACAATGTAAAAATGTCCTCTAAAAACAAAGCCAATTTCCCAAATATGAAAGTCCACAAAAAGAGTGTTTTTGTTTAAAACATATTTTTCTTGGTACTGCACTGACACAAACATAAAAGTACTTCAAGAAATTTTCTGAGTAATTCCAATTTTTGGCTAGTTTTGTCTTTGATGCCAGTTTCTTTAATTACTTTAAAGGTCTTGTAAATCGTTTCAACCAGAAGATGGTGTCAGGAATCCCCTAAATTCCCTTTGAGATTGAGGGTGATTAGAAAAGTAGAATGAACAATGAGAATCAACGCAGAAACTTCAAATGGAAAAAGAAGGTCTTTCCTCTTTAAACCACATTGATGGGCTGTGGAAGCCTTCATCCTGCTCCAGTTGGATGCTATCTCCCTCAACTTCATTAGGAGACATGACACGAAGAAGTTTCCTAGGGTTTGAAGTATAGATAGGAAAAATAACCTGCATTTTCAGTTTCTGGAAGAGACATCATAACACATTTCTCCCCAGCAATGGTCAGCATTGATCAAACCAGTAACAGCAATGAAGGAAATACATAGAGAATAGGCTTATTTCGTCAGAGGCAAGCCTTCTCAACACATATGTATCATTGTCAAAAAAATGTGAGGGGTAGAAGCTTCACCTACTGCAGAGAGAGCTGTTTCATCACTAGAGACAATGGGTCCTCATTATCATCATTAATCATCATCATCATCATTGTTTTGTCTTCAGGACTAACGTTTGCTGGACATGTGCTATATTCTAGGCAGTGTTCTGAGTACATACACTAATTCATTTAATTGTCACAACATTTACATGAGGTACACAATATATTATTTCCATATCACAGAAGGGGAAGTGAGAGGTGAAAGAAGGAAATTAACATGCAGAGGTTTCCATAGATTGTAATTAGTTGCATTCAGCACTCAAGATATGCCATCTGACTTGAGAGTTTACCTCTTGATAACTAAAATCTATTGTCTCCCTGTAATGGCTCTGGAATCAGACAGAAGTGGGTTACATTATTAAATTCATCTTTCACTCGTTTGGAGACTATGGTCAAGTAACAAACATACTAAGTCCCATTTTCGTCCTCCGGAAAGTGAGCAAATGATAATAGCTATTTCACAAAGATGTGAACTTTAAACAAAAGAATGATGAAAATGCTTCTGGAAGTGAGACTTATCCTTAAGATACCAAAATAATACTTTAGTAATTAGTGTTATGTGTGTGCATGTGTATACAGGGATGTGTGTGTGTGTGTGTGTGTGTGTGTGTGTGTGTGTGAATGTGACAAGAAGTATTAATCAAATTTGATGTTTCCTCAGAGAGTAATTTAGCACTCTGAAAATCTTGCTGATTAATCAGCGGTCAAGAAGACTTTTAATCTAAGTGCTTAATTAATTTAGCTAATGGCATAAACAATACCAGAGGACATAAGAAGTGAGGCAGCTCAGATTTTTGGTGCTCTTCATTCTGCTGCATTTCTCCTTTTTGGTCTTGCTTCCCATTCCTTATTCTCCCACATTCTTTTTATTCTACTTTTATTGTAAGGAAGAAGAAGATTTGTCAGAGTTGGAATCTGAGAAGCAATGGACAAGTCAAGTGCATTCCCCACCCCATCTCTATACACACACTTAAAGCCCTGAGGTAATAACCCTGAAACATTTGCAGAGATGTTATAGTAAAGGAGCTTGAGGAATCCTCCTGCCTTGTACGACATACAAGACTCCTTGATTCTCTATCACATCATATTATTCTGCAATATCTGCTTCACACTATCAATTTGACAACGATTCAAAAGCCAATCACATCTATAATGTCATGTTATCACCAAAACCTGCTCAATGGCTCGAACTCAGGACAACAAGTTCAGGCAAGGGTTATTAAATTCACTAGAACAACATAAATGGGAAAAGGGTGGGTAGATATTCAACTTTAGCATTTTCCATTCAACCCATCAGTGACTCTGGGAATGTTACATGTACTTTGCTTTTCTGAGAGTATTCTTAGATATCTGGAGTTCCTCCGGGTACAAGAATGAGTAGTGACTTTAAGGCTATGCGTCTTGCCTTTTCGACGTTTTGACAATCATGTAAATTATTCCAATGGTACAAGTTGGAAGTTCCTAAAATATGAGATTAATAGGGAATAAATGGGATTTCCCCAAAAAATTCTCCGTGAGAAAATTTCTAATTTTAGCATTGCTTTTCCTGAAATACTTCCCACCCACTGCCCCTTTTCTAAAGGTTTGTTCTGTCAAATATTTTTTTTAGTTAAATCTATTTTGTGGTTATAGGTTTACTAGCAAATATGTCACTTAAAGCCAATTATGTATTCTGTATGTATTTACTCCCACAATCAATACGATTGGTAGCAAAAGGGCTAGGTGGATCTATTGAGGTTCTTCTGGGTTTCAGGCTAGTTCCTAAAGGTAATTTTTTTAGTCTAACTCTAATATACAAATTTGCCAGAAGGACATTTCTTTATAAGCTTATTTATCCTGAATAATTATGTAGCATAAGAAAATATCAGCCTACCAAATCAATGTAAAACTTATCAAATCAAAGAGGTACTGGTGAAAGAATTTTTAGAAATATGTTTTCTTAATCATGGCTGGTAAGTGAATTAGTTACATCTGCACTTTAGAATAGAGCTGTCTGCCTCCAAAGAGCTCATCTTCTATGCTTTCAAATTTCCTTGACACGCTACTAAAGTTACCTTTCATTCAAAGCTTCCAGTCGTCGTGTGCTTATTAATAATAATTACCATTTGTAGGTTTCTTACTATGATCCCGAAACTATGTGTTACAGGCTGAATTGTGTCCCTCCAAAATTGGTAAGTGAAAGTCTTAACCCCCAGTGTGACCATATGTGAAGGTGGGGTCGTCAGGAAGTAGTTAAGGTTAAATGAGCTTTAATCCAATAGGACCAATGTCCTTAAAAGAAAAGCAAGAGATACCAGGGATGCTACATATAGAGGAAGGCCATGTGAGGACACAGTAAGAAGATGGTTGTCTATAAGCTAGAAAGGGCGTCTTACCTGAAACCAACCAGGCTAACACTTCATACTTTGCCCAAAGAACCATAAGCAAATAAATTCCTGTTGTCTAAGGCTTCTAGCTTGTAGTATTTTGTTAGGGCCACCCTAGCCAACTAATACGTTCTAATATTGAAGAAAGTATATGATTACTACCAGCTTTTTGATTATGAGGCTTAGAAATGTGAAGTAAAGTTACCAGAATCACACAACTAATGAAGGACACATCTGGACAACTCTTACCACTGCATGAGAGAGGACTAGAAAAGCATGTCTTTGGGTGTTTATTAATAGGAATTGACCAAGATGGCCTTAATATTACCCTCAGCCTGACTAAACTTTGGACAGCTTTCTTCCTGACAATCAGCCTTTGACCTCTCTTTTCTTTTTTTTTTTTTTTAACATTTATTTATTTTTGAGACAGAGAGAGAGCATGAACAGGGGAGGGTCAGAGAAAGAGGGAGACACAGAATCCGAAACAGGCTCCAGGCTCCGAGCTGTCAGCACAGAGCCCAACGCGGGGCTCAAACCCACGGACCGTGAGATCATGACCTGAGCCGAAGTCGGACGCCCAACCGACCGAGCCACCCAGGCGCCCCGACCTCTCTTTTCTTAGAGCATTTACTTTAGAAAGTTTGCAATTGTATATTATGTACACATTATTTGAAATGTGTATGTAAGTCTTCTCCTAGACTCTTACCAGTTTTATAATCAAGGAAATGTCTTTCTCAACGACTTGGGAACCACCTTTTTGAAATGTGAATGTTGAAAGAAATAGTGCCCCTACCTCCCAGTCTTCGTGGAAGGTGGGAACCTAATCTAAATAGACATCAAGGAGCAATCACACATGGCTTAATGAGAAAAACAACTGCCAACACAGGAGTAAGTGTGCTCTCACTAATGTCATCCAGGACTTTTCCACTTGCTCACCCCCACACTTAAGAGCGCTCCCAGAGTTGAGTTCACTCTTTCTCCTTTTTACACTAGTTTTGTATAAAGGCTTCTGCCTGCTTGACTATCCAGTGCAAATTTTGCTCTGACAGACCTTAAAAGGACCCAGACACCAAATATCTAGAATGGGATGTCAGCAGAATTTAACTTCTTAAAATCTATGTAGAGGAGAGTGACAAAATGGAAGCGTCTAAGATGCAGAAGCCTGGAAATGGGTGCTCAGAGGCTGTCGGGAGTAATCATTTAGATATTTGGGTCATTGAAAAGCAGAGCAGGAAACACCCAGTTTTTAAAATGTGTGTCTCAGTTTAAGTTCCCCAGAGGTATACCCCAAGGCAAGGACTCAAGCACAAGTAGCTTGTGTAAAGATGTGAAAGAAACACCAGTGGTAGAGAATTGAGGCTAAGAGAAAAGGCAGCCAATAAAGACAACCTTTTCAAGCCAGCTACTATTGCCAGTGGATGGAGGCTAATCTCTCATGAGAAACTTTGGAAATCAGTGTAAAACGCACCACACAAAATGTGAGGGACCTGGGATATTTGTGCACCAGCTCTGGTAGGCACTGAAGATCGAGGTTATTAATCACAAGCATTTCTTTCCTGCCGGGGAAGCAGCCAAAACTCTCAAGTGGCCCCCAACCACAGGGAGTTCTATAATGAAGTGTCCAAACGCTTCTTTCCATTTCCATCATGTATTCCTTTTGAAGGATATTAAAGCAGTGCTGTTGGTTCCCCAGTGTATTGAATATACTTTTAAATAAAATGGGCAGTGCTGTTTCTTGCTGTTTTACTTACCAAGGCTTCTCCCAGATCCTAATAAATATATCACCTCAAGGACAAAATATTAAGGAGACAAATTTTTCTAAGTCAAAAGTTTTCCAGGAGTTTCTGTGTTGTCATAAAAGTATTATGGTTTAACCTAGAAACAAAAAGAGCTTCTTAGAACTATTTTATTTCTACTAGGAGGAAAATTGATGTCTGTTTTAGTACCTTGGACACACTATACCTTTTGGATGCAGGAAAGGCAAATCCTTAATAACACATATACTGCCATTAACAAGAGTTCATACTCCTAAGGCGTTAAGAATGACTCAGAAGGTGAAGATGAAGCATAATGCTATTTATCACATGAAAATATTCCAATTTCAGCTCTCTTGCTTACTGTCTCAAAGACCTTGAAGCTAACAAAAATACCTTAAAGCTAACAAATTATTTTGTCAGAAAGAATCATATACATACACACACCTACATATACATGAATACTCCATACATTACCTACGCATATACAATATATTTTTTTCTTAGACAAGAATCTTAGGTTATTTTTCTGTAAAATGGGGACAGGAAAATCTTACCCTGCCAGACTGTTGTTATGGAAAAGAACTAACACAATTTTATTGCATCGTGAGTTATCATTTCCACATCCCTGCCTATCACAGCCTCTGACACAAACTTACCCCCAGATGCCAAGGATATCCTTTCCTCCTTGTCCATACTTCATCACTTCATCAGCCACTTTTAATGAAGTCTTGTCTTCCTTGGCTTTCAGTACATTTAGGAGTGGTTTTTTTTTGTTTGTTTGTTTATTTGTTTGTTTTTGCTGATTTTGTTTTTTATATTTATAGAAATAGATGAAATAAAAGCATCACAGTCCATTTTTAAGGTAGGGGAGAAATTGGGGCACCTGGGTGGTTCAGTCAGTGAGATGTCTGACTCCAGCTCAGGTCATGATCTCACGGTTCGTGGGTTCGAGCCACGTGTCAGGCTCTGTGCTCACAGCTCAGAGCCTGGAGCTTGCTTTGGATTCTGTGTCTTCCTGTCGTCTCTCTGCCCCTTCCCAACTTGTGCTCTGTCCCTCTGTCTCACTCCCAAAAATAAATAAACATTAACAAAATTTAAATAGAGGAGAAGTAAATAATAGAGGCAACATGTGTGTACTCACTAGCTTACTAGCATACTTTGTTTCAAAGTGTTAAGCTCACTGCCGATTATTTTTCACCAAAAGATAAAACAGTTAATAACTTCTTTTCTTTTTTTAAATTTTTCCGTGAAAGGAGACAAGCTACAGAGTTTTGTTCAAGGTAAAATAGTTGGGTTTATTCAGGAGAAACCCAATTTAAAAGGAATTACATAGATAAAAGGCAAAAATAAGAACTTAACCCAATGTCTCAAATTCTTCAGTAGATGATATTGACATTTTTCTTTTGGAAAACGTAAAGAAATAATATAGTGATTACATTATCATATCTTCCTGATGCTGCAATAGCAGAATGGAGCCCAGAACTTATCTTTTCCAGGCTAGGAATATCAGATTTAAACCTGCATATGCTTGCAAACATAAAGCTGATCATAGAGTAGCTAATTTCTGAGTAATTGCCAACCTTTCTTTTTCTTTAACTGAAGTAGCCTATAGCCATTTGCTTTATAGAATTCAGAATTTGGGAATTATAGTTAAGAGCTGTCAAGAAATCAAAGGAGAGGGGCCCCTTGTTTGTTCAGTTGGTTAAGCATTGGACTACAGCTCAGGTGGTGATCTCACAGTTCACAAATTCAAACCCTGCTTGGGACTCTCTGCCATCAACGCAAAGCCCACTTCAGATCCTCTGTCTCCCTCTCTCTCTGCCCCTCCCCTGCTCGCACTCTGTCTCTGAAAAATAAACATTTTGAAAACTTAAAAAAAAGAGATCAAAGGAGAAAAGCAATCAGTACTAAGAAAAAAAAGTGATTAATTTTATTTAGAAATTAATCAAAACCAATATTGAAAGTTGGCAATTTTATATGGTTCAACCTTATAGATAAAATAGACATACAACTTTTCATGGATCCATGCAAAGACAGCAACCATTCTTCTATGATGAGGATTCTTAAAAATGTACAAAAAATGTACAAAATTCTAGGTCATTTTAGTAAGTATAAAATGCATAGCTTTTCATTCATTCAATAAATATATATTGAGTAACTACATGTACAAGACCATTAAGAAAACAGGTAATATCCCTGTCTTTATGGTTCTTAAATTCTATCATGCAAAAAATAAATAAGAAAAATAAATAAAATGCATATTACCTATTATACATAACAATAAGAGCTAAGGGGAAAAATAAAGTAGGGAAGGAGGATATTGTATATAAGAGTAATAGTTCCAATTTTTTTTCATTTTACTTCTTAATTTTTAAATGTTTATTTATTTTTGAAAGAGAGACCAACGTTGAGAGGTGGAAGGGCAGAGAGAGAGGGAGACACAGAATCTGAAGCAGGCTCCAGGCTCTGAGCTGCCAGTACAGAACCTGACACAGGAGTCATACCCATGAACTGTAAGATCATGACTTGAGCAGAAGTTGGATGCCTAACCGACTGAGCCACCCAGGTACCCCATAATGGTTCCAATTTTAAAACAGGTAGTTTGGGAAAGCCTCAAAGAAAAGTGAAGACCTAAGAGATATAATGGATGAAATCATGTAAAAGTCTGTAAGGTGTGATTTCAGGAAGACTGGACCATGAGTGCAAAGGCACTGAGGCAGGAGTTTGCCTCATATATGAAGAAGTCAAGTGTGGACAGAAAGGAATCGGCTATAGGGAATGTAGGAGGAGGAAATTCATATGGTAGGACCAGATTAAATTGTGTTGTAACTACTTTGATTTGTATTTCAAATGAGAAGTAAAGGCACCAGAGGGATTAAGTGAAAGAATAATATAGCGTTGATTATCACAGAGTAACTCTGACTATTATGGTGGGAATAGATTTTGGAGGCAAAATACACAGTCAGGATGACAAGTTGGAAGGCTGTTCCAATGTTTTCAGACAAGAGCATTGATGGTTCGGCCTGGTAAGTTAGTGGATGTGGGAAGAGTAAATGGAATAGCTATTTGATTATAAATGTAGCTACAGGATTTCATCAGAGACCCAATTTGGGACCTCAGAAAAGCTGAGGCATTAAGAATGATTCCAAGAATTGGCCTGACCAACAGAAGAACAGAGTTTCAATTAACTAGTTGTACAAGACTGTAGGAGGAGCAAAATTGGAATAGAAAGAATATACGTAACTCAAGTTGTGAATATACTGACCTTGAGAGACCTATTCGTCAGCCAAGAATTGCAAAAACAGTTTCTTATGTGGGTCTGGCATCCAGGGAAAAGGACTGCATTTGACATACATATTCATCAGCAGAGACTAAATGAGATGACCTAGATATAAAATTATAAAATATAAAATTGTATGGGACAAATAGAATATTGGATAATACATAACATAAAGGCGTTTTTACATAGGAAACATTTCTGCCAAACGTGTTGTGCCTATTTCTTTGATATTGGATCTCACCTTGAGATTCCTATTGATGGAAAAGCACAGGTCAGAAGAAAAGCCTACAAAGAATAAGAATAAACTGCCTACCTTGGAAAAAATACCTCTTCAATTCCCCTTTTCACTTCTAAGCTCATTGCTCACAGCAGACTAAGACTCTAAGAACTCAAGCTATATCAAGTATCAATAAACTGCAATTTACATCCTGTCATGCAGCCATTCGGTGGTTGCTCTTACATGCACCTAGCTGACTTCAGAGCTGAGCTTCTATTTTGAGCAATCCAATGAGTCATTTAACCTTTTTATACCTTTTAAAAATAGTGATAAATTATTCTTTGGCCCACTTCATGGTGGCGAAGTAACGATCTGTGAGGTCACGTCTGCAGGGCAATTTAAATGTCTCACACTAAAAGGATGTTGGATGTTTTCAAAGAGAGTTGCTGGACTCTCTGGCCCAGAATCTAAAGAATAAACCCGTGATATTGGATTATTTTTGTATATTTACACAAATTAGGGAAAATGGAGAATCATTTGTTACCTTGGCAAAGGAGACACATATTCTATTGTGTCCTAAAGACAGCTGTATGCTTCTCTCAAAGAGGTCTCTGATGAATAGATAATGACTTCTTAAGCATTCACCAGGCACAAGCATCTCTGAAAGATGCACACAAAACCCTCAAAGGCACAAGGGCATTGACTCTGGGAAAGCACTCTCTCCCTTGTGTCCTAGCTTGTGTGGTACTAATATACAATCAGTTGCTCAGGTTATAAACCTAGGATCCATTCTTGTCTTCTTCAGCCTCCCTTTAATACACCCCCTAGGCCTCCCCTCTTTTTTTTTTTTTTTTTAATTTTTTGAAGTTTATTTTTTTATTTTGAGAGAGAAAGAAAGAGACCAGGGGAGGGGCAGAGAGAGAGAGGGAGAGAATCCCAAGCAGGCTCTGCACTGTCAGCACATAGCCTGAGGTAGCGCTCGAACTCAGGAACCATAAGACCATGACCTGAGCTGAAATCAAGAGTCCCACGCTTAATCCACTGAGCCACCCAGGTGCCCCTTTCCACTCTTCTTTTTAACCATTTTTCTATCCACTCCTGTCCCTTTATCACTGTGTCTGCTTTATTCTAGGCAGCCATCATTCTCTTACCTTGGTTGTTCTGTCTCTCATCTGATCTCTGTGCCTTTGGTCCTGCATTCCTCATTTCTTAAGCCATATGCACAGCCTACGTGGTCCCATTTGGTCTGTCTTCTAATCCTTTGATCCAATCCTATACCCTTTCACTCTTTCATGTACATACAGCCTTTGCTTCAGTTGTGCTGAATTATTTTTACTTCCCCCAAAGCATAGTTTTGTTTCACAGTCTGGGTTTTGCAATGTGCTCTCCTTCCTTTTACAATGAGAGGTGGCATAGGGAGTGCTTGGGAACAATGGCTTCAGAAGCAAGATGCTTGTGTTCAAATATGAACTCTGTCCTGTTTCATCTATACGCCCTGGGCTTCAGATCCTCATTAGTAAAACAGAGACAATTTTTCCTACCTTATAGAGCAGTTATTATGACTAAGTGAGATAATTAATTTACTTAGCACATACTGAGGAATCAATAGTGTTAGTTTTTATTTTTATATTTTAGCCAAAATAAAATAAGCCTCAAATTGCTTCTTTCCTTTTTGTGAAACCTTTCCCACCACCCTCTTCACACTGCTACTATTGTAACTGATCACTCTCCTTTACATTATACTTCTCTACAGTGTGGACAACACTCCCACCTTACAAGTGCTTGGAATGATTGTTTACACATCTGTCTTGTGCGCTGAACTGTAAAAACTCCTTGGATTTTCTTGGCCTTAGTTCCTCCAATATTTATATTTTCATGACAGATTCTGGCAAGGAATAAATACTTAACAAGGATATACTGAAGGAAAAAGTCTTAAAATGTTACTAAGTTACCTACGTCATGAAATATCCAAGAGATACACAGTGAACCTTTCCTCATTACTCCTAGGTAATACGGGATCCTCAAGAGCTTCATGGTAGAAATGAGCATTTTTTCCCCTGTAAGTGTGAATGCTCTCTTTCCTCACATTCTAAGAACTTTTCTATGGAGGACGGCCTCTTTTGTCTAATTTTTAGTTTTGGAGCAATTCTTCTCCCACTTCGAACCAACTGCTTCATTGACCCACAAACCTAAAGTGGTTTGTTCAACTGAAGGTTCCAGAGGGCTTGTGATAGGTACAGCTCAGCATGCTCTAGAGGAACAATTTATATAAAATAGGTTTTAGGAGCTTTTATTTTGCAAACTATTTTTAGTGGCTAAACTATTTAGCAGCAATACTGATTATTAGTATCCTGGCTTTCCTGAACATAATGATATCATGACTTAAGAGTGAAAGATTGAATTGCTTCTATTTTAAAATATAGGTGTGTATTTAACTGGAAATATATTCAATTCTCAATAATTAGACCCTACACAAGTTTCTCTAAAATTAAATGACATTAGCAGATCTCTACCATTATTATTATAATTTCATTACAAAATACTAAAATATTGCAACTTTAAGCAAATGAACAGTTAAAAGCCCATTGATTTTTTAATTCTTAAGGTCAATGCTTCTGCTATTGTGTTTTGAAAGCATTTGTCTGGTGACTTTGCTGCATGCTGAAAGAAATACAAATAATGCATCTTAGGCACTAATCAAAAGATTTAATCAGGAGTTTAGCTTCAGGCATTTTGGAGAATATTGAACTGGGTGTCTTACTACCTCCACATTTGTCCTTGGCAAACAAGTTAAAAATACCATCCATAATAAATCGTGTTTGCCTCCATAATAAAACATCTCAGTCCTGTGGAACCATATAAACACGAGGTGAAGGTGAAGGTGTGTGCAACTCTTCCCTGGGGACTTCCAGGAGATTCTTACCTCTTTCAGTAAACCCCATGAGGTACTTAACAAAGCATCATCTCTCCTAAAACAAGAGCCTTCTGTCCTGCAGCTTCCTAGTCTCCTATTTCTCAATTGCTTTCTGATGGGTCAGCATACACCCTAGTATATCAGGTTTAAAGTGTTTGGTGCTAGGGGCACTTGGGTGGCTCAGTCGGTTAGACACCCACCTTTTGGTGTCAGCTCAGGTCATGATCTCATGGTTTTGTGAGTTCAAGCCCCGCATCAGGCTCTGTGCTGGTGGCTCAGAGCCAACTTGGGATTCTCTCTCTCCCTCTCTCTCTGCCCCTCCCTCACTCACACTGTTCTATCTCTCAAAAATAAATAAACTTTTAAAAAAATGTTAAAAAATAAAGTACATGATTCTCTCTATTACCAAAATAGGTTAGGGGAAATACCTCCCATAAAGTGAGGAAAGTAAGTTTTTCTTTCCAGTTCAACTAAGTATCAATCTGAGATACAAGATCTAGATCAGAACTATTTAAAGGCTTAGTACCTGAATGTAGATGTGGTGCATACAATCCAGCAATCACAAGGGTGTTTCCTACAACCAGTAAGATGAAGATATGACAGAAACACCAACTAAATTTTCAGTTGGACAGTGTGGCATATTCATACAATTTTCAGTTGTATAAGCCAATATGTTCAAACAGTTTTATCCTATTGTAATATTCTGCAATTACAAATTTTGCCTATTTTAAGCAGTGTCTATCTATTAGATCTTTGCTAGATGTGAGCTGTCCGCTAAGAATGGCTGTTTACAGTAAACTCTAGACCTCTAAAGGACAAATCCAAAATAATTTGGTGAGACAAAATTTAAACATGTAATGCCCACAGTTTGCAACAAGATTTTGAAGGTGAGTATTATTTCCAGGACACCTTCTTAAAGTCAAGATATATGAAATTATGTCATTTATTTCAGACTATAACCAGTTTTCATTAATGGGCATCATTTGGGCTGTTTCTAATTTTTACTCTTTTGTATAATGTTGTTTCTAATTTTTACTCTTTTGTATAATGTTGTAATAAACTTTTGTCTACAAATATTTTCAGACATTTTTCTGTTGAATTAATTCATAGAAAATTAAATTCGAATATTAAAGATAATCCAAATTTTCAGTTTGCAGATGAAATTGTTAATACTTTTAAAAAAGAGAAAAATTGAAAACGGTAAACATTATTAAAACTAATAGTAATTAGTAAATGGCCAGCAAAACAGGGATGTGTGTGTGTGTGTGTGTGTGTGTGTGTGTGTAAATCAAGAGTTTTTTCTTTTTTTTTTTTAAATTTTTTTTAATGTTTATTTTTGAGACAGAGAGAGACAGAGCATGAATGGGGGAGGGGCAGAGAGAGAGGGAGACACAAAATCTGAAGCAGGCTCCAGGCTCTGAGCCATCAGCCCCAAGCCTGACGCGGGGCTCGAACTCACAAACCGCGAGATCGTGACCTGAGCTGAAGTCGGACGCTCAACCGACTGAGCCACCCAGGCGCCCCCAAGAGTTTTTTTCTAGACCATCAATATCCAATGGATAAATGGAATTAGAAAAAAATCCTATTCACAATAAAAAGAAACTATCAAAATAAAGCATATTTGGGGACTTGTATATCTTAAGAATGTCAGATTTTGGTTTCATTTCAAAAGACACCACTTAAATATTATTTATTAAGGGATTAACAAAGTCTCAAAAGAAACAAAGAAATATACCTTCATACTTTAGATGGCATTTGAAATAAATGGTCTCTAATATCCCTTTGAGTGCTATTATTCTAGAACTCTATTTTCTATACCTCCTTGTGTATAAACATGAGGACACATGATTTAGAGGATTTTTGAAGGAATGCATTAAGAAAACAGAGAGCAAAATATAAGCTCAAAATTGCCATAAAATGTGCTTCCCTGCTTGAGGGAATAATGAACATGATAAGTTAGACATCATGCCACGGAATGAATTAGAATATCTTCTATAAGCTTGTTTAGATCAACAAATAAATATAAATAATTTAAATATAAATAAATTAAATAACACTGGATACTTCAAATATGCTTATTTGTTATTTATGCTCAGAAAGATAGTCTCCCAAATTCATGTAATTAGTAAATGGAAGAACAAAATTCAATTGTAAATCTTTCCATTGAGAATTTATGTTTCTGCTCACAGTAAAACTATCCTCCATCATTTCCTAAGAGGTTTTATTGTAGTTTGCAGTAAAGAGTATATACTGGGACTATTATAATTAATGTATGTTCACGTGGTAAATAACATGATGGGGTGTGACATCAGCAAGATAGCAAAATGAGAAATCCTGGGGTCCTCCTCTCCCCACTCCCAACAAAAACACCAGTTCATCAGTTGGCGGACAAATCCCTTTGTAAGATATCCAGGAATCAGTTGAAAGGCTCCTGCACCCCAAGCAAGCATAAAACCAGAAACATCCAAGCTGATATCGAAATTTGAGATACCGTCCTACCAGAATTCTCACACCCCGGCGGAACACAATATGACCTCACTTCTGCTGTTTACCCAAAAGAATCAAAATCAAAATCTTAACAATATTAGCACTCTTAGGTTCATGGCAGCACTATTCACAATAGCTAAGATGTGGAAACAACCTAAATGTCTTTTTGTGGATGATGGACAAGGAAAATGTGGCATATTCATACAATGGAATGTTTCAGTCTTAAAAAAGAAAAAAAATTCTACAATAAGTGACCACATGGATGAAGCTTGAGGACAATATGCTAAGTGAAATGCCAGTCACAGAAAAACAAACACTGCATTATTCCACCTGTATGAAGTATCTAAAATAGTTAAACTCATTTAGTCAGAGAGTGGAATGGTGGATGCCAGGGCTGATGGGAGGGGAAAATGGAGACTTGCTAATTAACAGGCATAAAGTTTCACTTACACAAGATGAATACGTTCTAGAGGTCTTCTGTACTGTATTGTACCTATAGTTAACAATACTGTATTACACACTTAAATTTTTTCAAGATGGTAGATCTCATGTTAAGTGTTCTTACCACAATAAAGTCAAGTTAAATTTTTTAAAATGGCATGACAAAGGTTGGAATGGACTATGGCAATCTTCTACCCCACCCTCCTCAACCCCAGCCTCCAACACTTAGAAACAGTCACTTTCTTTTTTTGTTTCTTTTTACTTACTTTCATATTTCTTAATAATATGTATACTACCATTAATGAGTTTTGAATTCTAGACATTATACATTGATTTGCAAGAATGTTGAATGAGAATTTAGCTGTCTTATACACCCCTGTTCATGCCATTTCAAACCCCTTAAGCTTTTCTTCCTCTATTTTTTTCAGTATAACCATTTTACGCTTTTTGATCAAATCATTATTTCATGTTTCCATTACTGTAACCATGTAAATGTTTTCCACGGTTGAGCCACATAAGGAAATCTGGTTATATTTCTTGGGTTTTTTTCAACTTTTGTGTTACATGGAGTTATTTATTGTCTTTCTTTTGTGTTTTTAAATTTTTTTTAAGATCTACATCTAATGCATCTCAAAATGTCTGATACATATTGACTTTTTATAATAAAACAAGCTTTTGGACCTCACTTCACCATTTTTAAAGCATTTTATTCATTGCTCACAATGAACACATTTGTTACATAAAGATCTATTTGATAGATTAAAAAAAAAAAAAAAAAAAACTAAAAGCTTAGATGGATTAAATTGTCTAAGGTCTGTAACCAGCAAGTGACAGAGCAGTCCTGACACTGGAGTTCCTGAGGCCAAACCCTTTGTCACAGTTCACTGTAACAGAGCTGACTCTCAACATGGTATTTCTCCCTCTTCTAGCAGATTTCCTCATTAGCTTCAAGTATCAGCACTGGTCTTGGAGTCTTCTCGTCATTTGCACTTAACACGTCAGGGAATTCACGTTATGCACCAAATAACTCCCTATGTGATTCTACTGGCAACAGAAGAGGCTCAGTGAATAGCCCTACTTTGATGCTTGAGCACACCTTACGCCCTGGAAATTCCAATGGACAACTTGATTGGAAAGAGGTGTTGGGCTGTAATGAGTCTCACTATGTGAAATGTCTTCCCTGGGAATAGAAAAATTATTCATGAAGAACAAGAACTTAGTGACTTTACACTGTCCTGTCAAGTACTCTGAGAGCTGATTACAGTCAGACTAGAATGGATAAAGGTAATTAAAGCTGCTACAGATAAGATCAAGTCATTTTCTGCTCCAGAATTTGAATGCATCAGATTAACAGGGAAGGCATAATTTTGCCTCTGCCACTGGGAAAAACAAGTATCCTGGACTTGGCTTTTTCAACCCTGAGTAGTCTTGCTGTCACCATAGCATGAATGTGTCCTACATGAGCTTTTCCACTCCTGTTTATTTAGACCCTGCCCCTCCTTCAAGAAGCGGTGCTTATTCCCGATTCACTTTATAGACTGCACCAAACATAGCAATAAAGACTAGGAGGCCTAAAAGATTAAACCTTTTTACAATGCTGACAGTCAACTTCATCTGCCACTAACCCCACAGTTTTAAATATTTCCAAGAAATATACTTCCTCTGGAATCAAATTTATTATCCTTTCTAAATTTGGGGGACTCAAGAAATCTGAGAACGCTTGGGAAACGTATTAAATAACCCTATCCCAGCCTCTGAATCCCTAGTCTCTGAATCACAACGCATCCATAAAATTATGTACACATGTGTGTCTGTGTGTATACGTAAATATGTGTATGTCTCTATGTGTGTGTGTGTGTGTGTGTATGTGAGTATACACGGTTTTTGAAATATTATGAATTAATGAGAAGAAGAAAGTCTTTATATATGTACAAGGCCTGGGTTAGGGGCTATATTTTTTTTTATTTCAGCCACATGGCTTTGAGTATTGGGAATCATCACATCTGTTACAGAGAAAAACAAATAGGTTCCAAAAAGCCAAACAACTTGACCAAATGCATGCAAGTAATAAACAGTTTCATCAGGTCTCAGCTCTTAGTCCATCTGTCTCCAAAAATCCCTCAATGCCTATTATAGCCATATAATAGTTATTTAATACTTCTTAAACTTATTTTCACATATAAACTTAATGCATGCCAATTCAGGGCAGATATTTATCACATACCTCTCCACACCCTCAGAGGGTAAAATGCTTATGTAACATTTACATAAAGTTTATGTATTAGGACAAAACAATGCCATCCGCCATGCCTGGCATTAACATAAAATCTGCTGTGCCATACAAACCGTGAAACACAAGTTAGTGTCGGGCTTATTTTATGAGAATGTGAGTCCTGCAATATACGGCACAAGTGAAGCTAAAAGGAAAATATGATCGTCATGTTGTGGTGAGAGCCCCAAGGACTGTTTCAGAGGATTCCAGTCACAATGCCTCTGCCTCTGATGTTGCAGTGCCTATGTGCATATGTAGTGCATACATTACAGAAGAATGAGCCCTTGACATTCCACATACAGGATCTTTCTGACTGTCATCCACTCAAAGAAAATTTAGAGATGCCTTGACTTCATTTTTAATCTTTTCCACCTTTCAGATTGCTGCTCTTCTTTTTTAAATCCAACTAGGGGGATGCAAAGAAGCTTGAACTTTAGACCTGCAAGGAACCAGAGAGATCAATCACTTAGCCCTTTATGAGTGGTGATAACCTTCAGAGACTGTTCTTCATACAGATTCTAGTAACTGCGGTATGCTAATATTAGTAATTAGTGTTATTATGGCAGCAGATGAGGGAATTTGCAAGTTGTAAAGGGCTTTTGCTGCACCTAGAACCCTAATGCTAAATACTTCACTACTCAAATTGAATTGGTTAGATTCTAAACATAGTTGCAACAGTAATGAAAATAATAGCAACTACAATGTATTGAGACCCTACTACACAGCTTGTGTGCATTATGTCATGTATCCTCACCACTAGCCAAGATGGCTTAATTCCTAGCAGGTCAACAACCATCTTTTCCACCTTCAGTTTTGATTAAAATATCCTTTCTATCTTTCTTCCTTTAACTTTTAGCCTAACAAGCGGCCCGCAAATTTATAGGTGGCCACTAGACTTAGCTAATTAAATAGTGTAGTATTCTAATTGGGACTAAAATCATTATTCACTAATCAAAGAACTTTCTTCAGAGTACATGGATATTTTACAATTAAGCCATTTGAGACCAGAATGTTGAATAAACATTTTAAATCAACCATAAGCTACATTCAATGCCCTGGTATAGTTGTAGCTAAAATTCAGATATGAAACTAAATAGACACTTCTAGTCCAAACAAGATAGCACAGATTCATCTTTCCTTACCCCTTTCCCCCAAAGTATAACTATAAACCAGAAATATGTAGCAAGAAATAGACACAAGGCAATTCTGAGAGAGAGAAATAAAAAGAGTAATTCAAATTGGTTGAAGTCTTCAGGACTAGAGAAATCACACAGCAATATGTAGCATCTACAAACCCCATCCTAAAGAAGAAGGTAATCCAGATCCAATGTCTCCTGATCCCCAAACTAGCATTAAAACAGGTTCAGAAGAGGTTCAGTTCTATTGGGTTTGGACAAATGTCTCTGTGATAACACCAAACTGAACCAGTAAGACAGATGGAAAAATTAGAAAATCTCATCAAAGAAACAAAAATCATTTAAAAAATCACATGGAAATTGCAGAGCTGAAAAAATACAGTACCAGAAATCAAAATCTCTCCTGGTGGGCTCTGTAGTAGAATGGAGATGACAGGAGGACTTGTGAACTTGAGACAGATCAATACAATTTATCCAATCTGAACAACTGAGAGGAAATAGACTTAAAAATCAAATAAGCAGAGCCTCAAGGAATCAGCAGAACATTAAAAAAAGATCAAAAAGTTATATATTTCAAGTCTCAGAGGAATTGAAGAATGTTAAGCAGAAAGAGTATTAGGGTAAAAAATGAAAATTCTCAAATTTGGTGAAAGGCGTAAACTCAGGGGCACTTGGCTGGCTCAGTGGAGTATACAACTCTTGATCCTGGGGTTGTAAGTTCAAGCCCCATGTTGGGTGCAGAGATTACTTAAAAATAAAATTTTAAAACAACAGAAAAAGAAAGGCGCAAACCCAAAGCATATCTCAAATAACATAAACTCAAATTAATCCATGTCAAGACACTTCACAATTAAGCTTCTAACAATTAAAGATAAGGGAAGAAAAATTTGAAAGCTTGTGTTTTCCTGTGTTCTCTATTCTGCTCCATTCTTAATTGCTTTAGCTGCAAAATCAGTCTTGAAATTATAGAGTGATTCCTCCATTTTATTCTTTTTTTAATTTTTAATTTTTTTAAATTTTATTTAACGTTTATTTATTTTTGAGACAGAGAGAGACAGAGCATGAATGGGGAGGGGCAGAGAGAGAGGGACACACAGAACTGGAAGCAGGCTCCAGGCTCCCAGCCATCAGCCCAGAGCCCGATGCGGGGCTCGAACTCACAGACCGTGAGATCGTGACCTGAGCTGAAGTCAGCGCTTAACCGACTGAGCCACCTAGGCGCCCCTATTCTTTTTTTTTAATTTGTTTTAGCTGCTCCAGAGTTTTTGCATTTCCATAGGAAATATATCCATAAAATGTGACTTGACACAAGTACAAAAGCAATTCAATGGAAGGGTTTGATTTTTTTTTTTTTTTTCATCAAAAGGCGCTGGAGCATCTGGATACCCTTGAGGTGGTGGGTAAGGGACCTTGACTACCTCACATCTTACATAATAAACCAAATCACATATGGACTCAAGTGTAAACTGTAAAAATATGGACATTTTAGAACAAAAAATTCATAAGAGTTCTTCTGAATCTGAGGTTAGGCCAAATGTTTTTAGATTTGACACCAAAAGCACAACTTATAAAAGGAGAAAGGTGATAAATTATAACATTGCATTACATACATTGGTTCTAAGTCCCATAGGAAATTATTAAACGACAAGCTATTAACTGCAAGAAAATATTTGAAACCACATTTCTGACAAAGAACCAGTATCTAGAATATATAAAGAACTCTAAAAACTCAACAGTAGAAAACAAACGATCTAATTAAAAATGAATAAGAAAATATTTGAACAGGCATATCTTCAAAAAAGATATACAGATGGCCAATGAAAACATGAAAAGACGTTCAACTTAATTATCCATTAGGGAAATGCAAATTAAAACCACAGGAAGATATCACTACACTCATATCAGAAGGTCTAAAATATAAAATAATGACAAAATCAAATGCTGGTGAGGATATGGAGAATCTAGATTATTCATACATTGTTAGTGGGTATATAAAATAGTAGAGTCTTTCTGGAAAAGGGGCAGTTTTTTGTTTTGTTTTGTTTTGTTTTAAGTTAAAAATATGACTTCTATATAACCAGAAATCAACCTCTGATATTTACCCATGGAGATTAAAACATATGTCCACACAAAACTTGTATATGGATGTTTATAGTAACTTTATTTGTAATAGCACAAAATAGAAACAACTCAGATACCCTTCAATGAGTGAGTGGTTAAACAAGCTGGAGTACAAACCACTATGAAATGTTATTCATCAAAAAAAGGAACAAACTATTGATACAGACAACTGGCATTAATCTCCAAAGTATCATGCTGCATAAAAAAATGCCAATCCCAAAAGGTTACATGCTATATGATCCATTTCTGTAATATTCTTGTAATAACAAAAGTATAGAAATGGAGAATATATTAGTGGTCACCAAAAGTAGGAGGCTGGTGGCAGGTGTGGTTATAAACAGAAGAACATATGGTGGAAAGTGTTCCATATCTTAACTGTATCAATGTCAATATCTTGGTTCAATAGTGCACTATAGTTTTGCACAATGGGGAAATTTGGGTAAAGAGTACAAGTGATCTATCTGCATTGTTTGTTACAAATACATACTTATGAACAATGACCTCAAAAAATTTTAAATAATTTAAAAATATATATTCTAACTTCAACAAGAGAAGTTAGCACAAACAACTGACAATTTAAAAAACTGTTTCTATTCTAATGCATTTTCTGAATTGCTAGTGACTGGAGTGATGGGTATCTTCGAATGAGCTATTTGAAGCAACACTGCATTTTGATTCATTTGGTTTAAACCATAGGGAATATTAATCATGTCACTAACAAAGTCCCTTAGAAAGGACAACTCCAGGGTTGCTTAAGCCAATGGCCTATTAGTGTCATCAAGGACACAGTACTTTTCGGCTTTGTTCTCTCCTATCTTCAGTGTGTCAGTTCACTTCTTCTCTGGGTCATAACCTATTGACTAAATACTGAGCATTACAAGCCCACACAACAACTTCTTTCAGTAAGAGACAACATTTTCCTTTGTTGCTTCTCTTTAATTGGTGAGAAAACATTCCCCAAAGGTCCCTTCCAGCAGCCTTTCTGCTACACCGCAGGGGGGCCAAAAAAAAAGGGGGGGGGGTGTGGATTGCCATATTTGCTTGAACTAATCAGTATTTTATAAAAGATGTGTGACACAAACAAATACAGGCTTTGTTATTAAACAAGCACATATCTAAATTTAGGGAAGCAAGTAGTGGCTACTACAAGTGAACAAAACTAACAGCATCTTTCTTCATTTGCAGATTAGTTTTGTTATACAATAGAAATGTGAATAAACTGGCAGTTATGAGTTCTAAGTCCAGACTCCATTTCAAGATCCCTGCATGACATTGGCTAAATCCTACACCATCTCTGGCCTTCAGTTTTATAATCATTAAAATGAGGAAGCTAGATTCATGTCTCTTCTGTGATTTATTCTATGATAGTATTGCCTTATGCTTTATACACTTGGTAGCCTTAAGCATACCATACATGACTCAGTTTGAATCTTTAGTCTAACATTAGGACTGCTGTGAAGGTCTCAGAGAGAGTTAACTTTCTCCTCAGTGCTGTCTTGAGTTCCTATCAGGCTTATCATACTGAAATATGACTTAATATACTTATTTGTCTTCCTGCATTAGACAGTGAATTCTTTCAAGGAAAACGCCATATCTTATCCATTGTAATATCCCCAATGCCCAGGCTTCTATTTGACAAAGCGTAGGCAGTCAATAAACATAGTTGAATTATGTATTAATGCACTGTCATCAGCTTGTTTTCCTGTAATGTTCAGTAAATAATAATAATAATAATAATAATAAATAATAAGTTCCAAGGTTTTGAGGCTAGGACTTAAACCAATAGGAAAGTGATAAATGGTCCATTTGAAAATTCAAATTATTTGTACTTTGTTTTCCTTAAGCATGATGGTACATATCACAGAATCTTAACCCTTCTATATCAACTGATCTTTTTAGATTTTGACTGTTAATTTAGGAAAATCTATCTACTAAGTTCAACTTTTGCACATTTCTGGAAATCATACTACTGCCACTCAGAAATATGTAAGATATTGACGTTGAAATATAACTTGTAAACATCAAAGGGAAGGACAATAATGCATTAAAAGTAACTCCAAGTTTTCATCTATGTCCATTCTTAGTTCAACATTCTCATTACTGATTGTCCATTGAAATGCTGCCCAAGAAATTACCCGACAGACTGCTGATCATTAATCATTGGCTCCAGGGTCTTGCTTGCAACAATTAAACAAGGTGAGTAATCCTCAAAAATATAACACACATTATTTCTGGTCCCACTTCTTTTTACATTTCTAAATTGAATACCTATTGTGTCTCAGCAATTAACTTCATGCCATCTAATATGTTAATACATTTATAAATAGGTTTTTTGAAAGCAATTTATTTGAGCTGGAGGAACATGATAAAGCAAAACATACACATTAAGTGTAGACTACATTTCTGCCTTTTGTATTTGGCATCAGTGGTAATTCTTGATAGAAAATAAAGTTATACAATAAAAAAACTACTATAGAATTATGTAAATAATCTGCTAGCTTTGAAACAAGCTACTGGTTCTCCAATAAATAACATAATAAACACATATTCTTTCTAGTTTGTGTCACCTTAACCTGCATTAAATAAATCTCAGACACTGGATTTTCCTAGTTTGGAATAATATTTGCAATACTACAGTAAGCTATTTCATTCAACAAATATTTATTGAGTACCTTGTGCAAGAAACTATTCTGGTTTCTGGGTTTATATTAATTAAAAAAGAAAGGTCACTAATCTAACTTATATTCTAGCAAGAGACATGGTATATTAAGCCAATTAATTATTTAATCAAAATTAGAATAATCTATATCAGCAAAATGTGAATACACACTATATACTAGGTACTGTTCAGAGAACTTAACATGCATCAGTGATCAAAACCTTCAAAGATATCTGCTTTCATTGGATTACATTCTACTGGAGAGGACAAACCAAAACCACATTTGAAGAAAGAGGCAAGTGAGTACAAAAATTGTTGGGGCACCTGGGTGGCTCAGTTGATGGGACAGTTGATTAAGAGTCTGACTCTTGATTTTGGCTCAGGTTATGATCTCAAGGTTTGAGAGATCAAGCCCCGCATCTGGCTCTGCACTGTCAGTGTTTAGGATTATCTCTCTCCTCTCTCTGCCCCTCCCCCACTCTCTCTATGCCCCTCCCTCTCTCCTCTTCTCTCTCTCTCTCTCTCTCTCTCTCATACACACACAAAATAAATAAACATTTAAAAAAGAACTCTTAAAAAATTGTTTTGAAAGGAATGAGAAAATGAACTTTCTGGGATATCATGTAGGACTATTGAGCAGTATTGACTGCTTTTTGACGTCAATGGTCATGAATACAAAGTGAAGCCAATCTGCAAGTTTGGAGGTTTTTCTCTGGTCCCGTTTAAGTTCCCAGAGCAACACTGGAATAGAGGGATAATAGGGCTTAATAATGATATTAGATTGAATTATCACTAACATCCTTTAACACTCCTATCAAAGAATTATAAATCCACACGTGTGTTTATCCTCATTCTAAGCACCCCTGAAACTTTGGCCATGGCCATGTGACTTACTTAGTTCAATCAGATAGCAGACTTGACAGTCTCAGAGACTTAAATGATGTTTTCACGATTGCTATGTTCTTTGTTCACCCACCCTTTCCCATGGGAAGAGCAGAGCTTGGTTAGCTGCCAGTTCATGAGGGCTAGAGATACACAGAACAGACCTGGGTAGAATCTACAGCTAAAAGCCCAATAGTGACATACTCAATCTATGTCCACCCGAGTCTAGCAGACTCACAAATGAATGGATGAGAATAAATCATTGTTTTAAGTGCTTTGGGATGGTTTGTTATGGCGTATTCTTATGGTAATAGTTTATGGAGTAAGAATACTTATGGAGTATTCTTATGGTAAATCTGAGTTGGAGGTTAGCTAAGGACAATGTGACAAAGAAAAGGAAGTGGTAAAGAGGAGAATGCTTGCAAAGAGGCAATAAAAAGGTGAACTACAGCAGGTGCCTGTGTGGTTCAGTCGCTTGGCTCAGGTCATGATCTTGCAGTCTTTGAGTTCAAGCCCTGTGTCAGGCTCTGTGCTGATAGCTCAGAACCTGGAGCCTGCTTTGGAGTCTGTGACTTCCTCTCTCTCTGCACCTCCACCGCATTAAAAAAAAAAAATGAACTACAGAATTAAGATGAATTATAAAAGAAATGTTCTGGACATTAGCTGGTGTGAGTTAAACAATTAAAAAAAATAATTTTTGTTATCTGTATTCCCAAAAGACTTTAGCAGATCATTTAGAAGAAACCTTACAGTTAACACACTCTCCCTCATTCCTTCTCTTCCCAAAGGAGCTTCAGTGTTGTTGGAGGTGTGTGTGTGTGTGTGTGTGTGTGTGTGTGTCAGTGTGTGTGTGTGTGTGTGTGTGTGTGTGTGTGTGTTGTGGAAAGAGAGAGAGAGAGGGAATTATTTCAAAATTTATCGCTTTAAGTAATCACCAAATGAAAGATTCATACCAACAAATATTTTAAACACAAGAAGAAAGGTATCTATGAGATCTAGAATCAGCAGCAGCAGCTTTCCATAGAGAGATCTAGGTAGGATTCAGGAGAAGGACCATAACATATAATCCCTGATTTCTCATCCCCTTCCCGGTTTTTCCAGGCCACTAATCCATGTTTCTAATGGCTCAAGTCAAGTATCTTTTCTTTTTCTCTGTTCCCAGGGAAGAAAAATATGAATAGTATTTGAACCACTTTGAGGTATGTAAGGGCACTTACTATCCTCAATTCCTAACACAGTCCCTAGCATATAACTGGAACTCAACACCTAGTTATTGAATCAATCAATAAATCAACCAATCAATGAGAAAGAATGTTAAAAACTATTTCATTTATAATTTAACTCTTGTTGCTGAAAGCAAAGTTTTAAATTTATTTCAACTTCGAATAATGTATGACTTGATCATCACAGATGTGTTATAAAATTATTTTAAAACAAAAGTAAAGTTCAAGAGATGAAAGTTATTAGACAATAAGCAAATTTCTCCTACTGTCATCCTAAAAGAAAATCAATTTTACTTAGGTACCTATATAAAATACTTAAATTATCAGCAAGTGTTTTTTCTCTCTGCTTAACCATTCTACATTATGAATAAAAAGCTAAATAACTTCTGTGTTATCCACATCATCTGCAGATTGTTAACAATAAAATGATGAGGAACTGTTTGCCATCCCAATCTTTCTGAAACATGAAACCTTACATCAACTGTCAAACGCTGCCAGCCATCTTCCATGTAAACATTTGTGAAAAGGTCACAATAATGAGTTTCTTAAACTGTGTCAGAATGTGATATTAAAACTGTGCTCTTTACAGTTTGATGAGAAAGAATGTTTCAAGTCTGACAAAAGTGGTTTCTTTTTATGACAGAAAAGTTTGGGAGCTGAGGGAATGAAACCTAAGAAAGACAGGGAGAAGAGACAAAGACACTCACTGAAAAAGTTTTAGAATTAGTTGTGCTATTAATTCCCTCTATGGTTCTGGGTGAGTCATTTAACTGCTTTGATTTTTATTATCCTTACAACATAAGATACAGGGACTAGATTGATATTTCCCAATGTTCTTTGAAGTTTTAAGATTCTCTGATTCTCTGCCCCATCTCCAGGATTATAACTAAGTAAGGGCAGGAACAAACTCCTACTGTCAAAACTAAGCTAGGCAAATGTAATTTAATTTAAATGCAAAGACCCTTGTCTTTTACTATATTAAAGAAGTTATGGGATATCCAGAGGGTCTGACTTTCAATGAAGATCACAGGTGATTTCTATTATGAAAGATCCATAAAAAAGCCTTGCTTTATTCATGCTATTTGCCTTAAAAAGAAATAAACCTACTGGCAAAACTCACATTCGATCATAAAAGCACAATGATTATACATAAAAAGAAAATATCACACATCTGACATCGAAGATCTTTCCTAACCTTTTCTCCTGTCATGAGATTTAAAATAGTCTGGTCTTTTAGAGAGTCTTGCTCAAAGCTCAGTTTACTGTTTAGTTTCAACTTTCTGAACCAACTACCGTATCTTCAGTTGTGAACTGAAGAGCAAGAAATTCACAAGAATCTGGATACTGCTAGTTCCCTCTGAGTATATACAACCATTATCCCCAAAATATTACGGTCTGCCTCTGACATCATACATTCCAAAGCAATAGGTCAAATATCTCATATATATTTGTGTAAGAAATAGGAAGATAAGGTCACTGGGCTTCTCTATGTGGTGATTTTCAAGTAAGCCTGCAATTTTGACTATTCTCTCTTTCCTTGAATCTAGACCAGGCTTAGTGAAGTAAGGAGTAGAATGCACTAAAAGTAACACTGTGAGTCTTCTGAGTCTAGGAGAGGAAAGTCATGCAATGCCACCTTGCTCTATAGGGCCACTTGCTCTTGGGAAATTTTTCTCAAAAATCCAGTCATCATGCTTGGGAAGCCCAGGCCACATCATGACCCAAGGTATAGGTGTTCCAATTCAGAGCTCCAGGGAAACTCAGCCTTCTAGTAACTCTGGCCATGTGCCAAATATATGGGTGAACAAACTTCCTGATGATTTCTGGCCCCAGCCATCATGTCACCTCAAGTCTTCCCAGCTGAGGCCCCAGAAGTTATGGAACAGAGACAAACCACCACCTAAATTTCTGTCCCACAGAGTCTGTGAGCAGGGCTTCTAAATTTTGAATGTTTTGTTACACAGCAATTGTAAACACACTAAATCCTCACTTTGTCTTATCTACCCTCCACCCCAGATCACCATTAAACACCCTGTCTTGGTTTTGTGTCTCGTTTTAAAGACTACCTCTTCCAAGGAGTCTGTAAATATTTGGGTAGGTCCCATGGGAACTCTCTTTCAGGCTTCTCTTTGTTAGCTCTCCACATCATTTGACAATCTTCATCCTGCAATAAACTAGAACTATTCAAACTTTACTAAACATTTTGGAATTCTATTTAAAACTTTAAAATTCTGAATATTATAAGCTTGATAAGGGAAGTCTAAACACTTCCTCTTTCCCATATACAGCCTTATATAGGAGCCTTTCTATTTCTGAATAGAGAGTGTGATAAAAATTAGTTTGGGTTCTGGTGAAATGTCCCCTTAATAAAAGTAATATAATTTAATAAGCATTGCAAAAGGAATGAATAAATTTTTTTTGGATGTAACGGGACATTCAAAGGCATTGTGCCTTACAACCTTCCCCAAGCACTAAATAAGAAAAGTTGAGCAGATTGGTGTATTTTCAATTCATTTCCAATTCTATTTGAATATGAAACTTGTTAAAACTTAGGAGTAGTATGTTTTGGCAGTAAAAATTAGGAAAGGCTAAAGAAAAGGAAGGGTACATAAACGTCCCCTTGTGACAGGTGATTCATGAATTTTTATAAAAAATTTTTTTTTATAATTTAATTTTTATAAAAAAATCTTCCCCAAAACATTATTTTGTTTTTATTGAACAACCAAGAAATCTGAAACACGAAGCTGTGAATAGAATCCAGAAGTAAACAGGGAATCCTGAACTCAAACCCCAGGCTTTGTAATTTGAAATGGATTTCATATTATAAGGCAAAATTGCTTGTACGAGGTCAGACAAAATGGAAGGTACAATACGTTCTCCGGGTCCTTGGCACAGACAAAATAAAACAAATTATGAAGCATTTAACATTTATTGATAGCTTTATTGTTTTATGCCCTCTATTAAAGCATTTTTAGCTTTTCTCATTTTTACCTATGAGGAGACTGAGACCTAGAAAATGGAAGTGATGTCACCAAGGTCATAGAGCAAGTGAGCTGGGGAAATCAGTTTCAAACCAAGCAGTGTCACTGGAGAGCAGAAGTCTTAACACTATGTTACATTGTACCCCTAGTCTCAAAGATAAAGAAGAAAAACAAGTAAGCTTTCAGCTTTGTTGATAACTGCAGAGAATTATTTCAGTATACACAGATGTTAATCCGTTGTTAAAACTCACGCGCTTCAAAAACTCATATTCCAAGCATGTCTCAACAATTGCATTTCTCATCTATTCAATTAATTCTATTAATATAATCAACATTCACCTTGCTAATTATAAGAGGTAGAAGGTGCTAGTTTAGTAGAAGGACTTTAAAGCCTCATGGCTTTTCTTCCTTCTTTATTCCTTACTCTTAACTGAAAACCCCATTACATCTTTTTGCACATGTCACAAGTTCACTGCTAAGCCATCTTGTGGTATTTAAAACGATGCATTATAACTTTTCCTATTATGCTAAAGAATTAAGGGCAAGCAAATGTAATCAGTTATGGCAGATTGGAATCAAAGGATTTATTTAGGTACTTTTAATTAAATACACAGATTCTCTAAAACAGTCTAATCCTTTTGTAACTTCTGATTTTTCACTCAAGAAATCTCTCTGAGCATGGCATTTCTTTGTTTCTCATACGTAGAATAGTGTTGTAACATTACATATAAGTTTTCAAATCCATGTACATCCCACCTAAGAATTCCTGCCATCCTGCCTTACTTGCCTCGATCCACCATTTTGATCCTCTAGAGCCCTGCAATTCTTACATCCTGCTGCTCCCCTAACTTCTCTCCCACGTTGCCTTGCTGCTGCTCTGCTTCCTTCCAGCTCTGCCCGCCCCCCCCTCCACACCTGCTCATCATGAGGCAAAGGTTTTTAAGAGTCTTCTAGTATAGGAGCATCTTGCTAACATAAGGAAGCATATGTTGCCACAATTTCATCCTGTCCTTTGATGGATGTAATAGTTACTCTACTCATTAAAGGGCAAATAAAAATTAAAAAATGAAAACAAGAACAGCAGGGGCAACTGGGTGGCTCAGTGGGTTAAGCATCCCACTTCGACTCAGGTCAGTGAGTTCGAGCCCCACATGGGGCTCTGTGCTGACAGCTCAGAGCCTGGAGCCTGCTTCGGATTCTGTCTCTCTCTCTCTCTCTCTCTCTCTGCCCCTCCCCCGATTGCACTCTGTCTCTCTCCTCAGAAATAAACATTAAGAAAACAAATCTTAAAAAAAACAAAAAAAAAAAAACAAAAAAAGAACAACAAAAGTCAAATATTCAAACCCCATTTTCTTTGTGATTCTTTCACCAAGGAAATTGGCAACACTTCTGCTGAGGCTCCTTTATTTCCAAACAGATTCCAGCATCTCAAGAGGCTGCAAACAAAAAACACATAAGACATGCAAAGGAAACTCTCCTTGCTTGCTTTTGCAGAAACTCTTCTCCAGTTTGCCTTTGCAGAAAATAGGCCCCTCAGCGTTTCATGCACTCTTCTATGCAAATAATCTCACAGAATGTTGGTCCACTATCGCTGGGATGAACATCTGTAAAGTGGGCTGAGGGGGTCCTACATGCCTGTCTCATGGCGGAGATATAGGAGAAAGACCCAGAGTGATTTGAAGTCACGTGCTGTTTCGGGGGAGAAGGGAAGGTCGACAAGAAGGTCACCTGTGTGGTGTGGTGTGGGTACCATTATGGGAGGTTCTGCCATAGTGGAAAGGGCAAGAGAGATGGGCAGGAAAGGTCTCAGCAGAATCTGGAAGAGACAGCCCATCTGTGTGGGCAAACGCTTCTTGGGGTTGCAGGCCTGGAAGTGGGTACTGACAGAGAGAAGAAGTAAATCCTACTGCTTCCCCTGAGAAAATTAGTTCTGCTCACACTGCTATCTGTGCCCTGATGCTCATAATAATCTGGAATCTGTTCTGAAATGATGGCAAACTTGCTTGGCAGGGGGTGGGGGAGTTCATGCACGGCTTGTTCAGTTATTGGTTCTGTGTCAGCTCAGGTTATTTTTTTAGATTATCTACTCTGTTCCTTTGTTTGTAAAATAGTGGTACCAGGAGAGTGATGTGATCCCTGGTATCCATGCGAGGAACTGATTGGCTTCGTAGGATAATTCTTTGGGCTGGCAAAGACTGACAGTCACTACTCAGGGTTAAATAGGAACTGTGCCTGGGCCCCTTGTTGAGGAAGGTGTTTGGTCAGCGGGGTCTCACCTGCTACAGCAGAGTGGGGAGGGAACTTGCGGTTAGGCCATTTGAGGTCACCCCACTTTACCACATAACCTTATATTCAGCCTTAATTGGCTTTACACCATTGAGTTTAGGAACTTGGAGCCCAGAGAGATTGAGTAGTAACCTAATGTCATACATGTAGCTAGTGAGTGGCAAAGCTTCTGACCCCCAGTCCTATTTGTGCTTTAATTCATAATTTATATACCACTTGCCTTTTCAAAGGTTTTACAGTGGCATACCATAAAATATACATGAACAATAAAATTACCATAATAGATATAGAGTGCTGATATTTGAAAAATTGTATGGTATAGAAAATGTTCTCCATATAAACCATGAAGCTGATGAAACAAAACTCCAGAGACCCTCACTTGCACAGACATTTTTTTTTAATTTTTAAAAACATTTTTTAATGTTCATTTATTTTTGAGAGAGAAAGAGTGAGTGGGGGAGGGCAGAGAGAGAGAAAGACACAGAATCCAAAGCTGGCTCCAGGCTCTGACCTGTCAGCACAGAGCCTGACTCGCCTCTGGATTCCACAAACCGTGAGGTCATGCATGACCTGAGTGGAAGTCAGACACTTAACCAACAGAACCACCCAGCTGCCCCTTGCCTAGACCTTTTCCACAGTCCTAGAAGGTGCTCTAAAGAAATGTGTGCACATGGTCTTATGTTTCTGTCAAATCTGCGAAATATAAAATATTTTAATTGCAATCAATTATGACTGCTTTTTATTTCCACTTCAACTTCTCTTGTGCCACACTGCTTATAGACCTCATGGGCACTTTTGATATCCAGCTAAGGGAAGGTTGACCTGGAGATACATTTAATTTGGCTTTAGTGAGATATTCTGTACCTGCAGTTATATCTACATATCATTACATTAGCTGCCCCAGGAAAGAATGGCTCTTTGGACCTATACCACTCACAGTGACAGAAAACCTGGAAAAATGACCCCATGAAGGGTCAGAAATTGCTTTGCAGTGTGAATATATCTTACAATATATGGCAGGTGGGTAACAGAGTAGAGACAAGGTTTGACATATATTGAGCAAGAACCTAGAATTTTTTTTCCATGCTTTTTGGTGCTTATTTTAAAGAAGCTTGATAGGTATTTTCACACACACACAAAAATGACAATAATCCTAATGATTTTCAAGGCATTGCCAATAATGAGTTTTTTTAGCTGGAAGTAACTTTTCTAAACTATCATTTCAGTTCCTACTTCTCTAGACCCATATGATTTCTATGATAAAGTTATATTTTTCATCTTTACTTTGATTGATAGCCTATCTCCCTGGAAATGGCTGGTTGGATATCTTCAAAATCATTAGAATACATTTGGGATTTGATTTGGTCTGACATTAAATATACATACATTCTGGCGATTGAAAATATATATTAAGGTTTTTATAGGAACTCATGGAATATTTAATATGCTTATGGGTATGTGTGCCTGGGACATTATTTTATAGAGTGTGATGAGTTGGTTTCAGAAAATGTGCATTCAACTTTTCCCAAATGAAAAGGCTATAGATATTTATAGGATATTGAAAGATTGCTTTTAATTTTTTTCCTCTGAATATACACAAGTATTTTTGCTGACTACACATCATCATGAATACAAACAAACTGTGTCATCATATAAGAAAAAAATTAAGAGATATATTTGAAAGCCTCTGTCCTGGGAGAGTGGCAGGATCTCTCAGGAGAAAAAGAGAGGGACACCTGGGTGGCTCAGTTGGTTTACCATCAGACTCCTGATTTCGGCCCAGGTCAGGATCTCATGATGAGAGATTGAGACCAGGTCGGGCACCACGCTGAGCATGGAGTCTGCTTGGGATTCTCTCTCTTCCTTTCCCTCTGCTCCTCCCCCCTCAAAAAATAAAAAGAAAAAGAAAAAAGAAAAAGTTTTTTAAGTGAAAACCCCAGAATCTTTAATATGAATTATATTATATACAATATCCTCTAACCTCAAGGCCTTCCAGGGTCCCAAATGTCTACTAAATTAAGTATAAAAACCTTACCTTAATAGTATAATCTCTTGAGCAGTCTGTCTCTACCCTGATTCCCAATCCTTATTTTCCTTCCACACAACCTGCATGTCGGCAAAAATGTTCCTAAATATATATCTAAAAGGCTTCACAGTTTTGCATTTGTTTGTGGTGATCTTCTTCCTGGAATTCCAATCTATCTTTCTGGAACTCTTTTCCAACTTTTTTTTTTTTAATTTGGAAATCTTATCTGTCTGAATAGACTATGTTAAACTCCCAAAACAAGGTATATTTCAGTAGGTTAAAAATAAAAATTTTATTTTTTTTCATGTTGCAAGAAAGCAGGGGGAAGTGTAGGAGTGTAAAGACTGGAATTTGAAGCCCAGATTCTGCCTCTGCTGCTTAAATTGTGGCGTTGTTAGGTTGTGTTACTTAGTTCTTCTTGCTTTCAATTGCAACATCTATAAATGCAAATTTTAAATCTTCATTCTCATGACTGTTGTGAGGATTGGAACTAATGTGTGAAATGAACCTAACACTGTGTCTAGTATATCTGTTCAATAAACAGTAAATGCTGTTATTATATTAATCATTCTTATCAGATTCCTCATTTGAATTGGTGAATAAATCATTTTTTTGTGAAGAAAATCATTTTAAAGGCACACCACTTTTAAAAAATTCTAGACATGTCCTATAGATATTTTCTCATAAATTCAAAAAACAAATCATGTTATAATATCAACTTAAATCTAAATATCACTTTATTTTTATTGAAGTATACTTGACATACAACATCACTTTGGTTTCAGGTGTATAGCCCAGTGATTGGACTTTTATATACATTACAAAATAATCACCACTATGTCTAGTCACTATCTGTCACCACACAAAGTTATTACAATGTTATTGACTATATTCCCTGTGCTGTACTTTAATAGTTTTTTTTTTTAATTTTTTAACGTTTATTCATTTTTGAGACAGAGAGAGACACAGCATGAATGGGGGAAGGTCAGAGAGAGGGAGACACAGAATCTGAAACAGGCCGCAGGTTCTGAGCTGTCAGCACAGAGCCCGACGCGGGGCTCGAACTCACGGACCGCGAGATCGTGACCTGAGCCGAAGTCAGACGCCCAACCCACCGAGCCACCCAGGTGTCCCCCCTGTGCTGTATTTTAAATATTTGTGATTTTTTTTTTTTTGTAACTGGAAATGTGTGCCTCTCAATCCCCTCCACCTATTTCTATATATTACTTTACAATATTCAAAAAAACTTTCATATACAACATTTAACTTAAAATTCATTAAGCTTTAAAACCAACTTGCTTTAAAAAATATTAGCAAAATAGAGAAGAGAAAAAGAGAGCTCTGTGATTGGAAGAATAGGGATTCCCAAGAGATGTCTGTGTTCTAATCCATCAAATCTGTGGATATGCTAGATACAATGGCAAAGGGAATTAAAGATCGCACAATAGTAAGTTTCCTAAATCAGCTTGTCTTAAGATAGAGAAATTATCCTAGATTATCTAGGTGTGCACCACGGAACAACAAGCACCCCTAAAAATGGAAGAGTGAATCAGGGGAAAGAATCAGAGACATGGGAGCAAGAATAAGGGTTGGCCCAACATTCTTAACTTTGAATACGGAGGAAGGGGTTCATGAGCCAAAAGGAAAGTAGGTGGCCTCCAAAAGCTGGAAAAAGCAAGGTTCTATTTAGAGCCCCAAGAAAGACGCAATTAGGCCAACAGCTTGTTTCTAGCCAGTTAGATCTGCATGAGATTTCTGACCTTCAGAATTGTCACATAATATAGGGCACCTGGGTGGCTCAGTAGGTTAAGTGTCGGCCTCTTGATTTCTGCTCAGATTATGATCTCATGGTTCATGAGACAGAGCCCCACACTGGATTCCATGCTAAGAGTACCAAGCCTGCTTGAGATTCTCTCTCTCCCCCGCCCCTCTCTCTCTTCCTCTCTCTCTCTCTCTCTCTCAAAATAAATAGACAAAAAAAGAACTATAGAATTGTAACATAATATACTTCCATGCTTTAAACCTCTGAATTGGTGATAATTTGTTACAAAAACAATAGGAAACTATTAGAAGCATAGACTGTGACTAATAGTCACAAGGATGTACAGCAAAAGGCAAAACTAATTTTCAATCTAAAGCTTGCCACCTCAGTCAAGTTCTCTTTCTATTTTGTCAGCATAAATTCTTTATTTGTATTGTTCTTATGGCCATAATCTTATAATTTTTTAATGTTTATTATTTATTTTTGAGACAGCTAGAGTGCAAGCAAGGGAGGGGCAGAGAGAGAGGGAGACACAGAATCCAAAGCAGGCTTCCGGCTCCGAGCTGTCAGCACAGAGCCAGATGTGGGGCTCCAACTCCCAAAACAGGAGATCGTGACCCGAGCTGAAGTCAGATGCTTAACTGACTGAGTCACCCAGGCGCCCCTAGTGGTCGTAATCTTATAAAGAAGATTGCTGGACTGAATTGAAACTCTAATGGCACAACAGTATCCATTTTTGTAGTTATTTTTAAGGAAAACTGATGAAACCTAAGATTTCAGAGGAACATTCTTTGAGATTCATCAGGTTTGGTGTTTGAAGTGGTCATGGATGAAAATAAATAAGAGCTCTTAATGCTTTACCACTCCTCATTCTTTATTTCCCCATCACCATAAGAGTTGCCCTACATTCGTGCATTTTATTGTTTGAACTTTCAGGTAAGGCTTATTTAAAAAAAAATATGTCACATACATAAATATATAAATTGGAAAAATATTGAATTTTTGAACTAAGCTACAGTTCTATGTCTCTTTTCTACATTGGTGTGAGTTGTCTGTTGTCACTTATATTATTTATTGTCACATGCCCGCCTCTAGCAAATCTCTTCTGGGTATACTCTCTCTGACCTCGATTTTTGAACTGCTACACACCAGGAAACTACATAATCATACTCACTGCACAAGAGTCAAAGATCTGAGGGAGAGCCTACAGAAAGAACCCATGCATTTGGAAGATTTTAAATCTTCTCAGAGAGTTTTTCATACACATGTCAAATGAATCCAATGACCGTTTTTGTAATTATGTCTTTAATGTTTCTGCCCTAGAAAAGCAGGAAAGGTGTCAGTTTTATTTGATATTGTAGATCCTGTGACTGGCACAGGAAGACTAAGTAAACATTCTGTTGGGCTGGATTCATCAGAGAGCTGACATTGCTAACATAGCAATTTTTAAATGTGTTCTCACCATATTTCTGTTTCTGTAGGTATCAATATATCTGAACTTATACTCCATGTAAGTAATGTGATGTTCACAAGCTATGTTCTCATTCAAATTATGTTGTGTGCTATTTACATTTTTAAAACTTTTCCTTTGGGTTTGTTTTTGGGGGTAAAACACATTCTTAAAGACTTTCTTCAGGGGCGCCTGGGTGGCTCAGTCGGTTCGGCTCAGGTCATGACCTCACGGTCTATGAGTTCAAGCCCCACATCCGGCTCTGTGCTGACAGCTCAGAGCCTGGAGACTGTTTCAGATTCTGTGTCTCCCTCTCTCTCTGACCCTCCCCTGTTCATGCTCTGTCTCTCTCTGTCTCAAAAATAAATAAATGTTAAAAAAATGTTTTAAAAAAAAGACTTTCTTCAGCTTTGGCATATCTCTGTCATTTGACTGTAGATGTGATATTAGGATTGGGTGATTAGAATGGGTAATGTATTAACAATGATTGGGCAATACAGCGAGGGAAAATATTTTGCTGGTTTTCTATAACTCTGTGCCCGAACCAACCCCAGAGAGTCCTGCAGCAAGACATTAAGCGGGGGTGCTTTGAGGGCTCAGTCAGTTGAGCATCTTACTCTTGCTTTTGGCTCAGGTCATGATCTCACGGTTCATGGGTTTGAGCCCTCCATCAGGCTCCACTCTGTCAGAGCAGAGATTCTCTCTCCCCCAACTCCATCACCCTTCCACTGCTTGCACTCTCTCTCTTAAAATAAATAAAAATAAACTTAAAGAAAAGAAAGAAGTGTATCACTTTCCACATAGATGTAGGTACAGTCATGTGGCTGTTGTTACATATTGATTGAAAAAAAATCTAATTAAGAGGTTTCCAGGCATAATCTGAATTTGTGTGACCTCCATAGGTTTTACAGATTTTGCCAATGTTGAATATTTCAGATTCCTTTCCTTCCAGATGTAAGAAAGTTCTCCTTCAACAGCATACCAAACATATAGCCAAGAGGGATTTGAATTTTTTTTTTATTTTGACAAGATGATATACTTTGGGGAAGGCTATATTACTTATACATATTAAACAGATATTACCAATTCAGTGACAGCAAGATAATGCATAACATGTGCCAAGATAGGCAACTTGGCATTTCATTATGTTCTACGTAAACACTGTGAGAGTCTCATTTTATGTAAAACTTCCTTGAGGTACTCTAGGCAGATTTTCAATGGAACACTAGGTAAAGCACTCTCAAGGCCCAGCCTGTTTCTTCCCAAGGTCAAGGGTTTGTCTTTCATGATTGACTGAATATATGGTGGCAGGAATGCAATGTAGGGTAATCTCTAAGACACAGGAGAGAAAAATGGACATCATGTGAGAAGAGTGAGAAATGCCTGCTTGTAATATTTCTCTCCTGTCTCACTGAATTTTCAGCATTAGGTGAAATCACTGTCTCTACAATCCCACAGTTAATATGTAACTCAACTCAAACATTTATAGAGTACCTACTCTGTGCCAGACACTCTGAGATCCCATCCAGATTCCACAGGAGAGACTTAAGATAGGCATCATATAATGTAGAAAGACTATTGCTAAGCTGCCCTCTACCATGACCTTGTTTAGGGGCCTTTAATTTTTGATTAACACACATAAAAGAATATCCACTGCCTGATTTCATAAGATGTTCTAAAACAGTCAGATCTAAGCTTGATGGTAGACATCAGAACAGCCTTATTTGAGAAAGATGGTAAGGATTTCCTGGGAAGGGACTCAAGACAACTTTTTGGAGTAAAGGAATCTGCATTTCAAGGTATATGTATTTGTCAAAACCCACTGAACTATAAACTTAAAATGTGAACATTTCTCTGTAGTTAAATTGCACATCCAAGTAATTATTTTTTTTTCTTTTTGGTAAAGAAAGAGGCATAAAACCTAACCAAAATGTAATTGAGGCAGGAATTAAGTCATTTTGACTAGAGAATTAGAGAAAGTCTGCATAATAAAAGTAAATTTTGAGTTGGTCACTAAAAGAAAAGATATAGGCAATTTCTGATGATAGAGGAAATAGTAAGAACAAAATATGACTTTGTATAAAGTGCAGGGAATCCTCAGGGAATAGGGAGTCTACTTTCATTAGACAGTAGGGTAAATATTTGATCATAGGAATGACTTGGAAAGATTTCATTGAACACTCTAAACATTAGGCTAAGCAGTGTGGAGAACCGTGGAATATTTTCACTCAGGAAGCCTCACCTGAGAATCTCTTGTCATGCATTAGAATATCTAGCATATCAAATTAATGATTAATGAGATTAATAAGAGAAATTAGAACTTTAGATAAAAGAGGCAAAGAAGCCAAAATTCACATACTGGGAGTGTGTGTGTGTCAGGATGTGTGTGTGTGTGTGTGTGTGTGTGTATGTGTGTGTGTACAGTGACTGGAGTAAAAGCAAATCTTTGCATAGCAGGTACTCTGTGCTAGTCCTGTTCAGAGCACTTTTCATTTAACTAATGATTTAAACAAACCAAACATCCTAGGACAGAAGTACTATTCTAATCTACATTTGAAAGGGGAGAACATTGAAGTACTGACAGGTTAAGAAACTAATTCAATGTCACACATCTAGTAAGTAGTCAACCAGGTTTTGATTCCAGGCAGTTTGAGCATCAATGTTCATAGTCTGAGACAAACCACTATGCCCCCATTCCAAGAAGAGGCATAGCCCAATTCCTTGGAGAGGAGTGAAAAATGAAAGGGACAAATTTTGACTGGGGGCTGTGCTGAATTCAGTGTATATGAACAAGGACACTCAGGTTCCCTCCAGAAGTATCGTATTCTGAACCAGTGGGCACTGGCTCATAACCGCAGAGGGGTCATGCATCACTGTCCAACTGAAAAAGTGGTCTACAGAGGGGTTGGGAGTAAGGAAGCAATTCACCACTAAGATAGGTCCTGTTCTGAGTGTTCGGAAAAGGGTGGAAACTCATATATTGAAGATATGCTTAACCTTGTGTCAATTTGTTCACCTCTTCCAGACCTAAGAGAAGTCAGTATAATTGAAGGGTGCTGGATAAACAGCACACCTGGGTGCATTCCGAAACCTTAAACTCATATGGTGTTAACCAACATTGTGTTTTGTGCATTTGTGTTTTGTGTTTGTGAATCCAGCTTTAGAGGGGCTGGATGGAAAGCTACTGAGTATGGCCTCAGTCGGTGAACCTTTAGGGCCGCTTCAGTTATCTCAAGGTTGCTGCTTTGAAATAGCACATAAGAAACTATCTGATGAATCCTTGAGAGTTCTGGTAATGACATATTTTTTTAAATCTCCCGTATATTTATATTTTATGTTTAGTGAAGTAGAAAGTCACAGAGCATCCTCAAAGGTATTAAATTATCATAGAAATAGATACATGCCATTCTGTGTGGATTCTAATAAATCTACAATCATGCCTCTAAAAATCTACAGCCACACAGAAGGCAGCAAACTTAATATTGACATCTGAAATCTTTTCTGGAAATAGGAGCCAAAATTATCATAAAGAGGGAAGAAGTCTAATAAATTTAGAGGGACAACTGAAGATATTAGAAAGCTAGAAAATATATCTATTTTTATTTGCCTTGATGAAGCACATATTAATTACAATGGAAATTGAATGACATGCTGTGGCTTTGGGTATTATGAAAATAAATCATAAACTGAAATGACTTGGGAGATGTGTGTGATAGATGCTTAGCAAGAGGTTTTCTTTCAAAACCTCCAATATATCTGTCTTAGAGAATCCTGAGCTACTAAACTTCCTAACTTGTACACTTTAATGAGCCCAGGGAATTCCCAAAGGTTGTTTATCTACATTGCCCATGTTATGCCTAGCCATAAAAGTGTTAGCCTCCTTTTACAGGTTAATGACTCTAAATTGTTCTCACATTCCTCTGCATATCAAGTTGCATTTTCAAAATACTAAATGTAATCGAACTTGGGTTAAAAATTAATCATTACAGGTACCCAGTTAGAAAGCATCAGAAGAAAATAGACTGTGCTATATATTAGCTCTATACCTTGATAAAATCAAGAGGCCCTACTGAGTTTGGTACCTCATCACCAAGTGTACTATTTCAAATTATAAATTTACTTTAAGCACTGAGTATGTGCCAAATATAATTCTAGATATTGGGCATACAATAGTGAATAGGGTAAACAAAATTGCCTGCCCTTATGAACTGTTTATTTCAATGGAAAAGAGAAAATGAATGAATTTTTAAAAAAATTTTAATGTTTATTTATTTTTAAGAGACAGAGGGAAACAGAGCATGAGCAGGGGAAGGACAGAGAGAGAAGGAGACACAGAATTCTAAGTAGGTTCCAGGCTCTGAGTGGTCAGCACAGAGCTGGATGTGGGGCTCGAGCTCACGAAGAACAAGATCATGACCTGAGCCGAAGTCAGACGCTTAACCGACTGAGCCACCCAGGCACCCAAAAACGAATGAACTTTTAAAATGAAATGAATACATATCTTATGGTGAAAAAGAAAGCAGGCAAGAAAATGGATTGCATAGTGATCCAAAAAGGTCCCCTGTAGGGGCACCTGGCTGGCTCAGTCAGTAGAGCATGAGACTCTGATCTCAGTGTCATGAGTTCAAGCCTCACATTGGGTCTAGAGCTTACTTAAAAAATTAGTAATAATAACAAAAAGGTCCTCTGGGGAAATGACATGTGAGCAGTGTCCTCAACAAAATAAGTATCAAATGTTATTATCAATATAAAATATTTGACAATTTTAAACATTTTATATCCATACACAATAAGACTATACTCCTTTCACTTAGCTGAGAAATGATGAGAACAAAAGATTTACTTGAAATTCAACCTTAAGGTCAGTCAGCTGGTGTAGACTGACGGGACACTAGGGAGCAGCCCAAACTGTAGCCCCCAGAAATTATTAGGACTAAACCAAAAGTCAGCTCAATGGGTTGTTGGAAAGTGCTGCCCTCTATGTTCAGAAAGTTTCAGAGACTCTATGAACCAAAATGCATTGTCCCTGACATACTGTCTTCCATACCAGAAAGTACAATTACTTCAAGAAGAATGGAGAAAAACCATGATCTCAAGGGCAAACTCAACAGTCTGAATCAGGGCATTCAAAACAGGAAAAGTTACATCATTATTAAAAATGTTTGCCCTATATGTAGAGTGAGGAGTAGAGTCCATCCTCCTTTTCAAAATAGGTTATTGCCTATACCTCTTTGGAAGAGACTACAAAAGTTTGAGCCTTTATTGTCTCAAATTCCAAAATTATTCTAAACAACATTTTTTATTGTGAAAAAAAAAGTTTTATCTCTTCCCTACCCCGCCTTTTTTATACCAAAGAAGAACGCAATACTGCCCTCTTCCATCCTACTTTTTACAATACATAAAGCCTCTTTTGTGACATAAAAAGATAATGGCACCATTTTAACGGGACCAAATAATGCCCTTAAGTTCTTGATGGTCATACAGCTTTGACAAGGATATTTGGCTTCCTCCAAGCATGGGTGGGTACTAGGATCCAAGGGCAAGCATTCTGAACCTGGCAGAGGCTGTATCACATTTTTTGATAGCCTTGACAATCACAAAATATTCCATCCACTGTAGTTAATGGCCTGCCAAGACTCAAGAAGAAGTAAGATGGACCTCAACTCTTGAAGGAATGCCAACAATGTTTTTTTAAATGGAGACATTAGAAAGAATATATACCTATTTTTATTTGCCTGTACAAAATGCACATTAATCACAATGGAAATTGTGATTTGGGATATTATGACAATAAACCATAAAGACATGTGTGTGTGTGTGTGTGTGTGTGTGTACATATATATATATCCACATGCTTGTATATATACTTATGTTTGAGGAGATGTATTAGGCTCATGCTGTAGATGGCTCATGCTGTAGATGGCTTATGCTGTTATGTCCCATTATGTCCCATTATCTGTCACCTGCAAGCTAGAGAAGCAGGAAAACCAGTGGTATAACTCAGTCTGAGTTCAAAGGTCTGAGAATTGGGGGCTGATGGTGTATGTCCTGTTTTGAGTGAGAAAGACAGAACCAGGAGCACTAATGTTCAAGGACAGAAGACGAATGTCTTAGTTCAAGCAGGGAGGCAGTTTGCCCTCCTCTGCCTTTTTGTTCTATCCAGGTGCTCAGTGGGTTGGCTGATGCCCGCTTGCATTGGTGACAGTGATTTTCTTTACTCAGCTTACTGATTCACCTGCTAAGCTCTCCCAGAGACCCTCACAGACGCACCTGAAATAATGTTTTTACCAGGCATTTGGGCATCCCTTGGCCCCATCAAACAGACCTATGAAATTAGCCATCACAATACATTTTAGGATTTAATTATCTCATGAGCATATTTTGATATATTTAGAAAGAAGGAGTAAGCAAGATGATAATACTACATATAGCTTTCATTTTGAGAATAATTCAATAGCAAGTATTATGATTTACTAAGGGGCTGATATTGCTTCTCCTGTCTGATAAAAGAAAGTAAGTTAGAGAGCTCAGAAAATAAGCTTATGCTTGAATGACAAAAACTTTACCACTGTTGTGCTTATCTTTTGATCCCTTGTTCAAATTTTTCTACTTTATTAAACCTTTAGTGACATTTTAAATTCCCTTTAAAGGTGGAATATATATAATAAATATTGACTATTTAATGTCAGTATGAATCTGCTCAGGCATATTTCTGCAGCAAGTCTGTGATGGTCAACGTAGATACAAACTCAGAGCTTAAAACAGATATTTCTCTTAAATTTTCACATTTTAAAATATGCAGTTATTTCACTGATGCAGCTAAAGGGTGTTTTATTGGATTCTTTTGTCTTCAGTATGAAGTTACAAAACTTCAACCACAAATAAACTATTTTTTTCCAGCCTTTATAGCAGGTTATACCAAAAGAAAATAGAAAACGTTCTGTTTAAATAGGCTTCAGATAGTTGCTAATCTTTAGTAAATCTCCACATTTACCATGAAAGCAATATAATTTAAGTTGAAGATTTTAAGAGACACTTGACTTTTTGTGGGTAGTCAATTGAAAAGAGACATGATTAACGGAACTGTGAAGTTTGATTTTCTAAAGAGTCTTTTAAAAAATAAGGCATTTGACTTTATTAAGCCAATTTTGTTAACATCACTCTGAAAGCTTAATGCTAAGCTCAATTGTGGCAAAAGTGAAAATGGATATTTCAGATGTCGTATCAAGGCTAAAGAGTTTAAAAAATAGGTTCAATAATTACATTACATTCTTTAGTCAGGTGCCAGAGAAAACACTTCCTAAGGAAGAAACATTTGAGCTCATTTTCAAATAAAGGGACAAAAAAGTGACCACTAAGGATGGCATTCCAGGTACAGAGGACACCAGGAGACAGAAGTTCTTCTTAACATGCACTTCATTGTGCTAGGGAAATCAGCACTGAGGCTTTTTGGTTGTTTGTTTTTTAATCAACTCATTTTGGAAGAAGTGATCACAAACATGAACGTAAAATGTGGAATTGAAAAGCCAAACTCAAGAGCAATGAATCTTTGAAAAGCTAGGGGGGGGGGGGGGGCGGAGAAAATTTCAGCATTTACAAGAATAATTGCATGAGTAGAAGAGACATTATTCTTTTTTATTTTTTTTTAATTTATTCATTTTTGAGAGAGAGAGAGAAAGACATAATGTGAGTGGGGGAGGAGCAGAGAGAGAGGGAGACACAGAATCCAAGGCAGGCTTCAAGCTCTGAGCTGTCAGCACAGAGCCCCATGCAGGGCTTGAACCCACGAGGCATGAGATCATGACCTGAGCCAAAGTAGGACACTTAACAGACTGAGCCATCCAGGCACCCAGAGAAGAAGGGACATTATATTCTGTGATATTAAACAGAAATTATTCCCTCTACTAACTAGATGATAGATAGTTGATGATAGATGATAGGTAATAGATGGTTGATAGATGATAGAGAGATAGATGATGATAGATAGATAGATAGATAGATAGATAGATGATAGATAAAACAAAGAAACTTACTAAATGTGGCAGTAGGCTAATAAAAAAGTAATTTTTTTTAAAGAATCTGGTTAGGAGAAATTTTAAGTTGAAGAAAAATAAGCTTGGAACATACCTTAAAACTTACTCCAACTCAATCTTGCCTTTCAATACAATCTTTAATTGTCCTGACAAACTGTAATTTAGATGATGTTTGAATGTCATCAATTTTGGACAAAATATCTCCTTCAAATTCCAAGGTAGCCTTCTGAACCTCGAGAAAAAGATGTACAGTTTCTTCAACTCTTCCCCGTGTGCTGTGGTATCTCTCTCCCTATTGAGAAGCTCAGTGGTGAGACTATCTTCTGCAGACCAGAATTAAAGATAACAGAAGTTACCATGGACCTCTCCTTGGTACTGTGAGTAGGAACAAGGCCTACAGAAGACCTGGGGAGGAGGCAGGAGGAGGTGTGCTTTGACCTATTGGATTGGTCATTCAATTTCCTTTTTTGCTTCTATTTTCTTTTCTTTCTTTTTATTTTATTTTTTATGGCAGATTTCCTCAGTCTGTTTTATGATACTTCTGTTGGGTTTTACATTTCTGATATATATATATACATACATATATATGTGCATGTGTATATATATATACACATATATATATACACATGCACATATATATGTATGTATATGTATGTGTGTATGTATATATATATATATATCAGAGCATATGTGCATATATGTATGTATATATATACATATATATGTATATATATTATAAATGATATGATAGAAATATATATATATTTCCACTGGCTTTTTCTGTTATGAAAATTTGACTTTAGAACAATCCATTCATTTTCACTGATGCAATATATTTTCTTATTTTTTCTGATGATAATTATATTTATGCTCAAATTTTATATTTAAAAACTGGGGTTATCATCAGATTGTTCTTATTTTGAATTCCAGAACCACAGTCTCTAGTTGTGCGATTAAACTTAAAAGAGTCACCTAACTTCCTTAAATCTTACTTTCCTCACCTGGAAATTTAATAACAATAACTTCTCCAGCGTTTATTAAACTAAATTAAACAAAGGGCACAGTGACTTGAATGTATCTAGCACATGTTTAATTGTGTGTGTGTGTGTTTTTGAAGACTGGAAGTGCTGGGGAGAAGGTGGAGGTGAAGATAAATAGACAATAAACAAATCAAACATTAATAAGAATAACAAACACAATAAAATATATTTGAATGAAAATGGTATCTCATTGTGTTGATATTTTTATAATTTTTGATGGTGGGGCTTGTACAAAAAAGGTTCCTACTTTGTGGCATGACAGATTCATTCTCTCAAAATTGTCTACTTAATAAGAAGTGAAGTGCTTATGCTAGCATCTTCCTGGAATCCAGGAAAAATGTTACATATATCCCTTTGTTTCAAGCGGACAAAAAAGATGAAGCACAAAACATATAAATTCTGCTCCCTACAAAGTGATTTCCTCCGAGAATTTTCTCATATAATGAGACTTTTAGTGTGTTCATTTTTTTTTTCAAGAGTCAGAAGTAGGTATTTTATATCTCCTTGTATCACGGAAAATCTTATTCCCCTTTAGTGCAATTTGTTGCCCCTAATCTCTTCAGTGATATTTAATTCTCTGCGTACTGAACATGAACTTCTCTTTACCAAAGCTTACTTTTAATTAAACCTTAATATTCATGGTTGAAATATTGTATTGATTTCATGTTAAAACACAAATATTTTCCACTAATGCAACTCTGTAATGAAGCTAATAACAATTATTGAAAATATATTTATTATGGCCATATTTATGATATTTAGTCTATAGTTTAGTCTTGCTTCAGAATTGGCTACTCCTGCATACAAACTCAATTATTACTTTCTACATTTCTTACTGACTTTGTTCTTAAAAATTTAAGTCCTGTTTTTCATATTTAATTGCTTTACATAACAATCTTAAATGCAAAATTGTGAAATCAGAATAAAAACTAAAAAGAGTTGACACATTGGTGGCATTAAAAATAGGTAACAGAGTCCATCAATGTTTGTTAAATATCTGCTAGGATCCAGATATTGTTATCGATATTTTACAGGATCCATTTCATGTAATCTTTAGGTTCTATTCACTCATTTCATTTCTATAATATATTCAAGGGGACTATGATTATCGCAAAACCTTTTCAAAGAGTGAAAATCCTGATTTTGATTTGTTTTTTTACTTTTTAGGGATAACTTGGGAGCTACTTTTTCATATTGTGAAATTAGTATTGTATTTTCCTTAATGTGGCCAAAATTTATTGTATCTATTATGAGAGTCTACATTTAATAGCAAATAAAACTGAAGTCTCAGAGGCTTAACATAAGATTTACTTCTTAAAGCCATTTGTGTCTAATGTTAGTACAGCCACACCCATTTTGTTAAGGGAATGGTTTACCTCATATACATTATATTTTTTTCCATTGTTTATTTTTAGCTTATTCATATTTTTGAACTCCAACCGCATTTCTTATAGACAGGTCTGTAACTTGAATATTTTTTCTCCCATTCTACTAATCTCTGCTTTTGATTTCAGTGTGTCATCCACTCACATACAATATAATTACTGATAAGGTAGGGTTTTCTTTTGCTTGTTTTGCTATTTGTTTTCTACATGCCATGTCTTTTTTGTTCCTTTATTCTTTTTTTGCTGCCTTATTTTGTGTTAAATAGATACTTCTTATTATACCATTTTAATTTCTTTGTTATTCCTTCTGCTAAATTTTTTAAGTTATTTTCTTAATGGCTGCCCTGGGATTACAATTAACGTCTTACAACAATCCAGATTTGGATTAAAACTAAGGATTTCAAGAATATTCAGAAACTTTACTCCAAGGTAGCTCTAGTCCCTTGTCCAAACCTTCCAGTCCCTCCACCACCTTTTGTGCTATTATTGAGATAGGAATTACATGTTTATGCATTATAAACCCATTAACGCTATTTCACGATTATTGGTTTATGCTATTTATTTTTTTAATGTTTATTCTCAGAGATAGAGAGCACAAGCAGGGGAGGGGCAGAAGGAGAGGGAGAGGGAGAGGGAGAGAGAGAGGGAGAAAGAGAGGGAGAGAGAGAGAGAGAGAGAGCAAGAGAGAGAGAGAGAAGACACAGAATCCAAAACAGGTTCCAGTCTCTAAGCTGTTAGCACAGAGCCTGATGCGGGGCTCAAATCCACTGACCATGAGATCATGACCTTTGCCAGAGTCGGATTCTTAACCAACTGAGCCACCCAGGTTCTCCTATGCAATTTCTTTTAAATCAAATAATAAAATAGGTACAAGCAAAAGTATACTATAATGTTTCTATATTTGCCTATGCAGTTAACTTTAACCAGTGCTCTTTATTTCTTTGTGTGGATTTGAATTACCATTTTGTGGCTTTTCATTTCATCCTTTAGTGTTATTTATAGGGAAGGTATTCTAGTGACAAAATTTTTCAGATGTTATCTGGAAATGTCTTACTTTCTTCTACTTATTTAAATTTCTGCTGCCTATAGAATTCTTGGTTGGCAGTCTTTTTTTTTTTCCTTTAAGTATTGAATGTCCCATCCCACTGCCTCCTGGCCTACACCATGTCTGATGGAAAGTCAGTTAAGTCATCTTTCTTACTGCTTTCATGATTGTCTCTGAGTCTTTTTCTTCTGAAAGTTAGATTATGGGATCTCTAGATGTGGATCTATTTGAGTTTATCATACTTGGAATTCATTGAGCTTATATTCTAAATTCCTAAAAACATTTAGTTATTTATTAATGTACTGGTTTCCTATAGCAGCTGTAATAAATTACGCAAAATTGGTGGCTTAAAAATACAGAATTATTATCTTAGATATCTGGAATTCAGAGTCTGAAATGGCTTTCACTGGGCTAAAATTAAGGTGTCAGCAGATTTGTGTTCCCTCTGGAGATTCAAGGAAAGAATTCATTCCCTTGCCTTTTCTACCTTGTAATTATTTGGGATTCACCTGGATAATTCAGGATAATCTCATTTAAAGATGGTTACTTTAATCATACCCATAAAGTTTCTTCTGGCACATAAGATAACATATTCGCAAATTGTAAGAATTAGGAGGTGGATATATTTGGGGAGCCATTTTTTATTGAAGTATAGTTGACACACAGTGTTACATTAGTCTCAGATGTACAACATAGTGTATTGACGAGCCTAAAAATTATGCTATGCTCACACAAGTGTAGCTACCGTCTGTCACCATACAACACTATCACAATATAATTGACTATATTCCCTATGCTGTACCTTCTATTTCCATTACTTATTCACTCCATAACTGAAAGCCTGTATCTCCCACTCCCATTCACCCATCTTGCCCATCCCTTTTCTTTGGGAGCCATTTTTATAACTATCAAAACAATCAGATCTAAGCTAATACTATCTCCCCAAGTGTCTCAAAAAGTTTTATACCTAAATTTATTTCCCAAACAATTCCATGATAGGTAAGAGAGAATTCCTCATTGAAAAATCACATGATGGACTGAAATCTCAATATTTTCATTTTCTCATTAACCATGTTGATGTTATTAGATCATATTTCTGTAAAAAATGGTTAATACTTGCTCTTCTAATTCTCAATATGGATCTATCATTGAACTTTATTACTCAGAATACTGTGCCAAGTCATAAATAATTTAACAGACTCAGAATCTTTAACATTACCCCAATTTCTAACATGCTAAGAAAAGACTGCTAGTTATATCTATATATACCTTTATATCTTTACTTACCATTTTACAGTCTTCTGTCACAAACACAAATATGTTTTATAAATATATAATCTCACTAAAGTTAATTTTATATTATTTCATTTATTTTTTTTTTAATTTTTAAAAAATGCTTATTTATTTTTGAGAGAGAGAGACAGAAAGTGTGAGCAGGGAAGAGGCAGAGAAAGAGGAGGAGAGAGGATCTGAAGCACATGCTCTACACTGACAGCAGAGAGCCCGATGAGGGGCTTGACCTCAGTAACCATGAAATCATGACCTAAGCTGAAGTTGGACACTTAACTGACTGAGCCACCCAGGTGCCCCTATTGTTTCATTTCTTTATGTTACACTTAAATATTTTCATGAGTGACATTTATGTATAATGGTTGAATGATACATCTTCAACAGGGTTATAGTAATTTATTGTTGCATTCTCTTAAAGTTTTGTGCCTAAATTTATTTGATAAATAGCACTGTATAAACATCCTCCAGCATATGATTTCTGCTTTTATCTGATTAATCTCTTAAGATAAATTCTGAAGAATGAATCACTGCATAATTTGAAGATAACCATGGTACTGATTATTTTTATCTAATTCTATGCATCCTATTTCGTTAATGACTGACTGTTAAAATGAATGAATGAATGAATGAATGAATGAATATATTGGAATAAGTAAGCATTTTATAGCTCTTGAATTTGTTTTCAAAAATTATTTCTATGATCCCATTCACAATTGCACCAAGAAGCATAAAATACCTAGGAATAAATCTAACCAAAGATGTAAAAGATCTGTATGCTGAAAACTATAGAAAGCTTATGAAGGAAATTGAAGAAGATATAAAGAAATGGAAAACATTCCGTGCTCATGGGTTGGAAGAATAAATACTGTTAAAATGTCAATACTACCCAAAGCTATCTACACATTCAATGCAATTCCAATCAAAATTGCACCAGCATTCTTCTCGAAGCTAGAACAAGCAATCCTAAAATTCATATGGAACCACAAAAGGCCCCGAATAGCCAAAGTAATTTTGAAGAAGAAGACCAAAGCAGGAGGCATCACAATCCCAGACTTTAGCCTCTACTACAAAGCTGTCATTATCAAGACAGCATGGTATTGGCATAAAAACAGACACATAGACCAATGGAATAGAATAGAAACCCCAGAACTAGACCCACAAACGTATGGCCAACTCATCTTTGACAAAGCAGGAAAGAACATCCAATGGAAAAAAGACAGTCTCTTTAACAAATGGTGCTGGGAGAACTGGACAGCAACATGCAGAAGGTTGAAACTAGACCACTTTCTCACACCATTCACAAAAATAAACTCAAAATGGATAAAGGACCTGAATGTGAGACAGGAAACCATCAAAACCTTAGAGGAGAAAGCAGGAAAAGACCTCTCTGACCTCAGCCGTAGCAATCTCTTACTCGGCACATCCCCAAAGGCAAGGGAATTAAAAGCAAAAGTGAATTACTGGGACCTTATGAAGATAAAAAGCTTCTGCACAGCAAAGGAAACAACCAACAAAACTAAAAGGCAACCAACGGAATGGGAAAAGATATTTGCAAATGACATATCGGACAAAGGGCTAGTATCCAAAATCTATAAAGAGCTCATCAAACTCCACACCCAAAAAACAAATAACCCAGTGAAGAAATGGGCAGAAAACATGAATAGACACTTCTCTAAAGAAGACATCCGGATGGCCAACAGGCACATGAAAAGATGCTCAACATCACTCCTCATCAGGGAAATACAAATCAAAACCACACTCAGATATCACCTCACGCCAGTCAGAGTGGCTAAAATGAACAAATCAGGAGACTATAGGTGTTGGAGAGGATGTGGAGAAACGGGAACCCTCTTGCACTGTTGGTGGGAATGCAAACTGGTGCAGCCACTCTGGAAAACAGTGTGGAGGTTCCTCAAAAAATTAAAAATAGACCTACCCTATGACCCAGCAGTAGCACTGCTAGGAATTTACCCAAGGGATACAGGAGTACTGATGCATAGGGGCACTTGTACCCCAATGTTTATAGCAGCACTCTCAACAATAGCCAAATTGTGGAAAAAGCCTAAATGTCCATCAACTGATGAATGTGTAAAGAAATTGTGGTTTATATACACAATGGAGTACTACGTGACAATGAGAAAGAATGAAATATGGCCCTTTGTAGCAACATGGATGGAACTGGAGAGTGTTATTCTAAGTGAAATAAGCCATACAGAGAAAGACAGATACCATATGTTTTCACTCTTATGTGGATTCTGAGAAACTTAACAGAAACCCATTGGGGAGGGAAAGGAAAAAAAAAAAAAAAAGAGGTTAGAGTGGGAGAAAGAGCCAAAGCATAAGAGACTCTTAAAATCTGAGAACAAACTGAGGGTTGATGGGGGGTGGGAGGGAGGGGAGGGTGGGTGATGGGTATTGAGGAGGGTACCTTTTGGGATGAGCACTGGGTGTTGTATGGAAACTAATTTGACAATAAATTTCATATAATAAAAAATAAAAAGAATATTTCTAAAAAACATTGAATGTATTATTATAACATCTACCCACTTGATTATATTCAGGACTTCCTAGAAAAATTTCCAGGGGGAGTGAAAGGAACTTTTAATCTTTGAAACAAACAGTTGTCCAAAATTATTACCCCCCTTTCTTATAAACATGAATATTCTTTTCGATTTAAAATAATAGTTCATTAATTTTTTTTTTTGAGAGAGAGAGAGGGTGCAAGTGAGCAAGAGTAAGAAAGAGAGAGGGAGAGAGGGTATCCCATTAGGGGGAGATAGAGAGACAGAAGTAGGGCTCACCCAAAGCAGGGGTCCTGTTCACTCAAAGTGGGGCTCAAGCTCATGCTCACCGGATGCAAGACTCAAGCTCACAAACTGTGAGATCATGACCTGAGCCAAAGTCAAATGCTTAACTGACTGAACCACCCAGGTGCCCAATAGTTCATTAATCTTAATGGCACTCTTGCAGTCAAATGCTCCATCACTAAATGGCACTTTTTTTTTTTTTTTAATATATGAAATTTACTGTCAAATTGGTTTCCATACAACACCCAGTGCTCATCCCAAAAGGTGTCCTCCTCAATACCCCTAAATGGCACTTTTGAATGAACCAAAACCTGCTTTAGAAGTGAAGTTTCACTTTCCAGGTTGTCCACCCATTCACTCATTTACTCATTTCATAAATGTTTTGGGACATTTGTAGTTTCCCAGATACTACCATAGATATTGGAAGAACAGTAGCTGTAAATATATGGTGAGTAGCAATGTTATCACATATATAAGGCTTAATTTTCTCAGTAACTGAAGTCTAATTTAATCTTAGGCCTGACATAGGATGTTTTCTATCATGAAGTTCACATTACTGGGATTGAGGTAACAAAGGAGAAGAGCTTGATATTTGCCAGCACGTCCAGAGTAGGAGGACAGGGTGGAAAGGCACCTCAAACTGAATGAATAAAAACCGCAGGTGCACTGAACCATGAAAGTGCAAGTATGCCCTTGAAGTTCCTTATGATCAATAATGTTTAGAACATGGGTTGCATGGGAATTCAGAGCGCACAATTTAGAAAGCTAGTGTGGCTGGCTCCCTCCTTCACCTTTTCTACCTAAATTTGGGCACTAGGATTTTTCCCTCTTATCTTTCCTTTATTTTCCCACAAGTTGTAGGCAAGATTTATTAGTTGGCATTTTTTAATTAGTTGGCATTTTGTCTATGGGGCCCAGCAAGCCCACGACTTCTTGTAGTGACAACTGGGGGCCTCAAATGTCATTCCCGGATCTCTGGGCTCATGTAGATCAATCAATCCAGGCATCTTCAGACCAATACCCTAGAGTGCTCATCCTTTTTCATTCAATAATTTAATAATATCGAATGAGTGTCATTTATTCAAATATGGAAATTCAAAAGACATAATTCCTCCTAGCAAGAGCTTGCAGTAAATTACTTGTTTTACTTAATTAATAGAATAGTAAATATGTCCAAGGAGAATTGATAAAATGCTATGAAAGTGGACTGTAAGAGAAGCTGCTTAATCAGGGAAGAGGCAGTGAGTAACTGATCAGAGGGTGGAGAGAGGCAGGAAGCTGTCCCTGCTAAAGAAACATTTAACAGAAAAGTTGAATGACTGAAAGGTAACTGTAGCGGTGGAAAGAGAGGCAAGGGGAGGAAAGTGTTTTCAGGCAAAGGAAAGCACATGTAATAAAAGGCCCTCGGGTGAGGACCTGAAAGAGTGTGTGCCTGGGACACAGGGAGCTAGCGAAAGAATGACACTCAGATAGATGGTTTCCAGGGCAATGACCTTCTCTCCCCCATGTGCCAATTCACACTACCTCTGAAGGACAGTTCAAAGACTCTCCTTCATAATCACGTGTTCTCTGTCCTCTGTACCCCAACATGTTTCAGTTCTTTGAATTTCTAAAACCATTTTTCTCTGTATCACTCATTCCAAAACACTTCTAGATACAGTCTCATATTTTCACTTCCTTGACTGTCTTCACTACATCTGGTTTTCCACTCAGCTGGTCCCCAGAGAGTTCTGATCATGTCTCACATTTATTTCATTGCCTTTAGCATCTGGCACACACCGCGGCTTGTAAGCACTGCATTTTCAACTAATACTGGCCAAATTGTGGATTGTCATAAAGAAATGAGTCTAGGATTTACTGATGATTCATTTGATTTATCTTTCAGGGAGTATTTATTGAGCACTCTCTCCAGGTTAGGCATTAGGCTAAGCACCGGGGATGCAATGATGAATTCTGTACTCGCCAAGCAAAAGTTCAGCATCATAACTAACTAATGAAAGGAATTATAAATATGTTTACCTGGTGGCAAAGGGAGACTGGATAGATGGACAGTCAATGACAGACCACAAAAATGGCTGACCTGACTTTAAATTTGGCAAGATGCTTCCCTGTTTTTCATGAAAGCATGCCCCGAGTTCAGTCATCAGAGTACTTCTCACAGAGCAAGGAACCTGCAGACAAGGGTAGCAAAGTAACCACTGGTGGTCACTGTCTTTTCCCTCGTGTGTTAGAGGGGCCACATCAATATAATTCCTTTTCAACATGTGCCTGTTTTGAATTGATACTATGCTAAGAGGTGAGGATAAAACAAGAAACAGAAGAGACAAAATCTCCCACCGTGAGCTTGCACTCTGGTGGAGACAGTATGTTGCTGTGCACCTGTTACACTGGCCCACATCCTATTACTTACCTTGTCATTAGGCCTGCAGCAAGTGACTAAGGATAAATCTTAAGGAATGCATTGATCATCCCTACTGCTGTCCAAGGACCACAATTCAGCATATCGTTTCCTTCTGAAAAGCTTTCAGTGCTGTCAGGTAGTGTCACATTGTCCCATGGGAAAGCAGAGGACAGAATGGAAGGAGTGAGTCTAAGGTCCTCAACTGTCAAACCCAAGATGTCACAGTGCCTAGAGTTTGAGATCCAAGCTCCTCCTTTGGGGCTTTTCTTCTTGATACAACTGCAGTCTTGCATTCCTTAAAAACAGCTTTTCTGCCCACTTGAGAGGACCGTGGTTTGTAGACTTTGTAATCTTTCTGAAGAGAAACCTCAGAATGGGTATAACAGCAGGTTACCAGTCCTGCATTGGCCTTTCCTATTCATTTCTAGAAAAGCCACAAGCAGACTCATCAGTCTAAGAAAACATTCCCAAATATGTCATTGCCTGTGGCATGCCACATACCTAATTGCAGAGTAAAACACGAGAAATGGGTTTTCACTCTCTGAACAATGGCACGAGAAGACTACTGGGTTCGTAAGTGCAAATCTTAAGTCTGAGTCATTAAATCCTATAAAGATGAGCATCTTCACACTATGTCAACCCCACCCTCCATTCAGGCTGTTCTACAGAACATACGAGGTGTTGAAGTTATCCTAAACCAGGCGCAACTGAAATTGAGTCTTGTGCCAAGACAAAAAATAAGCTTAAATAACTGAAATCATCTGATACCGACACTCAGAGTCCGCACAGCCTCCCTTCTCCCATGGCCTAGTTTTGTTCAAGTCACATTAATTTTGATTCCTCATTACCTGGGTCCATCTTTGCCTCCTATTTTTACATTCCTCTCACACTCCTAAGTTACAACTCCTGGGTGACCTCAGGCAGTCTGTGGGAGCTGCTTCTCATCATTTATCTGATCATTAACAAGTATCTACTGAATACCTATTATATATCCAGCATTAATTTCTGTCCTTGGAATACCAAGTATACATACAGCTTTTATTTTAAAATATCACTTATTTTCTCTTACTTAGAACTCAAATGTTCTCTTTATTAAATGACTAAAACTTCTATATCAATTTAATGCAGAAATTATCACACACGAAATAGCACATGCACCGAGTTGGTCGTTACTATTGCTGGGGATGATCCTGGAGGAGATATAGAAATTTACCAGAAAGATACAGGCCTGTGATTTGATCACTCTGTCTAACACAGTAAGACATTTCTTTTGCATAGCATTGAAAGTGATATTCCTAAACAGTGGAACCCAATGGAAGAGATTTGTCTTGCATAAATGCAATACATATGTAAGTTAAAAAATTCACTGTCCAAACTCAATTCAAATATTATTCTTTACCAAGGCCAGAGGTATATTGGCCATCTCCACTTTGTACAGTAGTCTATACTCACAGTGCTGTACTAGCTAACTTAACACTAGTTTGTGCCACTCACCAAACTGCTGGATGTTGGGTTAAACTTACCAAACATGAACTTGTCCATGACCTCAGAAGCAAATTTTACATATCCATAGTATTGTCTAACATACATTCTATGTGATATGGGTGAAATCATTTAATTTAATTAATTAATAAGGAATAATCCTTATTTCCTCAACTAAAACAATCATCTACCTGACAGGAGTTTTCGGAGGCTCAACAAAGTGTATGTGAAAACATTCTGCTATCTTTCCAGCAGGCTATACATATATGTTTTGTACTGTTATACTTGACATATTTCAAAGATTCTCAAAATATTTGAATGATCATCTTATTCATTATGACTGACCTATTCAAAGTAAATCTTCCTTTCTCATATGTTTGACTTCTCTTCGTGTACTATACTCAAATCAAGTATAATATTATGAAAACCTTACTTCTAACGATACACCGATTTTCTCTTTCAAGCTACTTATTCTGATATATGCAAGTTGTTAAATACTGCAAAGCTTCCCAACCACATTTATATGATTTCATTTTACAATAAAAACTTTTAAGTGTTTTAGTGACTATACAAAGTTTTGTTAACAGGGGAAGGAATTTTTGAACACTATTCGCTTGACTATGTCTAGAAAGCTCCGAAATTCATAAGTACTTAAGCTATTATATTGTATGAAATAATATTTATTTGTATAAATGTTGTACAAAGAACTAGTTTCCTAAAAGTGTTCTGAAGCAGTTAGATTTTATAACATCTCTCCCTCATCTTCCTGGTGAATCACCAGGAAGTCTGATTATTACATTAGTGATCAAGATAGCTACAGAGAACTTCTTTATTTTGCATGAATTTGAAAATGCTTAGTCCTTTTTTTTATAAAAATGTTATACTTATACACAATACTTCTACTAGGATAGAGTATACGTATGATCGTTAGTTTCAATAATAGTGATTGTAATGGTATTATTTGGTATTAGGTTTTCTCTACCAGATACAGCTGAATACATTGTCACTTGCTGACCTGATTTATCTCTGAGAGTATTTCAGCCAAATTGTGATTTAGAGAGGACATTTGTAATGAATTATTTTTTTACTAGAAAAAATTATTGAACATCATTTAAGTTAATCAATTTACAAAAGGAAGCTATAGGTCTTTACCCTTCAGAAAACTGTTCAAAATGTTTTTTAAGAAGTAAAGAAAAATAATTTTAATTAATTATAGTAATGACCAAAAATAGTGTACATTTAAAAAAACCTTGGGGCGCCTGAGTGGCTCAGTTGGCTAAGTGTCCGACTTCGGCTCAGGTCATGATCTCGCAGTTTGTGAGTTTGAGCCCTGCGTCCGGCTCTGTGCTGACAGCTCAGAGCCTGGAGCCTACTTCAGATTCTGTGTCTCCTGCTCTCTCTCTCTGCCCCTCCCCACTTGCAGTCTCTCTCTCTCTCTCAAAAATAATTTTTTTTTTTAAAAATTAAAAAACCTTTCTTAGAGTGCATAAAATGATGTTTATTCACTCAACATTCCAATTGCAAGGAATTAAATTTTGACACCAAAAGTAAACCCCAAAGTGGATTCGTCTCCAGAGTCTTCAAACACCCAGCTTGGATGACATGTTAATTTCAGCCTTGTGATACTTTGGGCAGAGAGTTCTGCCACACTGGCATGCTTCCCTAATTTATTCTATTGAAATAATTTTCATTGCATTAGTAGAAACTATGAATACAAAATATACAAAAGGAAGCTGGAACATTTCACAAAGAATAGATTGAAGTGGCAGACTCTGTAAGTTGGAAATTCACCGTTGGCAATTTTGTTTTGAACTGTAAAGTAAAATAAACAGATCACACATTTTTCAAAATTGAATTCATATGTTTATTATTCATGCTTTATAGTTTTAGATTCAGTGAAGATAAAAAGTGGCACTCATGTGAAAAGATTCACACCTTCTCTCCTCCTGACACAGTCCCTAGACTGACAACACTTGGAGCTATCACTCTCCACGTGAGTTACAAGTGTTACCAATAAAATATTTCTTTCAAGGAGGATTCAACCTCAGTTTAAAATGGAAACCAAATGTGAAGTAAAGTGTGTGTTTAATAGTCCTGAGCCCACAGTTTTCAAACTCATATTCCATATAATTTGAATCCTATGTTTCTTCTCAGCCCAAAATCTAAATATAAAACAGCCCCAGGGTAAGTTGGAACTAAGTTTGAAGAGGTAAGGGTTTTATACAGAAAACAGTAACTATAAGAAATAAGAGTGAGCAAAAGGGAAAAGGCAACCAATGAAAGTCATGCATCAGAATAATTTGTGGGTAAAGGGACACTTGGACCTTTTGTTGCTCTTAGTTACTCTACATTAGATTATAAAAAATGCAAAATTGAGTTCTACATGCAGAGTATTCATAATGGGTCATTTTTATGAAAAGCATCAAGTTCTCAAACCCTTGTAATAGTTTCTGGATTGAAAGCTTAAAAGGAAAGTAAAATTTAATCTATCATGTTACCTCTGGGTAAAGAATTTTGATAATTTAAGAAAAGTTTATGAGATTATTCAATCTATTTTTAAAAAATTAATTTTGCTTTCTGTATACTTAAAAAATGTTTCCATTGCCTATCTATGACATTATTTAAACACGGCTATGTGAATTTTCATCAATCTAGATATGCTTAGGATGATTAGGGCTAAGATACAGGCTGGTGGAGAACCAGGAAATCGCTTTGGGGATTTCCCAAAGTGAGGAGCTTTCTGGTGGCCACCAGGATGTGCAGCACTGAGTCCCTGCAAACACTCTGGGCCTTAGGAACACCTTCAAGGGACAGACCATCATCATTCTAAGTGATCAAGAATCCAAAGAAAAGATACAAAGAAAAGAAGCTCAGGAGTTTCCCCATTAGAGACAGGCCACAGCTGGAGAAAACAATAAGCCAACACAAATGCTCCATGAAATGCCACAAAGCAGATTCCTGGGATAACAGACATCCGTTTGCAGTCAAATGGCTTTTCCCTTTAGCCAGTGCCATGATGAAAGTGGTGCGAAGACAGCTGAAGAGCCTCACGAGGAAGGGCAAGGAAGCCTCCCCGCTGCCCGCCGGTAGAGGGCAGTGCTGCTTCCCACGCAGCGTGAGTACGTGCGGTCTTCTGGGAATCTTGACAATTAATACTTGGAATTCGGAGACCTCATTTTATGTTACACTTCACCAATCTAATTTTCAAGATGTGTTCAAGGTTTGAGGAATAAAATAAAATATAATATTAAATTATTTTTCCTTTTTATATTTTAATATAACTAAGAAAATTAAAATTATATATATTGTTTACATTTCATTTTGCACAGATGGCAATGCTCTTTAAACACAACATAGTTTTGGGGCGCCTGGGTGGCTCAGTCGGTTGGGCGACCGACTTCACTCAGGTCATGATCTCACAAATTGTGAGTACGAGCCCCATGTCAGGTTCTGTGCTGCCAGCTCAGAGCCTGGAGCCTGCTTCTGCTTCTGTGTCTCCCTCTCTCTCTTCCCCTCCCCTGCTCATGTTCTGTCTCTCTCCTTCAAAAATAAACATTAAAACAATTTTTGAAAAAATAAAATAAAATAAACACAACATAGTTTTATTTTTTTCTCATTAGAAATTCCAAAATTTTACTCATATTCAAAGGTTCTACTAATGATTATTTGTTCATGTGTATATATATGCATATACATGTATATATATGTATGTATACATACATGTATGTATATATGTGTGTATACATACATGCATGTGTACATATACATGTATGTTTGTATATACTTGTGTGTGTGTGTTCTCGTAATAGTCTATAAAGAAGTTTCCTGTCCTAACACCCCAAATCAGCTAGAATCCATAGCAATGCTACATTCAAAATTGCCTTCCAACCTGATTACTGCCCTTTAATTATATTTCCATATAGAAATGAATGTTTTTTTCATGATTAAAGTCTAAGCTATTTCAAAGGATGCCGAACCTCATCCAGAAAAGAATCAGGTATAATCACGTAATTCCTATGCACACTAAAAGTTGAGGCCCTTAACTAATGTATTACATTTAAAAGCTACCAGTGGCCTGTGGAATTCTTTTCAGCTAATAGAACAAATAATAATGCAATCTGCCTGTGAGAAATACATTCCTCATATAAGTGGTTCAGCTTCCAGGGATCCTGGTGGGACATGAAATTGGAAAACAAGGTTGGTGGGTAACTAGTGTCACACTCTCCTCATCTAACAGTTATCTAGACATATTCCCTGAATACAGGATCCCGTCTGCCAGGGGAAACATATTCAGGCACAGTCTGAGGTGATTTAGGTTTCGCAATTCCCTTGTAAAGTCCATATAACCATTCCTTTATAAGCAAAGATCTGGATTTTGTGAGACTTATAAATACCTACACAACAAATTTAATTCTGAAGTAAGTTTACCTGAAGATGACAATGAATGAGAATCCAACATAATATGTACTTGAATATTTGTGCAATAATCTCTCACAAATGTCTCTGGAGAAAACCCCAGGAGCATAATGTTTTGTACCACTTCTCATTATTTCTACTGTTGTCATGTTTGCGTATTCATCAACTCCCTGTGTTCTAGGAAACAAATTAATAAAATTGCTCCAACAACATCCTCATGGCACTTGAGTGACTACATTTAATAATCTGCTTCATAGTTCTGAGCCAGCTTTCCCCTCATGTGCTGACATATTGGAAGAGTAGGAAATGCACAATGGCAGAAAATTATACCCTGGTATCCCCGGAGGAAATATTGATCTGATATAGAAGCTTGAGATAGATATTTGATGGCTAATCAAGTATAAAACTTTGCTCCTACCATCAACCAAACCAAATGGCAAATTTTCAGCTTTTATCCCTTCCCTATGCTTGAATCATATTCAATATTGATTTACTACATACAGCCATAAAATTGGATCATCTAATAATAAATCCTCCCCATAATATTCTTTAATATTTATTATGCGGTCATTTATCCAGAAATAGAGATAAGAATGGCTTGCATCCAAGAAAACAACTCTAACTGTACTATTATTTAAATAGACCTCATGTAGTTAATTACTAATTTACAATGGTAAAAATTGACATATTTTTCAATCAGAACAACTTAGAAATAAAAGAACTCTGTGTGTTATTCCCTCAGCCCCAGATTTGAAGATCTTAGTAAAACACAGATCTGATCATAAAATACATCTGTGATAGGCAGAATTTTAAGATCACCTCCAATGACCCACATCTTTGTGGAAGGCCCTCTCCTTTAGCATGGGCATGACCTCTGAGACAGCACTCTTGTGTTTATGTTACACTAAACAAAAAAAGGCATTTTTAAGATGTAATTAGAGTCCCCAATCAGGTGAATTCTATTAATCCAAAGGGAGATAATCCTTCTTGGGCCAGACCTAATCAGACACTTTGAAAGAGGATTTAGGACTTCTCTTAGCTCTGAGACCCTCTCTTTTTCTGTTGCTGGCTTTGAAAATGCAAACCACCATGAGTTCAGTAGCTTCCAGGAGATGAATTCTGTCAGCAACCACAGAAACTTGGAAGAAGACCCCCAGCCTTAACTGAGACCACAGGCCCAGGAATCACCTTGATTGCAGCCTGGGCAACTGAGTAGACACCAGCTAAGCCACACCTAGACTTCTAAGTCATAAAAATATGTGATAATAAGTGTACTTTTCTCTAAGTCACTGTGTTGGTGGTGATTTGTCATGTGGCAATAGAAAAGGAAAACAGTATCAAATGACTTTTTTTAAAGAAATCACCTAAAACCTGAAAATAAAACACAAATAATTTATCCAATTTTTCTCCTTCTGATAATCCCTTTTATTTTTTATTTTTTTATTTTTATTTTTTAATATATGAAATTTACTGTCAAATTGGTTTCCATACAACACCCAGTGCTCATCCCAAAAGGTGCCCTCCTCAATACCCATCACCCACCCTGCCCTCCCTCCCACCCTGCCCTCCCTCCCACCCCCCATCAACCCTCAGTTTGTTCTCAGTTTTTAACAGTCTCTTATGCTTTGGCTCTCTCCCACTCTAACCTCTTTTTTTTTTTTTTTCCTTCCCCTCCCCCATGGGTTTCTGTTACGTTTCTCAGGATCCACATAAGAGTGAAACCATATGGTATCTGTCTTTCTCTGTATGGCTTATTTCACTTAGAATAACACTCTCCAGTTCCATCCATGTTGCTACAAAAGGCCATATTTCATTTTTTCTCATTGCCACGTAGTATTCCATTGTGTATATAAACCACAATTTCTTTATCCATTCATCAGTTGATGGACATTTAGGCTCTTTCCATAATTTGGCTATTGTTGAGAGTGCTGCTATAAACATTGGGGTACAAGTGCCCCTATGCATCAGTACTCCTGTATCCCTTGGATAAATTCCTAGCAGTGCTATTGCTGGGTCATAGGGTAGGTCTATTTTTAATTTTCTGAGGAACCTCCACACTGCTTTCCAGAGCGGCTGCACCAATTTGCATTCCCACCAACAGTGCAAGAGGGTTCCTGTTTCTCCACATCCTCTCCAGCATCTATAGTCTCCTGATTTCTTCATTTTGGCCACTCTGACTGGCGTGAGGTGATATCTGAGTGTGGTTTTGATTTGTATTTCCCTGATAAGGAGCAACGTTGAACATCTTTTCATGTGCCTATTGGCCATCCGGATGTCTTCTTTAGAGAAGTGTCTATTCATGTTTTCTGCCCATTTCTTCACTGGGTTATTTGTTTTTCGGGTGTGGAGTTTGATGAGCTCTTTATAGATTTTGTTTTTTTTTTTTTTTGTTTTTTTTTTTTTTTATTTTTTTAATTTTTTTTTTTTTATTTTTTAATATATGAAATTTACTGTCAAATTGGTTTCCATACAACACCCAGTGCTCATCCCAAAAGGTGCCCTCCTCAATACCCATCACCCACCCTGCCCTCCCTCCCACCCTGCCCTCCCTCCCACCCCCCATCAACCCTCAGTTTGTTCTCAGTTTTCAACAGTCTCTTATGCTTTGGCTCTCTCCCACTCTACCCTCTTTTTTTTTTTTTTTTTTTCCTTCCCCTCCCCCATGGGTTTCTGTTATGTTTCTCAGGATCCACATAAGAGTGAAACCATATGGTATCTGTCTTTCTCTGTATGGCTTATTTCACTTAGCATCACACTCTCCAGTTCCATCCATGTTGCTACAAAAGGCCATATTTCATTCTTTCTCATTGCCACGTAGTATTCCATTGTGTATATAAACCACAATTTCTTTATCCATTCATCAGTTGATGGACATTTAGGCTCTTTCCATAATTTGGCTATTGTTGAGAGTGCCGCTATAAACATTGGGGTACAGGTGCCCCTATGCATCAGTACTCCTGTATCCCTTGGGTAAATTCCTAGCAGTGCTATTGCTGGGTCATAGGGTAGGTCTATTTTTAATTTTCTGAGGAACCTCCACACTGCTTTCCAGAGCGGCTGCACCAATTTGCATTCCCACCAACAGTGCAAGAGGGTTCCTGTTTCTCCACATCCTCTCCAGCATCTATAGTCTCCTGATTTCTTCATTTTGGCCACTCTGACTGGCGTGAGGTGGTATCTGAGTGTGGTTTTGATTTGTATTTCCCTGATAAGGAGCGACGTTGAACATCTTTTCATGTGCCTGTTGGCCATCCGGATGTCTTCTTTAGAGAAGTGTCTATTCATGTTTTCTGCCCATTTCTTCACTGGGTTATTTGTTTTTCGGGTGTGGAGTTTGATGAGCTCTTTATAGATTTTGGATACTAGCCCCTTGTCCGATGTGTCATTTGCAAATATCTTTTCCCATTCCGTTGGTTGCCTTTTAGTTTTGTTGGTTGTTTCCTTTGCTGTGCAGAAGCTTTTTATCTTCATAAGGTCCCAGTAATTCACTTTTGCTTTTAATTCCCTTGCCTTTGGGGATGTGCCGAGTAAGAGATTGCTACGGCTGAGGTCAGAGAGGTCTTTTCCTGCTTTCTCCTCTAAGGTTTTGATGGTTTCCTGTCTCACATTCAGGTCCTTTATCCATTTTGAGTTTATTTTTGTGAATGGTGTGAGAAAGTGGTCTAGTTTCAACCTTCTGCATGTTGCTGTCCAGTTCTCCCAGCACCATTTGTTAAAGAGACTGTCTTTTTTCCATTGGATGTTCTTTCCTGCTTTGTCAAAGATGAGTTGGCCATACATTTGTGGGTCTAGTTCTGGGGTTTCTATTCTATTCCATTGGTCTATGTGTCTGTTTTTATGCCAATACCATGCTGTCTTGATGATGACAGCTTTGTAGTAGAGGCTAAAGTCTGGGATTGTGATGCCTCCTGCTTTGGTCTTCTTCTTCAAAATTACTTTGGCTATTCGGGGCCTTTTGTGGTTCCATATGAATTTTAGGATTGCTTGTTCTAGTTTCGAGAAGAATGTTGGTGCAATTTTGATTGGGATTACATTGAATGTGTAGATAGCTTTGGGTAGTATTGACATTTTGACAATATTTATTCTTCCAATCCATGAGCAGGGAATGTCTTTCCATTTCTTTATATCTTCTTCAATTACCTGCATAAGCTTTCTATAGTTTTCAGCATACAGATCTTTTACATCTTTGGTTAGATTTATTCCTAGGTATTTTATGCTTCTTGGTGCAATTGTGAATGGGATCAGTTTCTTCATTTGTCTTTCTGTTGCTTCATTGTTAGTGTATAAGAATGCAACTGAAACAAAAACTGAAGGAATTTGTCACCACGAAACCAGCCCTACAAGAGATCCTAAGGGGGATCCTGTGAGACAAAGTACCAGAGACATCACCACAAGCATAAAACATACAGACATCACAATGACTCTAAACCCATATCTTTCTATAATAACACTGAATGTAAATGGATTAAATGCGCCAACTAAAAGACATAGGGTATCAGAATGGATAAAAAAACAAGACCCATCTATTTGCTGTCTACAAGAGACTCATTTTAGATCTGAGAACACCTTTAGATTGAGAGTGAGGGGATGGAGAACTATTTATCATGCTACTGGAAGCCAAAAGAAAGCTGGAGTAGCCATACTTATATCAGACAAACTAGACTTTAAATTAAAGGCTGTAACAAGAGATGAAGAAGGGCATTATATAATAATCACAGGGTCTATCCATCAGGAAGAGCTAACTATTATAAATGTCTATGCGCCAAATACCGGAGCCCCCAGATATATAAAACAATTACTCATAAACATAAGCAACCTTATTGATAAGAATGTGGTCATTGCAGGGGACTTTAACACCCCACTTACAGAAATGGATAGATCATCTAGACACACAGTCAATAAAGAAACAAGGGCCCTGAATGATACATTGGATCAGATGGACTTGACAGATATATTTAGAACTCTGCATCCCAAAGCAACAGAATATACTTTCTTCTCGAGTGCACATGGAACATTCTCCAAGATAGATCATATACTGGGTCACAAAACAGCCCTTCATAAGTTTACAAGAATTGAAATTATACCATGCATACTTTCAGACCACAATGCTATGAAGCTTGAAATCAACCACAGGAAAAAGTCTGGAAAACCTCCAAAAGCATGGAGGTTAAAGAACACCCTACTAACAAATGAGTGGTCAACCAGGCAATTAGAGAAGAAATTAAAACATATATGGAAACAAACGAAAATGAAAATACAACAATCCAAACGCTTTGGGACGCAGCGAAGGCAGTCCTGAGAGGAAAATACATTGCAATCCAGGCCTATCTCAAGAACAAGAAAAATCCCAAATACAAAATCTAACAGCACACCTAAAGGAAATAGAAGCAGAACAGCAAAGGCAGCCTAAACCCAGCAGAAGAAGAGAAATAATAAAGATCAGAGCAGAAATAAACAATATAGAATCTAAAAAAACTGTAGAGCAGATCAACGAAACCAAGAGTTGGTTTTTTGAAAAAATAAACAAAATTGACAAACCTCTAGCCAGGCTTCTCAAAAAGAAAAGGGAGATGACCCAAATAGATAAAATCATGAATGAAAATGGAATTATTACAACCAATCCCTCAGAGATACAAACAATTATCAGGGAATACTATGAAAAATTATATGCCAACAAATTGGACAACCTGGAAGAAATGGACAAATTTCTAAACACCCACACTCTTCCAAAACTCAATCAGGAGGAAATAGAAAGCTTGAACAGACCCATAACCAGAGAAGAAATTGAATCGGTTATCAAAAATCTCCCAACCAATAAGTGTCCAGGACCAGATGGCTTCCCAGGGGAGTTCTACCAGACGTTTAAAGCAGAGATAATACCTATCCTTCTCAAGCTATTCCAAGAAATAGAAAGGGAAGGAAAACTTCCAGACTCATTCTATGAAGCCAGTATTACTTTGATTCCTAAACCAGACAGAGACCCAGTAAAAAAAGAGAACTACAGGCCAATATCCCTGATGAATATGGATGCAAAAATTCTCAATAAGATACTAGCAAATCGAATTCAACAGCATATAAAAAGAATTATTCAACATGATCAAGTGGGATTCATTCCTGGGATGCAGGGCTGGTTCAACATTCGCAAATCAATCAACGTGATACATCACATTAACAAAAAAAAAGAGAAGAACCATATGATCCTGTCAATCGATGCAGAAAAGGCCTTTGACAAAATCCAGCACCCTTTCTTAATAAAAACCCTTGAGAAAGTTGGGATAGAAGGAACATACTTAAAGATCATAAAGGCCATTTATGAAAAGCCCACAGCTAACATCATCCTCAACGGGGAAAAACTGAGAGCTTTTTCCCTGAGATCAGGAACACGACAAGGATGCCCACTCTCACCGCTGTTGTTTAATATAGTGCTGGAAGTTCTAGCATCAGCAATCAGACAACAAAAGGAAATCAAAGGCATCAAAATTGGCAAAGATGAAGTCAAGCTTTCGCTTTTTGCAGATGACATGATATTATACATGGAAAATCCGATAGACTCCACCAAAAGTCTGCTAGAACTGATACATGAATTCAGCAAAGTTGCAGGATACAAAATCAATGATAATCCCTTTTAAATACCTTATGTATTTGTTCCAAATCCCTGCCTTAAGATGCAAGAATTAGGTGTAGTTTTTCCCTCAGATTCTCCACAAACAAGGTTTTCAAAGGTAAGGCCCAATAACCCATCTGAAGCAGGTGAAGTTGCCTAGCAACTGTCTCCCTCCACCCCCCTGGAGCTGCTGAATGCATGAGTTCCAAGAGCAACTCACTCCCAGATCAATAATTAAGACAGAAAATGAAGACAAAAGGAGAAAATGTTAGTGCAGTACTTGAGGTAAAATAGGAGCCAGGTATTAAAAGACAAAATTATGGCAAAGGGCCTCTCCTTATTTCCTTTTCTTTGCCAGAACACATGAACACAAAGACTTTTGAAGAGAAAACTTCATTATTTTGAGTCTCACCAATATTGTTAGGCTAACAATGAGGATTCAACCCAAGAGAAGGTAAGTGTTCATACAGGACTGAGGAGAGATTAAAAAACATCTAGTCCACCCCACTCCCATTTTACATGTAGGAAATTAAGACTAAATCATGCAGCAAAAGCAGGAAACAAATAAAATATTTGAGAAAACAGAAAATCAGAGACAGTAAGTGACTTACCCAAGATGTGACAGAGTTAGGAGTATAGCTGTTATTAGAACTATCAATTCCAGATAAGAGCCCTACACTCAAGTAGGATGTTATGGCAGAGAGAACAGGGGATTTGGAAGAAGGCTGACTGGGTTTTCCAGTCCTGCCTCTTCCTGAGGATGCCATCTTAGACAAGTTGCTTGTTGATTTTGAGGTTTAATGTAACTCATCAATAAAATGTGGATATAATCCTTTATGCAGTTGTAGTAAACATGAACTAATTTATGCAGATAAAATTATCCAACTCTTCCTCGTATGTGCTAAATATGTATTCTTATATTTGTCTTTTTTCTTTAACCAGTGAGAATTAAGACCCCCTATAGACAGTTGTTTTGCAACTGTTAAAATCCTTGGAGAGGATTCTAGGAAACTTAGATTCTAGGGATCCTTAGAGAAACATAAAAAGTCAATGCAACAGTAACCATGTATTGGCCACTAGTTACCATTTGTGGAATTCTGGCTCAATCCACAAAAGAATTTAAGCATGATACAATATAATATACAGCTGACCCTTGAACAACACAGGTTTGAACTGAGCAGGTCCACTTAAACATGGATTTTTTTTTCAGATAAATACAGAATGTATTTAAATAAATATATTTTCTCTTTCTTGTGATTTTCTTACAACAATTTTTCCCCTCCAACTGGCTTTATTAAAAGAATACAATATATAACACATCTGCATACAGAATATATGTTAATCATTTTATGTTATGGACAAGTCTCCTGGTCAACAGTAGCTTATTAGTAGTTAAGGTTTTAGAGGGTCAAAAGTTACACATGGATTTTCACCTGTGAAAGGGTGGGTACCTATAACCCCCTCATTATTCAAGGATCAATTGTATAATGAAATGTCATATTAAATGAAGTAACAAAAAAATCTTATTAAAAATAATATTATAGCTTTCATTTACCACTTGATTAAAATGCACATCAAGGGGCGCCTGAGTGGCTTGGTTGGTTAAGTATCCAACTTTGGTTCAGGTCATGATCTCATGGTTTGTGAGTTGGAGCCTTGAGTAGGGCTCTGTGCTGTGCTGACAGCTCGGAGCCTGGAGCCTGCTTAGGATTCTGTGTCTTCTTTCTTTGCCCCTCCCTTGCTCGCGCTCTGTCTCTCTCTCTCTCTGTCTCTGTCTCTCTCTCTCTCAAAAATAAATAAACATTGAAAAAAAATTTTAATTAAACAAAAAAATGCAGGGGCGCCTGGGTGGCACAGTCACTTAAGTGTCCAACTTTGGCTCAGGACATTACCTCATGGTTTGTGAGTTCGAGCCTCACATTGGGCCCTATGCTGAAAGTTCAGAGCCTAGAGCCTGCTTCAGAATCTGTGACTCCTTCTCTCTCTGCCCCCTCCCCTGTTCATGTTCTGTCTCTGTCTCTCAAAAAATAAATAAACGTTAAAATTTTTTTTAAATGCTCATCAAATATATTTAAAGAATATATTTTACCTGGTAATGACACATTAGAAAGAAATCTTTACCATTATAATTACCAATATGGTTTTAATGAGAAAACTGCATATAAGATCTTACAAATTTACATTATCAAGTAAACCAAATAGCTTCATTTGCGTATGTTATGTAAACATACTTTAACTCTTAGCTCAAATTTGCATACTGTTTGCAAAAGAAACAATTTGGAGAGATTTAAATCAAAATCTGTTTAAAATTCAACCATTTACATTTCTTCCTCTTTATGAGATACAAACTCCTTCCAAAGTAACAAAGATTAGTAGGCCTTAAGCTTCTGCACATTTGCAACAGCTAAATATAAATTTGAGTGTGAAACTTCTTAATGGCAAATGAAAAAAAAAATGGAGGGAGAAGGATAGGCTCTTCAGAGAAAGCACACAGGGTTGTTTTTCACCTCTTAGATATAAAAAGAAGGTTTACTCTTGAGCTCCACCTGCACTAATGATTTCCTTCCTGTCAGGCATTTTAGGGATTAGTTGACTTCTTGAGTAAAATGGTAAAAGTCGTAATTGCAGACATTTAACACTGTCATAATTGCATACATCAAACACTGTATTAAGAATGTTACTGGGGTGCCTGGTTGGCTCAGTTGGTTAAGCATTGGCCTAAGTCATGATCTCATTGTTCCAGAGTTCAAGCACCTCGCTGGGCTCCATGTTGATAGCTCAGAGCCTGGAGCCTGTTTCAGATTCTGTGTCTCCCTCTCCCTGCCCCTCCCCCACTCGTGCTCTGTCTCTCTCTCTCTCTCAAAAATAAAGAAACCTTAAAAAAATTTGTTTTAAAGAGTACTAAAATTAGCTCATTTTTTTAAATTTTTTTTACATTTATTTATTTTTGAGAAACACAGTGAGACAAAGCATGAGCGGGGGAGGGGCAGAGAGAAAGGGAGACACAGAATCCAAAACAGGCTCCAGACTCTGAGCAAGCGGCAGCAGAGCCTGATGCGGGGCTCGAACCCACGAACTGTGGGATCACGACCTGAGCCAAAGTCGGACGTTCAACCTACTGAGCCACCCAGGTGCCCCTAAAATTAGCTCATTTCAACTTCACAATATTATTATTTCCATTTTAATGATGATTAAACTAAGCCACAGAAATAGGGTAAATTGACCAAGGTCATTTAGCTTAATGAGTAATATTGACAGGACTTTCAACCTACAATTAGTAAATTTGAACAATGATCAGTAACAGTAAAAGATAATATTTAAAATACATATAGTCACAGTAATTCCTAACTTGTTTGCTTGCTACTTCCAATCTTCTCAGTGCGAAAACTTTTTTTCTTTTAATTCTATAACAAGCAGTTAATTTCAGTTATCCGATGCTAAGTAATAAACCAACTGTAAACGCAGGGCATAAAACGACTACAATTTAACATTTTTCAGGATTCTGTAGGTTGGTTGAGCTTCACTGATGAGGGAGCATGGGACAAGCGGGGGGAAAAGTACAGGCTAACAGCACCCCCCCCCACCAACCCCCCAAGGTGAATACGTGTGACATTCCTCAGACACTCCTGGCTGCCCAAGAACAGGGGAAAAGAAAGAAAGCAAATGGTTGACTGATAGAGATCACAGTCATGCAGGACAGGAGTCTCCTTCAGTTTATGGATAACTTAATAAACTGCAAGAAAAAAGCAGTCTGACCCATTGCCTAATGTCCAGAAACCTATAGACTCCATTTCTTGGAGTTTTAATATCACCCTCATCGAAATGTAAAGGGGTTTAAGTGCTTGCCACGGTGATGTGGGAAACAAAGGCAAATGAAAAATTAAATTCCCTTACTGTCTACAGCCCATTGACAAGTCCTTGAAACCGGCAGAGTGACCTCCCTCTAGGAGCTCAGCTGCCTCGATGATGATGACACTTTGCTAGGGGCAAAAGAGAATCTTGTCTTACCATTATCCAACCTCCAGGATCCTGTAAGTCTACTTCAACATATAAAAATTCCTATGGAAACTTCCTTTATCCCAAATCCCCCAAGATATATGCTGGCAATTGTACTCTAAGCTTATGGCCCCCTGATATACATCTGAAGAGTCTCATGACTGAGGTTTTACTAAACGGTAATAAATGGCGTTTTCCTAACTGTAGCTGGCCCCTCAAGGTCCTGGAAACCTTGCTTCCAAAATACTTTAGACACTTACTCTGTCCCTAACCTCCTCCCAACCTGAAGGTATATAATGATTTACCCATCACAACCACAGTGCAGCTCTTTCTGCCCACAGGTCCTGTCCCCATGCTTCAATAAAATCACCTTTTTGCACCAAAGACGTCTTCAAGACTTCTTTCTTGGCTGTCAGCTCTGAACCCCCCACTACCATCATCATTTACCAAGAGGTTCAAACTTCATCATTTACCGAGAGGTTCTTTTGCTCCACATCTTTGACGGGAGGTACTACAGTTAGCTCATTGCTGGTGTGGCCTAGAAATTCTAAGAAGGCTTCACTGGCTGTGCTCATCCATGCGAGCTCTCCACATTACTGGCTTGGCTTCTTCACAACATGATGGTGCCATAAACCATGGTCTTACATAGCGGCTTGCATGAAAAGGAAGAATGCAAAAACCGCCAGTCCTCTTCAGGCCTGGACTTAGGAGTCTGAACTTGACATTCCCACCATATTCTGTTAGTCAAAGCAAGTCACAAAGCCAGTCTTGATTTGAGGAAAAGGCAAACAGACTCTACTTCTCGATGGGTTGGAGCAGCAAGTACATATAGAGAAGGAAAACACTGTTGGTAACCTTTTTCTGAGACTCCCTATCACAGGCACAAGTCTCTATTTTTTTTCCAGCCCTCTTCACTTGACTACTGTCTTTAAAGTAATATTTAAAATAATTAAATGTGGAAAACAAATGTAAGAGAAAATAATGGAGGAAGAAAGGAACAAGGGAGACTAAATAACACAGACACTGATAAATTTTAGGGAAGAATTTAAACAGAATTTGTAAAACCCAAAATGTTTTTAGGTTTATATGAGGGCAAGGGAATATACAACATAGAGAAGCTTGGGTGATGGCCTGTAGGAAAGAAATGACAATGGAATTGGGGGGGGGGGGCTGAAAAACAAGATGGGAGGGAGAGTCTGCTCAGAATCAGAATGAAAAACCATGGGAGGGACAAAATGTGGAAGGCTCTGAATGACAGGGTGAGGATTTAAAGTTGACATTTTGCCTGGAGTCATCCCTGGGCTTACTTTTTAAACATAATAGAACAAAATAACTAAGGGAGAACTGGGAAGAAGTTACTTTTGACTCAGTTGGAGATGTCAGGCTCTTGTCAAATGTTTGATCTGTTTTTGAACATACATTTCCCCAGTCTTGAAATGTGACAACAAGAGTTTTGGACGAGCATGTTCATGATACTGCCAAACTTAAATTCCTCTAGTGCAAATGCCTTAGGAAAGCATCATGCACAGAGAAAGGGTTTAGAACACTCTTAAGAGAATGAAAATCTGCAATGTACCTCTGAAAACAATCCTATTCCCCCAGTTTTAAAAAATAAAAATCTATCCAAACAAAATTACGTGTGGATGCCAATTGTCTAACAAATGTTGTCCGCTAAACTGATGACTGATTAACAAATGGCCTATTTCTTTTTTTTTTTTTTTTTTTAAATTTTTTTTTTCAACGTTTTTTATTTATTTTTGGGACAGAGAGAGACAGAGCATGAACGGGGGAGGGGCAGAGAGAGAGGGAGACACAGAATCGGAAACAGGCTCCAGGCTCCGAGCCATCAGCCCAGAGCCTGACGCGGGGCTCGAACTCACAGACCGCGAGATCGTGACCTGGCTGAAGTCGGACGCTTAACCGACTGCGCCACCCAGGCGCCCCCCAAATGGCCTATTTCTTTACTGAAATGACCACAGGCAGCTTTGCTCTACACACTCCCGGCCCATACATCACACACTGTCTGCAACAGCTGGGCACATATCCCCAAACTCAAGAATGTTGATAAAAAGTGGGTTGGCTCGATGGTTTGACACAATTCCATATTTCTCATTGATCGAAGAATGAGGTCAGTGATCTGAAACAACTAAACACAGAGAAACCTGAAGTTTTTGAAATACAACTTGAATTGTCTATGGTTTATTTATATCACAGACGCACATGTATTTCTTATTCTGTGTCTGGTACATTTCTAAATTATATTTAGAAATATAAAAAAACAACCCTCTGAGGAAGAGACTACTACTATGCCCCTCACGCAAGAGAGGAAACTAAGGAGCAAAGAGTTTTCAACATTTGCACAAAGTTACACAGAGTTCATGGCAAGACTAGGTTTCAAATCCACAGAAATAAGCTCCCAAGCCTGAGCCCTTCACTACTACACTGCTCATACTTCAAAGTTTCTTCTCAGTTTCCTCTTTAAGAAACACCAAATATTATGTCATTCGCTTTATTCAACAAAATTTATTGAGTTCTTACTTTGTGTCAGACAGCATTCTGAATGACAGAGACACAGCAACAAACTAAAGATAGTCAAAAATCACTGCTGTCTTAGAACACATGTTCTAATTGGATAAGACAGGGAATGCATAAGTAATCCTGCCATATGCAAAAATATGGATGAAACCTGAGGACATTTGCTCAATGAAATCAGCCATCCATAGAAAGTCAAATACTGCATGATATGACTTAGATGAGGTATGTAAAATAGTCAAGTGCACAGCCACACAGAGGAGAACAGTGACTTCTAGGGCTAGAGTGGGGAGGAAAATCGGGAGTTGTTCAATAGGTATCAGGCTTCAGTAATGCATGATGATTCAGCTCTAGACATCTACATTACAGCAGTGTGCAATAGTTGATAATACTCTATTTTACACTTAAAATCCCTTAAGAGAGTGCATTTCATGTGAAGTGCTCTTAACACACACACACACACACACACACACACACACACACAAAGTTGTCAAGACAAGAAAAAAAAAATAAGCAAGCCAATAGATAAACCAGGTCATTTCAAAGCCTCATAAGCTTCATGAAGAGTATGAAACAGGATTGTATATTGTGTGAGGTAGACCCTTTCACATTAGTTGGCCAGAAAAAGTCTCTCTGTAGAGGTGACAATTTAGTTGAGACCTAAATAATGAGGAGAACTCAAACAATCAAACTGTCTGGAGGAGAATTTTCCAGGCAGAGGGAACAGCAGGTGCAGAGATTCTTAGATGAAATGGATCCTGACTGTTTAAGGAACAAATAGAAGGTAAGTGTACTTAGAATGTGGAGGGTGAAGGGGATTGTAATGAAAAAAGGTTGGAGACTGAAGCAGGCAATAGACCATGTCAAACCTTGTAAGCAATGATAAGAAAGATTGAATATTATTCTAAGGACATAGATAAACCTTTGGGAGGATTTTAAGTAGGGGTGAACCATTCGAGGAAATGTGTTCTTTTACCTGCTTGGTGATGAGTGTTAAAAGTCAAGAAGTCAGCAAAGTTATCAAAGTAAAGGCATGGCATTCAATTCTCTCCACTGTTAACTTTTAGGATATTATTTAAAGGATTTATTTTGTCAGAATTATAGCTTAATGGAATGTGGAGGAATAGTCACCAGAGGAATATCTATATCCATGCCCAGTGGTGCAGTAGAAATGTGTCTGACTACAGTTCAGAGAAATGCCAGTTCAGCTTGCTGGTTTCACTTCTCTCCCCTGTAAAGGCAGTGAGTATGGTAGGCTCTAAGCCTGAGGAGCCAGGCTCTGCTCTAGGGAGTGAAAACCTAGGTTCATACCCCAGCTCTGACACTTTGTAGTTCTGTTGCCTTGGATAATTTACTTAACCTTTACACCTCAATTTCTTCATCTTTAAAGTAGAATTATAGTAGTACCTTTCCAGGATATTCATACTAAGACTTTTAAAAAAGGGGCCCCTGGTCGGTTAAGTGTCAGACTCTTGATTTTGGCTCAGGTCATGATCTCATGGTTTGTGATTTCGAGCCCCATATCTGGCTCTGCACTGACAGTGTGGAGCCTGCTTGGGATTCTCACTCTCCCTCTCTCTCTCTGCCCCTCCCCTTCTCTCTCTCTCTATCAAAAATTAATAAAATAAAATAAATTTTTAAAAAAGACTTAAAAATGACATGTAAAAAGCCTGAATTAAAAGATTATAATAATAGGCATCTGGGTGGCTCAGTAGGTGTAGTGCCTGACTCTTGATTTCAGTTTAGGTCATGATCTCACTGTTCTGGGGTGGAGGCCCTCATCAGGCTCTGTGCCAAGCATGGAGCCTGCTTGGGATTCTCTCTCTCCCTCTCTCTCTGCCCCTCCCCGACTCTCTCTCAAAATAAGTAAATGTACCTTTTTTTTTTTTTTATGATAAAAATGATTTGAGAACCAGTTGTCATAAGAAAGTCAGCATTCATTAAAAGAACCAGGGGAGTGTTTGAAGTGGTTTGTTTTTCTCTCCGTCATATCTAGGACCAAGTTTCTGATTTTACTGCATGAGTTCACTTTTGGACTGGCTATCTTACCTTCTTATAGGTCCTGTTCTTATTCTTCAACTGTCTTCCTTCACTAGACACCACCTTAATCCCTGCATTCCTAGAACTACTGCTGTAACCATTAATGTGCAACAATGAATTAACCCTGAACAGAAGAACACTTCTTTCTTAGTTATGCACAGTACAAGGTGGTTGGATGTCCATCTTCGGTCTTGTAGCAATACCATCTGGAACATGCAGGAGCAAGATGGCTACAAGCAGCAGGGCAAAAGCGAACCAGAGGTTCGTGTGGTATGTGTTGAGGGGCCAAGTTTGGAAATGGAAACTGCCTACAGCACTGTTGGCCACGTTCCATTTTCCAGGATCACATCACATGGCTCAAGAGCAGGGGAGGTTGGGAATATAGAGGAACACTAAGAGTCCCCGCAACGATCACAAACATAAAACTGTGACACCTATGTCTTCACAGGCAAAGCCCTAAGAACTGTTTTGGATTTTTAAAAACACGGTTATCTGCTATTTAAAGAATAGGAGCCAGTATCCCTCAGAGGTAGTATGAGATGCTATTATGTTGTGTTTGATTCTCAGTTTTACAATCCTTTATTTAATTGCTTTTGCAATGTAATACTGAAATTTCACTTTTTTGCTAAGTCAGGTTTCAACTATGTTGCACTGTTTTCCAAGAGCAAGTGTGGGCAACTCACAAGATATGCTAATTCAGAATTGGGAAAAAAAAACCATCACTGGAGATGAAGTGTAGGGTAACAGTAGAGGTTATTCAGGAAGAGAAATCCTCCCAAAAATTCACCAACTCTAAGTACAAAACAAGCAACTTAGACATCAAATAATCTAATCAAACTATGTTAAGAACAACATAATTCCAGATGTACATAAATAATTAAAATGGAAAATAAAAATGAAGAAGTGATTCTGAAATTATAATATTCACATACTTATACATTGGTTTCTATAATCTACATATTCTCCCTTACCCATGCCTTTTGCAAATGAAGCTTACGTAGCATTTTTTAAACTAATTCCAAAATGCATTACCTAACCAGTGAACACACACACACACACACACACACATATATGTATATTTGCCTTTTGCAAATGAAGCCTACGTAGCATTTTTCAAACTAATTCCAAAATGCATTACCTAACCAGTGCACACTATATATATATATATATAAATATATATATATTTATATATATATTTATATATATATATTTATATATATATATTTATATATATATTTATATATATTTATATATATATATATTTATAAATATATATTTATATATATATATATTTATATATATATATTTATATATATATATTTAAATATATATATATTTATATATATATATATATTAGGAAAGAAACAGAAAGCATGACTTTCTCTTTCAATAAAGATTTGGTTTCTCTGCACTTGAAAATTGTCTGCACTTATATTGTTGCAACTTAAGAAAGATGCAGTTGAGACTGGAAAGGTGATTAAAAGGTTAACAAATGATCAGAGGGATGAATCAAATTCTCTATGAAAAGAGACAAAAAAAGATGAACTAAATACTTGGGCTTTTTAGTAGGACCAGACAGGCTAACTGTGAAAGAAATTAACAGCATTAACTAATATTTCTATATTCTTTCAAATTTACAAAGGTTTCTGACCTCATTTCAACCCTCCCTCACAATTATAATAGGTTGCTATTGTTTTATGGGTGAGGAAACTGTTAGAGCTCAAGAGAACTGAATTGAATAGAGAAAGACAACAGGGACAGTGATGGGGAATGGGTTTGAACTGAGTATTTGTCTTTTAATCCAAAATTCTTCAAAACTCTTCAATTATATTATTAGCAATGAGGAAAATTTGGACTCTTCTCCACTGGAAAACTTGTTTCTCTAGTTTCGTTTTTCACTATTAAATTGCATAAACTTTCTGAGCTTTCTTGATGATGAAGCTATTTTCTGGAAGGTAAATTAGGACACACCAGAGAACTCTTGCAACTTTGCAAGATGTCTAAATAACTGACAAGACTGATATCTATCTTTATTACCGATTATGTTTATATTCATTGATTTTCATATGTAATGTCTATTCTGTAGGTTGTTTTTTGCATCAAAATAGTTTTACTATTTTTAAAGTTATGTTACCTTTAGTATAAAAAATGTTAAAAGGGGCGAGTGTGAAGAAATAGAAGCAACTTTGGATAACTACAGAGTACTAGGTATAGACATTGGGAAAGCTGATAGAAGGAACTGAGGGGACAACTCAGAGGCTGACAATGTCAGAAAGCTGCTGCCACCAGGGGGCTCTCCCTCCACCTTCAGATTCTTGGCACTGACCTTGCCCTATCTATCAGCTGGCCACTAAGGGCGCCACAACAGCTTCAGATTTTCAGTGGTCAGCACCACACAGATGACTCATTGAGTCATCCCAGCTCTCCAGCCACACTTAGGTGATGTTCCTTTCAAATTGACACAAATCCTGTTCTTTCCTACAGGGTCCACATATGGCCCACAAGACATGAGCCAGTTGTAATGCATATCACCTGATGAATCTAGAGAGGTAGGTGGAGGCCGAGCAAGCAATGTCTATAGGCATGTTTAAGAATTGTGTCTTAACTTCCAGGGAGCCTGGGTGGCTCAGTCGGTTAAGCATCCAACTCTTGATTTCAACTCCGGTCATGATCTCACTGTTGGTGCTTTGACATGGGACTCTGCACTGAACGTGCGGAGTCTGCTTGGGATTCTGTTTCTCCCTTTCTCTGCCCCTTCCTTGCTCTCTCTCTCTCTCTCTCTCTCTCTCAAAATAAATAAACTTAAAACAAATTGTGTCTACTTCCTATGAGTAAATGTATTGAAGGTGAAAACAAATGGAGGCACAATAATCAGGAGTTAGTGATAGATTTGATATGAGTGCTAAGAGATAATAAAATGTCAAAGATGTTATCATTCTGTGTATTCTTATTTATTCCAGAACTCTGAGTTTCCATGTTAATGTTAACAAACAGTAGGAATTGTACATCTTCAAAGGTTGAAAGATTTTACCTGTGAAATGTTGAGGAGGATTTTTTGACAAATTTCCAAATTTTTTCATGATTTTGGTCTAATTTAATTTTTCTAAACTCCAATGAGTAGATTTCTATTTCATAGAAATGTATAGATTTCACTCACATATGGATTTAATAACTTTCATGTTTAATTGTTTAGAAAAATAGCTTATAAGATTTAAAATTTTACTGACATCTGCGGCATTGTTGTCTTCTTGAAAAGTTTAGACATTTGGAATGGGAGAATATTTGATGTGTATTAATTTCCTACCCAGTATATTAAAGGTTCTTAATTTCAAGGTCTCCTTTGAGGGGCACCTGGGTGGCTCAGTTGGTTAAACATCTGACATTGGCTCAGGTCATGATCTTATGGTTCGTGAGTTTGAGCCCCACATCGGGCTCTGTGCTGACAGCTCAGAGCTGGGGCCTGCTTCAGATTCTGTCTCTCCCTCTCTCTCTGTCCCTCCCCTGCTCACACTTGTCAAAATAAACATTAAAAAAAATTAATGTCTCCTTTGAACACACTTCCCTACCTAGCATTAACAACCCACACTGGTGTGTTAATGCATGGTGCTTACTAAGGATTAATTGTGCCTGCAGAATTAAACGTCATCCTGCATCCGCCTGGGTCCTAATCAGTATAATTGATGTCTTCCATGATTAGTAGCTCAGCATCTAGCTAGGGCCTCCCAAGGATGTTTGGTTAAAATCCTAGGACATTTACTTTTCCTAAGGCCTAATATTTTTGGTTTTGCTTCTACAGAAACAGCCACTATATATCTCAGCTTTTATAAAGTAAGATGTCTTAAACTGCAATCTCGTTTTAAAAAAAAATCATGAGAGTTAAGATTTAAGGTCTTTTATCATGCTGTAAATATTAGAAGACAACTAACTGCCTGTGAATAAAAGCATAGCGACATTGGAAATATAGGCTGCACACTACCAAGGGGAAACTATGTTTAATAAAGTACCAACCAAACCTAAATCTTTAATTACGATTTAAATTTAAGATTTAAATTTTCATTAGTTACTTTGTTCCTCAAAAGTGCACTATATATTTTTTAAAGTATCTGGCTAATTAGTCCCAATTATTGGTTTCTTTGACCTTCCACTCCCCAAACTATAAGCTCCTTTAATACTACCATGATGATGGTAGTCATCCCATAGGAAAGGAGAGCCCTTTACAGTGAATGGCATAGAGAAGGGTAACCAAAATCGCATACTCATTTCTGGAATCAATTCAAAAGAAAAGACAGAGGAGGGTGCATGGCTCTGTACAACCTAACCAGTGAACACACTGGCCCAGTTTCTCCTCCCAAACCTACAAATCAGGGAGGTCTCATCTTTGTAGAGGTCAGAAGTCTGACTGAGCATGACTGGGGTCCCTAAGCAGGGCATTACAAGGCTGAAATCAAAGTGTCTGCCAGACTTAGTTCTCATCAGGAAGCTCTAGATAGAGATCTACTTTTAAATTCCTTCTTGTTGGTAAGTTTGCTTTCTTGCAGTTGTAGGATTGAGGTCCCAGTATCTTTTCTGTCAGCAGGGGTCCTCTTTCACCTCTCAGAAGCCACTGGCATTCCTTGCCCCATGCCCCATCCACCTTCAACCAGCAGGCACTCCCTGAGTCCTCTTCAAGCTGCAAATCTCCGACTTCTCTCTTTCTGGTATTTGTACCCAGATTTAAAGGGCTCATGTGATTAGTTCAGACTTACCCAGATAATCTCCCTATATTGAAGTAAAATGATTTGGGATCTTAATTATATCTGCAAAGTGTGGTGATTACATAACTGGAAGAAGGTGTATATACAAGGACTGGAATTCTCTGGGGCCATATTGGAATTCTGCCTACTCTAAGTTTTCCCACCTTTGCATTCTTAGCACATCATAGCACAATGCCAAATATACTATGAATTCAACTTTATATTAAACAAATGCTATGCTATGTCTGTGTAGAATGACAATACCTATTCTTAATCCGAGACCCCCTCCAATAGTCATGGTATAAACTAAACACAATAACCACAAAATAGTCTGTAGACTGTAGTACCACAGCAAGATTCTCTCCAAGAGAATCCTAACATCTCTTAGATCCTAACATCTTCTCACAAAAGTACTTTTTGGCCCAAACTTACATAAATCATAATGACTGTCTAAGCTGTAAAGTGGAAGAGAGGGTTTGATTATGATCACCACAGAATGGCGGCAGCCCAAACCATGGAGTTATTTTGGAAAAAAATCACACAGATTTTCTAGCTTTTGCTTTGTGTTTGTTTCCTCATCTGTATAATATAACTGAGCATGGGATCAGTGATGTTACCTCTCTCACAGGACTGTTGAGAAGACTGAATTAATTAAATATGCCAATCACTTTGGATTCATACAGTATAAGTGCTGTGTAAGTCTTAGCTAGCATTAGAAGCTTCACCAGGATTTCTTCTTTAAGCTTTTGAATTGTAACAGCCCCTTGACTACTCTACTATCTCTAGTAAGAACATCAGAAGCACAAGGATACAGAACTTAAAGTATGTTGACCTCATGGTATAACCTGAGATATCATTTTTGTTTATTCTGGCTCAATTTCTAATTCCAGTTTATTATCCTATAATCTTCTTTCTCCTATTTATGAAGTATTGTCTACTCCATCACCTTCATTCCATCAATACTCACAGATAAACAAAATCTTAATGGAGAGTTCGATTGGGTAAGATATAGTTGGTGGCATTTTAAGAGTACCTCTTCTTTCCATTTTTTTTTCCTCCTCTTTCTTAACATGGTCCTTTGTTGTTGCTGTTGTTGTTTTAGGTAGGCTTCATGCCCATCATAGAGCCCAATGCTGGGCTTTAATTCACAACCCTGAGATCAAGACCAAGCTGAGATGAAGAGTCAGATGCCCAAATGACTGGGCCACCCAGGCACCCCATTAATATAGTTCTTTTAATTATCATTGTCTAGTTTAAAGAATTTTGTGATTCTTTCTTTTTTCTTAACAGAATCAACCTAATATATATATATATATATATATATATATATAATATATATATATATTTCCCCCTGGGGCAGAGAATCCCCCCCGCCCCCGCCAACCCCAGGGCACAGAACTATTCAAAATGTAAGTTGGTTTCTAACATAATATTATTTGATCCTGTTTCTTACCAAAGACAGTAAGAAGTCAACATAAATAGACTAAGTGCTCCAGTACTTCTCATGGAGGTTTCTCCCACTTTGAAGTCTTAGTTCTATTGTCTGTTCATTTTTGTTAGCAATTAAAAATGCCATTTCCTACATTGTTGCTAACAGTTTCAAAATATTACTAGTTACATTGTAATGAGTTTATAACTTGGTCCTCAATTAGGTGAGTTCTGGATGGATTCACACAGTCTTTTTTATGTTTCAGTATTATCAAGAGTGCCTGGAACAGTGCTCAGGAAAAACATGAGCCTCACCTGGATTTTCTTGTCTCTCCAATCTATCCTTAACTCATTTATTAAAAAAAAAAAATCTAATCCAAGTAAAATCTCCATTTCTCAAGTGAAAATCACTAGGTAGTTTCAAAATAAGTATGTGTTGTTGACTTTTTTTTTTTCTGAGTGAGAAGAAACTTAAAAAGAGTGAGTGGAGATTTTCAACTCCTCTGTATAACTCAGAGACCTTTAGAATTTTTCCCAAAATAGAAGTGTCGGTTAAAAGTTCAGTTGCTAATGAAGTTCAAAAGTCTTGTGTGTTTTTGAGATGTAATGTCTTATTTCATTAGTTGTTTTAAAATAAACTGCAAGTAATTTATTCCTTCTTGATCATGTGGATTTAAAGGATTTATTTCTATACTATAAGTGTGTCCTCCCTTCCAACTGTATTTATTTTGCACTTTAAGCAAACAATTCTATTTGTTTAGCTGTAAAAAGGATTAATTGGTTTACAAAGCTTGAATTATAGTAATCCTTAATAGAAATAAGGCCCATCTTCCGTCAATGACTGTATCTGTGCATAAAGGCTTTAATTTCAGAAAAAAAATTATTAAAATCTCCAAATGTTTGGTATAAAAATTATATTCATGAAAGATGAAAAAGAATGCACGGATACATGATGATTAAATGCTCATGCTTACAATGCTTATAATATGAGTAAGAAAAGATTTATTAAATTTATAGCTGCTGCTTATTCTGGATTAAAGTCCTGCTAATATCTAGGTGAAAACAAAAAAGCAATCCATGGGAAAAAAAAGCCAGCTGGAAACAGTAGAACACATATCTAAGTCCTTAACATCAAGGAATAAAGTGAAGATGGGGTCAGATGGGCAGAAGTAAGGTGACAGAGAATAGAAGATTAGGTCACCTCCACAAAACCATAAAATCTTCAAATATATTGACAAAAGAAGACTCACATACAAATGTTCATTGCTTCTTCATACATATGCACAGCACTTCACCAGGACTTATGCTTCTGATGATAGAATATCTCAGAAAAACCATAAACAACACCAGATGAAATAATCTGGCAAAAATTGCCATAAACATTTCAGGGTTCATGTCCATATTAATGGTAGACTGGAAGTATTCATTTAATTCCAGTCTTCATTAAATAATAAGCCTGTAGACCTGTATTTATTGGGTTAAAGAGGCAGCCATGGATAAAAGTGTTTCATATTTAGGGGCACCTGGGTGACCTAGTCGGCTAAGCACCTGACTTCAGCCCAGGTCATGATCTCACAGCTCGTAAGATGGAGACCCACGTTGGGCGCTGTGCTGACAGCTTGGAGCCTGGAACCTGCTTCAGATTCTGTGTCTCCCTCTCCCTCTCCTCTCCCACTCATGCTCGGTCTCTCCCTTTCAAAAATAAATAAACATTTATATATATATATATATATATATATATATATATATATATATATATATATCTTTCATATTACAGTTTTAAGTATTTCCATTAACAGTTATTAAAAGGATGACAATATCTATAGATGGTTGGTGTTTAAAGGTATTGCGATCCTCCAGGATAAACTGGCAATGTGTCATGCCAGAACATTGACTTTAGCCCCGCCCCTATAAGACTAGCATTCAGAGTTGGGAGTCTGATCTCATACCACTGGTATGAGAAGGATACAGGGTTCAAACCCTGCAGCTGACCAAGATTGATTACCGTAGGCATTGATCTGTGATATGTTACCATGAAACGTTCCAGAAGCCCAATTCCTTTTTGGGAAGGCCAGATTTCTAAGAATTAGGCTTAAAAAAATTGGGGCGCCTGGGTGGCTCAGTTGGTTGAGCGTTAGACTTCCGCTCAGGTCATGATCTCATAGTTCATGGTTCGAACCCGTGTTGGGCTCTGTGCTGACAGCTCGGAGCCTGGAGCCTGCTTCGGATTCTGTATCTCCCTCTCTCTCTGCCCCTCCCCCACTCACTCTGTCTCTCTCTCTCTCTCTCAAAAATAAATAAACATTACAAAATTAAAAAAAAAAAACATAACTTTACTTCTCAAATCATGAATATCTATAGCCATGATCATGGTAAAGTTTTGTTTTACTTGTTTTTTAGTATTTTGAACATTTTTGTTATAAAGTTAAAATTAGAGTTTCAATTGGTATAAAACAATATTTGGCAATTTTAGCTGAGTAATTGCTAGATGAAAGTGGGATGATCCATTCCTCCTGGTACCAAATTACAACCTACATGCCAGAGGACAAGGACAGTCTTTCCATATTTGCTCAGCTATTTCTGCAGCAATTATTTCTTATGACTAATTCTGCAATCACACCCAGGACCATAATCAAATGTGCTGCATCCTGTCCTATGTCACTTATGAGACCTACCTCTTGGGTTTGCTGTGAGGTTTAAGTGATGTATGCAATGCTTGTAAGTTTCCCACTCCAGAGCCCAAGAGGACCTGAGTAGATATTGAGAAAATATTAGAATTTTCTTTAAGTGCTTTCTCTGTAAAGCATGCAATATAAAGACAGAGAATCAGTGCCTTTCTGATGAATGCAGGAATATACACATTCCCTCTGGGAACTCCCTAAAACCACTGAAAATTTTCAGTTCAGATTTACCAAGAATCAGTTCTTATTTTAGTCAGACTACAACAAATAGTCATGCATATATGAAGTTTCCATAAAACCAGAGGACTGGAGGTGTTCTTCAAATATTTCATCTGAAACCAATTGCAAATACATCAAAATAAAAATATCCAAGACCAAAATTTAGACTTATTGTACATAACTTTTGATATAAGGTGTCCTAAATTTGAGTCTTTCAAGGGCAGAGCCTATGCCACATTCATCTTTGTTCCCTGAGTACATTTCATGGGGAAAATAAATCATAGCACACCAAAGTTGTCATTGTCTTTTATAGTCAGAAACAGCATTAGAGAGAAAAGGTTCATGATCCCTAGTCTCTGTTGACAATTTTGAGAACAATTTTTTTTTTCCATTTTCAGCATAAATAATCCCAGGCCCCTTAAATCTTAGTTTTCTACCACCTCATCTGCTTTGAAACTTTGGATTGCTTGTGCCACTGGTAAATTCAAAGAGCATGTCATTGACTAAAATATTCAAGAAAGATATAATGTGAAATCCCCTCACCATTTCTCTGATCTATTCCTATAAATTAAGTACTTTTAAATTGGGATGTTGAGATTAATTACTCCTAATGCCCTCTGATCCCTAGATAATCTCTGCAATACTTGTGAAACTAACATGTGCTCAATAAACAGTTAAAAACCCCAAACACTGTATTTGACAAGTTTTTAAAACTCCCATCTCCTAAAAGTAGAGAAAGAGGACACGTTGAAGACAGTTTATGTATTTGTTCCCAGGGCATCAATCACCCTTATGTCATTCTGCTGAGAAGACGCACATTTTTCCCTCCTATGACAAAGGAGGAATTCTTTTGGGGAAAACATAGCTCTTCAGCTGTGATGAAATGAGTCAGAAAAGCAACAGCAGAAAGTCTTGAATGTGAATGACAAGAGTAAGAAAATTAAGTCCAGCACGAGGGAACCAAATCAATCACAGAATAGGAGTTGCCCACTCAGAGCAACACAGACCTGAAACAGAAGCAAGAGAAAATGAGTCCTAGAAGGCACAGCACCGAAGAGGGAGAAGTCCCTCTTTCTCTGTGAATTTCATCTGCTCATTTTACATCTTCTCATGACATTGTCAGTTTGCTTCAGGCCTAAGAGTTCCTAAAGTTTCTAGACAACTTGTGTGCCTATAGGTTTAAACTATTTAGCGTGCATTCTATGGTCTTGACATTCTGGTCCCAGCCTACCTTCCTGGCAGAACCTCAAGTACTCACTGATGTCCCAAGTACTATTGCTACTTTACATGCATTGTCCTTTTCCAAACTTTCACACATCTGTACCTTCGTCTATTCAAACATCCCTCCACATGGAAGAATCTTCCTACTCTGATTTGTGCCCATTTAAAGCCCTTCTGAAATACTTCCTAGTCATAAATAGTAGCCTGATTCAGAAAGCTAGAGCTAAATTTTAACTTCAATATAAAAGTACTGATATGTAAATATATCTTTTATTCTCTTATCATAAAAGCAACAGATATTAAATTTAGAAAATTAGAGAGATACAAAAAAGGAAAAAGAATTTCTTAGAATACCAATAGAGCAGACCATCTAGAAAACATTTATTTGTTCATTTATTCCACAAATATTTACTGAGCTTTTAATCTTATCAAAGACTAAGCCATGTGCTTTTTATGAATTATGCCAATTAATCCTCAGGGTGATTCCAAAAATTAGGTTCTGTTATTATTCCTAGAGTGCAAAAGTCACACAGTTACTAAGGGGTGGAATCAGGGTTTAAATTTAGCTTAATCTGACTCCTAAACTGTGTTTTTATCCACTGTTTAAGTGTGTATATGCACACACATACACAAACATATACATGCTTACATAGTGGATGAATATACATACACATACAAACATACATACACAGGTAGATAGAAGTGTTTTTGTTTTAATTTGTATCATGTAACTAATGCTGAAGACTGTCTTCCTTTCTTTTATCTCCTATTTCTGTTTGTCAGAGCCATTGAATATATCTCAACGGTGGCATTTGACACATCCTTCCTTTACTTTGGGAAAGCCAGATTGTGGGGAGATTGAAAGCTCAGCTCTTGAATCAAACAACTTGGCTCTGGTGCTTAAAAGCTGTGAGATGTCCATTCCCTCATCCATAAAATGGTGCCACTACTAGATATTTATCTAAGGGATACAGGTGTGCTGTTTCCAAGGGTCACATGCACCCCAATGTTTATAGCAGCACTATCAACAATAGCTAAAGTATGGAAAGAGCCCAAATGTCCATCGCTGGATGAATGGATAAAGAAGATGTGGTACATGTATACAATGGAGTATCACTCGGCAATCAAAAAGAATGAAATCTTGCCATTTACAACAACATGGATGGAACTAGAGGGTATTAGGCTAAGCGAAGTTAGTCAGAGAAAGACAAATTATCATATGAATTCACTCATATGTAGAATTAAGATACAAAACAGATGAACATAAGGGAAGGGAAGCAAAAATAATATAAAAACAAGAAGGGGGATAAAACATAAGAGACTTTTAAATACAGAGAACAAACTGAGGGTTGCTGGAGGGGTTGTGGTTGGGGCTAAATGGGTAAGGGGCTCATCCCTTGTTGGGATGAGCACTGGGTGTTATACATAGGGGATGAATCACTGGAATCTACTCCCGAAATCCTCATTGCACTATATCCTAACTAACTTGGATGTAAATTAAAAAATAAAAAATAATAGTAAATGAATAAAATAAATAAATAAAATGGTGCCAATTTCCTATGCTCATTATATGACCACAAGGTGGGTTATAGCATCAACCTGACACAAGGCACATACATAAAGATTAATTCAAATTATTACTTGAAGATAAGTTGCTTAAGATACAAAAAAAAAAAAAGGTAAAGTAAATGCTAAGGATGTAATTCTAGCTCACCGAATTTCCTATCACTGGCAACACCTAGGAGAGGGCCTTGTACATGGCAGGTTCTTAATAAACAGGTATGGAATTGAATTACTGATTGAAAAAGATAACTCCTACCTTCATGACTAGATTATTCTAATATTGAAGGAATTGGGAGGAAAATGGACCATCATGATGGGGGGAGAAGAAACGTTCAGAGCAGCATAGCCTGCCCAGAAAACTGAGAGAAGCCCAAAGAGCAGCCAATGACAAACTTGGAGCGGACTTGGTGGAGTGGACTTTGTGGTTTTAACCAACATACTGCCTACTGAAGGAGAACACAGTGTAAAGAGATACAGTAGTGTTTGTTGATTACTATAATTGATATATGTTAAATAGAATTTTAAAAAGAGATTATAAGAAGTCAATAAAAAGAATGAAAGATTTACCTGCTGTCATGAGAAAGATAGAAGAGAGAATACGAAGACTGGATACACTTGACAGTCATCAAAGCATCTACCAACACCGCATTTTGCAGGTGAGAAACCTTGAAGGGTTGAAAGTTGTGAGAGATTATGTAGTCAAAAATAGAATTTACAGTTTTTTTATTTGAAATAACGTGTTAATGCTTAGGGTATTGCTGAGTTCATCATAAATAATCAAGAAATATTATGTGTCAGTGTTATCATTTTTTATAGTTACAGATGTGATTTGTAAAACCTTGCATTGATTTTTTTTTGTCTCAGATGCAAGTAGGAAGGATTAAGGAGTTGCTGGTTTTTAATTCTTACACTGAACTGTGTTTTGCTATTCTTAGATATCTTTGCTTATAAAAACTCAATATTTTTATTTGATTTGTATAAGTACTAACATAATTAATTTATATTATTAAAATGCATAATTTGCTTTAAAGAATAATTTGACCCGGGGCATCTGGGTGGCTCAGTCGGTAGTGCGGTTGAGTGTCTGACTTTGGCTCAGGTAATGATCTCACGGTTCCAGGTTGGAGCCCCGCGTCAGACTCTGTCCTGACAGCTTGGAGCCTGGAGCCTGCTTAGGATTCTGTGTCTCCCTCTCTCTCTGTCCCTCCCCTGCTTGTGCTCTCTCTCTCTCTCTCTTAAAGAAAAAAATAAACATTAAAAAAAATGAATAATTTGACTAATAGATTCCTCTTTTCTTCCTATAACCAATACTAATTCATGGTTTGGAAAATTGCTATTATCTGGATTTTAATAAACTCAGTACTATTTAAGAACCATCTGCACTGTCAGAAGTAAAGTCTCAAAAATATATAATTTTATTTCTCAGTCTACATTTATTATTTAATTTTAAGAAAAAGTTACTATGGGGGAAAATCAATCTTTCTATATTTTAATCATTTTTTTTTCGGTAACACAGAACAAAATCTGGAAGGTATTAAGTGTAAATACTCCTTACATTTTAATTTATTAACATTTTCCATGTAATAACATAAATTTTCAAGTTCTAAAATTATTTTTTCCATTATATAAAATAATAATTTTCCTGTTGGTATTATATTTACTAAATTTCACATTTCATATTTATGCTACCTGAAAAATTGGGATTCTGGTCTAAACAACGGTGATACATTTAGAAGAGAATCCGCCGAACTTCTAAACAGCTGATGCTTTCTTAGGTCCCAACACCTCAGATGACAGTAAAAATTCAACTGTTCATTAACTTAGACTCAGATTGCAAACATAGAGCAGCTTGGTGAAACCATATCTCTCCTTTCTCAGTTTCTCTGATATTGACTCCATATCTACCTTTTATGGCCCAGTTCATAAATAAATTCCAGTTGAATTGCCATTTTAGGAAGAAAAAAACAGTCCCCACATTTAGTTGGTACCTCCTGCATCAGACAATGTGAAAAAATGTTCTAATTAAAAAAAATTATTCTCACGCAACCATTTGAAATAGATTATAAACCATTGTTTTTACATGTAGGAGAAAACTGAAGCTACAAAATGCTGAGTGTTTTGCATGTTAACAAGTAATAGACCTGGAATTCAAACCCAGTGTTATGGGTTAAACCATGTTCCCTCTATAATTCACATGCTAAAATCTTAGCCCTCAGCACCACAGAATGTGACCTTATTTGGAAATAGGTCAGAAGTAATTAGTTAAGATGGAGTTGTACTGGAGCAGAGTGGGCCCCTAATCTAATTTGACTGGTATCCTTATATAAAGTGGAAATATGGACACAGAGACAGAAGAAACATGCATGGAGAACAGATAATGTGAAGAAACACAGGGAGAATTCCATGGAAACATGAAGGAAGACATTGGGGTAATGTGCCTACAAGCCAAGGGAAGCCAAAGATTTACAGCAACCCACGGAAGCTGGGATAGACACATGGAACAGATTCTCCCTAGTGTCTCCAGAGGGAATTTGTCCTGTAGACACCTTGATCTGGAAATTCTAGTCTCCAGAACTGGGCGAAAATAAATTTCTGTTGTTTAAGCCTCCTAATCTGTGATACTTTGTTATGACAGCCCTAGCAAATTATTACACCCAGGTCTTTAAAGTTCATGATTACTCCATGTCTAATTATTTTCTCCAAAATCATGTCTCCATTTAAGCTTACTTTTTTGCCACAGATAAACAGTCATAGAATAGCACTCGACAAATGTTGTGACTGTGTCCTGAACATGTCTAGTTCCACCGACAGTGAGTCAATACATACTTATTATTGAAAGGATCGAAGAAGAGACAAGTTTGTAGCAAAGGTATATAAACAAATCCTTGTCTCTAATACCAAGAAAGGAAGCTATATCAGATTTTCTACACTTGGGATCATTTCTACCTCTTTAGGATTGCCTCTTATATAACAGCATCTAGAAACCCAGGAACCACATTTTCCAGAATTCCTTGGTGCAGGATTCCAGTTTAGAACTACTAAAAAGAGGCACTCTCACAAGATTTGGAAAGCAATGAGTCTCATGGGTGGCTCAGTTAGTCAAGCATTCTACTTCAGCTCAGGTCATGATCTTGTAGTCCGTGAGTTCAAGTCCCATGTGGGGCTCTGTGCTGACAGCTCAGAGCCTGGAGCCTGTTTCAGATTCTGTGTGTGTGTGTCTCTCTCTCTGCCCCTCCCCCCACTAACACTCTGTCTCTCAGAAATGAATAAATGTTTAAAAATTAAAAAAAAAAAGATTTGGACAGCAGGAACTTTTCTGCTCTGGCAAAGACAAATAGCAGATTTTATCAGACCCCGCAATTTGCATCAGCTTCTGGGTCCTCCTTATGAATCTCACCTTTCTGCCTGGTGCAGGTTACTCTGAAACACACTTTCATGACCTGGTTTACACTAGCAACATCTGGATTGCTGCGAGTGAGTGCTAATGGTGTTTGTTCTAATCACTCTACCAGCCCTTCCAACTGTACTCCTGTTAAATCTCTTCTTACTTGAACATTCCAGAGTGGTTTCTGTTTCCTTGACTGAATCCTAACTATTAAAGGAGACTAGACAAGTGCAAAATATTTTTTTTTTTCCTGGTTAGCTCCACTTAGAGAATCTCAAATATAAGATTATATATAATATACACTATTATCCAAAAATAAGGAGCAATTTCAAGAGACAGAAATACATATTTTTCTTATACTCAGTGGACATGTTCACTGAGAAGGAGTCAACTCAACATCCTGAGGTGAGTCTCAACTTCACTTCCCTCAACTTCACTTCCTACTTGACAGAATTAAAAAATTTAACACCAATCATGATGACTTCATGGCAGAACACAAACCTAGACAATACATTCTAGACTCTGCATCAGGTCCTTATAAACAATGCTTGACTCTTTCCTCCTAGTGTGGCAAATGTACTTTGCTTGAACTCACATTATCACCCTACAGACTGCCTTGTTAAATACATACATTTGTGTTTTTTACATTCTCCTTCCTTTTCTCTTCCCACCCACAAATTTTCTATTGTCAATGAATTCTAAACATTTGTCCAGTCAATATGATAAAGCGTGTGCTCAACGAGGAGAGTAAAGATCCATTACGAACCCAGCTGAAAAATTTCAGCTTAGTTAACACCGTATTAAAGTAACCCAGCACTTAAATGATTTTTGAGTTTGCCTCTGAAAGAGACGTTTGTAGTAAGACAATATGTGAATAAAAAAAAAAGGCACCCATTTTGCTTCCAATAAGTCCAACAGGACTGTTTTATTTAATAGGGTGTTATCTGAGCAGATTTTTGAAATAAATCATTTCTTCTTTCTAGATATTCTAAAATAAAATTGGACCTTTGTCCTAACAGATAATACACAGATTTCAAGCATGATTTGGAAAGACCAGTGTTTTCCCCAACAATTATTGGTATTGTAGTGAGGAACTGGTGTTATTAACCTACAGTTATAATGATTATGATGGCTCACTTTTTATCTCAAAAAACTTCTATACTATAATATACATATAATATGTATATTATATACAAAATATACATATAATTATTATATACATGATATATTACTACAGTATATACTATTAGTATATAATAATATACCTATATATTAGGTATATATAATAATATACCTATGATATGTCTATTATATGTACATCTATTACTCCATGATTTATGAAATTCTAATTTATTAGATCACCTTTTCTCTGTTAGGCAATTCATTTAAATTCTGACTTAGTAATGTGAAACTTTTTTCTCCTTTCCTTTCACCTTCTTAAAAAAAACACTTGAATTTTAAAAAATGAAATGTAATCACCTCTATAACTTCAAAGATAAAGCCATTTTGCTTTGAAGGATTTTGATAAGTTTTTCTCTGGATTCAAATAAGTTCTGACAGTTAATGAAACTAATTTAAGACTGAACAGATGAGGGAAATAATGAGAAAATTTCAAATATGGGTGGCATGGAGGTGAACATCAAAAATAACTGAACTTCACAAAGGAAATGGCCATTTAAAAAATATTTCCCTTCAGTCTTAAAAATTTGTTTTTTCCTAAACAGAAAGAAAAATAAAGCCTAATGCATAATCCACTTGAATTCTTTTTACTTATCACAATACCTATGGGTCTGGGACTCATTTATTTGTATACACCCAATATAAGAAATACAATCACGGCTGTTAGGAAATGAGCAAATTTGTCCATTTTAAAGTTGTATTTATACACTAAACATATTATCTTCTTTAAACCTTTTTGCTCATCAGGTCATACACTTTAAAATGACAGAAAATACACACTAAAATTAGACACATATTTTTGAGTTGTCAACTTCAACAGGAAGGCATGAATCGAACTAAAATTTCTTCTACCTCACTTTTCCATCTTAGCCATGGAAATTAATGTTTTAAATTATTAGAATAGGGATTTGGATTAATTTCAGTAAGTATGCATTGTAATTATTTTCAAGAAATACAAATGAAATAATATGATGAAACGGAATTCTGCTTAAAGAAGTATCAAATTCTCATTTTCAACTAACAAAAACAAAAATTAAAGTGATTTTTCTGATGTCATCCTGAAAATAAGTATCTGCACAGGATATGGGATCTTTGCTTTTAGACAATTTGGTATACTGTTCTCTGGTGTACTCAACAAACTTTCAAAAAGAAAACTGCTTGCTTAAATACAACATCTAAATTAGTTAAATAAGACTTGAATCATAACAAAGATAAGGTAAAAAAATAATTTGACTTGTGAAAATTATTGATTTCTTATAACCCTAACCTAAGTATCATTTTTTTCAAGTTCAAAAACTTTAAAAAATATTATTATCCAGCTCCTGAGTTCATATTTTTGTACTTGATTAGGTACAGGTTTGCTGACCATTCTGGAGCTCTTATTGGAGCCATAGTACATTTTCATGCTCATACATAATGCTAGTTTTTTGCATTATTATTTCTAATGATAAAACAGGATACACTAATTGTTAATTATAAGAACTATTTAGCAGGGAAACTTGGTTTTAAATTGTATGTTTTCCAGTTATTCAACTGTATGATGTTGGAAAAGCTATTTAATGTCTCTGAGACTTCATTTCCTTGCCATGTAAAATGGAGATAATTAGATGTATATGAGAGGTAAGTTTAAAAAAATAAATGAGATAAATGTAAAGGTCTCAGCCTGGGGCTTGAGTGTTCAATAAGAGGAAGCTTAAAATAAATTGCAGGAACACCTGTTGAATAGCTAGGTCTATATTCTCCTTAATGTTATTGAAAGTGACATTTCAAATGTGTTTGCTTTGTATAACACTTTAGATTTAACACCTAAGTATTCTTATTCTCTGTAAGTTTTCTTGCAAAGTGACTATGCAGAATTCCTAATCCATAGTTAAGTTCTTTCCTTCCTTTCTTTCTCCTTCCTCCCTCCCTCCTTTCTTCCTTTCTTTTTCTTTTCTTTTCTTTCTTTTCTTTTTTCTTTTCCTTTCTTTCTTTCTTCTTTCTTTCTTTCTTTCTTTCTTTCTTTCTTTCTTTCTTTTTTCATATATGTATATATGCTCCTACTGATTTCCTACTGACCAATGAGACAATTTAGATTCTAGCCCTCAATAAAACCAAAACTCTTTATTTGAGCTCATGCTGCAATTACATTTTCATTCATACAGTCAATAAAAATTTATTGCATATGTAACATGTCCCAGGCACTTTCCCTTCAACTCTCTGACCTCCTAAATTAATTGTTTTTTCAAATTCTTAGACTTTTAGCATCTCCACTGGTCATGTATATTCAGCCCATGAAAAGTAGAATACTTCAAGTGATCTTTTCAACTCAAAAATTATATTTTCAGTGATATAACAAATGGGAGTGAAGAGGACAGCGTACTTACAGGCTGGAGCTTTGCCTCTCTGGGAACATCCTTAAGCAAGACATGTGGCCTGGGGCCTGTCTCCATCACCACACACCTGTCCTTCAAGGACCACACAGCAGATGGCAACACAGAGACAGTAGCTGCTCTCATCACTGGCTCAGTCCTGCATTTACATCACCTTAAGGTATCTGTGAAAATCATTTCTGGATGCTTTACAGTTAAGGATGATGTGAGGAAAATTCAAAGGTTTAATAAGCACTCAGAAATGCTAAATGGAGTGGATGCTAAATGCTAAATGTACATTTGCCAAAAGCAGTATAGCTTCTGGGAGAGAAAAAAAAAAAAAAAAAAAACAGTCTCAGGGACTAAGCGGGTAAAGTGTAATGTAACAGATAATTTGGTAAATAGAATAAGTACCATATCATTCATTCAATCATTGGTGTCTCAACTTGCTTAGTAGAAAGTTATTAACACAGTCATTACCAAATGGATTTCCTCTATTTACAAAGGGCTAGTCTCATGGGCTTGCCCTTTATGCTATTATATCTAAGAATTCTCTGTATTATTTACTCAACTAACAACTTAAAAAACAGACCAATAGTCAAAATATTTTGTTACACAACTGCTAGTCTCAATAATTTTAGAAGCTCTGTGCTTCCTCAACACTCTTCAAAACACCTATAATAAGAATCTGACATCAATGGCAAAAAGACTTTAATGCACATGCCAACACCAAATAATTGGTGGAAGGTGTCTGGAGTACAGTGTTGTGAAAGACTGTGAAGTTGTGTCCAGACTTTTCAGGAATGAGTGCCCAGGAAGGATCGTGATGTCTGCTATGGGCAACAGACAGGGCTGGATTTATGCCAATTCTGCACAGAAGTCAGGATTATCATATTATATTGTGATCATCTGTTTATATGCCTGTCATCCCCTGGGTATATACTACTTCAGGAGAAGGACTGTATTTTATTTATCTTTGTATCATCAACAGCCAAAGCAGAAGAGTTACTTACTATTTCATTTGATGAATGCTTGAAAGGTAAGAACTCAAGCAATAATGTGGGTGGATTCCTGCTCTTTCTGAAAGTATGATCAAGCATCTCACATGTGATCACAGTAATAAGCATCTTAACATATGATAACTGAACTACATACAACTCACACTATTGTGTGCCAATCTCAGCCCACTGATAACCAGTGTTGTGTTATCAGGAGTGTTGTGGCTGGACCTGCACTTGTGGTTCTTATGATTGCAACATACCCTCAGTAATAACTATCAGGAAACTTTGAGAAAAAAAAAAAAAAAAAGAATGTGTGTCAGGGAGTATTACTCACAAGTTTTGGGAAGCACATGGCAAACCTGAGACCACACAGTGAGATCATGGCAGGGTATGTGTGGGGAATGAAGAGTGAGGCAAATGGACCTGGGTAGGTCCAGGTTTATAGGGTTCTGCGTTTATAGGGTAATATAAGGTTTATAGGGTTCTGCCTTGTAAGGCCCAGGGTTTCATGGGCTGGCTCTTTATTGGCGAGTGTTAAGCATAAAAGCAGATATTTAAAGTGAAAGAAGAGAAAAAAAACAAGTAGCCCAAGTGGTCAGTTATGGAAATCAACCAAGATCTCTAAACAAGGGTGGGGGGAGAGGGATAGCTCTTCATCTAGTCCTGTGACTAGCAGTGGCTGGCATTGCGTTTATTCAAGATGTCTTTTGAGTACTAGATGCTATTTGAAGTGAAAGTGTCAACAGTCAAAGCTTAAGTCAGACATGGCATTACAAAAAAGAAAAACTAACAATCAGAATTTACATTCCATACACTCTCTTCTATTCAACTCAATCTACCTCCTGCCTTAAAGAAACCAGGAGCTATTTTGATTATTCACTCATCTCTCATTCTGTTTCTTTTTTTTTTTAATTCCAGTGTAATTAACAATGTTTCCTTTTTTTTCTGAAATGAACTTGTGACTTCCTAATCAAGTACTTACTATATCTGCATTTCAAATCTGTTAGCTCCTCATACTTACTATTATTCTATAAACACTTCTCTCTTCAGCTCTCTCTCCCTCTCTTCCCCACCCTGCTTCTCATTTTATATTTTAACTGCCTCTTCCAAGGTCAGGGTATCAATAATTTAAAGACTACATTGATAGTTTTATTTATATACACACACATACATACATTTATACATATATATTTTAAATACCAAACTATGAAGGCATCTCACTATAAAAAAATAACATGTATTTAAATATATTCATTTATCGTATAATTTTAGAATTCAAGAAACTTGCAGGTGACTGTCCTTTCAGTAAATAAACCAGCCTCCTCTTTTCTTCCCTCTTTCAATAGCAGTCCATTGTTTTTGCACTGGTGCCACTATTAAAAAGGAAAAAAAACTAAGTCTTACTTACTCATTTTCAGCTTGTTAACAATTCCAGAAGAGGAGTTAATTTGAGTATAATGAAGATGTGTGATTCTTCAGAGGTTTGTTAAAGTTACTCTTATCACCATGGATGGAAGTAATTAAGGCTTGATATTTTTTAATGAGATTGAAATAATTAGCTAATAGCACAGAGGGCACCTGGTCCCTGAACAACCACACCAGTCTCTCAATTAGTTTAGTTTAGTTTTGTTTTTCTAAGCATTTACTCATCTGGAGAATGTATACAAGTCTGTGCTGTAGCCTACCGGGCTAAGGAAATTCCAGTCCATTTGAAGAAAGAGCATCCACACAGAAAAAAAAGGAAATAAAAAAAGAGCCATCATCGAATAACCTTGGAGTCATCCTTGGCATTGTCCTCTATATTATGTACCCTGAGGCCTCTGCAATGACCAATTCTTATTGAGTGTTCCTGCAAAATATTTCTTTAATTCAACCGCTTCTGTCCAGTTTGGGTGCCAGTAATCTTATTCAAATCTGTTATCTTTAAATTTGCCTCAGGATCCTTTTCTGTTCAGTCTCTGGTCCCTCTAATTCACTTTCACAGTGAGGTATTGCTCTTAAGAAGCTCATTTGATCCTGTTGCTGTCTTGCTGAAATCTCATTAACAGCTTTCCCTTTCTCTGGAGAAAATGTTCAAATCCCTTTTCCATCTGGCCTTACCATCCCAACGAGCCTCATCCTGTGTAACTCTTACCTTTGTTCCCTGAGATTCAGCCGCCCTATCCTTGTAGTTTTTGAGCCTACATTTTTTGAGGGTAGGAACATTGTTGCTTTTCCCCCTTATATCCCTCACTGGTGTTGGAACAATAGCTAGTGCGTGATAAGTGTTGGATAAAATGTTTACTAAATATTTTTAAAAATCAGAAAGATAGTGGAAGGCTTGAAAATAAAACTACAGGAATGGAAGACACAGACACTTTTACTGTACTGTACCCAAACCATTACAAACACATCGTCTCAGTTAACCTTACCAATACTTCCTCAGATCTAGGCAGTTTTGTAGATGATGGTACTGACTTTCACAATATTGAAATAACTTGTCCAAGATCACAATATAGTACCAAATCATAGAGCTAGGATTCAAACCCAGGTTTCTATGACTTGCTCTGCTATTATACAAGAGCTGGGTCATTTTAGTTTTATCCTAAAGGAAATGGGGAGCCAGGCAAGGTGTTTGAGCTAGGGAATAACGTGATAGATATAGCTACAGATAAAAATATACAGAAGTAGCAAGAGGGTACAGGATTCAATTAAACAGAAAGAGATCCACTACAATAGGAGTGGTTAAAAAAACAAATCAATGAACCAGTATTGACATAAATAGTGCCCCAACTAGGATAGCAAAAGGCAGGAAATTTAAAAGTAGGTATAATTTTTTTTTTTTTTTGCCCTAAATTTTACTTCAATGTATGGTATATTTATGCAAAACTGCTGGCTTTTCTTCCAGGACAAAAGAAGGAAATACTTTTTAAAGAAAATAATCATGTTGTGGAAAACAAGGGTCTGAGTCAAACTCAAACATTTTGTCACATATATAATGCCATTTGCCTACACCCCAAACAGTGCTGCAAAGATGAATTTCCAGCCATGCAGCAGGTCTTCTTCTCCACCTGGAATGGAAATCAAGAGTCAAAACCTTAACCAACTGAGTGATCCATCAAGTTGCTGCAAGGAAAGGAAATTATGATTTGGTGTTCTTAATTTCAACAGATAGTGTCGTAGACTCTGGGTCTGGAGTTCTCTCTTGTCCAGCAAGAGAGAGGATGCAGGATAAAAATGCAAGAGAAGCTGATGTCCGGGAGGAGTCAAGAGCCCTAAGTAAAGGGTCCTTGCTCTGTTTTTATTTGGATCATAAGGCTTACAAGTGTGATGGATGTGCACAAAGAGACAATGAAATTGTGAACATTAACTCATGTGTGTGAGGGAAAGGGGGTTTCAAAGATATGCGGTGTTAGGAGTTTGGGTCAACACAAAACAAAATCCTGGTGGCCGGGCAGATGGTTGTTTACAGCAGGCACGATTCACTGCCTCTGTTTATTTTAACTTGCCTAGAGTATAAGACAGATAGAGCCTGCTACTGTAGGGTCAACAAGGCACCTTTCTTTGGCTAAATAGTTATGCTCTGGGCAACTTTGCCCTGCTGCGGTCTATAGCCCTCTTTACTTGTTTACCTATTCTGGTCCTTCCCTCCTGTGAAAGCAGCTTTCTGTTATTGTACTAAGTTGGGGGGCACTTCCGCCCTGATGACCTAATCTTGATTCCCTAATCTTGGATGCTTTCATCCTGTGGCTTCTTATTTCTTTATGCCTTGTTAACCCATGGGTACAAGCTCAGGGAATTCCTATGCTTATCCCCCACAAGATAGTCAAGGAAAAAAAACATGAAAAAAACTGAAAAGAAATAAAACATATAAAAATCAAAAAGTAAGATTCTTTTGGTAGGATATTTGTTGAATAGAATAACCTTGAAGTACTAAGTCACGCTGGTTGGGTCAGTTGTTACAAGGCTCGGGAAATAAGCTAGTGAAGTAAAATCTTCAAAATTCTGATCTAATGGCTTGATACAGCTGAAGAACTTTATGATAAGTCAACCATTCTCTCCAGTTGAAAGATTATATTAAAAGAGAAAGTGCTCATTAATAGGTATATAATGGTATAGTAAAAATAGTCTTAACAAGAATGAAAGACACAAAAGCTAAGAAAGAGGTATTACAATCTGTCACCTCTACCCAAATATTAAAAAACAAGAAGAACTAGGAAGAAACAATACAATCATCTATATATTCAAGCACCCATTAAAGACCAGGGGGGAAACGTATCTTCTGTGATGTGTCATGGGAAAGACAAAGCAAATGTTATAATTTTCCATTTTGTGAGATCCACAAATCTTTTTTTTTAAGTTTTTACAATTCATTTTGAGAGAGAGAGAGAGAGACTGAGGGAGGGAGTGGCAGAACTCCAAGCAGGCTCTGCGCTGTCAGCACAGAACCTGATGTAGGGTTTGATCTCAAGAACCATGAGATCATGACCTGAGCCGAAATCAAGAGTCAAAACCCTAACCAACTGAGCCACCCAGGTGCCTCTGAGATCCACAAATCTTTAAAATAAAATAATGACACTATTCCTATTACTGAATTCCTTTATTAATAAAAATGCTTTGAGTTTTTTAAAAAATGTATTTTTAATATTAGGAAATGTTTATGATAACATTAATGAGCTAGAATGGACACATACATTTACATACAAAATGTGAAAAATATATGCTCTGATAATCCATTGCAGGATTAGTTCTCATAGTGAAAATTAGGGACAATTAAAAGTCCAAAGGTAAAAGAATACCAAAATATAGTACATTCCTTGCTAGAAAGTCTAGATAGGTAATTGAAAATGAGAAATGATCTGTGGGAATGACAAAGTCTAGAAAAAAATAAAACAGAATAAAACATAATTTGTAGTAAGATGGTATTTTATTTTTTTAAATTAACATGTTAAATCTGTGCTTATAATTTAAGTGCTTTGATTGTGGTATAATTTTATTATTTTTAATTTTTTTTAATGTTTATTTAATTTTGAGAGAGACAGAGCATGAGCAGGGGAGGGGCAGAGAGAGAGAGGGAGACACAGAGTCTGAAGCAAGTTCCAGGCTCTGAGCTGTCAGCATAGAGCCCGAGTGGGGCTTGAACTCCAAACCTCAAGATCACGACCTGAGCCAAAGTCAGCACTTAACCAACTGAACCACCCAGGTGCCCTAATGATTGTGATAAGATTTTAAAAACAAAGCATGGCTAACATAATGATAAAGGTGATGTATATGACATGTCTCCCTTTAGTTTAATTGTTTAAATATCCTTCTTTTACTTGTAATAATAGCTTTTATTAAGTGTTGACTTTGCTTGTTTCCAGAGAGCTGTGGAAGACCAGGATTATATCTAATGCATTTATGTATCAGTCCCCCAAGAGTTACTGGAGAGTGAGGTTGTTCAGAGGACCCGCCCTGAATGATGCCAGCCTGCCTAAGTTCAAACCCTCTTTGCCACTTACTGGCTATGCAACACTAATTCCTAAACGTCTTGCTTTCCTAATCTGCTAGAAGGTATAATATTATTACTGACCTCATAGGGTTCTTGTGCCCAGTGCAGAGAAAGTGGTTAATAAATTTTGAAGGCAACTTAAAACAAATTCTGCATCTTAAAGCTCATTTCGCACCCATCCCCAGCACGAACCCTGGAGTGTAGTCTTGAATGTAGTATTTGCTTATTAACTAAAGGAGTCAGTGAAAGAAAGGGTTACATTCTGTGGGTGAGTCAGGAAAAAAGTCATGCATCCTTTTAGTAGTATTATGTTAGTGACAATTCTAAGTCAGGCCCTGTGCTACATGAGGCTATAAGGAAAAACAAGATTTAGGAATCCCTATGCTCAAGGATGTAAGAAGCTAATGAGGAAAATGGACAAACAGTAGGTTTCAGTTCAGTGAGGTGAACCATCAGGTAAATCAAGGCATCACGGTCTATGGAAACTCAAGGCAGAGGAAGTAATTGAGCCCAAAAAGGTGTGGTCAGAGATAATTTTTGACCTGAATTTTGAGGCTCAACTGGGTGGAACTGGTCACATTTGGTTTGGAGCAAGAGAGAGAATGAGAGAAGAAGAAAAGGGCTGGGGTTCAGGAAAACAGGTGTATTAATAGTAATTGTGATGTGCCACTGGAACATCCACGTCAGTGCATCAGGAGCAGGTGGATATGCAAGTTTGGCTGGGATGGAAAAAGGTTTTGTGGCGTCTGAAGGCTTTTATAATCTGAGAAATCTTCTTAGGAAAAGAAAACAACCTTAAATAAAAAGCAGGTACAAGGATGAGTGTTTAATACTTGTACTGAATTTAAAAGAATAAATCACAATATACCACATTTATTTAAAAGATGACAAATAAGGGCCCCTGGGTGGCTTGGTCAGTTGAGCGACCAACTCTTGATTTCGGCTCAGGTCATGATCCCAGGATTGTGGGACTGAACCCCACACTGGGCTCATGTGCTGAGCATTGAGATTGTTTGGGATTCTTTCTGTCTCTCCCTCTGTCCCTCTCCCCAACTGTGCTATACATACATACACACATACATATAATATAATATAAATATCACGAAGGCCAAAAGTAATGTAAACCCTTTATTATAATTACTACGTTGAATGACACCTCCATAATAATTTTTTCTTACAATTTTTGGGTAGGTCCTCTTCGATTAATAAAGAACAACTTCATAATATCACTTTTCTTTGAAAGGATAAGAAGATAATTCACTCTTTCCTCCAGCATATATGCTTGAAATTTATTTTTGTTATAGTGGTTTAGAAATTAGTCTCCAAATCTTTATTGATAACCTGCCTATGTAATTTTCTTGTAGTTTCTTACCCAGGAGGTTCTTCTGTGCCAGGAAACAATCCCCAGAGGAATTCCAATGTTCTCCTCTCATCTGATGTGGCCCCCATTCAGCTTAGACAGGTCCTCTCTGCCCTATGAGCCCGGGAATGGGGGAAGGCAGACAAAATGGCCATGAATCTGATGGTTTTATGGGTTCCAAGCAAGAAGCAGAGCATTATCTTTTTCTTTTTTTTAATATTTATTTATTTTTGAGACAGAGAAAGATAGAGCATGAATGGGGGAGGGTCAGAGAGTGGGAGACACAGAATCTGAAGCAGGCTCCAGGCTCTGAGCTGTCAGCACACAGCCTGACGCGGGGCTTGAACTCATGGACTGTGAGATCATGACCTCAGCCGAAGTCAGATGCCCAAATGACTGAGCCACCCAGGCACCCCATCATTATCTTTTTCTAACCTACTCTTTGGGTTCAAACTAGGGCCCAGAAGTTTGACTAGCTCTCCCAAAGGCTGGAGGTCACTGGGTGTCAGAGGAAGGCAGAGGGTATTTGAAGGGCAGGCAACCCAGAAGTTTACCCACAGCCACAGGATCAACACCAGGGCAAAGAATGACCCAGACTGGGGAAGCTGTCCATGATTCAGGCCTATAACTGGAGCTTCACTATCCTTTCTATATCTGGACAAGAACACATGGAGACCTAGAAGGGGTTCTGGAAGGAAAGGAGCTCTACAGCTAAAGTTTTATTAACTATATTTCTGGGTTCTGGAGTTTAGATGGTGAAGCACTAGTTCCGAAGGTTTATGGAAAAAGTAAGATACAATTTCTGTCTTGAAGGAGCTGATATTCTCATTGGCAAATCTACCTTGTATACTTGCATATAGAAAAGCCTGTGATTTTGCACAGGCAGCTATTTATAAATGTTAAATAAATGTCACAAACAATCAATGCTGTAGAGAGGAGAGGACTATTGATTCACATTGGGTGGGCAGAGAAGGCTTCAGAGGGAAAATGACACGTTAATAAAACTTTGAACCACCAATAGAATTTATGTAAACATTGGCAGTTGAAAAATCATTGGAACTCTGAAAAACAATGAAAGTAGGAAAAAGCGTGAAAGTAGGAATCCAACGTGCAAAGTACAATTCCAAGGAGCTTTTCAGGAGTCACCAAGAAAAAAGGTTATGGGGACCTTGCCAGTATTTATGAAGAAATGGTCGTATAAACTACCGTCACATGTGAAATACAGTTTGCTAAAATTTCATCTTCAGGCCAAGTAGGAAAACAAAGGAAATGATTTCCTTTCCTTGATAGAAGACAGAAAAGACACTGATTTATAGAAGCAGAAGAAAGAAATACAAAGTCAAGCATCCCTGTAATAAATAAACCTAGAATGTTGGCTGTGAAAGTTATCGTTCCTTTCTGGTGAGTGCGATTTGTAGCCTCAAACCCTTAGAACATCCTGAAAAAGAAAGAAACTGCACATCCCTTGTGGGACCTAAATAACAATGAGGTTGAAAAAATAGTAAGTGTTGTTCCCTGGATGCCTAGCTGGATTGCAAAATAAAATCGTAGAGCTGCATTAACCCCGTTATCTCCATTTCCAAGCTGTTCACAAACAGAGGGCTGGATGATATGGATTTGCATATTCAGTGCAATCGTATTGAAACAGGAATAATAGCTATTCAAATATATAGAGACAATCTTCCCTCAAATTACAAATTTAAAATGGAAAACAAGACAGTATAAGTAGATTTGTGGAAAAGAAATAGAGTTAATGCCAACATGAGCTTTGTTTTCTCCAAACACTCCAAAATTCTAGCATTCAAATTTCATCACATCATCCATGACTTCACTAGCAAGATTCACTTTTTTTCTTCCACGCATCAAATTTAAATCTGTGAAATCTGAAGTTGAAAAAGTGCTCTCTCTTAAAAGAAAACAACTGTCTCTGTCTTAGTAAACATCCCAAAACTTTTCCTTCAGAGCTAAAACTTCTAAAGTAGGATTGCTCATCAAAAGCATTTCATACATCTATGTGCAATAAAGATATTACTATTTTGATCTTCTCCCTCACTCCATGCCCCGTGACTTGCCCAGCCTCAGGAAAAGAAGTCTGTACCCATTACTTAAATACCCCATTAAAAATGTACTTTCAAGCCCAAATGCAAATGTCAATACTTATCATTACATATTACATTTTCTGATGGTCTCTTAAATACACATGTGTAAAAAAAAAAAAAAAAAACAAAAAACACGGACACACACACATACAATTTTTGCTTATAAACGTTCTTCTTATAAAAATTGCAGTTAACATTTACTGAGTGTTTACTATGTCAGATAATTTGCTAAATGTTTGACATGTCTAATTTTATTTAGTGCTCATAATAGCCTTATGAGCTAGACATCATGACTTTCTGTGTGTTATAGGTAAATTGAGATATAGTGAGGTTAAGAAAAATAAACCCAGTCAAAATGGCTGCAAGGGACTGTGTGCTTACCCTCATAGAAATGTTTGCAGGAAGGGTACTTTATGGAAGCACAATACGTCTTAATTAAATTGAAATTCTAGGACATTTAAGGACTTCTTTATACAAAGACTTCATTTTTTATGGAAAACAAGAAAATAGGTTTTTAAAATAATTATAAGTATGGCCTCCTATCCCCAATTCATTTCTCAAAAAAAAAACAAAAGCTTTATCCGATCTATACTTATTAATGTCTAACATGTGCAGATTATGCGGTGTTAGGGAATCATGGACACCATGATCGAAGGAATAAAGAGGCCCAGAACCCCTAAGAGGTCCCATGAGTAAGTTCTAAGAAGGACAGGACCTCCCTGAAATTACTTGCAAAGGTTGGAGCATATGTGGGTACACATGCCTTTCTGACTTGGGGCTCATAACTTTCATCACTTCTTCCAAGGCTCAGTGACAGCCCAAGTTGTTAATCACCCCTGTCCTGAAGGAAATGGATCACAAAAGTCTGCTTTTCAGCTAGGCCTCTTAGAATCCCCAGCTTGAGTGAGTCCTCTGTCCACACAAACCCCAAAGAACTTACTAAAATCCAGAATGCTCATGCCTGTGGAAGATTGAAATTCTACCCTGTTGAAAAGTGTAAGTTTTTTCAGAGTCCATGCTGTATAAACTAGGATACCAGAATCTGAGTCCAGCCGTCTCTAGCACTCTTGCCACCATGCACCATGGAGACTCAGCAAACTCAACATCTACATTATTGGAGATAGAGTGACAGGAAAACCATGGACATCAGCAGAGACAACTTGCGTGTTTTTGTTTACCTTTATCTCAGAGATCAATTCAGGGTCAAATCCTTCCTTGTTGGAAGATCAGTGTTAAAGAAAAGTTGAGAGCATTACCTATAATGTATGTTTTTCTTTAATGAGATTTATTTTCAGTCCTTAGGGACAGAGATAACAGTTTCAATGTGTTTAAATTTTTGCCGTATTATATTGAAATTATTCTTTCACTCACCATTATTCTTATATTTATTTAGTATGTTGGTCACCATGTGGTAAAATAGTTTTTCAAAGATGAATTGCATGGGGATCAGGGCCCAGTCTCAACCTGCTTCCTTAGGGGGTGGGTAAGGAGCAATTGGGTGATGCTGTTTTATTTTTTTATTTTTTTATTTTTTTAATTTTTTTAACGTTTATTTATTTTGGAGACAGAGAGAGACAGAGCATGAACGGGGGAGGGTCAGAGAGAGAGGGAGACACAGAATCTGAAACAGGCTCCAGGCTCTGAGCTGTCAGCACAGAGCCTGACGCGGGGCTTGAACTCACAGACTGTGAGATCATGACCTGAGCCGAAGTCGGCCACTTAACCGACTGAGCCACCCAGGCACCCCTGGGTGATGCTGTTTTAAACCAAACTATCTGGGGCGCTGGGTGGCTCAGTTGGTTAAGTGTCCGACTCTTGGTTTTGGCTCAGGTCATGACCTGAAGGTTCATGGATTCGAGCCTCACATTGGGCTATGTGCTGACTGTGTGGAGCCTGCTTGGGATTTTTTCTCACTGCTTCTCTCTCTGGCCCTCCCCTGCTAGTTCTCTCTCTCAAAAATAAATAAACAAACTTTAAACCTAGTTACCTAGAATCCATTTCTACATTTATACCTCTCTGACTCTCTCCTTCCTTCTTAACTCTTTCATGTCAAAGTAAACAGAAAATGTCAGAAGCAGTAGTAGGAGGAGGCTTAGCATAGAAATATGCAAATCTCTTTTGAAGTACATCTATTAATCTCCCTGGTTAGGAAGTCTCACTAGAAGGATTAAATCCTCAGCTCAGAAGCATTGTTTGGGGTACTTGAAATAAATGGAACATTACATATGAAAATGGTCATGGACACATTTTTAGTAGCTTGCTAATTCTATCTATCATGAGACACTTTATTAAAGTCAGGCTTTTTGAAGAGGTTTCACAAAATGCAATATTACTTCTCCTTGAAAGGAAAAATATTCCTACCCATCTCTTCCCCTAATTTATAGCTGTGTAAAAAACAAAGCCACATATAAAACATCTACTGTTTAAAAGTCTTCAATAGCTTTCTTTAGTCTGCAGGTCTCTAGAAGTACATATAAGGCTCTAGTTCCCACACTTCAGACTAATGGCTCTATTCTGTCCTACTCTTTCCCAAGGGAAGAGGAGTCTGTGAGGTCAAGTGGAGAAGACAATCTGGCACCATGTAGATCACTCTCAGGATTTCTGGGTTAATTTGTTGACTAAATGCCCCTGAACTTACTTCCAGGACCTGCAATGGCCTCTTCCAAGTTTCCTTCTCTTAAGAGTGAGCTGTGTCACCAATAAGTATATCTCTAGTCCCAGTGACTGCTTAAGAAGTTGCTGTTTGTGGAGATGTGGCAAAGCTGTGGGCTGGAGTGTCCACATACACGTACAACAGGTCCGCCTTGGTGCAAAGTAGAATCAGGTGTAGAAAACAAACAAACAAAAAATAAATAAAAATAAAAATAAAACAACACAAAAACAAAAACAAGGGTAAATTGTGGACCAGCTCTTTTGTTGTTTGGCCATTCTGTTGAAACCCAATAAGGCCAACATTTCTGGGTAATAGCCTGATCTTCCAGGTCAATATGAAAGTATATATGGCATCTAGGAAGGTACATATTTTATTTCATTGATTTAAAACTTCTAAAATTTTCGACACAGGATAAATGGACCTCCATGTGTACTCTTTCTCTGGGTCCCATTTAAGAGGAGGTTGCTTCCTAGGGCACCTGGGTGGCTCAGTTGGTTAAGCAACCGACTTTTGATTTCAGCTCAGGTTATGATCTCACTATTGTGTAATTGAGCCCGTTTGGGATTCTGTCTCTCCCTCTCTCTGCTTCTCTCTCTCTCTCTCTCTGTCTCTCTCAAAATAAATAACTTAGAAAAAAGGGGGGGGGGTAGGTTGCTTCCTGATCAAACTCCGACTTTCTTCCCAGTACCATTTCTTCTCAACACTGACTTCTATTAGGTTGTGAACTTGAGGTGTACGTAACTGAAGACAATTTCTCCAACACAGTATTCTGCCTTTACAGCATTCTACCTGAGCATTTGCCTTGTGAGTGGCATTCACTCCCTTCCCCATGCACCTTGACTCCATTCCACCTTGTCCGTTAAGCAAAAACTTCTTTCAAAAGGCAGCTCTAACATACTACCTTGATGAATACCTCTGATAAATCCTTTGCTAACATCCTAGCCCTCTGCTCTCACTTTCTGAAGTGAACTTAGGTGCTTCTTCCTCTACGTTGCCAATGGTTCAATAGCTTCATTTACTAGACTCAATTGCAGTTGTTAGTTGTGGAAGACAGCTATGGGACTTGAGATATTCTTCTAATAGCAAAATCTATCTATAAAAGCTGCTTATTAAATGAATCCATAAAACGACCTGGAAAAAAGTAAGACTCACCAAAGACAGGTTCTCACTGGGGATGGGAGTTATCAGGAGCTATGTGGAGATAGTACTGATATCCCATCGGCCTTAATCATAGATGGTAGATAATTCAATAAAGTGGAACACAACCAAAATAAGTACTACATATCTTATTGGATTTTGAATACTGAGTATAATTATTCTATTGTTTTTACATTCCTACATTTATGAGCACTTGGAATGTATAATTCCAAATATATAATTCATACTTATTAGTAAATCTTATGTCACAGAATTACATTATTCACAGCCAGAGTGAAGAAAAAAAACCAATATTGCATCAAGAGGAGCTATATCTAAATATCAGTGTCTACCTATCAGATCTACTTAACATTATGTGACTCCTTTATTTTTCCCATTTTAACCCCACAAAATGGAAGGGTTTGGGGCCGGGGGGGGAGGAATTTTACTTTTAAGTAATCTCTACACACACCAACGTGGGGCTTGAACTTACAACCCCGAGACCAAGAGTCACATGCTCTCTGAGCCAGCCAGGCACCCCCAAAATGGAAGTGCTTTTTAAAAAATATATACAACCATAAATTTTAGAAGGCTTCATTGGTTAGAGTTTCCCTGGTACACTTAAGAAAATCTTTGTTGAAATATTGGCATACTTAGTGGCCATATGAAACAATAATATAACTGTTTTGCTGTCTTTATACTCTATTTATATTCTACGAATGAGAAAATAATTGAATAGATTTGAATAGATTAGCTAACTTGCTCAAGCCCCAATGCTTAGAAGGAGGTAGACCAGGATTTGAACCTTGGCCAGCTTGCTTCAGAACGTGCTCTCTGAACGTTCATCTTCATGGGACCTTCTTCTCTGTGTGTGTCTATCTCTCTGTGCCCTCTCCTCTTACACAGAGGACAGTCACTGGATTTAGTGCCCACCTTAAATCCAAGAGGATTTCATACCCAAATCTTTAATTAGTCATATCTGTAAAGACCCCCCTCTCCAAATAAGACCACATTCTGAGCGTCCAGGTGTATATGAGTATTTGGAGACACTACAGCCTCTATTTCAGCCAAAGTCTTCAGGAAGAAATAAAAGTACAGAGTCAATAATATGCTCTACTATGTCCCTTGCTTCCCTCAACTATAAAATGGGTGTGATACTGGCATATCACTCCAGGATTATTGTGACGACCAAGTGATTAATTCATTTTCAGTACATAGAGTCTGTTACTTAATAAGCCATTGATGCCTGAAGTTATTATTTTTTTAAGTGCAAAGACTGAATTGAGTTTTTTTTAATTAATTAATTTATTTTGAGAGATGAGGGAGGGGCAGAGAAGAGTGGGAGACAGGGAACCAAGCAGCCTCCCTGCTGTCGGCATGGAGCACCACACGGGACTCAGTCCCACAAACCGTGAGATCATAACCTGAGCTGAAATCAAGAGTCAGATGCTTAACCAGTGGAGCCACCCAGGCCCCCCGGAATTGAGAATGTTTTAGGCAGCACAGTGCAGTGAAAGAATTGCAGAAGTTCTGAGAATATGTCCATGTTCTGTCTCTGCTGCCTGCTCTTTAATAAGTCAAAGATTCCATGAACTTTAGGTTCCTTATCTGAAATGTGAGCATCACGAAACCTGCCTTGTTCTTGTTTGGGGGGAGGAAAGGTGATGACATTAGATTCCTATCCTGCATGCTTCCCTAGTAGAAGTCAGGCGCACAGCAGACCTCCTTGCTCCTCACTTGCCTGGATGAGGAAACTGAAGCCTGGCGGCAGGGAGCCAAGGACTTGAGCAAGGCCCAGGAACGTTAATAGCACAGAGCTTCCTCTTGGATGAAAACAGGGGAAATGACATTCGCCTGTCATGAAGAAGAAGTGGCCTCCAGCTTAATCACTACAGCCAGAAATGCCCCAGGCTGCCCCCCACCAGCCCTAGCACCTCACAAGGACCCAGGGACAGGGCCCTATGAAGCCCCTAAGCTCAGGACACTGCTGCCACTAGGGAAGGAAGACAGGCTCAAGTTTGAGCTGGGGCTGATCTTACCCCAGGAAAGGGATAGAGCTGCCCTCAGGAGCCACTCTCTTCCTCCAGGAGAACAGGCAAGGAGAAGGTAACACCCCTACTCTTGGAGCTCAGTGTGTGGCCTGTGGGAGGGGCTCAAAAATGTAATAAAGATGCAAAACACAAATTAAATACGTATCTGTACCCAGAAAGCCTAAAAGCCATATACAAAATGAAAAGTAAATGAGAGCTAGGGACTTCTGGGTGAATCTCTTTTGATTTAAATGAAATTCGAATATTACTATGTTTGTCTCAAATAAAAGTTGAAGATACTTTGCATAAAAAAAGAACTGCCTTGTCCTCATTATATCAATTTCAATTGTTTTGATAATTTAGAATTGATATAACAGAAAATAAAATTGAACGTGAAATAATTATAAACTACAATGCATAATATGAATCTAAGGCAGAATTTTTTAGTACTAATTATGCCAAATGCATCCAATTTTTCTTCTGATTCCAAAACCATATTATTAACCACTACTCTAGGCAAATTTCTCTTCTTTTAGACCAGCCTTACTTCTCTCCAGTCTCTTCACCTGTCGTATCAGTAGAAACTCTACTAGTATTGATGTGCGTTGGAGAAAGTGACAGGTAACCTAAGATACCCGGAGTTTGGGACACAGCCTGATATCTGAGCCCCAAGGAGTATATCCTAAATAGTTTAAACTCATATATTTCATTTCAAACTATTTCTTAAGAGCTGAAATTCTCAAATCTTAATGTGTGGTAAATTTCTTTGAGGTTTTTTTTTCCTCCTCTTCCTCTCCCTCTTTCTCCTTTCTCCCCTGTCATTCTCTTTTCTTCCCTCTCTCTCATATAAATGTTTTAAACTACTTAAAAAATATTTTAAATAACAACATTGATTGAATTTGCACTATGGTGTCCTGTGGCTTTGAGTTAGGCTTGCACATTGCCATGCATCTTAGAGTATGTTTAACACAGGTTGAAAGATACAGCATTTAGATGGTCTAAAGTTATCTCTGGAACAACATGATCCTCAGAAAGCTATACTAGAAATGCCTTGCTTTGTTCTTTCATAAAGTTGCTTTAACGGAATTAGCCCCTCATAAGGAACTGCTATAGGACATTCACTGAAGTATTTATTGTATTTATTGAGGATATATTACACTGCAATACAAGATGTCTGCTTATAAGAAACCCTAAGGGAAATTTCCCTCAGCCCTCAACAACAGGAAATCTTGTCCTTATCTTATACTATATCGCTGATAAAATTTATTTTTTCCCCATAAAAAGCCACACAGCTTCTGGCATGTTTGTGGACCTTATCTTAACTCCAAGCTATATTTTTACCATGAAATATCTCTTATTTGCTCTACTTTGATTAGGTTATAAAATATATATCTCCAATAAACCATTTTAAAGAAGTTTTGAAATGAGGCAGGGTATTTATAAAAATTGAATACTGAAATACTCTCAGCCTGATTTAACCTATTCAACAACTAGTTATTCACTTATGAGCTATAAAGCATTATAAATTCCCTGAGGCCAAAATATGTGCCCATTTCACTTTGGCATTCAACCCAGTGCCTTTTATAGTGTTGTTTTACGTGATAGTTGCTTGACATTTTAAAAATGGGTGTGTTTGGTTACAAACAAACAAGCAAACAAACAAAAATGCAAATAACAGCGCCCATACTCAGGTTGGGAATTCTGAAAGGGAAATATTACACCCATGGAACATAAAGTATGTGCCAATATATCAGTATTGCTCACTGTATCCTTTGGGTATGAATAGAATCTTGGAAGGGGGCATATAAATAAAGATATTCTGGCAATTTAAAACTAGTAAAAAGCATTTCTCCAAATGTCATGTCTATTTTTATAATCAGGTTCCATCTGCCCGTACTTGTCTGACACCCTAAAATGGATTTAATTTATTTTGCTTCTATATCTGTTTTGCTTTTGTTAGTAGAGGTAGTTATGGAACATCTGTTCTACTTTATTTCAGAAAGTCACTGGATCGGAGAACACTGTATTGTCTTCGAGGTTAGAAACAATTTAAGAAATCCAGTGGGCACCCTTTCTGCTCTCAGGCTGGTAAGTTTGGCTGGCTTGCCCACCAGTTAACAAAAGTGAGCTGTGAACGATCCCAGCAGCTTCTAAATCATCTTGCTCCATGGCCAACAACCACCAGGATTTGTGCTTTGGTTTTTCTATGTGCTGTGTTCACAACCTCGATTCTCGTCATTTGTCAAACCAAGTTGCAGTAAATCTTAAAACACCTGTTCTAACTCCAAAACTATTTAAAGAAAAACAAAGAAAAATAAAAAACTATAATAGTAATCTATAGCCAGTATGTATTGTTTTGTTTTTACACTAAGTCGCTTTTCTGTTTTTCCTTGCAGTCTGAAAAATGGATGCTTGGCTGCCAAAAACAAACATCTATCTGAAAAAAACCAGAAGCTCATATCATAACTATGTATAAGAAAGGTTCTGGGGTGCCTGGGTGCCTCAGTCATTTAGGCGTCCGGCTTCAGCTCAGGTCATGACCTCATGGTTTGTGGGTTCAAGCTCCTCATTGGGCTCTTGCTGACAGCTCAGAGCCTGAAGCCTTCTTTGGATTCTGTGTCTTCCTCTCTCTCTGCCCCTGCCCTGCTCACACTCTGTCTCTGTCTTTCAAAAAGTGAATAAACGCTAAAAAAATATTTAAAGAACAGAAAGATTCTCCGGAGTCATAACACATGTCAACACACATTTTAATTATTCATTTAAGAGTAGAGATGATTATACTTATGCCATAAAATCTTTTTAATTGTTGATTTTCTTTTAATCTCCATAAAATAATTTGTTGTACCAAAATAAAATGATATTCCTCTCTTCAAAGTTTTCATTTTTTTCTAAAGGCAAATCATGTTAAATATAAATTACCAACCTCCTGACATATCTAGATCTTTTTTTTTCTAAAAGTTGAAAAGTAAACCTCACACGATAAAGGATAAGTCATCAAATTAAACTTCTTAAAATCCTCCCTGATATTTTTACATATGTAAAAATGTAGAAGAATGAAAGTATTCTGGAAAAACTACAGCAAGGCAGTGTTTCTCTGGAAAACATGATCTAGGAGAGGATATTCTCATTCCTCATCAGTTCTGAGTTAGCAGAGTGGCTACTCCTTTGGGGACCAATTCTTCACTCTTGGCTTGAAAAGGATGTGGAGGTCATGCCACCACACAAAAGCTTAAGTCTCAACTCCCCTACTGACCATTAGGTTAAAAACTTAGTTAAGTGATAACATCACCTAGCCAGCCACACACTGGGCCTGATAAGAAAAAAAGACTGCACTCTCGAACTGTTGCAGGACTTGGCCAGCAGGTGCCAGTCAGAGCAGGGGGGACACACATGCATGTACTGGACTTGATTCTGAACATGGAAGATCAAGGGGAGTGGAATATTAAATTGGCCCAGGGAAGTCTATCTATCTGAGGGCACTTCCTGGTGTATGGCATTCATCATCCTGGCAAGGACTAGGGAGAGAGAGTTTGCAACCACATGGCTAAGAAGGCTCCCAGAAGGGAGCAGAACCTGATGGTCCATACAGAGTGAAAGAAATGGCAGATCTGTGATGGCAGGTTGGCAGAAGGGATTAAAGCCTCGGAGAAGTGGGTATTCGACGGTGGGTCTGTGATGTAATTCTTATTCCACCACTAGCTCCAGTGTCATTCAGATGATTCCCATTGTGCTCCTGTGACACATAGGCAAATTTCCATCACTCCACACTACTGCTCATCACATCACATTGAGATTGCTGGTTTATTTTATAAAATAAAGTTGTTGGTTTATTCACTAGGTGGATGGATCCTTGAGGCTAAGAACTCTGCTTTATGCTCATTTATCTCCAACACAGACTAATGCTTGACACACTATAAGAAGCTAGAATGAGATTAAGAACCAGACAGACATATTCAACTGACTAAGACACCGATCATTGGACTAAATGTTGGATGTTGATATCATTTGGTCCTTAAAGCTCTGTTAAGTAGGTATTATGTTATCTCCAGTTTATCAGTAAGGAGGTTCTGACCATAGTTACGTTGCTACTAAATTGCAGAATAGACATTTGAACCCAGACAACCTGACTTCAAAAAGACATGTGCTGCCTTCTTAGTTAACAGGTACTCAATCACTGTTCAGTGAATGAATCAGCTGGCAAGAATATTAAACATGGAAATCAAACCCTTGTGATCAAAATGAGAATCTCCTTAGTAGAAGGCAACCATCTCCAAACAATAAACAGGCCCATAATTTTATTAAAATAAATATATTGCAGTTTACATATTTTTCAGTATTGTTTTTATCTGGCAACATACCCTTAAAGTGTGAGAGAAGGCATTTTATGTCTTTCTGATCTCAAGACTGTAACTACTACCTCATTTTTCCATTACACACACTCTTTTGCTCTAACATCAATTATAAGAATGCACAATTTATCCTGACGACAGTCTTACCCAACCCCCTACTATGAGAGGGAAAGACAGGATAAAATAGGCAGAGAGGGAAAGGTTAGAACCTGAGGTCTCTGGGTGGGGAAAAACACATATTTTGGAACAATGCTGGGAGCGTTTGACCTCAGCAAACCCCCTCAGGTGTAAGGTCCCTCTTAAGAATGTAACAGACAATCACCTACTCCCCCTCAGATTCCCCTCAGGAAGCTGATATTCAAAATACCTAACTAAAAAAAAATAAATAAACCGTAAAACTATGCTTTATGAGGGACAGTATGACCACAGTCTCACCCCTCACACAATGGAGTGGAGCTAATCAGGAATGGACAACCCAGCACCTAGAGTTATCAAGCCAATAAGGGTAGGGCCTGAGAAGGAACAAGGGGGAAGGGAAGGGAGCTGACCAGAACCTTATAAAACAAGACCCTTGCCTATAGTCGTGGGTATTCACCTCTGAATGTCCCCTCTCTGTAAAGAGAGCTTTCATACTACCACTTACTTTCTTAGTCTCTAATAAACTTTTGCCTGATGCTCATTTTTTGTCCACCTCTTCATTCTTTGAAGCAGCAAGACAATGAACCCCAGGTATTAAGGTAAAACATCCTGCAACATGACTAGATAGTGGACAGTGAAGGAATTACCATTAAAATTCTGAGTTTACAGGTTTATATGCTCAATTTGCACATTTATGAGCTTATCAGAAACAATTGCCGTTTAAAAAATATTAAAAATCACAAATTTCTTTTAGCATTGAAAAAAGTGTTCTGATTCAGAACAAATAAAAGGGCTAAAAATATTTAGAGATCTTTCACAAAACTGTAAAACACATTCTAGTGTCATGCCAGACTTGGTGAAGAACAATGACCAGGTCTTTCCAAGGAGGGCAAGAAGGTAATCTGTGGTCTTGAACAAAGGCAGCATGATTAAACATCTCTTAGTTCTTTGGTGGCAACAGGACTTCACTAATTCATTTATGAATACATTGCTTTAATTTGTAAAAGGTAAAATAAAGCTTTCAACACTTCTAATTAGATTTTGAACTTCAAACAAACCATATAAAGAGAGTAATTGAAACCCACCCCTAACCTTTCAGAAAAATTAAAAGAGAAATTAAAAGTATACTTCTGGCCAGGAAAATTAAATTTCCTTGGTCCATATTTGCCTTCTTTATAAATTAGAAACCAAGGTCTTTGAAACAAGTGATATTATAAGTAAATGAAATATTTTATCTGTGAACATTAACTTACATCAATGAAAATACATGGTAGGATGTGTTTTTCAAAGTCATAGATTTTCAGATTTAAATAGGATAATAAAAATGATCTAGGCAAACTTTCTTTTTAGAAGTAAAAAAAAAATCAAACCTGAAATTACTAAAACTCTCAGTTTCTTCTGACTGGCTTTGGGTTTACCCCATCAGCCTGGACATTTAGTGTAAACATTGATATTGTGATTTATAAGAAATATATATTTGGTCTTCACCCCCATGTCTGGCACACACCTCCTAAAACCCTTAGACTTTTCTAAGTGAGGAGAGCAGCAAAGTTGTCTTGTTAGGTTCATGAGGTGATTTGGGGACTGCACCTAAGGACTAGGGGTCAGGGGACTGGTTGTCAGGAGAACCAACCAAGCCCTCAGTGGTTTGAAGCTTTTAGTCCTACCCCAGATATCCAGAAATGGGAGAAGGGCTGGTAGTTAAGCAAATTACCAGAGGTCAATGATTTAATCAATGAAACCTATGCAATGAAGCCTCCATAAAAACCCAAAAGGATTGGGTTCAGAGAGCATCTGGGTTGGTAAAGGTGTGGAGATTTGGGGAAAGGGGCAGGCATGGACACTCCATGCCCTTTCTGCACACCTTGCCCTATGTATCTCTCCCATTGGGCTGTTCCTGAATTCTATCATTTTATAATAAACTGATGATCTAGTAAGTAAAATGTTGTTCTTATTTCTGTGAATGGCTCTAGCAAATTAATTGAGCCCAAAGAGGGAGTTTTGGGAACGTCCAATCTATAACCAGTTGGTCAAAAGTCTGAGAATTGCTTGGTGTTTTGTGGGAAGCCCTCCTACATATACATAAACACTGGAATTGGGTCCAGGAACTTAAAAGATATTGTTTGCCCACTTTTATTCAGGGTCTTTGGCGGCTTATATGTACTGCACCCAATGGATGGTTTTCGGAGCACATTTTCCCTTAAGGAAAATAGCTACCTTCCTTTCTGGCTTACCCAGGCCTGTCCCAGGCCACATGTCTTAGTCAGCAGAGCATAGGCAGGATTTTAATCCCTACTTGCCAATTAGTGCAGTGTGTATGATGTACAATCACCTAAGATGACTATACTTTCATTGTTGACTCTTATATAGGTGTCTTCCTTTCATTTTGTTTTGTAGGGAAGGGAGAATTCTTCCTCTACTCTCAAGGTCTTCTAGTTGGACTAAAAGTTACATTTACATGAGACAGGTTAACAAGGAGACAAAGAAAAATTATTGTGTGTACACGGACCAATAATGAAATTAAGACCTCAAGAAGTGACCAACAAGTTTTTATACATTTTAGACAAAGAAATGATAAATTTGTGAAAAATTTACAGAACAAGAAAAGCAGGTGGTTGAGAGCTTTAGTTAGGAAGGAACTCTAAGCAGAATTTCGACTGAGGTGATAGATTAGTAAAAAGCAGCAAGGTTTATTTCTATGGTTTTCTCTGCGTCAAAATCTCCATCTCTGGGGATAAGGATGTCTTTTTAATTCTTAGTATAATGAGGATATTTTTCATATGGGAGATTTGTTTACTGCTTTCAGGGGTTTAGAGGAGGGTCTGAGTGTCCTTGTATGGGTTGTTACAGAAGTAACATTTATTTAAAATAATCAACATGTCAAAGTGGCACATTTTGAGAGCCTACTCTTGTCCTGTACAGTTTTTACCAGAGTTGATATGGTTGAGCCACCAGTCTGCCTGCATTTCTAATAATGACGAAGTTGCCCTCATAGGAATCTCGGTTCCCCTTTCTCAGCTCCCAGGCACCTAATGGTTCTTAATGAAAGGTGTACCAGTCACTGATATTACAGTGGATATCCTCTGCCAAAAGAGTAAAATTCAATTATACAGCAAACAAATTCACTCCCCCATAATTAAACTAAGAGCTAACAATCAATCACATTATTTTGACTAAAACCATACTATCCTCCTTTTCACTAGTTTGTGCTTAGGAAAACTACTAAGCCATGTTAGAATGCTTATAAAATAATGAATTGAAATTGTTTAATAGTACGGGTTTTTTTAATTTAAATGTTTTTATTTATTTTTGAGAGAGAGAGAGAGTATGAGTGGGGTAGGGGCAGAGAGAGAGGAAGACAAAGGATCCTAAGCCGGCTCTGCACTGAGATCAGAGAGCCAGATGTGGTCTTGAACTCATAAACCATGAGACTGTGACCTGAGCCAGTCAGATGCTTAACTGACTGAGCCACCCAGGCATCCCTATAATAGTAGTTTATAACTTAAAATCCTCTTATAATTCCATGTCATGTATTTGTTTGGCTAACTATAAAATTAAACCCCTTTCACCTTTCTGCAGGTAATACAACTACATTATATTCCTTAGCACCACTTACATGTCACTGTGGCCATGACTAAGTTCTGGTAAATGGAATTTGAAGGAAGCAAAATGAGCCATTTCCAGACATGGCTTATAAAAACCTCCCAATCATCACTCCTTCATGCTCTATCCTTTGCACTGATGTGACACAGGCAAGAAATGGGAATTTGTAGGCCATTTAAAGAAGGCAGAAACACAAGATGAAAGAATCCTGACTCTCAGAATCACATAGTAATAGGAAGAAAGCCACCAGTCTATCAGGAGCCCCTGTTTTAGATTTTGTCTGAGCAAGAAATCAACTTCAACCATGTTTGAGAAACTATGTATTTTAAGGTCTGTTTCTTACAGATGCTAACAGTGACTTGACTAACACATGACCCTCACTTACACCAGGAATATAAGTATCTTTCTGGAAAGTAAGAAGAAATTTCTTAAAATGTGTGAACAAATTAGTTCTCAAGAAGGTTTTATTGAAAGCATCTTTGTGCATTTTATAAATTATATAAAATTTTATGAATTATATAATGTAACCAAAAATCTTGAGAAAGAGAGAGGAAATAAACAAATCCTAAAACACTGAAAAGAAGTAAATATAGATTTATTGGAAACAAGAAGTTGTTGTATGATGAATGGGAAGCTGGGCCCATTTTGCTGGGCACTATGGTGGGTTTAGGTGCTTGAACCTACTATATTTTATTCTTAAAATATATTTTGAGATAATGTTTTTACCCCAAGTGTGCATATTTTCTATGCTAACTAAAAATGTGATGCCATATTTTTTCTAAATTTCATTCTATTCAGAAATGCTAAGCAACACCAAGTCTGAAATCAGATATTTTAAATTTTGAAATAGCCAAAATGTTTAAACTCAGAAGTATATGTTCATACTTTTGATGTATTTAACTAAAAGATTAACCTTTTCATAAAGTATCTGATTAAGATTTGAGTCAACACATGGTTATAGGAAACAGATCTACTGCCTCAAGCTTATCTTTATCACTTTTAGAGAACTTCATATTTCTAAATTCTATATATTCAACCTTTGATGACTCCAAAAGAAGCCGGAGTTTAGTAGAAGATCTATGCATGTTTTCTAGTTTGAGTACCGCAGTTTGCAGGAAGACCATTATACTGAATAATTAAAACCATTCACATTTAAAGGCAAGCATATATATAGAAATAGATATAGATATGTGCACATATATATGCAATAAATATTTGAAAACAACCTTACTAATAACTTACACTGTTGAATTATTTAAACATGTCAGCAACTATTGTCCCTCTGAGTAATTCAAATTCAAAATTAGGCTTTCCCTCAAAAAAAAAAAAAATAGCTCTAAATGATTGCATTACATTTTAACTTTCTGAAATGAATTATGGATGAATTTTAATCCTAAAATGTCAATAATCTGAATAGAGTACTTTTAAGAATAAGTATAGCTTTGTAGATCATTTTATGAATGTGTTCACTCATTTTAGTGCAAATGGGAAATAGTTATTGTAAGAAGAAATTGCCATCTTCCATTATCTAAACTCAAGAATCACGTCTACTATTTTTTGTCATTGAGTAATGTTAAAAACTGTCCTTTCCTTTTATTTTTAAGAAATATTGGAGAAAAGAGTATTGTCAGATCTTATATTCATACTTAAAAGTTTTTAAAAGAATACAATAAATATACACTTTAATTCACCATTTTAACATTATGTACACCATTTTTTGTGAAAATTAATTCATCATGTGTTTATCATTCTGGGTAAAAGATTGCTTTAAAGAAAAACAAAATAAACCTATGCTTTTGACCGATGATATCTTACTAGCTCTAGTGTTAGCCATGAAGTTAAATGTTTATTGCTTCTGCACAGTTAGACCATATAACACATATTTATCAACTAAATGAATGGATTAGCTTAAAATGGTAAAAATGTGATGAGACTTTCTAATTTCTCAGATTATTAGTCATAAAAAGCAATATAAATTTATCAAAAGGGAAAATATTTGTGCCTTCAAACTTACAACACCAAGATAAATGTCTATAGCATAACTGACTGAAGGAAAATATAAAATGTATGAAAGAACAATAAAATTGCAAAAAGGCTCTAATTTTTAATCTTATGCTGTATATATCAAAAGCTATATTTTATTTACTTCTTTACACTCTATTATTATTCAACAATATATTACCCTTACTTTGTGCCAAGTATTGGAATAACACTTTTTAGGCATTACCTTATGTATTTTTTCAACTCCTTATGGTGAAGTTATTATTAAAATTACCATTTTTACAAATAAGAAACCTAATTATTTCACTTCTTAAACAAAGAGCTCTCAAGTATTTGCTGTATGCCAGGCAATCTTCTAAGCATTTCATGAATATTAACTCATTTAATTCTCAAAGCAATCCTTTGAGTTAGAGATCATTATTATCCCTATTTGCAGATGAGGAAACAGAGACAGATTACATAATATTCCCAAAGTTCCACAGCTATTAAGTGGTGAAGCTGACATTCAAACCCAGGCACTCTGGCTCTAACGAAAAGGACGCATAACTAGTTATTGATGGGGAAAAGTTTTAAACATAAGACTATCTGCAATACCACCCTGGGAACTAGGCAAGTATGGCCCCTGATTGAGGGCATGTCTCTTCCTGACGTGCACTGCTCCATAGGGCATAAGGTCCAAGGGGCTGAGTGATGAACACTCCTAGAAAGCCATCTGAGCTCCTCCTTAACCATGCGCACACTTCCACTGTGGGCAACCTTAAACCCGAAGAGTGGTCAAAAACAGCTTTGCAGGGGCGCCTGGGCGGCTCAGTCTGTTGAGCATCCAACTTGGGCTCAGGTCTCACAGCTCAGCTGATGAGTTTGAGCCCCGCATTGGGCTCTGTGCTGACAGCTCAGAGCCTGGAGCCTGCTTTGGATCTGTGTCTTCTCTCTCTGTCTCTCCCCCCACTCACATTCTGTCTCTCTCAAAAATAAATAAACATTAAAGAAATAATAGATTTAAGGGGGATAAATTATATGATAAATTATTATGAATAATAAATTCATGAATGAATGAATGAATGAATGAATAAAACAGCTTTGCACGGATATGGACTGAGTATAGATGTTCAGACTGAGATAGCCACTCAGCCTTCCACTGTGACAGGACAGAGAAGGGACTTAAGAAAAAAGGTGGTGGATTACAGTCTGAAGGCCAAAGTCTAGAAGCCAATGACTAGGGCTCTGTTTTTTATGCAAAACTCAATGATGATTAAATATTTTACATAAAAACCTGTTCCTGCAGGTCATTATGAAGGCATATGTTTTCAAAATAGAAGCAAAGGAAATATTTATTTAGTTATTTATAACTCACAACAGTTTTGTAATTCATAACTTTCAAATATTTAAGCATATGTTATTTGTAACTCCATTGACTCCACTTATCCAAAACTCTATAAATACGGAGAGTAGACCTGTTTGTTTATCTAATTCCAGAAATGTACACTCCTAATCCTTATGCTGTGCAACTGTTTTTTGTTTTGTTTTGTTTTTTGAAGATGATGAAAAATGTGTGGCCCTAAATAGCAGAATACATGATTATAGTATTCCTGAAGTGAAAGAAAGAAGTATCTCTATTCATCTGCATTTTATTTGTTTTTTATTTGGCAGGTCTTTATACATTGAAGTTGCACAAAAGCAGATTATAGAATTGATGAAATGTAGAGGAATCCTTAAGATTAAGAAAATTAGCCAATAATTTAATTTAAAAAATTAGGCAATTATTATGTTGTTAACTTTAAAAGTAAAACTGCCAATTATTTCACCAGCAAAAGATGGGTTTATTTGGGAATGACAGAAAATTTTAATTAGGACAATCAAGCTGTTGCAAAGCCATAGGCAAGTATCTACAAGTGATATCTTAGGAATTCACTTCAGTATTTCCAGCCTTTCTTCTGCTACCACATTTTTAATCATTTATCAAGGGCAAAGGAACTTCTTAAAACACAATTGGCACAAAATTTCAAGTTACCTGACTGGTTTTAAAGTATTGATGTGAAATTTTGACAGCCAAATGCCCTTCCTAACACATTTTTCTGTTACTGCAGCATAATGGAAGGGATCATGAGTTTTCCTACATATTCCACCATGTTAATCATCTTTTTCAATGTCTCACAATTAAAAACCTGTGCATCATTTGATCAGAAAATGCTTCCAGTTTCCAACAAAACATAACTTCAGAAAAAATAATCAATATTACATTAGCTTTGAGGTTAATAAGAACATTTACAGAGCAGAGGACAAACATATCAAGAATAGCCAGAAAAAAATAAAGAAGAAAAAACAATCTTACAAAGTTCAAATTTCTTGTCAAAGTATAACTCCCAAACAAAAATAATTCATCTTTTCATTATATGTTATTATATCTCCATTTTGAAAAATGAGCTTTGAAAGGCCTTTTCACACATGACTAAAAATGGTGAACTAATATACACAGTGGCAAACTGCTAGATGAAAGCAGTAACCTTTTGGACAGGGAAAAGCTAATATAGAAAGTGTTTTTGTTTTTTGTTTTTTTAAACTAAATATCTGACTTAAAAGTTTCTGTTTGGTCATTTTTATAAAAGCTTTTTTAGTGAAAGAGCATTATTTGGAAGTTAAAATGGAAATACAGATCATATCTCACTCTCTTAAAATTTTCTCAATTCTACATAGGGGAAGCTAACTGGAATGTATAAGCAGATGTCAGCTTTTCCTTCTCTTAATGCCTCTTTTATCACCATACCTATATTATGTGTAGTGTTCAGCTAACTGGAGACCTCTTTATAGATAGGAAGGCTACCTCTCTTCCTAACTTTCAGTTTTTTGCAAATCATACTTCTGTGATAGATCAGACATATTTGACTAAGAATAACTGACAATGAATATTTATTTATTGCCATTGAGAACTGAAAGCCAAGGGAAGAAATTAATCAACAAAACTGCCCACACAACCACAATAAGTCTGCTTGGGAAAGGAGAAAATGCAATCCATTATTTGAATGGCTTGCTATACTCTCTCCATAATATAGATGTGTAGATAAATATTAGATAGAATGCATTTTCAAAGAGATTTTGTGTAAATATGGATCAAAGCCAGAAGAAAACCACAGGGATATACTCTAACAAAACTACATTCTGTAACTCAAAGAAATATTTAGGAAAATAGATGGTGGTAAAATTTTAGCATAGATCTCTAAAAAAAACCTATTCTTACTGTATGGTATAATATCTGATTATAAATTGTCAGAATTGTTTAAAATGGGAAAATTACATATATTTTGTTTGGTATAGCTCTAAAACATTTTAGCTAACTTTTTTTCCTACTGAAGTCAAAAGATTTCATAACTAACTTAGCATTAACACAACTCAAACCAGTGGTAGATAAGTTGTTAAATCAAAGGCCTATTTGAGAAAATTTGTGTTTCAACCAAAAGCTGTCAATAATCACATTAAATGTAAGTGGTCTAAACACTCCAGTTAAGTCAGAGATTGACAGACTAGATACAAAAAAATCAAGACTCAATGCTATGATGTCTAAAGAAACCAATTTTAAATACAAATATTCAGATAGGTTAATGAAAAAGAATAAGAAAAGATATACAATGTAATTATAATTCACATACCAGTGACAGTGAGTAAACAGCACTATTATAACCATAGACTATTTAATAGTCTAATGTGAAGAATAATGTTATCACTATTTCTGCTCATTGGGGAAAACTGTTTTCATCTTAACTGTAATCTAAAAATATAGTTTAAGAGTATTAACAACAATACTAAGTGGATAAATAAGGATTATAAATAACTACACATCATTTAAGCTCTATTTTAGCCATCAAATGGATTTAGTTCAACATCTTTAGGCCTTTAATTCATCCATAAATTTCTATGGGTCTCAAAATTATGCAATTAAAATTATGCTTCAAAATTATCCATCTCAATAATGAGGAGCCCACATATGCACTGATTTCCATCTACAATTGGCCAAGTGTTGTTGCAGCATGAGGTGTTAACTCTCAATTTCAGTTTCTCATGGTTGGGTGATATTCCATAAATGTTGCATATCCAGCATCAGGGAATCCCAGAATTAGGAATTCATGGTGTATCTGTGTCAGAGACTACCAGTTTATCCCTACATGAAGCTGGCTGTCATTTCAATGCTTGAAGTTAAAGAAAGACCAAGAGAATGTGAGATAGGGCTCTAGGGCTGTGCAAGTCAAATGCCCCACAGACATCTCAATCTTAACCTGTCGAAAACTTACACTATTATTTTTACCCACCTCCAAATATATTCATTCTATAGTTCTTCCTGTCTTTGTAAATAGCAACCCCAATCCTAACAGTTGCTCAAGCAAAACTAGCAATAATCTTAATTGAAGTAGGCATATTGTTAGTTAGGCCTTTGAAGTGGAAAACAGAGGAAATGTGATATCATAACATATGAACCAGGTCATATTTATACCTATGTCAACATAATTTGCTTTGATAAAGTGTGACAGAAAATATAGTTATTTTCTAGAAATCCCTCCACACACTGAGATGTACATTCACTCTTCAGTATTTAGAGAAGATCAATGGAGACTGTCTCTTTTAGGAGATTACTTAACCTGGAGAATGAATTAGAAAAATAAACAGTAGGGGTGCTTGGGTGGCTCAGTCAGTTGAGTGTCCAACTTCAGCTCAGGTCATGATTTCACAGTTCCTAAATTTGAGCCCCATGTCGGGCTCTGTGCTGACAGCTCAGAGCCTGGGGCCTGCTTTGGATTCTGCGTCTCCCTCTCTCTCTGTCCGTCCCCCACTCACGTTCTGTCTCTCTCTCTCTCAAAAACAAATAAACATTAAAAAAATTTTAAGCAAAGTAAACACTAACTTTGAGTTTAAAAACTCACAGTAAAAATGAGAACAAGTAGCCTACAAGCAAATACATAAACTCAATATATAATTTTACGACATAGATTTTTAATCATTTCCTGCAAATTATATGGAAATATACTTAACCTGATGATAATTTTAAATGTTAAAACCATATTTACTAATGAAACTTGGTGTTTCATGTATATCAGACAATTTAATATTGTTTGATTCAAAACTTTTAAAAGGTGTCTCAAATCTCTCTTACTTGTCTACAATCAAATTTGATTGCTTTTCCAGTAATTGCTCTACTAAACTACACAATTACAATTAAAATACGTGAGTGATAAATTACTTAATGATATCAGGACAAAGTCTTTACTAATATTTAAGTCCCCTCCTCAATAATGATCTCCTCCTAAGTTATTGGATTTTTAAAATTTATGTTTTCCAATGAAGTTTTTTTTAATGCTTCATTAAATTAATAGGCAAATACATCACTTATATAAATTAATATTGACTTTTAAAGAAAATATTAAAATAAAGTCAAAATTTTAATTAATTTGCTTAATTGTCATAGTAAATAAGTTTTTAAAATAAAAGTATTCTCAACATTTGTCATTCGTGTCCATTTTGTAGCCAATGTAAAGAATTTGTATCTTGTCTCCTGCACATTACATCTATACCTGCAAATATACAGATTTAACAGTAACGTGAATTACTTAATATTGCAAAATATTCTTATATAGCCAAGTACAAGTGTTCTAAATATATAATATAAATTTGTGAATACTCTAGAAACATAAACTGGAACATGGAGAGAAACAAGGACGTGGATACTCAGCAGTTCTTGCAGTTTTAATTATGCAGGAATTGATTGCATTGAAAGACAGGATTTGACAAGTTAGTTTTTCTTTTCTCTACGTAAGCATTAATGTCTTTCAAATACTCCTTACGCTCCTTCAAGCAGCGACACCACCCAGAAATCTTCACTATATTCACTCAGTCATCCTTTGCTTTAGAGACATTAAACAAGTATTTTCCCTGCGGCCTGATAAAAAGAGATGTTTAGGGTTATAAAAGCTGTGTGGATCCCAAGTGAAAGAGGCACCCCTAAATTCTTTAATAAGCTCATTTTTGAGTGCTTCTGATACGTGGGGCTGGAGCAAGCCTCTTCCTGTCCCGTTCTTGGGGTGTATCCATCGTTGCCCGACATTGGAAATTTCGGTGGGCACCAAAGATTTCGTTATACAGAACTACCCTGTGCATTTCAGCTTTCTAGAATTTCTGATCCCTATCTACCCAAATCCAGTAACACCCACCAATCATTGTGAGAACCATATAGCTTTTTACATGAAATTTCCTAAAGGATTCCTGGGGAGAGATACTGCTTCTATTGTCACACACGACCCTGGAGTCGGACCTGTGAGAAGTAAACTGGCACAACTTAAATGTACATAGGCTTCCTTTGAACCTATAGGCTTGTTAGATCTAGCAGCATTTGGTTTATAGCCCTATAAAGGTGAGAGACTCTAAGCAGAATATTTGGACAATGAAGGGGTTCTGCTGCAGAGCTTCACACACCTGATTATTATTATTATTTTTACTACATAACAATTTCTCTAGAGAATTATAACATAAGAGGCTCATTCACCTTTCCTTGTGTTCTTACAGCAGTTTACCTATATTGGCCAACAAGAAGGATTACTATAACAATATGTAGGTTCTGGATGGCAATAATACAGAAAATATACTCTCTTCCCATGCTAATCACACAAGAGACAAAGCACTCAGGGTCAGCATCCAAGCACTCTCCTGCTGAACAAGATGGGTTTTCTCTCTCCTCACAACACATTCCAGACAACCACCACTAGGTGCACTTAGTATATAAGATGAAATCTGTTTGCCTTCCTCAGTGTATATAAAGGTTAACAAACTACTAATGAGGCCCCAATTTAATTACATGATGTGTTTCGGTTCATTTTTATAATCTTCAAAAGGTAAAATATAATTTTAGACACTCTTGAATCGCTGCAATATAGGTAAAAACAAAAGACTTTGTGACCTGGCAGAAGAAGACCTCAGTTTATCTAATGGGTTTATGTGCAGTTAGATAGCCTTCTATAAAAATGTCTTCCTAAAAGCTTATTTACAGCAAAATTAAGATACGATAAATAATATTCAGAATAACATAATGTGTTAGAAGCACACCTTACTGAGAGCACATTTTTTTTCTTTCTGAGATTGTGAAATCTTGACATATAACACAAGAAGTTGAAAACCTCAAGATCCTCTAAAACTCGATTTCTTGATTTTTTAAACCATGATGTTAAATAATGACGGATTAAAGAAAATAAAAATTGGAAGGTTGATGTTCTGATTCTAAGCAAAACATTTTGGTGGTTTTCACATATGCTGACATTAGGCCAGATTCTCACTTTACATTTGCAAAGCAATACTATTTTTATATACTGCCAATACCTCCAGAATCACACAATTTTCTAAAACATTTTTTTAAAAATACAATCTTTTTTAGGAAAAACTGCAAAAATATATAGTAAGAGTGACGTAGGAATTTATAACTGTTGGTTCTGTTACTTTACAACTAGGAATTCATCATAAAGAAATAGTTGAACAGAAAGTATACACCCTCACCCACCCATACATACACACATGTCTAGAATCATACAATAATATGTTTAGTATAAAAATATAAGGACATATATAGAGAAAGTAGATAGCAGATGGATACAAACAACACAAATGCTTTAAAAGCAGGAATAGCCTAGTAAATTATGGAATAGCAACAGAGACTAAGATTGGAATCTCTCAAAAGAAGGAGAAATATTTAGAATATGATTTCAAAAGCAGACAAGCCATGTGCTTAGTGACTACAATTCTATCCAATGCATTTGCATATGGAGAGTGAACAAAACTACATGTGACAATAAAATAATTTTATTTGGACAGAAAAAGTAATTTGCTTTTGTCTGTATATATCTATAAATTCGTATATGTATTCTTAATGATAAAAGAAGCTGCTTCACCAAATATTAAAAACTGACATGCCACTTGAAAGCAAGTATATAGAAAAAAAAGAATGTATATACCACTCTCAAAAAGGATATTTGATGTTTCTATGTTGGTTTAATGATCATCTTAATAACAGTTTATATTTAAATAAATCTTCAGAGTGACTTTATTGTAGACCAGCATGCAAAACAGAGTTTTAGCAATATAATAAAGTGATTGGAATAGTAAGATTTATACAAATTTGATAAGTGCTCTGTCCTAAATGGCATGCAGCCAATAGTAAAACACCAAAACAAAGTATACCATGAAATATTAGCTAACTAAATATATGAAAAGCAATCTTAGCTACTTTTATCCACTCTCCCAGCATTCTATAAACTTAGAGAAATATTAAACATATCCCTTCCCAGAACTTTATGAAACAGCTCTTATCTATGCAGAAGTGGAATGTGATGTTCAGAAATCACTCAAGCTTTGCAAAATAAAAAGATTAAAATTCAGAGAAGGGGAAAATGCAATTAAATATTTGTACAACTGAATGAAGAAGGCATCTGAGAACTCAATGAAAGCTCAAAATCCTCTTTAAATATGTATTTACACTCAATTATTTTGTCCCTCTTGTTATGCCTGCAGTTGCTGAAGAAATAGCTCATCACCATGGTTCTAGTAACTATGTCTTAATCATTTGTAATCCTTGTGGTTGCACCAAACCAAGTCATACAAACCAAGAAGTTCTAAAGTTTTCAAACAAATTAAATAACAGAGAGAAGCAGATCCATAGTCTAAATCATGGAACCTAAAGCCCCCAATTAGATGAGGCAAACAAAGGAAGATAGTGTTGTTTATGTTTTCCGTTTATGTCAGATTTAACCCCATCAGAAGAGAGAATAGAAATTGTTATTGAGCATTCACTGGAATCCTGAATTTCTGCCTCATTGTTCTTACATTTCATAGGCAGAAAACTAAGCTCAATTATTTAGCTTCCAAAGTTGTTTTTGCTTTGAGTAGATAGAATTGCCTGTCTCTTTCCTAATTATGTTTCTCTACATTTTCCTTTTTTTTTAATTCCTCTTTAACTTAAAAAATGCATGGATAAGAATATATATAATCAATTCAATTAATCGAATAGAGCTACCAATTAAGTCTTTAACTATTATGACAAATTTATGAACTGAATAGCAGTAAATGAATTTCCTGCATACCTGAGATTTAGTAGAAAAGGCCAAAAGGGCAGCATTTCCTTAATACTTTAGCAGCAAACTATAGGTACCAATGACAGGAAAAATAGGATACATATTATAACTTGTTCTTTCACTGGCAAAAGCATATTCTAACTCTAGAATGTGGTCCCATATGCAGACTGAAAGCAAAATAAAAGACATAAAATATTCTTTTTTTAAAAGATGTTTATTTGTTTTTGAGAGAGAGACAGAGCACGAGTTGGGGAGGGGCAGAGAGAGGGAGACACAGAATCCGAAGCAGGCTCCAGGTCCTGAGCTGTCAGCACAGAGTCCCATGTGGGGCTCGAACTCATGAACCTCAAGATCATGACCTGACCTGAAGTCAGATGCTCAACTGACTGAGTCACTCAGGCTCCCAAGACAGAAAATATTCTTAAAAGCACAGAGGATCTTTTGTCTCCCTGTATATCTGGTTATTCCTTGCAGACGATAACAGCGGAGTCCACAATATACCCCAGATGCATTATTTGCTAAATCCTTGGCAGAAGCAGCATGGTTATGCTTTTCCTTAATCATTATTAATCTAGCTTGGGGGAGATATGAGTTCTTCTTATCATTGTAAGAATGGGGAAAATGACATGATTAACTATGCAGATTCACATCGATTCAATTAGAATCATAATACTGGAATAACTCTACATGTCAATTAATTTAATTTTTTTCACTATAAATTAGAAAACAGAGAATCCCAAAATTTTGCCACTATCCAGTCACAAAGAATTAAATATCTGCATTAACTATCCTTTGAGGCTGAGACACTGAAAAGATTTATTATAATGCAAATATTTTCTAGGAAGCACAATGTGTGCACAATTTTTTTTAATGTTTATTTATTTTTGAGAGAGAGCGAGAGAGCATGAGCGGGGGAGGGGCAGAGAGAGAGACACACACACAGAGAATTGGAGAGCAGGCTCCAGGCTCTGAACTGTCAACACAGAGTCTGACATGGGGCTTGAACCCACAAACTGTGAGATCATGACCTGAGCCGAAGTCCGACGCTTAACCAACTGAGCCAACCAGGCACCCCCCATAATGTGTACACAATTAAAGCTAATTTAAACTAATTCCTTAGCTGAAAGGTAAGCATAACTTAAATGAATATTTAGCTTAATTGAACCAGAAAAAAACCATGAAAGGAGAGAACATGGAATACAAGCATTCTAACAAGAAAAAAAAAAAAAGCAAAGGGAATATCAATGTGTGAAATATGCATCACATTCAAGAGGATTTGCCATCATTGACCAGAAGGTTATACTAATGTATATTGCTAGCTATAGCAGAAAGACTCCAAACATAAAGAAAGAAACACCACCCAGAAGGGGAAATGAAGAGCAGACAGTGAATAAGGTCAACTTTGCAGTTTGTACACAGGAATAAGGTTAAGGCACCTCCAAATGTGTTTGTCAAATTTTGGTAAAGACAACAGTTTCCCTATTGTTCATGTGTTTCAGACTTTTGGGAGCCCTCCTATTTTCCATGAAGTTGGTATATAAAGCACAGGGATTTAAGAACTTACCCTGAGCGTGAATCCAAAAACATTTCCAGCAGTGTGTTTATTTTTAGTAATCAGCATCACAAAAACTGGTTACGACTTTGAGTCAAAATTCCATTTGTGATTCTATTCTTCAGAAGATGGTACACACCTATTTCTCCCTCCTTTTCCTTTCTACGTGTAACTACAAACCATGCAAATAAATGCAGGAAACAAAGGAGAAATCTGAAAGTTGATAAAAATGAACTGGATGAGACTGTAGGATTGGAGACACAATTGCAGGGTACATTTGTCCCTCCATACAACAGAAGACACACACCAGTTATTTCCTGATGCTCAACCAAGCAGCAGAAGGTTGAGGTAGGTTCATTTCCCAAGTAATCTCATTTCTCCCACAGAATACAGGGGAATCACTAACAATAAGTAGCCAAGGTGGAAGCCTGGGTGGCTCAGTCAGTTAAGCCTCCAGCTTCAACGCGGGTCATGATCTCACAGTTTATGAGTTTGACTTCCACATTGGGCTCTGTGCTGACAGCTCAGAACCTAGAGCCTGCTTCAGATTCTGTGTCTCCGTCTCTATCTGCCCCTCCCCCACTCATATTCCCTCTCTCTCAAAAATAAACAAACATTTAAAAAAAAATTTTTTTAAATAAGTAGCCAGGGTAAATGCTCTTGTATTTTGGGCCTGAGAATCCTTACATCCACCAAAAGATACAAAAGTGGGGGGTAGAATCAGGGATAGGAAAAGGTCAAAGCAAAGAAAAACTAAGACTTCGTCATTTGCAGAACCACTCTTAAGAATTAAATAAAGGAAATTTAAACAGAAAGGAAATGATAAAAGAAATAATACTGAAGCATCAAGAAGAAAAAAGAAACAACAGACCAGAAATAGGGGTACATGTTATGCACTCTTTTTTCTTTATGAATTTTAAAAATCATATTTTATGGTTAAAACAAAAGTTAATATTTAAGACTATGACATTTCAAATTGGAGGAAAATAAAAAGATCTACATGGAAATGAAGTTTCTACATTTCACTTATGTGATAAAAGGTTGTCACCATAGACTGTCACCATAGTCATAAGTATATATTGTAATGCCCAGAGCAACCATTGTGAAAGTATGCAACAAAGAGATACACTTAAAAACATAATAACTAAATAAAGATGAAATTTAAAAAAAAAAACACTTTGAAGTAATGTATAGGAAAGTAAGAAAGGAGAAACAGAAATAAGAACTAGAAAAAACAAAGAGAAAAAAAACAAATGTGATAAAGATCTGAGGTGTGAGATGAGGAGATTATCATGTATTATCCATGAGAAACCCAATATAACAAGTATCCTAACAGAGAGGTGAAACAGTGAAAAACTCAGTGGTTCTGCCTAATAATTAGAACACTAGTGTCTATTCCCATTACTCTTATTCAACATACTATTGGGAGTTCTAGCCACTGCAATAAGGCAGGAGAAAGATAAAGGCATATGAAGTTAAAAGGAAGTAACAGAATTATCTCAGCCCACAGCCAACATCAGGCATCTCTAAGATGCCTACTCTCACCACTTTTATCAACACAGTATACTAGAAGTCCTAGCTAGAGCATACAGAAAAAGAAAAGAAAAGAGAAAAAGAAAGAGGGGAGGGGAGGGGAGGGGAAGGGAAGGGAGGAGAGGGAAGGGAAGGGAAGGGAAGGGAAGGGAAGGGAAGGGAAGGGAAGGGAAGGGAAGGGCAGAAAAGAAAAGAAAAGAAAAGAAAAGAAAAGAAAAGAAAAGAAAAAAATAAAGTCATCTAAATCAAAAAAGAAGTAAAATTGTCTTCATTTGCAGATGATATAAGATTATATAGAAAACCCTGAAGACTGAAAGAAAGAAAGAAAGAAAGAAAGAAAGAAAGAAAGAAAGAAAGAAACCTGATAGAACTAATGAATGAATTCAGTAAAGTTGCAGGATATAAAATCAATATACAAAAATTAGCTCTATTACTATACACCAACAACAAACTTACAGAAAGAGAAATTAAGAAATAATTTCATTTACAATAGTATTTAAAAAGAATAGAGCACCTGGGGGCTCAGTTGGTTGAGTGACTTCAGTTCCAGTCATGATCTCACAGTTTGTAGGTTCAAGCCCCGCATTGGGCTCTGCACTGACAGCATGTAGCCTAATTTGGATCCTCTGTCTCCTTCTCTCTACACCCTCCCCCATGCTCTCTCTCTCTCTCTCAAAAATAAACATTTTTAAACAAGCAAAGAATAAAATACTTAAGAATAAATTTAACCAAGGATGTAAATGCTCTATACGTTGAAAACTGTAAGACATTGATGAAAGAAATTAAAGAAGACACAAATAGGGGTACCTAGGTGGCTCAGTTGGTTAAGCGTCTAACTTTGGCTCAAGTCATGATCTCTCAGTTCATGAGCTCAAGTCCCACGCTGGCCTCTGTGCTGACAGCTCAGAGCCTGAAGTGTGCTTCTGATTCCATGTTTCCCTCTCTCTGCCCCTCCCCTGCTTGCATTCTGTCTTTCTCCCTCTCCAAAATAAACATTAAAAAAATTAAAAAAAAAAAAAAAACAAGACATGTATAGATGGAAAAATATTAATGTTCATGGATCAGAAGAATTAATACCATTCAAATGCCCATACTACTCAAATCAATCTACAGATTCAATGCAATCCCTATCAAAATTTCAATGGCATTTTTTACAGAAATAGAACAACAACTCTCAAATTTGTACGGAACCTCAAAAGACCCAAATAGTCAAAGCAATCTTGAGAAAGCACAAAGCTGGAAGTATCACACTTTCTGTTTCCAAACTGTATTACAAAGCTATAGTAATAAAACAGTATGATATTGCCATTAAAAACAGATACAATAGGTCAGTGGAATGGAAAAGAGAACTCAAAAGCAAACCCATGTATATGGCCAATTAATTTTCAACAAAGCAGCCAAGAAGGAAGGGTGGAATGGAGAAAATAACAAGGTGTAAATTCATTTGCTAAGTCAACATCTTTGCTTTTTCAGAGCTCAGGTAGGTGTCATACCACGAATTGATGTTGCATCTTTGCATGGCAGCTAGCATATAGCTTTGTGCTCACATATATTGGATTCACATTCCACCTGATCCACTAATTGTGTGACCTCAGGCAACCTATTCATCTCTTGGTGTCTAAATGTATAAAGTCTCAAAGAATTAAAAAAAAATCCTACAGTGAATAAGTGAATTTAGCAAGGTCACAGATACATGATCAACTCATAAAAATCAATCACATTTCTGTATAATAATATATGGTGAACATACGGAAATTGAAATTAAAAATACAGTACCATTACAATCACAGGAAAGAAAAGAAAATGCTTAGGTATACACTTAAAACATGCACAGTTATCTGTTTGCTAAAAATTATAAAATGCTAATGAAAGAAATCAAAGAAGGCCAAATTAAATATAGAAACATGATATGTTCATGCACTGGAATATTCAACATAATAAAATTTCAATTCCCCCTAAATTGATGTAAAGGTTTAATGCAATTCCTTTCAAAATTCCACCAATATTTTTCAGATATCAACAAGAGTATTCTAAAATTCACATTTTAGAATAGTTAAAACAGCCTTTACAAAGAAGAATAAGGTAAGAGGAATAACTTGACCTGGTATTAAGACTTATTGCCTAGCTATAGTCATCAAAACAGCCCATTAGGGTCAGAAGGATAAACACAAAGATAAATATAGCAGATTAGAGAATCCATACATACACACCCACACAAATATGCTCAATTACTTTTTGCCAGAGGTTCAAAAGCAATTAATGGAGGAAGGATAGTCTTTTTTTTTTTTCCCAATGTTTATTTATTTATTTATTTTGAGAGAGAGAGAGAGAGACAGAGAGAGAGCACAAGCAGGGGAGGGGCAGAGAGAGAAAGAGAGAGAGACAGAGAATCACAAGCAGGCTCCACGCTGCCAGTGCATAGCCAGATACAGGGCTCGATTCCACGAACCATGAGATCATGAACTGAGCTGAAACCAAAAGTCAGACACTTAACCTACTGAGCCACCCAGATGCCCCATAAGGATGATCCTTTTAACAAACAGTGCTGGAACAACTGGATATTCATGAGCAAAATATTGAATTTCCAATACATTTCACACCTTATACAAAAAATACCTGAAATTAATCATGGATTTAAATTGTATAGCATAGAATTATTAACATTTTTTCAGAAAGTATATGAAAAAATTATTTTTTTTTTAATTTTTTTTTTAACGTTTATTTATTTTGAGACAGAGAGAGACAGAGCATGAACGGGGGAGGGGCAGAGAGAGAGGGAGACACAGAACCGGAAGCAGACTCCAGGCTCTGAGCCATCAGCCCAGAGCCCACACGGGGCTCGAACTCACAGAACGTGAGACCGTGACCTGAGCCGAAGTCGGTCACCCAACCGACTGAGCCACCCAGGCGCCCCTATGAGAAAATTATCCTAATGTACATATGCTTAGACAAAGAGCTCTTAGACTCGAAACCAAAAAATATGATTCATTAAAGAAAAATTGATAAAACAGAAATTAAAATCTTTACATTCATCAAAATTTAAAGTTTTTGTTTTATGAATCTGTTAAAAGGATAAAAAGACAAGCTACAGATTAGTAAGATACATTTGCAGACCATATATCTGACAGAGAAGTATATCTGACAAAGAACTAATATCTAGAATATATAAAGAACTCTTAAAACACAACAATAAAAAAACATTAGAAAGTGAACAAAGAACATGTACAGATGTTTCACCAAACAGAACATACAGATGGCAAATAAGCACATGAGAAGATATTCAATGTCATTAGCCATTGGGAAAATGCAATTAAAACCACAGTGAGATATCACTAACTCACCTGTCAGAGTGGCTAACGTTATCAAGACGACAAATGTTGGCAAGGATGTGGAGAAACTCAATCATACATGGCTGATGGGAATGTAACAAACAGGCACTCTGAAAAACAATTTGGCAACACAATTACCATATGACTCAACAACTGTGTTTTTATGCATTCATCCCAGAGAAATAAAAACTTGTATTTATAATAATATAGTAATAATAATCATAACTGGTGTTTATTGAGCAACTTGCATGCACAAGGTATTATTACAATGCTTTAAAGGCATTAATCCATTTAATCTTCATGATAACCCTGAGGTGGGTTCTATTATCCCCATTTTACAGATGAGGAAAACTGGAAAAAGGCTACATAGCTAATCAGGCAGGATTTGAACTAAGAAAGATAAGGATAAGAGTTCACATGCATAGACAATGTTCTACATTGCTTTTTTTTTTAATGAGTTTAAAATATGTTTCTTTTGGGGTGCCTGAGTGGCTCAGTCGGTTGAGCGGCTGACTTTGACTCTGGTCATAATCTCATGGTACATGGGTTCAAGCCCTACATCAGGCTCCGTGTTGACAGCTCAGGGCCTAGAGCCTGCTTCAGATTCAGTGTTTCCCTCTCTCTGTGCCCCTCCCCTGCTCATGCTCTGTCTCTCAAAACTGAATAAACGTTAAAAAAATTTTTTTAATAAATAAATGAAGTATTTTTCTTTCTCCTTGATGTTGAGAATAAATAATTCCATCATTCACTTCAGCATCATCTAGACAAGTATATCACCTGTAAATAAAAGGACTGAAAGATAAATGTTCAGGAGCAAGCCATGGTGAGCAAGTCAAAGAGGCAACATACTGTAGGAAAATCCACTACGTGGGCATGAGCACAGGTGATGGAGTCGGGCAGACCTGTGTTCATATCTGACTCCATTCTCAATGTATAATCTGCATTATTCAGGACTATTTCCATGGCAAGTATTAAGAAATCAACTTTTTACAAAAGAAAATTGTTTGGAAAGATATTGATGCTTCACAAAAAACAAATGACAAAGATACTAGACCTGACTCAGAAATCTCAGGAACTAAAATAGGGGACTTGATACTACCAGGGCATCTTTTCTCTCCGTGTTTATCTCCTTCTCTGTCCCACAATGTGGCATGGACACAGTAGCCAGTAGTACTGAGTCTTGGAATCCACCACCGAAAAGAAAATGGAAGCCTTTCCTTATACCGTCAACAAAAAATATGCTAGGCGAAGTTGATCAGTCAGAGAGGGACAAATATCATATGACTTCACTCATATGAAGACAAAGCAGATGAACATAATGGAAGGGAAACAAAAATAATATAAACATAGGGAGGGGGACAAAACATAAGAAACTCTTGGATATGGAGAACAAGCAGAGGGTTACTAGAGGGGTTGTGGGAGGGGGATGGGCTGAATGGGTAAGGGGCATTGAGGCATCTACTCCTGAAATCATTGTTGTACTATATGATAACTAATTTGGATGTAGATTAAAAAAATTTTTTAAAGGAAAAAAAAAATTTTTAAATCCAGTGAAATAATTTCAAATGTTCCATCATTTTTTATCCAATCCATCAATCAACCAATCAATCAATCAATCACTATGTGCCAGGGGCTTTTTCCCTACTTTCAGATAGTGGAGACCCATCACCAGAAGGATGGGAATAGAGGGAACTGGCCAAATAGACAAACACAATAGCTATGAGGAGGTTAATTTATTTTTCATTTGAAGTCATATATTTTTATCTATCCCATACATTCAATTATATATTAGTAAATAGCATGCTGAAATGCTGAACAAATATTACTTTCTTCATGTCTCTCTCCCCTTTCTCAGAAATCATAGGCAGAAGCTGACAAAGGACAAGCAATCATTAGATGAGAAGGACTAGAAAGAGGGAACTGTGTATGTTTTCTCTGCTCTTCCAGGACTTAACTAAAGAGTTGACCCTTGAACATTGCAGAGGTTAGGGGCACTGATCCCCTTAGAGTAAAAAAAATTGCATATAACTTTTAACCCCCAAAAAACTTAATTACTAATAGCCAACTGTTGACAGAAGCCTTACTGATAACATGAACAGTTGATTAACCATATTTTGTATATCTATTATTACTATATAATTACAATAAAGTAAGCTAGAGAAGAGAAAATGTTATTAAGAAAATTATAGGGTGTCTAAGTCTAAAGTTCTGTCTTGTCTAGCAAGAGAGCAGGATGCTGGATTAAAAGCGAGAGATGGCTAATGTCAAGGAAAAGACAAGAGCCCCAAATAAGGGTCCTTGCCCCATATGTATTAAGATCAGAAGGCTTACAAATGTGATGGGCATGCACAAAGAGACAGTGAATCGGTGAACATTAATTCATGGGCACGAGGGAAAGGAGGTTTTGAAGATATACGGTGTTTGGGGTTTGGCTCAATATAAAACAAAATCCTGGAGCTGGGCAGATGGGCAGATGGTTGTTAATGGCAGACAGGAGGCACCATAGTCTGTTTATCTTAGCTAGACTAGGGGGTAAGACAGATAGGGAAAATAACCTCAGGGTTAACAAGGCACCTTTTCTTTTGCTAATGAGCTCTGCTCTGGGAAGCTTCACCTACAGAGCAGCAGTCTATAGCTCTATATACCTGTTCACCTAATTTTGTCCTTCCTTCCTGTGAAAGCAGCTTTCTGTTATAGTACTAAATTGAGAGGCACTTCCGCCCTGAATGCCTAATCTTTTTTTTTTTTTTTAATTTACATCCAAATTAGTTAGTATATAGTGAAACAATGATTTCAGTAGATTCCTTAATGCCACTTACTCATTTAGCTCATCCCCTCTCCCACAACCCCTCCAGCAACACTCAGTTTGTTCTCCATATTTATGAGTCTCTTCTGTTTTGTCCCCCTCCCTGTTTTTATATTATTTTTATTTCCCATCCCTTATGTTCATCTGTTTTGTCTCTTAAAGTCCTCATGAGTGAAGTCATATGATTTTTGTCTTTCTCTGACTAATTTCACTTGGCATAATACCCTCCAGTTTCATCCACGTAGTTGCAAATGCAAGATTCCATTCTTTTTGATTGCCAAGTAATACTCCATTGTATATATATATAATATATTATATATATATTATATATATATATTATATATTATATATATTATATATGTACATATATATTATAATATATAATATATAATATATATAATATGTATACATTGTGTATATATATATATATATACACACACCACATTGTGTATATATATATATATATATATATATATATATATATATATACACACCACATTTTCTTTATCCAATGAATGCTTAATCTTTATTTCACATACCTATGTTCTATATTGGAGCATTTGCCCCGCCCTCTCTATACTGGGGCTTCTGCCCCACCTTCTCTATACTTATTTACCTAATCTTGTTTACCCAAATTTGGGTGTGAGCATCCTATGGCCTTGCAATTATTTATGCCTTGTTAACCCATTGGTGCAAGTCCAGGGAATTCTTAAGCTTATTCCCCATAATAAGGAAGAGAAAATACATTTACAGGACTGGACTGTACTTATTGAAAAAATCCACATGTAAGTGGACTCATGTAATTCCAACCTGTGTTGTTCGAGGGTCAACTGCATCTTGTACCAAGAATGCAAGTAGAAGTAGACCAAGAAGCCATTGTGTTCAGGAGCTTTTCTTCAAGTCTGTATTTTCATAGCATTTTGTACATGGACAATTAGAGACCCAACATACTGATTATAGCTATTGGTTTGCATGTCTTTCTCCCTTGATAGAAAGCAAGATTCTGGAAGGTAGAAAGTATGGTTTATTACCCTTGCACCTCTGGTAGCAATGGATGGTATCTGAGAAGTGCTCCATAAAACAAATGAATGAATGAGGTCAGGTCTCATTGAGTTCATGGCTGTGGTTCAGTTCTTATTGAATTGAATATAGACTGAAATAATATTGAGACTTAATATGTATCAGGACCATTCCTAAGCATTTTACATCTACATCTCAGTGGATCCTTACAATAATTCTGTAAGTTTTAAAAATATTTTTATTTCTTTCATCTTCCGACTGCTGTTTTGTATGCATAAACTGAGGTTAAATAGTCAAATGATATTTTACCAAAACCACCCAAATCAAGTCAGGATTTTGACTCACTACAACATTGTGTGTGTGTGTATATATATATACACACACATATATATATATCCATGTACATATCCATGAGTACATATCCATGTGTACATATCCATGTATATGTATATACATACATATAAATGTGTGTATATATATATATATATATATATATATATATATATATCCATGCAGCCAAGGACTTTGTTGTTAAACACCATCTGTATTTTCTTGATCTGAGAGCATCTGTCAAAATGAGGTGATTTTTTTCTGCCTGGCAGGAGGCTGTTGGATATCTGAGGGCTGTGAGGTGGTTGTAGTACTATTACTATGCCTCTCACTTGTTAGCTTGTGATTTTTACTGAAACACCTGTCTGTATGAAAGCAGGTTTTTTTCCTGATCCTATTATCTTCTTCCTAAGGAGCATGTCTAAACTTGTGCAGTGTAGCCTGTCTGCCAGCATTTAGCTCAAGGTCCTCACAACCCCGCAGTCAGTTACCTCCACTGAAGAAGAGGAAATGTCAGCCGTAAAAGCAGAATCTGCTGATCACTGTGAAATAAAACCTGAAAGAGCCTCTCCAGCCCACAGGCTAGGATGTTCCCATTCCTCCAGAGACCTTCTACCTCCTGGCAGCTGACTTTTCACAAACTAATCACAGAAGAGAGGAACAAATAAACCTGGACTTCATACTTGTATATTTATATGTGAAATACCCCTCTCTAATGATGGGACTACCTTAGTTCTTGAACTAGGATACTTCTTCTCAGGAGGAAGATATTGGCTAGGCAGATTTTTCTACAGATTATCTGGTAAACCCAGCCTCAGAATTGATTAAGGGTAATATTTTCCTAAGGTCAAAGAGCACCGATCTCCTGAAGGGCAAAATCACCAAGGAAATTGTATTTTGCCACATTACAGGTCCATAGATTTCTAGAATTTCTCTATTCATTTTACTTCTGCTTGCCTGCAAGTAAACCCTTTCCTGAACTCATCATTTTCTTGCCATACTTTGCTATATGCAACTAATACCACCTCCCATGTTGTTTTCAATCTACTCACTAGAGCTACAAGTTCATCAGGCATGCAGCCTAATTTCTATGTCTTACAAAATGTGGGATTCACATTTGAACATTATAGTTCAGGATTATAATAAATCATTACTGTGTAATACTCATAGCATCTATGCAGTACAATTATTTAACTGTGAAATCATCAGGACCTTTCTTAACCACTCTCCCCTGCTTAAAATCTACTGAAATCTGCTACACGATATAGAAAGAGTTTGAGCTTTAAAATCAATCAGGCCTGGGGCGCCTGGGTGGCCCAGTGGGTCAAGCGTCCGACTTCAGCTGGGGTCATGATCTCGCAGTTTGTGGGTTCAAGCCTTGCTTCAGACCCTGTGCTGACAGCTCAGAGCCTGGAGCCTGCTTTGGATTCTGTGTCTCTCTCTCTCTCTCTACCTCTTCCTGCTCATGCTCTGTATCTCTCTCCTTCAAAAATAAACAAGCATTAAAAAAAATAAATAAAATCAGTCAGGCCTGCATTCTGCAGACAGAACTATTTAAATACTAATTGAGGCATTGGTCGTGTAAACTTTATGACTTTAGGATATTTTTTTAGGCAAAACTGGTTATAATGATTTTTACTTTTCAGTCATATGGGGAGTGTGAGTGAATTAATTTATGCTACGCTTCAACACAGAACTTGACCAATGTAAGTACACAGAAAATGTCCACCCTTTGTTTTTGTACATTGCCTATCTAATGGCATTCTCACTCCAAGTCTTAGCTTACAAAGCCATTTGCAATGCGGTCTACTCCACTGTACTTTTCCATATATACTGTGAAACTGAATAAAGGAAACCTGAGTTAAATGGAGTCAGGAGGCTAACGGGGGGAGCTCTCATGCCTCATTCCTCCCCCTCAGTTGCAGACCCCAACAGGAAAAAAGCTTCTTTTACTATGCCAGAAGGAGTAAGGAAGAATTTCTACTTGCTCAGCAGAAGCTCAGCCAATAAAAAATTACCATACCCTGGCCAGTGAGAAACCATTGCTGCCAGCAGGCTGGGTCCAAGGATCCAGAGAGGGTCCTGCAGGGCGAGCCAAGAGGATACTTGGCTGTGCACAGGATAGAAATCAAATGCAAGCCAGCAGGAGGTGAAAGCAGAGTTTACTGAAGGTATAGAGAGAGCGCAGGAACAGACAGAGTATCTGGGACACTCAGAAAGGAAAGGAGGGAGTCTTAGTCTTGTCTTTACTTGGGGTCTGGGGGTTTTCTTGAGGATAGTGGTGTGGTGTACGTGTCCTCTCAGGCATCCAGGAACAGGTTAGAACAAAGACAAGGGCCCAGGTTTTATTCCCTGGAACCAGGGGGATCTTGGTGCCAAGATGTTTAGTGCAGGTGGTCTGGAATTCCTTGTATGTTACCTATTCTAAAGAAATCATTAACTCCTTATCCCTTACAAGGAAGACATAAACTATTTGCATTCTGAGGCCTGTGTAAAGTGGCCATGCTGGTCCTAGCAAGAATAGAAGCAGGAAAGGAGGCAAAAAACAGGTTTTTACAGAGTCCTTCAGTTTCTCCTTCTCACCACCGTGAACTCTCAATTTCCTCCAGTGACTTTTGTTCAAAGCAGCCCTCCCCAGTTTCCTTCTTTTCTTTTTTAAGTTTTTGTTTATCTTTTTTTTTTTTTTTTTGAGAGTGAGAGAAAGAGAGAGAGAGAGAGCATCAGCAGGGGAGGCCCAGAGAGAGGGAGAGAGAATCCCAAGCAGGTTTGGTCCTAGCTGCCACCACAGAGCCCTTTGCGGAGCTGGATCCCAGGAACCGTGAGATAATGACCTGAGCAGAGATCAAAGTTGGACACCTAACTGAATGAGCCAGACAGGTGCCCCCACCTTCTTTTCTTTATAATGTTCCTCTCCTTTGATCTCCAGATTTGTCATCGTTTGCGGGTCCCAAATTGCAATTTCTCTACTACTCTCCAATAAACCCCTTTGGCTGGAAAATAGCTGGCTGTTTTACTTTTCATGCAGGACTGCCTCCCACGGGGTTCATCCTGCCCTTGCCTCATAGATATTTTATCAGTTACTTTTAGTGTGTAGCAAAGCATTCCAAAGCTGGTGGCTTAAAGCAATCGTCATTTTTCATGGTTCAAGAATCTATAGGTTGTCAGAGGGGTGGCTGGATTATCAGCTCACTCACACATCTGTGGTCACTTGAGAGTAACTCTATTCTGTGTCCCTAGTGACCAGTGAACTAGCTCAGGCATGTTCTTATAGTGATGGACAGTGGCAAGAGCATAAACAGGAACACATGGTCTGCTGAGCCTGGGTTCTGAATGGAAAATGCATGGCTGTAACCTGAGTCAAGGGAGAAAATAAATATCTCATTGCTTTAGTGAAGGCAACTGTACAGTTAAGCTGTGACCAAGACAGCCTTAAATTGTCCCTCCACCTGACCAACCTTAGACAGGCTTCTTCCTATTGAATCTTGGCCTCTGACCTCCCTTTTCTTAGAGTATTTACTTTGGAAAACTTTTTATTGTAAGCCATTTCTCTGCCCATTTGAGATGCAAAACTTTTTAAAAGTCTCTTGCCAGTTTTACAACCTAGGAATGTCATTCTCAGGGACCTGGGAACCATCTCTTTGAAATGTAACCACCAACTTCCTGCCCTAACTGCCAGTTTCTGTGGGAGGAGGGAGGCCTTGCTCCAAGTCGTAAAACTACCTCCCGCCAGGGCCTCTGATCCTTCCCACTCCAGTCTTTAAAAATCCTCCACCCTTTTGTTTTACTTATTTTACAGAATTTTGAAGAAAACTAATATTGGTTTTGAATTTTAAAAAAATTGTATGGGGAACATAGGTATCAAACAAGACAAAAAACCATTTCAATGCCAACATCACAAACTAACTTCTGAGGATTGCTTTAGAAGTGTCTGGAGGGAATATGATTGGACACCTTAGAGGATGTGGGGCTCTATCTACCTGTACATAATAAGAAGCCAATGAACCTTCGTAAGTAGAACAGAAACAGCACAAATGTAGATTTCTGACTTTTATCACCCATCAAAGATCAGACCTAAAGGGCTTATCTTCTTCAGTGATAACTTTGGGACAGAATAAGCTCCAAAGGCATTTTCCACCTAATGCTCTGCACACTAAGGTGTAATTACACTTAATTGTTGGAAATTTACATTTCCTAGTCAAATTTGCATTTCAAGATGTATCAAAATCTTTAGTCAATGATTCTCCAAAAGACAAACAAGCACTCCCTCAGGAATGTTCAGAATGTGTTTTCAGGGAAGAAATTCTTTCAAAACTGAAAGGAAATATCTAATTCAGATAGAACATTTAAGCAAAAAGGAAGGAGCAAGAAAGAGGAAGAGAAAGAGGGAGACAGAGGGAGACTGAGAGAAGGGGAGAGGAGAAGGAGAGAGAGAGAAAGGGAGAGAGAGAGGGAAACAGGACGAGACAGAGAGGGAAAGAGAGGAAGAGATAGAAATGAAGGAAGTGTGAATGTGGCATGGGAATCACATACTGGAAACAGAATACCACATATTAAAAGTTAATCCCAAAAAAATATGATGGCTGGGGTGAGGCTGAGGTCCCCTCAAAAATGATTGTGTGGCACAATGTGATTGGCAAATTCATATATATATGCATATGAATATCCCTACTTAGATTTTACATCTTTTTGTGGACTTGGTTCTTGAAAGCCTGATGCAGCTTAGTTTCCACAATTCTAATTCCATCTCACATGACGAGTCCAATATTATGACATTTTCATGGCCCCTTCTTCCTATGCCCCCCTTCCTGTATTGGTGTTAGTGTCTCCAGGGGACAACACAATCATTCTCTGCCTTTACCTTGGCTCCCTTTAACATGTTTTTAAGGTGAATTATAGCCTCACTGTCTACTTCACTTGATTATTTTGTTCAGTCCACCATGGCTTATTCCCAGCTTTCCTTCTAAATAGGAGTAAGAATGCATTTGATTTGTCTCAATCAATATTCTGTCATGAATCCGAACAATCAAACTGAGCACTGGGTAGGTGGTGATTTGGGGGCTGGAAAAACTGTCTGGAGAGGAGGTTGCTTTCAGCTGAGCTCCACGAGAGTAATTGGCAAGAAGTTGGCCTCCTGCATATCCTGCTACTTAATCAGGGCAGAAAAAGCATTTGGGAATTTTCATCACTATCTTCAACAACCTAATTTGAAAAAAAAAAAAAAACCTGCTACTTGTCAAGTCTTGTACTGCAGAGCATCAAAAAGAAAATCAATAGAAGACACACTGTTAAATAAAGTCAATTAAGTAACACCAATCACCTCATCTTCATATAATGAAAACTCTGTGATTGTGAATTAGTGCTTTGCAATGCTTTTGTCAACAAGAATAACTTTTTTCCCCCCAAGGTGAGATACAATAACATACTATTATCAGTAGGAAGTAACTGGATAGAGGTTGGCAAGTGCCAAGAGAAGATGAACTTCAGAATCAGTTTCAACATCTCACCTACATCAGCAAGGACCTAGTTGGTTTCTTTCTGCTCAGCCTTCATCGGTGTCAAATTATGCTAAGGTTTGCCCTTTTGTTATCATGATGGTTGCTTTCCTCTTCTGAAGCAACATACTGGATTGACCATATCCTGAGCTACGGCCAGATTCCCTTCTATATCCTTTGAACAGGAATCTGTGGCTTCAACTGATGGGTGGAGATCTGTGACCACCCTGAGCCAGTCTTCATGGCTAGTGATAGTCATGCACTGATTTACACAGGGCTGGGTTGTTAACTCTACCCGGAAACACTAACAATAGCAAGGTTGAAAGGACCTCACTAATTGGATAGGCCCCTTTTATGATAGAGTATCATAAAATAGATACTCTATTTTATGTCAGGACATAACGCTAGAATCAGTCCTGTGGGGCCCTGGGCAGGAATATGAGCAGATCGGGACCCGTGAGACTTGGCTGCAAGTCTGTGTCCTCCATGGGCGTTGTTAGGACTCTATTCTTCTGTTACTTCTTACTTTCTTGAATTTCCCCATTCCTAGATGGTAAAGACTGGAAAATCCAAACCAAAAACAAAAACAAAAAAAAACAAAGAAAATTTATCTTAGTGGGTAGATTTATCACCATTGTAACTGGAAGTTTCTTCTCATTAGTTTCAATAAATGTTTAAAATAGAAGTCAAATACAAAAAAAGATAAGTGATAGATTAACCTCGAACACCTCTACACACACCACAGTCCTAATCTCTCTATACATTATATATTTATATATATGTATATAAAACATGCACATATATAAATTCTAGTTAAACAATTCATTTGAGCTTAATTTGTAGGGACACCTGGGTGACTCAGTCACCCTAAACGTCCTACTCCTGGTTTGAGCTCAGGTCATGATCTCATGGTTTGTGGGATAGAGCCCCATGTCAGGCTCCACACTGACAGTACAGAGCCTACTTGAGATTCTCTCTCTCCCTCTCTCTCTGTCCTCCCCCTGCTCACATGCTCTCCTTTTCAAAATAAGTAAATAAACTTAAAAAGAAAAAAGAGAAAGAACTTTGGGCACCTGGGTGGCTCAGTCAATTAAACATCTGACTCTTGATTTCAGCTCGTCATGAACTTGTGGTTCATGAGTTTGAGCCCTGCATCAGGCTCTGTGCTGGTGGTGTGGAGCCTACTTGAGATTCTCTCTCTCCCTCTCTCTCTCTGTGCCCCTCATGCTTTCTCTCTCTCTCTCTCAAAATAAAAAATAAATAAATAAACAAAAATTTTAAAACCTTAATTTTTATAGAGTACATTATACTTTCATTTATTAATGATACATTTGCCTTATCTGCCCTTTTAAAAACTACTAACTTTGCTAGTTTTACTCTGATCTTCCAAACAATAGGAATGAAATTACAATACATAGTACTCACGGTATGTCAGAACAATCTGAAATTTTATTAGAATGTTTACCCCTAAAAAAATTTAAACAAATTACTTTTTAGGAGGCAAAATATATATACCCTGTGTTGAATATGTACTTGGTAAATGTATCCACATTTCCATTTTTTTTCATAATTAGACTTACATCTTTAATTTCATGGCAACTGATTGCTAATGATTCTGGGAATTAACTTAGTTCATTCATTAGGTTTGATCAACTTGAGAAATAGAAGAGTTTTTATCTTTCTCTAAGATGTTTGTGATTGATTCTGAAGCTTCTGGATATAGCAAGAAACCATGTTTTGGAGTCTAGAAAATAAACTTGCCATAATTCAATGGCAAACACAAAATGGTTCATAACCTGGGAAGCTAATACCTGCCTTACCAGAATTAAAAGTATTCTTAAATGGTAGCAGAAAGGGAAATACAATTATGCCACATAGACCTTTTTAAAGGCATGTTAGCTAAAGTTTTTCATCATAAAAATAGTTTTGAATGCCAATAGTAATTATTAATAGCTATATGGATTTCAGCAGCATGCTTAACCTCCCTGAGCTTCTATTTCCTCCAGTACAAACTGAAGATAGTAAGATCTACTTCATAACATTGTCATGAGAGCTAAATAATGTAATGTAATCAGTCTCTCAGTGCTAGCCTGAAACATTACAGATGCACAAAGAAATGGAGTTTCTTAATTTATTAAATAAAAACAGATACTTAGAAGACTTTTGCTATACAGGCAGAATAAGACCAAATGGCCATGGGACATCTATATCCCAAACTTCTTTTGAGCATTAAAAATCAATTCAGTGTGGGGCACCTGGGAGGGGCTCAGTTGGTTAAGCATCCAACTCTTGATCTCAGCTCAGGTCTTGTCTAAGCATTATGAGTTCAAGCCTCGCTATTGGGCTGCATGTTGGGCATGAGCCTACTTTAAAAAAAAAAAAAAAGATGAATTCAGTTACACACACATACATACGTATGTGTGTGTACATGGAGATAAATATATATATATATATATATATATATATATATATATATATATATTCTTTAGGGCCATATGAATCCATGGGAGATTTGTAAAATGATAAGAAAAGCACTTTCCATCAAAGAGATCACACTTTCATTTGGAAGCTACACTACAGGTATAGAGTTGGGAAAGATCAATTCTAACCGAACAATCTTAATTTGGTACATTTTTTGAACAACATAAAGCCAGGCAGTTGAAAGATTTTTGTGATTGATCCATTCTTTTATTGAAGAATTTTATTTACAGACAGAATCAATATGGAGGGGGGGTGCAGTACATTCTAAATAAGAGTTTCAAGGACTCTTATTCTTTGAGCAGGGTTATTTGTAGACATTTGATGGCATTTGCTGTTCAAAAGTGAAAACAGAGAGCTTTTCAATTTTAAAATAGAAAAAGAAGAACACAGGAGAAAGATTTGTGCTCTCATGAATCTACCCTCAATCTCGGCTTCATTAGAATTATAACAAAACATTCAGATTCTGTGTCTCCCTCTCTCTCTGCTCCTAACCCGCTAGTACTCTCTCTCTCTCAAAAATAAATTTAAAAAAAATTTTAAAAAAATGTAACAAAACAGTAACAATGCTAATTAATTAATTAATGCTAATTGTGCTTGGAAGATTTTCCATGTTGGTGTTAAAGTTCTTAACTGGGATGTTACCAGGTATCTTATACTGGTGTCACAGGCATGGGAAACTGTATGTTGTTCATTGAAGCTGAATGGTTATTTCTATCTGTTGCACAGAATTCCATTTGACATATTTTTCATAAATTATCTAAATTATATTTAGATGGTTTCTAATTTCTTGCTACTACAATAACATTGCAGTAAATATCTTTATTTATATGAGTTCACACATGCAGGGATATTTATAAGATAGGAGTGGTCATTAAGTCTCTGCACTGTGCATTTTTGAAATGCATATTGACAAATTCTCCTTTATTGCATATTGGACAAATGCATATTGACAAAAGATTGGTGAAATCATTAGTGATTTCACCAATGTATACACACACCAACATTGTTGAGAACAACTGTATCCCTAGTTCCCTTTCACCAATCCTTCATTTACCAAAGTTTATGATGTTTAGATAAACCATACTTTGTGTGTGTGTTTTCTATGTATAATGCTGTAAACTTCCTTTTACTAGCATTTTATTTAGGATTTTTACAATTATTCTTGAAATGTTACTTTTGTCTCATTTTACTTTTTTGCATTCTTCTCATGGGTAAATTGATATAAATCTTTTATGTTTTATAAAATATGTTTAGGATCCTTCCCTCTTTTCCTATCATCTTGAATATAAATCGGGCTTTCTGTTCCCTGAACACATAGAAAAAAATACTCTGGAATTCTTAGAACATGGTGTTTTATTTTGTATTAGAGTTTGACTATTGTTCTTGTTTCTTTAATGGCACAAATCAAGCCTCATTGCTTTCACATATGATTCAAAAAAGCAACTCTACTTTTGTCTGCGTTTTACATGGGGATTCTGTATGTGTGCTAACTTCAATAGAGTCCTCTTCTGAAAATAAATGTTTGGAATTCACTGCTCAGTTTTATTCATTCCATTACAAATAAAGAAACTGATGCCCAAATTATTATTATTAACTATTATATATCTATAATTATTATATTGTATAATGCTATATCTTCACTTTTACATAAGGGAAATACGGCCATATGTTGGTAGAGGAGGAGATTTGATGGCGTGAATACTTTGAATCCCTGATCTTACTGTTGGTCATGTTCTCTTCCTTTAATTTTCATTCCTATGACTTTAGTGGTTTGTGAGCATTAGGAGGCACAATGGGAATGGCACTATAGGAACTATTTCATGAGATGCAAAAGATTACAATATGTCACAAGTAAGTATAATATTATTAACATAACAAATATTTATGATCTCATCCCTATCTTGTTCAAGATAGTTGAGATAACAACTATCTTGCTAACCCATTCTATAATCCTCCAAGGGAATGAAAATGCCTCACCCACCTAATGAATTCCCACCCCCCAACCCTACTAATCTTTAGACGCATATTCTTGGGTTTGTTATTAAGTGTGAAATACAGCCTCTTCTCCAGATGATGGACAGTGGCAATGACTGTATTGTTCTTCATGTGAATCCATGTTGACCCCCAGGTAAAGATACCCTTGTCCTCAACACTGGCAAAATAAAATTACATTAGGCTCAACAACAGCATTACCTTGAGCAGCATTAAGTTTAACATAAAACATTTTATGCAAATATAGGGATCCCTGCTCTGGAAGGCACTCTGGAAGGTGGGCACAAAGAGTTCCACTGGCTTCATCAGGATGTCTGCACTGTCCTACCTTCTGGTTGTCCTTTTTCTAAGTTTCACAAATTGAAGGAAAATCTTGTTAAAAATCATGATTTTAATGACAAATAATTTACACATTATATATTTTATATAACACTATGTATTATACATTTATATTATTTATATTTATGTACTAATATAATATAATACCAGAGGGGTCTAAAGTGTTTCTATTCTTGGGGCGCCTGGGTGGCTCAGTCGGTTAAGCGTCTGACTTCGGCTCAGGTCATGATCTCGTGGTCTGTGAGTTCGAGCCCCGCGTCAGGCTCTGTGCTGACAGCTCGGAGCCTGGAGCCTGTTTCAGATTCTGTGTCTCCCTCTCTCTCTGACCCTCCCCCGTTCATGCTCTGTCTCTCCCTATCTCAAAAATAAATAAACGCTAAAAAAAAAATAAATAAAGTGTTTCTATTCTTGTGATTTTTTTCTCCATTTTAGAAATAAGAGTGAGACATGTGGTTTATTCAGTGTTATTTAGTATAACAATATACACTTCTTTGACCCCTACTCAGTAGTTCTTAGTCCATAATGGTTTCACTGTCATTACTGAGCTTTTATTCAAATATAAGACAGTATTAGCTACATTTATATGCAACACCAGCTAGAAAAATTCTTCTCTTTTGACAGTCCCATCATGGATATTACCTTTCTACAGCAAGATCAGCTAAAAGAATAGCAAGGAAGGATCAGATATGATCAGGCTGTAGATAAAAATGCCTGTACGTTCTAGGACTTATTCTGGAGTATGACACTCTATTTTTGGAAATTTATTACATGCAAATTCATATTAATGTTATGTGCCATTACTTAATGCTGAAATTATTTTCTTGGAGTGTGTGAATCTAGTCAGACACAAAAAGCAAACTCTGCCATTCCTTTAAATTTTAATAAACCTGATCACACTTTGTGAGTTAATAATGTAATGATGCCTGAGAACACTAACTGATATGTTTTCACTGGAGGGATTAATTTTTTTTCCCAAAATTGCTGTCAGTTGTATTATCTAGTTGATCTGACTTTAAAAGCTGAGTTTCAAAATGTTTTGCAGCCAAGTACCATCTTTATGGGGACCTTTTTCTGCCTGCAATTGTTTTGTGATGCCAATGTATAGGATTTGTTTAAGGGACAGATACTTAGCATGCAAATTAATTAATGGCCTGCAGGACCATACAATTGCAAGTCAAGGATGTTAGTATGCAAACCCAAGAAAGCCCTACAGAAAATATGTCCTATTCCCTTATCTCTTGTGTCTCCTAGACTGAAAATGATATTACTGTTATTTTTATAAGATACCCTTTTTATCCTCCTCATTTCTAGGAGGAGCTCTCCTGCCAAATTCACAACTAAGAGCAACCACTGCAGCTCCTATGGGATTCCACCTGATTTACTTCAACTAGTGTCATTAGCAAGAACACAATGAGCAAGGAAATCATGGACTTTTAAGACATAATAAACCTGGAAGCCAGATGTTGTGCCAGTCTGCTGTTAGTTTCAAAAACTTTTGTTGGTATTGATGTTTTTAGTTATGTCTATCTAGAGGTGCTCTTTTCTTGTTTAAGGAATACACATTTGTAAATATCAAATTGAATAAGCAAAAAGAAGACATTAATTTTGGTTTGAAGTTTTGTAAATAATTGAGCTAAGATTGTATCATAGAACTGTAAAAATTTCTGAGCTGAAAGGTATTTCCATAATTATCCAGAAAACAAATAAACCAACAAACAAATAACCTTATTTTCCTGAGGTAGAAAGTGGGGTCCAAAGAAAAAAGTGACTTCTCCAATGTCATCAAACCAGGAAACCTACAGTCATGCCCAGTTCTACTGCATCCTCTTAGATATTTTTATTCCAGGATGATCTGTGCTGACATATATAGCTTTATTTTATGACCCTGTTAATAGTAAATTATTGCACATATATGCCACTAATTTGGTATGGATTCTCCTATTGCTGCATATTTTTTATGATTTTCATCTTTATAAAAATACTACAATGATCATCATTATGCCTCCGTGTGCACAAGTATGACTTCTGATGAAATTGTTAAATCGGTGGATATAATCATCAAATTTAGCAGTATTCCACTTACTACAGCCATGGAACAAATCTATACAGAAAACTGTGGTTTAGAACTCTTCTTGTTTTAAGTCTCAGTTTCTGTGGGCTGAGAATTCAGGTAAAATGGACACAGTTTGTTTCAGCTCTGAGACCTCAGCTGAGGAGAATCAAAGACTGCCATGACTTAGTCAAAGGAAGACTCATTCACTGGCATGTCTGGTTCCTGGGTTGGGAGAACACCAACACTGTGGTTGGAAGCACTCCCAAGGGGCCCCTCCATGCAGCATGCCATTGTCATAGCATGGCACTCTCAAGATAATCATACTTCTTATGTTCGTTCCTTTTCACTAGCTTACTATCATCTGACATAATCTCATGCTTTTTAAAATTTTCTTTTAACTCTTAGGTCTGCTAATTTTAAAGGTTATATAGTAATTCCCTTATCTGAATACTCTATAGGTTTGTTTCTATTTATTTTTGTCCTCTCTTTTAGCACTGCACATTAAATACGAAAAAAAAAAGAGAGAGCTAATTTGAGAACTACTGAGATCATATATCTGAGTTAAGTTTGAAGAGTTACATGAGATTCTGATTCACCTAATCCACTCAGAAGTTGAGATCAGAGGAAGCTAGGCTTATGAGGGCAGACCTATTCTGGCTAAATATTCAGTCCATCCTATTGGGTCCCAAACTCCAATATTTAGCTTCCATGAGTCTTGAAAGCAGAAAACAAGCTTTAATTTTAATATAGTAAATTCAATAGTGTTTTTTCTGTGTTGTTTGTTCTATTTATGCCTTTTTAAAAGATTTTTTTTATGTTTATTTATTTATTTGAGAGGTAGAGACAGAGCACAAGCAGGGAAGGGCAGAGAGAGGGAGACATAGAATCCAAATCAGGCTCTAGGCTGGGAGCTATGAGCACAGAGCCCAAGGCACGGCTTGAACTCATGGATAGTGAGATCATGACCTGAACTGAAATTGGAGCCATGCAGATGCCCGTAAAAGGATTTACCTTCACCTATGAGATATAAACATTGTTTATTATTACAAAGTGGTTTTATTTCCTTGTGGAAAAGAGAGACACATTTACATCTTTAATCCATCTAGATATTCCATTTGTCTTTGAGTTTCAGTAATTTTTCCTTAAGTGCATTGAGGCTTCTCCACTCAGTGGAGATCACCTTATGCCTTATGCCAATCAGGAACTAAGTACAGTGTGATGGCTTTCTATGAGATTCTACCTCTGGTTTGCCCCTGTTCTCAGAGTACAACCTTCTAAGACTTTTAACACAGAGATTGATGTATCACCAGGGCCCCTCCCACGAAGTCCTAAACTCGAATGCACTGAATTTCTGAAGTCCACGGATTTTCAAATTAGCACTACAGTCTTTCACCCAAGGCAGGTTGAGAATGCAGAAAATGTCTTGAAGCATCAATAATTGGCTGTGCATCTGAGGCTCTGTAAGCCTCCAATTTTGCCACTCCAACCCAGTAAAACTGCTACAATTTTGCTATTTCTGTTGTCTACCAGTATTCCTCTGCTTGCATAAAGCCTGGACTCTCAGCCTCCCGCTCAAGTCCAGAATCAACAAATGTCCCTAGAGAGAAGCGACCACAGAAGCACACTTGACATCTCAGGTTCCACTTCTTTCTGGAAACTTGGCCTCTCTAGCATTCTGAACATTATCATTAAACAGCTGATTGAGGTCTCTGTTCTCATGGACAATTTAGAAAACACAACAAAATCTTTCCCCTTCCAATCTCACTATTCTTCCAAACACCGTTTAATCAGGTAAGGGACACCTGCCTCCACCTTTGCTAGTCGTTCCCAGTCTCACCTCCTTCCAGGTTAACAAGCGGGTTTTACACGTTAGATTTCTCTCTTGGCTCCCTCCCCTCCCCATCACCTAGACACACGGGAATCTGTGGTGGCCCCGGATGGTTGCGCAGCCCATAGACTCCAGCACAGGGCCGTCGCTGGGTCTCCTCCCTCTCCCCATGCTGCCCCAGCGCGAGTGACAATGTGCCCTCAAGGTCAGGGAGCAGGGTGCCAGACAGTCCCGAGCAGGACTCGCCTCTCAGGGGACACCATCTCGGGTCTCACTTCCTGTTTTCAGTGGGGCCTGTCCCTCAGTCCATCTCTGCCCACCGCGGGTTAGGGCTTGCAGCGTCCAGTGACAGAGCAGGGGCAGCGGGGAGCCACAGGATGCGGAGAAGACCTGCGCCCTACTCTCCTGCGGGCGCTGGACCTCAGCACCAGGTGGGTCCCGGAGTGTGAGTGACGCGAGCCCACCCGCGCTGCAGGTGCAGGTCACCTGTGTGGGCCAAGGGCAGATATTTCAGCTGTTTGCGTCTCCAGCCTAAGAATCGGATCCTCGGAGACACTAAGCCCCTGTTATTTGTCCCAGCCTCTTATGGGAAAAGTCAGTGAAGGAATAAAACTTCCCCTTTCAAAGACGTGTTGCCCAGCAGCGCTAGGAGTAGCGAGCTGATAACACATGGAACAAATAAAATAAATGGGGAGACAAGGAGGGAATTGTCACCCAGCATCATTCTCTCACAGTAGAACTGTCTCCGTAGTCACAGAGAATGTCCCCCGCCCCAGGCTGCACACACAGGTGCAGTATTCTAGTATGCAAAGAACGGGACCAAGCCTTTTGGCCCAGGGGATGCTGAGGCCCCAGAGTAAGTAGTCTGGACTCTCCTACTGACTGTGTCAAGGTCTTGGGTTGGTGACAGACAGTAAGCATTTCTCTTTGTGTCTTGTATCTTTCTTTAACACGTATTTAAATTTATCCATGTTGTTGCATAAATCAGTAAGCCGCTCATTCCTTTTCATCACTGTTAGTAATCCATTATATAGGTACACGACAATCTGTGTATCTATTAACTCATTGATAGACATTTGTCTCTTTTCAGTAGCTGGCTATCATAATATTGCTATGAATAATTTTTGTAAAAGTTTTTGTGAACTCAGGTTTTTAATTACCTTGTATAAATATGTAAGAGTTCAATTCCTGGGTTGTAGGGTAGATTCATGTGTAATTTTATTAGAAACTGTCAAACTGTTTTCCAATGGTTGTACCATTTCATATTCCAGTTCTAATGGTTCCATATCCTCTACAATGTGAGATCTCTCCCTTCTCCCTGCATCGTTTCACTTTTAGCATTTATATTAACTGCAAGGTGCAATCTTGTGGTTTTATTTTGCATTACTCTGATATTTAGTGCTGTTGAACATCTATCATGTGTTTATTGTTTATGCTTATATTTTCCCTTTGAAGTGTACATCCAAGTTTTTCCCCATTTTTTCTGCACTCTTTGTCTTTGATTATTGAATAGTGGGAGTTCTTTATATATTTTGGATAAAGTCATTTAACAGACATACTACTTTTTTAATGTTTATTAATTTACTGTGTGTTTGTGTGTGTGTATGAGAGAGAGAGAGAGAGAGAGAGAGAGAGAGAGAGAGAGAGAGAGAGACAGACCTAGCAGGGGAAGGGGCAGAGAGAGAATTCCAAACAGGTTCCATACTGTCAGCATGGAGCCCAACATGGGGCTCAAACTCATGAACCATGAGATCATGACCTGAGTCGAAACCAAGAGCCAGTTGCTTAACCAACTGGGCCACCCAGGCACCCCTCAGATATATGACTTTTGAACATTTTCTTCCAGTCTGTGTTTCACCTATGCATTTTCTTAATACCATTCAAAGAACAGAAGTTTTTAATTTTGATTAAGCCCAATTTATCATTTTTCTCTTGTTATGTTTAATGCTATTTGTGCCTTTTCCAAAAAAAAAATTACTGCTTACTACAAATCACAAAGATATTATGTTTTCTTTTGGAAGACTTATAGATTTAGTATTTACTTTTAGATGTATGATCCAACTCAAATTAATTTCTATAGATGATTTTATGCAGGGGTCTGTGGTTTTGTTCCCCCATGGGGAATCAAGTAGTCTTATCACTATTTGCTGAGAAAACTAGCATTTTCCCATTGATTTAATTTTAATTATTTCTTTGAAAATTAATTAGAATTTTTCTGTGGACATATTTCTGGAATATCAATTATGTTCTATTGATGTATTTCTCTATCCTCCTGGCAATGCCGCAAGTTGTCTTGATTAATAAAGAGAGTAACATTTGAGATAAAAATATATACATCCTAGGGCTCCTTGATGGCTGAATCAGTTAAACTTCGGACTCTTGATTTTGGCTCAGGTCATTATCTCGTGGTTGGAACCCCACGTCGGGCTCTGTTCTGACAGTGTGGAGGCTGCTTGGGATTCTCTCTCTCTCTCTCTCTGCCCCTCCTTCATGCACTCCCTAAATAAATAAGTAAATAAAAAAACTAAAAAGAAAATAATTTAAAAAATATATAAATCCTTCAACTTGGCTCTTCCTTTTCAAGATGACCAGTCTTTGTATTTCCATATGAATTTTAGAATCAACTTCTCCATTTCTTACAAAATATCATTCTCAGATTTTGATATGTATCACATAGAATACATATACTTACATAAATTTGGGCGAGATTGACAACATCTTTGAATCTTACAATCAATAATTACATGGCCAGTTCTTTTCAAAGATGTTCCGGTGGCAAAGTGCCTAGAAGGTGCAGTGTACTCAGTATTTTCACAGTAAATAAGAAAGGCTATTTTTACATTTTTATCACAGTTTTTTACTCCTACATTGATTTAATTAGCCAGAAACCACTGAAAGCACCAAAAGTTAAGAAGAATTAAGAAAAAAACCCTAGGGTCGCCTGGGTCGGTCAGTCGGTTAAGCGTCCAACCACGGCTCGTGTCATGATCTCATGGTTTGTGAGTTTGAGCCCCATGTCAAGCTCTACACTGAGGGTGTGAAGCCTGTTAGGGATTCTCTCTCTTCCTCTCTCTCTGGCCCTCACTCTCTAAAAATAAATAAACTTTAAACAAAAGAGAAAACCCTAAAACACAATTGTTAAAAAATTATGGAATAAAATTTAAGAATACTGGTATAATAGAAATTGTGCAAATAGAAATGTTAACCTCTGTAACGTTAAGCCTCCTGTCCCCTGCATTTTGGGACCTACAATTTCATGACTATGGCCTAGTTTTTCTTTCGGATTCTCCCTTTCAGTATTCTAAAGTTGCTACTGGGCTTGGGCAGGTCTCAACTTAGGAAAATGATGACAGATGGGAAGGCAAGATCACATGTCAAGGTGATAAGCATCTGGGAAAGGTGAGGCTTAGGCAGTGACTAAAGTGTGCTGATGCAAGCAATAAATGAGTATCAAAGACACATTTCATTTACTTCATGATTTTGCAACTATCAGCTTTGCATTTATGACCTTAATAGATCCCAGATATATTATGATTACATCTTCCTAACATCATGTTTAGTGACAATCAGCTTTCTTATGAGTGTACTGTTAAGCAGATACTATCTGTATTTCATAATTCAGCTATATTCAATAAATTCTGAAGCAAATAAATAAAAAACTAAAACATCCATGTAGTTGGTCATTTTCAGTTGATTAATATGGAGATTGTCTTAATGGATTACCTGTTACAATTAAATACAATTAATAAGTCTGTTACAATTTAAAAAAAAAAAAGGAAAACCGAAATTGGTTGTTTATTTAAAACTTTTCTGTTTGTCAGCTATTGGTCACTTCAGATTGTCAGTAGAAAACTGAAACCGTGTTCAGGAAAAATAAAGAACTTAGATTGTGGCACCAAGCATTTATATATTTTTTTAAATTATTCTTAAGTTTGTTTATTTTTAAGAGAGACAGAGCATGAGTGGGGGAGGGGCAGAGAGAGGGAGTCACAGAATCTGAAGCAGGCTCCAGGCTCCACGCTGTCAGCACAGAGCCCGACGCGGGGCTCGAACTCGTGAACCTCGAGATCATGACCTAAGCCGAAGTCCAATGGTAAACCGACTGAGCCACCCAGGTGCCCCACATTTATATATCTTTTGAAGTTAGAAAGAGAAAACCTGGAATAGTAGTTCCAATCTGGGTGACTTTAGAATCACTTAGAAAGCTTTAAAGATAAATACAATTACCTAGTAATCACCTATGACTTAAAAAATATAAATTTCATTTGTAAAGCTCAATAATACATATGTCTTAAGATTATCCTCATTTGATGTTTACTGTACCAAGTTAGTTTGGGGAACCAATAATTGGGAACTCATTTTATCTCAATTGATGTGCACACTTCTGTCTCATAAACTACTAATGATTATGCATGATTACGCACACACACACGCACACAAATACACACATACTATTACAATGACAACTGAGAGATAACAAAATTTTGGCTTACTGGGTAATAGAGTAGGGTTCAACTAAGAAGTAACAGGCATAGATAGCATCCTGTTAAGCCTACATCAAAAAGCGAACACATTTCCTGGAACATGAAATAATACTGTTCTACCAGTATGTGAAAGTGTGATATGCAGAGCAAAGAATTTTACACAGACACAAGCTGAAGGTCAACAAAGTAAATAATGTACTTATTGTCACGCTTTCATAGAAGTTGAGAGACATCATTCTACTCTAAGTGTTGACTGTATTGCAATTATGTCTGATTTGTTTGACTTTGTTTATAAGTGCTTTGATGAGGATTGCATTGAATCTATAAATCAATTTGGGAAGAACTAATATCTTGATAATACTGAGCATTCCTCTTCATAAATGTGGATTATCTCTCCATTTATTTAGTTCTTTGATTTTATTCATCAGAGTTTTGTAGGTTTTTTCCTACAGATCTTGTACATGTTTTGACAAATTTATACCTAAGTATTTCAGTTTTTCTTTTTTCTTAAACTTTTTAAAGTTTATTTAATAAATAAATAAATAAATAAATAAACGTATTTATTTATAAACTTATAATTTATAAATATAAATTTATTTATAAACATAATTTATAAATAGAAATTTATTTATAAACTTATAATTTATAAATAGAAATTTATTTATAAATTATAAGTTTATTTATTTATTTATTTTGAGAAATAGCACAAGTGGGGGAGGAACAGAGAGAGGAGACAGAGAGTGAATCTCAAGCAGGCTTCACACTGTCAGCACAGAGCCCCAAGTGGAGCTTGAACTCACGAATGATGAGATCATGACCTGAGCGGAAATCAAGAGTAGGCTGCTTAACGAACTGAGCCACCTAGGCACTCCTCAATTTTTTCTATGTTAACATAAATAATATTGAGTTTTTAATTTTTAATTCTCCTTGTTCATTGTTGGTAGACAGGAACATGATTGACTTGTATATTAACCTGGTATTCTGTCCTTGCTATAATCACTTATTAGTTCCAGAAGTTATTTTTAATTGATTCTTTCAGATTTTATACATAGATGATCATGTTATCTGCAAACAAAGGCAGTTTTATGTCTTCCTTTCAAATCTGCATACCTTTTATTTCCTAGTCTTCTCTTACTGCATTAGCTAGAACTTCCAGTAGAATATTGAAATGGAGTGGTCAGAGGGAGACATCCTTGCCTTGTTCCAGCCTTTGAGTTTCTCTTCATTTAGTATCATACTAACTGCAAGTTTTTGGAGATACTCTTTATCAAGTTGAGGAAGTTACCTGATTATGAGTACTTTAATCTTTTCAAGTGTACACATTAAAGTGTTTGCTACCAAGATGCATTTTTGAACACGAGGTGTTGATCTAGTCCAAAATCTTTAATCTTGTTATCAGAACATTGAGGTCCTGAGTGTTTGGGACCTGTCTGAGAACAAAGAGGGGAGCCAAAACTAAAACCCAGAACTTTCCACAAAGTTATTTCTGTTCTTTCATGTGACCACTCTCTATGATATGGTAACCAATCAACATGTATATAGTCGGTACCTACGATGTATCCAGAACTATTCTCTGTGTAGTTCTAAAAACTAATTCTCTGACTATATGGAATAACTGAATACAGCAAAGTTAGAAGTTAATTTCCATTTGTTGGCTTGAATTCACTTGATTCATGGAGGCTGGGCTGCCTTAAAATGATTCTAGGTCATTTTAGAAACCCAAAACAGAGGCATGGATAAATTCTCACCATTAAAATTGTTTTTCTTCCAAGAATGCAGCTATAATGGTTCTTGCTGACTTTTTAGTTGGAGTTTCAAATTATATTTTTGGTACATTTCAGAGATATTCACTGAAATTATTTCTTGCAACAGCAGTTCACAGAAATTTGCTCATATCCCTCACCTATGAAATTCATGCTGCCAGCTTGTGGGATTGCTCAACAGGCAGCCTACTATACAGGCCATATATATATATACATACACACACACACACACACACACACACACATATATATATAAAGAATAATTACATCCTTGTTAAACTTTAATACAGGGTTAATTTTTAATTTTTTTGTATGTGTATGTTAACATCCCTTTAGGCAGAGATATAGCGCTGTAAAGAAAGGAACGGGGTGAAAGGATTGGATCTTTTAACAGTTTGGCAAGGGTATAGGCCTAGATGGTTTTGGTCAAAATAGTATATGGTGGCATGGACCTTGTGGATTTTGCCTTTCCCCACCCTATGATCTACATTAAACCCTGGTTATTATATTTGTGAATATGCTATTTTACATGGCAAAAGAGACTTTACTAATGGAATTAATGTTGGCAATCAGACAACTTTAAGAAAGGGAGATGTTCCTGGATTATTCACGTAGGCTCAGTAATACATGGGCCTTAACGAGGGCAAGAAGTTGGAACAACGCAACAGAGGAGATAACGCAAGAAGTGATGCATCAGAGAAGAGAAGGAAGAGAAGACTCGGAGTGATTTGAAATGTGAAGGGACATTATCTCCTATCGCTAGGTCTGAAGGGTTCCATGAGCCTGGGAATGTGGGTGCCTCTAGAAACTAGGAGGCTCTCTACTGATATCCACCTAGGAAACAGGGACCTGAGTCCTACAACCACATGGAACTGAATTCTGGCAATAAACTGAAATAAGCCTGGAACAAGAGTCTCCCTTAGAGACTTCAGAAGGAAATGAAATTCTCTGCTGACACCTTTATTTCAGCCCAATGAAGTCCAGAACAGAGAACCAGATGAGCCATACTGTGCCCAGACTCGTGACATACACAACTATAAGATGCTAAGTTTGTGTCGCCATAAGCCATTCGATTTGTGGTGATTTGTTAAAGCAAAAATAGAAAATTAATACAAACCTCATTACTTTCTTTTTAGAATCTAAACATTCAAATGTTAGGGAAACTTTATCAAACTATAGTCCACAGGTCAAATGCAGGACACTGCGTTTTTGTACAGCCTGAGAGGTAAGAATAATGTTACATTTTTAAAAATATTTTGTAGAACATTAAATTACATGAAATTCAAATTTAAATATCTATAAATGAAGTTTTATTAAAGCAGAGTCACTTTAATTTATGTGTAGTCTATGCCTATTTTCTTGATACAATGGAAGAGTTAAGAAGATGTCACAGACACCAACCACATGGCCCCCAAAGTCTAAAATTCCATGAAAGAGGTTTGTTGTAATTATCTGCCATTTCCCCCATTCTTACTTATGAATGCCTGGAGTTTCATGGAGGAAAGTGTATATAATGGGATACAAATCCACCTGTATCTGTAGCCCTCAGAGGCTTTGCCCACTGTGGCCTACATGTGGAATTTAGAAACTTGATAAAACATTCTTAGTTGAATTCTTCTTACTGCTTTATATGGAAGCCACACTGCCTGTGTCAGGTGAGCAGATTTTTGGATTGTGTTTTTTCCTATAGGTTCTGTCTCTTTCCAGATCTGGGTTGAAATGATTGCCCTCTGACTTCAGCCTTATGTTGCAATCAAGAAAAAACATTTGTTTATAGTTTTTAAATTTACATCTTTGAGCTGAAACCAGATCCATCTTTTAAGTTGCACATATTATGAAGGATAGTTTTAGCTGAACCAAACTTTAGTAGTACTACAGATGTGAAAAGCACTTTTTATCTCTTTTCAAACTAAATAATCATGATGAGAAGAATACTGTCCACAATATGTACTGTGTCAGTGTATGTGCCAGTTATTCAACATAATTAGAAAATGACTGGCTCTGAAGTTTAAAATAAAATCCTCAAATTCTAGAATCTTTAATTTTGAAGAATTTGCATGGGAGGAGTTTGAAGGTATGTAGATTATCAGAAGGTGAGTATAGCTGTCAAAATTCATTAGAAATATTACCAACAGCTAAACCTTACATAACAAGTATTTATTTTTAAATTCAGTAGAGAAAGAAAATGTTTGGAAATAGTGCTGTTACCAAGTAGAAGGGGAGGAGAATTGGGGAATAAGTGGAAATAATAGTTTTGGCCACATTTGTATATGATAATAACTCTTAAGAACTCTTCCCCAAAGCATTTGAGTGAGAATTCTGTGTTTTTATGTTCAGAGAAAGCACACATATATGGGGTTTTGAAGATATTGAACTTGAAGAATCTCCAGGTGATGATAAATTTCCACAAGCTTATCAATAATGTTATTAAGAGCTAGTGTTACCACAGAAACAGCTGAGGAATATGTACTCTTATTGTGCTCACATATGCTTTCCAATTATTGTCATCAATCATCCTTCTGTTGGACTGGAGACATGATAAAACATGGATTTCAAGAAATGAGGGCTGTGTCTGTGCTTGAGAAAGGAAAATTTTTCAGAGTAAGATCTAATGGATTTATCAGGGAAGAAAGACAGCCTCAAAAGAGAGAGCTCAAGGTCATATTATTTGGGCATAAATTGTACTCAGTTTGGCATAGACCAGAACTTATAGGTCCAGTCTCTTGATATTTATTAGGATGCCCTGATGGGAATATGGGTGAGTAGGGAAAAGGAGAAGAGTTCCTACTAACTAAATTCACAAGGATTTACAGTATAAACTAGAATGCCAGTTTATTCATTAATAATGAGAAATGAAAATACAGTATGGGCTGGTCAATGTATTACTTCTCTGTAAGAAAATCTTCACTGTTGCCAATAATCATAATCATAATCATAATTCTCACTAATTTATCAAAGCTTTGTGAATAACTAACTGTGCATTAATTCCCTGAAATAGTTGTAAAAGAGAATGTCAACAGTCAACAACTGCACCGATGACATCAACATAAATCAGGCTCTGGAGTTAAGTTAAATAAAGGATCATCTGATCGTTTGAAATTCATAATTCACATTTAACAGTCTATTATACTGCAGAGGTTGGTAATGGGACTCAGTGTATCAGGTCAGCACCTTTAGATGGACAATTTAGTTCCAAATCAGGATCTTGGTTACCAGCAATCTCAGGCAAATGAGCCACAGGCTCATTGCGTTTCACCTCATCATTCAAGACAGATTTTCAATGGACTTGGTTTTAGTACGTAATTGCTTCCTTAGAAACATTCTACTCTATCAGTTTCTAGTTGAACAATTTGTCTACTTGAACTTATTTTTTTCTTTCCAATTCCAAGCTTAAATCTATTATATAAAGTTAATTATGAATCAAATGATAAATCTTTCCCTAAACTTTATTATAAACTACAGATATGGTATTTTACTGAGCAGAGAGCAACATAACATATTTTAATGCATTAACTTCTTATTCCTCAACATTAGGTATGAAGAGAAAATGTGATTTCAGTTGTCACCAGGATATCACAAATCGAATCAATCAACCGACTTGATATGAGTTATTTAATAGCATTAGGTAAAAATAAAATGGTTGGAGGCAACATGCTGGGTTAGTGAGGAGAACATAAAATTCCTGTCCTCAAACATCATGTAATCTACATTTATTCTGTTAATTTATAAGACTAAAAATGTAATATAGTATCCTTCTTTAAAAATTGAATGTCATGTCCCTAAATATAGTAAATTACAAACATTTTAACACTCTACAGTTTATATGTCTTGTGGAATAGGTTGCAGGTCATGAAGCAGGTAGAACTAATCAGTCCTTGAAAAAGAGTTCAGACTCTTCCAGAAGCATGTTTCGGGGGGTTTTGACAATTACCTAAAGCGTTATTTCTCTTTACTCCACTTTCTCTGACACTCATTTCCCTCACTTATTTCTTCTTGTTATTTATTTATTTTTTCTTTAAACAGACCATTGAGGAAAATAGGGAGGAACGTTGACAGTTTTGGAAAGAATGTTTCATTTCCTTCCCTAGAGATAAAGCAATGATCCTAGGTGTGGAGGTTGCTTTCGGGCAAACAGGCTTGAGCAATGGAATGTAGAAAAGGCCCATCAGGCGACCCACCTCAAGATACAGGCCCTCACTGACCAGTGGGCTACTTACAACCAGGCACAGTTACCACAAAGGGGAGAATTCTATATGTCACCATATCTCTTCAGCCTCCCCTTTTAAAAACAGCCCTGCCCACTAACCTCATTGCAGACAGCCTCTCCTCTGCTATCCTGCCTGCTGCCCCCTTGCTGTGTATTCAATAAACTTCTTTCTCCTTTGTTTTGCCTCAGGTGAATTCTTTCACCTCCCACACCACAGGCATCCACCTGATTGTTGTCCCACATCTGGCCAGCCCCCATCCAATTGAGCTACTCTCCATTTAGACACCACATTAGCCTGGAGCTAGAGGTGGGATTATTTCAAAACTATAATCCTGTAACAGTTATGTTCCTATAATCTCCACATACATCATGGGATTTTACTAGGGCTAATTTATCTAAAGAATAAATTGGGCAAAAGGATGGAGTCATTATGCTTTTAATATCAAAAGTCATAATGATGACATAAATGACAGTTTAGGGTCAGAGTATGGGAAAATCCGGACTGAGCCTAATATTAGTGGAAACCAGGAAGAAGTAGTAATTATAGATAGATATATTAGGATATTGCTGTTTTTTGGTTTTTCTTTTCTTTCTATGCTTTAGAAGCTCTCTGTTCTCCAAAATATTTTTTTTCCTCCATAGGATTAAGTGTGTATTTAAGAAGGGCATCTGGAAGATTCCATGTTTAATTTTGTAAAACAATGTAGTTGAAGATATATGAAGTAAAAATGTGAATTAAGTAGTATACAGTACACAGGGCCAGTTCTATTTTACCCTACAGATTTGCTTTTGCAACAATCTATAAATGCCCTTTTTCTTTCTATGCCTCATTTTAATGAAGCACCATAACCAAAGTAGCATAAACATTTAAAAAATGCTAAGGGTACAATTCTGTATTTTCAGCTTTAAATGATTCCTTTAATCAGAGGATGAACATTGTTCTAAGGAAAAGATCTTTTACTGTTCATGTGTTCAATTCCTTAATTTTATGCTTCCTAAAGCAATCATTCTTCTATGAAGTACGTTTCTTCCTGTAGGGCTCCAAAGCTAATAAATTGGTCCAATTAATCAGCTTTACAATTCATGACACAAAAAGGAAGCAAATTCACAAGTCCATATAACCTCTAGCACTAACAAAGCATGTTTAACTGAAACCTGAATAAAGTGATTCACTGGCTAAAATTCTATGATATTTGCATAATCAGGCTGTTAATTTAGAAAAAAAAAAACAATATCTATGATGAATGCAAAGAGAATTATCAACTTCATGTATTACATATAATTTTATCCTTTTTGAAATAAAACATGCAGAACTAAAATAAAATTTAAGAAATACCAACTACATGCATGCCTTGATTATCTTGATATGCCTCACTTTTGACTATGCCCCTCTTGAACATGATAAATAGTGCATTTTTACACTGATTCTCTCAATATGGTTAGTTTTTAACATTACTTATAATCATTATTAATGGTAGTTTTGAGGTCAATGGTTAATTTATTTTTTATTTTATGATTTGGTACCTGACAAAATTAAGTGTTATTGGGACTTATTTGATCTTTTTTAACTATATGGAGGTAGAAGTTCAAATATCTCTCTTTGTTCCCCATCAAACCCAAGGCCAACCAATGTAGAGGTATTACATCCAGTAACCTCACCCCTTCCTTACCTGTTCATTGATTTAACTGACTGCCTTTGCTTCTCTTCCTAATGACATTAAAGTCCAAGGAGTCAAGTACCACATCTGCTTTTAGCACCTCTTCATACCAAGGTTAATATTACCTTGTTCAGTATCAGGAATCAATAGGCATAAAGTTTACAATGTTATATGAATTATGTACAAATTCCAATATTCATTTGCCAAAAGTTCATTGCTATGTCTTACTTTAGCATTATTTTCCACAAAATAAAGCAGAATAAGAATAATCTTTATAAAACTGGCCAAGAATGGAACATCAGTCATCATTAGGGAAATACAAATCAAAATTCCAATGAGATATCACCTCATACCAGTCATAATTGCTAAAATTAACAATACAAAAAACAACAGGTGTTGGGGAGGATGCAGAGAAAGTGGAACCCTCTGTCATTGTTGGTGGGAATGCAAACCAGTGCAGCCACTCTGGAAAACAGTATCGAGGTTCCTCAAAAAGTTAAAAATAGAACTACCTTACTATCCAGCAATCACAGTACTAGGTATTTACCCAAAGGATTTAAAAATACTAACTTGAAGAGATACATGCACCTCAATGTTTATAGCAGCATTATCTACAATAGCCAAATTATGGAATGAGTGCAAATTTCTATCAATTGATGAATGGATAAGAATATATATAAGGATATATATATATATATATATATATATATATATATATATATATATATATATCACATTACCTATCTATCTCTCAGCCATATAAAAGAATGAAATATTGTCATTTGCAATGACATGGATGGAGCTAGAGAGTATTATGTTAGGTGAAATAAAGCAGTCAGAGAAAGACAAATACAATATGATTTCACTCATATTGTATAATATAAGAAACAAAACAAATGAACATAAGGGCTTAAAAAAGAAAGCCAAACCAAGAAACAGACTCTTAACTATAGAGAACAAACTAATGATTATCAGAGGGGAGGTGGGTAGGAGGGATTAAGTAGACGGTAGGGATTAAGCAGGACACTTGTGATGAGCACTGGGTGATGTACGGAAGTACTGAATCACTAAATTGTGGAATTGAAATAAAAACTTAAAGAAAGAAAGGTAGGTGTTCACTTTTTAATATAGTTTATCAAAGACTATTTATATAAATCCATGTACAATTTGGACAACATAGAAGTGCACTTCTGTTATCAAAGTGTACAATGTTTTAGTCATATTACTAACAGGATATTTTAGCAGACTCCTAACAAAGATCTCTACTTTATCTTCATAATTTTAGTGACTTTCAAAATATTCTGGGTAAAGGAGCTATGATTGATTGTCATCTTTCTGAGGTTTAAAATGAAACTTTAACAGATTATATTTTTCTTTTGTTGCTGAAGCCTTTGTGAAATTTTAATATACTTAGTAACTTTTCTCTCTCCTCTGACTGCAGATTGTACATTCTTTGAAGGAAACCTACAAAGGAAGTCCAGGTTAGTTTTAGATTTCAACAGATTCAGAGTATACTCTGAAACAGTGTAGGTAATACTAAATTAGACATAGTCTACATGTAGCAAGACTGAGATTCAAATCTCTCTGTCTATTGGGGTTTCATAAAGTCAAAGCAGAGAATGAAAAACGCAAACTTTCCAAATAAAATCTGTAAATACACTTCATAATAGGGGAACAAGTCTTCATTTCCTTTTTTTAAAAAAATTTTTCACAGTTATTTATTGTTGATAGAGTGTGAGCAGGGGAGGGGCAGAAAGAGAAGGAGACACAGAATCTGAAGCAGTCTCCAGGTTCTGAGCTGTCAGCATGGAGCCTGACGCAGGGCTTGAACACAGGAACCTCGAGATCCTGACCCAGCCAAAGTCAGATACTCAACCGACTGAGCCACCCAGGTGCCCCAACAAGAGTTCACTTTCAATGGGGGAGGACAAGATGGACTATAATGGCCTAAGACAGAAAACTCAATGAAAAAGCATTGTTGAATCACATATGCATAAAACACCTAAAATATGCAAGCACTGCTTTAGGTTCTGGGAGAAAACAGTGAAAAAAAGAAATATTGTCCTCATGGAGATTGCGAGTTAATGCACTTCAAAATCCTTTTGTTGAAATCAAGGGTAATTTCACAGCCTTAATAAAAGGATTGAGACTCAGAAAATGCACCTAGTTGATTATCAGTTCCTGCCTTTAATTATTATTTCCAGTTCTTCCCATACTTTTGATTTTGACAGCATGACTGACATTACATATGTTTATGTTAGTCACCAAATTCTAATTTCAGTCACAAGGAAAACAGTTTTCTTTGTTTACTAATGCAAAGTGGAAGTAGATGTACAATAATGTTGAGAGAACTCAAAATAATTTCTTTCTTAAAAACTTGTAAGAAAGACTTGTGTATTGCTTAAGCATATTATATGAAACATAAAACACACTGGATGAATCATCAATAGCCCACCTAGTGTATCACAGTAGACTAGCAAATTGATAAATATGGATAAGCTTTTTATACTTTTATTAAATATTTACTATGCATTTTTAACTATTACTTATATATGCACATATACCTAACAATGTTAAAATTGGAGGCATTTTGGAAGGTAAGTATAATATAAATGAGAGTAAAAACATCCTCATTTTGCTTACTGAAAGAAAAAAATGGAGACCTAGGGAAGATGAGTCACATGCTCAAGGTCACAAAGCTAGTTACTATAGGACCTAGAAAAGCACTCAGTTATCTCAACTTATAGTGCAATGATCTCTTTCCCCCACTTTTGCCTTAGGATTTAACTGTGTGTGCCATGATGTTGTTTGATCGTATGAATTTCCCCTCAAAGGTATTTATTAAAATAAAAATATGCCTGGCATACAGCAGTAAACACCTCCAGTGCAGAATTTAGACTTTAATGTGCAAATGCCCAAGTTCTAAAAGCCTTCCTCATTTTTTCTTCAGAGTAAAGCCAGTGGCATATGACATCTAGGCACAATGTATGTGAGCACAAAGTAGATAACTTAGAAGAGTTTCTTTTCACTGGCACTGAAGTTCAGACTTATGTTTTTAAAAAATGAAATCAAATGACCACCACAAAACAAAAAAAACAGAAAACTTGCATTCTACTTGAAGTGATAAAGAAATGTGAAGTAGTCTTGAAAAAGAATGCTAACACTACTTCTGAAGGTGACTTCTGCAAAAAGCTTTCCTTAAGAGCAGCACACGTGCATTCCCTGAACCAGAAGACAGCACGATGGAAACCATTACCCACATTCCATTGCATTTCTCTGGAAGCTGCAGCTGGTTCACTAAATCAGTCTACTCTTCCATACAAAGGAAAGTGGTACTTAGACTGAGATACCACAGCTAGTACCTAGCAGAAACAAAGTTTCTCACGTTTCTTTTAGTCTCTTTAGCTAATCATGTTCTCTCAAGGTGAGTCACCAGTGTTCATTTCTTATTTTGTTTAAATATGAATGAACACTGTCATGTGTTTCTTAAAGATTTGAAAATGTCTATATTTTAGACAATGTGGGTATTGTGAGTTAAAAAAATCATTTCTTCAAGAATCTTAACAAAATCCTACTATGCCACTTCATTTGGAGACCTGAGTGTTGGGTAAAGGGCAACTGCTGAGGGAAACAAAAGTGCTGTTGTTGTTGTTGTTGTTTTGGTTTTAAACAAAAACCATTCTCATTAATGAGAAAAAATATATAATATTGAGTTCAAGACCTTGCTTGTTATGCCATTGGGTCAAGGGTTGGGCATACACATGACTGAAGTAGCAAGCAGGATGTACATAAATAAAGACACGTAGGGTCACAGAAGGAGAAAATGGTGTCTGATATGATTCAGTCTTGGTTTCTCATCACTCAGCAGCATGCTGGGGCATTGCAGGGCACCCTCTGGCATATGCACCTTCAGCACCATGTGGTACAACTTCCTCAGAAAGTTCTCATCACTCTCATTCTCCTCAATGGCCCTTTGGGCACCTCCAGCAGATGCAAGGTATCAGTCACTTCTAGAAGTGCTGCCCACTACAATTTGGGTATCATACACACCATGAAGCCTAGGTTGAACTCCACAGGGTTGATGGGGACATTGGTGGCCTGGAGGAACAGGGAGAAACCATGCCACACCATAAGATCTTAGCAGGTTATTTTACTTTGTTTTTCTGTTTTGTTTGGTTTGTTTTACTTACTTTTTTTGAAGTGTTAACTATCCTTTGTTTTTTGAACTTCTATTCTATTCTATTCTATTCCATTCCATTCCATTCCATTCCATTCCATCCTATTCTATTTTGAGAGAGAGGTGCAGAGAGGGATAGAAGGAGAGAGAGAATCTCAGCTAGGTTCCATACTCAGTGTGGAGCCCAAAGCAGAGCTCCATCCCACGACCTTGGAATCATGACCTGAGCTGAAATCAAGAGTCAGATGTTCAACTGACTGAGCCACCCAGGTGCCCAGAATGAACTTTAAGTTTTTATTTTAATCCCAGTGAGTTAACATATAGTGTTGTATTAGTTTTGGTGTACAATATAGTGATTCTACAATTCCATACAACACCCAGTGCTCATAATAACAAGTGCAGTCTTTAATTCCCATCATCTGTTTCACCCACCCTCCACCACACTCCCTTCTGACAACCATCAGTTTGTTTCCTATAGTTAAGACTCTGTTTCTCGGTTCATCTCTCTCATTTTTATCCTTTGTTCGTGTGTTTTTTTCTTAAATTCCACATGAGTGAAATTCACATGAGTGAAATCATTTGGTATTTATTTTTCTCTGACTTATTTCTCTTAGCATAATACTCTCTAGCTCCACCCATGTCATTGCACATGGCACGATTTCATCCTTTTCATGGCTGAATAATATTCCCCCTCTCTGCATATACCAACTCTTCTTTATCCATTCATCTATCACTGGACACTTGGGGTTCTTCCATAGTTTGGCTATTATATAAATGATGCTGTTATACACATAGGGGTGCATGCATCCCTTTGAATTAATATTTTTGTATTTTTGAAGTAAATACCCAGTAGCATGATTGCTCGATTGTAGGGTAATTCTATCTTTAACTTTTTGAGGAACCTCCATACTGTTTTCCACAGTGGCTGCATCAGTTTGCATTTCCACCAACAATGCACGAGGCTTCCTTTCTCTCCACATCCTCACCAACACATGTTGTTTCTTGCATTTTTTAGTCACTTAAACAGGTATGAGGTTATATTGCACTGCAGGTTTGATTTGCATTTCCTTGATAACTTATGATGAGCATTTTTTCATGTGTTTGTTGGCCATCTGTATGTCTTCTTTGAAGAAATGTCTGTTCATGTCTTCTGCCCATTTTTAATTGGATTACTTATTTTTTGGGTGTTGAGTTTTTTAGGTCCTTTATATATTTTGGATAGTCTTTATTGGATATATAATTTGCAGATATCTTCCCTGATTTAGAAGGTTGCCTTTTAGTTTTGTTGATTGTTTCCTTTGCTGTGCAGAAAGTTTTTATTTTGATTTAGTTCCAATAGTTTATTTTTGCTTTTGTTTCTCTTGCTTCAGGGGAACTATCTAGAAAAATGTTGCAATGGCCAATATCAGAGAAATTACTGCCTGTGCTCTCTACTATGATGTTTATGGTTTCAGGCCTCACATTTAGGTCTTTAAAACATTTTGGGGGTGCCTAGGTGGCTCAGTCGGTTGAATGTCCGACTTCAGCTCGGGTCATGATCTCACAGTCTGTGAGTTCGGGCCCCGCGTCGGGCTCTGTGCTGACAGCTCAGAGCCTGGGGCCTGCCTCAGATTCTGTGTCTCCCTCTCTCTCTGACCCTCCCCCGTTCATGCTCTGTCTCTCTCTGTCTCAAAAATAAATAAACGTTAAAAAAAAATTAAAAAAAAAACATTTTGAATTTATTTTGTATATGGTGTAAGAAAGTGGTCCAGTTTAATTCTTATCATGTTGCTGTCCAGTTTTCCCAACACCATTTGTTGAAGAGACTGTCTTTTTTCCACTAGATATTCTTTCCTGCTTTGTCACATATTAATTGATCATATAATTGTGAATTTATCTCAGGGCTTTTTCCTCCTGTTCCATTGATCTGCTTGTCTATTTTTGCTCCAGTACCATACTGTTTTGATTACTACAGCTTTATAATATAACTTGAAGTCTAGAATTGTGATGTTTTCAGCTTTGCTTTGCTTTTTCAAGATTGAGATATTTCTTGGTCCCATACAAATTTTAGGATTGTTTGTTCTAGTTCTGTGAAGTATGCTATTGGCATTTTGATGGGGATTGCATTGAATATGTAGATTGCCTTGGGTAGTATAGAAATGTTAACAGTATTTGTTCTTCCAACCCATGAGCACGGAAGGTCTTTCCATTTCTTTGTGTCGTCCTCCATTTCTTTCAACAGTGTTTTATCATTTTCAGAACACAGGTATTTCACCTTTTCCGTTAGGTTTATTCCTAGGTATGTTATTTTTTTGGTGCAATTGTAAGTGGAATTGGTTTTCCTAATTTCTTTTTTTCCTGCTTCATTGTTGGTACATAGAAATTCAGCAGATTTCTGTGCATTGATTTTGCATCCTGTGACTTTACTGAATTTATCAGTTCTAGCAGCTTTTCAGTGGTGTCTATCAGGTTTTCTATGTATAGTACCATATCATCTGCAAATAGTGAAAGTTCTACTTCTTCCTTACCAATCTGGATGGCTTTTATTTCTTATAGTTGTCTGATTTCTGTGGCTAGGACTTCCAGTACTATGTTGAATAAAAGTAGTGAGAACAGACATCCTGTCTTGTTTCTGACCTTAGGGGAAAAGTGCTGTTTTTCCCCATTTTAGCTGTGGGTTTTTCATATATGGCCTCTATTATGTTGAGGTCTGTTCCCTCTAAGCCTACTTTGTTGAGGGTTGTTATCATGAATGGATGCTATACCTTGTCAAATACTTTTTATGCATCTATTGAAATGATCATATGGTTCTTATCCTTGCTCTTATTGATGTTTTGTAAATGTTGACCCACCTCTGCAACCCACAAATAAATTCCACTTGATTGTGGTGTATGAATTTTTTAATGTATTGTTGGATTCAGGTCAGTTTGCCAGTATTTTGATGAGAATTTTTGCATCTATATTCATCAGAAATATCACCCTGAAGTTTTTTTGGTTTGTTTTGTTTTGTTTTGTTTTGTTTTTTGGTGGTGCTAGCCTTATCTCATTTTGTTATCAGGGTAACGTTTCTATATTTTAGAATAGTTTGAAAAGAATAGGTATTAATTCTTCTTTAAATGTTTGATAGAATTTGCCTGTTAAGGCATTTGGTCCTGGACTTTTGTTGGAAGTTTTTAAATTACTGATTCAATTTCTTTGCTGGTAATTGGTCTGTTAAATTTTTCTATTTCTTTCTGTTTCAGTTTTGGTAGGTTATATGTTTCTAGAGATTTATCCATTTCTTCTAGGCTATCCTATTTGTTGGCATATAGTTTTTCATAACAATCTCTTACAATTGTTTGTATTTATGTTGTGTTGGTTATTTCTCCTCTCTCATTTGTGATTTTATTTATTTGAGTCCTTTCTTTTTTTTTTTTTTCTTAAGTCTGGCCAGAGGTTTATCAATTTCATTGATTTTTTTTTTCAAAGAACAGCTCCTCACTTCATTGATCTATTCTATTGTTTTTTGGTTTTGTGGTTTTTTGGGGTTTTTTTGGTTTCTATATCATTTATATATACTTTTTAAAAAATGTTTATTTATTTTGAGAGAGAGAGAGAGAGTTTGTGTCTGTGGGAGTGAGGGAGGGTCAGAGAGAGAGGAAAAGAGAAAATCTGAAGCAGGCTCCCTGTTGTCAGTGCAGAGCCTGACCCAGGGGTCTATCCCATGACCAGGAGATAATGACCTGAGCCGAAGTCAAGAGTTGGATGCTTAACCAACTGAGCCACCAAGGCATCCCTATTATTTATTTCTGCTGTAATCTTTATTACTTCCTTCCTTCTGCTGGTTTTAGTTTTTGTTTGTTGTTTTTCTAGCTCCTTTAGGTGTAAGGTTATGAGGCCTGTATAGCTATAAACTTCCCTCTTAGAATCACTTTTGCTGCATTCCAATGGTTTTCAACCATTGTGTTCTCATTTTCATTTGTTGCCATGTACGTTTTAATTTCTTCTTTTATTTCCCAGTTAACTCATTGTTTGCTAGCATCTTATTTAATTACCATGTATTTGTGGTCTTTCCAGATTTTTTCTGGTGACTGACTTCTAATTTCATAGTGTTGTGATCAGAAAAGATGCATGGTATGACTTTGATCTTGAATTTGTTGAAGCTTGTTTTGTGGCCTAATATGTGGTGTATTCTGGAGAATATTCCATGTGCACTTAAAATGAATGTTCTAAATATATCTGATGAGTCCATCTGGTCCAGTGTGTCATTCAAAGCCATTGTTTCCTTGTTTATTTTCTGTTTAGATGATCTGTCTATTGATGTAAATGGGGGGTTAAAGTCCCCTACTGTTATTGTATTACTATTGGTTAGTTCTTTTATGTTTATTATTAACTGTTTTATATATTTAGGTGCTCTCATGTTGGGTGCATAAGTACTTACAACTATTATATCTTTTTGTTGGATTGTCCTCTTTATTATTACATAGTGTCCTTCATTGTCTCTTGTCACAGTCTTTGTTTTAAAATCTATTTTCTCTAAGTTTGGTACTCCAGCTTTCTTTTGACATCCATGCATGGTAAATGTTCTCCATCCCCTCAGTTTCAATCTGCAGGTGCTTTTAGGTCTATAGCGATCCTCTTGTAAGCAGCATATGATGGGTCTTGTTTTCTTTTTTTTTCTTTCTTCTCCTCCTCCTCCTCCCCCTCCCCCTTCCCCTCCTCCTCCTCCTCCTCCTCCTCCTCCTCCTCCTCCTCCTCCTTTTTTTAATATTCATTCTGTCACCCATTGTCTTGATTGGAGCATTTTTTTTTTTTTTTTTTTTTTTTTTTTTTTTTTTTTTAATTTATTTATTTATTTTTTTTTATTTTTTAATATATGAAATTTACTGTCAAATTGGTTTCCATACAACACCCAGTGCTCATCCCAAAAGGTGCCCTCCTCAATACCCATCACCCACCCTGCCCTCCCTCCCACCCCCCATCAACCCTCAGTTTGTTCTCAGTTTTTAACAGTCTCTTATGCTTTGGCTCTCTCCCACTCTACCCTCTTTTTTTTTTTTTTTTTTTCCTTCCCCTCCCCCATGGGTTTCTGTTATGTTTCTCAGGATCCACATAAGAGTGAAACCATATGGTATCTGTCTTTCTCTGTATGGCTTATTTCACTTAGCATCACACTCTCCAGTTCCATCCATGTTGCTACAAAAGGCCATATTTCATTTTTTCTCATTGCCACGTAGTATTCCATTGTGTATATAAACCACAATTTCTTTATCCATTCATCAGTTGATGGACATTTAGGCTCTTTCCATAATTTGGCTATTGTTGAGAGTGCCGCTATAAACATTGGGGTACAGGTGCCCCTATGCATCAGTACTCCTGTATCCCTTGGGTAAATTCCTAGCAATGCTATTGCTGGGTCATAGGGTAGGTCTATTTTTAATTTTCTGAGGAACCTCCACACTGCTTTCCAGAGCGGCTGCACCAATTTGCATTCCCACCAACAGTGCAAGAGGGTTCCTGTTTCTCCACATCCTCTCCAGCATCTATAGTCTCCTGATTTCTTCATTTTGGCCACTCTGACTGGCGTGAGGTGGTATCTGAGTGTGGTTTTGATTTGTATTTCCCTGATAAGGAGCGACGTTGAACATCTTTTCATGTGCCTGTTGGCCATCCGGATGTCTTCTTTAGAGAAGTGTCTATTCATGTTTTCTGCCCATTTCTTCACTGGGTTATTTGTTTTTCGGGTGTGGAGTTTGATGAGCTCTTTATAGATTTTGGATACTAGCCCCTTGTCCGATGTGTCATTTGCAAATATCTTTTCCCATTCCGTTGGTTGCCTTTTAGTTTTGTTGGTTGTTTCCTTTGCTGTGCAGAAGCTTTTTATCTTCATAAGGTCCCAGTAATTCACTTTTGCTTTTAATTCCCTTGCCTTTGGGGATGTGCCGAGTAAGAGATTGCTACGGCTGAGGTCAGAGAGGTCTTTTCCTGCTTTCTCCTCTAAGGTTTTGATGGTTTCCTGTCTCACATTCAGGTCCTTTATCCATTTTGAGTTTATTTTTGTGAATGGTGTGAGAAAGTGGTCTAGTTTCAACCTTCTGCATGTTGCTGTCCAGTTCTCCCAGCACCATTTGTTAAAGAGACTGTCTTTTTTCCATTGGATGTTCTTTCCTGCTTTGTCAAAGATGAGTTGGCCATACGTTTGTGGGTCTAGTTCTGGGGTTTCTATTCTATTCCATTGGTCTATGTGTCTGTTTTTATGCCAATACCATGCTGTCTTGATGATGACAGCTTTGTAGTAGAGGCTAAAGTCTGGGATTGTGATGCCTCCTGCTTTGGTCTTCTTCTTCAAAATTACTTTGGCTATTCGGGGCCTTTTGTGGTTCCATATGAATTTTAGGATTGCTTGTTCTAGTTTCGAGAAGAATGCTGGTGCAATTTTGATTGGGATTGCATTGAATGTGTAGATAGCTTTGGGTAGTATTGACATTTTGACAATATTTATTCTTCCAATCCATGAGCAGGGAATGTCTTTCCATTTCTTTATATCTTCTTCAATTACCTGCATAAGCTTTCTATAATTTTCAGCATACAGATCTTTTACATCTTTGGTTAGATTTATTCCTAGGTATTTTATGCTTCTTGGTGCAATTGTGAATGGGATCAGTTTCTTCATTTGTCTTTCTGTTGCTTCATTGTTAGTGTATAAGAATGCAACTGATTTCTGCACATTGATTTTGTATCCTGCAACTTTGCTGAATTCATGTATCAGTTCTAGCAGACTTTTGGTGGAGTCTATCGGATTTTCCATGTATAATATCATGTCATCTGCAAAAAGTGAAAGCTTGACTTCATCTTTGCCAATTTTGATGCCTTTGATTTCCTTTTGTTGTCTGATTGCTGATGCTAGAACTTCCAGCACTATATTAAACAGCAGCGGTGAGAGTGGGCATCCCTGTCGTGTTCCTGATCTCAGGGAAAAAGCTCTCAGTTTTTCCCCGTTGAGGATGATGTTAGCTGTGGGCTTTTCATAAATGGCCTTTATGATCTTTAAGTATGTTCCTTCTATCCCGACTTTCTCAAGGGTTTTTATTAAGAAAGGGTGCTGGATTTTGTCAAAGGCCTTTTCTGCATCGATTGACAGGATCATATGGTTCTTCTCTTTTTTTTTGTTAATGTGATGTATCACGTTGATCGATTTGCGAATGTTGAACCAGCCCTGCATCCCAGGAATGAATCCCACTTGATCATGGTGAATAATTCTTTTTATATGCTGTTGGATTCGATTTGCTAGTATCTTATTAAGAATTTTTGCATCCATATTCATCAGGGATATTGGCCTGTAGTTCTCTTTTTTTACTGGGTCTCTGTCTGGTTTAGGAATCAAAGTAATACTGGCTTCATAGAATGAGTCTGGAAGTTTTCCTTCCCTTTCTATTTCTTGGAATAGCTTGAGAAGGATAGGTATTATCTCTGCTTTAAATGTCTGGTAGAACTCCCCTGGGAAGCCATCTGGTCCTGGACTCTTATTTGTTGGGAGATTTTTGATAACCGATTCAATTTCTTCGCTGGTTATGGGTCTGTTCAAGCTTTCTATTTCCTCCTGATTGAGTTTTGGAAGAGTGTGGGTGTTTAGAAATTTGTCCATTTCTTCCAGGTTGTCCAATTTGCTGGCATATAATTTTTCATAGTATTCCCTGATAATTGTTTGTATCTCTGAGGGATTGGTTGTAATCATTCCATTTTCATTCATGATTTTATCTATTTGGGTCATCTCCCTTTTCTTTTTGAGAAGCCTGGCTAGAGGTTTGTCAATTTTGTTTATTTTTTCAAAAAACCAACTCTTGGTTTCGTTGATCTGCTCTACAGTTTTTTTAGATTCTATATTGTTTATTTCTGCTCTGATCTTTATTATTTCTCTTCTTCTGCTGGGCTTAGGCTGCCTTTGCTGTTCTGCTTCTATTTCCTTTAGGTGTGCTGTTAGATTTTGTATTTGGGATTTTTCTTGTTTCTTGAGATAGGCCTGGATTGCAATGTATTTTCCTCTCAGGACTGCCTTCGCTGCATCCCAAAGCGTTTGGATTGTTGTATTTTCATTTTCGTTTGTTTCCATATATGTTTTAATTTCTTCTCTAATTGCCTGGTTGACCCACTCATTCGTTAGTAGGGTGTTCTTTAACCTCCATGCTTTTGGAGGTTTTCCAGACTTTTTCCTGTGGTTGATTTCAAGCTTCATAGCATTGTGGTCTGAAAGTATGCATGGTATAATTTCAATTCTTGTAAACTTATGAAGGGCTGTTTTGTGACCCAGTATATGATCTATCTTGGAGAATGTTCCATGTGCACTCGAGAAGAAAGTATATTCTGTTGCTTTGGGATGCAGAGTTCTAAATATATCTGTCAAGTCCATCTGATCCAATGTATCATTCAGGGCCCTTGTTTCTTTATTGACTGTGTGTCTAGATGATCTATCCATTTCTGTAAGTGGGGTGTTAAAGTCCCCTGCAATGACCACATTCTTATCAATAAGGTTGCTTATGTTTATGAGTAATTGTTTTATATATCTGGGGGCTCGGGTATTTGGCGCATAGACATTTATAATAGTTAGCTCTTCCTGGTGGATAGACCCTGTGATTATTATATAATGCCCTTCTTCATCTCTTGTTACAGCCTTTAATTTAAAGTCTAGTTTGTCTGATATAAGTATGGCTACTCCAGCTTTCTTTTGGCTTCCAGGAGCATGATAAATAGTTCTCCATCCCCTCACTCTCAATCTAAAGGTGTCCTCAGATCTAAAATGAGTCTCTTGTAGACAGCAAATAGATGGGTCTTGTTTTTTTATCCATTCTGATACCCTATGTCTTTTAGTTGGCGCATTTAATCCATTTACATTCAGTGTTATTATAGAAAGATATGGGTTTAGAGTCATTGTGATGTCTGTATGTTTTATGCTTGTAGTGATGTCTCTGGTACTTTGTCTCACAGGATCCCCCTTAGGATCTCTTGTAGGGCTGGTTTCGTGGTGACAAATTCCTTCAGTTTTTGTTTGTTTGGGAAGACCTTTATCTCTCCTTCTATTCTAAATGACAGACTTGCTGGATAAAGGATTCTCGGCTGCATATTGTTTCTGTTTAGCACACTGTAGATATCGTGCCAAGCCTTTCTGGCCTGCCAAGTTTCAAAGGAGAGATCAGTCACGAGTCTTATAGGTCTCCCTTTATATGTGAGGGCACGTTTATCCCTTGCTGCTTTCAGAATTTTCTCTTTATCCTTGTATTTTGCCAGTTTCACTATGATATGTCGTGCAGAAGATCGATTCAAGTTACGTCTGAAGGGAGTTCTCTGTGCCTCTTGGATTTCAATGCCTTTTTCCTTCCCCAGTTCAGGGAAGTTCTCAGCTATAATTTGTTCAAGTACCCCTTCAGCACCCTTCCCTCTCTCTTCCTCCTCTGGGATACCAATTATGCGTATATTATTTTTTTTTAGTGTATCACTTAGTTCTCTAATTTTCCCCTCATACTCCTGGATTTTTTTATCTCTCTTTCTTTCAGCTTCCTCTTTCTCCATAACTTTATCTTCTAGTTCACCTATTCTCTCCTCTGCCTCTTCAAGCCGAGCCATCGTGGATTCCATTTTGTTTTGCAATTCGTTTAAAGCGTTTTTCAACTCCTCGTGACTGTTCCTTAGTCCCTCGATCTTTGTGGCAAGAGATTCTCTGCTGTCCTGTATACTGTTTTCAAGCCCAGCGATTAATTTTATGACTATTATTCTAAATTCACTTTCTGTTATATTATTTAAATCCTTTTTGATCAGTTCATTAGCTGTTGTTATTTCCTGGAGATTCTTCTGAGGGGAATTCTTCCGTTTGGTCATTTTGGAGAGTCCCTGGCGTGGTGAGGACCTGCAGTGCACTTCCCCTGTGCTGTGGTGTATAACTGGAGTTAGTGGGCGGGGCCGCAGTCCGACCTGATGTCTGCCCCCAGCCCACTGCTGGGGCCACAGTCAGACTGGTGTGTGCCTTCTCTTCCCCTCTCCTAGGGGCGGGATTCACTGTGGGGTGGCGTGTCCCGTCTGGGCTACTTGCACACTGCCAGGCTTGTGTTGCTGGGGATCTGGCGTATTAGCTGGGGTGGGTAGGCAAGGTGCACGGGGGCTGGAGGGGCAGGCTTAGCTCGCTTCTCCTTAGGTGATCCACTTCAGGAGGAGCCCTGTGGCAGTGGGAGGGAGTCAGATCCGCTGCCGGAGGTTTGGCTCCGCAGAAGCACAGAGTTGGGTGTTTGCGCGGAGCGAGCAAGTTCCCTGGCAGGAACTGGTTCCCTTTGGGATTTTGGCTGGGGGATGGGCGGGGGAGATGGCGCTGGTGAGCGCCTTTGTTCCCCGCCAAGCTGAGCTCTGCCGTCCGGGGGCTCAGCAGCTCTCCCTCCCTTTGTCCTCCAGCCTTCCCGCTTTCCGAGCAGAGCTGTTAACTTCTGACCTCCCAGACGCTAAGTCGCGCTTGCTGTCGGAACACAGTCCGTCCGGCCCCTCCGCTTTTGCCAGCCAGACTCGGGGGCTCTGCTTGGCCGGCGAGCCGCCCCTCCGCCCCGGCTCCCTCCCGCCAGTCCGTGTAGCGCGCACCGCCTCGCCGCCCTTCCTACCCTCTTCCGTGGGCCTCTGGTCTGCGCTTGACTCCGGAGACTCACTTCTGCTAATCCTCTGGCGGTTTTCTGGGTTCTTTAGGCAGGTGTAGGTGGAATCTAAGTGATCGGCAGGACGCGCTGTGAGCCCCGCGTCCTCCTACGCCGCCATCTTCCGGAACCTCCCCTTGATTGGAGCATTTAATACATTTGCATCCAAAGTAATTATTGATAGATATACGTGTCATTTTATTAGCTGTTTTGTGGTTGTTTCTGAATATTTTCTCACATCCTTTCTTGCCTTTCTCTTTTTCATGGGTTGATAGTTTTCTTTTGTGATATATTTGGATTTCTTTCTCTTTATCCTTTGATTATTTATTAGTGTTTTTTTAAGTTTATTTATTTATTTTGAGACAGAGAGAGACAGCACGCAAGCAGGGGAAAGCCAGAGAGAGAGGGAGAGGGAGGGAATCCCACGCAGGCTCTGCACTGTCAGCGCAGTGCCCAATGCAGGACTTGAACTCATGAATCTTGAGATCATGACCTGAGCTAAAATCAAGAGTCAGACACTTAACCTACTGAGCCACTCAAACAGCCCTATTTGTTAGTGGTTTTTGACTTGTGGTTCTCATTAGGTTTGTATATAAAATCTTTTGCATATAGCAGGCTATATTAAGTTGATGGTCGTTTAAGTTTGAACTCATTCTTTACTCCTCTCCTCCTTATGTTTCAGGTACATGTTGTCATATTTTGCATCCTTTCATTTTGTGATTTCCTTGACTGATATTTTACAAAAATATTCATTTTTTTACTGCTTTTGTGTTTCCTATCTTCATACTACCACTTTTGGTCTTTCCTTTCCACTCAAAGAGCGCTCTTGAATATTTTTTGCAGGGGGTGTTTCATGGTCATGAACTCCTTTAGTTTTTGTTTTTCTGGGAAACTCTTTCTCTCGCCTTGTATTCTGAATAACAGTCCTGCTGGTAGAGTATTCTTGGTTGCAGATTTTTCCCATTCAACACTTTGAATAGGTCATTCCGCTCTCTCCTAGCTTGGAAATTTACTGTTGAAAAATCCCCTAAGAGTCTTATGGGGTTACCTCTTGTATGTAAATGTCTTCTTTTGTCTTTCTGTTTTAAATTTTTTTTCTTTATCACTATACTTTGCCATTTTAATTATACTACATCTTGGTTTGGATCTGCTTTTACTGATTTTGTTGGGGGTTCTCCGTTCTTCCTGGATCCGGATATGTGTTTCCTTCCCCAGATTAGAGAAGTTGTCAGCTATTAACTTTTCACATACATTTTCTTCCCCCCTTTCTCTCTCTCTTCTTCTGTTACTCTTATATGGCAAATGTTATTATGTTTGATGGAGTCACTGAGTTCCCTAAGTCTATTCTCATTTTGCATAATTCTTTTTTCTCTCTTTTATTCAGCTTGATTACTTTCCATTACTCCATCTTCTAGGTCATTAATTCATTTCTCTGCTTCTGCCAGCCTACAGTTCATTCCATCAAGCATGTTTTTAATATCGTATATTGCACTCTTGATCTCTGATTGGCTCTTTTTTTAATCTGTGTTAAGCATCTCATTGATGTCCTTCCCCCTTTTCTGAAATCCACTGAGTATCCTTATGCTTTAATAATACATCAGGCATGCTACATGTATCTATTTCACTTAGATCTCCGGCTGTGACCTCGTCCTGTTCTTTCATTTGGGACAAATTTCTCCTTGTTCTCATTCTAAGTCTCTGAGCCTGTTTCTATACATTAGGAAAGTCAGCTACATCTCCTGCTTTTGAGGATAAAGGCCTTGTGAAGAAAAGTTCTGATAGTGCCCCGAGGACTAGTATTGTCTGTTCCCCAGGGCCTGGCATTCAGGGAATGTCTCCAATGTGTGCTGTGTGGGCTCTGCTGTTTGTTTTGGCTGCTTTATCCTTTAGGCCAGTTGTCTGCAGAGGCTCTTTGTCTGTTATGGCAGCATTTGGTCTCTGGCCCAAATGTGGCACATTTCAACTAGGTGTGCTCTGGTCTTCTTGTGAAATGAGACCTATTGCCACTGGAACCAAGTCCTGCAAAACTCCTAGGTCAGGAAATGTGGTGTGGGCAGGGGATTGGTTAGGTTTTCTGAGGGTGGGGGCTCTCCATGCTGGGACTGAGGCAAGCTTGACTAGGGGACCGTCTACATGTGTGGGGGTGGGGCTTTATTGTAAGCAAGTTAGTGAGTGTAGGAACTGTGCTGTTTTTCTTGGTGGTCTTGTGTTTACCATGAGGGGAGGAGGTGGGAAATAACACCTGCCAGGTCCTTTGTTCCTTTTTTCCTGGAGGGGTCTCTCTGGGATATGCTCCAAGATAAGTGGATAGCCTCTCATTGTGTGCCCTAGGAGCTCTTCAGATTCCACACTGTATGTCCCTGGGCTGTTTGTCCTGCCTTCTCTCCAAGAGAAACTCCAGTGCCTCTGGGCTCTATCTGAGCCCAGCACCCTGACCTTTGAACTCCAGGCTTTAAACGCTGGTTTCAAGAACTCACAAAATTCAGCCCCTCTCACTTTCCAAGACAATTGCTATGGGGAATTATGTTCCCTGTGCACTTCCCTATGTGCTAATCTGTCTTTTGCCTTTCTATATGACTGTGGCTCCCTCCCCACTACTGGCCACCATCCATGTCTCTGCACTTCCTACCTTCTTTGATGTGGCCTTTTCTCTAACTTTAGTTGTGGAGTTTGTTTTGCCAGTCTTCATGTTGATTTCTGGGGTATTTAGTATGATTCGGGAGTTATGTAGTTGTGTTCATGAGATGAGGCAAGCCTAGAGTCCTTCTACTCCATGGCCATCTTTCCCTTTCTTGAACATCTTTTTTAAGTGTTTAATTGTCTTTTAAAGAAGTGTCTGGGAGAAGGACGAATGATTTCACATCAGCTACATTTAGCCTGTCATGAAATGATGTGGCCACTGATATGGTGGGCAACTGATCCATGGAAATGGGTAGATAGACTCATCTTCTTCCCGAAAAAGGCTAGATATACTTGGCATAAAGGACTGGCCAAAAAAAAGGCCCTTTGTATATGCTAGCACTCAGGGGAACAGATACAGAATGCACTATATACTATATTGTTGTTAATATAAAAACTATATTATATAATATATATACTACATCCTATATGTTATACTTATATACTATATATATACATGTATATATATGTGTGTATATATATATATATATATACACACATATATATATGATCAGTGTATTTACATAGTTCTATCTAGAGAGCCAGAGTACACTAATGACTTTCTAATGTATATTTCTTTCCGAGCCTTAGGATACATTCATCCTAGATATTTCCAACTGAATATGGTGGCCCCAGAACCATTTATTTACATTTAAATATCAACCTTCCCCATCTTAGTAAATGGTTTTGCAATCTACCTAGCCAATCAGACTGAAACCTAGAGTTCATCCTTGATTCTTCTTTCATCTCAGCTCCAATCCATCTATATACTCCATTAGCTCTACCTCTAAAATGCACTCCCCGAGTCTGACTACAGTAGTCCCTCCTTATCCATGTATCCAGACATTACAAAACCCCCAGGGATGCCTGAAACTGCCAATAGTACTGGGCCCTATATATACTATGTTTTTATCCATACATACCTCTGATAAAATTTAATTTTTAAGTTAAGCATAGCCGAGATTAATAAAAGTAGCTAATAAGAAAATAGAACATTATAAAAATATACTGCAATAAAAGTTATGTGAATGTGGTCTCCCTCTCTTTCTCTTAAAATATCTCACTGTGCTATATTCACCCTTCTTCTTGTGATGCTGGGAGATGATAAAATGCCTGTGTGATGAAATGAAGTAAGGTGAATGGTGCAGGCATGTGACCTAGAGTTAGGTTACTACTGACCTTCTGATGAGACAGCAGAATGAGGGCCATGGCTGACTGGGGGTAACTGAAACCACAGAAAGTGAAACTGTGGTTAAGGGAGACCACTGTACTTCCTCCCATCTCCACCGTTTAAGTCTGGACCAGTCTGCCATTATTTCTCACCTCCAGTAAGGAAGCAACTTCCCATGTAGCTCCTTTGCTTCCTCTTTTGCTCCACTATATCCACCTTCTGCCCAGAAACTAACGTAAATGAGAAAATGGTGTTGCTTTGCTTAAACCCTCAAATGTCTTCCTTTAGCCACAGGAACAGACACCAACCTGCTTTCAGGGATCTCAGAAGCCCTGCATTGCCTACCTCCTGCCTCTCTCTGATTGCTTCGCCCTCCACTTTCCTTTTTTCAATATAGCCAGGCTCACTGGCTTTTTATACCTAAATAGGTGAAGTATACTTCCAATCAGTCCCTCTGCATTTGATATTCCTCATAGTTAGAATGCTCTTCTCCCAAATCATTGTATGTATGCCTCCTTCTCATTGTTCAGATCTCATCTCAAAGGGGACCTCCTTGGAGAGCACCTATCTGTCCTTCTTTCACATTATTTTATTTCTAGTATCCATTAGTAGTTGAGTTCATCTTATATTACCTTATATTACCTTCTTTGTTCTTGTCTTTCCCCTCTATGGGGACAAAGATATTAATCTTCATCATCAGTGTATCTCCAGCTGTAGAAACACCCTTCACAGAGCAGAACTCCAATAAATGTTTGTTTACTATTTGCAATTTTTTTTTAAAAAATTAATGTTTATTTACTTTTGAGAGAGAGAGACACAGAGCATGAGTGGGGGGAGAGACAGAGAGAGAGGGAGACACAGAATCCAAAGCAGGCTCCAGGCTCTGAGCTGTCAGCACAGAGCCCAACACAGGGCTCAAACTCACAGACCGCAAGATCACGACGTGAGTCGAAGTCAGATACTTAACCAACTGAGCCACCCAGGCGCCCTAACTATTTGTAATTTTTAAGGATCTGACAGTATTCTCTACGGTATAAATATTTAAACAGATGCCTCTGATATGAGTAAATCTTTGGTTAATCTTATATATAAACTTAAATAATTTAATTTTTAATAACTGGCTATTTAAAGTGTACATAACTAGAGTGTCACTGAGGTCTGTAGGACTTTAGTTCTCTTAATGCCTTCTGTTGGATGTCAATCTGCCATTGAGAAAATCTGTAGTATTATGTATGTTACATGTGTCTTTCTCTCAAACCTTAGGCATTGAGATTTGGAACTTTTAAGAATCTTGAAGTTCACAAAAGTAGAAAAGTGCAATCTATTAGTAATAGGTGTTAAGTTTAGGTCTTCTTCAATAGGTCTACTGATATTTTTAAAAACAATGTTACCTCCACTCACATAGTTTATTTGCCTGTGCCTCAATGAAAATAAAACATGTTAAGTTGCAATCTAATCACCAAAACAGGAAACGTATTGATAAAGCATCTAAATTAAATTTAAATTCAGCATAAAACATAGCAAGCATACTCTGGAGTTACCTAAGGGCAATAATAGATGTTATTATTCTAAGAACACTGACCCTGAAAATATAGTTGCACACAATCAAAACTGTTAACTGGAAAATATCAGCATGCAATCTGTATCAAAATAAATATATTTTAAACTTTAATAGTATATAAGTAGCTGAATTTTTTGTTTAGTGGCAAAAGAAACTATAAAAATATCATTTTACACTCAAATAATATGTTTAACATTCCCAAATGATTTTCCCTTATGTACTTACTGACAAATTCCGTAACTACATTAAAATTAAAACTGTTGGGGTGCCTGGGTGACTCAGTCAGTTAAGCGTCGGACTTCAGATGAGGTCAAGATCTCACAGTTCATGGGTTGAAGCCCTACATCAGGCTCTGTGCTGACAGCTCAGAGCCTGGAGCCTGCTTCAGATTCTGTGTCTCCTTCCTTCTCTTCCCCTCCCCTGCTCACGCTCTGTGACTCTCTCTCTCTCTCTCTCTCTCAAAAGTAAATAAACAATAAACAAATAACAATAAATTTGAATTAAAATTGTCATTTCAATAGATCTGTCTCTGTACTGTGACTTACAGAACTGAACAATGAGCAGAGAATAAAGGCTATGCATCCAAATTTAGTATTAGAATTTCTAGAAATGTAACCCATCTTAATGGGAAAATAAGTGAAGCTCACATCCTTTCAAATTGGAGCACTCATCCCTGCAGTTTGCTTATGGAACTGCAGATTAATAGATGTAATACTGTCCTCCTTTGATTAATGGCATGGGATAAGTGTAAATTCATGTGATACCGTTTTGTAATGGTGATTCTTAACATAATTTTCAGAGATTGCTTTAAAAAGTTTTTACACACAAAGAGATTTTTTTGATGTTGAATTTCTCTTATGATGGTCAAAACAGTCAAACATTCAATATGTATTTATATGATGGAGTTTTTCCTTAAAAGAAAACAAAAACAAAAACAAAAATAAAAACTCATGATAGCACAGCAACTGCTGAGCTTCTGGGACTTCTACTGGTTTCACCAAGTTCTGAAGATTGAATCCAATTATCTGTAAAAACCCCAGGGTTCTTGTCAGAATGATGTGCTTCTATTTCTTCTAAATTATCCCTAAGAGTTCATTTGCAGGACCACTATTCCGAGTTAAGTCACAACATCTATTTTGTGAGAGAGGACAGGAGTAGTAAGTGGGAAAGTCGATGTGAATTTGCCCATTGGAAAAAGGAAATGTATGTTCTTATGTGACACAAAATACCCATGGGATGAAACATGGGAGAGCCACCACTTATCCTGAAGGCCAGGACACAGAAGCGATAAGAAATACTCCAACCACATCAGTTCCTTTTGATTTCTCCACTTAAATAGAGCATCTAGCAATTTTTACTCATAAAAAGAAACTATCATGTAATAAACAGAGTAATTTTTTTCAAATCATTATTCCAACATCTTTATTATTCTGTTACTATAGTTTAATTCATTATCAGTATTGATGAATAAGCCTAGAGATCTAATGTATTGCATGATGATTATAATCATACTGTATTAGATATTAGAAATTTGCTATGAGAATAAATTTCAGGTGCTCTCATAAAAAATAGTAATGATGCAAGATGATAAATTAATTAGCTTGACTGTAGTAATCACTTCACTATGTATACATATAGCAAATCATCATAGTGTATACTTTAAATATATATAATTTTAATTAAAAAACAAAATTAAAAAGTACTGTGTCTGTATTAATGATTATATTCATTAATTCAAACCTTACCATTTGCTTGCCTCTTTTAAAGTATTATCTAATATATAATAATTTACATACGAATCAGATTTAACTCAGAGTATTTTTTTCCCTTTTTGAAAAAGCATACTAGATTTAATTCTGAAAACTCATTGGAGTCCTGATTTGCCTTTGCTGACAGTGGGGTTCTTTTTTTATTGTTAAGGAAACATACAACTGTCTATGTGCCATGGGAAGGGAGAACTCTGGTTCTAAACTTGACAATGGAAAAACTATAAAAGGTCCATTTTCTGTTCACAGTTCATCATCACATATGAAAATATGCTCAAAATATGAAAATGTTGCCATGAAAAAAATTAGATTAAAGCATTCAGCATGGAACTGTGAATCATTTTGATAAGTGAATTAGGCCAGGGATTTCAGATGAGAATATCCTATAGATCTGACAGTTCATACTTAGACTTGGTGATTCTGAATAAGGTTTAATAATTCAATTAAAAAAAATAACTCTCCTCAATGAAAACTGCAGGAGCCTCTCTGAAAAACAATATGGAGTTTCCTCAAAAATTAAAACTAGAACTACCCTAGATACAGCAATTGCACTACTAGGTATTTGGCCAAAGGATACAAAAATACAGATTCAAAGGGGTACATGCACCCCAATGCTTCTTTTTTTAATTTTTTTAAATTTTTATTTATTTTTGAGAGACAGAGACAGAGTGTGAGCAGGAGAGGGGCAGAAAGAGAGAGGAACACATAGAATCTGAAGCAGGCTCCAGGCTCTGAGCTGTCAGCACAGAGCCAGATGTGGGGCTTGAACCCATGAACTATGAGATCATGACCTGAGTCAAAGTCCGGAGCTTAAGTGACTGAGCCACCCAGGTGCCCCATGTACCCCAATGTTTATAGCAGCATTATCTATAACAGCCAAACTATGGAAAGAGCCCAAATGTCCGTCGACTGATGAATGAATAAAGAAGATGTGGTAGATAGATAGATAGATAGATAGATACAATGGAATACTACTTGGAGATGAAAAAGAATGAAATCTTGCCATTTGCAACAATGTGGATGGAACTAGAGAATATTATGCTAAGCGAAATAATTCAGTGAAAGGAATTCATTCATATGATTTCACTCATATGTGGAATTTAAGAAACAAAACAAATGAATATGGGGGAAAAAAGAGAGGCAAACCAAAAAACAGACTCTTAACTATAGAAAACAAACTGAGGGTTATCAGAAGGGAGGTGCATGGGGGATGGGTTAAATAGGTGACAGGGATTAAGGAGGGCATTTGTTGTGATGAGCACAGGGTGCTGTATGGAAGTATACACACTAAATTGTACACCTGAAACTAATATTACACTGTATGTTAACTAACTGGAAATTAAATAAAAACTTGGAAAGGAAAAAAAAAAACACAAAAAAAATTTAAAAATAAAGAGATCTCACACTCACACATGCACACACACAAATTCCCCTCTATCCTAAGATTAAAAACATATGCTGCTTCTCAAACTTGATAATATATACAATGACTTTTCTTTTTTTTCTCTCTATAAGTACAGGAATATGTTCTCTCTTTTTTTTTTTTTTTTTTTTTTTTTGGTAGAAAAATTTCATCTTAACCACATGGAGGTAACTGAATTTGAGAATGTTGAAGCTTAGCTAGCAGACACATTGTTTTGTTTTGAAGAGTACTTAAGCCAGAGACTATTCTATTTGTTGTTGCATTCCAATGAATTTGTAAGCCCCAAAGAGCACCATAACAAGATAGATGGGTGAAAATGAATAAATCAGATGCTCAATTATTTCCAAGTCTGTCATCTCAGAGCACTAGATTCCTGAGGAAAGGGCGTGGTCATTTTAAAAGAAGTAAAAAGTTATACTAGTCTCTGTTCAATGTTGCAAATGGCCAGTGTTCTCTGATACCAGTCTTGGACTTGAAGGGATGTCAAAGCCAGTACCTCTCATTTAGGCTGAAGCAACATGATTTAATGCTAAGACCTTGGCTCTGGGCTTAGACTTGGCATCTATATCCCAGCTCTCATATTTATTGTCTCTGTGCTCTTCTTTAAAACTCTTTTATGCTTGGGGCGCCTGGGTGGCGCAGTCGGTTAAGCGTCCGACTTCAGCCAGGTCACGATCTCGCGGTCCGTGAGTTCGAGCCCCGCATCAGGCTCTGGGCTGATGGCTCGGAGCCTGGAGCCTGTTTCCGATTCTGTGTCTCCCTCTCTCTCTGCCCCTCCCCTGTTCATGCTCTGTCTCTCTCTGTCCCAAAAATAAATAAAAAACGTTGAAAAAAAAAAAAAAACAAACAAAAAAACTCTTTTATGCTTGTAAAATGGTGATATTAATACAGGCTGGCTCAAAGTTTTTGTGAGAAGTGAATTAAAAACGTGCATTAAAGGGCTTACCATAATCTTTGACAGGGATAAGTGCTCAAAAAATAGTTGCTATTATCACTGTCTGGCAGTTACATATAATCACGTTAACTAGGATTTCAATATCTACACTAGTTCATAGTTACTATACCACACAACTCTTTATACGATTACTTGCTTCTTCTATGATTAGTGAATTTGAGATGATTAGGTGATTTATTAAATTATTAACCACAAAATAAGAGATTCATTATTACAGCTTTTCCCACCTTTCAAAAGCATTTATATAAATAGTCTAAGACAAATAGTAGTTTCTTTGTAAACATGCGAAAGGCTACAAAAGTAATAAATCCCAAACAAATACCCTGAGGCCATTTCCTCCCATGTTTGATTACACATCTGGTTCTTTCTTAGCTGTTGTTGTTTTTGTTACTTTTTAAAGTTTATTATTATTTTTTTTAGTTTTGAGAGAGAGTACGAGCAGGAAAGGGGAAGAGAGAGAGAGAGAGAGAGAGAGAGAGAGAGAGAACCACAAGCCAACTCGACATTCAGCACAGAGCCCCACATGGGGCTCAATCTCATGACAGTGAGATCATCGACCTGAGCCGAAATCAAAAAGTTGGACATTTAACTGACTGAGCCACCCATGAGGGCCTTGTGGTTCCTTCTTAATTTTAACTGAAATTCTTGCTTTAATTTGACCTTTTGTGACAGGGACCCCTCCTTAAGGAAGAAAAAAAAGAAAAGAAATTTCAAGGCAACCTGGCTATATGTGTATGTGACAACATCCCTCAGGACTTCATAACATAAACCCACTTAATCAGATTGCATGTTTGTGTGTTACCATATATGGGAGACAAAGAAGTAAAAAATATATTAAAAAAACTATGCCATGTGGCGTTTGGGGCTCAGTTCTTTGGGTAAGAACCCAACTGAGCATGCCAGTAGGAATAAAGTTGCTTCCTGGAAAGAAAAGTCTCAGTGTCATGACTCTGTGTGCTAGAATCCTGCTACACTTTCTTCCCCCTTCTTTTCTTCCTCTTTTTTATTTCCGTTTTTTATGAACTTGGAAAAGACAAACTTCAATATTCAGAAACTAAATATAAAGCTGATTACCTTGAGTACTATTTATATCATATCCCAAAATGCTATTTGCTAAATCAAATGATGTAAATTGTTTCTATCATTTCTTTATAAGGTTTTATTTCCATTGCTATCATTCATTCTTAAAGCTTTTCAAGTTTCATTTCATCCTTTTAAACAAAGGTAATAAAAATAGGACTCAGATTTCTAATGGAATGAGAGTTTAACCAATACAGAATGGAAGGAAGGATAAATTTTCAGACCCTTAGTATTCGAGTCTTCCTTACTTTACTTGGTGTTCACTTTCCTGGATATTTGTTTTTCTTTTGATTCCTTTAGTAGATTCTGTCTTATTTACATTGTTTCTTACTCTTTTGGTGGTTATTATTCTATCTCTGTAATGTGGATATTTATTTTGATCTTATAATAGTGAATTCACTTTATTTTAATGTCCTCAGACTTGATTATCTACGTCTTGATTCCTCCACCTATAGTATCATCAAGGATTTTGGATACAAAATGTCTGAAGACAGTTAACTCCTAAGATACATTTAACTAGATGACAGCTATCATGTATTGAGTATTGATTTTATGCGAGACACTTCATAGTGATGATCTCATTAAATCCACTTAAGAAAGAAGTGAATATTATACCCATTACCCAGATAATGGAAAGGAGGCCAAGGACTGCATGTGTAGTGAGCACAGAAATGGCCTTGGAGATCATGTCTGTCTTCTGACACAAACCATTTTTCCAAATAGCAAGGGACATTTCTGCCCTCTTTTCCTCCTCTTTTCTCCTTTCCCTCACTATCTTCCTCCTCTTTTATTCTTTTTATACCTCCAGACTCTTGTATGTTTCCTTTTACTTTTTCTTTATATTATTCAAGGGCAAGGACCTTAAACTCAAATAATTCCTAGACTGAAGCTTCATTTTATTACATTGCCATAAACATATGTTACATTCACTAAGTATCTTTAAATGAATCAATGAATAAAATAAATGAAACTCTAATGTCACCAAAATGGTGGAATAGGAGACCCTAGCCTCCATCCCCCCCCAATGATCACTCATTAGACAGCAATCTATGAGCAAAAACAGTTCTAGAAGAGCTTTGTAGTCCACTTAAGAACTTCAGCAACATAGGAGAGCAAAAGCTTGAGAGTAAGTGCATAAAAAGGGAAAGAAAAACAGGTTCACTTGCCTACATTATTTCAACCCCAAAAAACTAACATTGTTCAATGCTGAAGGGAACTGTCCAACTAGAAAGAGTTGTTCTCACCCACAAAAGGAAGGTGAGCATCTGAGGTTCTCCACCCTTTCAGAGCACCACACAAAGGACCTGCTTCAATTTCACCCCACCCAGAGGACAAAAAAACCTCAGATGTATAGAATAGGCTAGGAAGAAAAAAGATAAACAGGGGCTACTACAAGTACCAGCCACACAGTGGGAGCTACCTCTGTTCCCAGTGAGGGGCCCTGCAAAATTCCCAGCAGCTTTCACCAGTGAAGAAACTAATCTGCCTGCAAATTTCACCAGTTTTTGCACCACAGGTATTTATCTTTGCTGTTACTAGCGGCCTCAGTCCCTCCTGCTACCCCACTCAGAGACCAGGACCCTTCCTGGCAGCCAGCCCAGGCCTCTGCAGCTATGTAACTGCTAGGAAGGAGCCTGATACAATAGATACCATTGATACAACGGAAAACAAAGGGGGGGGAGGGGGCGGGGAGAGAGGACTAAACAAGTATACACGGACAACCTAGAAGAAATGGATGAATTCCTAGAAACATACAACTTACTAAGACAGAATCATGAAGAAATAAAGAATCTGACCAGACCAATAACGAGGAGATTGAATCAATAATCAAAAACCACTACCAAAAAAAAGTTGAGAAACAGATGACTTCATGGGTGAATTCTGTCAAACATTTAAAGAAGAAAGAAGGCCAATTCTGCTCCAACTTTCCCAAAAATTGAAGAAGAAGGAAAACTCATAAACTCATTTTATGAGGCTGGAATACCCTGATACTAAAGCCAGATAAAGATCCTATTAGAGAATAAAACTACAGGCCAGTATCCCTGATGAATATAGGTGCAAAAATTCTCAACAAAATACTAGCAAACTAAATTTAAGAGAACATTGAAAGAATCATACAAAATGGACAAGTGGAATTTATCCGCAGAAACAAGGATGGTTTAACATATTTTCCCAGAGTATACATGATTTTATGTTGATTTTTATATCTTCAAATTTATGGACTACCCAAAATAACCTCTGAAAATCATTAGTAAATTTACTGTGGTAATTGTTTTTAAGTTACTGTGCATCAGAGGAGGGGCGCCTGGCTGGCTCAGTGAGTACAGCATGTGACTTTTGATCTTGGGGTCATAAGTTCAAGCCCCACATTGGGCATAAACTTACTTTGAAGAAAAAAGTCACTGTTTATCTGAATAAATGTAACTACTATCTTTTTTAAAATATTTTTTAGTGTTTATTTTTATTTTTGAGAGAGAGAGACAGAGTATAAGCAGGGAAGGGGCAGAGAGAGAGGGAGACACAGAATCCGAAGCAGGCTCCAGGTTCTGAGCTGTCAGCACAGAGCCTGATGTGGGGCTCGAATCCATGAACCATGAGATCATGACCTAAGCTGGTCAGATGCTTAATTGCCTGAGCCACCCAGGCGTCCCCAATGTAACTACTTTCTAATTTGACATCACTTATGCAGTCGTAAAATCCTGTTTAAAAGCAAACTATTTATAACATTCATTACTAAGGTAAGGAAGCTCAGATGGCACTGCTTATCTTATTTTTCATCTTCCCCATGACAGCTTCCATGCATCTAGCTTAAAACAAACTCTTTTTTTTTTTTTTTTTTTGCTTACTTTGAGATGAACAGGAATATACACACTCGGGGGACTTCTCAATATCATAAATTCAGAGAAGGTTTTGGGGAAAAAATTGATCTTCTGAACAACTGCATCATATATCTTACAAAAACACTCAGAAAAATAAATGTGCCTTGTCCATTCTATAATCCAAGATTGGCTGTTATTGGTAAAGCTAAAAATCAAAACATGTGGAGATTCATGATTAGATCCATCTTAAATGAGGTTTTAAAATATTCTATTGTTGGGGCACCTGGGTCGCTCAGTGGGTTTAAGTGTCCGACTTTGGCTCGGGTCATGATCTCACGGTTTCTGAGTTTGAGCCCCGCATCAGGCTCTGTGATGACAGATCAGAGCCTGGAGCCTGCCTCCGATTTGGGGTCTCCCTCTCTGTCTCCGCCCCTCCCTTGCTCATGTTCTGTCTGTCTGTCTCTCTCTCTCAAAAGTAAATAAACATTAAAAAAATAAAATATTCTATTGCTCATTTGTTTTTAAAATGGTAATATACTATACGGAAGAAGTAAAATATAAATACATACATACAGAGTTTCTCCTGACTCCAAACCACTTACTGAAATGTGACTCCAAACCACATGGCAGCATAACCAACATAGTATTCTTCTTTGTTCTGGAAGATTCCCTTATTGCCTACCACTGTCAGACCTGGTAATGTAAATGGGATTAATGCAATACATTCTCTTTCTGTGATTCTGTTGTTCATTTGGTTGCTTGGTGATTAGCCTTACATTGTGCTTGAGCACATTTTATACCATGGAAATTGTGGTGGATAACTTGATTGGAATAAGGCAACAGACTATACTGAGCCTTTTTTAATAAACTGAATGTCAAGGGAGTACAAATACTATTTGTGAAGAACATGAGCTCAGTGACTTGACACTATTCTATCAAGTACCCAGAGATTGATCACAAGTGGATCAGAATTAATAAAAGTAATTTAAGCAGCTACTGATAAGTATCTTATCATCTTCTTTCTTGGAATATGGACATCTTTGCTTAGCAAGGATGGTTAATTTTTGGCTCTGTCATTGAGAACACCAGGTGAGGGGCAATTGATATGTTTCATTCTGAATAGTCTTTCTGCAAATAGGGTGTGTTGGTCCCTAGGACTACCCCACCAATAGTCCATCTGGATCTTCTTCATTATTTAAGAACTAAGGCATGGCCCTTCCCCACTTTATTTCTATCCCCAACCACATTGTTATGCAGTAGTTGAACACTATGAAATTATTGATGTTTGGCTACTTATACCACAACAGTGGCAATTTTATATGGTTCAGCCAAATCTATTTCTATTGAACTCACCACCTAGTACCTGTTTTAGATAATGTTCCAGATAGATTCAAGAAATCTGAGATTATTTTGAAAAACTCTTAAATATAACAACAAGAACAAAATAAACTTCTAATATATAAGAATGTGTGTGTGTGTGTGTGTGTGTGTGTGTGTGTGTGTGTATGTGTAGTTCTCACAGCATATGAAATATTATAGAAGTGTGGTAAGGGGAGGGACACTACCAGCAGTTTCTAACACACCCACTGTGATATGTTTTATAATTTTGATACTATTTTTACATATAAAATTTCCACAAGTTCATTCAAAATAGGAGCCTTTTTGGTTACTTCCTTTGCATTTTCCAGGAGGCCTTGGCAATGGCTTTGTTCAAATGGCAGTACGGCATTTTGCCTTCACAAAAATCACTGAAATCCACTATGGAAGCTGTAAAACATAAATCATATCTCTTGTTATTCTACAACCTGATAAACCTTGCAGTTTCTTTCACAAAAGAACCTAGCATCCAGTATGAGTGTCAGCTTGTGGAGTGATTCAAATTACCTGTGTTTAAATTGGCCACGTTAATCACAGTGTCTTGATGTAAGCTGTTTATGTGTTTGTGTGTCCATGGGGAGTGTGGGGATAGGGAATTATACTATTAAGGAGTGGGGGGAGAAGAAACACTACAATGCAGGTTCTTAAATCCCTACATTGGGAGCTTTTCTGTTTGGTCACTGATCCACAGTCACTTGTAGATTCATTATTTCTCAGCTTTAATCATCTTCTCCTTTGAGAGTTATCACTCTCTTCTTCTCATACAACTAGGAAAATATGCAGAAGCAAGGACTCTGAGTTTCAAGAGACCTGCCAGAACAATTGCTTAGCCAATTTTGAGAGTTGATAAAGCACATTTCTGAGGCAGGATATTTCTAGAGACCGGCCTTCTGAGTAGGTTAACAGTGGGGATTAGAGTTATTATAGACAAATGCATAAATGTCCTACTATCCAGGTTCTATGTGTTTTACAGGACACTAGCAAGAGCAGCAATAACAAAACAGCAATTATAATTGATTGAACCATCACTCTGTAATTTATGTGATTTGCTTATGTTCACTACAAACTTAGGAGAGAAATATCATTATCATGCCCATTTTATAGATGAGAAACCTGAGAACCAGAGTAGTGAAGAAACTTGCCCAAGGTCACCATAGTAAATGGTAGAGCCAGGACTGCTGTCTGGTTTACTCCAATGTCTAAGCTACTAATTATCATATTATGTGACTGTTCTGATTATCTATTGCTATACAACAAACTAATCTATTGCTATATATCCAAAAACCAAGTGTTTGAAATAACAATAATAATTTATCTGCTCATAAGTCTGCAATTTGGGCTGATCTCAATGAGGATAGTTCATTTCTGTAGCATTAAGTGGGTAGCACATCGGGGGCTGAGGGATCCATTTTCAAAATGGCTCACTCACATGGCTGATATAATAGTTCAAGCTGTTGTCTTCTCTTCATGTGGGCATCTCTACAAGGCACCCAAGGATTTCTCCAATTACGCTGGCTAAATTTTAGGAGTGCCCCCAAAGAACCAAGGGGAAGTTGTGATGATGTTAATGGCTTACCCTGATAAGACACATAGCTTTAGTTGTGCCATAATCACAAATTCTACCCCTTCAATAGAAGGCAACACAGATATTATCTTCTTATGGAAGACTGTCAAAGTTATACGGTAAGAAGAATGTGAGTTGAGTGATACTGGGCCAGCCATTTTTGAAGATACAATCTACTGTACCTATCTATTTGCATCTTTGGAGAATTAATAACCCACTAAGTATATGTGTAGATCCTGAGTTTTCATTTAAATAAATTCTACTTTTACATATTACAAAGCAATTTACATTACAGAAAATACAAGTATAGATTGAAAAAAAAAATAAACTAAGAAAGACTCCCAAATCTCACCCACCCAGACATACAATGTTACACACATTTGGGATATTCTTTCAGTCCCTCTTCTATATGTTTGGATATATGCCTGGAAGATACAGACATATACCTATATGATATGCTCACACACACAAATACATATATATACACATGCACACACACACACACATTTTAGTCACATTATTGATCCTTAATCATTCTTCCTCTCAGCCATCAGAACCACACATATGAGTTCTACTATGTTCAGCCTTTTCCATTACAATTTAGGAATGGCCATTATAATCACTAAAGTTTGTAGTACCTGATCCCCAGCAGGAAAACCTAACACTCTTCATTTACTTATAATTAATAGCCTTTCATCTCCCTGCCTTCCTACCTTCCTGCCTTTACTGTTAAAGTCACAATCAGTACTCATGCTGATAGGAGGGTCTTTGGACATAGCTCATTACATGGGCCCTACAGACAAATATGGAATTTAATAAAGGATATGAAATCAATTCATTAATCAAATTACTTACTGCAGAGCATGCTAGTATTCTACAATTAGACCGCTTGAGACCAGAATATTGGGTGGAAATTATAATCAGGTAGTAGCTACACTATGGCTAAATTTAATAGATAAAACAATACAAACACTTAGTGACTTAAATACATATTTCCATTTTAATACATTTTAGATCTATCCATGTCCAACAGAAAGTGTTGATAAACTTTTTCTATAAAAGGTCAGAAAGTGGACATTTTCAGTTTTGCTGATCATATGGTCTCTGTCACAGCTACTCGACTCAGTCATTGTAGTGTAAAAGGAGCCATAGATAAAAAGTGAATGAATGAGTGTTGCTGGATGTGGTCAATGGCCACCGTTTGCAGAGCCCTGACTTAGAGTTATGTATAATTTAGGATATTTTTATCTGAGCAACACTGAACTATGACTCATTTGCTCCAAACCACACAAAAGACTACCCATATTGCATAACAAGAAGTCCTGAGGAAGATCAGTCCCAGGTTGCTTATAACCAGCCTTGCCTCAAAGGTCTTAAGTTCTTTTCATGTTTTTTCTCTGTCACTTTCAGTATGCAGTCTAGCTCACCCCAAGGTTACAATATGCCTGCTAAGTTTCCATGTATCACTTGTAAATACAATGTTTTCTATCCAAAAAAAAAATACATTGAATTCTTTCCATATACTAGTTTGAAGTTTGGGAAAGAGCTCCACATAAGAAATGTAAAATTGAGAATGCTTTCATATAGATGGTATTAAAAATATGAGAGTTGAGATCACAAAAAAAAAAGAGAAAATAGAGAGAGAAGAAAGTGGAACCAAGGGCTTAGACCATTAAGAGGCTGCATGCAAGAGGGAGTTATATAGCAAACAGAGAGGGAAGAAGCAAGCAGTTAGGTAGAAGTAAAGCCAAGAGAATGTTAAATTGTGGAAATCAAATTTTTAAAGTTTATCAAGAAAAAATAATCATCAATTATGTCTAATTTTCTTTTAGGACAAATTAGATGAAAGTTGATAATGGAACATCAATTTAAAACATAATTGTGGGGCACCTGGGTGGCTCCATCGGTTAAGCGTCTGACTTTGGCCCAGGTCATGATCTCACAGTTCGTGGGTTCGAGCCCCTTGTCTGGCTCTGTGCTGACAGCTCAGAGCCTGGGGCCTGCTTCAGATTCTGTGTCTCCCTGTCTCTCTGCCCCTCCCCACTCGCACTCTGTCTCTCTCAACAATAAATAAAATGTTAAAAAAAATTTTTTAAACATAATTGTGGTTATTGGGGACATTGACAAGGTAAGTTTTAGGTGGAGTGGTGGGGACAATATTCTGATGAAAATAGATATAAGAGAGATTGGTAGGAGGACAACTGAAAACAATTTTAAAGACAACTTTTTTGAAAGATAAAAGGGAGCAAAGAGTAGTACTTGGTGGAGAAAGTTAGATCAAAGAAGAATTTTTTTTCCTTAAAAGAGTATATTTAAGGGGCGCCTGGGTGGCTTAGGTTAAGTGTCTGACTTTGGATTTTGGCTCAGGTCATGATCTCACATTTTGCGGGATTGAGCTCTGCACTGGGCTTTGCACTGAGACTGCGGAGCCTGCTTGGGATTCTCTCTCTCCATCTATCTCTGCCCCTCCCCACTCAATTTCTCTCTCTCTCTCTCTATCTCTCTCAAAAATGAATAAATAAGCATTAAAAAAAGAGAGCACATTTGATTCCACATGGGAATGACCCAGTAGAGAGAGTTAAGATCCAATGACACAGGAAAGCAGTGGTAGGATGACTGGAGCAATGTCCTTGAACAGAGGGAGAGGTGGCAGAACATGGTGCACTCATGGAGGTTTGGCTTGTGGAGGAGCATAGAAAATCCATCTTGGGTAAAAGACGGGCAAAGAGTGCAGTGTAGATTCCACTAGGTAGGTATATGTGGTAAGACTTGTTTATGGCAGTGGTTTATTGAGTGTTACCACTTTATCAGTGAATGAAAACAAGGCATTTTCCTTCTATGCATTTGCTATGACTTCATGATAGCAGATTATCCCTTCCCACTCTTGAGACGCAGGATTTGACAACATGATGAGATTTGCCCAAGGGGACGTTAAGGAAGACGTGAGCAGAGGCTTGAAATATGCTTGCACTGTTGGTCTTGTTCTCCTGACTTTTATTCTAAGAACATGTTTCAGTCAGCTGCTGGTCTAAGCACACGACACACAGCAGATATAGAGCTGACCTACAACTCTGAGTCAAGAACATCCTGAGCCCAGCTTAGCTGAGAAAAATGAGCTGACCTGCACGTGCACAGAATAAATTATTGATGTTTTGTCTCTGAGTTTTGGAGTCCTTCTATTAACCAAATAGTTGACAAATTTATCAGCAAGACATGTTGAATACCTATCATCTATTAAAATTTACCTCAAAAGTGAAATTTTGCATTAGCCGTCTAACAATGACAATCCTTCTCTGTATGAAAACTGAGACGGAGTCATTAATAATGAATTTTTAGAATTATGTCACTACTTGACCTCAAAACTATCCACTTTAAAATTTAAGGACAAAAGACATTGCCAGGCTTACAAAGGCTTTTTATTTTTGAGTAGAAAAGTTTGAGAATGATGAGAAAATCAGGCATAAAAAACAAAACTGAGGAAGTGATTTTTAACCTTTTTTAAAAATCTCTATTTATTTTAGAGAGAGACAGAGACCGAGTGTGAGCTGGGGAGGGGCAGAGAGAGAGGGAGAGACAGAATCTGAAGCAGGCTCCAGGCTCTGAGCTGTCAGCACAGGGCCTGATGCGGGACTCAAAATCATGAACTGTGAGATCATGGCCTGAGCCAAAGTCAGCCGCTTAACTGATTAAGGCACCCAGGTGCCCCAGAAGTGATTTTTTTTTACATCTGGCATATATTGGCAAGGGTTCTAAAATTGGAAACTATTCCAGTAATGGCCAGATGACCTTGAGCAAATCACTGAACAACTTTGCTTTCAATTATCCTTCTGTACAATATGAATAGATTAGACATTCTCCTTTGATTGTTGATATAAAATTCTGACCAATTTTTAGCATGTAAATAAGAGACAACAAGGATCAGCTCCTACTCTCACGGTAAGGCTATGAGATGGGGATGGTACTAGTAAAAAGACCCCTGTCAATGGCCAAAGACAAGTTAAGGAAGATCACAAAGCTTTATTTTTCAATAAAGACTACAGGGTGATTTCTGTTGGAAACAAAGTGAGAACTTGCTTATATACTTCTTTGATACAATCTATCTTCCAACATTCATTAAGTAATGTGTTGGCAACACTCTTCTTTGAATGCACAAGCCAAAGTTCAGTATCTAAAACCGCCCAATACTTTGACACAAGGATTCTTCTTTACCACATTTTTCTTACTTTGCACCGTGAACTATGCACAAACAAAGGGGGTCACACAAACAAAGACTGGCACACTTCTTTTTGCTCTCTGAAAAGACAGCCATAATTCCCAAATAATATTGTCCTTCTGTGTAAGACAAATTATGAAGGCAATAGGTCACAGAGCTCACATCTATAACTTTGTGAGGCAGACAGGGCAAGATAATATTACCCTCAGTTGAGAAAAGTAGTCTACCTTCAGTCCTATCTCATACCTCTGCTATAGCTATATCTTCCCCATTACTTCCATCCATGCCTACTTTTAAGGTCACAGCTCAAATACTACCCCTTCCAAGGATCTGCTGTGACTGTTTCAGCTATTTATCACCATTTTGGTATTTTAAGCAATGGTGTATTTTTTTTAATAGTATAAAAATATGTAGTTTAATTATGTATTATTACAACGGAGATGATGCGTGCCCCCATGCATGCCCCCATAACCATTCTTTCTTCTTTTGGCCTTCCTACTAGTAAGTAGAACTATGTGACTGAGATATAACCAATTGCATGTGAATGGAAATGTGTAGACACTTACAAGCCTGGTTCATAAAGAACTCATATATATGATCCTCCACATTCTTTCCACATCTCTCCTGATACAGGCGAACACTATACCCTTGACGTTCATGTGTTGAAGATAGCAGAACCACAGGGTAGAAAAACACATGGTTCCATGAATTATGACAGAGAGAATAGCCACCTGCCAATCAGGGACATCCACTTTTCCATTTTAGACTTTATGTAAGAAATAATCATCTACTATGTAATGTCACCATGATTTTGTGGTTCATCACTTTAGCTTGCATTAGAGTAGTATAAAACTTAGTACTATGAACTGGGCTTCTACTTTAACAGTGGACTAAAATATTTGTCTTTTTTTTTTTTTTTTAGTGTTTGATATGTGTGTGATAAAGAACAGGTGGAGGATGGGAGAAAGCAATTATGCTTTGGGGAAATATTTGGTAAAGCAGATGTTTCTTCTTACATGGAAAGTAGATGACAGATTCTCAGAGCCATGATTCTAGAGAGATTTCTGGAAAGAGTGAAAGTTTTGTATATGTTGGTTACTTTTGACTGACCATAGCAAGAAAAGAACTGGCCAAGGTATTGTAGGTTTTCAAGCAAAGATCAAAGGGACTTGAGATCAAGGGTCATATGGGATCAGGGGGAAAAAAAAAAAAAAAAAGAGAGAGAGTCCTGAATCTTGAATAGTATGAAATGAGGATAAAAAGAGATTGAAATTCAAAGTCCCAGTAAAAATTCTCAGTTGAACAAAATGTTCCAGCCTTGAAGTTAATAAAGCCTAATAAGGAGATACTCTCCCACCAACTCTATTGGTTGAAAGCTTAAGATAAAGTATAGAAACATTGAAAAGAGCTTGCTCTACCAAAAGGGTGAAACCTTTAATGGTATTTAATCACTCTAAATGATGAAGCAGCACAAGCTTCTAATGACAATAAGGAGATAGCGAATCAAAAAGCACTGATTTTCAATTACAGCGAGAGCACTATACACTGCTAATGCTAATTCCCTCCACAGGTGTTCTGGGAAAACTCTCACTCCAAAATTATAGTGCCAGCCTCCCGCTTTCCATTGCCCCCACCCCATCACTTCTTTGTCACTAACAAACTCATGATTGCCAACCTTGATGGCATTTTCAATAATTTAAACAAATATTTTTTGAATCCACCCCCTGTGCTGGGTGCCATGAATACAGAGATTAGTGGAATATGGTTCTTGTCCTCAAGAATCCCCTCCTCAAGGAAGGACATTGAATCCAAGTCAAATCTGAAAGTGCCCTATTAAGAGATGGATGGTAGCTACGCTTATGCTGAGCATAGCATAATATATGGGGTTGTCAAATCACTGTGTGGTACAACAGAAACTAATGTAACATTGTGTGTCAACTACACTTTAATTTAAAAAAAAATGAGTTACCACAACAATAAAATTACTGAGACTCTAGAAAATGTGATCAAACAGATAAGGGGGTAATCTCAAAGGTTTTAATGAAGACTTGGAAAATCTACTGTGTCTAATAGTTTGACAGCAGGAACCACCTTGAAAACTTCTGCTTAGAAAAAATTCTATAGAAATGTTCTACAGCTTAACATAACAGAAACCCATGGGGGAGGGGAAGGAAAAAAAAAAAAAAAAAAAAAAAAGAGGTTAGAGTGGGAGAGAGCCAAAGCATTAGAGACTGTTAAAAACTGAGAACAAACTGAGGGTTGATGGGGGGTGGGAGGGAGGGCAGGGTGGGTGATGGGTATTGAGGAGGGCACCTTTTGGGATGAGCACTGGGTGTTGTATGGAAACCAATTTGACAGTAAATTTCATATATTAAAAAAAAAAAAAAAAAAAAAAAGAAGTCAAAAAAAAAAAAAAAAAAAAAAAAAAAGAAATGTTCTACAGCTTAATAAAAATTAGGTCTCAGTTAAATCAACATCAGCCATTTGTCAAAGGCAACTTGCTTCCAGATTTGTTTTTGAGAATTTCCCATTAAACGCTTGTTTAGAAAGCAAGTGGATATAAACGAAGATGGAAACATAGTATGCAGGCAGGTTTTGCAAACTGAGTGATTAAAGAATTGCCTGATACATAGGATGTTTTACATGTAGATGTCAACATTTTATGATTATCTCTTATCCATAGTTAGGCTGCTTGAAACTTTCCAGCTTGTGTATACTCCCAAAGTCATATTCTAAAATCCTAACAGCCTAATTATGGGATAATTCCTTTTGGCCAGTAAATTAAGCTACATGTGTCAACGGAGTCAAACCTTTCATCACTGACAATTTAGAAGTTTTGTTCTCTGAGGGAGGAGCCAAGATGGTGGAACAGCATGGAAGTTTTTGTGTGTCTCACGCCCATGAAATACAGCCAGACCAACACTAAACCACCCTACTCACCTAGAAAACCAATTGGAAGATTAACACAACAATCTGCACAACCTGAACCACAGAATTCAGCAGGTACGCAGCGCAGAGAGGTGAACTTGGGGAGCAAGAAGGCTCAAGCAGGAAGGGAGGCGCTTTTGGGAGTAGAGAGAGGACAGAGACTAGGTGGGGGGAGGTAGAATACGGGAAAAGCAGCCCTCCCCAAAAGCAGCCAGAGAGAAAGTGGAAAATTGGAAACAGCCGCAGGGACTAAACTAAAAAGGGAGAAAGGAGAAAGGAAAGGGTTTCAATTCCACTAAGACTGTAAACAAGAGGAATGCAAAGGCTGCAACTCCGCAGGTCAATACCTGGCGGTGCTCTGGTGGGAAGGGCGAATCCTCAGGAGCAGAGTGGGGTCCGGGAGGTTCTCAGGCCACACAGGGAAAAGTGGTTCCACTGCTGGAAGGGCATTTGGTAGAGACTGTCGAAGCCACCTGGCCCCAGCAGACCCCGGAAGGCGGCCACATTTGCTGGTCCTGGGGCAAGGTCGTTGAGGGTGAAGCCTGGTGCCAGATGTGTGTGGTGATTTTCCATAATCCCTGAAATGCTGCTGCTACACTATCTCATGAACTTTTTCTGGGGCGGGATGGCACCTGGCTGCAGTCTCGGGGCACCGGCAGCAGCAGGGTCCAGTGGGCGTTCCTGGGTGCAGCCAATATTCGGCCTTTGCTCATTTGGCCATTGCTCAGTGAGACCCTCCCACAGAGGGGCGGAATGGGTCAAAGCCGCAGTCCTTCGGAAGTAAGGGGCTGGGGAAAACAGCCGCATCCGAGACAAAACTCAGGAGAGAGGTACTGCCGGGGCCTGGTCATGGAGAGTGAAAAAGCAGGGAGTGGATGAGAGCTGAAGACGGAGGACCGGTGCGCGATTTGCTGATCTGGGAGTACAGATTGGGTGGCTGGATGGCGCCATTTTGCAACGCTGCCGCACATACGCATGCGCACCAACGAGCACCGCAACAATCCACCCCAGTAGGCTAGCAGCGCCATCTAGTGGTGAGCAGAGCTGTTACACTGAGTCCTGACCAACTGGGCCAACTTCACTCTTAAAGAACACAAGTCTCCCCACCGGCTTAATTTATGGACTGTAAAGAGCTACATAGACTGACTTCTAGGGGAAAACGAAGCAATTTCAGTCCCACTTCAATCTGTTAGTAGGTTCATCTAATCAATTTTCTTTCTTTTTTCTTTTTCTCTTTTACAATTCTTTTCTTCTTCTTGAATACAGAAAGAGAAAAAACTCATATTTATTTTCAATATTTCTTAAAAATATCTGCCTTTAGTTTTTATTACTACATTTTTTATTTTGTGTAAATTTTTTTCAAATTCTACTTTACTTCCATCATTTTATTTTAGTCTATTTCAGTGTACTCACCTTTTCAAATTTTAAACAATTTCCTTTTTTTCTTTTCTTTTTTTCTCTTTTTCATTTCTTTTCTTTTTTGTGAATGCATAAAGCGGAAAACTTCATTTTTACTTTCAATTTCTTTTAAAAATATATTTATTTAATTTTCATTACTATATTTTTTTGCTTTTATGTAAATTTTTTCAAATTCTATCTTACTCCCATCATTTTATTTCAGTCTACTACAGTGTATTCCCTTTTTCAAATTTTCAAACGATTTCTTTTTTGTCTTTTTTTCTTTTTTTATCTTTTTTCTCTTTTTGCTTTCTTTTCTTTTTTCTTAAATACAGAAAATGAAAAATTAGTATTTCTTTTTAATTTTTATTAAAAATACTTTTTCTATAATTTTTTTCTACTATATTCTCTAATTTTGTATATCTTAGTCTACTTTAGTGTATTCATTTTTTCAAATTCTCAACTGATTTCTTTTTTTTCTCTCCCACCCCTCCTTTTTTTGTTGTTTCTCTAATCTGTCAAACCACTTTCTACAGCCAGACCAAAACACACTTAGGACCTAGCATCATCTATTCGATTTTTGTGTGTGTGTGTGTTTTTAATTTTTAATTTTCATATTTTTTTAATTTTAATTTTTTTAATTTCAATGCTTCTACCTCATTAATTCCTTTTCTCCCTTCAAAATGACAAAACGAAGGAATTCACCCCAAAAGAAAGAGCACGAAGAAACGACAGCCAGGGATTTCACCAACACAGACACAATCAAGATGTCTGAACAAGAATTTAGAATCACGATAATAAGAATACTAGCTGGAGTCGAAAACAGATTAGAATCCCTTTCTGCAGAAATAAAACAAGTAAAAAATAGCCAGAATGAAATTAAAAATGCTATAACTGACCTGCAATCATGGATGGATACAGTGGCAGCAAGGATGAATGAGGCAAAACAGAGAATCAGCAATATAGAGGACAAACTTATAGAGAATAATGAAACAGAAAAAAAGAGGAAGATTAAGGCAAAAGAGCACGATTTAAGAATTAGAGAAATCAGTGACTCATTAAAAAGGAACATAGGGGTCCCAGAGAAGAAAGAGAGAGAAATAGGGGCAGAAGGGTTATGTGAGCAAATCATAGCAGAAAACTTTCCTAAACTGGGGAAAGACACAGACATCAAAATCCAGGAAGCACAGAAGACTCTCATTAGATTCAACAAAAACCGACCATCAACAATGCAAATCATAGTCAAATTCACAAAATACTCAGGCAAGGAGAGAATCATGAAAGCAGCAAGGGAAAAAAGTCCCTAAATTACGAGGGAAGACAGATCAGGTTTGCAGCAGACCTATCCACAGAAACTTGGCAGGCCAGAAAGGAGTGGAGGGATATATTCAGTGTGCTGAATCAGAAAAATATGCAGCCAAGAATTCTTTAACCAGCAAGGCTGTCATTCAAAATAGAAGGAGAGAGAAAGAGTTTCCCAGACAAACAAAAATTAAAGGAGTTTGTGACCACTAAACCAGCCCTGCAAGAAATTTTAAGGGGTACTCTCTGAGGGGAGAAAAGATGAATATATATATATATATATACCAAAAGCAACAAAAGATTAGAAAGGACCAGAGAACACCACCAGAAACTCCAACTCTATAAGCATCATAATGGCAATAAATTCATATCTTTCAGTACTCACTCTAAATGTCAATGGATTCAATGCTTCAATCAAAAGACATAGGGTAACAGAATGGATAAGAAAACAAGATCCATCTATATGCTATTTACAAGAGACCCACTTCAGACCTAAAGACACTTACAGATTGAAAATAAGGGGATGGAGAACCATCTATCATGCTAATGGTCAACAAAAGAAAGCTGGAGTAGCCACACTTATATCAGACAATCTAGACTTTAAAATAAAGACTGTATCAAGAGATGCAGAAGGGCATTATATCATAATCAAGGGGTCTATAGACCAAGAAGACCCAACACCTGTAAACATTTATGCACCAAATGTGGCAGCACCCAAAAATATAAATCAATTAATCACAAACATAAAGAAACTCATTGATAGTAATACCATAATAGTAGAAGACTTCAGCACCTCACTCACAGCAATGGACAGATCATCTAATCAAAAAATCAACAAGGAAACAATGGCTTTGAATGACACACTGGACCAGATGGACTTAAAATATACATTTAGAACATTTCATCCTAAAGCAGAATATACATTCTTCTCCAGTGCACATGGAACGTTCTCCAGAATAGACCATATACCGGGACACAAATCAGTCCTCAACAGGTACAAAAAGATCAAGATCATACCCTGCATATTTTCAGACCACAACGTTATGAAACTCGAAATGAACCACAAGAAAAAATTTGAAAAGGTAACAAATACTTGGAGACTGAATAACATCCTACTAAAGAATGAATGAGCTAACCAAGCAGTTAAAGTAGAAATTAAAAAGTATATGGAAGTCAATGAAAATGATAGCCCCACAACACAAAACCTCTGGGATGCAGCAAGGCGGTCATAAGAGGAAAGTACATAGCAATCCAGGCCTTCCTAAAGAAGGAAGAAAGATCTCAGATACACAACCTAACCTTACACCTTACAGAGATGGAAACAGAACAGCAAATAAAACCCAAAACCAGCAGAAGACAGGAAATAATAAAGATTACAGCAGAAATTAATGCTATTGAAACCAAAAAAACAGTAGAACAGCTCAATGAAACAAGAAGATGGTTCTTTGAAAGAATTAACAAAACTGATAAACCACTAGCCAGTTGGATCAAGAAGAAAAAGGAAAGGACCCAAATAAGTAAAATCAAGAATGAAAGAGGAGAAATCACAACCAAGACAACAGAAATACAAACAATAATAAGATAATATTATAAGCAAGTATATGCCAATAAAATGGGCAATCTGGAAGAAATGGACAAATTCCTAGAAACATATACACTACCAAAACTGAAACAGGCAGAAATAGATTATTTGAACAGACCCATAACCAGTAAGGAAATCGAATTAGTAATCAAAACTCTGCCAAAAAATAGAGTCCAGGGCCAGATGGCTTTCTAGGGGAATTCTACCAAACATTTAAGGAAGAGTTAACACCTATTCTCTTTAAACTGTTCCAAAAAATAGAAATGGAAGGGAAACTTCCAAACCCTTTCTATGAAGCCAGCATTACCCTGCTTCCAAAACCAGACAGAGACCCCACTAAAAGGAGAACTAGAGACCAATTTCCCTGGTGAACATGGATGCAAAAATCCTCAACAAGGTATTAGCCAACCAGATCCAACAATACACTAAAAAAATTATTCACCACGACCAAGTGGGATTTATACGCGGGATGCAGGGCTGGTTCAATATCCACATAACAATTAACATGATTCATCACATCAATAAAAGAAAGGACAAGAACCATATGATCCTCTCAATAGATGCAGAGAAAGCATTTGACAAAACACAGCATCCTTTCTTGATAAAAAACCCTCAACAAAGTAGGGATAGAAGGATCATACCTTGAGATGATAAAAGCCATATACAAGTGACCCAATGCTAATATAATCCTCAATGGGGAAAAACTGAGAGATTTCCCCTTAAGGTCAAGGAACAAGACAGGGATGTCCACTCTTGCCACTGTTATTCAACATAGCATTGGAAGTCTTAGCCTCTGAAATCAGACAACACAAAGAAATAAAAGGCATCCAAATCAGCCAGGAGGAGGTCAAAGTTTCACTCTTCACAAATGACATGATACTCTATATGGAAAACCCAAAAGATTCCACCAAAAAACTGCTAGAAGTGATTCATGAATTCAGCAAAGTTGCAGAAAATAAAATCAACACACAGAAATCGGTTGCATTCCTATACACCAACAATGAAGTGACACAAAGAGAAATCAAGGAATCGATTCCATTTACAGTTGCACCAAAACCCATAAAATACCTAGGAATAAAACTAACCAAAGAGGTGAAAAATCTATACACTGAAAACTATAGAAACCTTATAAAAGAAATTGAAGAAGACACAAAGAAATGGAAAAAGATTCCATGCTCCTGGATAGGAAGAACAAATATTGTTAAAATGTTGATACTACCCAAAGCAATGTACATATTCAACGCGATCCCTATCAAAGTAACACCAGCAATCTTCACAGACCTAGAACAAAGAATCCTAAAATTTGTATGGAACCAGAAAAGACCCTGAATAGCCAAAGTGATCTTGAAAAAGAAAACCCAAAGCAGGAGGCATCACAATCCCAGACTCCAAGCTATACTACAAAGCTGTAATCATCAAGACAGTATGGTACTGGCACAAGAACAGACACTCAGATCAATGGAATAGAATAGAGAACCCAGAAATGGACCCACAAACGTATGGCAAACTAATCTTTGACAAAGCAGGAAAAAATATCCAATGGAATGAAGACAATCTCTTTAGCACGTGGTGCTGGGAAAACTGGACAGCGACACACAGAAGAATGAACCTGGACCACTTTCTTACACCATACACAAAAATAAACTCAAAGTGGATGAAGGACCTCAATGTAAGACAGGAAGCCATCAAAATCCTCGAGGAGAAAGCAGGCAAAAACGTCTTTGATCTTGCCTGCAGCAACTTCTTACTCAACAAGTCTCAGGAGGCAAGGGAAACAAAAGCAAAAATGAATTACTGGGACCTCATCAAAATAAAAAGCTTTTGCACAGCGAAGGAAACAATCAGCAAAACTAAAAGGCAACCGACAGAATGGGAGAATATATTTGCAAATGACATATCAGGTAAAGGGTTAGTATCCAAAATCTATAAAGAACTTATCAAACTCAACACCCAAAAAACAAATATCCCAGTGAACAAATGGGCAAAAGACATGAATACACACTTCTCCAAAGAAGACATCCAGATGGCCAACTGACACATGAAAAAATGCTCAACATCACTCATCATCAGGGAAATGCCCATCAAAACCACAATGAGATACCACCTTACACCTATCAGAATGGCTAACATGAACAACTCAGGCAACAACAGGTGTTGGCGAGGATGCAGATAAAGAGGATCTCTTTTGCATTGTTGGTGGGAATGCAAGCTAGTGCAACCACTCTGGAAAACAGTATGGAGGTTTCTCAAAAAACTAAAAGTAGAACCAGCAATTGTCCTATGACCCAGCAATTGCACTACTAGGCATTTCTCCACGGGATACAGGTGTGCTGTTTCGAAGTGACACATGCACCCCCAATTTTATAGCAGCACTGTCAACAATAGCCAAAGTATGGAAGAGCCAAATGTCCATTGATGGATGAATGGATAAAAAAGAAGTGGTATATATATACAATGGAGTATTACTCGGCAATCAAAAAGAATGAAATCTTGCCACTTGCAACTACGTGGATGGAACTGGAGGGTATTATGCCAAGTGAAATTAGTCAGAGAAAGACAAAAATCATATGACTTCACTCATGAGGACTTTAAGAGACAAAACAGATGAACATAAGGGAAGGGAAATGAAAATAATATAAAAACAGGGAGGGGGACAAAACAGAAGAGACTCATAAATATGGAGAACAAACTGAGGGTTACTGGAGGGTTTGTGGGAGGGGGAATGGGCTAAATGGGTAAGGGGCATTAAGGAATCTACTGAAATCATTGCTTCACTATATACTAACTAATTTGGATGTAAATTTTAAAAAATAAAAAATAAAGTTAAGAAAAGTTTTGTTCTCACACTGTCATCTATAATTTAGATAAGATATGGATAAAAGCATGGACTTCTGAACTCATATACTGCCTATATAGCTCACAAGGTTGTTTGACCTTAAGCAAGTCATTTAACCTCTATCTTCTTTATCACAAAATAGGGATGGTACTGTTACTTTCTGCTTGGGCATGTCATATGAATTATGTATGGAAAGACCTTAAAACAATGAAAGCTATTTTTTCTCTTAAAATATTTCTCCTTTTCAATTCAAACTTGTCCTCAACTCATGGAGTCCAACTCGATATCTGGCGCTTTAATTGATTTTAGATATTCAGATAAAGTTTGACACTAAGTCTGGAGGCTGGCATGGTCCCAGTTCACAGGGGCTCTTGTTTCATGATGAAGAAAGAAATATAGACACTTAATTTTTGTTCTTTCATTTCACATCTCTATCTCAGTGCCTAATAAAGTGCTTGGGGCATGGTAAATGCTCAATAAATATTTGTTAAATTAATGAGTAGATGAAGAATATATAATATAGACCAGGATGTGATAAATATAATGGTAGTACAAAGAAAGCAAATACAGAGAAAGGAAAAATGAATCACTTCTCAGAATTGGATATATATGAATGGAAAGTGGCTTAGTGAAAAAATAATTCCATTGATCCACTAAGATGATGATGAGTTTCCTTTATCTTTCTATTTCATATTAAAATTATCTAAGATCTTAATGAAATCCTATGAATTAGTTCAGTCATCTCCAATATACAGTTTGACATGGTTTTAGACTGTAATTAACACCATATTTTACCTGCTTCATTTAACATTAATAACTCTAAAAGTAAATTTAGTCTTGCACCAGGGTCAACTTTGACATTTATTCTAAAAGATAAATTCAGCATTTTCAATTAAAGATATTCACCTTATATTTGGTTTATTATCTGTCATGGTGTTGGCAGTGAGCCCATCTTCTCCTGTATGTAGCCAATGAGGAATTATGAATTAAGCATTAGCTTTGGCACCAAGAGACTTGAAATCATTTCTTTGTTGTTCCATATTAATTCTGTGACCAAAGGAAAGTCATTCAATCATGCTGAAATTCTTTTTCTTACATGTAAAATGAATATTTAATTATAATATCCTGTTATTACTACTCCAGAGAGTTTCTTAAAGGATTAAATTAAATAAAAATAAAAAGTAAACTTTAAAGTAAAAAAATATATATAAAAAATGTTAATAATTAAAAGCATTTAATAATAACAATGCTAGTAGTAATAATACTGTTTCTTATAAACTTATGAATTTTCTTTAGGAATTCCCACTGTAGATTTTTTTGGAGTGGCTGTGTTTACCTATTCTCAGAAGTACGTTGGGATGCTAAGGTCCCCATCTCTCACTTGTGTAATTATTAAGGAAATCTGGAATAATTCATGTGTCTACTTAATGCTGGCCATTTGGGGGTCAAATTTGAATATTTATTTGTTCTTGAAAAATTGGACATTATAAGCAGGGTGAATTCAGGTCTTGTGAGGCCTAAAGTTTATGTAATTTGGGGGCTGTTTTAAGAAAGAGAATAGGCAATTATGAATACAAAATGAAGTATGCAATTTAATATAAAATTAGAAAAAGAAAATAACTTAGAACAAATTGCAAATTAGAAAAAGCTAACTAATAACACTGAAAAAAGTCACCAAAAACAAACAAAAAACACCGATGATATTTTCATTAATTATCTACCTGACATACCTTTATACTGTGTAAATATCTATAAGCTCTCCATCTCTTGGTATGAGTAAAATTTTATTCTTTTCCTATAGAGTGAATAAAAGAAAAACAGTGTTTTATCTAGTGTAGTTTATTTGAATTTGTTTTGTATTACTGATACTTTTTAAAAGTTTATTTATTTATTTTGAGAGGAAGAGTGAGAGCGTGTGAACGGGGAGGGGCGGAGAGAGAGAGGGAGAGAGAGAATCCCAAGCAGGCTCCACACTGAGCCAAAACAGCTCAGGTCATGCTCACAGTTCCTGAGATCAAGCCCCGAAATGGACTCTGTGCTGACAACATGGAGCCTACTTGGGATTCTCTCTCTCTCTCCCTCTCTCCCTCTCTGCCCCTCCTTGTTTGTGTGCTCTCCCTCTCTCCCTCTCTGCCCCTCCCTGTTTGTGTGCTCTCTCTCTCTCCCTCTCTGCCCCTCCCTGTTTGTGTGCTCTCTCTCTCTCCCACTCTCCCTCTCTCCCTGTTTGTGTGCTCTCTCTCTCTCTCTCAAAATAAATAAATAAACTTTAAAAATATGTAAATAAAAATATAATTCACATTCTCAATTCATTATATGACAAAAAATTTAGAGTCATAAGATTTTAGGTATGTTGTCAATTTTAGGAAAATCTGTAGTGTCTTAATATATATACAATATTTGGAAGAACTTTCGACAAACTAACTCTTGGCTCTCTGTGTATGAATCAAACTTTAGTTCTGTTCTATCCTACACATACTTTTGGTGCGTGCAATAGGCTCCTATTGTGCGCCTTCATTTTAAATCACTGATGGAGTTGATACAGAGCAGTAAAAGTATTCCTAGAAGTCATTCCTATACTGGGCTGGGAATATCTCACTATATGTGCATATAATTTTGAGCTGTGTAATTATATTTCACTAAACTCAATCTAAAAGTATCTACCATTCACTTTCCCTTTAGCTAGATCACAAAATTCTCTATAGTCACTCCACTGCTCTCAACATGAGGGGAACATGTGATAAGATGTGAGTTGGAGACAGCGGTTTAAATTCCATGTGGTAAAAATATTTTCTAAAAATATATGGAGGGTAAAATGGTACGGCCACTCTGGAAAACAGTTTGGCAGTTTCTTATAAAACTAAACATGAAATTACCATATGACTTAGCAATTGTACTCTTGGGCATTTATACCAGAGAAATGAAAACTTATGTTCCTATAAAAACCTATACCTGAATGTAGATTACAGCTTCATTTGTAATAGCCAGAAAAGGGAAACAACCCCAATGTCCTTCAGTTGGTGAAACGAACTGAGGTATGTTAATAACATGGAATACCCCCGTGGGTTGTAGATAAAATATTTTTATGTGTCTGCAGAGTTGGGGCTCTCTGAATACATTTGGCTGAAAACGTGAGATCCAGAGCTGAGCAAGCCTTGAGAACTTAATTTACAACCATCAAGATAGTGCAGGAACCCCAGGGAGATCTAACTAACTCCAGAGGTATTCATTTACATTTCAAAAGAAAATAAAGATCCAGAACTTGAAGATATCTCTAGGTCATAAAAGTCAGAGACACCAGAGATTATCTGCATTTGGGGAGAGATATTTACAGTACAAAAGCTACAGTGGGAACCCAGGGACCTCTACATCCTCTCTCTAAGGAGCAAAGATTTTTCTCTCTCCTTTTAAGAAGAAAGAGGGATAGGGCACCTGGGTCGCTCAGTCGGTTGAGGGTCCAACTTCGGCTCAGGTCATGATCTCACGGTTCATGGGTTCGAGCCCGGCATCAGGCTCTGTGCTGACAGCATACAGCCTGGAGCCTGCTTCGAATTCTGTGTGTCTCTCTCTCTCTGCTCCTCCCCCGCTCATGCTCTGTCTCTCTCTCTCTCTTTCAAAAATAAATTTTAAAAAATTTTTTAAAAAAAAGAAGAAAGAGGGAGTCAGCTGTCTCTTTCTCTTGTACACGCGCACACACACACACATGCACACACACACACACACGCACACACACACACACACACACAGAAAATCTATTTTATTCCATCCTTCCTCAATGGCATAGACTTTAGAGTTTGTATGTATACAAATTTCGACCTTGCTTCTATCATGCTGTTACAGGGGTAAGAATTGGTGGGTGGTGTCCACATCATTGTTTCATTTTTAAGTGAATAATGTTAATCTGTCTCTGATCCAGAATACTTCATGTGCATATTCAGGACAAAATTAATTAAGATGAACACCAAAACCTCAACAACATTCACCAATATGAAGCAATGAACTGTTGAAAGATGCAATGACTTAGATGTATACTGAGGGAATGAAGCGAAGTTTAAAAAGAAAAAAAAATGTGGATCCCATAGGGAACATTCTGTATGGTTCCATTTGTATAACAATCTTGAAATAGCAATAGAGATGTAGAACAGATGAGCGGTTCCCAGGAGTGGGTATAGAAGGGAAGTGGGTATTGTTACAAAGTGCACCTTGACTGTGACGGGGAATATGGAAACCTACATATGTGATAGAATTGCATAGAACTCAGCGTGTGCACACACACACACACACACATGAATACACATACAGCTGGTGAAATGTGAATAAGATCAGTGTATTGTATTGCTTTGCAAGATGTTATCATGGAAGGAAACTGGGTGAAGGAAGCACAGGTTCTCTCTGTGTTATTTATTATAACTGCATGTGAATCTACAATTATCCCAAATAAAAAAACTTTAATAAAAATAACATGAGCATGTGAGCCCAGCAACAGTACTCCTTTGGGGCCTTGGAAAGGATGCATCCCTGAAGTTCATGCTCAGTCACTTTATGGGTAATTGTTTGTTTATAAGCACGAACCTGGAAGCATTGTGACCTATCCTGATCTGGTTTGTCCTTTACACCAGTGCAGAGCTTAAATGTAAACTCCAGGAGGGAAGGATATTTGTATTATTCATCACTGCATCCTCAAGAGCTATTAAGGTCTGGTATTAAGCAGACATTCCAGAGAATTCATGAAGTTAAAAAAATCAACTGCAGGTATCCTATCTCAACAGTGCCTGGCTATTTGGTTCTTACCTATTCATACCATACCATTAGACACCTCTAAAATAATGTATTGTGAAATGACTTATCATCAAATAAATGGGGGGAGTCCTAGGTATATGTGAAAGAGTTCTTATCCACTCCCAATACAGTGGTAAAATACCTGTAAAGTGATTTAATTTCAGACTAGGAAGAATGTCTCAAGAGTAGACTTACAGATTCTTTGAGAATACCACCAGAGAATTAGCCCACTGAAATGTTATTTCTGTTTCCTTTTTTTCCCCCTATTCTCAGCCAGCAGGCTTATCTTGGAAGTCCTGGGACTACATTCCTTAACATCTTTTGAAATTTGTGGGTTAGGATCAACACTTGAGAGGGATGAATATAAAAGCCTTAGAAAGGTTCAATAACTCGTTCAAGGTCTTAGACAGTGAACAGTGAAGTTGACACTTGAACTAAGGATTTTCTTTCTCTAAAATCTATGATAATTCTATCATGAACGAACTTGTGAGCAGCATATTTACAAAAGTATTTACATCTTTAGTCCTATGATAAAATATTTCCCCCTCATAGGGTACTAAAAAACCCAAAACCTTATAATGGAGTTTGGTTTGTTTTTGTTTTCTCATTTTAAAGAGAACATCCATTAACTTAGGAAAGCTCAAAACATTAATTTTTAGAAAGATATACACAGCAGTCAGATATGATTACTGTTTCTTAATACTTATGGACTATTAACTCTGGGGCAAAAACAAACTAGGCTTTTTACTTTGTGACGATGTCTGAAGGATGAAAACAGAAGGCAGAAAGTAGTGAGTAAAGGGGAGTGAGGAAGGCTCAGCCATTCCAGAAGGAAGGGAAGGGACCCAAAAGAAGTGTCTGGAGAACCAAAGCAAAGGGGAGCAAGGAACTCCAAAGAAGGGTGGCAGCAAGCTCTAGAGAAGGTCATTATAAAAATGACATCAATTGCAATTGACTGACAAAACTTTCAAAGAGCTAAAATAATGAAGTTAGTTTTACTCAAACTATTAAGACAAGAAGATGGAAGGGGGAAGAATCCGAGCAAACACGTTCTTTAAGAGCAAATAAAAGATGTGATGAAAATAAAGATCACAGCTGAACCAGTGATCAAAGAGACTGGTGAGGAAGACCTGGGGCCTGAGCGGAGTGGAGCTTACGTGCATACCACCTGCCCAGTTCATGCTCTCTAGACTTTGAAAACTGAAGTGTGGCCTTGGCGATCATCTTCTCCAGCCTCCTATTGTGCTCCTCAGGAGATGTGCTTCTAGGAGGGGAAGTGATTTATGCAAGGTCACATTTTAAGGTCATGGAGTAGAGTCCCAACCTTGTGTGGCTCCAAAATCATCTTTTTTTGTTGTGTCATAATGCCTGCTATTTTCCACTCGGATTTAAATGGCAACTAGTGTAATTAAATTTATACACCCAGGTACATGTACACACACACACACACACACACACAGGAAAGAATAGAGAAGTCAGCTGATTTATGGGAAATGGCTCTGTCCAGTCTGTTGTAGTTAGTTGTTATGATGTTACATGCAAGGATGTGCACAAGAATAGGAGTTATCCCATGCCATGACCACAAATACCCCCTCATGTTCTCAAGGCTATTCAGTGTTTTGGAGCATGATCTTTGTTCTCCCCTGCCTCTCATACAAACATGCTTGTGATCTAGAAAAATAAACTGTGGGAACTTTAATTAATACACTGGATTGACATAGACATGAAGCAATGTAGTGAAATGGTTACACCAAGTGCCTCAAGTACAGATAAAATGGATTCAGTCTGCAACATCCTTGTATTAGCTGAGTGCTTTGGGGCAAGTTATAAAAGATATTTAAGTCTTGGTTTGGGGGCTTATAAAATGCAGATGATAATATCAACTCTATATAATTGTGAGCATTGAATTAAAGCCAATATATCTAACAGGCTTTGCAAAGAGCTTGGCGCAGTTCTGATGTAGAGAGAGTATTCAGTAAATTGGAGAGATTGTTACTGCTGTGAATGAGAAGAGATGTTTCCCTGAGAGGATGAAATGCTTCTATATCCTTCCCCCAAAACAGGATAATCCAGTCTTATGTCTGTCCCTATTACTTCCAAACCAAAAGAAATTAGAAGGCAAAAAGACTATCTGAGCTGCTAAATAACCTTCTTCAGCAAATTTCAACTCTTTAATAACAAACATATGAACAGAGTCCCAAGACCCTCTTGTGCTTTCTATCTCCGGAGGCTACCAAGAGAGAGAGAGAGAGAGAGTTGGGGGGGCAGGGAGGGAGGAAGAAAGAAGAAAGAGGGAAAGAAAGAGAGAAAGAAAGACAGAAAAAGAAAGAAAGAAAGAAAGAAAGAAAGAAAGAAAGAAAGAAAGAGAGGGAGGAAGGAAGGAAAGAAGGAAGGAAGGAAGGAAGGAAGGAAGGAAGAAAAGACAGAAAGAAAGAAAAGAGAGAAAAGCAGGCAGGGAGGAAGGGAGGCATAAAGGGAGGGAGGGAGAAAAAAAGAAAGAGAGAGAGAGAGAGAAAACCTCCACAAAACTCCTTATCTGCCAGTCATTTAATTTCTATTTTCCCTTCCTAAACCCTAATTATCTCTTTAGTCTAATTAACTCCTGTAGAGGGCTCTGGAGACAGCTAAGCAAAGAGAAGCATTTATTTTTGAGGTAAAGCAATTTTTGTTATCCTTTTCAAAGCACTAAAGCACCTCTCTAAATTCAAGGCTTAAGATGAGTACCTCTCACTGCAGAAACCAAATCAAGCAATGTGTCCATGCTCAGGACTGATCCTGAATAATTTTCTGACTTCTAAACAGATTTAAAGTTCAAGAAGTACAGTAAACCTCAAACATAGCAGAGTGTTGGCAAAATTTTTCTCAACTAACCCAACAGCCACTTGATTTACAGTTAAATCCTTTCCTGTTTTAATACTTGTAGCCCATCTAAAAAAATTAACAACCCCTTAGTATGGAAACATTTTCATTGGTATATTCTTACAACTCTCTGGGTAATTTTTAAATGAAATTTTCATTTATAACACTACTTCAGATTGAGTGGTCATGAGAGTTCTTTTTAGAGATGGTGACATTTAACCTGAAAACTTAATGACAAGAAAGACACTAGTGATGTAAAGTTCAAGCACAAAAGTGGAAATGAGCTATGTTTTAAGGACCATAAAAGAGCCAGTGTGGTAAAATATAGAGGGGTAGGGGAAGGGGAAGAGTGGTAGGAGATGGTACTGGGGTGGGTAGAGATCATCGTGGCTGCTGTGAGGAGAATGAATTGTGGCAGGGAAACTAGCTGAGAAGAGTTACATTTGTGAGCATGAAAAATGATGGTGGCTTGGCCTAAGGTGGGCATATTGGATCAAAAATATATATTGACTTGGGATGTAGTGCTGGGAAGAATCATTAGGATTATTGAATGGAGAGGGTGAGACAAAGTGAGGAATTAAAGATGGCTTCTAGATTTGAGACTTCACAACTACAGGGGCAGTGATGCGATTTATAGAGATATTAATGTTGAATGAGAAGTAGAATATTACATTTGGCTGTATTCCCCCTGCCACCTCCCAGCATTTTGTAGGATAACTGAAATATAGATATGTTGTTGACATCAGGAATTCATACATTTAACTAATATAAAACAACCTTAATTCAATGGTTTTCGTGTATAACTCTGATACATTTATCCCCATAGCTTATCCTGAGAGGCAGGATTTCAAGCTGATTAAGATGTAGACTCTCTCATGAGGCTTCCTTCCCTCCAAATTTTCCTCTGCTTACCTCAGTGACCTTGGGGGCTACTTCTTAATCTCTTCCTTCATTAGTTTCTTCTCCTATGAAATAAGAATGTTAATAGAATACATCTCGTTGGTTAAGATTAAACATGTTAATGGCTGAAACTTCAGGGCAGTGCTTTACATAAAGGATGTGCTGAAAAATATGATTATGTTTAACAGTACATTTCTTACCATATGAGCATCCACTAGCATATATTAAGATAATGTTCTTTCTTTAGGTTAATTCTCTGTTTGCTCAGGGTGTGATACCTAAGGGCTTCCCTCCCTTCTCATCCTCTGACACCTTTCCTGTGGCCACGTTCTCTAGGTAACATCTTCATTTAATTATAAAAATAGCTAGCACTGAATTGTTAATTCCCTTGGACTAGTAAGGAATGTTTATGTACCATTTAAATTAATTTATCTAATTAATCCTACAAATAGGCTTTTTAAAATGTTTATTTATTTATTTTGAAAGGGAAAGAGCATGAGCAAGGGAGGGGTAGAGAGAGAGAGGGAAAGAGAGAGAATCCCAAGCAGGCTCCACGCTGTCAGTACAGAGCCTGATGCAGGGATTGGTCCCACAAACTGTGAGATCATGACCTGAGCTAAAATCAAGCATCAGACGTTCAACCGACTGAGTCACTCAGGCAACCCTGAAATAGGTTTTATAATCCTCATTTCACAAATTTAAAAAAGAAACTTGAAGTTTAGAGAGGACAAAAAAATTGTTTCAAGCAGTAAGTAACTAGAACTTGGACCAGCCTCAGAACTATATGAGTACGTGTGGACTTTAAGAAAACAAAACAAATGAACACAGAGGGAAGAAAAGAGAGAGGTAAACCAAGAAACAGACTCGTAACTAGAGAGAACAAACTGAAGGTTGTTGGAGGGGAGACCGATGGGCAGATGCATTGAATAGGTAATGGGTATTAAGGAGGGCACTTGTGATGAGCACTGGGTGATGTATGTAAGTGATGAATCACTATATCATACACCTGAAATAATATTACAGTTCATATTAACTAACTGGAATTTAAATAAAACTTGGAGGAAAGAAAAACAATGATGAATGAAGAAGTGTGTTTTGATCACCTCCTGTGGCCACTTCTAGTTAATTTTCAAATCTTGTATCTCACACAGCAATGGACAGCCATATGTTTCTTTGCTCTATCCATCAGAATGACCACATTCCCCTTCATGAGATGTTGCCCCATGCATCTCTGACCTGTCCACACCTCTGCTGGTCTTTTCTCTCAGCCACCTTACCCATCCTTTTCCCTATGGCAGAAAGTCCCACAATGCCTCTGATATCCATCCCATAAGTTGACGTCCTTGTCACCCTTTCCTTCCCCCCTGACAGGAATGTGCCATTTCACCCCATTTTGGGCCTTTTTCATGCATCTTGGCCATGGAAATGGTATTCAGGACCCCTACTTTGCTTTATAGATGGTCATCCTAGCATCCATGAACATTCCCTGAATACTGACAGAACCTCTTAAGCACAAAACCACAGTCATGAATGTTTATTTGTACAGAATACTACTTGCAAAACTGAAGTTTAGAAAAGTTTCTTTTTTTCACAAGGCAGACAGAGGAAATTAGTTTTATTTGTTTGCTTTTTTTTGGCGGGGGGGGGGTGCTGTCTCTTGAAAATATATGTGAAAATACATGTTTAGAATCAATAAGCCTAACTGATAATTTTATTGGAGAAAGACTAGCAAAGTGGATGGGGTCCAACTACTTGAGCTCTGTTTTCATTGCCTGTCTCACCCACATCCCATACCCTAATGAACTAGACAACTTTTTTCAATGCTATCCATCAGAGGACAGAATAAAATTATAGAAATACAAGCTCTCTGTGAGCAAAATGTTTAAATGCTGGAGGACTTTAAAAAGATTCATCACCTCAAGAGTAGGTATAGAGGGCAGAGTTAAGGGAGGACAGAGAATCTGGTCCTGAGAGGTGGGGAAAGAGCTACAGTAACAATGTCACTTAAAAGGAATGTTCTAGTGTTCCAACAAGAATTCTCAAAGACATAGGGAAAGAATAAAATAAGACAGTGGAAATTCTGAAGTGGAGCAGGGTAGAATTACATATATAAATTTTAAATACCATATGCAATATTTGAATATCATTTTATAGCTGGGAAAATTATGGTTATTCTCATTATGTAAACTATGGGAATGTAGAGCGCAGAGAAATCTTGACCAATGATATATAATTCAAATAAAGCCTGAGAAACACTGCTTTAGAGGAACTATGTGCTTAGCTAATTGACTGACTACATAAATAAATCATTTGATTAAAAGTTACCATTGAGTATATTTTCCTGCTCAGAGCAGGCAAAGTTATAAATTGCTCAGCAGAATCCTTGTGATAAATTATTATTTTTCTGTAAGAGAAGAGATAGAGAGAAAAGAAAGGCATGAGCCTTTAGAATCCTCTTATCCTAAACTAGTGCCCCATGCTGCTTGCACTTAGCATGATGAATAATCTTTGATTATATGAATAAAGTCAATTGAACAAAAAAGAAAGCAGCCATGTAATGCATGCTTGGAATAGGTCTCATTGAAGAGTCTGGTGTTCAATAATGCCTGGATCCATTGAAATAATTTCCTGCAATTATCAACAAATCTGAAAATTCAGTCTCTTTTTTCTTTAAGACCGGGGGTACAGTATAGCCTAGTAGTAAGACCTATGCTTAGCACTTGACTTGAGTCTACCAGGCCTTGACTTCTGGTTCCACAGCTTGTCTGCTCTGTGACCTTAGTGAAGTAACTTCAGCCCCTTACCTTCACTTTCCGGTATGTAATACTCAGAGAAATAGCAACAACATTACAAACTGGTTGTGAAAATAAATTGAATTAATGCAAGTAAAATATTTACTATATTGTCTAAACAAGTTAAGCTCTCAATACATTTTAAAAGTAATCATCTGCTCTCTTTTCTCCTTTACATATATCCTGGAATAAATGAGATATTCCAGTAACATGTGGCTCATGTATTTTGTCTCCTCTGTAAGACCAGCATTATCCTATGATGAGCACCCCACTTGATGTTAGAATATCTAGGATTTGAATTCTTAGTCCAAAATGTACTAGATGTATGAGATATGAGACTAGGAGTGTCATACAATCTGAGTTTCAGTTTTCTCATTTGTATTGGAGCTTTTGAGTTAAATGACAGGTGAATAACCAGTAAATACCAAAAGAATGCCCTCTTCCTTTATTTAGTCTTCCTTCCCTAAATATTATTGGCATCGTAATATTAGTAATTGCAACAAAGGTTTAATATTTGACTATGAACTCACAAAATTCCAAGGCTGCTACCTTTTCCTCATTCAGTGTTTGGTGATTTCTTAAGGCAAGACAGCTTTGAATTATCAAATACTTGTATACCACTTTAATCTTCTTTTCATGGGACTTGAATTAGAATATTTCTATAAAAAAACAAATGCTTTATATAAATAATGCTACATATGACATAGACAATGAAATTATACTTCTCCACTAAGCTTACAGTAGTGACATTGTTTTTTTGAGGCTTGGCATACGGTTCCAAAATTTTAGTAAAATCTAGTTACTTTCAGTTAATGAGGGGACACTGAATATTAAAAAAATTCAAGATCTTATAAAGAAAACCATGCTCCCAGTTCATCTTCTATCCTCATAAAAGTATAGGTTTGTAAATTTATAGTTTTCTTTTTTATAGCCATAAATTTATAGGTTTCTTTTTTTAACTTCCAAATAGGATTTCTTTGAAGAATGAATTTTATGTCTAAAGGTAAAAGTTTGAAGAACACAGAATATGGAGCTAAGCCACATTGATATGTCTGTATACCTTTTAATCTTGTTTTCTTCCTTGAGCTCAGTTGTCTGTTATCACTTCTATTTTTAGATGTGTGTCTCTATCCGCTTCCCCTTCTACACTGCTTTTGTGCTTGCGAATTGTGAAATGCTAAGAGACAGAAAACCACATACATGTACCTGCTGATTAAAATTCAAATACCTGAGCAAGCTTCTAATGAAAACAAACCAAAGATTAGAAGCTTTCTAAAATATTCAGATGGACACTCACATATAATGACAATGATTATAATGGTGATAAATTAGGTGTTTGTAATTATGTCCATACATTGTTTCTCCTGCTAAATATTAAGCTTAGTGAAGGCAGATACTATTCTCTGTATGTCATGTTATGTTTGTTTGTTTGTTTGTTTGTTTAATTGCACATGCTGTGCTTGACAAATAAAAAACTAAATATTTTTGTCAGACTAGTTTTATAGGGTTGAGATTGACAAACTCAGTAAGGGCTGTTTATCCATTTCTGTGAATTTAAAAATATTAAGACATATATCCATATAAACTGTCCATGATGTATCTATTGCATGTAATATTTGTGAAGTCATTCCTCACTTGTGGCAAATATTTATCATATGAGTGTGGATTTGATATGAAGAATAGGCAAACACTCTCTAGTTAACACTACAGACTATAGCTAGTGATTGAATTGGATAAATCATTAAAATGAATTTTGAGGTACGGTAACAAAGCTATTGACTTCTTTAGGTTTCTATAGCTTTTGACTTGAACTTAACCCATATAATCTTAAACAAAAAATCGTGTTTGACTTTTTTTTTAATTAAAAAAAAGTTTAATGTTTATTTTTGAGGGAGGGACAGAGAGAGAGAGAGGGAGACACAGAATCCAAAGCAGGCTCCAAGCTCTGAGCTGTCAGCACAGAGCCAGCCCCACTTGGAGCAGGAACTCAAGAACCATGAGATCAACACCTCAGCCAAAGTTTGAAAGTCCAACGCTTGACCAACTGAGCCACCCAGGAACCCCAGTGTTTGACTTTTAACTGAGGATTACTTGGATATATTCAAAATCAACTTGGATGTTAAAGTGATTGAATTTGTTTTTCAAGAATCTTACTACTATGTAAATTTCCAGCTTCACTCTGGAATTGTTTGATCTCTGAAGATTTAAGTCATAAGTTGCCACAGTAAAATATTTTAGATTCCCTTCATTCCAAATACAGAAAATATCTCCGTGAGCAGACTACCCAACATATAATCAGGAAAGATATGAAAATTTCTTGTCTTTTTATTAAAATGATATACTTTGGTAAGGGCTAACTTACTTATACATATTGAACAGATATTACCAATACGATAGCAGCAAGATAATGCCTAACATGTACTAAGCTATACAAGTTGTAATATTTATTATGCTCTGTAAACACTGTATTAGTATCTTCATGTGAAACTCCCTTAGAGTTCTTTAGGTGCTTACTGAAAGGAAAGACAGAAGAAGTGCTTTTTAGGCCCAGGCTACTTTGTCGTAATGTAGGGCTATCAGATTTATCAAATAAAAATATATCACACCCCGTTAAACTTGAATTTGAGATAAACAATGAATAATTTATAACAAGAATTTCTGTGTATGAAATAAAAATAAAAATAACTTTATAATTCTTTTTTTAATGTTTATTTATTTTTGAGAGAGAGAGAGAGAGAGAATGAGAGAGGCTGAGCACAAGTTGGGGAGGGGCAGAGAGAGAGGGAGACACAGAATCTGAAGCAGGCTCCAGGCTCTGAGCTGTCAGCACAGAGCCCAACGCAGGGCTCGAACTCACAAACTGTGAGATCATGACCTGAGTCGAAGCCAGGTGCTCAGCAGACTGAGCCACTCAGGTGCCCTCAAAATAACTTTATAATATGCAATATTTGGGATATATTTACTCTAAAAACTTTGTGTATTTCAAATTCAAATTTAATCGGGCATACTATATTTTATCTGCCAATCATGTTTTTTAAGTTTTACTGAGATATAATTCATATACACTTTACCTTTTTCAGGGTACAATTTGATGAGTTTTCAGTTACAGTGTTTTAAAATCATTATCACAATCAATTTTAGAATATTTTCATCATCCCCAAACAAAACTCTGTATCCATTGGTAGTCACTGCCCAGTTCTACCCATCCCTATGCCATCCCCTGGCCCCAGACAACCACTAATCTACATGATCTACATTCCACATAGAGATTTGCCTATACTGGATATATCATATAAATGGATTATATATATATATATATATATATATATATATATATATATATATATTAATTAGCTCCTTTCAGCTCTCAATGTTCTCAAAATTTCTTTATGTTGTAGCATGTGTCACATAGTGTGTACTTTACTGCTGAATAATATTCCGCTCTATGGATATACCACAGTCTGATTATTCATTAATTAGTTGATGGACATTTGGACTTTTTCCACTTTTTGGCTATAATGAATAACTCTGCTGTGAACATTTGTGTACAAATTTATGTAAGACTAGAATTGGTAAATCATATAACCCCATGTTTAACTTTTTGAGGAACTGATCTCTCTGGAGATCTTGTAGATATCTGTCACTCCAGTGTCCTGCTTCTGAGGAGTTCTTGATCCTTGCTCACTCCTTTGCCTATTCTGCAATTCTCATTTTTGTTTTCCTTTTCAAGTAAATACTATCACTCCCACATCAAAAAAGAAAACTAAACAAACACGTTGTCATAAAGTCATGTGTTAGTAAGATTTTATCAGTCACGGTGAGCAGAAGAGGAACTACATTGTCATGAATCACAGTCAGCTTAAAACTGAGTTATTAGCTAAACCCGTTTTTAAATATCTCTCAGCCTTTCTCCCCTGTAGAAACTTGGCCTACGGCCATTTTAATTTGAATCACTTTTACCTGTTTGACTTCTGCTCCTCCTTTCTCTATCACAGATCTCTACCCACTTTTTTTTTTTTTTGCAGTTTATAAGTAAACTGTAATTCTGCCTCATCCCATGCCACCCAGACTGTCCTAACCAATATATCCATTAAAATGATAAGTTTCTCTTCCTAAGACATTTTCTGTGGTAAAGTCCAAAAATAACTATGTTGTCTTTCTAGCAAATGGATATTTTCCTTGAGTAATAACTATTTATGTTCACACTTATGGTTCATTAGGTGAGTGAGAGATTCGAAGTATCTTAATGGTCTACATGTAGAGTGAAAATAATACAGAGCTGAATAAGGTAGGGTTCTTACCTTCAAATAACCCACATTGTTAGGAAGGATTCGTTCACTATTAATGAGAGAAAGTAAAATGATGAGTAATGTATTACAGGCATATTAAAGAAAACCATGAAAACCTGGAGACTTTTGAATAAGTGTTTTTGTTGTTATTGTTTGGCCACACTTTCAACTCTAACTTTAGCTCGAATATTCAAATAGATACAATTTTAAAACAATGACACATACAAATTAAACACCTTGGAAGCCCAGAACTGGAAAATACATTTGCTCTGGGTTCCAGGATTAGAGTAAACGAAGCCCAATGCCTTAGCCTAATGAAATAAAAATATGTGGTATGTTGCTGGGGTGTGTATCTTAAATACCCTGGGACTAAAGCTTCCAACGTTTCTTCAATGGCAGAGGGAAACAATAGTTTCTAAGACATTGGCAGTTTTCTCTTGGCTAAACTACTAGACTTAGTTCAATGAGTTAAAATAAAAAGAAGGAAAGAAAAATCACGAACAATTAAAATATGATAAACAGATTTCAGCACCCACTTTTTAAAAAATGGTTTTTTTAATGTTTATTTTTGAGAGACAGATACAGAGCGTGAGTGGGGAAGGGGCAGAGAGAGAGGGAAACACAGAATCTGAAGCAGGCTCCAGGCTCTGAGCTGTCAGCACAGAGTCCGACGTGGGGCTCGAACTCACAAACTGTGAGAACATGACCTGAGCCAAAGTAGGACACTCAACCAACTGAGACACCCAGGTGCCCCTTCCAACACCCATTTTTTTAAAAAAAAGCTGAGCGAAGGGAGGAACAAACTAAGAAAGCTAACAAAATGCAGTGTGGACCCTCACATCACACAAGATGCAATAACAGGGAGTGAACAGACCCTCCCGCCCTGAAACAGCCAAACACTGGGAAAAGCGCCTTGAGGAAGACTTTCTAGACATTGGATGCCAGGAAAGAAAGAAAGGATCCCTGACAAGTGGAAGCTAAATGCAGCAAGCTTCAGGATTGCCCCAACCTACTGTTTGTAAAAATCTCCAGGCAGCAATACAGCGAGGGAACCCAGGCAGATTACTGAGAGAACTAAAGAGCATGTGGTTCTGAGAAGCCAAAGGACCAGAATTCACAGAGCAGAGGACTGGAAAGGAGAAAGCTGCACAGAGGAAGAGCTTTTCCAGGGTTTACTCAGGGGCATCTCTTGAGTATTCAACTGAATACTGACACACCTGGAGACCGGAGAAAAAAGAACACAAGGAGATGTAGAGGCTCATATAGGAAATTGCTCCTTCCTTCTTATGAATGTTTACGTTACCTTGTTGCTTATTAGGACATTTCTGTAACTTTGAAACTCACAATGTATTTGTTTATATTAGCATTTCACCTAGTAGGTGATGAGTGCTTTGAATGTGCAGAATCCAGCATTAATTCAAGTCAATATATATTCTAGGATATATATACAGGAACCAGTATCATTTGTGCTCCTTTGCAACTATATTCTGAATTTCTGTTAATTATATTTCATGTCTTCCTTCTTCTCTTAGATCACTTTTTTTTTTGCTCCCTCTTTTGCTTTCTAGATAATTTTCTCAAATCTCTTCTTCACACCACTGATTTTCTTTTCTCCAGTTTGAGTCTGATCCTATTTGCTTCTGATACCATTTTAAATTTTCCAATGATATAAATTATGATATTAAATGTTTTGAATTTCTGTCTTCTAGTTTGCCTTATTCTTGGCTTATAATCTGTTAATTATAGGTAGTCGTCTCTTGTTTTTTATAAAGACATAAAGACGTGATTTAAAATAATCCTTGGGAATATAATTTTTAGACCATTTTCTTTTTCTTGGGAAAATCTTCTAATGTGAATTTCCACTTGATTTTTTGATACTCTTTATGTCTTATATTTTACTTCAGATTTTTTGAAAGTTTTTTATTTTTTTCTTCTGTTTTCACATTCTGAGTTGGTCACCAAATAATCCAATACTTCTATTTACAGAAGAAACATGGGCTCTTCCTTCTCCATTTCTGTCCATATGGGCAATTTTCCCATCAGAGTTTAAACTCGTATAATGGCTGATATATGTGCTTTTATAAATTCTGTACTTCAGCAGCCTGAAAAAAAGTGAATAAAACTGTCTCCAGACATTTACAATCAGAGAATTTTGATCTTCCAAGCACTTGATTTATATCTTGCTTTATTTTGTTTGGCGAGTTTACAACAACGGACTAGGGCCTACATCTATTGAATTGGAGGAGTAAAATAAACCATCACTTTTCCAGACTTCCAATGTAAAACCATGCTCCTCTAAATCCAGAGGGAACTGAGTCTGCTACTACGAGAGGGAGCCAAAGAAGAATAGTGATAAGAGGCCATTTGACTTTCCTATAAAGTCAGTTCAAGTTTTAAGTGCGTTGGGTTTGAGGCAGGGAAAAGGGCTTCAATCATGGTGGCTCACATCTCACACAAAAGCTACCTGTGACTCTAACCTTTGCCCCAAACCGGAAGTATAAACATTGGAGTTTTTCAGAATCGCCCCTCTCACTTCTCACTATTCTCACTCACTTTCTGATGTCTTCCTTCAGTTGAATCTCAACTTTACTGGTAGTCCTTCTCTGAAACATATGGAATGTGGTTGGCATCATGTCCTATTTTTTTCTTTACTGTTCTTTAGTCATTTCTGACAGTTTTCGGGAAAAGAACTAGTGAGCTTGTTTTTATACTCTCTTTTTCCCCCAGAGAATTCTACTTGATTTTTCTAGGTAATACATTTGAGATTCCTCATCTTTACCATCAAATCAACTCCATCAGGCGAAGTGGTAATAATCATGATTTAAATGCAGTAAATTTGAAGAGCCTATTCATTTTAAGTAAATTATAATCTGAATTGAGTTTGTGATTTTGAAGAGCAATAGCAGAAGTATTTTGTGTAAAACAGTGGTACTTAACTTTTGTCGACAGGCAACACAATTCTGTCAGTATTGACTCTCGTTACACACAGTGATTTTCAACGCTGGAGGGGTCAGGGTGGTGGCTGTATAATTTAGAAGGTCAGTAATAGAGGCTCTGCTATTCTGGAAGTGGGGAATGAAATCATGCTCCTCCACTTGAGATTCACTGAATAAAAATGTATCTTTATCCAGTATTATTCATATCACCCTTGGGATATAGTCTTGATACCCAAATGAAAAGATAATGGCAGAAATTAGGTACCACATGGTTGAAGTGACAGTAATTGGAATTGCCTTAGAGAAGGCAAACTTTAGTGATATGAAAGGATAAACTGTGTATTTGTGAAGATGGCATAAATCCATTCAATATGGACTTGGATTAGAGAGTTAGCGGTTAGAGGGTTAGTGGGAAAACTTTTGAAGAACATAGTCTATTTTAATACAAAATAAAGATACTTCTTGGCCAGTATTTTCTGGAAGTATATAATACAGGTTCAGAACATTGAGTATTACAATGGGAATTCAAGTGCTGGGTTAACAGTTGTCCAACCTTGAATGTATGAAATTCTGTAACATGAAATAAGACACAAAGTATTAACTGAGGATAATTAATAAGCAAGTTGAAAAAGGAAATGTAGCAGAAGTCTTGCACAGAGTCCGCACCAAGGCTTTTCTTTCCAGGAAACAACTTTATTGGTGCCAGCACTGCTCGGTTGGGTTCCTACCCGAAGAACTGAGCCCCGAAAGCCACATGGTCTAGTTTTTTTATACATTTTCTACTTCTTTGTCTCCCATATATGGTAACACACAAACATGCAGTCAGATTAAGTGGTCTCATGTTACAAGGTTGAGGGATGTTGTCACATAGCCAGGTTGCCTTGAGGTTTGTTTGTTTGTTTTCTTTCCTTAGGGAGGGGAACCTACCACAGAAATAATACGAGATTAGAATAAAATCTAAATACACTGTCTTCATGGTTTTAGGGTGTCTTCACTGAATAAGAAGAGTCCAGTTTCATCATCTAAATAATAACAACTGAGAGAAGGTTGTAAAGAGTACTTACTGAAGACTTTTAGGAAATACTTAAATCAACAGTGCCTTAAAATAATGAGTTGCAGACAGGACAGATGACAGATTAGAATAATTGCTAACATTTCTGTATTGAAGAATATATTCCCATGTGGATTGTATCAGAAAGATGCAGATATCTTTACACTATACAGATTTGCTATAGAAAAACTTTTAAAGAGATTTAGAAGAATGGTGATAAGGTGAAAAATACTTCAGGCATAAAAAAAGAATATCAATAATAAAGATAAATAGAAAAACTAAAATATATAAAAACATCACCAAATAAGAAAAGGAGCAGCAGGAGCTAAGTAGAATCTCATTTGCTCAGATCACACATTCTATTCCTATCGCCTTGAAACACCAAGAGCTGGATGTTTTATTTCTCATGGAAACTATGTTTGCCTTACGGGTCTCTGGAAATACCCAGTGTGCACAGAGTAGTAGCCATAAGACGCTGTGTATGACAGAATATGGTGGCACAGTTTAATGATTTTATCACTAGGTGTGTTTATCACTTAAGGAGACAACTCGTTCACATACTATATTAAAATATAGTGTGGAAGCTTGGGGTGGCAGAAGGGTAGATGTTTAATGTGCTGTGTTTTTTGAGCTTACTTTGGCTGGATTGTGTGTTCTCATTTCCGGATGAACGTGTAGAGACTTGTTTTCCATTCTGCCAGAACCAGTTGCTTAGGAGATAAAAATATATCGACACCCTGGTTTATCCTCAAGGAGCTCATGGTTGCCCAAACAAAGGAATACAAGTAGTTACACAAATATAAATAAAAAGAAACTATACAAGGGAAAAAAAAATTGTATAAGGCAGACCACTCAAGGAAAAGGTTGGGAAGTACTATGCAACCTTCATTAAGGAGGAGATATTTGAGCTAAGCCTTGTTCAGTCTTTGATAGATTTGAGGAGATAAGAGAGCAGAATATTCCAAGTCAATAAAAAAAAAATTGAATTGAATTAAGGTACATGGACAAGCAAACCCAAACTGGATGAGGAACATTAAGTAAATCAAGTTGCTGGAATTGAATGTTTAATGCTTTTACTTATAATCAATGCTATTTTGAAATATTTCTATTCACAGATTTTTGATAGTATCAAGCATTAACGTCTATTCTCCAAAATCTATTTTCTGTGCAAAAAATTGGTAAATTTTATCAGCACTTTGTTTTATTGTCAATTAATATCATTTGTATCAAGCCATGTTTAAATTGAAAATCTTAGAGTTATTCTCATTATCTAAAGAAATTCTACTCTTAAAATACTGTGCACACACACATTTTATCATGCCACATGATAAAGTTCTTTATCATACAAGAACTTAAAAAAAAGAATCCTCAACCATAAAGTCTATAAAAAGCTTCTAAATTAATCCAATAATGCTTTTTAAAAAATAGTATGTATTCACTAAATAAATCAGACAGGGGGCGCCTGGGTGGCTCAGTTGGTTAAGCGTCCGACTTCGGCTCAGGTCACGATCTCATGGTCCGTGAGTTCGAGCCCCACGTCGGGCTCTGTGCTGACAGCTCAGAGCCTGGAGCCTGTTTCAGATTCTGTGTCTCCCTCTCTCTCTGATCCTCCCCCGTTCACGCTCTGTCTCTCTCTGTCTCAAAAATAAATAAACGTTAAAAAAAATTAAAAAAAAATCAGACAGAAAATGACAAATACTATATGATGTCATTCATTCATAGGATTTTAAAAAACAAAACAAATGAACAAGCAAAAAAGAGACAAAAAATTAGACTCTTAAATACAGAAAACTAACTGGGTGGAGGGACACATGAAATAGATAAAGGGAATTAAGAGTATACTTATCAGGGTGCCCGAGTGGCTCAGTCAGTTAAGTGTCTGACTTCGGTTTAAGTCATGATCTCAAGGTTCGTGGGTTCACGCCTCACATCAGCCTCTGCCCTGACAGTGAGAAGCCTCCTTGGGATTCTCTCTCTCTCTGTCTTTCTGGCCCTCCCCCCCTCTTGGTTTTTCTCTCTCTCAAAATAAATAAATAAACCTTAAAAAAAAAAAAGAATACACTTATCATGGCAAGCTGTGGCTATTGTATAGAATTGTTGAGCCATTATATTGTATACATAAAACTAATGTTAACACTGTATGTTAATAATACTTCAACTTAAATAAATGTATTGAAAGTATTCAATGTTGGCTTCACTTTTTTATGAACATTTATGAATAAAAATATTAATATTAATGAATAAAGAAATCACAGTATTGACTATGAATAAAAGAAGCAAACACAATGATTAAATACTTTCCATTTCTTTCTCAAAAAGAATTGGGTTATGTACCCAATTTGCAGACGCAAACTGCTAATCAATATTTCTCATAAAGCAAGACAAAATAGAAATCTACACAGATAATTTTTTTAAAAACCCACTTAGGAACCAATCACAGTGAATTAAACCAAATTATGCCTTTTGTAAAAAACAAAACAAAACAAAACAAAACGAAAAACAAGTACATTCTCTTCACTGATGCTTCTGAATTATTTTGAAAAATTATCAAACTTCAAGAAACCTGTGTAAAGGAGATAGTGAGCTTTGAATATAATTAATGAGGAAAATAATCGCACTTTACATTGAGCTCACATGCTGCCATCCCTAGTTTGTAATTATATTGCACTAAATGTAATGAGCAAATGTACCAAAAATAAATCACTAGAGTAGAGAATTAACCAACTGGCTTCTCCCAAAAATAAAAAGCAACTCAGTGAAAGAGGTTTGAGTATTTTTTCTTTATGTAAGTTCTTAACCAAATGCAGCAAATTTGGATACTTGATAAGAACAGATTGCAGCACATTTTACAATTCGGCAATGTTGATAAAGTAAATGTAAGTAACTTGCTAATCAAACTAAAGTCAACCTTACTGTATTCTAGAACCCATACCGAGCACTGACTTGAAGCTATGAAAGAGTTTTTGGTCAGAGCTATAAGGGATATAGTTTTTTTCCTATTGCATCCATATTTACTAACATACATGGGATTATTCAAAAAACTGTTGAGTAGCTGAGTGTTTTGAGGCAGACACGGTGCTGGGCACTATTAATTATGAATTTTAAAAAAAGAAAGAGGGGTGTCTGGGTGGCTCAGTCACTCAGGTCATGATCTCCCCGTCCTTGAGTTTGAGCCCCGCCCCGCATCAGGCTCTGTGCTGACAGCTCAGAGCCTGAAGCCTGCTTCAGATTCTGTGTCTCCCTTTCTCTCTATTCCCCTGCTCCTTGGAACTCTGTCTCTATCACTCTCAAAAATAAATAAACATAAATTTTAAAAAAAATTTAAAGAAAGAAAAAAAAGCTTTATAAAAGAAAGAAAATAGGTAGAGGATAACTCTTATCCTCCAGGAGTTCAAGATCTATGAGTTCAGGATTTATAACCTTAAGTGTTTTGGAGACTATAATGTGTAACCCTCTGGCTCCTTTCCAGGGCCCAGCTGAATCTAGAGCAGCCTCACCCATATGTAGGTAAATCACAGCTGGAATTCCTACCTTCACATGGTTCTCTGTGAAGGAACTGTTACAAAGTAGGCCCCTATATTGGCTATATTCAAAACAACTAAAAAAAGTAATAATAACATTCTAAAATGGGTCCACCCATAAAAGGGTTTCCATGAGTATGTTTTGTTTTCTTTTTTCTTTTTTTTTCAGTTTATTTATTTAATTTGAGAGAGAAAGAGACAGAGAGAGAGAGAGAGAGAGCAAGAGCGAGAGAGATGGGGGAGGGGCAGAGAAAGAGGAAGAAAGAGAAAATCCAAAGAAGGCTCTGCGCTGTCAGTGCAGAGGCCAACGCGGGTCTCAAACCCATGAATCTTGAGATCATGACCTGAGCTGAAGTCAAAAGTCGGCTGCTTAACCGACTGAGCCACCCAGGCACTCGAGTATGTTTTCTTTTAGAGTTGTAAAGCCAATGAACTTTTTGGGCACTTTGACCATCTCTTCTCTACAACTCCTTTCTCTTATTGTATTGAAATTGTGTGTCATGCCAGGATCCACTATGAGAATGAAATCTCTGAAAAACATTTTTTGATCTTCCATTTCTAACACAGTGTTTGCCATACCATAGGTGTCTAACAGTTGCTTAATGAATACAAGAGTAAATGCATGAGAGAAGGAATTACTTCATTTAGCATATCAAATAGTAAGATCTTAGTTTCCTCTTTAAATATACTCCAAAAAAAGAATATGATATAAATCTACTGGGTCTCCACAAGGCAGGAGTGATGGAATGAGTACACTCTTCATTTTGTAGTTCCAGGAATTATCATGCAGGGACCACAGAGCCAGAAGGTGAATGGAGAAAATGCTTTCTTTGGGTAAACAGATCTCTCCCTATACCACAAACGGCCATAGAGTAAATACTCAATAAACAGGAGCTCTTCTTATGAATAGTTATAATGTAAAATCAAATAGAAAAATGTAGGGGAAGGAGCAATTACATCTGCCTAAAGGTATCCAGATAGGCCTCAAGGAGAAAGTACATTCCAAATCTTAGTAAAAGGGCTACATGGGAATATTTAGAAAAATAAACTTGATGGGCAAAGATATGGACACGGTTCTATCTCCTGGTGTTCATCATCCCCACCTGTTTAGTGGACATAACAGACATAGTAAGCATCTACCTAATATTCCATGGGCTGCCCCACCTCACCTTGTAATTAGATTGAGTAAACGAAACTGGTGCTGATCAATGAATCAGGCGGGGGTGATACAAGCTTCTCCCAGTTCTGTTCTGCCCCTTGAAAACACCCTGGGTGAAACTTCAGCTCCTTTTTCCCTTGCCAAGTTGATCTAAGAGTCTATATGCTGAGATGATTGAATCACAGGTTTGATGGAGCCTACATCCCTGTGTCTCAGAATGAAGGCAACCCTTCACTGGCATACATTCGGCCCTGCATGAACAGTTAAAATATTTTTTGTGTGAGGGCTAAGCCACAGGGCATGGTAGATGTAATTTTCAATATGGAGTCAGACAGTTCAAATTCCAGTGTACTTGATCCAGAGATCTCAGTGTATTGCAACAGCTAGCGTTACTTATCCTGACTAATGAAAATAGCCCCTCTATAACCCCTCATCTTTACCCTTAATGCTGAACATGTAATCTTCCCACTCAACAGCTGCAGAGAGTTGAACAAAATTGTTTCCAAATTAAGAGCGATTACAATACAGTAAACCACAGGCTAAGATGGGACTAAATGGGCACCTTTATAAATACCTGCATTCTACCTTTTCACTGGTGGAAAATAATTCAGTCCTTCAATGGCGAACATCAGAGGACTTTTCCATTTAGTAATTCATTAACTTCTAAGTATTAATTGCAAGGTTTTCAATAACACAGATGGATTATGAATAGAAAATAGGCACAAAGCACAATATATTCAAAATAATTAAATTGTTATGGCTTTTCAGGGCAGTGGAGCTATTAAAATATAATTTTTTAAAAAATGAGACTGGAATGAGAATGTGATTTCACAGGCATAATTTGAAATAGTACAAGTACTTATTCACCATGTGCAATTACTTGTAAATACAAATTAGAGGGAGATGTGGCACAAAGTACAGTAAAATTAGATTTATGGAGCCTTTCCTAATGTGCAAACAAAAAAATAAAAGTGTCTAACCACTTCGTTCATTACAATTTTTATAAACCTATGCTAACCAGGGGAATGTGATATACCATGAATAATTCAGAAGGTAAAGCCAAATAAAAATAAAAGTTTGTGCTAATAATCCTTCAAAAGGAGATTAAACAATTGAATCAGAGTCCACCCAGAAAAACAAACTCTCATTCATACAGAGATCATTTAGTACTGGTACAAGTTACCCAAGCAGAGCATAGGTGATGACCAAACTGAGAATACACCAGCAAATGACCAATACAGCTTTTCTTGAACTGTTGAGGCGAGTGGGATCCAATTTTGCTGAACCCTGGCATCACTTAGATGGATACCTTTTAAAAAACTTTCACCCATTTTGATCTGTGTATTATTTTAACATCTTTCAGATGAATGAAATATGACCTGAAGAACTAAGTGATATGCTCAAGTCACCAGCTAGCAAGTGTCACAGCTGGAATTTGAACTGTCTGACTCCATATTGAAAATTACACCTACCGTGCCCTGTGGCAATGGTTCGGATGGTTGGGAGAAGGGGGCTAGACCAAATTTGGAGCCTTTCCCTAACTCTGAGTTTCCCTAATAATAATATGAACAATTTCTTTCATAAAATAACCAATTAATAGCACCATCCCAGGCTGTTATTTTATATCCTTATAAACACAAACCTTGTAACTGAAATAAGGTTTAGCTACACAAGATGGAGAGCATTCTATAAACTAAGGAGGCAACTTGCTTAAACAACAAAGGGAAACCCCATGATTTTACTTGTTTGTTTTACAGCCAAGCCTATACTGTCAGTCTCGGAAGTTACAAAGTGTTGTGCTTTCTCAACTGACTTTTTCAAGTTTTATGTTCTGCTTGTCTCTGTTCCCAACTCAAAGTTGCAATTATCTTCTACGAGGATATTTGGGGGAGGAGTTATATTAATTGTCTGAAATTAAATTTTTGTTAAGGGGTTTTTAGGAAAGATTATTTGCTCAGCATTCTGATAAGAGATCTTTTTCGAAGAAATCAAAGGACCTGGAAACCAAGGTTTATGTAGAAGACACTGGATTACTACCAAGCTTCAATAACCTGCTAAACCCACAGAAATTCTAAGGGTCTCTCGGAATAATCAGTAAAATCGATTCTCGGCCTTTTGGCTAAGATCTAGTGAATAATCGGTAAAGATTTTAGTGAAATTTGACAGAATTGGACTCTTAGTTAAAATCTCTTCTTTCCAAAAAAAAATCCGCTAGGACACACTGTATAGAACTGCTCTGTCTTTTGAGCTACCCAGTGGGATTTTTTTTTCCTGTGCAAGAAGAAAGCTAGCTTCAGGGTCTAACATAGCTCTGCCTCCATGCGTCTTTGTCTTTCTCCAGTGGCTACTTCCATTACCGAGTGGAGTTCACAGGCATCAGGCTCCGTATGTATGTAAGTAATGGGAGTATCATGGAGCCATTGATCTGGAAGGAACCAGCTCTCTCATCATGGAAATAAAAAACAGAAACAGAAACAAAAACAAACAACCCAAAACCTAAGCTTAGTTGTACTCAGTCACTGGCTATTTAGGGATATGCTTCCCAACATCTACTCCCGGGTATTCTTTTAACTACGCTATACCCGGCTTTAAGCATTTTGATCAAGCAGCTTCTAATTAAATGTAATTCTATTAGAAAAATTAAATGTTGTTGTTGTTGTTACCCGGGGAATTCTTCCATTGGCCTATTATCACTCTTTAACCTAAATTTCCACTGAATCTTACTGAAACATCTCTGCTGTTTTCTTATTTTGTTTTTATTGTCCTTTCTTTTACCTCTCCCTAATCTCTTTTTCTCTGCTATAATTAGTTTTATATTTCTTGTTTTCAAAGAGTTTCCTTCTTTTGAAGTTTATTCATTTATTTTGAGAGAAAGACAGAGTGAGAGAGCAGGGTAGGGGCAGAGAGAGGGGGAGAGAGAGGATCCCAAGCAGGCTCTGTACTGTCAGTGCAGAGCCTGATGTAGGGCTCAATTCCATGAACCATGAGATCGTGACCTGAGCAGAAATCAAGAGCCAAACTCTTAACCAGTTGACGGAGCCAACCAGCTGCCTTTCAAAGAGTTTTCTTTAGTGAATACAATACAAAATATATCCTGTATTAATTCACAGTATCTACTTCCGTTTCTCCACTAGAGATAATCTCTAGTGCAGATAATATATTAAACTTTGATGTTTTGGCGGTTTTTTGGCAGGGGGAGGGGCACTTCCCCAAAAGTGTTTCCACCTAACATATTTATCTTTACCTGTCTCACTAAAAATTAGTTAAAAGTTTAAAGCAGAAACATTGAAACATTTTTTAAAGCTATACAACTACATACAAGAACTGCCACTCACATCTTTTCAAAATAAATAACTTGTATTTTAGCAAGCAAATCTGAGACTTGTGATTCAAAAGTGGTGTGACTGTTTTATTCATTTTTCAAATGGCTGCTTTGATAAATTATAGATGCCAGTTTTCTCAAATGCACTAAAATGTGTCTTATAAGCATCTTTCAGCTAAAAGATATGTACACACACTCGCTCCAACAACCACTGGCAGGCTTGCTTGGAAATCTGGTAGAACGATGCTGTTACCTCCTGCCTTTGCACTCAACTCCCTCTGGGTAGAGTAACATGTCAAGATTACAGTTTACGATCCCAAAGGCACAGAACATTATATATTGGATCATTTGGAAGTCTGGCCCTTTAACAAAGTGTTTTCCAACGTAACCATGCTGTAAAGGGCTTAAATTACATTTCTCACCATCCTTTAAATGCTATGTAATCCTTGAGTAGATGGCGCTCCTGGGACACACACATATATGAGTTTAGCTTATTTTTAGGGCCCTCATCCAATGAGAGTGAGAGAAATGCTCCTTGAATTTTTCAGCACTCTCTGTTTTCATGAACTATTAATGCAGTGTTTTAGAAACTAGTTTAATTAACAGGCAAGAGCAGCAACAACTATTAGTTCTGCTGCTTGCTTCTCATGACTGAAAAAGTTCCATAGCAATCAGATTTCTTCCCTGAGTCTGAGAAATGCTCATGAACGCACAGCCAAGATATTTAGGGGAACTGTTCAGAAAGACTTGAACTGAAATGAAAAGTTGATGAGCCTAGTCTAGAATAAATGAAGTAGTTACCACCGGCAGTTAAACCACTATAGGCTCAAGGAGAATTTGATTTTGGTAGAGGTAGGAAGTGAAAGTCTAAATTAGAGAAAGAGGGCTGAATCTAAAACCTGGAGAAGAAATCAGTCAGTTTAAATGGTAGGAAAGCCAAGAGGGTCACAAGCTAAGAAGCTGATCAGAGTGGAACAGAAACTAGAATATGGCCTGAAGTTGTAGGACATATATATGTATTGTTGTGGTGTGAGTGAGTCTTCAGGGGCAAGGCAGATGGTCACTTACAATCACTACAGAACTCAAAGATTCTTCCATGGACTCATAAGTTCATGGGGACTGTGACATAGTCCTTAATGTCATCTCTTCTAGCTGTTGCAGTATGTTTGATCATTGCATATGAAACTCATGATGCTTGAGAGAAAGGAACAATATCTCAGGAGGAGAATGTTCTACTATTGCTATCACTCATTAGTTCTGAACACCCCGTTTAGCCAGGTGAAACGCCGACACCGTTATCCAGCTGCAGAACATGCTCTGAGTAACATCACTTAAAAAAATGAAAATCTGAGGCACGCCTGGGTGGCTCAGTTGGTGAGGTATCTGACTTTCGCTCAGGTCACGATCCCATGGTTCATGAGTTCAAGCCCAGCGTTGAGCTCCGTGCTGACAGCTCAGAGCCTAGAGCCTGCTTCAGATTCTGTGTCTCCCTCTCTCTGCCCCTGCCCCGTTCTGTCTCTGTCTCCTGTCTCTCTCTCTCAAAAATAAATTAACATTAAAAAAATAAAAATTTGAAAAACACAAATCATACTATCTACTGTAAGGAAAAGTGTACTGCTTAGGGATATAAAAGGTTCTAAAAACATGAATTATTTCTCCTCTTTTCATGCAGTAATTTATATGCAATTGAAAATTAGAAAAAGGATGAAAATACGTTGGATGGGAGAATATAGAGAAAGTAAGGAATATAGAAAATGCCAAATGATAAGGACGCATGTTTAAAAAGAAACAGAATGAGGGCAATATCTCTCATAAATATAGATGCCAAAATCCGCAACAAATATTAACAAACCAAACCCAACAACACATTAAAAAAATCATACACCATGATCAAAAGGGATTTATTCCTGGGATACAAGACTGGCTTAATATTCACCAAACAATCAGTGTAACATGTCACATCAATAAGAGGAAGGATAAAAACCATATGATCATTTCAATAGATGCAGAAAAAGCATTTCACAAAGTACAACACCCACTCATGATAAAAACCCTCAACAAAGGAGGCTTAGAGGAAACATAGCTCAACATAACAAAGGCCATATATGAAAATCCCACAGCCAACATCATACTCAAAGATGAAGAACTGAGAGCTTTTCCCCTAAGGTCAGGAAAAGGACAAGGATGTCCATTTTGACAATTTTGCTTCAACATAGTATTGGGAGTCCTAGCCACAGCAATTAAACAACATAATGAAATAAAAGGCATCCAAATTGAAGTAAAGCTGAGAAGTAAAACTCTCACTATTTGCAGATGACATAATACTATAAAGAGAAAACCCTAAAGACTCTACCAAAAAAACTACTAGAACTGAGAAATGAATTTAGTAAAGCAATTTTGAAAAAGAAAAACAAAACTGGAGGTATCACAATCCCAGATTTCAAGATACGCTACAAATCTATAGTGATCAAAACAGTATGGGACCGGCATAAAAGTAAACACATAGATCAGTAGAAAAGAATAGAAAGTCCAGAAATAACTCCACAATTATATGGTGAATTAATCTTTGACAAAGGAGGCAAGAATATACAATGGGAAAAAGTCTCTTCAACAAATGGTGTTGGGAAAACTGTCCAGCAACTTGCAAAAGAATGAAACTGAACCACTTCCTTTCACCCTACACAAAATAAACTCAGAATGGATTAAAGACCTAAACGTGAGACCCAAAACAATAAAAATCCTTGAAGAGAGCACAGGTCATAATTTCTCTGAAACTGGCTGTAGCAACATTTTCCTAGATATGTCTCCTGAGGCAAGGGAAACAAAAGTAAAAATAAACTATTGGGACTTCATCAAAATAAAAAGCTTCTGCAAACTGAAGGAAACAATCAAAAATCTAAAAGGCAGCCTGCTGAATGGGAGAAGATATTTGCAAATGACATATCTGATAAACAGTATCTAAAATAAAGACCCGATACAATACAACATCAAAAAACAATCCAATTTAAAAATGAGCAGAAGACATAAACAGATATTTTTTCCAAAGAAGACATCCAGATGGCCAGTGAACACATTATAAGATGTTCAACATCATTCATCATCAGGGAAATGCAAATAAAAACCACAATGAGATATCACCTTACACTTGTCAGAATGGCTTAAATCAAAAACACAAGAAAAAAGTGTTGGCAAGGATGTGTAGAAAAAAAGAACCCTAGTGCCCTCTGGGTGGGAATGCAAACTGGTGTAGCCACTGTGGAAAATCGTATAGAAGAGGTTCTTCAAAAAATTAAAAATAAAACTATCCTAGATCCAGGAATTGCACTACTGGGTATTTGCCCCCAAAATCCAAAAACACTAATATGAAGGGATACATGCACCCCTTTGCTTATAGCAGAATTATTTACAATAGTCAAACTATGGAGCAGACCATGTGTCCATTGATAGATGAATAGCTAAAGAAAAGATGGTGTAGGGGCACCTGGGTGGCTGGGTCAGTTAAGCATCCGACTTCGGCTCAGGTCATGATCTTGTGGCTTTTGAGTTTGAGTCGCATCGGGCTCTGTGCTGACAGCTCAGAACCTGGAGCCTCCTTCAGATTCTGTGCCTCCCTCTCTCTCTGCCCTTCCCCTGCTCACACTCTGTCTCTCTCTGTCTCAAAAATAAATAAAACATTTAAAAAAATTTAAAAAAAGAAAAGATGTCATATGTATATATGTATATACATATGTATACATATATATATATACATATATATATATATATATGCAATGGAATATTATTTAGCCATAAAAAGAAATAAAATCTTGCCATTTGCAACAACATGGATGGAGCTAGAGTATAATGCTATGTGAAATAAGCGAGTTAGAGAAAGACAAACAATACCATATATATGGAATTTAAGAAACAAAACAAGTGAACAAAGGAAAAAAGAAATAGAAGGAGAGAGAGAAACCTAGAAACAGACTCTTAACTGTAGAGAATAAACTGATGGTTACCAGAGGGGAGGTGGTTGGGCGATGGGTGAAACAGGTGGTAGGGATTAAGGAGGGCACTTGCTGTGATGAGCACTGGGTGAAGTATGGAATTGTTGAATCACTATATTATATATCTGAAAGTAATTTAACACTGTATGTTAACTATAGTGGAATTAAAATTAAAGACAATAAAAATAAAATATTACATAACATAGAATTTACCATCTTATTCATTTGCAAGTGTATATAGTTCAGTGGTATTAAGTAAATTCACATTGTTGTACAACCATCATCACCATCCATCCCCACAACTCTTTTCATCTTGTAAAGCTAAAACTCTACACCCATTAAACAATAACTCCTTATTCTCCCCTACCCCTGCCCCTGATAATCACTATTGTACTTTCTGTCTCTATAACCTTGACTACTCTGGGTACTTTGTATAAGTAGAAATCATACAGTATTTTTCCTTTTGTGATTGGCTTATTTCACTTTGCATAATGTCCTCAAGGTTCATCCATGTTGTAAGATGTGTCAGATTTTCCTTCTTAAGATTAAATAATATTCAATCATATGTATGTATCACATTTTTTTCCCATCCATCAACCCATCGATGGGTACTTAGATAGTATTCACAATAACCAAATAGTATAACATAGTATTCACTATAACCAAAATAACCTTTTGGTTATTGTGAATAATGCTGCAGTGAATATGGGTGAACAAATATCTCTTTGAGATCCTGATTTTGTTTAATATTTACTTTCTCTTTCTCTGGGCCTAGGCAGTAATGTACTTTCTATTGCCCTGGATTATCTAGACATAAGGAAGTACAGTATCAGAATCTCAATGGATGAAATTTGGGAAAACAGAAAACCAATAGGTAAGTTTATTATTAAAATATATCAGAATAGGGGAGCCTGGGTGGCTCAGTCAATTAAGCGTCTGCCTCTTGATTTAAGCGCAGATCATGATCTCATGGTTTGTGAGATCGAGCCCCACGTTGGGCTCTGCACTGACAGCAAGGAGCCTGCTTGAGATTCTCTCCCCCTCTCTCTGTCCCTCTTCCACTCATGCACAGTCTCTCTCTCTCGGTCTCTCTCAAAATAAATAAGTAAACACTTAAACAACAATAATAATAAATATAAGAGCTCCCTGTATGTTCTTGATTGCGTTTCTCACATTTTAATTGACACATACTCACTGCTGGGTCTTCATCCAAGAACTATTGGTGAGCTAGATATAAGATCCATAATAGGTGTGCAAAAGGTGCTGTGCAAGTATTTGTAGGAAATAATGGTCTTCACTACTAACTCTGGAAAGTTTCTAAAGAAGACCGAGTAGGAGTTTTCCAAGCACTTAAGCAGAGTCCAAGAAAAGGTATGTATCCTTGACAAAAGGCAACATAAGGACAGGGAGGATTAAATCACTTCAGAGAATGAGAAATAAAGAGCAGACTATTATAGCTAGAAAACACGCTGCCAAACAAAATGTTGTGCAAGAGGATAAAAGGCCGATACACTGGAAGTGGTCTTGAATGCCATGTGGACTTGTTATACATCAGCTGCTAAAAAATCGGGCCATTTATTCAAGATTTCAATGCAACAGAAATCTGTTGCTCACATACAGTTTGCCCAAGTGTGATTCAGATGAGCAAGGTCGTCCTTTATGTGGTTATTTGGCGGTGCATTACTCCCCCAAAACGCAGAGCTTTGCCACTCCCACTCCATTCCGTCAGTCAGAATGAGGCATAGGCCATCACCCCTAGTTAAAAGAGAGAGTGCACTCTAGCTGTGCACTCAAGCGCAAGGGAGAATGAATTTATAATAATAAAGTACATGTATGTAGCCAGATAAGCAAAGTGGAGCTTTAAGAGTTAGTTTTTTAAAAGGGAATAACAGGAGAAAAGTCAGGGAGGACATCTGTGCTGTGTACGATGAACCAAATGAGCTGATAGTGCTTTGTGACAATCTTGTTCTCTGTTGACATCAGTGTAGAATATGATTGGCCAAATGCCAGTTGTGTTCTCCCTCTTGTCACTGAACCAATATCATTTGGTGACTGTCATACAACCAGCATCAAATAACTAGATATTTTACTTAAGTAGCCACATTGTCATTGCTCTTGGGAAGCTAACTTCAAGCCCCTTTTCAACACAAGTACAACCGATCTGGCTTTATTTTAGATTCTAAATTTCAAGTGGAAATGGAAAACAATGGAATTAGATCTCCATGACAGGCCAAAGGATACAGGAACAGAGGGGAATTTGAGTACTGAGTGACTGGATTTTATTGCTTTGGTTTGTTTTAACCTATATGATATTTTGACAACTGTTTTTCCTGTAACTTCTAAAAAGAAGGGTTAAACTTACTATGTGGTTCAAAATATCATTTTCCCATCTGCAAACGTTTGGACACACCTCTACCTAGGCTCTTAGAAAGCCTTCTTTCTAATATCTTTGAAAGACATTCAAAAACTGAAAGTATTTGTCTGGATTAATGTAGAGAAATTCTAATGGGTCAAAGAATAATAATAATGTTACAATGATGAATCTAAATCTTACTCCTAGAACATTGCCCAAATCTTCACTTGTACTGATTGTGAAATCCTTTTAAATACGTATTTATTTATTTTTAAAGTTTATTTACTTATTCTGAGAGAAAGAGACAGAGAGAGAGACAGAATGAGTGGGAGAGGGGCAGAGAGAGAGAGAGAGAGAGAGGGAGAGAGGGAGAGAGAGAATCCCAAGCAGGTCCATTCTGTCAGTGCAGAGCCAGATGTGGGGCTCAAACCCAGGAAGCATAAGATCATGACCTGAGCTGAAACCGAGTCAGATGCTTAACTGAGACACTCAGGCACCTCAGCCTTTTACCTATTTAAAGACAAATGTGTTCCCTCTAAGTTATGCCAGATAAAATCTAAATATCTATATTTATTTTGACCATTTTCAAATGTCATGGGTGCAAGGGCCCTCACTATCCCCTCAACAACTCCTGACTAACAACATTCCACTTAATGTTTGATGGCAAATATAAGTGTCAATCCTCCAGATGTGGGCTGACCTTGGTGTAGAAGCATAAGACTATTTCTTTCTTTTTTAAAAAAAAAGATGAAGTATAATTAATATACAATGTAATGTTGGTTTTAGGTGCACGACATATTGATTGGACAATTTTATACATTACTCAATACTCACCAAGGTAAGTGTAGTAATCATCTGTCACCATACAGATAATTAGTATACATAATACTCACAATTAGTATCAATTATAATTAATATTACCATGTTATTATTGTAACATTATTACAATATTATTAACTATACTCTTTATGCTGTACTTTTCATCTCTGTGACTTATTTAGGATTATTTCCTTCTTTGCCTTAGACATCATATTTGAAAGAACTCAATCCAAATAATATTACAATTTTATATTAGCTCATTATATTGTTGATGCATTTTGAATATTAGTTTATGTTTTCATAGATGTTCCTCCTGTCATCCCAACAGCTCCAAATGGTATGTCTCTTATTTCATAGATGAGATCACTATTAATGATGCTAAACATTTTTTCTCCATGTTCCATAACTTCTAAGAAAATCCGATATGAAACCAGATTTGTTTGCATCTTTGCACTACAAACTATTTCTTACAGTTCTTTCCTCCCTCCCTTCCTCATTCCTTTCCTTTATTCTTTCATTTATTCAGCAAAATTGTGAGCATAAATTAGATCATAACTAGAGTTCAGTCAAGTAAAATATAAAGTATCTTTCCATGTTTCTAAAATGAAAATTAGGTGGTTTTCTTCTGTACATATCTCTAGAGATACAAGAATTCATCTCAGTAGTTCAGATAGATTGATAAACGATATGACCTTAAGATATGTCTTTCTTGTCTTTAATTATGGTGCTTTTATTGGATAAATAGTTTAATTACAAACTGTGTAGAAAATACTACTTATGTTTAATTCACCAATTTTAAGCATGAGCTACTTCACATTTTCAAATATTGCCTGATAATAACATAATTTGTTCTCATTACGTAGGCTAATGCTTTGCATCCTTCTCAAATCTCAGAAGGAAAGGGATTCAAAGTCTTTCATTTCAATGATGCAAAGTGTTCTTGCACTTCAAAATTGATATAAAGTGATCAGACAGATTGAGATATATTTTTCTGAATAATACCATCAAGGAACAAACTGCATTTGAAAGGCACTGGGTAACTGTTAGCATCAAAACAATTTTTTTTTTTTCATGGACTGTTTCTGGTTAGTATGCTTCCTCTCCTGATGTTCCACCGGATATCCAAAGAGATAGGAATAGTCATGTCAATTACTTGAAAATAAGGTAGATTCTGTTTCATAAATCCATGTAAATCTGAGTCGTTTTCTATGAGACACTCATTAATCTCAAACTAGTGCTATGGAATTGATTTATAATCTGACAAAGAAGCCCACCATGACGGATGCCCAGAGCTACAAAATAAACCTGCACTGCATTTCATGATCTACATGTTGGTTCACAAATGCACTGAGTGTGATGTTCAAGGACTCATTATCCTTATTTAGCAGTGATATTATTCTTCTCAAGCAATATCTTGTACTTTTCTACTTATCTGTCTTACCCTGGCTGATCATCTGAGTACTCTTGCATAATCTAGTGAATAAGCACGCTGGGAAAAGTCATAAATAATTGAATATTATGGATACAGTTGTTTGCCTTCTTAACAGCAAAATAGTCCAGTTTTGCTCCTTGTTGGCATCACCTGATTGATGCTGAATTTCTATATGTGTAGCTCCCCCACTGCCCTGTTTTTTGCTTTTCCTAAAATGCCCTTTTCTGTTTAGATTTTAACTGCTCCATAGGACAATAATGAGCTAGGAAGGTTTACTGGACTTGGAATTTCACTTTCATATATGATCACTCTTTAAAACATCTCTGGACATACTTAAACTCTGTCTACCCTGTGAGTAGGGGCCCTGTGATGCCGTAGGCCATAAGTAGGGTGACCATATATTTTATCCTCTAAACCAGGACACTTTAGAAGAGGACAGAGCATTCTATTTGAAATTACAGTAGAGCAATAAATGTACACAGCCAACTGGGGTGTATGGTCTCGTAGATTGAGGGAAAGAGTCCAGATGTTGGGTTCAGACATTGATTTGAATCCTAGTTCTGCCTCCTACTGTCTGCATGACCTCATGCAAGTTATTTGAATTCTTGGACCTCAGGTTCTTATCTAAAATTAGAATAGTACTTAGGCTTATCATAATATGTGAGGATTAAATCAGATAAAAGGCCAAAAATAATGTCTAAAATTAAAAATGTAGTTATTAAATGTACCTATGGTTATTGTTACCATTTATATTCTTAGTACTTACAATAGTATCTGATATATGGAAAGTTTTCAATTAAACTATGTTGATACACTTACAAAAGAATAGATGAATGAACGCGTACATCAAGAACTGAATTTCAGTCAGAATCAAATAAAATTATGGTTACTTTTTATGAATAATCATATGAGTCACAGAAGAGCTGGTAAACACAAAGAATGTACCAGGAAGCAATCAAGCCAACCTTCAAGAAATTATAAAATAAAATCAAATTAATATTATTCAGTAGAAAATTAATCTGTTTCACTTCTAAATGTGTATTAAACCTCAGGACAATTTTAATTGTGATTTCTATTCACTTGAGTTAAGCATGTAAAAGTTTTTTTTATCATTTGGTTATCAAATATTTTCATCATTGTAACTTTTCTGTTTTAAAACTGTGTGAATTCAGGTAGGCTAGCTTATATTGCTTAAACAAATAAACACAACCCAACAAGGATTTATTTATCATGCGTACAAAGTGCACAGTGGTTCTGCAGGACTCAGCAGGGCAACTGTCCTGTCATCCATAAAGTAACTGTGTGACCCAGGCTGCTTAGGTCCCCTGGCTCTATCTTAGCATGAAAATTCCTCTCTGATCTGTTTGATAAGGGACAAAAGATGGCCGCAAGGGCTCACCTCTGTAAATAAGTGTTTCAGCATGGAAATGTCACATGTTATTGCTATCACAAGCCATTGGCCAAAACCAATCATATGATCTCACCTAGCTACAAAAAGACTGAGAGATACATGCCTCTCAACTGTCCCGTAGGAACAGATAATCAATATGTGTGAGCATTAAAAATTTCTAGCATAGGTGTGTTATCACCAATTTTGAAGAAAACCATAGAGAAACAATTCTTTTAAATCTAGCATCCATCAAGACATTTTGTCTGTTTTGTGAATTAATTTCTTCCTTCATCGAGGTGTACATAGCGTACCTTATATAATAGCTATGTTGCATACTTCTTTATTTCTTTAATGTTATAACATAATATGTATATATATCTCCCAAAATATTCAGAATTATAATTTTAAGAGTTGTATAATATTCCAGTCAGTTAAAATACCAAAGCTATTAAATCTAAACATTTAATTTGTTTCTACTTTAAGCTATTAAAGTGCTGGAAAAATATTTGAATTAGTTAAGAAAGCAGTAAAATATTAGAAATACATGAGGATGGGACTTGAGTAAGGTTAAAAAGACACAAAAACCTTGAGTTATACCAATAATGGGATACTTTGATATTTTAAGCAAACAGCAGTGATATACCAAACTATAGTCATGCTGAAATGATTCAGAGTCACTAATGTAGTAGTTGTGATTGAATTTAGCAAATGTTAATATATATAAAATAAAAAACAGAAAAGAGTTTTAAAATGCTAAATCTGCATGCCCATATTGATAACACCATTATTACATGGGAACAAGGGTCAGCTGACATTTCATTGTGAACGTACCAAATTTTGATTTTATAATTGACATTTGGTTATATCTTATTTTTTTTTAGTTTGGCCACCCATATCCATTCATCCCTGTTTTCTTTCATAGATACTTCCCTACTCACTCTTGGTCCTTAATATCTGGTGAGGATGCCACCATACACAGCTCCAAAACAAAGTACGTGACTGAGGCCTGGGGTAATTAGGACTTTATATCCTCTTGCTACAGTGTGGGAGGACAACTGAAGTCAAATGGGAAGCATATTCACTTTTCCCTATTAGATCTTATACTTTGGGAAAGCAGGTGACAGAGCATCTGAATCCAGTCTTCAGATTTTCATAAATTAAGTTTTGGGAAAAAGAAACTACAGTTTTTGTGGCATTTTGGCTTTGCTTACTTCTTAAGATCCAGATTAGACACACCTACAAAATAAGCCACTTCAATTCAGACTCCACACACACACACACACACACACACACACACACACACTTCATTTGTATTATTTATTAAAATTTCACATATACATAACTTGGAGATTAAAGTAGTTTTATGTTCTATTTGAAAACTTGCATTTTGAGGGCCAGGGCCAGGCCACCCCAAGATGGCCAACTTTGGTATGAACACTTTGAGTTAAAAACAATCCAAACCCAACAGATTCAGAAAAATCTTTTTACCCATAACTGCCTGCTTTACCAGCAAGAGAGCTATTAACAGAGATACCTCTTTGTATAAGAAACCTATCTGCATAATAGGACACTTTTGTTTTCTAAACATCTTTCAAGTTCATGCTAATGGTCTTTCTCTTCTTTGTATTCCTCAGATCCTACACTTCTCCTTATTGCCTGTCTTTAGAATTTCCATGTTTGTGTTCCTATAGGAACAGTATTAAATTTGATTTTCTCCTGTTAATCTGTCTCATGTCAATTTGATTCTAAGTCCAGCCAGAAGGATCTTGAAAGGCAGAGGAAATTCTCCTTCCCCAACACAGTCCTACATCTTTTTCTGCCTCCCCACTCATTTCCATCTCCCCAGATGCAACATTTTCACTTCTCTTCTGAGAAGTTTGGAATTTCCTTCTCTTCAAGTTCATTTGGAATTTACTTCATGGTTCTAAATAATTAGGGTATATTGTTACTTCTTGATTTTACACCAAAAAGCAATGGCTTTGGATTTATCATTATTATGATTATATACCTTTTTCACCTCCTTCTATTGCTACAAAAAAACACTCCCATATTTCTAAGAATTATAGCATAATTATAGCAAAATACACAATGTTTTGATTATTATAAATATGTGTATTAGTCAGCTACACTGCCATCACAGAAAATTTATTTTCTTCCAGTTCACAAGAATGAGAGTCTGAGATTAGAGTGCCCACATGGTCAGGTCCTGTGGAAATCTCTCTGGCTCGCAGATGGCTGCCTGCTCACTGTGCCCTCACATCGCAGAGAGAGAGAGCTCTGTTGTCTCATCCTCTTCTTATAAGGGAACCATCCCTGTTGGATTAGGGCCTCACTGTTATACCCTCATTTAACTTTAATTACCCCCTCAAGGTCCAATTCCCAAATGCATTCTAACTGGGGGTTAGAGCTTCAGATAAGAATTTTGAGGAGACCCAGATCAGTCCATAGTAAAATGTAAACCATGTCTACTGGGTATATATATCTTCACTTTAAGGTCTGCTCATTTAGCCAACATGGAAAAAAGAGGAAAATAGCAACATAACTAATGCATAGCTACTCTTTAGAGAGGTAATAATATTAACTTAATTCAAACATTTTTGTTCAAACACATATTACTCTATTTTTAATAGTTTTAATATTTATTTCATTGAAGCCTTTTCTCAACAAAGGAGAAAATAAAAGGCAGGCACATATATTTCTTTTCCCTGCTTTAATTGTTTCCATAGAGATGTAGGGTTGTGAAAGTTTCCTTAATCATATCGTTCAGGTTAAGAATTGTTTCACATGTTAACATTTTACTGTGCTGCAAGAATATCACAGGAATTAACACTGAGATCACTAATACTTTTTTTTTAATTTGGAAACAAATTATTCATTTAATAAGACTTTCAAATGTGAGAGGTAAGTTAATCTTTTAGAGCCTAGGTACATAGAGTTGGATTAAGTTTTATTCTTAGTTCTTCAGTTCTTGCATGACATTGTCTTATTTTGTTTAATACATGAACACAGCTTCAGATAATCATTACTGATTACCTAAATGTATCCAGTATTCCTCCTTGTCCCATCTTACTGCAGCCCCCACAAGTAACTATGTGTATTTGTCACATGCCTATTGTTGTTGTTGTTGTTTTATAGGTCTCTGACATAATAAGGAAATGGAAACAATATTTTTCTTAGGTTCTCTTGACTTTGTACTTGATCATAGAGTGTCATGCGGCATGCAGTATTGGGGAATTTGTTTTCTTCCCTCACCATCATGTTACTGAGATTCATCCATAGTATTTCACATATGCCTCTGATTTATGACAGTCCACTACACAGCTGTACTAATCTATTTATTTATCTGTCCATGGGCATCTGGCTCTGGATTTCCAGCTACTATGTAGGCTGCCCATTTTGTGGACTTGTATCTCAGCTATCTTGGCCCTACCTACAAGGATCTCACTGCCAGTTCTGCTCTCACTTTTGGTCACCTCAGCCTTGAATCTAGGATGTCATGCACCAGGCTCATAATGCTTGTTTATTGCTTTTTGAAGGGATAAGTATTGGGATGCCTGGGTGGTTCAGTTGGTTAAGCAACCAGCTCTTGATTTTGGTTCAGGTCATGATCTCATGGCTCATGGGTTTGAGCCCCAAGTCAGGCTCTGTGCTGACAGCATGGAGCCTATTTGGGATTCTCTTCCTCCCTCTCTTTCTTTGCCTCTCCCCTGCTTTCTCTCTCTCTCTCAAAATAAATAAACATTTAAAAAAAGAAAAAAAGAAGGGATAAAGATTATGAGCCATGTTGCCATTAAGTAGGATTGGACTATACATTCATACCTCACTTTTTTTTTAAGTTTATGTATTTCTTTTGAGAAAGAGAAAGAATGTGAGAAGAATACAAGCAGAAAGAGGGGGAGAGAGAGAATCCCAAGTAGGCTCTGCACTGCCAGCACAGTGCCCTATGCGGGACTCAAACTCACGAACTATGAGATCATGACCTGAGCCAAAGTCAGATGTTTAACTGACTGAGCTACCCAAGTGATCCTCATCCTTCACTTTGAGTAAGAGTATGCCCAGATTACATTTTGGCAAAGTTGGTATAACACTGAATATCTTCCTTAGAAAACTAGGCATGCTTCACTGTTTGTGGTTCTTAAATAAGTGGTTCATAGCTATACATTACAACCACCTGGTCTATGCCTGCCCACAGCTCCAGACATCCTCATGCAATTTACCAAATTACATTAAAGAGGACCAAAATTAAATGCTTATATCCATATTTATTGATAGGGAAACTTGATATCATAGTGGAAGACATTACTAGTGATCATCAGTATTCTTTTCTTCTTCCTAGAAACGCAGAATAGGTCCATATGACCAGATCCTGTGAAAGGGCCCAAATGTGTTATTTTGGGTGAAATGTATTAAAGATACTAATTCCCTAATATTATCTAATAGCCTGTTGATATAAAAAACTCAGCACTTAGCTCAAAAATATATTTTGTACCTGGCTTGGGTAAAATCCTTGCATTGCTAAAGTTGATTGCTGGGTTGAAGTGGTAACTGAATGACGGGTGCCTGGGTGGCTCAGTCGGTGAAGCGTCCGACTTCGGCTCAGGTCATGATCTCACAGTTCGTGAGTTAGAGCCCCACATTGGGTTCTGTGCTGATAGCTCAGAGCCTAAAGCCTGCTTCAGATTCTGTCTCCTTCCCTTTCTGTGCCCCCCCCCCACCCTGCCCCGCTTGCAATCTGTGTCTCTCTCAAAAATATATACACATTAAATTTTTTTAAAAAAAGTGGTAACTGAATAATTTCTTAGTTATATACAGTTATATTTCCCTTTCTGAAAAAAATCCCCATGGTGTTACTTTGTAAATTTCTAATTCCCCATCAATAAGATAGTAAATCATTTTAACATTGATTGTAGTTTTCACCTACGTTGCAGCATGATAATTTTCTAATGTTTATAGTTTATTTACATTTATTATTATGTTTTATCATATAGAGCTTTTTTTTCTCATTTATCGGGCTATTTACTTATCAGAAATACAGTCCCTATTACAAAAAGCAGTAAAAATTCTAAGTCATTTCTCTTTGAAACCAAATTACAAGAACAGGAGTTTGTTTAAATGTGTCTTGATCTAGATTCTAGAAAAAAAAAGTTTTACACACAGTTAATAGGTTGCTAGTTTACTATGATGTGCCATCTAAGGGAAGCAAGGGTGTTGGAAAAGGGGACTTAGGTAGGGAAAGCGGGAGAGCATAGTATGTGAATTATCAAACTGGCTACTGTTTGGCATGAGCAAGCTGACTGCTAGTTTGTTTGGTTTTTGAGACGCCAAGTAAACTACTTTGTCTCAGACCATCTATCCAACAGGTAAAGGAGATAATTTACCCACCAGCTTCCATCTCTCATCATTTAAGACTTACTGTTGACATAAGACCAAGCAAGTCTTACAATGTCTAATGATTCTGTGCCAGTAGAAAAGCTCCAGGGCAGGAGGCAAGAGGCATAGAACACAAAAAAATTGTGAGCTGCTGTGGGCTTGTGTGCTCATGGAGTTGGTCACCAACGTGGCTGAGACAAAAGAAGTGGACAAGGGGGCTTCAGATATTGAGACAACTGAGAAGACCAGACAGAGTTGGCACAGAACAGGGGACTGACACAAAAACCCACCTCCAACTGACAAATTTTATTTCTGGCTTATTGTCTCTCTCCTCTCTTACTCTCTCATTCTTTCTCCTCAAATCCTGTCAATAATTGGATTTGTATAGAGATATAATATATTTTTATTAACTGCAATCATTTTTTGGATGCTCAAATCATCTACAATGTTGGTCAATGTACATGGCTTCAAGCAGGATCTGGTGTCATTTTTGACACAACTCTACAGATTTTTTGGAACTTTCCATTCACAAAAAATATCCTAGGCACCTTTGTACTCTCCTTTCCCCAGATTGGGAATCAGTTATTTTTCTATGGAACTCTAGTTCCTTTTAGTGCCTTTTAGAATGGCACGAAGGAATCAAACGCTAGGCTTAGATAAGCTCACTGTTTGAATGACATTGCTTTCAGACCTGGGTGCATAGTTAGAAGACACTTAGAAGATGTGTTTTAAAATAATGAATTCACACTGATAAATACAATTCAATTTTAGTATAACAGGGGGTTCACTTAAATTATTTGAGTTTTCTGTTTTTGAATTATATCTACCTTCTCTAGCACTGAAAATCGGGACTCAAAATAATTAATATACTTAATTGCTTTATCTCATTATATAAAGTAAACAGGTTCAAGATACAATCACTAATAAGACTACTATTAATTAAATCACTGACTAAGATGAAATCAACCTTTTTATCTGTGCTTACAGTACATTTCACTAAGGATACACAGTCAAAATTATATGCTGTGAATTCCCATTCTTTGTGTGGTTACCCTTAAAACTGATAAGCAACTGGGTTAACTTGTTTCCATTTATTCTTAATCTCAAGAAATTATTTCGTTGTTTTTTTTTTCTTGAGTAGTAACACATTTGTATGATCCAAGAGTCTAAACTATAGAGATTGTTATATAGAGAGATTCTTTTCTCTTGTTTATATCCCTGCCCTAATCACTCTATTCTTTACTTCCCTCCTTTATTAGTAAATTTCCCTACATATCAGCTATCAGCAGGTGAGAAGTGAGAAATGAGTGCTAGGAGTAGGTGACAGGAAGGTTTTAGAGTAGCTGTCCAGGTTTCTCAGCTCAAGGGCTCCCTCTTCTGTAAAGCATCAGGAAGTTTACTTAATAAATGTGCTTTGTTCTTCAAATTTCCAAATCTTTTCTTCTTCTTCTTCTTCTTCTTCTTCTTCTTCTTCTTCTTCTTCTTCTTCTTCTTCTTCTTCTTCCCCAGTTTTTCTGTCCTGCTCATTTTTATTCTCAGCTTTCCTCCCAGTGGTTATACTAAGGATGTGCTCTCCTCTCTGAGTGACATTATATTTACTGGGTTTTCCAGGCTCTGCCACTGCTCATGCTACTGCTGTGTTTCTACCACTTACCACAGCAGCCATTCTGATGCCCCCTGGTCCTGCCTCACAATTGTTAACTTCCAGTCTAAGTCTGCTGCTTCAAGTACATCCCTGTCTCCCTATATGACAGCAAAAGAGGATTCAGTAGGCAGAAAGGGAAAGGTTTGGACCTAAGGTCCCTGGATGGGGAAATACACATATTTTGGAACAATGCTGGGAGTATCTGACACAGAAACCCCCTTGGGCACAAGGTTCTTCATAAGAAGTTAACAGATACCACCACTCCCCCTCAGGTTTCCTTCAGGAAATTGACAAAAGACCTGACTAAAAATAAGTACACCATAAAACCTATGACCCACAAGGAACAGTATGTCCATAGATCACTCCTCATACAATGGAAATGAGGCAATCAGGAAAGGACAACCCAGCAACTATATTATCAAGCCAATAAGGGTAGGACCTGAGAAGCAACAAGAAGGAAGGGAAGTGGAGGGTGGTGTGGGGGGACCAGAACCTTATAAATCAAGGACCCTTGACTACTGTCATGGGTATTCAACTTCAAATGCCCCCTCTTTGTAAAGAGAGCTTTCTTACTTTCTAATCTTATACTCTAACACACTTTTGCCTGCTGCTCATTCCATGTTCATCTCTTCATTCCTCAAAGAGGCAAGACAACAAATCCCAGATATTGAGGTAAAAAATCCTGCAACACCTGCATACACACTTTTTTATGGGGGTCGGGGTAGAGAATGAAATTGTAGGTTTTCTTCACTTGAAGATACTGATTGGTTTGTTAGTAAGAGTATGATAGGGAAAGATATGATAATATAGGCAGAGAAAGAAAGGTTAGGACCTGAGGTCTCTGGCTGGGAAAAAAAACATACTTTGGGAGTGTCTGACCATCTGCAAACTCTCTAACAGACACCAACTAATTCCCCTCAGGTTCCCCTCCAGAATTTGACCATCAAAATACTTAACTAAAATAAGTAAACCATAAAACTTATGTTATATGAGGCACAGTATGACCATAGTCTGACTCCTCACAAAATGGAGTGGAGCCAATCAGGAATGGACAGCCCACTACTTAAAGTTATCCAGCCAATAAGGGCAAAACCTGAGAAGGAATAAGGGGGAAGGGAAAGTGTGGGCGGGTGACCATAACCTTATTAAAAAAAACCTTTGCCTATAGTCCCTATGCCCCCTCTCTGTGAAGGGACCTTCATACTATTCTTCCTTTCTGATCTTATACTCCAATAAACGTTTGCCTGATGCTCATTTTATTTTGTGTCCACCTCTTCATTCTTCAAAGAGGAGAGACAAGGAACTCAGGGAATTGAGGTAAAGAATCTTGCAACAGGAGGGGAGGAGCCAAGATGGCGAAACAGCATGGAAGTTTTTTTCGCGTCCATGAGATACAGCCAGACCAACACTAAACCATCCTCTACACATAGAAAACTGATCAGAGGATTAACACAACAATCTGCACAACCTGAACCACAGAATTCAGCAGGTACGCAGCGCAGAGAGGTGAACTTGGGGAGCGAGAAGGAGCAGGAAGAGAGGTGCTTTTGTGAGTGGAAAGAGGACGGAGACTGGTGGGGGGGGTTTAGAATACAGGAAAAGCAGCCCTCCCCAAAAGCAGCTGGAGAGAAAGTAGAAAATTGGAAAACAGCTGCAGGGACTAAACTAAAAAGGGAGAAAGGAGAAAACTGAGGGTTTAAATTCCATTAAGACTGTGAACAAGGGGAGCACAAAGGCTGCAACTCCGCAGGTCAATACCTGGTGGTGCTCTGGTGGGAAGGGCGAATCCCTAGGAACACAGTGGGGTCCAGAAGGTTCTCGGGCCACACAAGGAAAAGTGGTTCCACTGCTGGAAGGACATTTGGTAGAGATTATCGAAGCCACCTGGTCCCAGCAGACCCCGGAAGGCGGCCACTTTGCTGGTGCTGGGGCAAGGTCCTTAAGGGTGAAGCCTGGTGCCAGATGTGTGTTGTGCTTTTCCATAATCCCTGAAACACTGCTGCTACACCATCTTGCAAACTTTTTCTGGGGCGGGCTGGCACCTGGCTGCAGTTTCGGGGCACCGGCAGCAGCAGGGTCCAGTGGAAGTTCCTGGGTGCAACCAATATTCGGCCATTGCTCATTTGGCAATTGCTCGGTGAGACCCTCCCACAGAGGGGCGGAACGGGTCAAAGCTGCAGTCCTTTGAAAGTAAGGGGTGGGGAAAACAGTCGCATCTGAGACAAAAGTTGGAAGAGAGATACTGCCTGGGCCTGGTCACGGAGAGTGAAAAAGTGGGGAGTGGACAAAAGCTGAAGACAGAGGATGAGTGCTGATCTGGGAGAACAGACTGGGTAGCTGGGTAGTGCCATTTTCACCACTCCCACACATGCACATACACACCTACGAGCACTGCAACACTCCACAACAGTAGGCTAGCAGCGCCATCTAGTGGAGAGCGGGAACTGTTACACTGAGCCCCGCCCAACTGGGACAACTTTGTTCGTTAGGAACACAAGTCTCACTGCCTGATTAGTTTATGGACTATAAAGCACTACATAGTCTGACCTCTAGGGGAAAATGAAGTAATTTCAGTCCTACTTCAATCTGTTAGCAGGTTCATCTATTCAATTTTCTTTCTTTCTTTCTTTCCTTTTTTTTCTTTCTTTTTTTTCTCTTTTACACTTTTTTTTATTTTTCTTGAATACACAAAGAGAAAACATTCATTTTTATTTTCAATTTTTATTAAAAATATCTTTCTTTAATTTTTATTACTATATTTTTTACTTTGATGTAAGTTTTTTCAAATTCTATTTTACTTCCATCATTTTATCTTAGTCTACTTCAGTGTATTCACCTTTTCAAATTTTCAAACAATTTCCTTTTTTGTCTTTGTCTTTTTCTCTCTTTTTCGTTTCTTTTCTTTTTCTTTAATGCAGAAAGAGAAAAACTTCATTTTTACTTTCACTTTCTATTAAAAATATTTTTCTTTAATTTTTTCTACTATCTTCTTTACTTTTGTATATAGTTTTTCAAATTCTATTTTACTCCCATCATCTCATTTTAGTCTACTTCAGTGTATTCATTTTTTCAAACTCTCAAAGAATTTCCTTTTTTTTCCCTTTACTCCCACGGCCCTTTTTTTCCCTCTAATCTGTGAAACCACTTTCAACACCCAGGCCAAAACATACCTAGGACCTAGCATCATTTATTCGATTTGTGTGTGTGTGTGTGTGTGTATTTTTAATTTTTAAATTTTAATATATTTTTTTAAACTTAATCTTTTAATTTTAATTTTTCTACCTCATTAATTCTTTTTCTCCCTTCAAAATGACAAAACGAAAGAATTCACCCCAAAACAAAGAGCACAAAGAAACGACAGCCAGGGATATAACCAACCAGATATAAGCAAGATGTCTGAACAAGAATTTAGAATCATGATAATAAGAATACTAGCTGGAGTCGAAAACAGATTAGAATCCCTTTCTGCAGAGATAAAACAAGTAAAAAATAGTCATAATGAAATTAAAAATGCTATAACTGAGCTGCAATCATGGATGGCTGCAGCAGCAGCAAGGATGAATGAGGCAGAACAGAGAATCAGCGATATAGAGGACAAACTTAGAATAATGAAGCAGAAAAAAAGAGGGAGATTAAGGCAAAAGAGCACGATTTAAGAATTAGAGAAATCAGTGACTCATTAAAAAGGAACAACATCAGAATCATAGGGGTCCCAGAAGAAGAAGAGAGAGAAATAGGGGTCGAAGGGTTATGTGAGCAAATCACAGCAGAAAACTTTCCTAACCTGGGGAAAGACACAGACATCAAAATCCAGGAAGCACAGAGGACTATCATTAGATTCAACAAAAACCGACCATCAACAATGCAAATCATAGTCAAATTCACAAAATACTCAGGCAAGGAGAGAAGCAGCAAGGGAAAAAAAGTTCCTAACCTACAAGGGAAGACAGATCAGGTTTGCAGCAGACCTATCCACAGAAACTTGGCAGGCCAGAAAGGAGTGGAGGGATATATTCAGTGTAGTGAATCAGAAAAATATGCAGCCAAGAATTCTTTATCCAGCAAAGCTGCCATTCAAAATAGGAGAGAGAAAAAGTTTCCCAGACAAACAAAAATTAAAGGAGTTTGTGACCACTAAACCAGCCCTGCAAGAAATTTTAAGGGGGACTCTCTGAGGGGAGAAAAGATGAATACATATATATATATATATATATATATATATATATATATATATAATCATAAATATACATGATTATATAATCATCATATATGGGATATATCATATATATCATAAAAATATATATAGATATTCATATATATATTTATATATATACAAATAAATAAATAAATAAATACCAAAAGCAACAAATATTAGAAAGGATCAGAGAACACCACCAGAAACTCCAACTCTACAAGCATCATAATGGCAATAAATTCATATTCTTTCAGTACTCACTCTAAACATCAATGGATTCAATGCACCAATCAAAATACATAGGATAACAGAATGGATAAGAAAACAAGATCCATCTATATGCTGTTTACATGAGACCCACGTTAGACCTAAAGACACCTTCAGGTTGAAATTAAGGGGATGGAGAACCATTTATCATGCTAATGGTCAATAAAAGAAACCCGGAGTAGCCATACTTATATCAGACAATCTAGACTTTAAAACAAGGACTGTATCAAGAGATGCAAAAGGACATTATATCATAATCAAGGGGTGTATAGACCAAGAAGACCTAACAATCATAAACATTTATGTGCCAAATGTGGACGACCCAAAAAATAAATCAATTAATCACAAACATAAAGAAACTCATCGATAGTAATATCATAATAGTAGGAGACTACAACACCACACTCACAGCAATGGACAGATCATCTAATCAAAAAATCAACAAGGAAACAATGGCTTTGAATGACACACTGAACCAGATGGACTTAACAGATATATTCAGAACATTTTATCCTAAAGCATTGAATATACATTCTTCTCCAGTGCACATGGAACTTTCTCCAGAATAGACCATATACTGGGACACAAATCAGTCCTCAACAGGTACAAAAAGATCAAGATCATACCCTGCATATTTTCAGACCACAACGTTATGAAACTCGAAATGAACCACAAGAAAAAATTTGAAAAGGTAACAAATAACTTGGAGACTGAAGATCATCCTACTAAAGAATGAATGGGCTAACCAAGCAGTTAAAGAAGAAATTTAAAAATATATGGAAGTCAATGAAAATGATAACACCACAACCCAAAACCTCTGGGACGCAGCAAAGGCGGTCATAAGAGGAAAGTAGATAGCAATCCAGGCCTTCTTAAAGAAGGAAGAAAGATCTCAGATACACAACCTAACTTTGTGCCTTAAGGAGCTGGAAAAAGAACAGCAAATAAAACCCAAAACCAGCAGAAGACTGGAAATAATAAAAGATTGGAGCAGAAATTAATGCTATGAAAACAAAACAAAACAAAAAAAACCCAAAAACAAAAAACAGTAGAACCGCTCAATGAAACCAGAAGCTGGTTCTTTGAAAGAATTAACAAAATTGATAAACCACTAGCCAGTTGTACCAAAAAGAAAAAGGAAAGGACACAAATAAATAAAATCAAGAATGAAAGAGGAGAGATCACAACCAACACAACAGAAATACAAACAATAATAAGAGAATATTATGAGCAATTATATGCCAATAAAGTGGGTAATCTTGAAGAAATGGACAAATTCCTAGAAACATACACTACCAAAACTGAAATAGGAAGAAATAGAAAATTTGAACAGACCCATAACCAGTAAGGAAATCGAATTCGTAACCAAAAATCTGCCAAAATACTAGAGTCCAGGGCCAGATGGCTTTCCAGGGGAATTCTACCAAACATTTAAGGAAGAGTTAATACCTATTCTCTTGAAGGTGCTCCAAAAAAATACAAATGGAAGGGAAACTTCCAAACCCTTTCTATGAAGCCAGCATTACCCTGCTTCCAAAACCAGACAGAGACCCCACTAAAAAGGAGAACTAGAGACCAATTTCCCTGATGAACATGGATGCAAAAATCCTCAACAAGATATTAGCCAACCGGATCCAACAATACATTAAAAAATTTATTGACCACGACCAAGTCGGATTTATACCTGGGATGCAGGGCTGGTTCAATATCCACACAACAATTAACGTGATTCATCACATCAATAAAAGAAAGGACAAGAACCATATGATCCTCTCAATAGATGCAGAGAAAGCATTTGACAAAACACAGCATCCTTTCTTGATAAAAACCCTCAACAAAGTAGGGATACAAGGATCATACCTCGAGATGATAAAAGCCATATACGAGCGACCCAACGCTAATATAATCCTCAATGGGGAAAAACTGAGAGCTTTCCCCTAAGGTCAGGAACAAGACAGGGATGTCCACTCTTGCCACTGTTATTCAACATACCATTGGAAGTCTTAGCCTCTGAAATCAGACAACACAAAGAAATAAAAGGCATCCAAGTTGGCCAGGAGGAGGTCAAACTTTCACTCTTCGCAGATGACAGACAAACTTTCACTCTTCGCAGATTACTCTATATGGAAAACCCAAAAGATTCCACCAAAAAACTGCTAGAAGTGATTCATGAATCAGCAAAGTTGCAGGATATAAAATCAACGCATAGAAATCGGTTGCATTCCTATACACCAACAATGAAGTGATAGAAAGAGAAATCAAGGAATCGATGCCATTTACACTTGCACCAAAACCCATAAAATACCTAGGAATAAATCTAACCAAAGAGGTGAAAAATCTATACACTGAAAACTATAGAAAGCTTATAAAAGAAATTGAGGAAGACACAAAGAAATGGAAAAAGATTCCATGCTCCTGGATAGGAAGAACAAATATTGTTAAAATGTCGATACTACCCAAAGCAATCTACATATTCAATACGATCCCTATCAGTGTAACACCAGCAATCTTCACAGAGCTAGAAGAAATAATCATAAAATTTGTATGGAACCAGAAAAGACCCCAAATAGCCAAAGCAATCTTGAAAAACAAAACCAAAGCAGGAGGCATCACAATCCCAGACTCCAAGCTATACTACAAAGCTGTAATCATCAAGACAGTATGGTACTGGCACAAGAACAGACACTCAGATCAATGGAGCAGAATAGAGAACCCAGAAATGGACCCTCAAATATATGGCCAACTAATCTTTGACAAAGCAGGAAAGAATATCCACTGGAATAAAAACAGTCTCTTCAGCAAGTGGTGCTGGGAAAACTGGAGAGTGACATGCAGAAGAATGAACGTGGACCACTTTCTTACACCATACACAAAAATAAACTCAAAGTGGATGAAAGACCTCAATGTAAGACAGGAAGCCATCAAAATCCTCGAGAAGAAAGCAAGCAAAAACCTCTTTGATCTTGGCCGCAGCAACTTCTTACTCAACACATCTCCAGAGGCAAGGGAAACAAAAGCAAAAATGAACTACTGGACCTCATCAAAATAAAAAGCTTTTGCACAGCGAAGGAAACAATCAGCAAAATTAAAAGGCAACTGACAGAATGGGAGAAGATATTTGCAAGGGACATATCAGATAAAGGGTTAGTATCCAAAATCTATAAAGAACTTATCAAACTCAACGCCCAAAAAACAAATAACCCAGTGAACAAATGGGCAAAAGACATGAATACACATTTCTCCAAAGAAGACATCCAGAATGCCAACCGACACATGAAAAAAATGCTCAACATCACTCATCATCAGGGAAATACAAATCAAAACCACAATGAGATACCACCTGACACCTGTCCGAATGGCTAACATGAACAACAACAGATGTTGGCGAGGATGCAGAGAAAGAGGATCTCTTTTACATTGTTGGTGGGAATGCAAGCTGGTGCAGCCACTCTGGAAAACAGTATGGAGGCTCCTCAAAAAATTAAAAGTAGAACTACCCTATGACCCAGCAATTGCACTACTAGGCATTTCTCCACGGGATACAGGTGTACTGTTTCGAAGGGATACATGCACCCCCATGTTTATAGCAGCACTAACAATAATAGCCAGAGTAAGGAAAGAGCCCAAATGTCCATCAATGGATGAATGGATAAAGAAGAAGTGGTATATATGTATACAATGGAGTGTTACTCGGCAATCAAAAAGAATGAAATCTTGCCATTTGCAAGTATGTGGATGGAACTGGAGGGTATTATGCTAAGTGAAATTAGTCAGAGAAAGACAAAAATCATATGACTTCACTCATGAGGACTTTAAGAGACAAAACAGATGAACATAAGGGAAGGGAAGCAAAAATAATGTAAAAACAGGGAGGGGGACAAAACAGACGAGACTCATAAATATGGAGAACACACTGAGGGTTACTGGAGGCTTTGTGGGGGGGGGGGATGGGCTAAATGGGTAAGGGGCACTAAGGAATCTACTCCCGGAATCATTGTTGCACTACATGCTAACTAATTTGGATGTAAATTTTAAAAAATAAAAAATAAAATTAAAATAATTACTTAATTAATTAAAAAAAAAGAATCCTGCAACAGGAGTGGTACTCAGTAGGATTTCTTAAAGGATTTTTTGTTTTAGTAGCATTTTAAAGAGAAAACATGATGGGATTGGAGTCAGAGCTGTAACCATGCTCCTATAGGAACAGGGAACTCCCAAGGATTTTCAAGGCTTTGCCATTAGAGCTATGTCTCTCCTATCCCTTCCATGTAAACTATGTTGGAAAATGGAGAAGCCAACTGCAGGAGGCCTTGCATATCAACAACCAGGGTGAAGTCATATATGCTGCCTGAGGCAGAGTCAAGGTAGGAAGTGGAAAACACCCTGGTTTTATTTTAGATATTTCCTACAAAGCGACCACCTAAAGCAAGTGCCCTCAACTCTGTTAACCATGCTAAGTGTCTTCAACGTGGGGAGAGAAATGTTAAGCATTGAAGTAGTCTTAGGGAGTGACAAGTATTTCTACCATCTGGAACAAGGTTTTACACTTGGCCCCTTAATTCAATAATCTAAATGAACTCACACAATTCTCAGAAAATGTTCTTATGTTTTAAAAGAAAATGTACATACTAAGGGAATATGGGAACCCATTTGATGTTGAAATGATTTTATCACAATTAAAAAAGAATTCTAGTCCTTGCATATACTCTTTAAGGTGTTTGTTTCTGAGGTGGATTCCCTAAATAATTAAAAATTAGAATAAGGTAGGAAAAATAATCTTCCCTCTCTCCTAGGTTATTGGCTGAGATACCCCCTGTAACAAAAGACAGGGTAACAAGAGAAAAACAGAAGCTTAATAGTATGTATACCTCCTGTATATATAGGAGAGACCCAGAAAAAGTGAATAACTACCCTAAATGGTCTAAGTCACCACCTAAAATACCATTTCTAGCTAAAGATAAAAGAAAGATTTTGGAGTGGGTGGGGAAGGCCAATTTGGGGAGGTTACCAGGAAGAGTACAATAAACAAAGGTAAAGTTGTTATGCAGATGTAAATCATTGCCTTCCCCACTGATAAGAATTTCTGGAGACCTGGTCATCTTTCTCTGTAAGGAGACACCCTTACAAATGAAGGTTTCTCTTATAAATATAAGTGTTTTTTACAGAGGGTAACTTCTAGTCAGTTTTCAGTGTTTTTGATTTTTTAAAAAGCAGCCTACAATAATTCTTATGCCAAAGAGGTATATTTTGAGGTGGCAAATTCTGTTCCTCTTCATTAGTGATGGTCCAGCAACAGCTCAGAAAAGTGAAACATCATAGCTGATCTATTAACATGCAGCCCATTAAATCAATTATACTACCGAGTTTTATTTTTTTTGGTGTTATTCATTTCTTTAGTCTCAAAAGCTAAAGTGGTTTCATCTGACAATTTATTAAGAAAAGAGGGAGGGAATTTTTACAGAAATTACCCAAAACAAGTTGGAAGCCTGTATTTTTAGAACAATTTAGTACCTGTTTTAGTCTGGGTCCTCTGGGAAGCTGACATCAACATGTAATTAAATGTGCAAGAGATTTATTAGGCAAACTGCTTGTGAGGATAAATGGGGACAGAGTCAAGGCAAGTGATCAATGCATGTTTGATGCATGTGGAAGACAGAAGGAAAAAAGGACGCTTGGGCAGAAGTACCTCCTTTTCCAGGACAGTTCTAAGACACTTCATCAAGGTCATCACGGAGTCCTTCAGCCAAAGTCACCCTTCAGGAACAGGTCTGTCATAGTCTTCTGCTGTGCTCAGTCATTTCCTGTGTAGGAGAGGACATGTTTTACCCCTCTAGTCTTTAGGTTTGTTTGTTTGTTTGGCTGGTCTATTAATTAAATTGACATAAGACAGATTAACAGGAGAAAAAAATTAATTACACGCATATGGAAGCCCCATAAAGAATATGAGACAAGTCAGTCAGTTGAGGCTTATATGTCACTGTGAGCTAAGGGAGAGGATTGGGGCCTGGGGCTTCCAAGGGGAGGAAGATAATTTATAGGACAATAAGAAGCGCAGATGTTTGGTAATTAGATGTTTGCCCTGTCACACAGATGGATCTTTCAGATGAAAATTTATCTCTGGCAATAACTCTTTTTCTGAATCAGGCCCTGAGTCTAAATTCTTTTGGTTAGTTAAAGGGAAAGGTATAAGTTTTTCTTGAGTCTACTGGGTCTTGATTGCTTTCAATTCAAAATAATCTACATGCCAAGGGGACATATTTTGGGGCCATGAATTTTGCAACTCCTCACCTGGGAGCAAGCAGCCTTTGGAAATATGCACATGAACTGGGTGCTGGTGGATTCAGAGCACAGCACTGGAGTCCTAAATCAGTCAGTCTCCCAGGAATTAGGTAGCTCATTTCCCTGCCAACCGTTTATCTAGTGTAAAGAAAGCATGCTACATTATCTAGGATTACAACATACTATCTGTCTTTTATGCAAAAATCCAGAATTAAGTGCAAAACATACCAACTTAGAAAATGTTTACATCTACAGCAAGAATAAGAGCCACTCCATTCTCCTGCACATTGAATATCTGCCTGTGGTCTACAAAGTTAAAAGTATTGAAATGTGCCAGGGAATCAAGTTGGCTATGAAGATCACTAACTTTATGAATGGGAAAAAGTATGAACACCTCAGATTATAGAAATAGCAGTTTAAAAAATGTGATATATGGATGGAACTGGAGAGTGTTATGCTAAGTGAAATAAGCCATACAGAGAAAGACAGATACCATATGTTTTCACTTTTATGTGGATCCTGAGAAACTTAACAGAAACCCATGGGGGAGGGGAAGGAAAAAAAAAAAAAGAGGTTAGAGTGGGAGAGAGCCAAAGCATAAGAGACTCTTAAAAACTGAGAACAAACTGAGGGTTGATGGGGGGTGGGAGGGAGGGGAGGGTGGGTGATGGGTATTGAGGAGGGCACCTTTTGGGATGAGCACTGGGTGTTGTATGGAAACAAATTTGGCAATAAATTTCATATATTGAAAAAAACATGTGATATAGTTACTGCCTGACAAAACGAGAAGAGAGTTTTGAAGGATTATAGCATACACGATTCACGGAATTCTTTCTCAATTCTGACCCCACTGCCGTGTGCTGTTAGCAAATTCATTAGCCAATGATAAATTAACAAAATAACACCTTCAACCATATGACAAGCACAGGGCAAGGAGCCTGAGTGTCAAAGTCTCGGGCCAGGGAACCAATGCTGTTTAACTATATTCCAGTTTAGGTGAGTTTGTTCCCCTGGTGTCCTCTTCCACCATCTTGGTGTTCTGTCACCCCTAAACTCCAAATACACCCCAATAATCAAGCCCCTGATGATTCACCTTCCTGCTGCTTCTATGACTGCATCCTACCTTCACCTTGGTTTCACAATAATTTTCTTGGACTATTTGACAGTTTTCCCAGGAATCCACAGGGCCTGCCACGGTATTCCACACTGGCATTCCTCACAACTTATTCCTATCTGTGTATATGTAGATGCTGTCTCTTAGATTGGCATTCATCTATTTATAATAGCTTATGTGGTGCCTATTTGGAATTTTATTGATTTTGGGCCTAATCATCATGGGATGATTCTGGGGTCCTTTCAATCAAGATAAAGGAAACATGATGCCAGATGGAGAAGGGTGATTCATCACCTCCTCCTCTTTTTTCGGTGCTGAAAGAGCAAGTATAAAATGGAAACTTTGTTTTTTGAAGGTTTGTTAGAATTCATCTTTAAAATTGTCAGTGGAAAAATGTTTTAGTTTATTATGCAATCCAATAGGAGGAAAAAAAAGAAAAGGTAGGAAGTGCTGGAAAGAAAATAAACAACAAAAAGAATCATAGAAAATAAAATGGGGTTAATTAATCAGTCCATCAATTAATCAGATGATAATTTACTGAGTAGCTACAATCAGGTCCAACATTACACAGCAACAAAACAAATTTCCAATTGCTGATAAGAGAGAAAAATAAGTGGAATAATGATATAAGACTAGGCAACTGATTTTATTGGGATGGTCAGAAAGCCTCAAAAAACCTGATATTTGAGTTGAAATCTGAATGACTGGAGTTAAAAGCATTCCAGGCTGGTGGATCTTCACAGATTATGTCAGTGTCTCTGGAGATCACAATCTGACTCCACCTTCATTCTACGTCTCTGCTTGTAGAGCCATTTTTCTTATATGTATTCTCCAAAACAAATTAGGTTAAACTGTCCATAGTATTTTCTTAACATTGTTTTAATCTTCTTGGTATCTGTATTTATTTAATACTTTAGGTCTAAAATGACTAGCTTTTTATTCTTTTTTTTGTCATACTTCAAAAAGTTTGAATGTTATTTTATTATCTTTTAAATCTTTATTTTTATTAACTCTTATGTTTATTACATCAACTTCAACTTTCCCTCTATTAGCCCTTTCTTATTCTTTGATGGGTTTATTTTGTTTCTAACTCAATATGAAAGCATGGTTCACCGATGTGTAATCTTGTATTATTAATACATTAATATAAGGCTGTACATTTTCTCCCTCCTTATGTGTGGGCCTTTGCGGTCTTCCTGCTCACAGATGTTGTTCCATTGCTATCTTGATTTCAGTAGGCATATCTGTATATCTTCCTGGAACCTTTTAAGATTTTATTTGTATTCTTTGTCACTCTGTCTAAATCTATTAGTTTTTGTTTGTTTGTTTGTTTGAACTTATCCTCTTCAGGACAGAGTGGGTTCTTTTCATCAGACTCCTTCTTGAGTACAGATCGCCTGTGGTCTTGTACACACCTATATCCCACGTACTTCCTCTGGGCTGTCAGTAAGTCAGATATTGAAACAGCTAGATGCCTCCACATCTTGCCATCTTTCTTTCACATGCCTCATCTCTCTCCAACTGTGGTGCTTTCTGGCTTAACCCTTCAACAAGATCTTCCAGACGTAATGCATGCTTCTTCTCAGGACATTCTGGACTTCTGTTTTTAATTTCAACAACAGTTTTCATTTTTGAGATTTATCACTTTTATTCCTTTACTGCTAATCATTCTTATTGTAGGACTTTGGTCTATTCCTGCATTCTTTCATCCATTTAATGGTAGAACACATAGACGTAAAAAGGTGCTGGCCACCTAGGAAATAATGTCAGCTCTTATGATTAGTGTTTTCATGTTTATGTGAAACTCCAATTCTGCCTCCTCTATTACTTAACATTGTTTAAATTCTCTCTCTGATGTTGAGCTTTGTATATGTCTTGTTTTATTTATTTATTTATTTATTTATTTATTTATTTATTTATTTATTTTTTATCTGTTAGACATCTTGACTGTATCTTCATCTTTGGGAATATATTTCCATTTCGACTATGTTTTCTGTTTGTGCAAACTGCTTAGGGAGAATAAAATGTGTCCTGAATTCTGGTATAGTTTCAGAAAAAGCAAGAAGCCAGTACCTTAATGGTATTTTCAGTGCTAGCTTTCTACATATGGGTCCTCCATATTTCTCCCATCCTTTACCATCCACAATTCCCTGCTTCTCTTGCCTGATATCACTCACTCATGCTCATGTTTGAAAGCTTACACTAGGAGTTCACGTGCTTGGTTACTACTATTGTGGTCTCTCTGGCGTCATCCACCTCTTAGCATCCATTGTCTCCATGTATACAACAGTACAACAGTCATGGATTTCATTTTGCCTTTTGCCTTTGTCCTATTTTTTGTGACTTCCCATATCATCCTATATAGTGCCCATCTCTGAGAGATGTCTAACACTTTTATGGTAAGTGAAGTGGTGAAATGTTCCCTTTTTATACCTTAAGTGCTTGTTTTTTGGCTTTTTTTTCAAAATTTTTCTGAATCTGGAGTGTAGAGAAGATTGTAGCCTATTCTCAGCCTGCCATCTTCAATGATAATTTAGTACAGAAAATTTTAAAGTTCTTAAAAACCTTTGCAAAACTAATACCTGTAGAATTAAAATTATTCAGGTTATACAATACTACAAAGTATTGTCAACAAATTTTATGCCACAAATCTAATTTAACTTATTACTATATATATATATATATATATATATATATATATCCATCCGCCCTTATCCATGGAGAGTATGTTCCAAGACCTCCAGTGGATGCCTGAAACTGCAGATTGTACTGAACCCTATTTATGCTGTGTTTTAATTTCCTATACATATGTATCTATGATAAAGTTTAATTCATAAATTAGACACAGTAAGAGATGAACAACAATAATAAAATACAATAATTATGACATGTCTTGTAAAATAAATTATGTAAATGTGGCCTCTTAGTCTCAAAATATCTTTTTGGACTATACGCAAACTTCTTCTTGTGATGATGTCAGATGATACAATGTCTATTTGACAATATGAAGTGAGGTGAATAATGTAGGCATTGTGATGCAGCAACAGAGTGCTACTGACTTGATGACAGGTCAGAAGGACTATCATCTGCTTCTAGACTTTCAGTGACTGTAGATACCTGAAACCACAGAAAGGGATAGTGCAGATAAAGAGGGTCTGCTATACACAGAATTGAGTATTACTTAACAAAAATAATATACTATAATTAGGTAGTGTTTATACTATAGGTATGCTATACTATACTATAGGTAGTGTTTAATACGTAGGTACTATAGATAGTGTTTAATATACTACAATTAGGTAGTCCAGGAATGTTGTCATAATTCAGGAACTATATCAACATAATCCATTCAATCAATACATTAAAAGGAAAAATCATATAACTAGAAATAGATGACAGGGGCGCCTGGGTGGCTCAGTCAGTCAAGTGTCCGACTATTGGTTTAGGCTCAGGTCGTGATCTGATGGTTAGTGAATTCAAGCCCCCCATCAGGCTCTGCACTGATGCCATGGAGCCTGCTTGGGATTCTCTCTTTCTCCCTCTCTCTCAACCCCTCCCCCACCCATTCTCTGTCTCTCTGTCTCTGTCTCTCTCTCTCTAATAAAAAAAAAGAAATGGATGACATAAGGTCATTAGATAAAACTTACAGGGATTCTAATGAAAATTTAAATAAAATAGGAATTTTTGGAAGCAAATGATTTAGCAATTATCACACAGCAAGAAATAATTACTTCATTGAATTTCCATGTATTCAGGGCATAACTTTGGCTCTGCTTGTTTCTGTTCAATTTTGTTCCACATATCCTCCTCATTACTGGATCCTGGCTAATGTAGTAGTCTACCTACTCTGAAATCAAGTGTGATTTACAACTGAAATATTTCAGTTTTAACTCATAGAAGTAGAAGAAAATGAATCTTGGCAAAATCATGAAATGGTTCTTAAAGCTTCTGTTGAACATGACATTCAGTGACTCCTTGAACCAAAACAACTTCAACTGCGAGGTACTGGAAGTCAAATGGCCATGGAGAAGGCCATGCATACTCCTTATAGGAAGGACAATGAGAAAATGGGAAGGAAATGCCAATATAAAAAATAACTCTTATGCCAAAACTAACAGCAAATGCTAACCTTATTTCTATGAAAATGAGGAATAAAACAGAGATGGCTGCAATCAGCCCTACTACTCAACTATTGATAGAGGATCAAGTTAATGCGTTAAGAAAAAAAAAAATGATCAGTTTGAATATTTAAAAAGATACACAGTATTATCCTTCTTTGATAAAGATACTGTGTTTATAAAATCAAAGATACTCTGTCAAACAAAAAGTGATAATTATTAATGTGCCTGGACACAGATGACTTAAGGAAAAAAAACATACTTTATAATAGTGGGGGAGAACTATATTTCATTCAGAATATAATACATCAAAGATGCGGAGTCATTAGGAACAAAAATATAAAATTGCATTAAATTTCTTAAAGGAAGACTAAAAATTGGAATAATGTGCAATTTTATTGAATAAGATTGATTATCACAAATATCTAGATTTCAAAATGAATACATAAATGAACAGAGAAACACATTATTTATCTGATATATTGCATGTAACTTAACTGATATATCTTATATATATGCAAGATTATTTGTGCTTCTCTGTCTTCCCAACTTGACTGTAAGTTCCATGAGTCAGTCCTGCTCACCATTTCAGCCACAACACCTTGCATGCTACTCACAAGAGCACAATAAATATTTGCTGATTGGATGAACCACAACATCATTAACATGAACGGTTTGTTGTACTACCTGAGAGTAAGTGCTTCATGTAGTTCTAGCTATACATTACTAGGCCTATTAGCAGGTTCCTTGAATAATGCTAGATAGAAAATATAGTTGTGGAAAATATAGTGATGAATATTCTTTGTTTGAACCCCTCTCCCACTATAATGTCATGAATAATGAGAGGAAGGAAGAAAGGAATACTTGCCTTGAAAAAACATCCTTTCTAATGAAAGTAACAGCCATATACACCGTTGACCCTTGAACAACATGGGGATTAGGGGCACCAAACCTCTACACAGTCAAGAAGCTGAATATAAATTCTGACTCCTCAAAAGCTTAACTACTAATAGTCTATTGTTGACTCAATCAAATAACATAAACCATAACATAATAATGTAAACAGTGGATTAATACATATATTGTATATGTATTATATACTGTATTCTTACAATAAAGAAAGCTAAAGGAAAGAAAATGTTATCAAGAAAATCATGAAAAAATGCATTTATACTATTGTACCATATCAAAAAAAATCCACATATTGGTAGACACGCACAGTTCAAACGTGTGTTCAAGGGCCAGTCATATAACTAACTGTTATGTAAGATAGAATGATGGGAATGGGAATAGAACAGTTCTAATGTGGTGAACGTAAAGTAAGATTAGTAACTGATTTTGTTCTGGGAGAAGGGTCAGTTTTTATCTATTAATCAGATCTATAAATAATGAGTAGAAATTCAATAGTCAAGAATGTTTTGAAAAGCCTATATTAGAAGAATTAAATTTACTATCAATTTAAATCAAAGTATAAAATTAAAAAAATAAATGTAATGAGAAAATGTATCAATACATTTATTAACTCTAAAGTCAGGCATGATTTACAATTAAAATATTTTAGTTCCAACTTTATAACTGGGTATACCTTTCATGACTGCCTTTAACATCAATAAACCAAGATGAGAGAAAATTTCTAGGTGCATCATTTTTCTTTGATCTTTTGCATGGCCTCCACTTTGATTTTCCTTTCTGTCTCTCTCTTGGTATATCTATTTATCTTTTCCCCAACCTCTTTTTCATTTTTAAAACATTCTCACTTGGTAATAAATTATTCGGTATCTCCTTTTTTTTCTTATAGTCCATGAAGAGCTACATATAAAGTTAGTAAAGATATTACTATTGATTCCCTTTTAATTGTAGTGTAGATGGGAAATTTCTTGGTATGAATATGATGGAATTATCACACATACTATTGTTCAGAGAAATAAGGCTCATTTTGTCAAAAAAAAAAGGGATTTTATTTTTAAAGGACTACAAATTATATTGCTATTCATTTCCTAAACATCCTAGGCATTCTTATAAATTCTTAAATCTCTATGTATTTAAAAAGACAACTTTAGAAAAGTAGATTCAGTAATTCAATATGTGATACCTTTGAGTAAATACATAATATATGGCTTTTAATACTTTGCAGATGGATCTACATACAATGTATTTGGAAGTGCAGATAACTGCAGAATGGTTGGCATTTTTAAAATATTATTTTCATATCTTTAAACAGGTTACAGAACTCTGATAAAGAATCAGTTGATGACTATATTCTCATTCCTTGGCCACATTGTGATATTCTTGCAAATTAAAAGAGAAGATAATTTTCAGTGAATGAACTAAGAGACATTAGATCTAAGTTTGAGTTTTAATTTCCCACATTTTTAATTAGTAAAAATACAACTTGAATCATTGCCTGCTTAAAACAAATGATGAAAGATATTTTTTTTTCAAAAACATATAAAGGCATTTCCTCAATATAAAATTTTCTTTGATTTATAAAGATGGTTTCTCTACAATGTGACAATGCCATATATGATTGTGGTTTTTAAACAATTTATTTTCCATTTTCTATTTTCATAAAATGCAGCATTAGACTTACCTTCTGAGGTGTACTGTCTTTGTATTTTACCCTGCCCCTTTTTTTTCTTACCTGAATTATATAGTACTCCTATATCAACAGCACCATGAACAAGTAGACAGAGTTCAGCTATTGCCTTAGAATTTTAGATTAAAATATTTATGAGATCACTGTGCTTTATAAGATAATAAATGCAATGGCAGACCATTTACTGGCTGCCTGTCCATCTGTTCCTACAATAATTCAAATCTTGAAAGGAATACCATCCTGAGCTGGAAGAAAAAACTACTGTCAGGTGCCAAACCCATGTTTTTCCTTTTATGTGTTAATCTGGCCAGTAATAGCACTTTTACCCAGGGTACCTACTTAGAGAGGGAAAAATAAATCAAAATTTGAAAATGTTTTGTTGTAAGAATGACCAAAGTCAGAATAGAGTTCTTCAGACCTTATTCATTTTTCAAAACAAAATGAAAAGACCAATAATGAGAATGAAAATGAAGTCTAAAATTTAACTAGCACTTAAAGTCTCAACTAAGTTTCAAAATTAGAAACAGTTTTAAAATAGCAGAATTGATTATTCATAGAATATTATAAAAATCACAACACTGCATTTTTTAAAATGGTGAGAAAAGACAGTTTTTAATGAAATTAAGTCATTGGCTTCTGTCAATTCTAGTTAAAATGTATTTCCTACAACTGTGCAAATGTTATATTTGTTGAATAATGACAAAATTCATAGTATTTTGCTGTCTTAGAAACTGATAAAATAACTGCATAGTGTGTGAGAATAATAAATTGATACATATGTACAGATATTTAACTCAAGTTTTCCATGATTGCAAAAGAATAATATGCTAAAAATAAGAAAGTACTGCCCTATTGGTTCTAAAATTTCTAACTAATTTTATCACCCAGAGTTCGATCACAGAAACAGAACTCCTGCAATACACACACTGATTACTAGGATTAGATCTTACACAATTTAGGAAGCTGGTTAAATAGACTTTGGGAGGTTGTTGATACTGTCTGGTGCTGAAGTCTAAAGTCAGCTGGGGAGGCAGTAAGGAAAGGAAGAAGGACATCCAATGGGGACAGCAGAGATTAAAAGAAAATTGTGAGGATAGGCGAAATCCACGTGGACAGACTGGACCTTGTGTGGATCTCCAACTGCCTCTAAGCCTCTAAATATGATGATGAGGCTGTCCTGCAGATGAAGCTGGCATCCTTGGCTCTGAGGAGAACAAACACCTGGTCCAGGAGTCGCAAAGGTAAAAGAGGAGACGCAGCAGGAACTGGAGTTGCCGTGGGTCAAATGCTGGCCCACATCTGAAAAGGTAAGTGATAACAGCAGATAAGGGATAACACGTGTGAACTGCCTCGTGCCTACTGACCTAGTCTAACCTCATGTGTGGGAAAAGAATACAACTACTATTTCACTACTGTCTTCCAATTTTCATTAACAAAATCTAGCTCAGACTAAACCCAGAATGATAAAGGGAAGGGATTTCTTAGAAATGTAGTTCTAGCTATGCTAAATTGACACAGTGTAATTTCAGTACAATTCACCGTTGTCAACTTGACATTTACACACACTTTTATTAGTCATACTTAAAATAATTTCTAAGTAAAACAACAGCACGATTCTGCTTCCATATAACGTAAGGCAACTGTCCCTTATACAATCCTCTCCCCAAAATGAGATACAAAGTCCCTTTATCCATCCTTAGGTGATGTTCATTCCTCTTCTACCTCAGGCACATTCCTCTTTGATATCTTATAAATCAAACTATGATACAATATTAACTACTATTAATACTTCTTATTTTAGATGCTAGGCAAATGTAAGAGGAAAAGATTTAAAAAGTTAACATATATACAAGTAAGTATATGCATATCAAAATGAGAAATACTATCCATAACTATTATAGTTCTCATTTCTGCCATTGGTCATGTGATCATAATTGTTATTTATAATTACATTGTTTTCCCACTTTTTGCTTCAGCAAGCACCTTGTCCAGTTATGATTTTAGTTGAGGTCATGAGCGTCCCTCTTGTATTTGATTGTTTTCATTTTCCAGTGACTTTAATCACTGGGTACAGAAGTACTAAGATGGGCCCCAGAGGATCTCCTACATTCTAGACATACTTCTCTTTACCCCATTACAGCCAAATTTCTCGGATAATCAGAATCAATCATCTCAGACAGAACACCATTACTCTCTTTGCCTATTGATTCACTAATATGAGGAACCCAAAGAAGCCAAGTGGTAGTTAAATTTTGATTTAATGGAACTATTGATGTAGGCCTAGGTTTAAATATTTCTCCCTTGGGGAAAATCAGGACAAGCAAGTCGAGAGGTGTTAAGTATAGGCAACAATAATGATGTTAGTGGATCTCAGTGTAATAGTGAGAAGTCACTCCTATTTCACTCCTTGTTTTCTGGATTTGTGAATACTAATTATGAGAGAAAGAGCAGCATATGACGGCTGCTGCTGTAGACCATTTGTCACATCCTAGAGGACAATACCCAAACCCCACAAAGTTTAGTCATCCAGTTGGCATCTCAGAAGGCCATGGCATCATTGTATCAGGACAGTTGCTTCAGAGTGATGGGGGATCATGAGAACAATACATTTCATAAGCATCTCTGCACTTCTGTTCTATAAAACAAATCTCTTGATCAGGAACTATGTTGTATGAAAAGAGGTACTCCTTAAGATCACAGATGGGATTTGGGAGAAGGATTGCAGGCAAGAAAAGCAAATCCATATGTACAATAAATGTCTCTTCCTTTGAGAACAAAGCCCTGCTCATCTCTTGATGGAAGGATGTAGGTGGGTGCCCTGGAGAAGCCCTACTGGAGAGTGTTTTTCTGTAGATGTACTTGATAGACACTATCTTGCCACCCATCCCTTCACTGTCCTCATTCCTCATGCATTAAAAATATCTTTTTTATGAACTCTTTGCTTATCTGCTACAGGCATTGATGCCTTTGTAAAATCCTGATCTTTTTTGTTCATGACATCTCAGTGGAGGCTTTAGAAATGATTATGACTCATATTAGAGCAGATAGCAGACAGCATGAGAGGGAGAAAGCTGTAAAAATTATATTTTCATGTAAGTTTCTTCAGCAGCATAAATTTATCTTTATTATTTGCTTAAAAAATAAATCAATATCTGCCCATTCTGGGTTTAATTTGAGTGCTTTGAATCTGACACTGGATTCTTTTAGATGTGCCAAATCCTATCTCCTCTCTAGTATGGTCTAAATTGTGTCCCCCCAAATGTCATGTTGAAGTCCTGACTCCCAGTTCCTCAGAATGTAACTTTATTTAGACATGTGGTCTTTAAAGAGATGATTAAGTCAAAATGAGGTATTTAGGCTGGACTCTAGTCCAATATGACTGGTGTCCTTATAAAAGAAGGAAATTTAGAGACAAAATGATATGAGATGAACACATGCAGAAGGACAACAATGTGAAGACACAGTGAGGAGACAGTCATCTGTAGGCCAAGAAGAGAGGCCTCAGGAGAAATCAAACCTGCCAATACCTTGATCTTGGACTTGTAGACTCCAGAACTGTGAGGAAATACATTTCTGTTCTTTATGCTACCCAGTCCATGGCATCTTGTTATGGAAGCCCTAGGAAACAAATATACTACCCAACTGGTAATGAACGTTTTATGTGCATGTTTTCCCCCTTGCAAGGTCATAAACTACTGGAAATAGTTACCATGTATTTTCATTTTGCATCATCATCACAGCAACATGTGGGACACAGTAGTTCCTCGATAAATATTTGTCACATTAATAATAGAAGGAAAAGAATTCTTAGATTTTGAAGCAACAATTATTTTAAGTGATAAGTATCTATTTTAAACTTGGAACAACATAACCATGAAAATTTGGAAGTTATTATATTTTTGGAGCATGCCTCTTTCATTTAAAAAGATTGACAAAGGGACACCTACATGGCTTAGTTGGTCAAGCGTCCAGCTCTTGATCTCAGCTCAGGTCATGATCTCACGGTTCATGGGATCAAGCCCAGCATCAAGCTCTGTGCTGATAGCGTGGAGCCTGCTTGGGATTCTCTCTCTCTCTGTCCTTCCCACCCCCCCCCCCAAAACAAATAAATAAAATTTTTAAAAATTTGCAAAATGTTGGGGCACCTGGGTGGCTCAGTCGGTTAAGCGGCCAACTTCGGCTCAGGTCATGATCTTGTGGTCCGTAAGTTCGAGCCCCGCGTCGGGCTCTGTGCTGACAGCTCAGAGCCTGGAGCCTGTTTCAGATTCTGTGTCTCCCTCTCCCTGATCCTCCCCCGTTCATGCTTTGTCTCTCTCTGTCTCAAAAATAAATAAATGTTAAAAAAATTTTTAAAAAATTTGCAAAATGTTATATGAAAATAATAATATAAATCCATGAAGGCTTTACAAGCAACATTTAGGAGAAGTAATGAGAATCAAACAAATGGTGCTTCTTTAGATGTGTTTGTAAAGAAGTCACAAAGCAGTTACATGTCTTTCTCTTTTCACTCTGCATTCAATCCTTCACTCATTCAGCAAACAATTATTAAGGGACTGCTTACCTGTGTGTTGGTTACTAGGACTGGAGAGATAAAGGGATGGCCATTCTTTCAAGAAATAAATTATTTTATTTTGCTGAGTAATGATTTGGTGAGTTTACATACATTAACAAAAAAAGTCTGTTGAAACTATTTCAAGGCAAAGCCCTATATCCAGTAAAGGCATCTTAAATACTCCATACACTGATAATAAAAGAGACCTGAATTCACCTGAAAGTTCTAATGCCCAACTGAATTTACTCACTGCCTTGCCCCCAAAAATAGGATCCAGATGATGGAGAGCGGTGGTTGGTGGTGGAGGATAATTTCTACAGGTTTTCCTCTTGAATTCTGCTGTCCAGCCAGGCAACAGTGTTGTCTAAGAGCAGCATCACATTTTTCGACTGAAAATCACAGCAGACGTCACTTGGTACAGTACAACATGCCATCCGGCCACATTAGCAAGACTACAATGAATTTTTAGCAACATATTCTCTTCAAATATTGTAAATTACGTCTTCAAAATGTCTTCCTCAAAATTTGCTCTTCTTTAACAACCATATCACGTTGATTAGCCTTTTTAGTTCCACTGTCTTGTAATAAAGTTCATCGTCCATGCCACCATTTGGTTCTCTCGCCAAAACACAGATCTGATTATCTCATTTCCTGGCTCGAATCCTTCCAGGTCTCGTTCTTGTCTACAGGATGCCAAACAAACTTCTCGGCAAAGCAAACCAGACCCTTCATATTCTAGCACCCCAGATTCTGTATTCTTGCTCCAAACTTTCTCTAACACATTGGGTAAGTAGCCACTGACAGAACACAACGTGCTCTCTTGCACCCCTTTGCCAATGCATCACTACGGCCAGAACTGTATGTGCTCTACTTCATCTGCTTATAAATATATACTCATCCTAACCTCATTCTGCAAAACATTTAGTAAACATGAGGTCTTAAGTATTGCACCAGAAATGAAGGCTAAAAGATGATTAGAACATGTTTCCTACATTCCAAGATAGTACTAGGGAAAATATGCATGTAAATAAATATAACTTTGGAGAAACAGTTTAACAAATACAATAAAATAATGTATGAGAAGAGGAAGAACGATGGAAAGTTAAAAGGAAGGGACTTTGGAGCTAGAATTTAAAACGATGTCAGAGGGGGCGCCTGGGTGACTCAGCCGGTTAAGCCTCTGACTTCGGCTCAGGTCATGTTCTTGTGGTTTGTGAGTTTGGGCCCCAAGTTGGGTTCTGTGCTGACAGCTCGGAGCCTGGAGCCTGCTTCAGATTCTGTTGTCTCCCTCTCTCTCGCTCTTCTCTCTCTCTCTGCCCCTCCCCCACTCGTGCTCGCTTGCTCACTCGCTCTCAAAAATAAATAAACACTAAAAAAAAAAATAAAACGATGTAAGAGGCACACATGTGAGGACACGTGGAGGTTGGAAAGGACACAACAGGCAGAGGAAACAGAATACACAAAAGCATTGAGATGAACAGCAGGAAGTGGACAAATCTGGCTTGATCTTCCCGAAGATAAATGTGCAGAAACAGAGGCGGATAAAAGAGATACAGATTCAGCTTTGTATTGTAAATACATTAATATCTCTTCTTTTTTTCACCCACAGTGTTCTTTAGATATAGTATGTGAGTGAAAAATTAAGTTCTATGTCAAAGCCTTCCCATCTCAAATCAGACACCAAGGCACCTTTATGTTCATATCTGTTATTTATTTAACTGTTATTTACAACATGTATGTATGTTTATAAACATGTGTGTGCTTTTTTTCTAAAGTTCACTTATTTGTTTTGAGATATAGAGTGTGTGAGCAGGGGAGGGGCAAAGAGAGGGAGAGAGAATCTGTCAGCGCAGAGCCCCATGGGGGGTTTGAACTCACAAACTGTGAGATCATGACCTGAACTGAAATCAAGAGCCAGACGTTTAACTGGCTGAGTCACGCTGGTGCCCCAGAATGTATGCGCTTTTAATATAGAATTTTTCTCATTACAGACTGTTTCAAAATACTATTCAAACATGAGACCAAAAAGCTTGGGAAAATATCTGATAGCTAAATATTTTGTAAGTATTTTAGCACATCTCTAATTGTTTTTTGCCTGATCACACTTAGTTGCATGAATTCCAAAAATAAAGAAAGTGGAAATAATGTATAATGGCTGATCTGAATTTCTAATTATAAACTATTTTACTACCAGGAGGGCTGACTTTTAGGGGAATATTATAAAGGCAAACAAGAAGTAGTTCCACTTATTAGAGTTCTTGTGAAGTTTGTCTAAAAGAAATATAATTGATGCTCTTTTGGAAGGACAAAATGAATGTTCTGTACGTAGGAATTGTAATTATGGCTAAACAGTTGACAGGTCATAAAATAATATATTCATTACATAAAGTTGCAATAAAATATTAATTTCAAGTCCAGCAATCTGTCTTTATGTAGAACGTATCTGATTACTCACCAAATGTTCTTGTCAGATGAGCAAAGTTTTTTTTTTTTTCCAACTCACAAATTACCATCAGTTAAAGGCTTTTCACTGAAACCTCTCAAGATGCAAGTCCAATATGCAGGTTTCTTATTACAGCTACTGAGTAGAAACAGAAGTCTCCAGTTCCTTCATTTTTCTCACACTTAAAAGTTGAAAGAGCACCTGAAAAATTATGAAAAACAAGAAGTTGAACTCAAGAGTTACTGGAAAAATTCAACAGTAGTTAGAAATTGAGCTCTGATCCTTATATGACTATTTGAAACTGATGATAAACTTTCCTTTTATCTTTTTAATCTTTGAGACATGAACTGACCACAGGCCAGACCCATCTGTCTCCAACTCCCCTTGCACTTAACATTTGCCAGCCACAATGACCTTCCTTTCATGCCTTAAGTCTGTCACCATTTCTGAGACTTTCGCAACCTCTTTCCTCTGTCCAGGCGCACTGTTTCCCTTCTTCTCCCCTTTTATTAAGTAGCCACAACTCAGCTCATGTGCCTCAACCTTAGTATCCCTTCTTGGCTGGCACCTTCTCTGGATTAGATCCCCTCTTTGCACTACTCACAGCACAAAGTATTACTTGTTCTGTTCCTTGTTCATACATTGACAGCATGGCAGAGAGGTTCAAGAGTGTATGTTCTGAAGTCAGAACACAAGGGTTTAAATTCCAGCCATGCTGTTTATAAATTGTGTAAGGATGGTAGGGGTAAAGTTTAGGGCATAATATACACACACCTACGCTTCTAGAGACAATATATCTAGTATCAAAGCCTTATTCTTCCATTTACTGGCCTGTGACATCTTGGGTAAGTCATTAACTTCCATGGGCCTTGGTTTCAGCAACTATAAAATATGGTTGTTAATACTGTACCTAACTTACAGTACCTGTCAGATAAATGTCAGGTATCATAGAAGATATATGAAATTCTTACATAGGCAAGGATGTAGTTTAATACCTGGCATATATTAAGCAATCAATAGCTTTTTTGATATTTTTGTTATATTTGTGATAAAATATATACCCCATTATAAATATATCACCAGTTGTGTGTTTGTTAAATATTTGCTCCCCAGCTACACAGGAAGATTCATGAAGATAACAATGATATCCATTTATTGGGTAGTGTATTCCCAAGACCTAACCCAGCATCTGGTATACAGAACATGTTGAATAAATATAGCTAGTCAATAAATAAATACATCTCTCCTTTCAACTGAAAGTTATGAAATCAACTAACCTGCAGTAACTTGTTGGTGCTCTTGTGAGATTTCAATTAAGCAACATATATTAAAAACACCTACCACACTGCCAGAACTACAGTGAGTATTCGACAAATGTAATTTGTTTCTCTTCTTCTCAGGTCACTAAGAAAACCTGTATCTCTTCAGGGCACCACATTTGTGATCTCTGTCAATAATATGCATCTTCACTGTGTCATTAGGACAAGTTCCAGAACATGAAATACTGTTCTTTTATAACTTTAACTAGTTATGGTAGTTTCCTTGGGAAAATGGTTGATGGAGCTCCTTACACTATAATTCCAGAAGTTTTCCTTAAACTGATTTTTACAATTTGCTCTTTCTGTAGCTCTTTGGGCCACCTTGGAAAGTCACACTGAAAAGTAAGACTAGACCAGGTGATCTCTATCACATATTTGCACGTATTCCCTGTGGAAGGGACAGTAAATTCTCAGCAATCATTGGAAGAACATGAATGTCCCCAAATGACATTATGTAAGCATGCAATCACACACACACACACACACACACACACACATACACACGAGTCCTAACTGAACTAAAATTTATGTAACTCTTCATTCCGCTGACATTTTTCAATAGCTGCTGTTCTAACCAAGACTTTAAAACCGTTTTAAGTCATAAGATGCTGAATGTGGACAGCTGCACTTGTCTCTTCCTATATTTGAAATTCAAGGGCCATACAGCTTCATTGAGAAAAAGCACTGGGAAAGCTTTTATCTCTAGCGTGTTGAGGCACAGGTTAGAAGATGCACTTGCACCATTAGGAAACCACAGGAGGCCCTGAAAGCCTGTCTCATCTTTGACCTCTGCTGGTGGAACAATTCCTGGTCGTGAGCCCCTTCCTCCATGGGTATGCTGTCAATTTATCTAGTTCCTTCAATTTGATGACTTACCCTCTCCTGCAGATTCACTTATCAACGACTGGTCAAACTTGACTTGCTGGTTTATAGATGTTTTCTGAACATTATTTGAGATGGGTCAACAATTCTGCTCCAAATTTAACGACTGGCAGTCACAGGGTTAGATCACTATAAGGATAGTTCATAGACTATCCCTCTGTCACTTAAAATTTACTTCAGTATCAATATGTGGTTGACATTTACTAAGCAATGTTTAATAGGAGCCAGATGCTATACTGAGTGATTTGTATACATGCTGTTTAACTATAATAACCTTGAGACACTGGTATGGTGAAATGATGTAGAAATGTTTGTGGTGATCTTACACAACTATGTAAATATACTAAAAACTATTGTACAATTTAATAGCATGAGTTATATGTCTGTGAATTATTAATAAAGCTGTTATAAAATCAGTTTGAGTTATTTTTTCTTTTCTGCCTCTGCTGGACAGAGAATCCATAAACATTCTAGCACAATGCTATTCTCTCTGGATCTTCATGCTTACTATACCTTTATACCCTTCATTCTCCCACTTAAAACAGATGGACACTTTCACCAATAACTTACTCACATGTTTTTGCTTCTGAGATTGTTTTTACCTATTTTTCTCTCTGAATGAATACTCTTCTTGCACATATCCATATCCCTGAATCATCTAGTCATGTCACAGAAATTGAGAATCTACTATGTCCTCAGCACCAAGCAAGGCACTGGAGACATTTTTTAATAAAAATACACAAGTAATAGAACATATTTTTAAAAAATCCTTTTCACCCTGTTAGAAGGGAATTTCCCTCTCCTTTGGAATTCTCTAGCACTTTACTGAAGCATCCCATAGCTTGTATTATTCTCTGCCATGCCTAATGATTGTTTGCATCTCTTATGAAACTTCCTAGCTATTCTGTAGACTTCTGGTACAGAGACTCACATCTAATTGTACATTTCTCAAGCCACATGATGCTCTAGGTGGAATATTACGACTCCTAGTTAAGATGTGCTTCATAAGCAGCATATACTTCTTTATACTGACTTACTTTCAATTGCTCCATTTACATGTAAAATAATTAAAGATAAAGCTAAGTTCATAACTATCAACTTTTTGCTTATTTTATACTAGGCCAAACTATTTTAGGTTAATTTTTATTACTTTCGCCTTCTTTTGAATAATGAAATGTTTCCCCCTCTATTAATTTCTTTGCTATAAAATCTGTTTCAATTTTTTACTAGTGGCTCTAAATATTATTACAGTATAAATCTTTACTTATTAAATCCAATAAAAATTTTACTTTTTTCTTTGCTAATGCTAAAAAATTAAAACATTTTAACTTTATTTACCTCTTCTTCTATGTCTTATTATTGTTAACATATATAAAAGGTATACATGCATTTAAAACACACAAGACTGGGCGCCTGGATGGCTCAGTCAGAAGAGCAGGCAACTCTTGATCTTGGGGTTGTGTGTTCGAGCCCCACGCTGGATGTAGAGATTACTTAAAAATAAAATATTAAAAAAAATATATAAGACATTATCATTTGTGAAGAAAAATAAGACTCAGTTCTTCCTCCCGTTTTTTTTTTTTTTTTATTCTTACACTAAAACCATACTTGGCACTTCTGAAACCAGATGTACGGGGTTTTTTTCCCACACCAAGCAATTCTCTGTGGCACCAACTGGGTGTTCTACAATTTAAATTAATTCTGACACTCTCATCCTCGACATAGCATCACTCCAGAGCTCAGGTCCACAAGACAGCCTCCCCCTACTTCATATGCCAATTGTTAAGGCCAGGTGTTACCTGTGCTTATGACCACTTATAAATCACAGATGCCAAGGGCCATTTCTTTGGATTCGATTAATTGGCTACAGTGGCTCACAGAACTCATGAAAACAGTTGTCTTATTGCTTACCAGTTTATTATAAAAGGATATGATAAAGGATACAGATGAGTATCCAGATTAAGGGACATATGGGGCAAGTATGTGGGAAGAAGCTTAGAGCTTCCATGCAGTTTCCAGGAGCACCACTCTCAACCCTTCACAAGTTCAGCAACCAGGATTCTCTCCAAACTCCATACTTTGGGAATTTTTATAGAGGCTTTATCGTGGACACATGATCAATCATTAATTCTTTCCAGCCCTTCTCCAGAGAATGGGCTAGGGTTGGGATAAAAGTCCCAAGCTTCTAATCATGACTTTTGGTGACCCAGTCTCCATCCAGGAGCCCACCAAGACACATGTCATTAGAACCAAAGATGCTGCTACCATCTAGGAAATTTCAAAGGCTTTAGTTCAGTGTCATGAACCAAGGTCAAAGACCTAATATTAGAAAAAACGATGCGCCTAGTGCTCTTATCACTTAGGACATCGCAAGGGCTGTAAAATCTCTGTGTTAGGAAGAAAGGGAAGAAATCAATTATACATTTTCTATTATTTAAAACTAATTTTTTAACAGTTTTAATATTTGGCCTATGTATTTACATTTGCCAACACATTTGCACTATCCTTTTTCTATATCCCTTCTACAATATGTGTTTTTCTCCAGGACCATTTTCTTTCTGCCTCAAGAGCTCGCTTTAATATTTCCTTCAGTCCTGGTTTACTAACAAAAATTATCAGTTTTCATAGGTCTGGAGACACTTTTATTTTGTCTTCATTTTAAAGGATCATTTTGCTTTGTACAAAATTTACATTGAGTTATTTTCTTCTGACATTTTTATTTTTTTAATGTTTATTTATTTATTTGGAGAGGAGGGGAAAGGCTAAGAGACAGAGGGAGAGAGAGAATCACAAGCAGGCTCCACGTTCAGCATGGACCCCAATGCAGGGCTCAATCCCATAACTATGAGGTCATGATTTGAGACAAAACCAAGAGTTGGAGGCTTAACCAAGTGAGCCACCCAGGCAACCCTCTTTTGACACTTTTAATATGTTATTCCAATGACTTCCTGTTGCCATAATTTCTGTTAGAGGGTCAGCTTAAGGTCTCACTGTTCTTCCTTTAACATCATGTGTTCCCCAACCCACTCTCACCCCCATCATGATTACTCTTAACAATTGTTTATCTTTGTTTCTCAATGATCTTCTGTGTTTCACCTATGTATTGTAGTCTTTGTATTGTTACTCTTCAACTTCACAGAACTTCCAGAAAAAATGTTTAGTCATTATCTCCTCAATATTATTTCTGCTCTGCTTTTTTCCAGTCTTATGAGGGGAATCCATTTAGACATTTGTTAGATCTTTACACTTTTACTCACATATCTCTTAAACTCACTTTTATGTTTTCCTTTATTTTTTTTTATCTCTGTGCTTCAGTTAGGCATTTTGTATCAATAATTCTTTTTGTTCACTTTTTCTGATCTGTGCTGCATTTATCCTTCTGTCAAAAAAATTATCTTCATTTCATATGATGTGTCTTTTAATTTTAGAATTTACGCTTTATTCCTTATTTAAGATTCTGATTCTTCATCTTTTAATGTACAGTAAAACTCTGGTTTGCGAGCATAATTCGTTCTGGAAACATACCTGTAATCCAAAGCACTTGTATATCAAAGCAAATTTCCCCATAAGAAATAATGGAAACTCAGATGATTTGTTCCACAACACAAAAGTATTCATAAAAAATGATTACAATACTGTAATACAAAATATAAAGAAAAATAAACAGGGGCGCCTGGGTGGCGCAGTCGGTTAAGCGTCCGACTTCAGCCAGGTCATGATCTCGCGGTCCGTGAGTTCGAGCCCCGCGTCAGGCTCTGGGCTGACGGCTCGGAGCCTGGAGCCTGTTTCCGATTCTGTGTCTCCCTCTCTCTCTGCCCCTCCCCCGTTCATGCTCTGTCTCTCTCTGTCCCAAAAATAAATTAAAAAAAAAAAAAGTTGAAAAAAAAAATTTAAAAAGAAAAAAAGAAAAATAAACAAATTAACCTGCATTTACCCTTGAAAATCTTCATGACTGGTGTGAAGGAGACAAGAGATGGGGGTTTATTGTGTCGGACGACTTTCACTATCACTAACAGTATCACTGCTGTTAAAATGTTTCCCCATTTACACATCTCCCTAATCTTATCTGAAGTGAGGGATGCCTCCACCTCTTTTCCTCCTCCTCTGCAGATGAGATGCAGAAGTAGACTCCTTATAAAATCTTGCAATTTCAGACACTTGCCCACGTCACTCGTACTTCTCAGTTATTTCCTTCTTAACTTCGACCTTAATCATCTCTTTCTTCTTAGTGCCTTTCTTTTCAACCTTTCTCTGCATGGGAGCCATGGTATACACTCACACGGATATTGACTACAGTACAATATTAATAAGCTTTTGTCATATAATGTATTTAATGTAACTGGCAATAAGGAATCAGAGGAAAGGGTCTATACCTGCAGGCAGCCTAACCCAGAATGAAGCAAAGCATTCTTAAGCTCACTCATATGAAAAGCAAAGGACTGTCCATAGGTGCTTTGAAGTGACAAAAAATGTACTACTGCCAGTTGTGGGCACCTTCCGGTGTTTTGAAAAATCACTGATTTCTGCCAAGCACAGCATCCTGCGACCAAGCATCTGAGCATGGGAGATGATCACCCACAATCCCACAGTGAGGGAGAGAGAGAGAGAGAGAGAGAGCGAGCATTGGCTCAGTCGTGATCATGTGAACTTTTGGCATTATGTACTACCTGTATTGCAAGACATTGCTCATTTATCAAGTTAAGATGTATTAGAAATATTTGCTTGTCTTGTGGAACACTCACAGAACAAGTCATTTGCAATCCAAGGTTTTACTGTATTTATTTCTATTCATTCCTATGGCCAAATTTATTTTAAATTCCTTGCCATCCATCACCTAAACTTACATCATTTTTAGTTGTTTTCATTGTTTGTTTTTAAACTTGGTTTTCATTTATGTTCCCTGTGTTTTGTAATATATAGTAATTTTTGATTACCAGAAATGGTATATAAAACAATAACAGAGGCTACAGATATTATACTTTTCCATAAAGGGTTTGCAACTCTCTCTGCTAGGCTAACAGAGTGGTGGAAGATTATGACCATCAATTCAGGAATGTGATGAGGCAAGGACTGTTCACAGTACTATAAGCATCATTCTACCACTGACTTGTCCAGAGTCATCTATAATATTGCAATGACAGCCCGGGGCGGTCTATAAGTTTCCACCTTAGAATAGGCTGCAACCTCTAATTTGTATCTCATGATTTTGCTGAAATTCTATTTGGTATGTTGGTAGAATTATGTTTAATTTCTTAGTTTCCATAAAATATAGCCCAGATTTCAGCAAATGTCCTGAGCATAAACCCAACCATGCACCAAGGCCAAGGTCTTCAAAAAGCACTGTTTTTTTTTTTTTCCTTTGGCCCTTTCAACATTCCTAAACAAATACAAAATTTGAATCTCAACTGCTTGGAGTAAGCAGAATTGGCAAATCCCCCTGGGGAAAAGTGGCTACAGAATTAAGTGTACCTCTTTAAGATTCTTGCCACGATGGTGACTTAGTTGCCTCAGTTTCTATTTCTTCGGCATCTAACCATTATACTCATATAAATAATGTCTCTGTTTCATCCATTTTTTGCTGTTCTTGGTGGGAGTTACAGTATATGACTAGCTTGGTCCATCCTATCTTACGAAAGAACTATAAATGAAAGTTTTTTTATTTTTAATAAATTATTCTATTCTCTTTGTCATAAAACTAAATCACATAGCATGAAATAAACTAGGGGGAACACTATAAAGTACCTGTCAATATAAGATGACTGTAACAAATTCAAGAATACTTATATAATTCTTATTGCCAAATCATATTCTGCCAAATTGAAGCATCTGTAAGAGAAATGCCAATTCATAACATTTACGAATCAAAATGTCCAGAAATTGTATTTCTAAAAGTCTATCTCTATAAAGCTAAAGTACATTAGCACATTTCCATTTAAATAGAATTCAGGAGCTCTAAGTTAATATAAAAAAATCTATCTTCATAGTCATGTGGAAAACACCTTTGAATTAGTATGAAAATAATGTCAGATTTCTGCACAAATTTGAAGTAAAAACAAAATGCAAAGTTGGCATAAAAAGACTCTAGCTTTTTAATATTTGATACCTATTCAAATAAATTAACTGAAACAAAAATCCTTTCAGAATGAACTATACGTCATAAATTGTTTCATGTTTTTAAGATTTAGGGTTCTAGAGAATATGATTCAGACATCATTTCTTAATATGACTGTCATTTTATAAAAACCCTTTTGTTTTCAAATAATTGAACAAAATAACAAATATTTTGTAAAAATGGACAGTGTTTTAAATCAAAAGGAATTAAATACTTCACATTTTAGAATGAAAATTCTGTGTTTCCCCTGCTGTTCTCTCTCTCTTTTCATAATAGATATGAATTTTAATATTCTTTTTGGAGAAAAAATGATGAAAAAAACATGATGTCTGTTATTTTTATCTAAATACATAAAAATGGATTTGGGCAACTAATGAAAGTCTAACTTCTGAAACATTCTTATACCAGTAAGGTAAAGGTAAATGATTTGGCTTCTCAGCAGATAATTTCAAATTTCAAAACTTTTTCTGTCACACTTAAAGCTAATCAAAGTGCAGTTTTCTATAAATTAAGGATTATTATAGTTCATAACTCATTCAATTCATGAAATAAGATATACAAATATAAAGTAATATAACATAATTTGGCTCTCTATAAAAAAGTTGTTATAATTCTTATCATCATCACTTTATTACTATTATTTATGTCATACAAATTCATCACAGTGGCTGATCAAAATCTGACTGAAAGTATATAAAACTGAAGCTGTGACAAGTTGTAGCAAAAAGATAAGAGAAGGTACGGCATGTGAACTGATTAAGTTACAGAAATCAGAGATCTTTACATTTTATCCACATCCTTTACTACCTCAACAACTTGCCTTCGGTTTTTAGAGACTTCCCATAAGGGACCATAGTTTGTATCTTTTGAAAGGAGTGAGAAATATGCAACTATGAATATGGAAAACAAAACTGTATAGAGATATGAGTGCTGGGGGATATATGTGCTTGGGCAATAAACACAATTTATGAACATTATTGGCTATTGTAACATTGAATCTCCACTATCAAATTAACCATCAAAGAACCAAGAAGACATTGTAATATTATTGCCCAAGCCTCATAGAGGAAGGACCTAACTGCTGAGAGGTTAGTAACTCACCCAAATTTGCAGCGCCAGTAATGTGGAAGCTGGGTTTCTCTGGCTGCACTTTTAATTACTCTCATCCATTCCCAGCAGAGTTCATTTAACTGACTTAGCGACTTTTGCAAATACATTTCACAGGGCACATGGTTCAAAGCTATCTAAGAAAATATTAAGAAATTCAATTATTAACCTTCAAAAAGCTACTATTTCACGCCATCTGGTTTGCTTATGAACTCAGTCCAGACAGAAAAGTGCTATTTGGAAAAAAGAATATAGTAAATACAGTAACAGAGATTATAATAAACCTGCATGAGAAAAGGTTTGGATTATTTTTGCTTGTTTTCTTTTTTTAATTATTTTTAATGTTTATTTATTTTTGAGAGAGAGAGAGAGAGACGGAGAGAACGAGTGGGGAAGGAGCAGGGAGAGAGGGAGATACAGAATCTGAAGCAGGCTCCAGGCTCTGAGCTGTCAGCCCAGAGCATGACATAGGGCCCAAACTCATGAACTGCAAGATCATGAGCTGAGCTGAAGTCAGATGCTTAACCAACTGAGCCAACCAGGAGCCCATATTTTTTGTTTGTTTTCAATGTCTGATTATTTTTTAATGTCTCTATATGGTATGAATCTTTCTGCAACACCATAGGAAGATATGACATGTGACAATCCCCATTAATTTGTTTAATGTTAGAATAACTGAAGGTGTATGAGTTTCGTGATCATACTCTACCACATTTCATTCAGCATTAAAAATATCCAACTTGAAAGGACCACATATTAAGATAGTCTCAATACTCAGGTTGAAATTATGATAAAAAATTTGAAATTGTTAGAGCTCTAAATATGGCTTATTGCTTTTCATAATTATACTTCAAGGTTTTTGAAAATTTATTAACCCCTCATAGTAACCTTTGGGAATACAGAATAAATTACACACTTACACTTAAAGCATCAGGCCAGGCAGAAAGTAAAATGCATTGAGAAATAACAAACCACTGAGAAAAATTATTCCTACAATTTTTCATTGACTAAAAAGTAAACTTATTCTGAATATAAAAATTCAGTCATATTTTGAAACAGATATATATCTTGTTAGAATGTTGGCTCAGGAAAAAAAAAAACAAAGAATGTTGGCTCAGAATGTTCTGTTAGATGTTGCTTTACTAACTGAGGCATATTGAATGTGTGGTAACTTCTCAAAAATTTTAGCTATCATTAGCAGCTATTACCAAGATGCTATAAAGTGATTTATTAAGATAACTAATAAGATTTTAGCCTATCCTTTCAAAAGATGCAAATAAGCTTTTTAATCTTAAATATTATAGCAAAATAAATTTATATGTAAAATATACAAACTGCTCATATGTAAAATAACATAAAATAAAAATATAAAATTCTAAAATTGTATAAGACATGTGTCATCTAATTAGCAACTCAATTCTTTCACAGAGTAAGATTCATACTTCAATCATAGGCAATCATTTGATTTTCAGATTATGTTCAGCAATGAAAAAATACATAAGTTAGTGCAACAATCTGTTATTGTACAAGAGACATACAAACTCAGGGGTTTTTAAAGCAAAGACATTTCTTCATTTGTGCTGTGGCACTGACATCAATCTCATTTTTATTTTAAACACAAGACATCAAACTTTTCTCCCTTAAACATCTCTATGTCAGTAAAATTCACAATATCCCACCTGTGCCAGCACCACTTTTACAAGAACCTGATTTTCTCTCAGAAAAGTAAATCTAAGATATTGTGTGGGTATGAAGGTTTATGTCACCGCTAAGTAACAAAAGCTAAATTGATTTGGCACTTCTTGGTAATTTAATTCATGAGAAAGCCGAACCCACTCCTTTTGCACTTTTCGTCTATTTCTGTAGAGGAAATGCACAGCAGGAGAAAGAGTATGTCTCCCAGTCAGCATACCTGAGTTCTAGCCTTTTGTCTGTGCCTGGAATAACCATTTGTTTGATGATTTTTTTTTCCATCACAGCTACTTCTAAGTTTTAATACCTCCACGTTATAACAAAAGCAGGGACTTCTGTATCGGAAATGCTTGGCTTCTAATTTAGGCTTTGTTCCATCCTTCTGGGACGCTTGTTAAATAAGGTGATAATGCTAAACGTCAGATAAGTCATCCGCAGCACTGTCTAGCAGGGTTACTGTGAACATCAAGTAGGACAAATTTCCTGACTCTACTTTCCCATAGCACCTTTTACTTCCTCTTGTGAACACTCGTCTCAACTGCAATGAAATGTTTCATGCATTTGAATCTTCAGTCCTTAGAATAGTGCCTGAGAAATAAGACATTCAATAAAACAATTCTATATATGGTTCTATCAATTACATGTAAGTATTTAAGATAGATTTTGGCGTGTAGTAAGAGCTCATTAAATGGACTATTATTTATTGTTCCTCCATAAATGAGTGTCCTTAGCAAAATATGCTTCTACAAATAAAGAATTAACAGATGACAGAGCACCTGGGTGGCTCAGTAGGTTAAGTTTCAGATTTGATTTTGGCTCATGTCTTGATCTCCCAGGTCATGAGGTTGAGCCCCACCTCAGGCTCTGTGCTGACAAAGTGAGCCTGTTCATGATTCTCTCTCTCCTTTTCTCTCTGCCCTTCTCCTCCCCATCACTCATGGGCACATTCTCTCTCTGTCAAAATAATAAACTTAAAAAAAAAGAATTACAGATGAGAAATTAGTTATTATTCTCAAGAGTTAGCTATTCAAAATTATTTCTTTAGCATCACCTTTGTACTGCTTCATGCTCAGAACTGAAGGGAAGAAATGCTCATAATATATTTTTTCCATTAAATCCAAGAACCATTAACCCTTTTCTAGAAATTACATACTCCACACAGAGATGAGCCTCAAACAAGTCAGATTTTTACCCCCACTTATCATAGCAGTTAATGGGGGTTGGAGGGAGAGCTGACTGACCCACTTAACCACACAGCATCTCTCCAGAGATGGTCATTGAGTCTCTGTAAAAAGCCAAATTAAAGTGATGAAACTTTTGAGTCATAATTCAGCTACCTTCTGGCTCTTGCAGAAAAAGCTAGTTCTTAGAAGAAAGAAGCCAGATAGACAATGCGGAAGGAAGGGAGACAAGCAAAGTCAAGAGAGAACTGAAGGGAATAATTAAAAAAATCCTTCAGTTTCTGCTTCCAACCCTCTAGTCTTGGGTCCCACGAAGTACCTCCTATACTGAAAACTTTACAGGAAATTCCTATTTTAGTTTGTTTTTATTAGGGTTGTTGTTTCTAATTGAAAGAGTAATACATTCAAGCTTATTTATTCATCTTCAAAACAGCAGGGATACCATTATCAATAGTAAATGTCACACACTCTTCTCTAGCGCCTTGAAAAATGTTCCTGTTTACCATCTGCTATTACTGCTCATGCTAGTATGTGTGTCCTTGAAACACTAGATGATAACTTTATCTCTATTATTCCCTTTTGAAATATTAATCAGAGATATCATTGGTTTTATTGTAATGCAGTCAGGACAATTTATCGGGTATAATTGGAAAGTTCTAAATTTATGCCTGTCTTATTAGCCTCTTAATTTGTTAACAAATTGAGAGCTGGTTGAAATCTAAATGGGGGTACAGAAAACGTTAATCCAACTTATTCTAAATATAAAGAAATCAAAGTTTGCAAAGGTGCATTTCACTCTATTCAGTACCTTTTGCAGCTGACCACATTCACCTTGCATTGTATGTTTACACATTTGTTATTCATAACAACAGAGTAAATCATGTTTTTTAACTCTGTCTTTTAATCTGCTGAAGGTCAGAGGTTTCCAGGTTTCAGGAAAAGAGTAGAATGCTCAGACATTGTGATATTGCATTTGAGGTGAATGAAGTTCTTTAACTTCTTTTCTTTCCAATTAAAATCAACTCAGGAGATTGGAAGGAAGATGAATATTATGCACCATGAAATTCAACTGAAATAGAACAGTATTTTAATTATATTCAATGAATTATTAAGAATTTTTCAGAAACAAAGACTACACAGTATAGTCGGTGGAAAATTCATGAGAAAGGACTGTAGGATCTGTATTTACATCTATCAGTGCCACAAAATTGTTCAATGAGGAGCAATTTACTGTGTGAGAAGAGAATAAACGATCTCAAAAACCACTTCCAACTCTAAAAATAATTTATATGATACAAGAAATATAGTTCTGAGGAATTTCCTTATCTGTTTCATTCATTTCTTTAAAGCAGTGCAATTTTACTACTTTATTTGCCATTCTACATTTTTAATCCCAACAAATGCATGTTCTCTGAAGCATCTTTAAATGAGACCAAGTGGTTTTTAATGACTGATGATCAAATAATCAATTACAGATGCAGCTTTATTGTATTGGGACTCATTTACATGATGAATCTTCTAATCATTGTTAAATAATAATGCACTACCAATTAGGCATTGACATTTGCCCACATGGTTTCATACTATTTAATTTGCTTATTTCTCATTGCTGCCACACCTGTACTTTCAGCTAGTATTAGTTCATTTTTAAGAGTCTTCTAACTGCAACAATTAGTATTCCAAATTTAAATTAATTTAGTGTCCCCAGGAGGAGCCCAGGTATATAATGTTAATTTGTTTGTGTTTATGTGGTTCGGCTTTTCTTTAATTAACTAGTTCAGACAATTTCCAGTGGACTCTAAAATGATCATGTTTGTTGAGATTTAGACTTAAGTTACCATAGTGAAAATATTTTAGTTTGTAAGTTAACAATTTTATCCTGGATTATTATATTCATTTAAGTCTGGATTTTCAATTTTAGTGACAATCACTATACTGTAAAACAAATCAGTAATTTGCATAAAACTTTCCTTTATTAGGAGCTTCTTTAATTTCTCAGAAAATGAAAAAAATGGTTTAACTGCTTGATTACAACATCAGTTTAACTCTTTAAAAATATTATACTATTGATATACTGGAATAATTTGACAAATATTTAGTAATCTAATATTGTAGAGCTTGAACAGTACACAGTCACTTAAAATAAAAGATTTCCAGTCTAATAGCTACATGAGGATGTATAGGAAGAGACTTTGACACCAACTTTTGGAGAAAAATAAAACCCTTTAAAACCACGTTCCTCTGGGGCACCTGGGTGGCTCAGTCGGTTGAGCATCCGACTCTTGATTTCAGCTCAGGTCATGATCCTAGGGTTGTGGCATCAAGCCCCATGTCAGGCTCTGCACTGAGCATGGAGCCTGCTTGATTTTCTCTTTCTCCCCCCTGTTCACGTTTGTGTGCTCTCTCTTTCTCTCTCGCGCACACGCTCTCAAATAAAAAATAATAAATTTTTAAAACCACTTTCCTCCAATGCCTTCACACACTTAGCACAACATTATTCCCAATAAACCAATATATGTGCTTTTAGGAATTCTGTATTCATGTAAAGATTGTGGTATATCCCTGTCCTCGATCTTTTATCATTAGCACCTCGAAACTATGCACAAAAGGCCCTCGGCTCTGTCCAAAATACTAACTCAAGTATGGATAACTTGTTACCATTCAGAAGGCTTATTGCAAAGAATCCCTTTTTTCTTGACATTAATACAGACTCTCAGAGTTGTATGTAATCCCGAATTAAAAGGAAATAATAAAAGGTAAAACACTTAGGGAAATTTGAACTTTTGAAGGTCATAGTTATAGAATGTTATATTTTAAAATGTCTTCTGTTTATATTTTATTTTATTTTTTCAATGTTTTTTTTTTTTTTTTTTTTTTTTTTGGGACAGAGAGAGACAGAGCATGAACGGGGGAGGGGCAGAGAGAGAGGGAGACACACAGAATCGGAAACAGGCTCCAGGCTCCGAGCCATCAGCCCAGAGCCCGACGCGGGGCTCGAACTCACGGACCGCGAGATCGTGACCTGGCTGAAGTCGGAGGCTTAACCGACTGCGCCACCCAGGCGCCCCTCTTCTGTTTATATTTTAATTGCCTCATTACAACTAACAAATGCATTTGAATAAGTATAATATATATTTTTGCTTTTACGTTTATATTTAAAATTGTATTAGTCAAACATTTTGCTATCACCTAAATAAGCTAAGTTTCAACATCATTTAACAAAACTATTTTTTTTTCCAGTTTGCAAAATAAAACATGTAAACCATGTGAAAACACTTTGGTCTTTTTTTTTCTTTATTCCAGTTAATTAACATACAGTGTAATATTAGTTTCAGCTGTACAATATAGCAATTCAACACTTCCATATAACACCTGGTGCTCATCTTTAAAATTCAATAGAAAATGTAAATGACTTTAATTATAAAATCATACAAAAATAATGACTGAAAATCTTCCCCCAGACCAGTCAACTTTATTCAAATGTTTAATATTAAATTTGAGTAATATCAATTACATAAGTATGTTTTATTTATTTTAAAAAATTCTTTGCCTCTATATTTTCATAAAGGTAGACTGCTCTATTTAAGAGGGTATTTCAACTGCATATGTGTATTCATGTTCCTTCATTTTCTCCAAAATGACCTGTTTTGGAAGGGCAAGCACAGAAGTTATCTAGAGCTAATGCATATTGAGAAAATAATAAACATTGTAGTCTTCCTCTGTATGAGGAAGTCTTCTCTCATTAGTAATATGTCCTGATATTTGTATCATGCAAAGATATCAAATAATTCACTCCATAGAAAGAAATTAGTGTATCTAGAAAATTGCAGTGATATTAGGTAGAAAGTATTCCTTAAAAGAAAACATCTATTCAGGTGATGTTTCTATTTCTACCTTAAATTCCTGGACTCAAGGATGCTTAGGGCCAGTCTTTGCAAGTCAGGAAAATATTGAAAAAAAAAAAAAAAAAACCTTAGCCATTTGTTGCCCCAGTGCTGTTGTCCCTTAACCACTCCCCCATTTGTATTATATTGCACAAATATAATTTCAGTAAGGTTGCTTGGCTTCATCACTAAACAAAAATATAATGAGTCTTTGTAGGATGACTTAAAAATGAAAGAGATCCAAGATATGTTGCATGATACATTCCACATGATGTATGTATATTGAACACCGTGTAGATTGAATGTTTATCAGAACTGGGTGACAAAAAGGGGAGGGAAGAGACCAGACATGAAAATATAGCCCTAGGATAATGTTGACATGGAAATCTATGTGGGCCACAAAACCATCATGGATAACATAAGACCGTTACTAAGAATGATTTAACAATGCAAACTTGAAATGTATGCAGTTCGATATAAAGTAATGAATGTAAGAATTAAAGAGCTGCATCCATTTGCTGAAAGACACTGTGCTAGGCATGCTATCTGTGTTATACTTAGTGTCTTATTTCATCAACTCAACAGCCATTAGAAATAAGCACCATTATCATTGTTCCCTTGTTACAGATCAAAATCCAAAGAGAGAAATTAAGTGAATAGCTCAAGATCATATAATTAGTAACTATGAGAACCCTAGTTAGTCTGCTTTTAAAGCCCAGAAACAGACCCATACACTCTCAAGCTTAATAAAATGTTAATGGTTATTTAATGCAACCTTCCATCATGTATACAATAACCACATCCATCACTTCCAGTGATGGTTAGCCCATTATTTGCCTTTTACTTTTAGTCAGTTTTTCTCTAAATTTCAGTATTAGTGAGTATTACTAGGTGTCAGGTATTCTTCCCAGTTTTAGAGACTCAATAGCAACAAGGTAGATGTAGTCCCATTCCCATAGAACTTGCTTTTCAACAAAGGAGGCAAATTAATTAAGGTGCTATGATAGTGACTGACAGCTATTTTAGACTGGGTGGTCATACATGCTTTCAAGGACATAAATGCTGAGACAATTACAACAAGAGGAAACCAAGCATATGAAGATAAGGAAAAAGAACCCTCAACAACCCTGCAAAATTCCCTAAGTCAGGTAATTAAATTGATATATTTCAGAAACAGAAGAGATGCCTGTCTCTGAAGCAAAGTGATGAAATGAAAATTTAAAAAAAAAGTCTTTAGAGAGGTAAACAGGAAACAGAAACATATAAAGCTTTATAGATTCAATTAATAATTTATATTTTTATCCTAAGAAGTAACATTCTTAAGCTGAGGAAAGGTGTTACATATTTTATGTTTTTTAAAAGTTTGTTTTACCGGGGACAGAAAGGAACTAAGAGATGATGGTGGCTTGGACTAGGGTTGTATCAGTGGAGACAGAAAAACATGTATTGGGTCAGGATACATTTGCAGATTAACTCTAAAGGAGTTGGTTATGGCTTAGGTATAGAGAAGAAAAAGGGGAAAAACAATCAAGAAAGTAATCTTAGAATTTAGCTTGATGAGAGAATGCGATAATTGTGATTTATAAATTGTGATTTCTTACATATATGATATATATACATATGATAGATAGATAGATAGATAGATAGATAGATAGATTTGATAATTTAAATGGACAAAATATATTTCTCATATACATTTGGTCTTCATCCACAGTTCCTAGCTTACAGTTTTCCAAACCCTTGGAATTTCCTTAGGCTGAGACCAATGGGAGCACCTTTTGATATGATATTTGGTATCTTGTCCTTAGTTTCTTAAATCCTTTCAGAGCCAGGAAAGTAAAATGGGTGTCTTGTGACTCACAACCACAAATGTTAATGAGGTGACTTTTGGAAAGCACCTATGAATAGGAGCTATTTGCCAAGGGAACCAACCAGGTATACAAGATTGGAACATTTAGTCCTACACTTTGATTTCCAGGCAAGGGAGAGGGACTACAGTTTGAATCAATCACCAACAGCCAATGAATTAATCAATCATGCCTATGTAATAAAGTCTCCATAAAAAAAACAAATGAAGGGGTTCAGAGAGCTTCCAGGTTGGGGAGTCAGAATCATGCCACCAAACTGGGCTCCTAACTCCACAAGGAAAGGAGCTCCTTTGTTCATGACCTTGCCCTATGTATCTCTTCATCTGGCTGTTGATTCCTATCCTTTAAAATCCTTTATAATAAATGAATAATCCAGTGAATAAATGAGCATCCTGAGTTCTCTGAACTGTTCTAGCAAATTAATGGTACCCAAGGAGGGGGTCCTGCAAACCTCTGATTTAGAGTCAGTTGGTCAGAAGTACGGTAACAGCCTGGAACTTTAAAGGTCATCTATTCCAAATATCTATTCAATGTTTGCTTTCCCCTGTGTCAACTTCTCCAAAATGGTTGTCCAATTTGCTTACTCCCCTGTAGAAATGAAGTTCCCATTTATATAATGTAACACACTAACTTTTTTGATCATTGTCATTATTAGACCACTCTTTGTATTCAACACAAAGTCAATTTTCCTGTAGTTCCCATCAATTGGTCTTAGTTCTGCCTTTTAGGTCCACACAAAACAAGTCTCATTTCTTTTCTACTGAGCATACTTTCCAGTTTTTGAAGACAGAACTCATTTCCTCCCAAAAGTCTTTTCTGCAGTCAGAACATATAGAATGATTATTAATGATATTTCTAAGTTAAAACATTTATGAAGGTCATTGATCTCCCCTTTTTTTGGTAAAGATTAAAAATGAGGATGTTGTCATTCCTCAACTAATTGTTAAAATCATTTCTGCTTAAAGAAGAGAATGAAATTCTAAGTAGGATATTCATGTTTACTTATTTCTACATGAAATGTAACATTTCATGAGAATAATCACTCTATAAGCTGAATAACTAAGGACTCAGTTTAAGTTGACAACTAGGCTTGATGTTTAAATTTAGATTCATTGGGACCTTAACCAGTGCATATTTAATGTGATATAATTAGGCAATAGGAACTAACTTGAAATAAAGGGTACTACTAACCTATATCCAAAATCATTCTTGAAATTAATGGAAAAAAAATTAAAGTATAAGGAGTTTAATGGTAGGTTTACTCCATTTCATTTTCATTTATTTTAAATTAAAATTTGGAAATATTCATACATTTACAGAAACATTGCAAAGCTAGTACAGTCAGTTCACATACATTCCTCACATAGTTTCTTCTCCTATTGTTAACATCTTACATTGTATACATTACATGTGTTGAGACTAAGAAACATTGGAACATTATTATAAACTAGATGCCAAATTTTATTTGGATTTGACCAGTTTTTCTGTACTAAACCAAATCTAAGATAACACAGTGCATTTAGTCATTACGTCTCCTTAGTGTACCCTAGTATTTGATAGCTTCTTTGTCTTTTCTTGTTGTTTATGACTTTGACCATTTTGAGACAGGCTACTTAAGGATTTTATTGAATGTCCTTCAAATTGTTTGACGTTTTTGTCATGATTAGACTAGGGTTCTGCATTTTTGGAAAGAACATCAGGAGTTAAGTGCCCTTCTTGTAACATCATAGCAGAGTTTACACGATATTATTGATGATGTCAACCATGATCATTTGGTTAAAATAGTGTTTGCCAGGTTTATCCACTACAATGTTAATATTTTTCTTTATCATACTCTATTATTTGGAAGTGAGTCACTAAGTCTAGCCCACACAAGAAAGGGGAAGGGGAGACTAAGTTACGCTTTGGTGTATCTACATGTACCATTTGAAACCAATAACTTTTATTAAAGTTATTTTTTCATTGTTCCGGTCTGTTTAAGAAAGGCAACGTTTGCCAAAGTAGAATTAAGTAGCTACATTATCTTTTCCTCTAACATTTAAAACGTGAGCTCAAAGGTTATACAATATTAAATATTCTTGTGAAATTGTAAAAGAGCATGAACTATACACTCTAAATAAATTTCATGTTCACAGATACTAGAGGATATGTAGTTAATATTAAAAGTTCAACATGTCTTATCTTTATGTAAGAACAATATGCCCAGAATACCAAATCTTTTTATATTAAGCAAAAATGCACATTAGAGGCATTCTCACATAATAAAAGAAATCGGCTTTATGAGAAATTCAAATTGTCTCCAATATATACATAATATATACAAATATACATAAGCTTTCAATTTAATATCTACTCACTGTCAAGGAAATAATGTAACCATGTAAATATGAGACAAACTCTGTGGCTATTTTCAACATTTCTGCAAAATAAGGATCTTTTTTTCAGTCATAAATACCCACTAAAGCTTAATTTATTATTCTTATTACTTCCAAAGTAAACCTATAAGAAAATTGAAGAAAAATCATTTATAGATTGTTGTTTAAGTCTTCTGAAAGATAAAAAGTAAAAATGAACACATATATGATATGATCAATTAGGATTTGAAGAAGCCCGGTAGAAATTTTAAATCAGTATGTCAGTGAAAGCAAAATAAAGCTAGATCACCCAATAGCACGAAAAGGAAAGAACTATTACACTCTTTGGGAATTTATTGTGGACAGCATATCAATTGGGTCCACAGTGAAAGGCAAAACAACACAAAAACATAAGAACAGTATTATTTTGCACATTAGTTGACGATATGTTACAAATGCGCTAAGTGAGAAAGATGTTCCTGCAAACAATATACTTTGGGAGCCAGATTTCATTTCAGAATGGATGATAGGAATACTTTGAACATGTATTTTGTATAATGTTTCTCAGTTTTAGTTTGCTGATGTTTGTCAAGCTAGACTTTAATTATGGAATTTTTACAGGACATTGAGATCGACTTTTTTCCCCCCATTTTTGGTAATGTTCACCTTGATCACATAGATAAGATGGAGCTCCACTGGTTTATTCACTATAAATTTTCTCCCATAATAATGTGTGAGAAGGTAGTTTGAGAATATTAAAATCTTCTATTCCTCATTAAACTTTCACAAATTAGTTTTAGAAAACAGGGAAGCCTCCTACCTAAATTAATTACTACTTAGAAGCTTGCAAATGGTCATCTTCTAGCTTCATCATTCCCTTATAATTTTTTTGTTGGCAGGCTACTATGGGAGCATTTGCCAATATGCTGAATGTGTAATGGGACGTTACCATGGTTTTAATATACAACTTTAATATGTAATTCCTGATATCCTGTGGATATCAGCAAAGTTGAACACATTTCATATGTTGTATTGCTTATCCTTTTATTTCTGTGTGTGGGGTCACCTCACTTGTCCCCTCTTTGGACGAGATAGAGTGAGACTTTATTCTTCTTGCTGCCCTTCCTTACATCTTTAGAAAAGTAGCCCAGAAAGAACAATTGATACCATTTTTTTAAATCATGAGAACAATTTAAATCTTTGAGTTTCTTCAAATTATGTAAACCCCAATTTTATATGACCTCTATCCCCTTCATCTATATCTTATTCAGAAATCAGAAGTTCAGACTTTATATCCTTCTATACCCCTTGAAAGAACACACTTTTATTTTCCACTTAATGCAATTTGTTGTCCCTAATCTCTTTAATGCTATGTCTAATTTCTTGCCTACTAAACATGAACTTCATTTTCACAAGCTCACTTTTAATTAAAATCTCTAGCTTTCATGGTTGAGATCTTTTATCAATTATGTGAAATCGTGAATATTCTCCATAAATGAAAATCCATCCAGGAAGTAAATACTTTCTATATAAGGGTATTGATGAAGCTAAAAAAATCATTGGGAACTTACATATAATGACTACATTTATATTTGTTGGTCCATATTTCAATTTCCTTCATCCGTGTCCATTAATGGATGCAATCTTAAATTATTTAAGTATTTAATAATTTTTTCTGTCCCTAAAAAGTTTATTTCCTTGCTTGCCAAACTTTGCAGATCTCTCTTAACTAGATTGTAATTTCATATGGAAATTTTAATTTTTGAAGAAAATACTGATTAATAAATACTGTTATCAATATATAAAAGAATCTATGGCCAACATTTATTAAATGTATCTTGAAGACTCCCTATTTTGAAACGCTTTTACAGATACTGGGGAAAGATAATGGATTTGATGTGTTTATTCTCAGTTCATTTCCAATTATGATTTTCTTAATTGGCTTCTTTATGAATATTAACACTTGCCACAACACAATAACTGGAGAATTATTCTGTGTAACAAAGAGAGCTGGATACGTAAAAGAGAAAAAAGTAGGTCAAAGACTGTTGGCTCAAATAATGACACTGACCACCAAGAATTCTTTATCTTTATAGTTAATATCCAACTACATGAATAATAAAATCACCCTGACAAACAGATTTTGAGGCCTAGAAATAGTCTATGATTCAATTACCAGACCTTCAAAGGCTGTAGTGAATGAGAAGTCTTTATGTGACTATAATAAATAGGCATATACAAAAAGTATGAGAAAAGGTCAAGAATGTTAATGAATAGGTTTTTTTAAATTTGTTTATTTGTTTCGAGAAAGTGAAAAAATAATAGCCTTCACTCTGGTTTTAGTTCCTATATGTACAGACCTTGTCAATTGTCACTCCTACGCTTACAACAAGAAAAAAACTGGACGAGTTAAAAATAAGTTATTTTTTTTGGATCTGTCAGAAAACTGAGGTCACAGAACAAACCACCACCCTGATATCTGGAGACACAAGCATATATAATCACAGCTAACTTCTGATTTTCGTAACAGAAATCCTGAAGCAATAAACTGGTTAAACTTAAAAGCTAATTTTGACTAAGTGATGGAGGCTGAGCGCAGACTATCATGAGAAACTTCAAGGGGCCATGATTTTAGGAGGAATCCCTTACTTTATTATCGTCACCCTCTGTAAGTCCACCAAGTTCTTAAAGATCCAAGAAAAGATCCTTTTATGGCACTAGGTGGGAAAGGTGAAGAGCAATTACTTATGACCCATATCCAGAACCTTTTGCATGAGAGATAGGCCTATCTCATGCAGTGGATTACATCTAGAAGAGCTACAGAACACAAACTGTCTCTGAGGAGGAGTATTTAGGGAAGTCCAAAGTAAACATGCGAGCCAATAACAAGCACACAAGGACACGAGAGGAATTTGAAGACTTAAGGCAACTTAGATAAGGCAAATGTTAAGCATATTGCAATTTGTAGCCTGATTAACATAAATCCTCACACTAAAGATTTATATATATATATATATATATATATATATATATATATATATATATATATATATCAATTACTAAAATCTAGTGCAACCTATCTGGCCTTCAACAAGGAATTACAAGGTATATGAAAATTCAAGGAAAAAGACACTCTGAAGAGACAAAGAAAGCATCAGAACCAATATCAAATAAGACACAGATGTTGGAATTAGTAGAGAGGGAATTTAAAATAATTATAATCAATATGTTAAGGGATGTAAAATAGATAATATTACAGCATAGATGAGTTACGTAGCAGAGATAATGGAAACCCCAAGAAAGAAACAAAGGTAAAAGCTAGCAATCAAAAACACTGTTAATAGAAATTAAGAATGCCTTTGATGAGCTCCTTATCAGACTGGATATTACTGAGGAAAGAATCACTGAGCTTGAAAATAGTTCAATATAAATTTCTCAAATGAAAATGCAAAGAGACAAATAATACAAATAAAACTAGAACAGAACATCCAAAATTTCAAATTCTATACCATACATGTCATTAGAATTGCAGGGGGAGAAGAAAGAGACGGGGATCCATACATATATATGACAAGTACTAATAGCTAGAATCTTCCAAAACACAGAAGCTAACCCAAGGGTCAGGCAGTTCAAAGAAAACCAAGGAAGATATTCCCCACACTCCTGCATAAAATGACAGTCGGAACCAATGTTTTCCTGACTGAACATCTAGTCACCCTGCATTAATTACAATAATGTAAAAGTTACACTTTCCCTGATCTTACCAACACTTCTATAAAAGACAAAGGCAAGAGGCACCATACTCGTACTATGTTGTGTTCCAGAAGGCACCCATCACATAGAAATCACTGCAAATAGTGCCCCTGGAGCCATGTAAGGAGGTGGTCCTGGTCCTTACTCTAAGCCAGGAAATTTCTGAAGGGCTTGAGCCATATTAATTCACTTACTATTCAAAACCTCTGAAATGTCTGTTAATTGATTTTAAAATGAATTGTGAAATCCATTTTAAATGGATTTATCAGAATATTTATCCTTGGAGAAACAGATTGATTGAAAACTTGCCCAGAGTCACATAGCTAAAGTTGGTAGGCAAGGGTTTGAACCCAACAGTCTAGCATTCCAATTCTTATTTTAATCATTGCACCATACTCCACACTATCAATTACTTTTCTCTAATATAATATTTAATTACTAATTAATGATCAGGACAATACTCTGAGATATAAAACTTTTAGGATGCATAATACTCCCAGGATGTGTTATATTCACATAATTTCTGTTGCATTAATAAGGGATATGCACATAAAGTGATAGCTTGTGAGTTGGGACTATTTCACAAAGAATAGGTTAAAGTGACAGACTTTGTAAGTCAGAGCTTCACTTCTGGCAATTTTCTTTTGAATTATTTAAAAAACTTAAGAAGCCACATATTTTTTAGAATTATACTCAGGCATTCCATATTCTTGCTTCGTATTTCCAGGCTCAATAAAAATGGAAAGAGAGATTCATGTGAAGAGATTCACCTTCCCTCCTCCTGACAGTCACTCTGCTGACAACTCTTTGAACTAATATCACTCTCCACACACTACAATATTCTTCCAATAAATTATTTCCCTAAAGGAGGAATTCTACATAACCTTGGTTTAGAAAATCAGATCAAATGTGAAGTAAAACACATATATATTTTCCCTGGTTCTATAACATTTTCCTTGTTTATGTACCATGCCTGTTTTCAAATCCAAACCTTACTATGCAAATCATCCAAGAGAAAAGCGGGCGCATAATGAGAAGAGAGTTAAACTTGCATGTATGTTGGGAGGAAGCTACTTAGAAAACAGCAAGAAGAAAAAGGAAGCTAATGAACATATCAAAGGTAAAATATTTAGCATGAGAGTAGCTCCTTTCATCTTCATTTAGCTTCTAGCTTTTCTACATTCAGTCTAATGCACAATTTATGTCATAACTTGAACAGTGAATACTAACAATGTGTTCCTCTTTTTTTTTTTTTTTTTTTTTTTTTACAAGAATTAACGCCCTGTCACTTGCTAGGGAGGCCCATTACTACAGAAGTTGTTATTTGACTTCCTGGACTGGTTGCTTTAGGTAGTGGATTTCTTTAGCTGACTGCTGCAGATTGTGGGCCACTGTTCTATTTTTATGAATAGTCTAGTCATTGTCCATTTACACAGTCAGTGTCTGAGGTGTATAAAGATCCAGCCCCCTATATCCAATTTTGGACAAATATGAAAGGACTTCCAACTCTAAATCTCCCTTTAGGAACAGCTCCGGATTTTAGTGGAATTCTCCGTCACCCCAGGCCTGCTTCCTTTCCATTCCATCCATTAGGTATCGACACCAGGAGCACTCCCTATTAAAGACCTGCTATCCAATTTCCATTACAGAATCTGCTTCCTGGGGAACTCACCCTGCCAAATCCATAAGGGCTTCAGCTGCTGCAGGCCTTATTTACCTGTTTCAAAGACTCTAAAGAGCTCAATATACTGGCACACCTCTAGCCTCTGTGTACCACATCAGTGTACTGAGACCCACCAGTGCCCAACACTACTGTGGCCTGGAGAGAGAAAGAGAGAAGAAAAAGACCATTACAGATGGAGTTCAACCTACTAGGAAGTAACTCTGAAGTTCCTTAGGGGAAAAATCATTGCGTGCAGCAGTCAGCAACTAGCTACCTTGCTCCATCTGCTGTTCAAAGAGACCAGAGAGACAACAGGAATGTATAAAAGCCATCGATTCTAGTTACATTTAGGGATTTATCAGAAAAATTATCCTTCGATATGAACTGTTGTGAGAACACATCATGTACACAATCACATAAATAAGCAGTAATAAGAGTAAATAACGGTTGTCTACATGTGAGTGAATGTTTTAGATTTTCTAATATGAAAACGTAAACATGTTTTAACCAAAGGCCTACCACACTCTCAGAGGCTTGAGATCTTTGCTGTTGAAAATAGCCGTTTTCAGAGTGGTAATTATCTTATGGGAATTGGGATTTCCTTTCTCCCAAGAATTAAAGAGCAAATGAGTACACTCAATGAGGAAAATAAAGTAATACATAAGAGAATCAAGAAGCTGGTGTGCTAGAATATTATGGCTCTGCAATTTTACTTTTATTGTTCTGTTATCCTTCTCGTGTATATTGGTAGGGGTCCTCAGGAAAATCCTCACTGTATAAGATCTGAACCCCCCCCCCAAAATGAATGCAGACTTTAAGACCTTCCCTTTCTAGTCACCGTATCTTAAATTATAACCACAATGATGCACATTTTTTTTAATACAATAGTTTAAACTTAGGTATAAACCTATGTTTTCATTGTAAACACGTAATGGGCTTTTAGTGATACAATCTGAAAGAAATAGAACTTCACTTGTTCGTGGGAAGTCAAGCCTCTAAATGCCTGGCTACTCCTGATATAAAAGTCATGGCTACAAGTAAACAACATAAAGGGTGGGTCTTCTTTCTAAGGCAGTAACTGTTAATGCACTTAAGGAGCTACGAAAATTGCTCTGCAGAGAACAGTCTTTTAGGAACTCATTAAACTCCAGGACTATGTCTCAGATATAATCTAACTTACTACATTTAATGGTTATATGTAGTATTTTCAGCGTTATACTCAGGGAATAACAGCTTGCCAAGGTAGGACTTTTGTTCCCCATATTTGTCATTGAACTCCTTCAAAGGTTTTTAGGAACATAAGATTAAAAAGAAAGGTTGGTCTCAAATGGGTAAGTAGAACCACATCCTTCCCATTTGACTTGGTTACCCATACGCATTCACTAATTAGATCTCTCTTGCTAAGTGGAAAACTCATATTCAGGCATATTTTTAAGTTACTTTCCCAAGTAGTTTGTCATTTCTGTATGAAAAGTATTCATTCTAAAGTCTTCACATAAACATTCTACAATGGGCAAAGAATCTGGCAGTTGTCTGCCATCATAAATACGTAAGAACAAAACTGATTAACTGAGGATGAAAACAAATGAGAGCCCAATAAAACACATACCCTAAGATTTCTAAAATTATTACAAATAGTACTGAAAAAAACTTTCAAAGTAAAATATGCAATGACAGATTCTGGCTATTTTTCTATTTGGGACATGTCTGCCTCTCATTACCTTTGTAGGTTCAAGGAAGACACAAGTCAATGAACAGAATTACGACAACAACATCCTATTGCCCTTGAGTGCAGACCATATGTAACATAATGTTTCATGTTTCTGATTTATTTCTCGTCCCATGTATAGTAAGATGGCAGAAGGGAAGTTGAAAATATCCTCATATTCCCCAGAGTAATTGTCTTTGATTTAAAAAAAAACAAAACATAAGGCAGAGTTTTAACCACTAACCAAGAATATAAGCTATTCTTTCATGACTCTAAAACTAATGACAAGTTTTCATAATTTCCCAATGGCTGAAAAATGATCAATACTTATCTAATAATCATCATAGCCATAAAATTGGATTATCTAATTCTAACAGAGATGTGGTAGTATGTCTCAAAATTTATTTTGCAGCCATTTCTTCCTCAGCAATTATGATCTTATAAAAAAAATCATGCTATCAAGAAAACTACAGTAACTACAATGCTATTTACATGAGATCATCATTGCATGGTGTTTTAAAAATTAGAAAATATAGCTGGAAGAGCTGGCTTTGTTACTCTCTCAGCTAATATTTCTAATCTTAAAATACTGGTCTGTTGCTTAAAATTTGTCAACCAATTATTTTTCTACATGAAATTACCTAAAACCTAAGAACAAAACACTGAAGTATTCTTACTTCCTGATAGTGCTCTTTAAGTGCCTTAAAAAGTTGTTCCCATAATCTATGTTTTCTTTGGTTTAAAGACACAAAAGTTAGAAGCAGCTTTGCTTCGGATCCTGTCCTAGACAGGAAAAAGGTCCAGCAACTAACCATCCATATAGATAAGATTGCCCAACATCCAATCCTCTCTGGCAATCTGGAGCTGCCTGAGTGCACTGGTTCTCAAAGCAGCCAAACACAGATCAATTATTAAAACAGAATATAAAGACAAAAAGAGAACATGCTGGTGGAGTACCCCATGGGTAAATGGTAGGAGAGTTGTAAAAAGCAAAATTTCTGCAAGATTCCTCTCTCTCTTTTTCTTTGTATAAATACATGTGCAAACAGGTCTTAAGAGAAATAACTTCATTATTGATCTACTTCCCAAGTACTTGTGCAAGACTCCGTGGTCTGTTTATACCTGAAATCCCATCTCAGCAACTTTGAGGGTGACAAGTTTTGTTCTTTTTAATTGTGTTTTCTTTATTTTACAAGCCTTGACCTTCTGAACATCACATTCAGCCTCTCTACTCATTAAAAGTGATTTTAATCTGTTCTTGTATCTCCAGAGAGGATTTATTCACTTTAAAAATTAATCAGTTACTTGATTCCTTTATTTCATAGACTTTTTAGCCTCTCATTGGCACCCCTTCCAAAGAGGTGAGAAGATTGAATGGCAGAAAGTGAAACAAAAATTAATCACAGCCCGATTCTCAATATATGATAGAGATAAACTTCATTTATAAAATGAAAAATTTGGACGAGAGGCTATGGAGTATAAGTACTCTAGGAGGCAGAATTTAAATGGAGTTTAGGATTCAGTATATTTGTTAGGGAATATCTTTGGAATCAATACATATGGAAGGGAGAGAAAGGAAGCAGCACTAGGTAAAGTGGGCAGTTGAGATGGAGGCTTGACTGGGTCAGTGGACTCCACCGGGAATCCAGGGCTGCAATGGCCCATCAGAGTCGTCTCATGAGTGATAGAAATAGCTAGGTTATTATACCTCTGTCTTGATCACTCATTGGATGTTGGCCACACATGAAAGGGCATGAGCTTGAGTGAGGTGGCAATCCCTGGAGAGGCTGAGAGTTGAATGCTATCCACTGACAACACTGCCAGCTGAAGAGGCAACAAGTATTTTCTTAAAGGGGGATCTGGGTGGTAAATCTTCAAGTCCACAATGGACCCTCCCAAAGGTACTTTCTAGTCATTCTCCATTCCCCCACTTCATTTTTTAAGTGTTTATTTATTTGAGAGAATGAGAGAGATACAGAGAGAGAGAGAACACGTGCATGTGAGTGCATGAGTCAGGGAGGGGCAGAATGAGAGAAAGAGAGAATCCCAAGCAGACCTCAACTCCTCACAGTAGAGCTGGTCAGGTGCCATATGACCCACATGCTTTAAGCAAAGACTAAATGAAAATCCTGGCATAGGCTGTGTGGGCTCTTTATGTCTAGGTAAAGGAGTGTGTGGGGATCCTGGGTGGCTCAGTCAGTTGAATGTCTGACTCTTGATTTCTGCTCAGGTCATGATCCCACAGTCATGGAATTGAGCCCCACATCAGTCTCCATGCTGAGCATGGAGACTGCTTAAGATTCTGTGTCTCTCTCTCTCTCTCTTTCTCTCTCTCTCTCCCCCTCTGCCGCTTTCCCCAATGCACGCATGTGTGCTAGCTCAAAAAAAAAAAAAAAAAAGAAGAAGAAGAAGAAGAAGTGTGTCAAGCAACCACTCCTAAATGGTGGTAGAGTAGGGATGGAAACATGGCACGCACAAGACTGCCTTCCCCTGCAGTCTTCTTCTCTGGATTAATTCTATAGTGTCTCTAAAATGCTTAATCTCCTGTAAGATTTATAAGGGAAAAGTCCAAGATTTTTCACAGTATTAGAGTACTCAAGTGTTTTGCAAAAGAATCCATCCCTTTGGAAATTTCTTGTAATCTTAGCTGATGCCTTGTTTATTATGGAAGCAATATCTTGAATAAAATAATAGACAGGGATTCAAGATAATCTGCTCTCAGACAATATAAACCCAATATAGACCAGGATAGTTTAATATTGCCTGACAGTATGCACTTTTTTTTTCTTTTCCTTGGGTAGAACTTATTTCTTCTCTCGAAGTATTTTTATGTCTTGATTCATTCTCTTTACTCTCTGCAAGACCTTTGAAGCAGCATTATCACTTGATGCTAAGTGATAGTTTTAGTTCTCTCTGCTCTGCTCAATAGCACAGATTTCATAAACTTAATTAGATTTTGCTTTTATCAATTTACTTCTTGAATTCAATCAGTTTCTAAGGACATATACCCTGGAGCACCAAACACTTGGTAATTGCTTCAATATCTGATTTTTGATCCACTTATTAACAATTCTAAAATGAAAAAAATGAAAAGCTGCATATTCTCTTTCCTGTCAGTGATATCTTGGGGTCAGTGGGGAGAATGTATGTTCAGAAATAAAGAGTTTGGCACCAAAATTTGCTGCAGATCTTCAACTTAGTAAGCTCTTACATGGTTCAGTGAGTGTTACTTTTTGAAAATATGTAAGTGCTGCTAGAGGCCACTGCTTTAACAGCACTTTGTTAGCACTAAAGTAAACCCCTGGGGCTCCTTTATGGCTATGTCTTATTGCTTCAGCAAAGTAATCTTAATTTCACTTTGCTAATAGCCTGTATATTGAGACAATATACTGAATATTCATAACCCACATAAGGACCAATATATGGCAATGGAAGTATAGTTGGGTAAATTTAAAAAGGAGAATTTATTTAATTTGCAAAATCTGCTAAAAATGCAGATTCTAAATCCCAACGCACTTCTTCCAGAGAAGATAAAACCAACCGTATCAAAGATTCTACTGAATTATGAACATTAATATTCTCCTTGAATATTTGCAAAAAGCACAGTTGAGATTTGGGCAATGATTACAGGGTGGGGTTTGGATAACATAACATTGGACATGAAAATATTATAGCACTTAGGGGTTCAGTAACATGTTTTTTGAGTAACCCCAGATAGAGTGAGGAGAACTGGCCCCCAGGACTCGAAGAAGGAAGTGGGGTTTGAAGGAAGTATTGAATGAGAGCCTGGCAGTTTATTTCCAACAACTGAGGATCATGACAACTTCCTTAGAAAATAGCTCAGACCAAGGAAAAATGAGATTTCAAGTTTCCGTTTAAAAAATGGGGTAGTGGGAACCATATAAGGCTTTGATCTAAGAGATGCCACAAGTACTTGTGGTATTCAGCAAACCAGACACTTTTGGTGTCAGTGGAGACTCAGAGAACTCAAAAGGAAACACGCCTAATCCAGTGAACTATAATCTACTCTAAATTATTATCCTTCTTAGCAATCTATTTCCAAGCTCCTCATTGTCCAAATATTTTTTTAACGAAATTATATAATAAACAGCCAAATATGCCGGTCAACATTTTACCATTTTATGCATCTGCCTCTTTTATTTTTCTGCATCTGCCTCTTTCTTTTTGGAGCAGTGCTAGAAATAGTAAAATGAACAATGCATTAATACTTAAGTATTCTAACTGAATCAATATGATTTCTTAATAGTCTTCTCTTCTTAAATTACAGTCTATATCTTCATGACCGAGACCAGAGAAATTCAACTTTCTATACGTATTATCTTCAGCATACACCTGCTGCTCTCCATGGTTCTGATCACTATCATGTATAACCATCATCCTACCCTGATCATCACATTGGTATTACACATTGATTAAAATAAGCAAATTTGAGCAGTAGTACCATTGTATTTCCAAATGCCAAATAAGATGCGTAAATTAGAAATAAACACACGCATTACCAAATTAAGAAATACACAGGCATAGTTGCTCAATGGGGCATATGGAAGGGAAAAAAAATGGTTTTGTAAGTGGAATGCTATCCAGAAGGCACAAGGAAGAGCGAAAATGCCTAAAAAGAAAGAAGACAGTAGATCACAGAAATCAGTGCTTATATTGTTCTTTATGGTTTACATACTATTTTCACAGTAGTATCTTACTGGATCTCCACAACAGCTCTTTAAAGAAGTTGGTTTTACTCCCATGTTATAGATAAAGGAAATGAACACTAGAGGCTGGTTTGTCACAGTAGGAGTATATACAAGATCTGAACTCAGCTTCAACTATAGATCCCATGGCCAATATAGAATGATCCCTTTCAACAACACACATCACTTGAAATTCACCCTGGTAACACATTCTACAGGACACTGTAGTCCATAATAACTAAAAATTAAAATGAGCCTCAGAAGCTTTCAATTAAATAATCACAGAGAAACAGAAAAACAGAAAAACAGAAACAGAAACAGAGAAACAGTGTAGAAATGTTGGCTCAAAGCAGACCATAATAAATGCTCTGATGGCATTGCTGGAGGAGAAAATATGGTATATAAAACTCCTGGGTATATCTGGGGAGGCATCTTGGAACATTTGAAACTTGAGTGGGCTTCATAAAATATTTTTATTGAGTTTATATGGTGGCAAAGAGCATTCTAGGCAGAGGGAACAGTTGAGCAAAGAGCCAGAGGCAAGAAAAGGGAATCAGGGTTGTGGAAGATAGCTTGTAAGTCAACGAGACTAAAAAACTAGGTGTATAGGGAATATAATCAGAGATGAGACTATAAAAGGTAAAGAAGACACACAAGGTGAAGAGGTTTATTTTTTTATTTTTTTTAATGTTTATGTATTTTTGACAGAGAGACAGAGCATGAGCGGGGGAGGGGCAGAGAAAAAGGGAAACACAGAATCCGAAGCAGGCTCCAGGCTCTGAGCTGTCAGCACAGAGCCCAATGTGAGGCTCGAACTCACAGACCACGAGATCATGACCTGAGCTGAGGTCGGACGCTCAACAGACTGAGCCACCCAGGCGCCCCAAGGTGAAGAATTTTTAAAGGCAAGCTGTGATTTTGAACTTAATCTTATTTTTTCCCTGAGCCTGTCCTAGGCTAACTTTTTTAAAATTTAACCTGGAAAACAGAACTATGGGAAAGATAGGAAGAAGTCATCAATTTATTTAAAGATGTCCACATCTTCTCAAATGTTGGATATGTTTTTGAACATAGCTTCCCAAGATTTGAAATGTCACTACAAAGGATTCAAACAAACATGTTCACAATACCACAAAATCTAAATTATTCCAGTACAAAATTCTTTAGGAAAATGCCATCTGCAGAGAAAGGATTTAAAACACCCTTCAGAGAATGACAAGGCACAATAAAAATCCTAAAAAGAATCTTTCTCCCACTTAATCAATCAATCAATCACTCCATCCACAAAAAACTAAATGCAGGTGCCAGCTTCTAAAAATTTTGATTGAGCATTAAACGTGATGAATAATTTAGAGCCTAAATAATTGCAAAATGAAGGGTGAATTCCACCCCCCCGTGCCAACATCACACTCAAAATAGCCTTGACAGTGGAAGCTGTGAGCATATAAGAAACAAACAGAAAAAAAAAAATTGGCTAAAAAGAAAGAAAAAGAAAGAAAAGAATTGGCTAAATGATTTGACCCAGTTGTATACTCCTTCACTGAAACAATCTGTCATTGAGTGAAGAACTGAAACTGAAAGGGAAAGGTTTAAAATATAATGAGTCATCTACTCTGCCGTTACTGTCCAACAAACACATGCAGTGCTTACTAAACACAAGGTAATTTCCCAGACATTTAAGAAGTTGTTAACATTTAATTCTTATAATAGTCTTAAGATGTGGGCATAGTTATTATTATCATTTTACAAGCAGGAAAACTAAAGTACATTAAATATCATGCAGAAAGTCACATCTATTACAAGGGGCAGAGCCAGGATCCATGTGCATAACTACTAGACTATGTCCTCTTCTATTTCTTTGTAGGTTGTTTTCCAAAAGTTATTTTAAATAAAAGCCAGTATTCACTTATATGGAAAAATCTTATTAGCCTTTTTTTTTAAAATAATAAGCATTTGGTAGCTGCTTGGGATGCAGTGGTATAGTAAAGATGGGTAACAATTCTGTCCTTCTGGACTTCACTTCTAACCCCCTGGTTAGACCAGGTAGGGAATACATAATTAAATCATTAAATAAGCAAGTTTATTTCAAAGAGGAAATAAGATCCATGAAGAAAATAAAAGGTTATTTGATGGGAGTAATGGGAGGTGAACTAAAACTTACAAATACATGCAAAACTGGCTTTGGGAATGAATCCAAGATTCGAAGATTCGGTTGTTCCTCCACCAGATAAAATGTATTTGCATATCCCAGACAAGAATCATTGTCATTCATCAGTTACCTGCAATGTCTATAGTTGCAAAATAACTCAAAAACAATGCAAGGCACAATTCCTCTGTAATCAAATAACCAAGAAGGGTATGCTGTAAAGAAGACATAGTTTTCCACTGATTACACCCAGTAATTTTGATCCATTCATTCTCAAAACCTTTCACAACTTTTTCCTGACACTGTATGTGTCATAGTTGATTGATGTCATATAAATCATAATCCAATGTACCTCCAGTCAATAAATTTTCCATATTCTCACTTGTGTGCTACCTACTTGACATCTCCACTTGATATCTAAAGGGTATCTTAAATGTAACATAAAAAAAAAATGACTTTTTGCTGCTGAACCTATTCCTCTTCCAATTTTCACGAACACAGGAAATGACATCACTATCCATCCAATTTCTAAAACCCAGAAAGTTAAGAAGTCATACTCAACTGTTTTTATTCCATCAGTCTCCTCATGAAATCCATTAGCAAATCTGTCAGCTTTATCTCCAAACTGCATTTTGATTTGTTTACTCTTGTCCCTCTCCATTGACATCACCCTTGTTTGAACCATTTTTGTCTTTCAGTTGACAGTTTCAATAACCTTGAAAATCATCTCCCTTTTTCTATTCTTGTACTTCTCCCTTCCATTCCCCTGACTGTGAGCAGCCAGAATATTCTTCGTAAATGTAAACCAGATTATATTTTCATGAAGCTTAAAACCTTTAGGTGCATTTCCACAGAATTAAGGACAAATCACTCACTATGGATCTATAGGGCTCTGTATGAATTGTCTATCTCTTCAATGGTATCTGGTACTCTGATTGCATTTAAAATATATTCTACAGACACACAGAATTTCCAGTTCTTCGAATATAATATTGTTCTTATCTAAAGGTCTTTATAGTTTTGATTCTCTGTGTCTGTCCTGGTCTTTCTTGGCTTTTCCCCGAGGTGGACCCTTCTCTACTTCAGATTTCAGCTTTAATATACCCTCCTCAGAGTGACCTTCCCCAACCTTCCCATCAGAAATTAGACGTCATTGTTATATTGCCCAGTTAAATTTATTCAAAGCATTTATATCATCCTAATTATTTTACTTGGTTATTTATTTTCTGTCTCCCCTAAAAAGAAAAGTCTAGAAGGCAGAGGTCCTGACTTTCTTATTCTTGCACATACTGATGCTCAATAAACATATTAGCTGATTGATTAAAAATAGGCACTTAGGCGTGCCTGGGTGGCTCAGTCGGTTAAGCCTCAGACTTCAGCTCAGGTCACGATCTCACGGTCCGTGAGTTCGAGCCCCGCGTCGGGCTCTGGGCTGATGGCTCAGAGCCTGGAGCCTGCTTCTGATTCTGTGTCTCCCTCTCTCTCTGCCCCTCCCCCGTTCATGCTCTGTCTCTCTCTATCTCAAAAATAAATAAACGTTAAAAAAATTCTTTTTAAAAAATAAATAAAAATAGGCACTTAGAGGAGTATCTCCCAAAGCATATTTCATGAAATAATGTAATGTTAGTGATTGACACAGAAATTACTTTATTGACTTTACAAAATTAGTGACTGCCGAGAAAACACTTTTCAAAAAGTTTTGCAGATTTTTTTTTCTTTAGCAGATTTAATATACCTACATGCATGGTGAATACTAGAGTATTACCTTGTTGCTCCAGTCTTAATATTTTGGATTAAAGACATATTTAAGCTGATCATAATTTAACTCCACAATATGGCAATTTTGGTATGTGTTTATTTGGTTTCATTGTAAAATAGGGAAACATGTAGGCAACTCAGGTTGAAATTTCTTGTCTAATAAATTTAGTTATTTTATCATATATTTTGTGACTAATTCTTAGTTATATATGCTTTTTAGTGTGTTTGATTTGTTTTAGCAGGCGATCATGAATACAAGCATTAGATTAGGATTCAATAACTTCTAATTTTAAAATAAAAATACAGTGTTTTACAAAATTGCTTTCTCATTGATAAAATGAGGAAATAAAATTAGCCAATGGTGAAATGTGATTTATAAGGCTATAGATTCTCAGACTTGATAATTATCATAAAGCATCTTTCACGTCTGTCAGTCTTTAAGCTATCATTCACGTGGCATACATATGAATGAAAAGCTCCTTTTCAATATTACTTGATTGTAATACTTTAGAAATATATTACATGAACAAAGAATATGAAATTAAAATTTTTTTAATGTTTATTTATTTTTGAGGGAGAGAGATACAGAGACAGAGTACGAGTGTGGCGGGGGCAGAGAGTGGAGACACAGAATCCGAAGCAGGCTCCAGGCTACGAGCTACCAGCACAGAGCCCAACGTGAGCTCTAACTCACAGACCATGAGATCATGACCTGAAGTCAGAAGTCTAACTGACTGAGCCACCCATGTGCCCCAAGAATATGAAATTGTTTACAGGTGGTATAAAGTAACCTATCATCCTGCATTTGTTGATGGGTCTTTGAACTTTGAGTAAGGCAGGAAAGAAATGATAAGTCCTTTGCCTCCCAATTTGCTCATCTATTATGGATTGATTGCCAGTGGGAGAGAGGAAAGTGAAAGATTTTTCAAAGTTTCAACCACAATCTGTCCTAATTGTTTAAATGTCTGATACTGTACAAACACATATTGATTAGATCTCTACTGAAAAAGTTAAGAGAAAGAAATGCCCAAGTGGGTATGCCTGAATTCCCCAGCTATATGTAGATGCATCATTTGGATCAGTTACTTACTAATGATTAGTTTTACAAACATTTACTGGACAACTCCTCCCAGGTACTAGGAATTCAGCAGGGGAGAAAAAAAGTGAGCTTTGCCTCTCTTGGAATTTATAATCTAGTGACAATGACAGATATTAATGAACAGTTTTTGTGAAAATAAGCCCATAATTACAGATATGATAATTGCTTTGAGAAATAGCAGTACAGGTGACTATAAAAACACACAGTAGGGGCACCTAACTTACACGTGGATTCAGTATAGGCTTCCCTTAGGAAGGGACATTCAAAAGGCTCAATGAATGTAATTATTATACAGCACCATATTCACTAATTTCCTTTTCTGAAAAAGATTGGCTATTATTATTATTTACATTTAAGTTACAAGTGACGGTAAATATATGGATATAAATATGTAAATATGTATTTGCTCTTGAATTTCTCCTTAACATTGTTATTCAAAATAATGACAAGTTAAAGAAGAATGAAAATAGGTTCTACTCAATGTATCTTCCACAGAAATATTTCCATTAACAAGTTTATTAATTTAACTTTTCTAAAAAGTTAAAGTCTGAAAGCATTTTAAAGAACATAAATTTAATATTGATTTTGGCATTTGCTATGTAAATTTGCTTCAGTTTTGCTATCAGATCTTAAATTAATGAGATTTCAAACTTTGTAAACAGGATAAGAGCGTGTCAGGAGGCTGATAATTTATAGTTAGCATGCTTTGCCTTTACCCACGAAAAAAAAAGGAAGCAAAATTTAGAGGGGAAATTAATAACCCTTTGCTTCTAGGGAAGAGAAAAAAAATCTGTTTTGAATGTTCAAAGGCTTTCTTTTGGAATCACAAAGTGCATTATAATCACCTCCACTTTTAAAATCTTTTGAAAATATGTAATGAGTCCTTGACAATATTTCAGCTAAATGGTGATTATGTAAGCTATTGAAGTTTTTAGATGGATGAATTTCTGTCAGCCTCCCCTTGGTTTTCAACCTCTAATAAAATCAGAAAATCCCCTTACTCTAAAAATTAATACAAAGTATGTTTGTAGTTGTTTTCTGTGTAGTTTAGGAGTTACAGGAGTTATTACAATTCAATTTAGACATGAATTGGAAGACATGATAGCAGTAAATATACACAAGATCCTTTAAAAACCGATATATTTAACATCCTTGTCAATACAGGTATGAATCAAGCTAATAAACATATCATTTATATGTTTCCAGGTTTAGTTTAATGACTCTTCTGGAGTTATGTGAAGGTCACACTTCACACTGTGAAGGCCACAAAGGAGGAAATCACACTGTTCCTGTATCTTGTGGTTAGTGGCAAATTACACGCACTTTGAAAATACCTATTAGGCAACAACTATGTGTCGTGGCTTCATGAAAGGTACAAGCTGGATGCCAAAATGAAAATAGCATGGATGTTGGCACCAAAAAGTTTACAATATACAAAGAAAATTAGAATATTACTCCAAAGAATAACCATTATAAATATTAAAGACAGCCAAAATAATTTCTATATAATTTCTACTCTATATGACACCTTACTAGTAGATACATTTCATTATACATTTGTCCAAACAGGATGTACAACACCAAGGATGAGTCCTAATGTAAACTATGGACTTTTGCTGATAATGATGTGGTGATGCAGGTTCATGGATTATAACCAATGTAGCACTCTAGTAGGGATAGTGGGAGAGGTTGTATCTATATGGGAGGGGAGAGCACACAGGAAATCTCTGTATCTGCCACTCAATTTTGTTGTGACCTTAAAATTTCTCTAAAAAATAAAATGTGTTTAAAATTCTTTTGAAAAAGTAAGAGTAAGGAAAATAACATTTCTAGTGTACCTATCCCACAAAGCCCTATCTAGATTCTAGAAGTGGACCAAAAATGTCGCAAAGAGGAAACTAACATCAATACCTCAGTATTAAATGAGATTAGGACATTTTCCTAAAAACGAGGCCTGAGAAAAATTTCCCTTTGTCTCCATAAAAGAAGGTGTCACATTTTGTAGTGGAATGCAATACAATAAAGATATCAATAATGTTCCCATGGTTATTTGGTATGAATGAACAATCCAACTAAAGTAATTTTTGGAAGTATCAAAAACAATGCATTCTGCTTTGGAAGCTTTTTGGTAATCTGAATGTTTTATAGATAAAATTTAGACCATATGGAAGGTACTCCTTCTCAAACTGTGTTAAGAACATACCCGAAGACATATGAAAGTGCACAGGGGTATTCAAAATCCCACCTTACTCTGTGTTGAGTCATTTTAAACATTAGCTCTATATTAAAAGAAGCATGGCTACACTGGAGTATATGCACAATTAGCATCATCTCCCCTCCCTACAAAATAAGGTGAGAAAAAAACGAGACTTCAAAGAAATTTTACACCCTATTGGCAGCAGGTAATTTGGCTTTTCTCTCAGTCTCCCGTGAGTACCCATTTACTCTTGTGACAGTAGTATGACTTCCACGAAAATATCTGTAATTATGATTCAATGAAGGGTATGAGATTATATGTTTGAGTTAATGTTTGTGATGTGCTTCGTGAGGCTAAAAACTTCAGCCTGGCCATACACTCCTTTTTTCCTCTGATCTCCATCATCACCTTAGTAGCAGAATTCCCACTAAAGTTAAAAATGAGGAGGCTAGGAGCACCTGGGTGGCATCCAACTTTTGATATTGGCTCAGGTCATGATCTCGGCCTGGCGTGGTCGTGGGGTCAGGGCCCGTGTTGGCCTCCATGCTGAGTGTGGAGCCTGCTAAGGATTCCCTCTCTCTCTCTCTCTCTCTCTCTCAAAATAAATAAACATTTTTTTAAAAAATGAGACTAAAGCTAGGTAAAGCTGAGCTGGAGGGGCAAGCTTGGAGAGGCAGTGTGTTTAGAGGGAGAGGAACATGGGTCTTAGAGCCAGAAAAAAAGCCTATCTGAAATCCTGCTGATGCCACGTATTTGTCATGCTATTTCAATCAAGTTACTTAACGTCTCTAAACCTTCGTATTCTCGTTCGCAAATAAGAATAAAAATAATATCTATTTCATTGGTCATAATGAGGATTATAGAATACGATACTGCACTGTCCAAGATGGTAGCCACGACCCACTCATGATTATCAACCACTGAAAATATGGCCGGTCCAACTTGAGATGTGCTGTAATTGTAAAATACACATTGGATTTCCAAGACTTGGTATGAAAAAAGAATATGAAGCATCATGTTAATAATTTTCTCTGTAGTTTCTATTTCTACAGGTTGTAATTATATTTTGGATATAATTGTTTTCATAAATACATTATTAAAATTAATATCACCTATTTCTTTAAAAAATTTTTAGTATTCTTATTTGCTTTTCAAATCCATTTGGAAAACTGGTCGGGGTTGCTTTCATTATGCCAACCTGAAAAGTGAAAAAAGCTAGGACTCAAAGAAACTAAGACTTGTTCAAAATTCCACAAGTAGGGACAGAACACAGAAACAAAATCTGTTGTTTTTATCACTTAACTGTGTTACCTCTAAAAATCAGCATCACTACGTACTATTAGTAATAACAATGCCAATAACAACAGCTTCATTTACTGAGTGTTATTCATGAGGCTGACACTGTTTTAAGTACTTTAAATGAATTAACTAATCTGATACAACTACTCTTGAGGTAGATGCAATTATGATCCCTGTTTTATAAATGGTGAAGTTAAGGAGCAAAGCAGGCCTGTATGTATTAGCTTCCTGCACTTTGATCTCACCCACAGACTTTGATGTACATAGTGAGTGATTTAAGAGACCTGAAATTTATTTAATCTTTGCTTCTTCTTTTTGTAAAAAAAAATTTAATGTTTATTTATTTTTGAGAGAGACAGAGACAGAGTGCAAGTGGGGGAGGGGCAGAGAGAGAGGGAGACACAGAATCTGAAGCAGGCTCCAGGCTCTGAGCTGGAGCTCTCAGCACGGAGCCCAGGCTCTCAGCACAGAGCCCGATGTGGGGCTCGAACCCACAAACCATGAGACCATGACCTGAGCTGAAGTTGGACACTTAACCGACCTGGCCACCCAAGTACCCTTGATCTTTGCTTCTTAAAATCAGAACATCTCTGCAGCTCTAATGCATGTGCTCAGTTTCATAATACTGGATTGTTAACACTTCTAGTGAGCATCTTCTTATATTTTATGAATGACTTGAAGCTTCAACTCTGTGGTGTGTGTATATCATTGCAGTTCAGAGGGCAAGATCCTGAGTCCACCTCCTAGGTTTAAATTCTGCTGGACCTAAAGCTTTCTAGCTGTGAATTTGGGCAAGTTACTAATCTCTTCAAGTCATAGGTTTTTTTCATCTATAAAATATAAAATGATAGAAAGTAAAGGAAGGCAGCAAGATAGTCTCTTTCCTATTTCAAAAATTGTCATGTATCCAGTTTTGCCAAAGGTTTATTTTCAAAGGTGCCAATGAAGATATAAAAAATAAAGCCATTCTTAAATTTACGATTGTAATGAATTTTTTATTATTTTACATTTTGTATTGTGAAATAAAAATAGGAATATTGAAGAGGATATTATTGTTATATTAATACTATTGGTCAATCGATGACTAGATAGGTAGTTGGAGAAGGTGTGTGTGTGATTGGTGATAGTTACTGTGTTTCCTATTTCTTTTCTTAAATTTTTCTTAAATTTTAATGTTTATTTATCTTTGAGAGAGAGGGAGAGAGAGAGAGAGAGCATGAGAGGAGGAGAGGGGCAGAGAGAGGGAGACACAGAATCTGAAGCAGGCTCCAGGCTCTGAGCTGTCTGTACAGAGCCCAATGCGAGGCTTGAATTCATGAACCATAAGATCATGACCTGAGCCGAAGTTGGATGCTTAACCGACTGAGCCACCCAGGTACCCCTGAGTGTTTCCTATTTCTTAAATTTAAACGTAATTGAAAAGACTTTCATACAAATTGTAACTTAGAGGAGATTAAATTATACGTATGTAAAAACTTTAGCATTATTGCCCTATTGTATTATTATTATTATTATTATTATTATTACTCTTATAGGAAACATTGACACCATTTTTACAGCAGCATCCTTCTTTTTCTCCCCGGAATGTAACTATCTAAGCATGTGAATTGTCTGTATCGATCGAGCTTTGTGTAATAGGTAGGTCTGAGGCAATAAGCTTGCAATTTCTCTAAGGAAATGATACAAGGTTGTAGAAGAAACGTAGACGACACTCTCTAAATGTGTGAGGTTTTAAGCATTATCTTGGGCAGCCATTAAATAGATAATCATTCAATTCCATTCGCACTGTATATCCCCCAACCTCCTTTTGTACTCACCGTGTACTTAATCCCTCACACCCTCATGAAAGTAATGAAGAACAAGTATTTTTACTTCATCAGAGAAAACTCCACAAAACTCTTTCACCACTGGTCTCTGTTCATAGAGTAAAATAAACACTAACTCTTTCCTTGAGTCATTGCTGTAAGTTTTATCTCTTTGGACTTAGTACTTTAACTATCTATGCCTCAACAGCTACTTATGCATGTGAGTTGTATACATCAAATCCAGATACTCATCAACCTAGAACTATTAAAATTAGGGAGAGAGTGCGTTTAACATTCAAACTCACATGATAATACTTCTGTGACCTATTTTTTCTCATTTTTAAGAATGCTAACATCATGTTACTGAATAGTTTATAGATACGCTCATTCAGCAAATGTTTTTGAAGTGTTTACTCTTCATGAAATACGATGATAGACTCTGTTGTTAGAAGGATGTCTAAGAAATGGTTCCTATCCTCAACTAACAACTAGAATGTAGTTTCATTGATGCCAATATTTTTAATCTAGATTAGAGAGAAATGAGTATGTAAGTGCAGCTGGGTGAGGGAGAACTGTAAGGGTTAAATTGTACTGTAGGGCTAACGCTTAGCTTCAAAGATAACAACTTTGTTCTGACACTGAAGGTCAAAAGATAACAACCTTGCTTTTACTCTTGTAAATCATACTTCATACTCTTGTGAATCAGGCTTTACCAATGAAAGAAACAAAACCTCAAAAAAGAGCATCAGAGACAACGGCAAGGAGATCCACTGGTTGCAACTTAGCGGCAGAAAGTCTAAAATAATCACCTCATTCGATAACTGTTTCTGACTCATCTGGCAACTGTTTCTAACTCATCTGGGAACTGTTTCTCTGTTCTGTTCCCAGATAATGATAAAACGATGCGATCAGCTCTAAAAACTCTGTACCCCGGCTGTTCGAGGCCACACTCTTATCAAGAGTTTTGGTCCCGATCGATCAGCCTTGCCTCTCATTGTAATAAACTTTGTTGCAACTGTCACTGGTGCCCATAGCATTCTGTTTCAGGAGTCGCATGGATGCAACAGAACCAAGAACAGGGACACAAGGGAAAGATTCACCAAATAGCAATATTTAAACTGCCTCTTCTGTGAAAATCGGCCAGGTAGACAAGGCAGAATAGAGTTGGGGGCATGGGATAGTCAATGGAAAGAAAATTATTCACAGAGGCAAATGCAAACACGGAGAAATAAGAGACAGAATGATTTGTTTGGGACACTGTCAATAGTTAAGTATGCTCAGTATGTTCCAAGTACACATTACAAGGGAAGAGACTGGGTTGAATAAAGATGGGGCTGAAGCAAAAATTAGGGGTTAGGTCATGGACCAGGCCTGACTTCAGCATTTGTGAAACATGAGGAAAGAATACAAATGAAGATTTACAGATCATATATTAAAAGGTTTACAAGTTGTAAGTCCTGCGTGAAGAGCTGACCCCGGTCAGGCCTTGCCTGGTCCCCGAAAACAGGTCACCATTGGGTAAGAGGTTCTAAAGTAAGAGCTGAAAAGCAGGGGATGCAGAAGCAAGGACTATAAGTAGGCATATGTCCTTGGCCCCAAAGACTGCCTTCCTGTGGGAAAGCCAGAGGAGAGTCACAGGATATCCTCTAAAGCTCACAGACATGGGCAGGGGTTCCCCTTGCTTGGTTCTAAGACTGGCAGCCTTATAAGCTATTCATAAGAGCTGGGACTTTTTTTGCAGCCTAAAGAGAGCCATCGAAGGCTTTTCAGTAGTGAATGTCTTAGATAGCCTATTTTTTTTTCATTTTTACTATTTGCATAGCTACAAATTAGTGAAGGGCTTAGGCAGGAAAGTTTTCTTTCACGGGCACTGAAGTAATGCTATATACATAGTGTAACCTTCTTTGAGAGAACCCATTTATTAAGTTGCTGCACAATACATATAATTAGACTTGGCAACTACATAATTAAAGTATACATTGCTATTTATCACATGTGATGCTTTATTATTTAAAAAACCCTCCACAACCATGCCAAGCCAGGGATTTAATCCTGATAATGTTCACTCAGGGCACTGAGAGTAATGGATTTTCCACAAAGGAGATTTGTAAATGTCCAGGCTGAGCCTCCTGGCCTCCTTAGGAGAGATGGGAGAAAGGAAGGAGGCAGAGTTTGGAAGATGCACACTTGGCAGCTGAATCTAAGTAGCCTGGTTTTCAAACAGCCTAACCCTATTTTTTCCTGCGTTTATTCCTTAAGTACACAGAGACTATTCACAAATCCTCTGGTAATTCTTTGCTCTAAAATTGCTCACCCACACACTGACTCACACTATTTATAAGAATGGTGTTGAAATAGAGTAGAGTTTAGATTTAAAGAAAAGTCAGACACTGTAATGGATGTGATGTGCCACCCAGGTCCCCGCCCCTCTCTTTGGAACAGAAACACTTATCTCTCCAAATGGTTGGTGGCTGAATCCTCTGGGAATTGTCCTTTTCAGAAGAGAACGACCTCTGCCAGGGTAACACTGCCTTCCCAGGGGCAGTCAACATACAGCTAGTTAATGTAAGTCCCCTTGGAAAAGCCCACCCTCCTTGCCTCAATGCTCTGCAAATATGCAGGGCCTTCTAGGCCACAGAGCTAACTAATGCTCACTCTCTCCCTTTGCTGGAACTTGCTGCCATCATTTCTCCATAGGTGTTGAGTCTAAGAATTCCCCATTAAATGCCCTGAGCATGAATTTCCATCTCCAAATCTCCTTTCTGTAGAACATAACCAGAAACATATACTGAATCCATTAGCTCTTAAAACTGTTATCTCAAAGGATGGGGGAAAAAAATCTCATTTTAATGATCCCATGTGGGACGCCTGAGCGGCTCAGTTGGTTAAGCATCTAACTCTTGATTTTGGCTCAGGTCACAATCTCAGGATCATGGGATCAAGTACTGGATCAATCTCTGCGCTGGGCGTGGAGCATGCTTGAGAGTCTCTCCCAGGCCTTCCCTTAGCCCCTCCCCCACTTTTGCACCCACGAGCACTCTCTGGGGGAGGGTGTAAGTAAAGGTCACATGTGAAGCCAATGCCCCACCTTTTCCTTACACTGTAATTCTGGAAAGAAATTATGTTAATATTATAAAGGTAAAATATTTTTTTTAAGATTTTTCCCTGATGCCACAAGTCAAAAAGAGGTGTTCTCCACCCCCTTTCTTAGAACATGTCCTTGAGAAACCTAGTATTTGTAAATTCTGTGTCCATTTGATTTGTACATAAACATTTTTAAGGGATAAGTAAACTAGTCTTAGACTCTAGGAAAGTTCTCCTTAAAGGCCTAGGGTCTCTCTCTCTCTTTGAAAAGTAAACGTAAGGGAAGCTGGAGCCCTTATCTTCTTGCCAACAGAATCTTAGCCTCGAGGCCTTCTCCAAGCTGTAACCACCTGCTTGTCAAAGAGATACAGAAATTTTATTACCTCTTCAGTTGAAAGCAGTTAGCTAGCCCAGATGGCTACCCCAATCAACCAGGTGAATTGGAGATGAACTGTGAAAGAATGTGCAGCCAGAAGTTCTGTCACGTCTTATTCCAAGAAGACAAATGAATTTTGAGAACACGTGCATAATGGATCATGTCTGTGTGGTAGCATAGCAAGGATGGGATTGTCCTGTCTTTATAATGTCATTAGCAGATTACCTGTGATGTACATCTCAGTCTGATTTGATTGTTTTCTTTCTCATCCACAGTTGAGGAAAGGATTTTCTAGGCTAACAGGGGATTTTATTATTAAGTTTTCTTCAACACACTGAGCAGGTTCTGCTATAGGTAAAAATATAAAATAAAACTATGGTATCATCAGTGCTAACTGTGCTGATGCCTGTGGCTGTCCTGTCAGATAATCATTCCTGGGGTTATAGTTGTACTTACTACTAGATGAGTCTTCTGAGTGGAAAGAGAAAGTTGGCTGGACTCAAGTCTCTGGAATCCTCATTTGTCCAAAGGGACTCTGGGCAAAAATCATATGTTATAAACACTACAGAGTTTGAAACCCCCACCCCATGTGGGCCCTGGATATTAATGTGCTGGCTCAGTACACATATGTTAAGAAGATTCTTCTCACCTGGAGCCGAATGGCCAGGTCCAAACCCAGTCTTCTTTGGCCCACATCCCCCAGGACAGTGGTTGTGAATCCTATGGGCAATGCCATTAATTCTTGGAAACTCTGACGACAGCTCTTAGCATCCTATTCAGAAAAGTACACATATATATTAAAGTCAAATTTTTGCATGCAAACTTAGGAAAGTTCTGAAATTCCTGGGCCTCTTCCCTCTGGTAATCATGAGAATTAAATATTCCCCAATACTGTATAATTTTTACCCGGTAGATATTCAGTAAATATTATCTGGGCAAATCCTAGTCTTCCTTGGAGAAATGACTGACGTCTGTGATTAAAATCACAAACTAAGGTGTTTTTTTTTTTTCTTGTTTTCCTATGAAGAACTGACTTACCAAAATAAAAGGGTCCTTCACTAACCTTGAATTTCAATTTCACTTCACTGTGCTTCTAGCAAGAGCCCTTTTTATATATAGCATTATGCTAAATGGATGGACATAATGTAGTCAAGAACACAGACTCTGGATTCAGATGACTTGGGTTTCAAATATAAACCTCTGTGCCTCTGTTCCTCATAAAAAGAAGATAATAACAATATCTAGCTCATTTGTTTTTGGTGACAGTTTAACAAGATATTTCATGTACTATATTTGCTCAATGTTTGCCATAGTAAATGTCCAATAAATGCTAGCTGTAATGACTATGAGAAGAAAGTTTATGTTTACATGATGCTATTGAAGGATGCATCTGCAAATAATCCACTGTTGGCAAAGTTAAGTACAGACATTTATACTAGTCCTTGAAAACTAAATTTTTAAATAAAATATCTTAGAGACATATGCAGACCTTTTTTCTCTGATGCTACATAATTAAAATTAGCGGATCAAGGAGAAGAGAAAAAACAGTAATGGTAGCCGGATTCACATAGATGGGTGAAATCAAATATGGGCTGAGAAACAACCCCACATTTGAAGTGTTAGCATTTGGAGTGAAATTTTACAAGTTTTAATAGGACACACACAAAATTATCTCCCTTTTAAATAGAGTACGTTTTCTACTTAAGATAGATCTATCACACTATGAGATAGATCACATTTTCCACATAAACTTAAATTTGATGAATGGGACAAGAAAAAAGAGCCTTGATAATAAAATTGTGAATGATGTTAGAAAATTTAAATAACGTAATTTGAGAGTGATTGGAGAACAAAGCTCATGTTGACACTTACTCTGCTCTGTCTTCCTCATCCCCTGCAAAAATGATTTAGATTATTGGTTTTTCTGGTGGAAAATTATGTTTTGTGAAAATGTAATCACTTCACATTTGAATAGCTATTATTTCTCTTTTAACACAATTCTACTGAATGTAAAAAATCCATATCACTCAGCCCACTATTTGTGAACTTCTTGAAAATGCATATAATGAATTGATACAGTCCCAGGTTTTTATTTTGACATTTAGTTAGGCAGCAAGAGAGCAAAAACTTATTTTTTCTACTTCATTTCCATTGCAGGTCCCAAAAGGGATGTACCAAATTGTCTTTCACTTGCAGAATATCCTACGGGGTTCACAGATACAAATCCTGCCCACCACTAATAATAATAACTTTTCACAGACAAAAGAGTCAAGGTCAATTTGCTACAGGAGAATCTCAATTTTGTACTTCTTTCTTCTGCTCCTGTAAATCCAGTCTTTTGAATTGACCGTCTGGAAGAGTCATTCTCTTTGTGCTTTTATTTGAGCTGAAGATGAAAGTTTAGCGACCTTGATTTCATGTAATGATGGAGGAGAGTAAACGATTTCCTTTCCTCAAAAGTATTGGCAACATCCACATAGCCACCATTTTGTGTTGTTGCTTTTATGGTTTTCACAGATTATTTGTAATTATTTCATATTAGTTGCATCTTACTCTGGATTCCTAATTCATCATCACGTAGCAAAGAATTGGCTTCGGCAAAGAGAAATCAGTCTGACCTTTGTCCTCAGCTTCTGGAAGGTAACTGATATCAGATATGACAGGAATGTCTTAGTTTAGTGTGGGGGCATCTCACACTAGATCTTTGAGTGGGGCTGGCCACATCCCATAATCATAGAATGGGTACTGACCAAGAAACACCGTCTGTGTGACTTAAGGTGGAGGCGTTGGGCCATGCAGTATCATTTGAGCTGGATGCTGAGATCAAGCATTTGGGCAATCAGTTGATCAATGATGCTTACCAAATAAGTCCCCCCAAAACTCTGGACACTGATGTTCAGATGAGCTTCCTGTGGCATTATTGCTTATATATCATCACAGATCAATGCCAGGAGGTTAACACATTCTAAAGACAACAAAAGCTTGTGTTTGTAACCTCTACAGACCCTGCTCTATGTATCTTTTCCTTTGGCTTATTTTGATACATTTCCTTGCCCTATAACAAACGATAACTACCAAGAAAACAGATTTCGCCATCAGTTCTGTGAGACTGTCTAGTGAATTACTAAATGCAAGCTTAGTTCTGGAAACCCTGAATTTACAGTTGGTATCAGAAGCGAGGATAGTCTTGGGGACTAACTCCGAGAAGGCATTTGGTTATATGTATAGTAATATCCTTACTTACTTTTTCAGTTTTGAACATTTAGGTTGTTCCTAATTATCTGTTATTAGGCGTAATCCTGACATGAATCTTTCAGTACACATAATCTGTCTCTTCTTGGCTATAAATATGTATCCCTCTTATTTCTCCTGAAACTAATTCTCACATGAAAATTTCTCTTATTGTAACACCAAGTTTTCTCACAAACTTTCAGTTGTTTTTCTGTGACTTTTTTATCATGTGTTTTTATATATCTTTGGTCTGATTGAGTTGTTGTTTGCCCTTTTTTAAAAACTTTATTGAAATATGTTATAACCCATAAAGTTTGGGCATTTAAAATCTACATGCCAATGGTTTTTAGTATATTTACAGAGTTATGCTTTTGTATCAGAAGAGTTTCTAGTAATGTAAAATGGGGACAAAATTTCATCATTTAATTTGAATGAGTCTTAGATACCCAAAGCGGTAAAGTATAGCATTCACCCTTCTCTGGCCACGCAGCATTACGAAAGGTGTTTCTTCTATTCTTTTCATAAGTGCTTTGATTGTATTGAAGACTGTATCTCCTCTGCCTGGGATTTTTGGCTCCTATCTTATAATTACATCATCTAACTCATAGCTTTTTGACTCCCATTCTTATTGAGACCGTCTACAGCCTAGCAATGATCACTTTCCCTACGAAAAGGTACTGGAACTCATGAAGAATTGACTTATAAACAACTCTTGATAAACCTTTTATTTGAGATGTGTTTTTTGAGGCTTGCAACAACTGCCTGCTGGCTGTGCCCTACTCAGTAGTTCTTCCCAGACACCTATGGAGCATCTTCTCCAGGAGCCTATCTTTCCATTTTTCTAATTTGCATTTCCTTCTAGTTTGCTGAGAGGGTTGTCGTCGGTTGATGAAATTACAAACACCAAACCTTTAAGTTCCTTTGCCTACAGGTACTTTGATGGATTGCTCCAAGACGCAGAAGAAGAGCTACGGCACTATTAGAAATTGGTCTGGCATTGCAGCACGTTTCCTAAACTAGAAAAACGACACCATGGATTTTCTGAAATGCCCTCAAGTTTGTACTCGACCTGTGTTTTCTAGAAGGTGATTCTTTTCTTTAAGAAATATCTTCTTCCTATGCAGTGGAAAAAGAACCAGCAATTTCTCATAAATATATCATAAGCTGCAATATAATTTACGGCAAAAGTTATTCCTTCCTTTAATCTCCACTGGCTCTATTCTGACCTAGACACTATTTCCAATCCTCTTAATCACTGATTTAGACTTGTAGTTCCCTGAATTCAGTGTCTCTGTTCAAAATCATGCACATTGTTGCCATATCAAATTTTCATACCACTATTACCATGCTTTTCCTGACTCAAAAATCTTTATCGGCTCCCCATTTCCTTTAGGATAAAAGTAAAATAACTTAGGCAATACTTAATGGGAGAGTAATTTGTAGAGACACGAGTTTGGATCCCTACCTTGTTACTTTGCAATTTTGTGATTTAAAGACTATTGGAAGTCAGTTCCTTTGTTGATAAAGTTGACTATCCCTTCAAAGATACTGAGAAAGTTTATTTAGTATGCGCCCAGGTCCTGGGAACCAGTAGGTGCAAAAAAAATGTTGCCTGCATTTCCTTAGCTTTATTTTCTTTTTTTCTTTTTTTTTTTTTAATTTTTTTTAACGTTTATTTATTTTGAGACAGAGAGAGACAGAGCATGAACGGGGGAGGGGCAGAGAGAGAGGGAGACACAGAACCGGAAGCAGGCTCCAGGCTCTGAGCCATCAGCCCAGAGCCCGATGCAGGGCTCGAACTCACTGAACGTGAGATGGTGACCTGAGCTGAAGTCGGAAGCTTAACCGACTGAGCCACCCAGGCGCCCCTCCTTAGCTTTATTTTCAAGCCTTTCCTCTACCTTGCCTCATCTTCAAATATATATTTGTATATAATTTGCTGAAAAACCTACTGTGCCTTATGTATACTATCAATGTCTGTGACATACAAAAGTGTCCTCAAAGAGTTCAGTGTAAAGAACATAAGAACAGAGCAATGGAAACTTACATAAGGTGATGTGGATGGGTTTATGAAATATATAGCTGTTTGAGTCAACAAGGCTTGGTGATTAAGTGAAGGTATGAAGACAGATAAAGGAGACAACAGAGTAAAGGAAAATCCCAGGGTTTATAAAACAAATCAGTGGTTAGATGGCAACTTTTTTTTTTCATAGTATCTTCCTTTTTCTGTTACATGACCCTTTCCCTTGAATGGATTAGAAGTTTCTTAACCTCACAATGCCATGGTATAGAATTACTTAAATCAGCCAAAGTGCTCTGGATATAAAACAGACACTCAATGAATGATTAATGGAGTAAATGTTTGTAGAGAAGAAGCAGTTTGGGGGTGACTGGAGTCTGCCAGGGATCAGTGACTTTCTTTGCTATTAACTAACCAATTCAATCACATTAAATGATGCCAAGACTTAAGTACTCACTTCTATGGTGAACAGAGTTACTTTTAACAAACTTTGAAAGATTCACACGTTAAGAAAGAAAGAAAGAAAGAAAGAAAGAAAGAAAGAAAGAAGAAAGAAAGAAGAGAAGAAGAAGAAGAAGAAGAAGAAGAAGAAGAAGAAGAAGAAGAAGAAGAAGAAGAAGAAAGATTCACACATCTTATGTTACTCATTTTAATTTCATCTCCTGGAGTTCTTAAAAAGCAAAAAATGGCTGACTTGGGTATTTTTTATTTTTCTTAATAGTGGCAAACTGAAAAAACAATCATAATGTATGCAAGTATGAGGAAAAGAAAAATCCAAGAAACAGTTTATATAAAGGAAAGTCATATTCTAAGTTTACTAACATTGTTTAATAAACTGTAAATAAATGGCTGTTTAACAAAGCATTTTAATTCATATATATAAATGTATGCACATACCCACATAAAATAAATGCACATATATTACTGAACTTAGTGATTAGTTTTTACTTGCATATTAATACAGTATAGTATTTAAGCTGCTAATTAAGTTACAAAATTATGTGATTTATCTGAGGTTTGAAGGAGGTTTTTAAAAATCAAGTACTAGAATTATTTTATTTTCTGTAACATGTTACTCTAAGAGAAGCCAAAAGATTAGAAATATAGGTATATTAATTCTTTTTTTTTTCAAGCATATGTACTTAAAACATTTTAATTCCAGTGTAACTAATACACAGTTATATTAGCTTCAGGTGTGCAACACAGTGATTCGGCAGGCTCCATATCTCACTCCGTGCTCATCAAAATAAATGTGCTCTTAATCCCCTTCACCTGTTTTACGCATTCTCCCACCTACCTCCCCTGTGTTAACCGTGTTTGTTCTCTATAGTTAAGAGTCTGTTTCTTGGTTGTCTCTTTTTTTCCTTTGCTTCTTTGTTTTGTCTCTTAAATTCCATATGTGAGTGAAATCATATGGTATTTGTCTTTCTCCAGCGGACTTATTTTGCTTAGCATTATACTCTTTAGACCCATACACATTGTTCCAAATGGAAAGATTTCATTCTTTTTTTGTGGCTGGATGGGTATATTAATTATTGATAGAAATTTGTAACAGGCTTTTTAGAAAAATATGGAGCTGATGAAGGAGTTTAGAATAGCCTTTGGTTTCCATTCAGAGGCAGAATGTTGGGTAGAGATGAACATGGCAGTGACTAGGAGTGGTATTTCAGTCATCACAATAAACTTTACCTTCTGAAGGAACAGAAATACAATCTAATTACTGCTTATAGTGTGGGGTGATGGACATGCAAGCAGGTGATTCTAAGATGCGATCACGCTGACCCCAGGCCAACAGAAGACATCAGTCTCGCATGGAGTTCTTTTTTCTGCTGAGTCAAGACCTGGTCTCACCATTTTTCTCAACACTGTGGCGCAAGCTGTCATTCTGCATCATTTGGAGCTGGCATGTGAACTGAGGTTATATGCAATTAACAAGAGCTTCTGACTGTGTGAATGAAGGGAGTTGGGGAAGCATAGATCCTCTCTCTGATCTTACTGAAGCAACCTATTTCAAACCAAGAGATTTTGACAATGCTAGCTGAGTGAATAACAGAAGCCAGAGACACATATGACAGCATAAATGCAAGCACCTTGTGGACAATCCTCAGTAAATGGAGTAAATCCTTTTATAAATGCCAGTTTCCTGCTAAGCAAGTTGGGGCACAGATGGTTTCATGAGAAGTTACTCACTGTATTTTCAGTGGGGCATCTATTATCTTACATTACCCAACATCCTCATTTTTTTTCCTCTGTCTCAGAAGCTATGCCAAGCCATTGGCAATGCTTTCCCTCCATTTAGCATTTCTGTCTTTGGCACACAGATTCCAAATTTCCTTCACAGATTTTCTTAACAGTACAGTATCTGGAATTCATTTTTGCAGATACATTAAAGAAAGGCAGATACCTCACTGAGTCAGGGCTGAGAGCGCCCACTGACTCCATTTCTTGTCTACTATGCAGTGACCCACAGGGCTCAGGACACATTGGAGCTCAAAGATGTCCCCAGAGAGGAGAGCTCCTGCCAGTGCGTAGGTGTCCTCCTCGCCCATATATTTATTGTCATAGGAAATACAGTTTTTCAACCACAAGAGTTTTTTTGCAGTAATTGCCTCTTCCCTAGGCATAGTGCCAGGGAATGAAGAATTTAGGGGATTCTAGGAGTGAGAGGCAGAATTGTTAGGGCAATGACTCTAGGGTGTGAAGGAACAGAAGAGAATAGCACCTGGCTCTTACTAGGTTTCCCATGATTTTTATTGTATATGTGAATGAAAACATAGTTGCAGCCTGAACTCAAAAGTCTTGTCTTGGGGTACCTGGGAGGCTCAGTCAGCTAAAGTTCCAACTCTTGATTTTGGCCCAAGTCATGATCTCACTGCTCATGGGTTCAAGCCCTGCATTGGGCTCTGCTCTGCAGTGCGGAGCCTGATTAGGATTCTTTCTGCCTCCCTCTCTCTCTGCTCCTCCCACACATGGGCGCTCTCTCTCTCTCTCTCTCTCTCTCTCTCTGTGTGTGTGTGTGTGTGTGTGTCTCTCTCTCACTCTCTCAAAATAAATAATAAATAAACTTACAAAAAAAAGTCTTGTCTTCCCTGATGGCTGGAAACCAGACCACCTCTCCAGTCCAGAGGATGCAGGAAAGGAGAAACTATATTTTGATGTTAATCTTAATATATAGAATTCTCTTAGTGATGTAGTTGAAATTTGTCTTACTTTCTATTTTTAATATAGTAATACAAGGATTTTTTTGTTTTAATTTTTAAAAGTGGGAAAATCATCTAATTTAGGTGTCTGCCAATGTTGTTTATAGTTCATTCTCAGTGGGATCATCTAGAGAGATTTTTCATGGTCCCATTCCTGGATCCCACCCGCTATGTATTCAGATTCATTAGATTATAATTGGGACAAGTGACCTGTATTCTTCAAATACTTACTAGTTAATTCTGATGTGCCTCTTTTAGCTCAACTTCCCATCGTATTCATCGGTATCTTAAAGACGTTGTTTGCCATCATGTGCTTGATTCTTAGGCCAGAAGGATTTACTCCTCTGCAAAATAATCTATTTTGTAAATCGAAAAAATTGTTTTACTCCAGATAGTCAGCATGAATGCATGCTGGCAGAGGGCAAGAATATTTGTGAGTTAAACTGTTCCAACACAATATAAAATGTTAAACATGTTTGAAACATCATCTTTAGCAGAATTAAGGAGGATGTAGACTCCATCATGCAACAGGTGTTTCTGTCCATTTTACTGAGCACTCCTATACTAAATGTGAAAGTGGGCTCTTTACATTCATTTTTCAGGGACTTTTGTGGAACTAAATGAAGACCACACAAATGAAAACAGAGGCTATATATTCAGAGTTTATTATTAGCAAGCCATGTTAAACTGCATTTGGCAGAAACTCAAAGGTAAGCAGAGGAATGAAAAAGCTATTTTACATTTTTTTAAAAAGGGGGGGGGGTTCTGTTATGCTCTGGAGGTCATTGGCCTGGGGGGAGCAGGAAGTGATTGTTTTAAGGAGTGTATTTGGCTTTCTGTGGTTGATCCTGAGTTGGAAACAGGGGCAAAAAATAAGAAAACTGGCAAGTCCTGATCATCCTGGGCTGGTTGCTACAGAGGTTGTTGGTCAGAGACCTAGTATCACAGGGGGTCTGGTCATTGTCCATTTGTATAGATAATCTTTCAATCTTTACCACTAACTGTTAGGTATGCTTTATGGCACAGAAACAGAGACATAGAAAGTTAAATCACTTTCCCAAGTTTATAAGTTTAGGTAAACTAGAGGAGCTGAGATTTGAAATATGGTCTATCTGAATTAAAGTACTTGCTTTCACCCACTACCTTTACCTGTTTCACACTAAGAAATAATTAAGGTTTAAAAAATAATCATGCATTATATTTGTATCTACCTATGTCCAAGGATCTTGCTTTTGTTTTCATCTTTCAAAGCCCTGTGTTCATTCCAGTGTGTCTTATGGTTATGTAAGATCTCAAGTACAGGTCTCAAGTACAAAAAAATTCAAGATATGGAAAATGATAAATATCTTTAAAAGCTTATGCATTCAGAAAAGGACTTTTTAAAGATGTTTAAAAGTCCGTCTTTTTCAGAATTAAAAGTTTATTTTTAAAATCTTAATTATGTGTTATTTTTTCTGGGATTCAGTTTGTCTAACTACAAAAAAGTCTGTATATTTTGAATAGGCAGGCAGTTTTCTCTTTGAAAGATTACACAGCACACCAGAGAGAAGTAGCCCTACTGGAAGGATTCAAAAGATCTAGAGTGAGGAAAAGACACCCTCCCCTTTTCTGCTACATATTCTCAGTGTCACCTTAGAAGACTCTTCATTTTTCTTTCTTTCGTAAACAGAAAAGAAAAATGCTTATAGTCACTCATAAAAGTGTCAATTTCCAAATATCATTTAATTGTTAGTTCCTAAAAGCAATCACAATTATTTTATAGAACTATCTGAATTCCGTCTATATTTGTAAATGTCAGTTTTTTTGTGGGCAAAGTAGAAATGCGAACAAAAGTAAGAAATTCTGGTTCAACTCATAAGCTCTTAATGATTTTGGCAACTCAAAACTATTATTCTGGTGATTGGAAATTTTCGGTCATTTAAAAATATTTATTCTTTTGGTAATGCTATAAACGAGATTTCAAGACCATAAACTATTAAGTAAATGAACATAATTCTAAATCAGACATATGCAATTGATTTTCTTTCACTTAGATGGGTATCCTTTTGTTAGGCTTATAAGGTAAAATGGACCATAGTACCTAAATACGTTGATATAAAAAAGAACTTCAAGAACATTATTTTTATTTCATGTATTTCTATGCTCTTATTGAAGAAATATAAGCCTCCTCATCTGACTATTAAAATTAATTTTATAACCTGTCAAAAGCTTTTTTGGATCTGGAGAACAACTTTCATCAACTCCTCTGGTAGCAATGAGACGTTTTACTTGGAAGTATATAGTGGTGGTTAAATATCTAGTCTTTCTAATTTCAAACTCTCTCCATTTTAAAAAGAGAGTGAAGGAACAAAGTTCCACAATATTAAAATGAACTGAAATAAAATACTTAATTAGGATGTAAAATACATTATACTGTAAAGTTTTTTGAGCTGAAAAATGAGTAACTCACATAAGTAATAGATTAACAATGCCAACTATTATTATTATTATTATAGTTAGATTATAATAATAGAGGCTGAGTCATATGCACTACCTATGGTCAATTCTCATTGAAGAATAAACTTGAAAAGTTTGATTTACTCCAAAGAATAGCTAAGTCACCCCCTGTATATTGAAACTAATTTATCTTAATATTTGGGACAAAAGTTGATCTCTTCATATACTAATTTTAGAAAAATATGAGGCAAATTTAAAAATCAAAGAAGGCTTTTGTTGATTGTACATGGGATTAGATTTTCAACTTAATAGACTAGATGCTTATCTTCCGTTTAGGACATAGCTTTCAGCATATGAGTTGGGTATGTGTGGAGAATTAGAAGGAAGGGAATTGGAATTTGGGAAGAAAAGAGGGGAAAAGATGAGGATGACATAGCAGGAGTGTGTATTTTTGAAATGCACTCAAAAAAAGGGAAAGTTCAAGAAGGTAATTTTGCACTGAAGTAAGGGACCGACTAGTATTTTACATGTAAGAGGAGCTGGTGAAAAGGGGCAAGACGGCACTGCTACTGGTTTTGGTGTCCTTACGAAGTCATCATGGGTTGATTTCTGCAATCTTGTCCAAAACACACAGAGGCTGAGACAGCCTCCAGACCCAAGAGAGAATCCATTCTCCATGAAAATGTGGATTACTAAGAGAAAGGATTTCTAAAGGCAGCTATGCAATAAAAGCCTCTCCCTAAGGATGATTCAAAAAATGTGGTATTTATTCTGAAATTAGCACACACAGGACACTATGAAATATGTAGTAGAAATAGATATTATCAGGGCACAGTTACACAGTTACTAAACCTGTGTCAAGTATTATTGTTTGCTAATTACTGGCTTTGATACAGAGAAGATTTAAATCAAGAAGTGTTTTGAGAACAAGTCATTAGAATTAATTAGGTTCAGTTGGGTCATGATCCCTATGGAAGAAAGCACTGAGCATCAGATAACTAGTTCTGAATGCCTCCTCTATTATTTATTAACTTGGGCAAGACATGTAGCATTTTTGATCCCCAGAGTTCTGATAAAAGCATATCTGGGCATATACCACTCACTTTAGTGTGCTGACTTGAAAGTCCTCAGCCTTTTGCCTGGAAACATGTGCCTAGCATGGTGTCTAGTATCAACAAATATTATTTTTTTCCTTTTTCATGGAAATTGGATATTGTGTTGGGTCTTCCATAAAGGATATAATTTTGAAAGGGGGCAGTATTGAAAAGGAAAAAAAATGGTTTATTGAGCCACTCTAGGTTTATAATCTGAGTTTAAATTAATAGACAACTGAGTTTCTGCTTTTTCTGGCTGGTATTTATTCATCTAAGAAAACACCTGCACAAAGGCTGGCAAGGTTGGATGAATACTCTTTTTTTTATAGATTTTCTGTCACAGTCATCTTTATCTGGACCAGGATCTCAATTTTGTAGGTAACATAAGTTTAAAGGTGAATTTCAGAAAAGTGTAATAGTATTAGAATGAATATCCTGTACAAAAGAAAAAAAGTTATGGAAGTTAAAAATGCATACTTTTAAATATTAAGTACAAATTGTGATAATTTTTAGTGTTACATGCTTAAATTTAACTTAATCCAGCCCTTTATCTAGTTTAAACCCAATATTTTTCCAAAATATTTACTTTGCATTTCAAAAATTTAGAAAAAGAAAAAAGAGCTATACCACTTTATATGATTTCTGATAGCTTTAAAATTTTTTTTTCATTTATTTATTTTTGAGAGACCGAGAGAGGCAGAGCACAAGTGGGGGAGGGGCAGGGAGAGAGAAGGAGACACAGAATCTGAAACAGGCTCCAGGCTCCTAGCTGTCAGCACAGAGCCTGACACGGGGCATACACCCACGAACCTTGAGATCATGACCTGAGCCAAAGTCGGACGCCTAACCAACTGAGCCACCCAGGCGCCCCTGATTTCTGATAGTTTCGATGATTCTTAAATTTTATGGAATTTACTGAAATGCAGATATCAGCCATTCTCCAAAGGATAAAGTGAACATTAAATATGGAAAGAGGAGAGAAAACTATTTTGACACAATTCTCTCTAAAGCAACTCATGCAGTAATTAATAACATAAATTATGTAAGCAATTCTGCAAAGCAAATATTAAAAACACTGAACTTTTATAACTTGGCTCAGCAAAGATTATTGAGCATGTTAGAAAGAGTCCAGATTTATTATTATTTTTAAAAAGTTTTTATTCATTTATTTTGAGGAAGAAAGAAAGCACACGAACATGCATGAGCAAAAGCAAGCAGAGTAGGGGCAGAGAGAGAGAGAGAGAGAGAGAGAGAGGAAGAGAGAATCCCAAGCAGGCTCTGCACTGATGGCACAGAGCCCGATGGGGAGTTCAAACTCATAAACTATGAGATCATGACCTGAGCTGAAATCAAGAGTTGGCTGCTTAACCGACTGCGCCACCCAGGTGCCCCAGAAAGAGTACAGGTTTATTAATAGAGCACAAGAATTTATAACTCAGCCATATAACCACTAATAATGGTGATAAAGATGATAATAGTAATAGTTAACAAGAGCTTACAATGTGAAAAGTACAGTTTACAATGCACCGGGCACTGTTCTATGCATTTAATGTATTACTTCAAATTAAGTTATTTTAATTTCTATTTTTAGCTATGTAACCTTTAACAATTTCCTGCTACTGTTCTAGGTTCGTGCTGAGCCATGGGTGCAACTCTGAGTTTGTTTCTTTTGGGCTTCCCTCAATTTTTGTTCTATTGGCATTCACATTCAGAGTGTTCTGCCTTATTGTAGGAAGCAGGGAAATAGGGCGAGGCAAGTGAAACACTTACCTCAGGCATAAATTTAAGGGGGCACCAAAAAACCCACTCAAGACAAATTGTATTTCAATGCACAACTGTTAAAAATAAAAATGAATACAAAAGCTCCATGATGAACAAAAATGTAACAATTTTAAATAAAGACAAGATTGGTAAATGCCACAACTAGAGCTTGAGATGAAAGAACAAATCATAAATACTGACGTTCACCTTAGTTTTTGCATTCGTTTTTATTTTTAAAAATGATGCATTAAAATATTATCCCAATTGCTGAGTTTTGGGGCACCCCTTAAATCTTGAGTCTGAGGCCAGTGTCTCACTGGCCTTGCCCTAGTTCCATCTGTTGGCTGTTATTTTCCTAGATGGTTTTATCACAGTTGCAGTGGCCCAAATATTTGTCAAATGAAGCCTTTGCCATAATTTCTCGCACAATACTATTAAGACAATCCTTATTCCAGAAACAAAACCATACAGTGTCTCTCCAGTATGTTCTGTTTCCCTATGTTACAGTCTAGTAGGAGAAACTAGGTAACGTGGAATTTTAACTCCTGACTCAATGCATATTAGTTATGCAAGTGTGATAGAAGATCAAAAGATCACAATAAACTTAGAGTAGTATTTCTGAAGGGCAACTACTATTGCTCAATAAAATGTAAATGGCTCAAATACAAAAGTAAAAAATTGATAAAGAAATAATTATTTAAATCTCCTTGACTTCTCCCAATGATGTACTCTCTAAAACAAAGCAAATAATTAAAACAAAAAACCCCTCAGGTTTCAGGGGCCATTTGGTTTCTATATCTAGTAGTTTCTGAACATAAAAGACATCAGTAGGGAGTCATATATTCTTTCAGAAATATTTACTCGGGGAACAAAGGAGAATACGCCAGAGTTCCTGCTCTTGAAGAGTTTAAACTTTGATATGTATATATGGGTTTTTTTTTTATTCTTTAGGAAAAAGCAGAAAAACCTCTTGTGTTTTATTGTGAGGTCTTTGAAATTCATAATACAGACATTTTTTTAAATACTCTTCTAGCACTGTGGCTTAATGGACATCTTGGTGTGGACTATTACTTGATGAAGACTTAGCTGGGAAGCCTGAGATTAAAATTCTCATTGTTCTTTGTAATTCCACTGATGCTTTCCATGTTCCTACATTCTAATCTTTCATTCCCTATGTCTTTGCTGTGTACTTGCAGAAAATGTAAAGACGATCATTACAGCACACTTATAATGTGAACATAAAGAAGGAATTCACATTTTTTCAATCTAGGAAGAGCCAGGCACCGTGGAAGGAAAAGTCCATGTATTATGTATTTCATATAATTCTCACAGAAATCCCTAGAAATACATAGTATTATCACTATTTGAAATGAAAAGAAATTATGTTATGAAGCAGAGAAGGGATTTGTTCAAGATCACATAACTAATGGATTCAAAGTTTCTATCTAGCCCTGTCCCAAAGCTCACGCCTGCCACATTTTCACGCAGACACAGCCCAGCACACTCACGAGTGAACTGGGTCACTCTGGGAAGTGTCAAGGTGTACATTGGGGGTCAAGTTGTAAGGAGGCAGGAAGTTACTCCCTGACTGTCTGCCAGAAACAGTGGAGAGAACACTTGAGAAAGAAGAAAGAATATAATCACAATGAGAGAAACAACTTTACATAGGTAAATTCATAAAAGTGTGTATGTTCTCTATATGCTTTTAAGGATTAGAGAGAAAACAAGAGAAACTAAGAAATAAACAATATTCAAGTCATGAATGGAAGGAAATAGAGAATAGAATTTTTGATCCTTTGTTTGGTTGAAACATTAGTGATAAGGAGGCCTCGCCCCCAAAGACAAAGAAATCCAAGTGGACAATCATCTTCAAGCAAGATGGTAGCCTAAGGAGGAAGTCTTGCCAGTTTCATCTAGAAACCATTGCATCAGTGCTGCTAAAAGTTGTTTTTTATATTAATAAAATCCCAAATCTATGTCATGTGCCTCAAAAATGTCATGAATGCATGAAGAGAGTTACCTAATTTACATAAAAATTTAAATAACATTTACAAGATGAGAGGCACATTTCACTTATCAGGATTGATTCCCTGAATGCTGGCCTCTCAGAAGAGAAATTACCTCCTGCAGAGTTCTATGAAGATCAGTGTTAAAGGCGAATGTGAGCTCAGTCAACTACAAGTCTTGAACCTCAGCCTTCCTACCCTCACTCCAAGGGAACAGCTGGTGCTAAGAACAACCGTGAATGTGAGCTGGTAAGGTAGAGCTTATAAAAGCTATGGAGCTCAAAGGGTCAAGGTTTCTTCCTAGACGATGACATCTGGCCCTGCTAGATATCTGTGCACTACCCTAAAATGAAATGGTGATGTGGGCCCCCGTACAGACACATGCTACTGATGCTATCGATGTGAACTTTCCCTTATGAATGAGCATAACTCCATCAGGCTTGATGTGTCTACACCTTTGTTCTCATTTGCATTATATAAGTTAACAATATCAAAGATATAAATGCTTGTACCATTCTTATCCTCAACCCTAACTGGGAAACAGTATGGAAGATAAAGGTAATATTTACTCAAACAACAGAAAACAGGAATAGTTAAGTGACCAAACTTCAGAATCCTGAGATTCATGTGTTCTTTTAAGTTTCCCAGGATTCCCAGGACAGGAAGGTCCTATTCCCTCCATTACTTAATCAGGAGCTTTCCTGAATTCTGTCTCTCTGTGTCCCTCTTTCTCTCTCCATCTTTGATTTATCATTTTATTTACAGGCAATGTAGTTGTTATTACGTAATCTGGAAGCCTCCATCTATTTAAGCCCTTTATTTCCTAGAATGAATTGTTGCTAATCACAGCATTTTGATAAAAATATTTTTTTTTTATTTTTTTATTTTTTTATTTTTTTTTTTATTTTATTTTTGGGACAGAGAGAGACAGAGCATGAACGGGGGAGGGGCAGAGAGAGAGGGAGACACAGAATCAGAAGCAGGCTCCAGGCTCCGAGCCATCAGCCCAGAGCCTGACGCGGGGCTCGAACTCACGGACCGCGAGATCGTGACCTGGCTGAAGTCGGACGCTTAACCGACTGCGCCACCCAGGCGCCCCGATAAAAATATTTTATAGCAAATCATTAACCAAACAGTCTCAATTTCCCAGAGGAGTTTTTCTATTTCTATAGGAAGAACATGTGTCTTCTTTTGTTACAGCTGCATTCTCTTTTGGGAAAATGATTTCTACACTGCTTTGCATATTGTTCAGCCTCCTTTTGGCAGTATATTTATGGAAGACTTTGGGGCCTTTCATTTGGCATTGATGCACAGTACAGGCAGACTTATATAACATTGATCCCTGTCTGTCTGCACTTCCAATCCAATAATGGTAGGCCCACAGGTGCATAATTATTCACGATCCGCTGATGTATCAGCTTTAGCTACTGAAATGAGCAGGCCACGCTTCTTGGTGTCATTTTTTCCAGATGCTGTTTATGGCCTTCTTGAGGCATCAAATACTTGAATGCATGAATCCAGATGAGTTTATGAAAAGTATGCTTATGAAGAAGCAAGAAACATTTGTTTTATCAACACACATTTGTCACTATTCGCGTAGATTTGTGTGTTGGGAGTGATACCAGACTCTGCCGTCTCTTGTCCCACTCTTCAACCCCACTAATCCACTTCCATCATTTCTACCAGTGGTGTGGATTTTAAAGATAGGTTCTCATGTTTTGAGCCAGATCTATTCTCCTTGGCTTATGAGCAAGGAGGTTCTGCTACTTTGTTCTGTCTGTGTTTATCTTGGCATTTACATATTTTCTCCAGTCCAGAACAACAACAGTAGCTGTAAATGCAATGTCTCCTCATTCTTGTCCTGCCAAGGACACTACATTAGGTGTGTTATAACTTGGGCATTTACTCACCACCTATGTGTGTTAAGCTTTTCTGATTTCATACCAGACAGAACGTTTAGAAATTTTGATGAATTTCTTATGGAACTAAAATAAAGCCCTTCTAGACAGAGACATAGGCACTGATGAAAAATGTTGGTTTCTTTTTAATCAGTCTTAGAGATTAACATATAATCCTGCTTTGTAAATCAATAAATTCCTACTTACGCTAAACAAATAAATTTTTTTGCTTTAAGTATCAAAATAAATAAGGATAAAATAGAGGTTACACTTGCAATACTACAATAAATAACTTAAAAGCGACACAATAAGGCATATTTATTATTGTTTTTAAATAAATAATGTGTTAGAAAGATAATGTCTCTCCATAAAAGAAAGGACTGTGAAAGGTCATTAGTATTGCTGCTTTCTATTGGCATTTCAGGAAATTTTTCTCTCATTAATCTGGATAATATGAAAGAGTCGAAGATCTCTGAATCACTGTTTTGGATTTGTTCTATATGAAAAAAAAAATCTCAACACTTAGTTACTGTGAAACATTCTAACAATTTTCACTGTAAAACAATTTTTTTTTACCTAGATTTGAGTTTCAAAATAAATAAACAAACTGAAAACAGGCTGGATAACACCTAAATCTAAACCCCCCCCAAACCCCAAACTTTTTAAGTAAATACTCTCCATAATAGAAATACATAAAAAACCATGTAACCACAAAAAATATATGCGGCTTAAAGAACCCAAGATATAAAATTATTAAAATTTAAATGTTGATCAACAATGATTGGGATCTGGGGAGGAGTTATGATGGCAGAGTAATAAGGGGCCGTCTCCTCCTTCAAACACAGCTAGATCAACATCAAGCCATTTTGAACACCTAAAAAAAAATTGACCTAAGGATTAACAGAACAATCTGCATAATTTTAAGGAAGGAACATGGCAGGTATGGAGAGGAGCAGAGGGGTGAACTGGGGGAGAGAAAGGCACCGCGCTGCAGAGGGGAGGGAGACGTGTTGGTGGAGAGGCAAAGGCTGAGGGGGAGAAGAGAGCAGTGCAGTGGTTTGGAAACACTCCCCCTGAAAGCAGCTGCAGAGAAAGAGTGAAAACATGCACGGGGGCAGGGGCGGGGGGCGGGGCGCCTGGGTGGCTCAGTCGGTTAAGCGTCTGACTTCGGCTCAGGTCATGATCTCGCGGTCTGTGAGTTCGAGCCCCACGTGGGGCTCTGTGCTGACAGCTCGGAGCCTGGAGCCTGTCTCAGATTCTGTGTCTCCCTCTCTCTGACCCTCCACCGTTCATGCTCTGTCCCTCTCTGTCTCAAAAATAAATAAGCGTTAAAAAAAAATAAAACAAACAAACAAAAAAAAAAAAAAAACACACACGCACAGGCGGCTGCACAAGAAAACTTTTCTCCAAAACCACTGATGGGGGAGAAAGGAGAGGGCTTCAATACCAACGGTTTTTATAAACTGCGAGCAGAGTCTGAAGTCTCAGAGGTCGGCCCCTGGTGGTGCTCCAGCGAGGAAACAAGGTGGAGCCCCAAGAACAGGCGTGCGGTCTGAGGATCCCCTGGCTCGCAAAGGGAGAAGCGGTTCCCCTGACTGGAGTACATTTGGTAGAGGTGATACCGCTTCTCCACAGGCAAAAGACCCAGCAGGTGCCATCAAAGCCACCACTTTCAACGGTATAGGAAAAAAAAGGCCAGCTGAGGGCAGCAAACCCTGGTGTGGCCGTGTGATGCGATCTACCACCAACTCTGAGCTGCTGAGTGGTGGCTAGGCCGTTTTTCTGGGACAAGCCAGCCCTGGCCATATTGCGGTGAAACCCTCCCCCAGAAGACCACTGGGGGTCCAAACTGGGAGGGGGGGGGGGGTGTTCTCTGAAGTGTAGAGTTTTGAAACACAGCCTGACTGGAGGCAAAACTCTGGAGAGAGGCGCCACCTGGTGGCCAGACAGCTCAGAAACAGACTGGGGGAAGGCGGCGGCGCTGACAGAAGCTGCGAACACAGGAGCGGTGATTAATCGCGTGTCTCTGAGGGCGGGAACTTTTTGCTCTGGAGACTAGAAAGAGGGGTGAGAGTGTAAAACAGATCAAGAAAATTAAGAGCTGGTTCTTCGAAAGAATTAACAGGGGACGTCTCCGTGGCCCAGTAGATGGAGTGTCCGACTCTGGATTTCAGCTCAGGTCATGATCTCCTGGTTCATGAGTTCAAGCCCCTGAGTCAGGCTCTGTGCTGACAGTGCAGAGACTGATTGGGATGCTCTCTCTCACCCCTTTGTGAGGACAGACGTTTTTCTTTTTTTTTTAATTTTTTGAATATTTATTTATTTTTGAGAGACAGAGAGAGACAGAGCACAAGCGGGGGAGGATTCTGCACACAGAATCTGAAGCAGGCTGTGTCAACACAAAGCCAGATGAGGGGCTTGAACTCAGACTGCGAGATCAGGACCTGAGCCAAAGTCGGAAGTTTAACCAACTGAGCCACCCAGGCGCCCCTTAACACATTTTTTTTTTTTTTTTAATTTTTTTTTTTCCAACATTTTTTATTTATTTTTGGGACAGAGAGAGACAGAGCATGAACGGGGGAGGGGCAGAGAGAGAGGGAGACACAGAATCGGAAACAGGCTCCAGGCTCCGAGCCATCAGCCCAGAGCCCGACGCGGGGCTCGAACTCACGGACCGCGAGATCGTGACCTGGCCGAAGTCGGACGCTTAACCGACTGCGCCACCCAGGCGCCCCCCCTTAACACATTTTTAAGTGCGCGGTATAGTTTGTTAACTATAGGCCCTCTGCTGTACAGGTCTCTAGAATGAATTCATCTTGTATAACTGAAAGTTGACACCAATTGAACAACTCCTCATCTCCACGCACCAATCCCTGGTAACTACTATTATCTTCTCTGTTTCTTTAGTTTTGACTATTTTAGATAACTCATGCAATATTTGTACTTGCTTATTTCACTTAGCATAATGTCCTTGAGGTTCATCTATGTTGTTGGAAATGGCATAATTTCCTTTTGTTTTTGTTTTTTTTTTGAGAGAGAGAGAGACAGCGAGCATGTGTGCTCAAGCGGGGGGGGGGGGGGGGGGTGGTGGAGAGAGGGAGGAAGAGAGAGAATCTCAAGCAGGCTCCACATCCAGCACAGAACCCGACATGGGTTTCGATCTCACAAACCGTGAGATCATAACCTGATCCAAAATCAAGAGTCAGACACTTAACTGACACCACCCTGACGCCCCTCCTCTTTTTCAAGGCAGAATAATATTCCATTGTTTGTACATACCACCTTTTCCTTATCCGTTCATATGTCAGTGGACATGTGTGGGTTGTTTCCATAACTCGGCTATTGGGAATAGCGCTGCAGTGAACGTGAAAGCATGGATACTTTTTAGGAATCCTGATTTCAATTCTTTTGAGCGATTGATGGATCATATGGTAGTTCTACTTTTTTTTAAGTTTTTATTTATTTATTTATTTATTTATTTATTTATTTATTTATTTATTTTCGAGAGACAGAGTGAGCAGGCGAGGGGCAGAAAGAAAGGGATCCAAAGAGAATCCCAAGCAGGCTCCTCACTGCCAGCACAGAGTCCAATATGGGGCTTGAACTCACAACCTGTGAGATCATGACCTGAGCCAAAATCAGGAGTTGGACACTCAAATGACTGAGCCACCAGGTGCCCCTGTAGTTCTATTTTTAATTTCTTGACTGTTTTCTAAGTGGTGGCACAATTTTACATTCCCAACAGCGTAAAACAGTTATGATTTCTCTACATCCTAATTATTATTTGTTATCTTTTTGTTTTGTTTTGTTTCTGTTTGTTTTTTTTTGTTTGTTTCTGCTGTGTGAAAGACAATGTAAAGAGAATGAGAAGATAAGCCACAGGTAAGAAGACAGTATTTGCAAAAGCTATGTCTGATAAAAGACTATATTGTACAATATATACAAAGAACACTTAAAACTCAAAAATAAGAAATAAACAACCTGATTTAAAAATGAGACACAAAGACCTTAACAGACACCTCACCAAAGAAGATATAGAGATAGCAAGTAAGGATATAAAAAGATGATCCACATCATATATCATCAGGAAAATGCAAAAACAGAAAACAAAACAAAACAAAAAACCACAATGCAATTACCACTACAAACCTATTAGAATGGTCAAAATCTAAAACACTGACAACATAAGATGCTGACAAGGATGTAGAACAACAGGAACTCTCATATCTTCCTAATGGGAATGCAAAATGGTACATCCATTTAGAAATGAGTTTGGCAGTTGTTACAACACTAAACCTACTTTTACATATGATCCAGCAATTGTGCTCCTTGATACTTACCCAAAGGAACTGAAAACTAGGCCCACATAAAAACCAGCACACAGGTGTTTATAGTCGCCTTATTCATGATTGCCAAAACTTGGAAGCAACCAAGATGTCCACAGTAGGTTAATGGATAAACAAACTATAGTACATCCAGACAATGGAATATTGTTCAGCACTAAAAAAGAAATGAGCTATCAATCCATGAAAAGACACGAAGGAAACTTAAATGCTAATTACTAAGTGATAGAAGCCAATCTGAAAAGGTTTCATACTGTACAATTCCAACTGTATGATTCTACAAAAGGTAAAACTATGGAGATAGTAAAACACACACACACACACACACACACACACACACACACACACACACACATTGGTTTCCAGGGTTTGGGTGGGAGAGGGCAGGGATGAAGAGAATACAAAGGACTTTTAGGGCAGTGAATATAATGGCAAATACACATCATTGCATATTTGTCCAAACTAATAGAATGTTCAACACTAAGAGTGAACCCTAATGTAAACTCTGGTTTGGGTGATTATAGAGTGCCAGTATAGGTTCATCAATTGTAACAAATGTCCCTGTCTGGTGAGGGATGTTGATAATGTGGAAATCTATGCATATATGTGGGTAGGGAGTATACAAGAAATTTCTGTATTTGTACCTTGCCCTGCAATTTTGCTGTGAACCAACAACTTCTCTAAAAATTAGTCTTTGTTTAAAAAAATGCTATTTAAGTTCTTTCTGAGAAAGCAGTAGGGATGTAAGAGAAAGGGAAGCACAAAATACATGTAGATTTTAGATAACAATGTATAACATATGAACATTAATAACATAATTAGATTTCAGAATTCTTTGTTGCTTTCTTCCTTTAATTTTAATTACTTCACTTTCATTCAGTTGTAGTTACTTTAACACATTCAAAATTAGCTTAGTTAATAAAGCGGGGACTAGTCTTAAATTTACAGTGGGTAAAATATTTGAATATTTTTGCTACTGAATAAATCAGGAGTAACCTCAACTGCAATAATTATTATATTTTGCTTTTAGAGTCCTTATTTAGCATATCTTGAATTGCATAATGTCCCTGAAAAAAAAATTAGTTGAAACCTGATTTATCAAAGTAATAACTGACTTCATTTTTATATTCCTACAGCAGTGAAATAAAGAAGTTCTAGTGCATTTTCAGGAGAAAAAAACAATCTATCTGACTGCACCTCCATCTACTTCTGAAATCAGTGGGATATATTCTTTATAGTGTAGATAGCTTCCACTTTGAAGCAAAACTCATATGCAGACCTCAAGGCGTAGCCAGTATGGCAGAGATGTGAATTAAACAAACAAACCAAAAGGTTGTAAGGGTGATTGGCTGCTTGGAGAAGAGGAAGGATATGAGGAACCCTGGATGGAGAGGTAAGAGAAGAGACAAAGATCCTGGCTGCAGTTGAGGATGAACGTGGATGCCCCATGTTCAATTTTATGTTCCAGATAGTGTGGCTGCAGGAAAGAGGAGAGCTACCTGAGCCACAATTCTTTGCTTGAGCGAAACTTAAGACCTCATTGTGTTAAATCAGTAATTTCAGGGTGTACTTGTTAATGCAACATAACTTGCCTTAATTAATGTTGTAAATGCACTGGGGAATGGCGAGATTAAAGTGATATCTAATGAAGACAGTACAAGTGGAACAGTCAAAATACCTTTGAGATGGAAAAATCATCCATAAACTGAACTCAGTCTGTAGATTTGGCACCTTGACATCCTAGGTGATGTCAATTGTTCCTAACCTAATGTATAGATTAAAAACAATCTCAGTCAAAACCCTAGCAAGCTATTTTGTAGATACCAACAAACTTATTCTAAAATTTATCTGGAAAGGTAAGAGACTCTAGGATACCTTAACAATACTAAAGAAGAACAACAATTTTGGAAGACATATTTTTAGACTTATGTAAAGTTTCACTAATCAAGATAGAGTGGTATGGACTAAAGAATAGACGCACAGATACATGGAAAAGAATAAAGAGCGCAGAGATAGGCCAATATAATGTATTCAAATGATTTTTGGCAAAGGTACAAAGTCACTTTGATGGAGAAAGGATTGTCTTTTGTTTAAAAATGATGCTGGAACAATGGATAGCCAAATGTAAAAATATGAGACACGCACCTTACACTATTGACAATAAATGAACTCAAAATGGATTAAAGGTTTAAATATCGAATATAAAACTATAAAACTTGTAGAAGAAAATATAGGAGAAAATCTATATAAATTTAGGTTGGGTAATAAGTTTTTACATATAACACCCAAAGCATGATCCATGAAAGAAAAAATTGATAAACTGGAATCTATTAAAATTTAAAACTTATGCTTTGTGAAAACAATAACTGTTAGGAGAATAAAAGGACCCCAGATGCACCAGGAGAAAATATTTGCAAAATATAAAGTGATAATCCAAAATCAAAAAGACCATTTAAAACCCAATATCTGAAATTAACCCAATGAGAAAATAGGCAAACAGTATAAACAGACATCTCCCCCCAAAAGATCTACAGATAGCAAATAATCATTTAAAAGATGTTCCACATCATTTGTCATTAGGGGAATCTAATTAAAACAATGAGATAACACAATAATTCTATTAATGGCTAAATTCCCCAAAACTGACACTGCCAATTGCTAGCAGGAATGCAGAGCAACAAAAACTCTCATTCATTGCTGGCAGGAATGTAAACTGGCACAACCACTTCGGAAAACAGTTGGGCAGTTTCTTACAATGCTAAGCAGTCTTATAATAAGACCCAGAAATTGTGTGCCTGTATGTTTATCCACTGATAATAAAATTAATGTCTACACAAAACCAGCACGTGAATATTTACAGCAGCTTTATCCATAATCACAAAAACTGGAAACACCAAAGACACCCTTCAATATATCACTAGATAAAAATACATTAAAATTTAAAAATTAGGGGTGCCTGGGTGGCTCAGTCAGTTAAGCATCCGACTTCGGCTCAGGTCATGATCTCCCAGTGTGTGGGCTGGAGCCCCTCAACGGGCTCTGTGCTGACAGCTCAGAGCTTGGAGCCTGCTTCGGATTCTGTGGCTCCCTCTCTGTCTCTGCCCCTCCCCCACTCATGCTCTGTCTCTCTCGCTCGCTCTCTCAAAAATAAATAAACATTAAAAAAATAAAAATTAAAATAAAATATTTCCATGATAATAAATGAGTTATGAAACCATGAAAAGATATGGAAGAAGCTTCACTTCACATTTCCAAATGAAAATAGCCAGTTTGAAAATGCTACATATTGTATGATCCCATTTATATGCATTTATTATACAGAAATAAAAACCACAGATATGATAAACAATCACGTCACGTCAAGTAGTTGAGTGTAGTGTTGAATACAGGAAGCACAGGGGATATTTTAGGGTGGTGAAACTATTCTGTGATACTCTAATGGTGGTTATATGGCATTATATATTTACCAAAACCCATTCAACTTTACAGCTTAAAAGTGAATCTTAATGTATGCAAATTTAAAAAATAATTTGGAAGATCAAGAAAGCTTTGGTTGGGAGATATATTGTGAAAAAAAATACTCTAATTGTATTACAAACACTTGAAACAACATTGTTGAAAGGGGTGGGAAAAGGTTTTTACCTAACCTAAGTAACTTTGGAAATAAGTAAAGTAGGAGAGAGTAAAAGGGGAAAAAAGCACATAAAACACTGTACTCTAATTGATAAGGTTGCTTCAAACTTAAGCGTGGGTTAAACATTCTGAAATTACTATACATGTAAACAGGAATTGAACAAGTAACCAATGGATGGTCAATGATGGAAAATACCTTTCTCATTGTGGAAGCTTACAGGCAAGCAGGAGGAAACAGATGGCCAGAATGATCCATGTGGGAATACACGCACACACACACACACACACACACACACACACACACACACACACAAATATAGACACGGTGCACGGTGGCTCAGTCGGTTGAGCATCCAAATCTTGATTTCAGCTCAGGTCATGATCCCAGGGTCATGGGATTGAGCCCCAGATCAGGCTCTGTGCTGAGCAATGAGCCTACAAGGTTCTCTCTCTCTCTCTCTCTCTCTCTCTCTCCCTCCCTCCCTCCCCCCCCTCTTCCTCTCTCATTTCCACACTCTCTCTCTAAAATTATACACACACACACACACACACACACACACACACACATAGACAGATATATTTCTTGCTCTGTCAGCTGAGAGGGCAAAGAAGCAATGACTCTCCAGTAGAACCAAGCACATATAGTTCTCAGATTCATTTCTAATACTGTTTTTCTAATTAAAGATAAAAGAGCTCCTTTGATAAATGGATGCTGCTTTTAAGACTGGAGAAGGAAATATACAATATGAACCTGGAGCACTATATGTAGCAGAAAACAAATACTAAAAAAAAAAAAAAAAAGAAAGAAAAAGATGAGTATGTCAAAGGGACATAGGTGCCCACTGAAAAAGCTACTAATGACCAAAACTGGTACATTTTGATAAAAAAAAATAATAGTTGATTGTGATGGTTAATTTTATGAATCAACTTGGCTAAGCCATGGTACCCAAATATTTGGTCAAATATTTGGCATAGATGATGCTGTGGAGGTATTTTTTATTTTCAAGAGATTACCATTTAAATCAATAGACTGAGTAAAGCAGATTACCCTCCATAATATAGGCGGGCATTATCCAATCAGTTGAAGATCTCAAGAGAAAAAGACTGACGTCCTCTGAAGGTCCTTCTGCCTCCAGACTGTCTTTGGAATCAAGCTCCCTAGGTCTCCAGCCTGATGACCAGCCCTGTGGATTTTGAATTTGCCTATCCCCAAACAATCATGTGAACTAATTCCTTTAAGTAAATTGAGAAAGAGACAGAGAGAGAGAGAGAGAGATTGTATTTTTTCTAGAGAATTGACAAATGGATTATAACACAAAATATAAAATAAATACCCATGTGTCCATACTGACACTTGACATAAATATATGACTAAGTAAGTTAATAAATGTATGAGTGAGAATAGATAAGTCTTCTGTGGAAAAAAAATCCAAATAATTTATATATATCCTCTACCTTCAAACAGATGGAATGTAATTCCCTACACTTTGAGTATGGGCAGTGCATAAAGACTTCCTTCCAAAAATTATAGAAAGTAAAGGGAAGAAACCAATAAATCTACCTCAGCCAGGTGACTATGGTTAACATCAAAAGTGATAAATCATTTTGAGAGCATATACCCTTGATATGATATAATGAGGATGGCACTTTGCCCCTGGGATCTTCCTCCCCAAAACACATAACCCCAGTCTCCCCATAAGAAAAACAGCAAATAAATTCCAAATGTGGGCATTCCACAACATACCTTTCCAGTACTCCTCAATGCTATCCAAGTCATTAAAAATAAGTAAAGTGTGAAAAACCATCATGGTCAAGAGGAGCCTGAGAAGACGTGAAGACTAAATGTAATGTGATATCCTGGATATCATCATGAGACATAAAAAGACATTAGGTAGAAACTAAAGAAATGCAAATAATGTATAGATTTTAATTAATACCAATGTATTAGTATTGGTTCATTAATTCTGACAAATGTACCGTACTATGGTACTTAGTATGTACCACATGTAAGGTGTTAATAATAGGAGAAGCTGGGTGTGCTATATATGAGAACTCTCTGTACTATCTTTGCAATTCTGTAAATGCAAAACTTTTCTAAAATAAAGCTTATTTTGAAAAAAACAGTCTTTGACTCCATACTTCCAACTATAGCAATGACCTCATATTCATTTTGTTTGAGTTTATTTTGAACTTATTTTGTTAATGTTATCATTTCTAAGGAAAAAAAACATAACTTTATCAGTGGTTTCATCTATTTACTCACTAAGTTTAAGTAAGTTGAAACTTACTGTGTTGATTTGACACACTTATATATTATGAAGTGATTACCATCATAGCATTAGCTAACACACCCAATGCCTCACATAATTACCATTTCTTTTTTGTAGTGAGAACATTTAACATCTACTCTCATAGCAACTTTCAAGTATGTAATACAGTATTGTTAACAACAATCGCCACGCTATACATTAGATCCTCAGAACTTATTCATCTTATAACTGGAAATGTGTACTCTTTGACCAACATCTCCCCAATTCCCTCCCCAAACCCCAGCCTCTGGGATCCACCATTCTACTCAATCAGCGATTCTATTTAAAGCAGCTGTGGGAGCTATTGGCCAATCCCTTAATCAGAACACCCGCCATTTTTTTCTCTAGATCTTATTAATTACCAACTGGAATGTATGTTGTTTTATATCAATCCAAAATATAACCAAGGCTTAATATTTTCTGAGAGCTTACACTAATTGGCTATTTAGTCTAGGTGTTTCGAAAGCTGTGTGTGTGTGTGTGTGTGTGTGTGTGTGTGCGCGCGCGCGCGCAGGTACGCTTGTATACAGTTAGTGAGCTGGGAAGAAATAAACTGTTTTGTAAGATATTTTTTAAAGAATGGCTAAATATAAGCTAATTTAACACTAATGAACATGAGTCCAACTTTTTTTCTTCTAAATTTTTATTTAAATTCTAGTAGTTAACGTACAGTGCAATATTGGTTTCAGGAGTAGAATTCAGTGATTCATCACTTACATATAACACCCAGTGCTCATCATAACAAGTGCCCTCCTTATTGCCCAACACCTATCTAGCCCCCACCCTCCTCCCTCCATCAACCCTCAATTTGTTTTCCATCTTTAAAAGTAAGAGTCCAATTTTTAAAACTGTTGATGTTAGGTTCTGTTTTTTCCCTAGAAAGCCCCACTAATGTGCATTGTTTTAACCAGGTTTCTTCTAAATTGTCAAAATTAAAAACCCTGTAAGAACAATTAAAAATTATAATTTGTATTAAAATTTAGGTTTTACCCAATGCTGTGAAATGACAGTCAAAGCCTGATTGTCTTCAGTGACTCTTGGGATAGGTTAGGAGACTCAAAATGGATAGGTGAATTGATGCTTTCTATTTTCTGTCTCTGGTCTCCTAAAACTGTTTTCTTCATTGAGGAAAACACCATAGTAGGTAAAACGTGCAAATAAAACTACTCCTGACTGCAACTGTACTCTATTTCTAGTATGGAGAGAAAATTTGGTGTCTTTAACGATGAGAGACCGTGAATATATGTCCAAGAGTCTTCAGAAGACCTATGTCCTATTTCAGCAGATAAGTTATAGCTGCAGGCCAATGGAAAAGACAAATTAGAAGCAAATTATCTACTTAATGCATGAGAGCAAGATCAAGACTTCTAGTCCCTTATAGAAAATACAGTTCAGTGAAATTGAACATATTTAGCTAACTTTTTCTGAAGTTGGAGTATTCATTGGTGCATACAGAATTGGCAATTGTACATGTAAGCAGCTATTTTGTTCAGTGAACATCTGTTTGCAGATCCAAATGAGCTGGTTAATGGAAAGGGAGATAACAGAGAAATGGTAACATCTGTTTCTTGAAGATTTACCTTTGATACTTACTACACAATATGCAAGCTCTCACTGCTACCTAAGCATAATTCCTATGCCCTAAAAGCATTCTTTGTTTAAAAAAGTGCACAAGGATAATCATATGTATTCATGAGCAGCTACTGTATTCTGCTCCCTCAAGAAGGTGTATATGAATAATGCAGAAATAAGAGACATAATCCCTAATCTTGCTAGGCTTACAGTATTTTAAAAAGATAAAACTAAATAGTTAAATTTAAAAAAAATAGCTCAAAACATGGTTGAAGACAAAGGATAGGGACTTTTGAATTAGAAGAGCTGAGTGTAAATGCCCAATATAATGACATTGGCAAACTGAACTTGGGCTCATGAAACTCTCTGAGTACACAGCTTCCTCTCTGATAAAAAGATCATATTATTACTACACAACTTATTGAACTCTGTCTTTTTTTTAAAAGTCTATTTATTTATTTTGAAAGAGATAGAGAGTGCGAGCAGGGGGGGTGGAGGGTTGGCAGAGAGAGAAAGAGAGAGAGAATCCAAAGCAGGCTCCTCACTGTCAGTGCAGACTCTGATCCGGGGATTGAACTCATGAATCCTGAGATCGCGACCTGAACTGAAATCAAGAGTCAGATGCTTAACCAACTGAGCCACCCAAGCACACCTTGAACTCCATCGTAAAACACCTATTGAGCATCAATGGATTGGGCACCAAGCCAGTGAAATTGGCATCACCCACTCCTATGACCTTTACATACACACATGTCCTACTGATATCAACAGAGCTCCAGAGCTCCAATTGTATGTCCTAGGCAAGTAAGCAACGTTGCTATTGTGGTGACAGTTCTCCAGGAAGAGTCACAGGGGGCTGGAGGGTCACACCACCTTTAATCTCCAGCAGGCACACATCATCTGTTGTCTTCACTGATAAATCCAAAAAGCCTGACAACACTAGATAGGCGATAAATTATTTCTTAAAGAATAAATAAAAGTGTTTGGAACCAGAGGTTCGGTTACTCAGTTACCATCTAGTTACCACCTCAGACAGACTTCAACACAATGCATCAGGGGACCCAGAACAACTCTATGGACTTAGAGTGTCATATAACTGTAGTATTTTTAAGATTTGTAGAGTGATTCTATACAAAGTGAAAACAAACAGCGGGGTCTGTTTGGGTGGATAGTAAAAAAAGTGGTAAGAGTAAGAACTAAGGGCAAGGGACCCTGTCAAGATATAGAGGGAGTGGAATGAGGAGAGAGAGAGAGAGAGAGAGAGTATTTAACACTGTTAAATGTTGAGTCCACTGGTACAAACCACAAGCCCTGTTAGAATTTGTTGTAGGAAAGGAAAATTTGAACTTTGCTCTAGGACAAAATATCAGTAGCATCTAGAAAGATGAGGAGAGTGGTCATGGAAGCAATGAGAAAAGCCTGGATGAAGACAGACGAGATTAGTTTACCTATGCTGAACAAAAAGACAAAGCAGCAGAAAAAGATTCAGTTCTCATAGCTTCCTCCCTAGATATGTCATGTTGGTTATTAGTGTTGCTCAGCAGATGCTGTGAGATTCAAGCCGTCCTTAAGCGAGGGGCTCTGAACTGTAATGCTCACACTAGATCCAAAACCAGACTGAGGCTAAAATCAGTATTGCAGGAAGTGAAAGAATAATATTTGTTGTAGAGCCAATGGAAATAATATTGGTCAAGTACAAAAAGGCCAAATTTATTTGGAAAGTGATATGGTTTGGAAGAGAAGCTGAAAGGAAGTAGGAAACCACTGATAACCATCAGCTGGAGAAGCAGAATGATAAATATGTCTTAAGGAGGGTTAACTACAGTGTTTGATAGAATATATTTGAGAAGGAAGAGGCTAAAAGCCTAAAGGGAGGAAGAGTGGCCAATCAAAATAAGGGCAATTTTTCATTATTAGAACCATGAGGGGGACAAAAAGGTAATCCTAAAAAGACACACTTTAAAGGAAGTCTAAATATACCTGATATTTATAAAATAACAGAAATTCATAATGATGTCATGATATTGATCCTGAAAATGTGTATATTTAATAAAGTGTTGAGAAAAGAATATTTTCATGTTTTTAGAGATATGTTCTATGATTTGCTATTCACTGGACTACAACAGATGTTTAATTTTTATGCCATAAATGTCATGTGGCTTCAAAATGTTTGCCTTTTATCAACTATTAAATTCTCTTAGAAAAAACTGTTCTTTAGTACAATCCTCTTAACTTTTCACTGAGCAGTGGGGCAGGGGGGAAGAAAGAATTCTAAGAAATTATAATCATAATTAAAATATGGGATGGTTGGTTTATGTAATTAAATTTCAAACATCTGAAGTTTATTAAAAGTGGATGTTCATTCATTAATTTTGTTGACCAAGAAGAAGAGGCTGTAAAGCAATCCAAAGTGTTGATTTGGGGTCTTAGAGTCTGCAATCCAGGAGACACGGAGTGGACCAAAATTGAAAGTGTGCTCAGAATTGCAAGTGATTACTGGCAATTGCTGGCTTACAAAGGCAAAAACCACAAGGTTATGTAACTTGTTTCAAAAGAATGATTGGAACTTAGGGAGTGAAACTGACTAATACACAAATGGGTATTTAGTTAATACATGTTACATTAACTTATCTCAGTCCAAAGTGGAAGGATGTATTCCAGAATGTGGCCAAGGTGCAATTGACAAGTTGCAATTGACAAAAGTCAAAGTCCATGGTGTTCCAAGAACGGAACAGGAGACATGCATAGGTCCTGCTTCCTCAATATCCTCCCAGCCTTATTTTGAATGACTTTCTTAAGGATGCTTACTTCACTTTGTAATCTTCTTTCATAATTTCAAGATCACAAGTTTCTTTTTGACCAGGGTTATCAGATTCAAGAAATAAAATAAAGGGTGCAAGGTCAAATTTGAACTTCAGGTAAACAACAAATAATTATTTTTGTATTAGAACGTCCAAATGTTTCAAATATTTGCCAACTCCAATCTGACAACCTGTTCTTGACATGTTTTTTTTTCTTTTAAAGAACAAACAAAATTATTGAATATCTTTTTTGTTCTTGCTTATTCAAACCAGAGACTTGAATATAGAAAACATCAGGTCTAGCTTTGATGTCCTGAAGTCATCAAGACAATGGATATTAGTAGATTCATTCAGGTTAAAAAAAAACAAGATATCTCTGGACTTGAATATCAAGACTGTATAAAGATTGCCTGATTAAACCACTCCTATGTCTTTTAATTGTAGGAGTTGACTAATGCACACACTAACTCCATCTTTCCAATTTTACAAACATATGTAATATTTCTGATAAGATTTTGAACTTCTAATAGTTTATATTAAAGGAAATAAATAAAAGAGTCTCCTAAACGTTTAGAAAGATTACAAAACAAATTTATTTATTCCTCTGCCCAGGAAGATTAACTTTCGTTCAGTCCTAAATTGGTATCTTTAAAGATTAAGACCTAAGGTGTTTGAAAATAAATGATGCCATAAATTAACTACATAGTAAATATGACCAGAAGGTTTTTTTGCAAAACAAAACAAAGAACAAAAGAGAGAAGATGGGTGTGTGTGTGTGTGTGTGTGTGTGTGTGTGTGTGTGTGTGAGAGAGAGAGAGAGAGAGAGAGAGAGAGAGAGAGAGAGAGAGAGAAGACAAGCCCTTGAATGCAGGTAAAGTGGGAGCAGGAAAACTGGATTCATATTTTTCCAGGCACTATATTATGTTTAGGTGCTTTAAATTATTATATTCTAGGTGCACCTGGGTAGCTCAGTTGGTTAAGCGTCCAGCTCCGCTCAGATCATGATCTCTCAGTTTGTGAGTTCAAGCCCCACATCAGGCTCTGTGCTGACAGCTCAGAGCCTGGAGCCTGCTTTGGATTCTGTGTCTCCCCATCTCTCCCATACTCATGCTCTGCCTCTCTGTCTCTCAACAAACGTTAAAAAATTTAAATTATTATATTCTGTCTTCATTTTGGGGGGTACATATTACAAATTATTACAAATAGTTTTTTTTTTAATTGGGCAATGTCAGATGTTATTGATTCCATTCTACTCAGAAATGCTAAACACAAAACTGAAAACTGGGGAACTATTTTAAATTTCAAAATACCAAAAAGTTAAAACTGAAAAGTTTATGTTGAAATGTCTTATGAATCTTTGAAAGATTAACTTTTCATTTACTATAGGCTACTGATTCAAGTCAACTCTTGGTGTGAAAAACAGATCCTCTGTCCCAAACATATCTATCTTGACTTTATCAATCTTTTTATTTAATTGTGCTCTGTACATGATCTTTAGTTATGGCATTTCAAAGAAACTGGAGTTTAGTTTGAAATATATACACATTCTCTGTTTTGATGACGGAGAGGTAACCATCTTCAGATTATAGTTGCCCACAAGAGTATTAAGCTCAGAAGAGCTATAAAAATTAAGTTCTAAAAGATACATTTAAGTATTATTTAAAATAACCTTACTAATGCTCACAAGGCTGAAGCCTTGAATCATTTAACCACATCAGCATACATTTCAAATCTGAAAAGTCTCCACAATTTGCCTTTTCTCAAAAATTGGCCCTTAAAAGACTGCATAACATTTCTCACTCCATCTAATAAATTATGAATGATATTTTGATCTAAAGTTGTCAAAAACATAAGAACAGTTTTTTCAAGACCTCAAATGACTTTATGAATTATCATACACAAGTGTCCTATTTAAAGATATTGGTAATGTTAGAAACTTTAGAAAGAAAAACAGATTGTCAATTTCCATTACCTAAAATCAGAAATCACATCTGCCATATCTGGGCATTAAGTGCTTGTTAAAATCTGTCTCTCTCTGTCTCTCTCTCTCTTTTCTAATAAATACTGGAGTCAAGAAAATGATCAGTTTTCAAGTTCTTCTGTAAAACAACTTCCAGAAGAACACAGAAGATATGTATTCTCAGACTCCTTTTCTCTAGGATAAAATTAATGTTTTAGGATATTTTTCTTACTGGATAAAAGACTGCTTCAGAGAGAATTAATGTGGGTTCATGTATTTTACTAACCCATTGCATTTTGCTTTATAGCAAACATGCCCAATGTTTTCTCAGTTTGCTAGACATAAAGCAAACATGAGCTAAATAGATAGGTTAGTTTGCAATGACAGGAATAAAATGAGGTTTTACAGTTATTCAGATTGTTGTTGATGAAAAAGCACATAAACCTTTATTAAACAAGTAAATTCCATTTTTAAACTTTTAAGCAAAACCAGTGATTGTCAGGGAAAAGACCACATATACACATATAATACATAGTGAAAATCTGAAAATACTATAATTTAATACCTTGATACATATATTTCTGGAGCTATATTCTCATTAATTTTAATGGATGTTATTTTTAGAGCAGTTTTAGGTTCTCAGAAAAAATGAACATAAGGTAGAGACTTCCCATATAACCCTTGCCCCACTCATGCATAGGCTCGCCCACTGTGAAAGCTCCCACTAGAGTGATGTATTTTTTGAAATTGTAAATCCACATTGGTACATCATTATCAGTTGAGGTCCATGGTTCACATTAGGGCTTATTCTTGGTGTTGTATATTCTATGGGTTTGGACAAATATATAATGACATGTATCCACCATTATAGTATCACTCAGAGCAGCTTCACTGACCTAAAACTTCTTCATGCTTCATCCATTCAACCTTTCCTCCCCACTGATCTATGGCAATCACTGACCTTCTTATTGTCTCCATAGTTTTGCCTTTTCCAGAATGTCACATAGTTGGAATCATACAGTATGTAACCTTTTTAGATTGCTCTATTTTACTATATACATGTAAGTTTCTGACATGTGTTTTCATGGCTTGATAGCTCCTTTTTCTTTTAGTGTTAAATAATATTCTACTATCTGTATATACCAGTTTATTTACCTATAGGGCATTTTAATTGCTTCCAGGTTTTGGAAGTTATGAATAAAGCTACTATAAACATCTGTGTGACTATAAACATTTTTGTGCAGATGTAAGTTTTCAACTCCTTTGAGTCAATATCAAAAAGTGTAACTGCTGGGTTGTATACGAAGTGGACGTTCAGATTCGTAAGAAACCACCCAATCACCTTCCAAACTGGCAGTACTACCAGCCATTGCATTTCTACCAGCAATAAATGACATTACTTGTTGTTCCACATCCTTACCAGCATGTGGTATTGTCAGTACTCCATATTTTGGCGACTCTGATAGGTATGTAGAGGGAGCTCCTTGTTTTTTTAATTTACATTTCCCTCATGGCATACGATGTGGATTGTCTTTTCATATGGGTGTTTTCCATCTGCGTATCTTCTTTGATGAGATATCGGTTAAGGTATCTTAAGGTATCTTTGGCCCATGTTTTATTCAGGTTGTTTTCATTTTTTTCAAATTATTTTATTTTTTTTCATCATGACAAGTAACTCTTTAATCCCCATCCCCTATTTCCTTAACCCCCCCTCACCCACCTCCCCTCTGGTAACCATCAGTTTGTTCTCTATAGATAAGACTCTGTTTCTTGATTTCTCTTTCTGTCTCTCTCTCTTTTTCCCTTTGCTCATTTTTTTCTTTAAAAATTTTTTTTAATTAATTTTTTAATGTTTATTCATTTTTGAGAGACAAAGAGAGACAGAGCATGAGAAGGGAAGGGGCAGAGAGAGAGAGAGACATGGAATCCGATGCAAGCTTCAGGCTCTGGACTGACAGCACAGAGCCTGACACGGGGCTCGAACTCATGGACCGCGAGATCATGACCTGACCCAAAGTCAGACGCTTAACCAACTGAGTCACCCAGGCGCCCCCCCATTTGTTTTATTTTTTAAATTCCACATGAGTGAGATCACGTGGTATTTGTCTTTCTCTTAATGACTCACTTCACTTAGTATTACACTCTCCAACTCTATCTATATTATTGCAAATAGCAAGATTTCATTTTTTATTATTGAATATTTCATAATTTAATATATATCTATATAGTTATATCTATGTCTATATATCTACATGTAGATATGTAGATATATAGACATAGATATAGATATAGGTATACATATAGATACATAGATATAGATCTCTATATCTATATAGGTATAGAGTATAGGTATCTATATAGGTATAGATACAGAGATCTATATCTATGTATCTATATCTATATATCTATATCTATACCTATATCTATATCTATATCTATATCTATATCTATATCTATATCTATCTCCATTCATATGTCAGCAGCCAATTGGGCTGCTTCCAGAATTTGAATATTCTAAATAACACTACAATAAACATAGGGGTGCATGTATCCCTTCGAAATAGTGTTTTTGTATTTGGGGGTTAATACCCACTGGTGGGATTGCTGGATCATAGGGTAGTTTTATTTTCAGCTTTTTGAAGAAACTCCATAATGTTTTCCACAGTGATTGCACCAGTTTGCATTACCAGCAACAGTGTTCGAGGGTTCCTTTTCTCCACATCCTTGCCAACATTTCTTTTTTTTTATGTTTATTTATTTAGTTTGAGAGAGAGAGACCGAGAGAGAGAAAATCCCAAGCTGGCTCCATGCCATCATGCAGAGCTGACACCCAGCTGATCTCACAAACTGTGAGATCATGAGCTGAGACAAAATCAAGAGCAGGAAGCTTATGACCTTCCATGCACATTTGTTGTTTCTTGAAGTTGCTTATTTTCTTATTGTTGTGTTTTAAGAGTTCTTTGTATATTTTAGATAGTAGTTATTATTTTTTAAGTATTTTTAATGTTTATTTATTTATTTTTGAGTGGGGGAAAGGTGGGGTAGGGAGAGAGGGAGACAGAATTCCAAGCAGGCTCCGTGCTGTCAGTGCAGAGACTGATATGGGGCTTGAAATCACAAACTGTGAGATCATGACCTGAGCTGAAACTAAGAGTTAGAAGCTTAACTGACCGAGCCACCCAAGTGCCCCTAGGTAATAGTTTTTCATCACATGTGTCCTTTACAAATATTTGCTTCCAGTCTGTGCCTTGTCTTCTCATTATCTTGACACTGTCTTTCGCAGGGCAGTGTTGGAAATAAGTTTAGGAATTCCCTGAGCTTGCATGGGTTAACAAGGCTTAGGGCAGAAAGCCACCACAGGGTGAAAGCGCCTCCAGCATCAAACACAGCTTAAGAGTGGAAAGCTGCTCCCATGGGATGAAAGCATCCAAGAAAGGGGAGAGGCAAAAAACTGCCACAGCAGGTAGAAAATGCCCAGAGCTAATTAGCAAGAAAAATGCCTTGTTAACCTTGGGGTAGCATGCTCTATCTGTCTTAGCCCTAGACAAGTTAAGAGAAACAGACATGGTGCCTGGCGCCTGCAGAAAATGGCCATCTGCTCAGAGCCAGGACTTCGATTTGTATTGACTCTAACCCCTAACACTGCATACCTTCAAAACCCCTTTCTTTCACACACATGAGTTAATGATCACTGTTTTATTGTCTCTTTCTGCACGTCCATCACGTTTGTAAGCCTTCTGATCCTAATAAATATAAATCAAGGATCCTTACTTGGGGCTCTTGTCTCGTCCCAGATATTAGCCTCTCTTTTATTCAATTCTGCATCCACTCTCTTGCTGGACAAGTGTGAACTCCAGACTCGAAGTCTGCAACAGAGGAGAGGTTTTTAATTTTAATTAAGTCCATTTTATCAAAGCTTTCTTTCTTTTATTTATTTATTTATTTATTTATTTATTTATTTTTTATTTTTGTGTTTTATCTAAAAAGTTATTGCCAAACCCACGGTCAAGTTAAGATATTCTCCTATGTCATCTTTTAGGAGTTTTATACTTTTGCATTTTATAAGTTAGTTCTGTGATCCATTTTGAGTTATTAGTTTTGAAGTGTGTAAGGTCTGTGTCTAGATTTTTTTTTTTTTTTGCATGTGGATCTATAATATTTCCATTGTCTTTTTCTTATTATTTAACACTTTGGGACATGTATTATAACCAGGTTCCAGACTCCAAGTAAGTACTTTGTAGTTGTTATCTATTTAATCATTGCAATGATTCTATGCATAAATATATGTATATTCCTATTTTTAAAAATCAGGGGGCACCTGGGTGGCTCAGTTGGTTGAGAAACCAACTTCGGCTCAGGTCACGATCTCGCAGTCTGTGAGTTCGAGCCCCACATTGGGCTTGCTGCAGTCAGCCTGTCAGTGCAGAGCCCTCTTTGGATCTTCTGTCTCCCTCTCTCTGCCCCTTCCTCCACTTGTGCTCTCTCAAAAATAAACATTTAATCAAAAAAAAAAAAAAAAGATTCTCTCTCCCTCTGCCTCTGCCCCTCCCCCACTTATACTCTCTCTTTCTGTCTCAAAAAATAAATTAATTTTTTTTTTTAAATGAGGAACCCAAGGGTCCCTGGGTGGCTCAGTCGGTTGAGCATCTGACTCTTGATTTTGGCTCAGGTTTTGATCTCACATTTAGTGAGATTGAGCCCCATGTCAGGGGCTCTGCACTGACAGTGTGGAGCCTGCTTGGGATTCTCTCTCTCCCTCTCTCTATGTCCATACCCTGCTCATGAGCACATGCATGTACTTGCTCTCTCTCTCAAAATGAATAAGTAAACTTGAAAAAATGAGAAAGCCATTTATTTTACTTTTTAAACAAATGCACAGTGCTTATTAGTGCTAGAAATCATACTAAGCACTTTAGAAATATTAAATTTCTCAACCCTCTTATTAGCCCTCTGAGATTGGGACTATGATTATCCTCAATTTTCAGATGAGAAAATTGAGAGACAGACAGGTTAATTATTTCACACAAGGTAATACTTTTAGGTTTTGGTGGAGAAGGACTTCAAACCATGTCATTCTGAAGCCAGACAAATCCTTACAGTGGTTCAGTTACTTGTCTAAGAATGAACAGTTAATAATGAATGAAAAAGATTTAAACCAAAGTCTAATTGTAAATATCACCATTAGACTCAAGTAAGAGAAGCTTCTATCCTGGGTCCTGCACTTTGGAGGGCTTCCTCTCTGGTCCTCCACTGACCAGGCTCCCTTCCATGCACGCTGATCCTACCTCCCCTTTCAGAACCATATTACTAGCAACTAGCACCCAGAATTGCCATTTCCAGCCCAAGCATGTCTATTCCTGCTTTTGTGTCTCCTAAGACCTTAATCTCCTGTTAGAAATGAACTCCAGGTGTGAAAGAATTGGGCACAGCTTGGACATGCAAGCTTAGGACTTCCATATGGGTAGAAGAGACACCTTGCAGTTCAGAACACACAGAGGGATGAGAAGAAAAGGGGATAAGCCATTATCCAGAAGTCTTCATCCCCCTCTCTCCATGCTGCCATGTTTCAATGTAAAACTCCATAGTTTGAGCATTCTAAATTTGAAAATACGGTCTTTCAAGTCGTTATGAGGTATATTTACATAAGAAGATAAGACATGTTTTATAAATCGCTTAATTCTGCAACATTTACCAATTTAGATACATGACCTACATTTGAATTCTTGCCTGTGCTCTACAAAGTTTTGCAGTGTACCTATCTATATAATTCCAATAAACACGCATTTCTAATCCTTATGCTGCTCTGCTTCTCTTTCACAGTTTCACAAAATATTATTTGTGAAGTTTGGTAAATGAAATGCCCTTCCTACAAATTTCTGTGATACTATGTTTTTCTTAAAGGTGTCAAAACTTTCTAGTTATTTCACTATGCTAGCAATCCATCTTATTCAAAAACTTTTAGTAATATTAAAGAAATAGTATATAAGTTGATCTGAAAAATGCTTACAATTTGCCACAAAATGTAACTTTAGAGAAAAATCAATATCATATTAGCACAAGGTTTAGCAAGAATATATGAAGGAGTCAAACATACTGAGATTAGCCCAAAGAATACAGAAGAAAAGACAATTACACAAGGTCAAACTTCCTTATTAGAGATGGAATTCCCAATAAAAAAAAATTAGTCTTTCCACTGTAAGTTAATATACCTACATTTTGAAAAATGGACTCTGAAAGGGCTGGTCACACATGAGTAAACCGATGCTTATAGCCAACCCAGTAGATTAAAGCTGTACACTTTGGAAAGGAAGGAGCAATTATTGGAAAAGTTCAGAAACTTTTACTACTCCATTAAAAAGTTTTCTATCTGGTCATTTTTAATAGCTTTTCTATTGGAAGACTTTTATTTTATGAAGGTGAAATGGAAGTGATGGTCATATCTAGTTCTTTAAAAACATTCCAAATTATATAGGGAGAGGTCAAACAAGAATGCTAAATCAGATTTCAGCTTATTCTCTCCTTACAGTCTGTTTTCTGGGCATGCTTCTATTTCAGGGTCCAATTAAACTGCTTCGTTAGGGCCAGATGCAATGATATTGAACAACACCTGTCTTCCTAAGTCTGGGTCTTTGCAACAAGAGATCATCGTCTATCCCTATTCTATTGGGTAAGTTCAGGTTATTGAGTTTGAAAGGCATCCCTGGACTTGGGCCCACTGATTCCAATTTCACTTTCACTATTCCATTCATTGAAGTTAACAGCATTATCATAGTATCCAATATTCGTGCTCCACTGATAGATTCCAAAGCCACTTTGGACCAAGCTTGAAACAAAGATCATAGACGTACAAAGCAGGTTACATTCATACCTCTCAGTTAAGTTCTTGCCACCCAGCAGCATCCTTAAGTCTAATTCCCTATGATATCTACATTGGGATGCGGTGATATTTCTCAACGTCCCAGCTCACTGTATTTACTGCTAATAGTAATAGCTAACACTTACGTAAAACTTGTTGTGTGCTGGACATTACTTAAGCATTTTTAACTCCTTTAAATTACGATAATCCTATGAGGTGGACAGGATTCTTCATTTTTACAGATGGGCTCTTTGTTCTGTTGTCCTTATCAGGTCTTTCACATTTTATTCAATTATGCATTCATTCAGCAAATACTTAATGAGCCTCTGCTCTGTGTAAGGCACTGTACTGGACACTAAAGGAAAAATAATAACAAATATGTATACACATTCTCTATCCTTGTAACCAAAGGTGTTCACTTCTTGGGGTGCATTAGGTTGAACACAAGCCAAGGAAGTACTGAAAACAACGAACTGTATTACTTGTTATAAGTAAGGAGGCAGGGAGATAGCTCTCAAAGCACTGTCTCCCCTTAGGGTTAGAGCAGAAAACTTCTACTCAGGGTGCTAGGGAGCTTGTATATACATTAAGATGCTTACAAACATTCTATTACTTAGCAACTTAAGTTTAGCCATGCATGCTAAGCATTTCTACATGCCAGTGCATACCTCCTATGTCCAAAACCTGGCATTAAATCCCGCCCATATGAGGAGATCTTAGTATTATAATGACCAGAAGGTAACTTTAGGGCAACTCAGGGGGCTTCTGTACAGGCCTTATGCCCCAATCCTGCCCAAACTGGCTCACCCAAGGGGGTATCTGGTGGAACACCTGGCCCCACCTCTCCTTGTTGGGAACTGCTTCTTCTGCAAAACCAACACATTCTTCTCTTGCTTCTGGCCCTTCCCTCTCCTCCCTTTTGCTGATACCTTTTAATCCTCTGATCTGAGTAACTCCGTTCCAACATAGTTAACACCTGCACAGAGTAAAATCTAGTGGGGGAGGCAGACAAATAAACCACCAGCCACAGGATAAGTTCCAATAGATAGGTGCAGAGGGTTCTTTAGGGTCAAATCCGACCATCTGAATCATACCAGGAGAGTTTTACATAAGAAACACCTAACGTGAATTTAGAAGGACCAAATACTAGTTAATTGGATAAAAATGTTTATAAGGGACAGAATTTGTGTGGGGGTGTGGGTGCAGTACTTGGCATTCAAGGAAACAGAGGAAACAATATGTGCAGCAAAGACTTTGGTTATTTGTAAGAAAAAGTTTTATCTATGGCAAAATTTGTTTTGATGAGATGGACTTTTAATCAAAAATCAGGTGGGAGGTTTGGGTGTTGGGGAGTGGGGTGTGCAGAGGTGGGGAGTGGTAGTTACTTAGCTAGCAGGAGAATCCATCTTACTGCCCAACAGCCATATCTCCAAGAGGTTACTTTTGTCCATACTTATCTAGTTGATCACAAATTTCTTTGTGAAATAAAAATACATTTGGGGGTTTATAATAAACATAATAAAAGTTATGATTATTCATTTTGTGAGTACATACCTGGAAATATAACCCTTGAAGAGAAAGAACATGAGAAGGAGAGACAGCGGGGCAGGGTGCGGGGTGTGTGTGTGTGTGTGTGTGTGTAGAAATAGATTCCCGAGAAACATAGGAAGGTTTGCAATCATTTATGAATTAAGGGATACATAAAGGTCTTCTAACCACTCATCTTGGAGATTCTTGTTGAGAGTAAACTCTCTTCTCAATCCACTAGCTTGTTAGCATCTAATTCACTCAAGTTTGAAGAAATGTATTGTTTTCCTAACTGTCTAGTTTTGTTACCAATAGCAGATACAAATATGGCCCCACTGTCTGACAAAACCTGTTACTTTGTATAATTTACATTCATTTTTACTTAATCCATCTATGAACAGTATTATTTCACATGGAGTTAAGTATAAGTATACTATATCGTACAGCATTCAGGATCATAAGCTTGGTAATCAGAGAGACCTGGTCCCATTCATTCAGACAGTTCAGGCTAATCTCAACACAGCCATCATCTCCATGAACATCCCCAACAAAGCTCTTGGTAATCCCCTGTCTTGCGGTTTTGTTTTCCCAGGAGTAGAAGTCACATCAGGCTGGCTTCCTCAAGTGTGAGTCAGGCATCAATTCTCTGTGACTCTCACTACAGTAAACATATTTTAAAGTTCTCCAAAAGAAACTTTTGATCAAACATGGAGTCAGAAAACAGCCCACCCCTACCCACAACCATATGGACACTTGTAATACACCCACAGCTCTCCAGAGAAAGCTCTTCACCAATAACCTCTCCTCTCTTGATCTTTTTCAATCTTAGAAGTGCATGAAGGTTTTCACAGGTTATAAAACAGCTTGTCTCCATTCCCTTTGTAAAATATCTATGGGTGAAGGGGATGTGTTTGATCTGACACTCACTTTTGTGTCCTTAAAATATCTAAAACTGAGCCAAGAAGAATGCATTCTTAGCATGTTATTACATAAGAATTTGACATTAAATCCAAACTATGAATTTAAACATTTATTTTAGAAATTTCTGACATTGTTAAATTATTCAAACAATACTAAAGTTAAAATAAAAAATTTTCAAGATACCTTTTAAATATCAGCACTGGGCTCTAGACCCCTCCCCCCCTATATTTTTATACCCAGTAGCATAAAAAAATCCAAGTAATTGTTTGAAATCAATTGAATAAAAAACTTAAAGCAAAAGCATGTTTATAGGAGAATCATAGGTCAGGAAGAGACCCAGGAAATCATGTTTTCTTAGTATAGTTTTGCTCAGATTGTCTTATAATAGTTTCTAGTGAAGGCTGGTCCATGTTATTTAAAGTCATCATAAGTCACCTAACAGTGACACTGAAATAGTTGAGCAGTAACACTCATATATAGCCATTAAGGTACTTAATCATTCTACGGTTCCTCAACAGGAGGTATAATCTGATTTGAAAAACAGAGGTTCTTTCTTTGATGGATTCATAATCCCCTATCTGACATTCTCGAGGACACATTGTTCTGGAGTCCGGAACTTTATGATTTTGGAAAAGCAGTAAAGTGCATAATCTGGGTATTACTTTCTACCCCAGACGGGTCTAAGGCAGGATCGTCCACCAAGTACATTAATATTACTGCAGTGAGATGTGTGACCATTCATACAAGTGGGAAAAGTAAAGACCATTAATAGATTCAGACCAAATCATTTCATGTTTTGCCATGAAATCTTACAATTTTCTGATACTTTTCAAAATTGTAGAGATGGGGCTGTGAAGGCATACCACCTTGCAACAGAATACTTAATCAGCTGACCACAAAACACAGAACACTTAGTTAAACAGACATAGGAAATTTTGGGGTCCTATAAAAAGAAAATGAAGTCGCTCTCCCATAATAAGTAATGATTTGCTCATTGAAAGTAACTTAAACCTCTTGTCAATAAAACTGTAAAAGATAATTTCTCTTCTTAAAGAGAATCCTAAGCAAATTGCACAGAATGCCCTAGGACTAACATAGCAAGGGACACACACAAGACAATAAGCAAAATCTAGAAAACTGACGGAAAAATAATTTTCTTAACCACTTTAGTGAATGAATGGATTCCATCAATTTTTCAGGGCAGAAGAATGAATCAGAATTAAAATTATTACCCTATTCTATATGTTATAGTTCTGAATGTATGAGTATTTATAAGTTAACTCTCTAGGAACCAGCGTAGTGTCTTCAGTCTAGAGTGGGAGTTAAGCCAATCATTAGGAAAGCCTGAACTGAAGAATCTTCACATTTATGTGGATCATGCAGAATCCCTCTCAATTCTGCAGCTAAACGTTTAATGCCAGAATAGGCAGATCTGGGGGGTATAATTCTGAAATGGGTGCTGCCTACCGTCCTGCCAGATTTCCTGTGTGCATGTGTCTCTTATTTCATGAGCATGAAGGTGTAAAACAACATGTAGAATTAGATAATTCATTAGCAATAAAGTGATTTTTATCCTTTCCAATTCCAAGAGATTGATGTTCAAAATAAAAACACAGTTATGGCAGACCTAAACAATGGATATAAAAAAATAAGGAATATAAAACTGGGGGTGGAAAGATGTGGAGAAAAACAGTATTAATTTCTTTTTTTCCAGGATAAAGTAATTATGTGCAAAATTTTAACCATAAGCTTCCAAAAATGATGAATATAATCATGTGCTTTCAGGGAAGTGAGGCCAGATGCATCGATAGAGTTTAGAAATTCCCCTTATTTTATAATGAATATTGTGATTTGTTTATATAATACTATTTTGGCATAAGAGTTTTAACTCTATCCTTTGAAATATCTGTGAGTACTACATAGAGGTGTAATAAATTTGGGGAGGTCCATGTAGATTTTAATGATTTCTATTCTGTCTTTATTTTGCCAAAAAATTTCAGAGGTAAGTTTCTTTGTTTTACAATTTTTTTTTAAGTTTAGTTATTTGTTTTTGAGAGAGACAGAGAGTGTGAGTTGGGAGGGGCAGAGAGAGAGGGAGAGAGAGAATCCCAAGCAAGTTTCACACTGCTAGCACAGGGCCCAACACAGAGATCGAACGCACGAAACTATGAGATCATGACCTGAGCTGATACCAAGAGTCAGACACTTACCCAACTCAGCCACCCAGGGGCCCCAAGTTTCTTTTTTTAAAATAAATCTTGAGATGCAGAATTTGAGATCACTAGTCTAAGGAGAAAGTGAGGCCAATTAGTTAAAATTTTACTGAAATGGAGAACATTCATAAGGCAAGACCATTTCCATGCTCCTTTGAAAAAAGTGTTTCATTGAGTGGTTGCCAAAATTTTGTACGATATGAAAAATGAGAAGCACTGAAACACGTACTTTCTGTGATTCTTTTATATCAAGGTAATTTTAACAAAAGTACTTTTCTCAATATGATGAATTAATGAAGGAAAGATCACTTCAAATTGACTTATATCATTGAATAGCCTTCATATTTCCATGTTCCCACTGCCTGAGTTTCTCAAACTGGTGTCCAAACACCCCACAAGACACAGGATACACGAAGCAAAAACAAAACCATGAAATATACCTGAAGAATACATTTTTCTGGAAAATTTCAGGACAGTTGATTTTATATTAAAACAAGATATATTTTAAAGGAAAATGAAAAATCTACATAATCTTCTAAAATAGAATTCTAGACTTCAAAGGACAACTGCGGTGTGGATGGGGCAACTCAAATCACATCCCAGAGAATGGTAGCCTAGAGCAATGACACAGGAGGACTTGAGATCTTTCCACAATGGCATAATGTCTCTTTCTGCCACTGCCAAACAGAGAAAATAAAAACAATGTTCCTATTTAGGAAAGATTATATATTAAAGATGAAAGAAAAACTGCTGTTTTCAGTGTCTTTAACATGCAGTTGAAGTAAAAACGAGAAGTATCTTCTAAACTTGTTCCAACTAAGAGTGTTTCTCTAAGCCCCCCATTTATAGACATTATGGAGAAGTCCCTGCTCCCAGGAGCCCTGAGATTACACATTTACTCTTCTCTACAAAATAAAATTTTTTTTTTGGACAGAACATTTAAGATACATGACCTTAGATTACATGATCTTCAAGGATAAGGAATCTGATTTCTCTGTATGTTCCCAGAGCCCACATGGTGTCTGAGCTCAACAAATGTTTAATTACAGTGAATTTTCTTCACTTCTCTCTATTTAAATATCGCAAAACCCAAAAATACATAAATCCATTTGCAAACTTTTCACAAAAGCTCACACAGAGATCTGGTATTCAAATGATTTTTTTTCTTACTGGCTTTTTCTAAATGTTTTATTTATTTTTGAGGGAGAGTAAGAGAGCAAGCAAGGGGCAGAGAGAGAGTGGGAAGGGTTGGGGGCAGAAGATCTGAAGTGGGCTCTATGCTGACAACAGAGAGCCTGATGTGGGGCTCGAACTCATGAATGGTGAGATCATGACCTGAGCCAAAGTCCAATGCTCAACTGACTGAGCCACCCAGGCACCCCTCTTACTGGCTTATTGGCTTTTTCAAATCTGAATGTTCTTCAAAACTTTGCCCCTTTGCGAAGCAGCTACAGTGGCCTGAAGTAGTTGAGGGTTTCTTGATGGCCCCAGAATTTCCTTGTCAGAGAGGCTCTGGGGTGGCAATCAGGTGACACAGGAAATGCAAAACTTAGAAGAGCAAGCCCTTCATTCTATTCTGTTTCTTTGGACGATTCCACTATAAATGTAAATTTTTAGTACTTTGTATGTAGCAATACTGAAGACTTTTTCTAATAATTAACTAGAAAAGCTGGGAATTTAGAAGAAAATCACTATGAAGAAGGAAGCTTTAGAATAAAAACTTATTTTTTCTAAAATATTCAAACTATTAAAATCAAAATAACACACTAATTATAATTAGTAACATTAACACTTCAGATAAAAACTAAGTAAGGTAAAATATTTTTCTTTTAATTTAAAGTAAACCTTACTAAATAGTTTTTAAAAATAAAACTATTCACAATTATAGCATTCATTTTCTTGTTGCCAAGGTAACGAATACATATATGTGATTGCATGTGCATTGTTTCTATATATATACCTATATGCAAATTTAAGAGTGATGTGAACTCCTTAGTACTGTAAAATGATCCTTAGTGTCCATGTACAATGGTTTTCAATACTGTGCTAGGGTGTAAGTAATCATAAATTGGAATACAAACAGAAGCAAAAGAAAAATGGACATTCAGCACTACCATGAAACTGTACTTATGCATGCAAGAACTGTCTACATTCATTCTATCTTAGAAAAGTAATATGACATATTAATTAATTTGTCTCTTCTCTTAAACAAGCATTTCTGCACCTCAAATCATCCTTGCCCTCTAAAACAATGTGTTCTTAATGGAAGCAGTGGCATGAGGTATGTATCTACACAGTAGGAATGCTATTATCTTATTCCGAGGACATAAGGCAACTGATTTTTTAAAAATTCCATAGGATCTGGATAAGGTTATTCACAAGTGTCTGGCATATGAACACTAAGGGTTCTTGCAATACTCTAAGGGTGTCTGTAAATTTTCTTTCACTGGATATTGGAGTCCTGCTGAACAGAATGATATTCTTTTGTAACCAGGTCTTCCTTCACATTGAAGACTTTCTAGAATTCCTAAAACCTACCAACTCAATGACAGAGGCATCTCCAATCATTTGTGCAACCATATAGACTCCCACAGATTTCCTAAAGACTCCCACACTTGGTTTTACAGTCTGCATTGAAAAACGCTATCTCCTACAGTGAGTCAAGTTAGAACTAAGAACTATCAAAATTTAGACACTACCATCGAGTGACTTAACTGAAACTGAAGCCAGTAGACAAAGTATTTAAGTTATAACTCGATGAATGTCAGAAATAGTTAATGCTTTTGCACAGTAAAGGAGATACCAGCGATTAGTGCTGGACATGATTCCCTCTGACCAAGCAGAACTTCATTTTCAGGGGGATTACAAAGCACCAACGGTTCATTAATCATTATTAGTATTGTTGCTTTTACTCGTTAATAGATGTTGACTACCGTGAAGTCATGTAGATCCAGGAAGGCAAGCACATGGAATCTATATACCACAACTCTCCCATGGGACATGTGACAAACTATTTAGTCCACATGTTAAGTCTTCAACGCCTTTACAAGAAACGCTACCTCAGGTCTAGGCATTCTGGAATCACTACAATGTGAATGAAGAGCAACAGCACCACGGGCTTTATTCCCTGGCAGAAAGAGACTGACTGCAATGTACCTGACAGGTATGAATTTAATTACCCAGTCTACTCTAAGGACCTATTTCGGAAAGGTTATTTACATCAAAATTACTGAGGTAACATGTGCTCCTGCTCCAAGTAAGGTGGAGTAAGCACGCCCCATCGTATCACTCACACTGACTGTAATTATAAAGTGTGTACAGAATGCATGGAGCAGCTCTTTGAGGACTCCGAAAAGGAAATGGTAGCAGGAGGACCGAGAAAGATCAGCATTTAAAGGGCGATTGAACCATGAGGCGGTTTACCATTTTTTTCCCTCTTTGGTACATCCTCAACCTAGACTCAACAGAGCCTTAAACATGGACATGGGCAACGATATGGGTAGTGAGAGCTCCATAAGGAACCCTCTGTGAGCTGGAACAGGGTTTCTTCATGCTGGTGGGAAAGGGGGTGTACAGGTGGAGGTGGGGGTGGGGGTGGGGGTGAGGATCCCATATTTGCTTATTTTCTCATCTTCTAGGGTCTCCCAACTCCCAAGCAATCCTGAAGTAATCTTGGTGACAACAGGGCCCACAAGACTAAATCTTTTAGGAAAGGGGAATTTTCTCTCTGACTGGAGGTCCTAAGGGGATGGGACAAGCCCCTATTCCTATCTTCCTGCTGTTTGGTCCTAAACGAGGGCATAGCCATGGAAAGTGTATAGCGTGAGTAAGGTAAATAAAGCCCAGATTTCTAGCCAGAGGACAGAGAAAGGAAGCCCAGAGAAACAGAAAGGACTGGAGAGATCACTCAGAAGGAGGAGTTCAGGAAAGCACCTCATAGAGCTGTGAGATGTGCATGCATGGATTGGATACTAAATAGCAAGCCAAAGATGTTAAGAGTTGAATTACAGGATGGATCAGTACCAAGATCCCAACTGGATGGTGCATACATGAGACAGATCACAATAATATTGTTGCAGGATTTTTTTTTACCTCAGTACCTGGGGTTGGTTGTCTCACCAATTTGAAGAATGAAGAGGGGGACACAAAATAAAATGAGCAGCAGGCAAAAGTTTATTAGAGTATAAGATCAGAAAGTAAGAGTAGTATGAAAGCTCTCTTTACAGAGAGGGGGTATTCGAAAGTGAATACCCCTGACAATAGGCAAAGGACTTTGTTTTATAGGGTTTTGGTCGCCTGCCCCTTTCCCCCTTGTTCCTTCTCAGGTTCTATTCTTACTGGCTTGATAGCTCTAGGTGCTGGGTTGTCCTGATTGGCTCGATTCCATTGTGTGAGGAATCACACTATGGTCATACTGTCCTTCGTATAACATAAGTTTTATGCTTTCTCTATTTTAGTTAGGTATTGTGATGGTCAACTTCCTGAGGGAAACCTGAGGGGGAGTGGGTGATGACTGTTACATTCCTAAGAGGAACCTTATGCCGGAGGGAGTTTGCTCAAATGCTCCCGACATTGTTTTAAAATATGTGTTTTTCAGGGCTCCTGGGGAGGATCAGTTGGTTGAGCTTCCAAGTTTGGCTCAGGTCATAATCTTACAGTTCATGGGTTGGAGCCCCTCGACGGCCTCTGCCCTGACAGCTCAGAGCCTGGAGCCTGCTTCAGATTCTGTATCTACCTCTCTCTCTTTCTCTCTCTCTCTCTCTCTCTCTCTGCCCGCACCCAGCTTGTGCTCTCTCTCTCTCTCTCTCTCTCTCTCTCAAAAATAAATAAACATTTAAAAAAATATATGTGTTTTTCCCCATCCAGGGACCTCAGGTCCTAACCTTTCCCCCTCTGCCTATTTTATCCTACCTTTCCCTATCATAATATTACTAAAGCTTTGAAAATATAAACGACATTGACTCACAGAAAGCTGATTAGAACTTGTAGCCTTAATCCAACTGGGTCAATTACCTGCTAAAACAAAAATATCCACATTGCTCATAGATATAAACATAAACCTGAGTTCCATATACATATATTTAAAATGTCCAAGATACAGCTCAAAATCACTTGCCATACCAAGAGCAATGAAAATGACATTTCACATGGAAAAGACAATAGACACCAATGTCTTGATGATAGCAATATTGAAATTACTACAGAGACTTTAAAGTCGTTTTTATTAAAAAATTCTCTAAGAAGTAAAGGTAAACGTTTTGAAATAGAAAAGAAAGAGAAAATAGAAAATACCAGCAATAAAAATTGGATGTAAAAAGCCAAACGAAGGGCACCCAGGTGGTTCAGTTGGTTGGTTGACTGACTTCAGCTCAGGTCATGATCCCACGGTCCCTGAGTTCCAGCCCCACATCTGGCTTACTGCTTCAGATCCTCTGTCCCCCTCCCCCTTCTCTCTCTGCCCCACCCCCACTCCGGCCTGCTCTCTGTATCTCTTTTTCAAAAATAAATATTTTTTAATAGCACCAAATAAAAATTTTAGAATACTAAATACAGTAACTGAAATTAAAAAAAAAAAAACTCATTCAGTAGTCTCAGTAGCAGAATGGAGATTACAGAGGAAACAGTGAGCTTGAAGATAGATAAATGGAAATTGTGCAATCTGAACAAGGCGAAAAAAAAAACAGTGAAAAAAAATTTAAAAAGACTCAGGAACCTGTGAGAAAGTAACAGAAGATTTAACATCCATGTTATTGGAGTCCCAGGAGACTACAGAGTGTAGAAAAACAGACTTTAGATTTTAAGGAATAATTTGTGAAAACTGCCCAAATTTGGCCATAAACAAGAAAAAAAAAAGCTCAGTAAATCCAAACAGGGAAGGCAAAAACAAAACTCCATATCCAGACACACAGCAATCAAACTGCTAAAAACCAAAGACAGAGAAAAAAAGTGTTTTAAAGTCACCAGATGAATGACATACTATGTAAAGAGCAGTGGTGATTTTTTCCCCACAGGGTACATTTGGCAAAGTCTAGAGCCAGGTTTAGTCACGACAGAGGGAGAGGTGCTACTGACATCTAGTGGGTAAAGGCAAGGTATGCTACTAAACTCCTTGCAATACACAGGACTGTCTCCCAAAACAAAGAAGAGTTGGGCCCCAAATATCAATAATACTAAAGTTGAGAAACGCTGCTTACAGGGGAAAACCTGTTCAAATGACTCAGAATTTCTTATCAGAGTCCATGGAGGCCAGAAGGGAGTAAAACAATTTTAAATGCAAAAAACTGTCAACCTAGAATCTATATACAGTGAAACATCCACCATAAGTGAAAATGAAATAAAGATATTCCCAAATGAAAAAATAATAAGACTTGTTCCCAGCAGACCTGCTCTTAAAAAGCTGTGTTGAAATATATATCAAATATACTAATGACAAATTTAAATGTGATATTCAAGATATTCAAATTGGAAGACAGAAGGAAAGAAAGGAAAGAAGGAAGGAAGGAAGGAAGGAAGGAAGGAAGGAAGGAAGGAAGGAAGAAGGAAGGAAGAAGGAAGGAAGGAAGGAAGGAAGGAAGGAAGGAAAAGAGATATGGAAGAAGGAAGGAAGGAAAGAAGGAAGGAAGGAAGGAGGAAGGAAGGAAGGAAGGAAGGAAGGAAGGAAGGAAAAGAGATATGGAAGAAGGAAGGAAGGAAAGAAGGAAGGAAGGAAGGAGGAAGGAAGGAAGGAAGGAAGGAAGGAAGGAAGGAAGGAAGGAAAAGAGATATGGAGGAAAGAAGGAAGGAAAGAAGGAAGGAAGGAAGGAGGGGGATATAGACAAATGAAATAGGGAAAAAACAGGAAATCTAATGCTGAATAAAAGAAGTCAGTCTCAAAGGTTACATATCATATAATTACATTTTTATTATATTCTTGAGCTAACAAAACTCTGCCAGAGAGCACCTCGGTCATGGTCTAGAGTTAAAGTTGGCAGGCAAGTGCATAGCACAAGGACATTTGGAAAGGAGATGGCATTTTCCTGTATCCTGATAGTAGTTGTAGTTATACAAATCTATATATGTAGTGAAATTTTGAGAACTATACACCCCAAAAGATCACTTTTACTGTATATAAATTTCTAAAAATATAAAATTTAAAACTCTTGAAAAAGAAGATAATATAATCTATAGTAATGTATTGAAAGCACATCTTTTTAGTCAGGAGAAATTTTTGTTCCAAATTTGTGAATCAGTCCACAGAGATATTGCCTAACTACTGCAAATGCCTCCAGGGCTTAAATCTTTTTTTTTAAACTGTTACAATTAACAATAAAATAACATTAATATTAACAACATGAATATGGAAACAAATGAAAATGAAAACAGGACAGTCCAAACCTTCTGGGATATAGCAAAGGCAGTCCTAAGAAGAAAATACATAGCAATCCAGGCCAATCTTAAGAAACAAGAAAAAGCCCAAATACAAAATCTAACAGCACACCTACAGGAACTAGAAGCAGAACAGCACAGACACCCCACTGCCAGCAAAAGAAGAGAAATAATAAAGATTAGAGCAGAAATAAACAATATAGAATAAAAAAAAACATTAGAACAGATAAATGAAACTAAGAGATGGTTTTTGAAAAACTAAACACAATTGATAAACCCCTGGCCAGACTTGTCAAAAAGAAAAGAGAGAGGACCCAAATAGATAAAATCACAAATGAAATTGGACTTATCACAACCAATCCCTCAGAAATACAAACAACTATCAGAGAATATTATGAAAAATTATATGCCAACAAACTGGACAACCTGGAAGAAATGGACAAATTCCTAGACACCCACACATTACCAAAACTCAAACAGGAAAAAATAGAAAATTTTAACAGACCCATAACTAGTGAAGAAATTGAATCAGTTATCAAAAATCTCCCAACAAATGAGAGTCCTGGGCCAGATGACTTCCCAGGGGAATTCTACTAGACATTTAAAGCAGGGTTAATACCTATCCTTCTCAAGCTGTTCCAAAAAATAGAAATGGAAGGAAAGCTTCCAGACTCATTCTATGAAGCCAGCATTACCTTGCTTCCCAAACCAGACAGAAACCTCATTAAAAAGGAGAATTACAGGCCAATATCCCTGATGAACATGGGTGCAAAAATTCTCAACAAGATACTAGCAAATAGAATTCAACAGCATATAAAAATAATTATTCACCATGATCAAGTGGGATTCATCCCTGAGCTGAAGGGCTGCTTCAATATTTGCAAATCAATCAATGTGATATATCACATTAATAAAAGAAAGGATAAGAACCATATGATCCTGTCAATAGATACAGAAGAAGCATTTGACAAAATACAGCATCCTTTCTTTTTTTTTTTTTTAAATTTTTTTTTTAACGTTTATTTATTTTTGAGACAGACAGAGCATGAACGGGGGAGGGTCAGAGAGAGGGAGACACAGAATCTGAAACAGGCTCCAGGCTCTGAGCTGTGAGCACAGAGCCCGACGCGGGGCTCGAACTCACGGGCCGCGAGATCATGACCTGAGCCGAAGTCGGCCGCTTAACCGACTGAGCCACCCAGGCGCCCCAGCATCCTTTCTTAATAAAAGCCCTCAAGAAAGCTGGGAGAGAAGGAACATTACTAAACATCATAAAAGCCATACATGAAAAGCCCACAGCTAATATCATCCTCAATGCGGAAAAGCTGAGAGCTTTCCCCCTGAGCTCAGGAACACAACAGGGATGTCCACTCTCACCACTGTTGTTTAACATAGTGTTGGAAGTCCTTGCATCAGCAATCAGACAACAAAATGAAATAAAAGGCATCAAAATTGGCAAAGAAGAAGTCAAATTTTCACTTTTCGCAGACAACATGATCATCTACATGGAAAACCCGAAAGACTCCACCAAAAGGCTGCTAGAACTGATACATGAATTAAGCAAAGTTGCAGTGTACAAAATCAATGTACATAAATCCGTTGCATTTCTATACACCAATAATGAAGCAACAGAAAGAGAAATCAATAAATTGATCCCATTTATAATTGCACCAAGAACCATAAAATACATAAGAATAAACCTAACCAAAGATATAAAAGATCTGTATGTTGAAAACTATAGAAAACTTATGAAGTAAATTGAAGAAGACACAAAGAAATGGAAAAACCTTCCATGCTCATGGGTTGGAAGAATAAATATTGTTAAAATGTTAATACTACCCAAAGCAATCTACACATTCAATGCAATCCCAATCAAAACTGCACCGGCATCCTCAAAGCTAGAACAAGCAATCCTAAATTTGTATGGAACCACAAAAGACCCTGAATAGCCAAAGTAATATTGAAAAAGAGGGGTGCCTGAGTGGCTCAGTTGATTAAGTGTCCGACTTCGGCTCAGGTCATGATCTCATGGTTCATAAGTTCAAGCTCTGAATCAGGCTCTGATTAGTTAGAGGTTAGTATCCAAAATCTATAAAGAACTTACCAAACTCAACACCTGATAAACAACTAACCCAGTGAAGAAATGGGCAGAAAACAAGAATAGACACTTTTCCAAAGAAGACACCCAGATTGCCAACAGACACATGAGAGGATGCTCAATGTCACTCCTTATCAGGGAAATACAAATCAAAGCCACACTGAGATACCACCTCATGCCAGTCAGAGTGGCTAAAATGAACAAATCAGGACACTATAGATGCTGGAGAGGATGTGGAGAAACGGGAACCCTCTTGCACTGTTGGTGGGAATGCAAATTGGTACAGCCGCTCTAGACAACAGTGTGGAGGTTCCTCAAAAAAATTAAAAATAGAACTACCCTATGGCCCAGCAATAGCACTACTAGGAATATATCTAAGGGATACAGGAGTGCTGATGCATAGGAGCAAGTGTACCCAATGTTTATAGCAGTGCTTTCAACAATAGCCAAATTATGGAAAGAGCCTAAATGCCTATCAATTGATAAATGGATAAAGAGGTTTTCATATGTTTTCACTCATATGTGGAACTTGAGAAACTTAACAGAAGACCATGGGGGAAGAGAAGGAAAAAAAATAGTTACAAACAGAGAGGGAGGGAGGCAAACGAGAAGAGACTCTTGAATACAGAGAACAAACTGAGGGTTGATGGGGAGGGGGGAGAGGGAAAAATGGGTAATGGGCATTGATCAGGGCACTTGTTGGGATGAGCACTGGGCGTTATATGTAAAGCGATGAACCACTGGAATCTACCCTCAAAACAAAGAGTACACTATACACACTGTAAGTTAGCCAATTTGACAATAAGTTATATTTTAAAAAAGAATAAAAATTGTTGTAGCATTGACGTGGATGACCAGCACTTTGTGAGTTTCTTATTTGCTGACATGTGAGCCAAACTAGCACATTAGACATGAAAACTAAGACTATTTCTGTATATTCACTGGACTCTCCAAACTTAAAAGTTTTTCAAAAGCACTATTCCTAGTTTAGAAAAAAATATGGCAAAACACAGAAAGAACCATGTAGGCATTCAAACTCTTTGATGCTATAATTCTACTCATAAGATTTCTTCATAAGGTGCCATATATAGACTAAATGTGTTCCCTCCCCAAATTCATATATTGAAATTGAATCCCCAAGTGATGGTATTTGGAGGTGGGGCCTTTCAGGGGGTTATTAGGTCATGAGGGTGGAGCCCTCAAGAATGGGATCATTGCCCTGTAACAAAAGCCCCAGAGAGCTCTCTCAATCCCTTCTGCCATGTGAGGACACAGCAACAAGGCAGCTGCCTATGAACCAAGAAGCAGGTTCTCAGAAGACACTGAATCTGCCAATGCCTTGATCTTGGACTTCCCAGCCTCCATAACTGCGAGAAAGAAATTTCTGTTGTTTATAACCCTCCCAGTCTATGGTATTTTTTGAAAGCACTGTATTAATTAATTGATTAACTGACAGAAGGAAGGGGAGAAGGAGGGAGGAAAGAAAACAAAAGGACACATAAATATCCCATAAAAAAGTAAAAGTTGATATGCTAAGTCAACAGAGTGTAATATAACATAATCTTTCATAATTATCAAGTCTCTTAAGACACAGGAGAAAGTTTATTAAAATTTCAAAATCAGAAATGCTGTCAACATAATGACTACAACTATTTAAAATATGCACATGTATGTTGAATACAAATCAAATTTCTTCTGTGAAAGTGAGACTGTCATCAGGAGAGCAAAATTATGGAAGCTTTTTTCTTCTTTTTGAAAATATTATTCGATTTTCTATACTTCTAACTTCAATGATAAAGGAAAGCACTTAAGTTTAGAGTATATATGGCTAACTAATTTATAAACTTGCATACACAAAGATATTTTCTTTGATGATTAAAATAGTTTACTTTAAAATAAATCTTTGGGGTGCCTGGGTGGATCAGCTGGGTAAGCACCGACTTCGGTTCAGGTCATGGTCTCTCAGTTCTGGGTTTGAGCCCCATGTCAGGCTCTGTACTGACAGTTCAGAGCCTGGAGCCTTCCTAGGATTCTGTGTCTCCCTCTCTCTCTGGCCCTCCCTGCTCATGTTCGGTCTCTCTCTCAAAAATAAATAAACGTAAGTTTTTTAAAATAAATCCTTAAAAACAAGTGCCTTAGTAGTATACAAATAGGCAGAAGAGTCGTTTTTAGTAAAAAGAAAATAAATTTAAATAGTATAAGTTATATATAATTGACTTAGTTTAAAAAACATTTGCCCATGATAGGTTACAGTCAATAGCATGTTTGACAGCAAGATAAAGTAGGCAGTAAAAGGCTAGCTAGCCTTAATAAATGAATAACATTCAAGTTTAGCAACTTTTACTCAAGATCTATCTCAATAGACTATAAATGTATAGAAAAATCAAAGAATATGCATTTCTAAGGTTTTGGGAAGTGACTTTTATACATGTGAAAGTAGAAAGTGATATACACAGATTAGCCAAACTTTGTGATATAAAAAGATTAAAATATACAGCAGACAAAACTGCAATTAAATATATGTGTATTCATGAAGAAGGAACATGAGAACTCAATGGAAACTCAGAATCCTCTCTATATATACAGTTATAATCAATCTCTCTACTTCTCTCCCCCCCCCCCATGCTCTCTCTCTCTCTCTTGTTATTATGTGTTAATCATGTGTATTGCCGGAAGCTGTATTAGTCATGCAAACCAAAAAGTGGTAAAGCTTTAGGCCTAAAATAGAAACAGCCTCACAGTCTGAACCTGATTATACACAGCCCAGTGACACAGCTGAACACTGGGGCGCTTCAGGTCACCTAGAATACACCCCCTCTGTAGTTGAGGAAGCTGAAACCAAAGGAGGGGTTTAAAAAATCCTTTTTTTATTTAAAAAAATATCAATTTTCTAACAAACACTCTGAGGTATTATATTCTCCATTTCTCAAATGAGGATAGTGAGGCTCAATTTATCATGATTCCCAAGATCACTTGCTCATAAGAGAATGAAACTGGCTTTCTTCCTCCTAATTATTTCACTGTTCTTTCCCTCTTTCTCTTTCTTTGTCTCAGTCTCCTTCTCCCCCTTTTGGTTCTCCTGCTTTACATAAAAATGATGAAGATATGAAAAACCAAATCCATTTAAAGGAATAAAATAATATTTTCATTCAAGCTTCAATTTCCATCAGGCATTTGTTACCAGAATCCCCCAAAATACCAGAATGTGATGCCTGGGTTTCTACTGGACAAAACCAAAAAGGCAGCCGTATATTACAACTATGGTAAACAATGGAGCAGTGAAAATGGCAAGGAGCCATAGGATGTAGGCCACAACATAGTCATTCTGTAGAAAAAAACCTATCCAACTGTGCAACATACTCATATTTGGAGATAGGAGGCAAAATGAAAGGTATAAACTATACTTAAAGTCAAAGAGAATCATTTCTATTCCCATATTCCCTCCTATCTTGGCAGCTGCGTGAAGCTGCTGAATGTGCAACATATCCTGGCTGTACACGATTGAGACCTCCATAGCAGGTGCAGCACAGCTATTCCTTATCTGTTCATTATTTTGTTTAATGCTTATTTATTTATTTTGAGAGAGAGAGAAAGCACACGAGCTGGGGAGGGGCAAAAAGATAGGGAGAAAGAGAATCTCAATTAGGCTCCATGCCGAGGCTCAATCCCACAACCATGAGATCATGACCTGTGCTGAAATCAAGAGTCAGATGTATAACCGACTGAGCCACCCAGATGCTGCCTTACCTGTTCATTATTGAACAAAATGTAAATAAAAGATGGAGAAATAATTTTAAATACACTAATGATCAAAATATTCTAATCATTTATTTTATTCTTAACATACTGTTTGGGAAATGGTGCCATTGTTGTTGGCACAGGTCAATAAAATGTCATAATTAAATTATGTACTCCAATATCTGATTAATTAAAACCAAAGCACTCAAATGACCAGAGAGTCCAACCAGTTGTAGTCCATCATTTTATTATGTACCACAATGGCCAGATGCATAATGCATTGATACCCAAAATAGCAACCTTCAAATCAATGATGAATATTAGACTTTTTTCCTTTTTAGATTTTTGTCTCTCAATTCCCATATGCCTAGGGATTATGTCTCTATTCACTTCCTTATCAAGGATGTGTTTCTTGGGTGCTTCTAACTTTGTTTTGGTAAACTTTACAGTTAAATTTATTATCATTTTATTCATTCATAAGGGGGTACATATCAATGAAATTTCCAAAATATGCCTTTGTAAAGATTTTTAGTGTGGTCTTTTATCAGTTGAGAGAGTTTGAGATATCTTTAATACCAAAAAAAAAAAAACAAAACCCAAAACTTCAATAAGAATTGTCAATTACATTGATACTTATCAATGAAATATTTTTTTTTAGTTAGTAGAAGTGACCATTTTGGGTGCACAATCATCTTTATGTGACTCTTTAAGGTAAAGAACAAGAGCTCTTCAGAATCTCATGGAAATTTAAGAATTTATTTACCTATAGAAAACTGAAACTTTAACAAATAGTGACTTAACATAACAGGTGTTTGATCTCAAACTTCCAGCCTCAAAAACTGTGAGAAAGGCATTTTTGTCATAGTTAACTTCTCACTATTGTTTCTGAGCTACCCAGTCTAGGGTATTTTGTTATATCAGCCAAAATAGACTAAGAATGCTGGTCCTGAGAAGTTGGGGTGGTTTTGTAAGGTTCTTCCTCTCTGAACTTCCCTGATAGATCACCTCCTCTGGGTTAAATGGTTCCTTTCCTGTTTCTGACCAGATATAGTGCTACTGGTTTTAATGAGCAGAGTTATGTCCTTTAGGGACTGGAGCCAGGCGAGATGTCCATACTAAGAGCTGGGAGTCTGAGATGGAAGGCAGAGCAGAGAATTCTTCTTGGTTCAGTATCCCTCCAAGAGTTAACTACAGAGGGCCTGGTTTCAGGGGAATGGATACCTTACCTTTACAGCCACCTCAACAAACAAATTCCCTGACACCCTCAATTCAGTGGTAAAGTCCTCTCATAATTTATTTAACAAGTTAACATGCACATCCATTAATGACCATTTTGAAAACTCAAAAATGGTGAAAGCTTCAGGGACAGTAAAGTTGAATTCATTGTAATGGTGTAACTTCTGAAACTTAGACCCCTTTAGCAGGAACCTTGAAAATCTCCTTTAATGCAAACCTGCAGCTATATATACATGATATCCAGAAAGAAACACATTTTTTTCTCAGCCTTAGGGACCACGTGCTTGAATTCCCTTGGAAGTGCACTTAAATTAGCTGGACTACTCATGATAAGAATATATCATGGTTCACTATACAGCTAGACCTACTGTAGATCACTAAAGTTAATATGTAGAATAAAAATGTATCCAATCTATGCAACAGGTATGGGTTGGTCTGAAAAGCATCCATGCTGAAGGACTAAAGGGATAATATATTTCTGATCATTTGCTCCAGTACCTATGACTGACAGCTTTAATTATGCTATTACAAAAATTGTCTCTTGGGGGACTAATGAGATTTTTGTTCTGCAGTTTCATCTGATACAAGTATTTGCAAATTTTGAGAAGTAAATTAGCTTACTTTTCAATTTTTCTAGCTGGCTGATTTAGAGTTATAACAAAGTGCAATGAAATACAAGAAACTTTTTGCCAAGGCCAGCTCCACTGATAATAAAAAATTCCGTCATTGTAGCCAAGGAGTGAATTTTGCACCCTAACTGTCATGAAGTGGATTTTCATTAAGTGTGTATTTCTGTGTGTGTATGTGCACGTGCACGCATTTCTTCATTCATTCTACTTTTTACCCATCTTCTTCTTGATTGCTGCCTTCAGAGGCTGACTTGCATGAGCTACATCAATAGCTTTTAGTACCTTCTGGCTTCCACTTGGATTTACCCAAAGGGTACCCCTGAGCAGTTTTCAAAGAGTAAGATCATGGTACTGCTTCCACTAGCTAGTTCCTTTCAAGTAATTTGTGTATCTTAATGAAAGATCTTTTCTCCTATCACAATGAACATCTTATTTGACTCTGTCCATGGTCCTGCAACAATTTCTTCCAATTGTCCCTTTAGGCCTGGGTCGGGGAGATAGTAAACAGTCATACACTTTGTGATCTTTATGATGCAGGAAGTCTGGAAATTTCTTTCCTGCCACCTAAGTAGCAGCAGGAAGGAGGAACAAAGGAAAAACAGTGCCTTCTCCTGACAAGTTTCCAGATATCAGTGGGAAATAGAACACAAGATGGCAGCACCTAAGAATAAAAAAGTTGCTTCCTGCTGAAGGATTCATTATAGAAAGGAGAATATCAAGAGGACTACCAGGAAAACATCTACTCTGAGCAGGAGATTGCCCATCACCAGATATCATAAAGGTTCTGGCTGTCAGACAAGTAGAAATTTCTCCACATAGGAGTTTCCAGTAGCTTTTTGTGAATTTTATGATTCTGAACATTGACCCAAAGAAATAAGCATCAATAATATTTTGCCCTTTTAAACTAATCTGAGCCTTTTATTGCTTCTTTGTTAATTAGCTATCTTTTTATAATCATGCATAGTATTTGTTTCACTTCCATACCTAATAGTTATACTCATCCCAGTGAATTCAGCTTCTTTGGATTCATATCTCACATAATTTAATACAGTAGAGATTCCCAAATTCATATAAAAAAGTGTTCTCCTAATTGATTCCTGGGTAATACCCAGGAGTCCAACCAATATTTCATCACTGCAAGAAGCAAGAATGGCCCAATTCATCTATAATTGTGTTAAAACCAGGCACCTGATCCACAAGGGTAGGCAGCGCAATGAGTTGGTTAAGAATATTTGATTCATGGCCATCAGGCAGATTTGGCTCCAGTCTTGACTTTGACAGTTACTGGATATGTGACTCCTTGCAAGTTATTAACATTCAAAAAGCCTCAGTCTCATCACCTATAAATAAGTAAATCTGTATATGGAGACAATACCTACTTCACAGGGTCATTGTACTTATCACATGAAAAAAATGCAAGCCAACTGAGCACAGAACCTGGTACAGGGTAAAAGTTTGACAAATCTGAACTATTGTCATCTACCGGCGATGCCTTAAAGGAAACCTGAGACTGAGTGAAATGAGGACTCCCATCTTACTTACCAAAGCAGCTCTGCTATTATTCAGTTTCCATTCATTTATGGCTTTCCATTAAGATTCCATCTGAAGTGATATTTTCACTATGAAAAAAAATGAAAATCAGTACTTCAAGAAAGTAATAATAATCAACACTCTTTGAATTTTTATCACATTCTAGGCACTATTCTGAGTGCTTCCTGTGCATTAATTAATTTAATTTTCACAGCAAAACTCTGTGAGAAGTACATTTATCTACACTTTATAGATGAGCAAAATGAGACACAAAGATGGGTAATTTGATCAAATCTACCCCCTGAATCACCTGAAGAGCCAGGATTAGAAACCAAGAATACTAGCACCAGAGCCTGCACAATTAGCAGGCTCTATTCTTTCTTCCTGAGTATAAGCCATTCTCTAGCAGCCCCACATGCTTCTTTTTTCCCAGTGTTTTAAAGGGAACAATTACATCATTCACTTTATTACCTAGAACAGGATATGGACTGGCAATTAAAGATTTCAAAATTCAGCAATCCAGGAATAAACTATGGTGGCCAAAATATTTCCAGCAGCCTATATACATGTAAAATACTATGAACTATTCCAGTGAGTAGTCATAAACTTTAAAGTCAGGCAGACTTGGTTCAAATCCAAGGTGTGGCCACAGTAGCTGCATATCCTCTAATAGAACTCTTAAAGTGACCAGCACTCAGCTATTTACTGGCATAAGAATTTAGAGATTGACTGGAAAAAAATACCAGAGGCTTTAGAAGCCAAAGCATAAACAATAACAAGTGTCTACAGACATGGCTAAATGCCTCCCCAAATCACTGGTTTAGCAAACCCCTACCTAATGAGACAAATCCCATTTTCTATTATAAAAGAAGAATATTCCAAATGCTTGTTTTCCTGGTCTTTCTTCCAACTGAAGCTCAGGGATGTAGTCCAGTCTCCGGTCTCCTCTAATCACATATACATCCTAGCTTTTGAATCTTATGTTAATAGTGCAAAAACCAGTAACTACATAGAGTCTATTCTGCAAAGGGTGCCATCAGTAGAAGGGTTCCATCCCTGGTAAGCCACACTGCATATCTAAAGATAGTGCCATGGATCAGTTTTGATGGTGTCTGAAGAGTAAACTGTGGTAACTATGACCAAGTCAGTGCTGTGGCATCTAGACCAGTTCTTCAGTGTCATTTGGGGAATTGTTATTGGCTACATAGTTTCTAACCTTGGTTTTGTACCATTTAGAGATTCTGACAGCTGGCAATAAGCTTTTGATATGTCTTCTGCTTGGAGTAGTTATTACTGTTGCTTGTACTTAATAATGCTGACTGATAACAGCACCTAATGCTGAATTCAGATGTTTCAGGAAGATTTGACAAATGATTATGAAATACATATAATTTGTTTCCAGGTGGGTGTTCTTTCTCCGTTCTCTACAGAGGCTGGCCAACCCCTTATTGATGTCTACTTATTGGAAGAGAAACATCATAGATAGGTATTTCATGTTGTATTAGAGAAACAGATTCTACTGATTCTGATAGATAAAGATTGTCTTTAAAGAGAAAAACTAACTTGATAGAAAAAGAAATTGTGTTCTTTGCTATATTTTGTTGTGAATTTTATAAGGTTCTTGTACAATATGGCACTGTTATTCCTGAAAGATGGTAACTAGTCCAGTGCCAAACTCATAAAAGGCTCTGGGGAAAGGCTTCTTAATTTGACTATATGAAGCACAGTATATGAACATTCCCTAAGCATATTTTTACCACTTTCTGAGCAGAATGTTGCTTTGGCTGGTGATTTTAGAATAGGAGCTATTCTGTAGAAAATCACAGAGCATAACTTTTCATTCAGAAACCTACAAATCCGCTTCTTACCACAAGATGCCTTCTGTGGTTCAGAGCTTAGGGAAAGGGGAATGTAAAAGACGCTAGGATGTTAGAAAGAAGACTCATTTATCTCTCTGAAGTTGTGCTTTTAAGCCAGGATCACACACTCCTTAGGGGGCAAGAGAGCATCCAATAACTATCAGCCTTGGGCATCCTATCTTTTTCATGGAAATACACTTAATTATCTCACTTGACCCATACTCTTCCTTCTGCTGTCCCACCCAGGGAATTGTGATCTTTTGTGTTTTATGTTTTATTATCAGCTTTGGGTATACTTGGACGTTAGGATTTTCCTTGGCTTTGAATCTCTAAGCTTCTTGGAAATTGATTTGCACTAGTGTGAAGACTTTTTCCTCATCTGAATGCTTCAGATGCCCATCCTTCCTGACTCCATTTTATTCCACTACATCCTGGCACAAATTCAGGGAAAGGATGACTCAGTCTGCTCCAGAAATCAAAAAGGACTTCAAGTACCATGCTCATCAATGAGAAAGCCTGCCACTGAAAGAACAAAATCTCCAATTAAAACCAGTTAAAACAACACTGGCACTTTCTATCATACCAAATCAGAAGTCTAGAGGTAGGACATGCTAGTGTTGGAGAAGCCTTTCAACATTGTTATCGAAGATCCAAACTCTTTCTGAATTTTCCCTCTGCCATCCCTGTGCTGGCAATGAATCCCAACATGACAGGGAGATTGCTGCCACAGCTTGGGGCACAACAGCTTTTCAAGCAGAAAAAAGGAAGCATGGGTGAATTGGTGGCAGGGAAGATGATGGAGTAGGAGGACCCTAAGCCCACACCATCCCAAGGATACAACTAGATAACACACACATCAGTGTAAATAACCCAGAAAACAACCTGAAGGATAGCAGAACAAACTCCACAACTAAATTTAGAGGCCACATCAAAGAGGATAGGAAGGGAAGAGACACAGTGGGGAGTTAAACAGACCATGGGACTGTCTGCTGGATGGAGGGACCCACAGGCACAGAGAAGGGAGAGAAAAAGAGGATCACACTGGGGAGCCCACACAAGGAAGATTAATCTCCATAGCATTTGGCTTTGAAAACTAGAGGGGGTGAATTTTGAATTCTGTGAATTCTTTCAACATTCTTAAAGCTTAGAATGTTAAAAATCAGTGGACTCAGTTCTGGAAGAGCAGGAAGGGCATAGGAAGCTAAGTCCCCACCCTCAAAGAGACAACACAACAAATAGTCTGTGGAGATACAGCATAGAAGAAGCAGTTTGAAAATGTTTGAGGCATATAGGAGGGAGAGTTATTTACTAATCTCAGAGAATGTCCCAGAGGGACAGAGATCCCTGGGAGACTCTTCCAGGAAAAAAGGAGCTGGCTGGCACCATTTACCTCCCCCATCCCCCAATATAAACACATTGCCACCTGCAAAACCCAGCCTGGTGCTGACACTCACTACCTAACTTGCTACGAGTACTGCACTCACCGCCCCTGCCTCAGTGAATTTGCCCTTTCCACTCATACTTGCCTCAGTCCCAGCTCTATGAGCCCCCTCCCTCTGAAGACCTGCATAACCACTGTGAACAACATAACTTCTGACCCACACACTTTTTGAAGCCTCATTCTGGCTGCTGCGGCAGTTGTTGCTGCTGCGGCGGATCCCCTCCCATGGAGGACAGGCATGCACCTTGTTAAAATTGCATGCCTTGCCCATGCACACTTTATGGATCCAGTCAGCTGGCCCTGGTCTCAGCAATGGTGGCACATCCCCTCTCACGAGTGCACAAACTTTGCAGGCACTATGTGACCCATCCCCCAGCACATTTGGATCTGCCCCCTCCAATATACCCTTGGCCAGAGTCCATTCAAACCAGGATCACAAGCCTGGCAGTATGCAAGTAGTGCCAACAGGGGCCAGCACCACCAGTCTAAAGTGACTCCTGTCATGGGGAGAAAAAAAGATAACCATTATACACCAGTTAGATTGTGGCCTCAGCAGTGGGGTGGGGCAGACAGCTTTTCTGATTTTAGGCCCTGCCCACCAATAAAGGGGACAACACAAGGGAAGTGTCCTGCAGTTTGGTGCTACTGCATGTCTGGTAAATGACTCATCTGACTCAACTCAAGACCAAGGCAGCCCCAGATTGATCCACTAACAATTCAGGGACGAAACAGTTATCACAACAGGCACTACAGATGACGGCAAAGACAGCTCAGCCTTTGTGCACACAATACTCATAGGAGACACCCATGAAGTGCTAAGTTTTGGTAAGAAAGAACAGGACAAAACCATAGCAAGAGACTTAAATCAAACAGAGATTAGTAATATGGCTAATAGAAAATTAAAAGTAATGATCATAAAGACATTCCTTGAACTTGAGAAAAGAGTGGAGAACATCAGTAAAGTCCTTAAAAAAGAAACAGAAAAAGAATCAATCAGAGATGAAGAACACAATAAATGAAATTAAAAATATACTAGATGGAATAAAGAGCAGACCAGAGGAAGCAGAAGAACAAATCAGCAACCTGAGGACAGAGTAATGGAAAGTAATCAAGCTGAGCAGGTGAGAGAAAAAAACTATTCAAAATGAGAATAGACTTAGGGAACTCACCAAATCCATCAAGCATAATAATATTTGCATAATAGGGATCATAGAAGAAGAGAGAGAAAAGGGAGCAGAAAATTTATTTAAAGAAATAAAAGCTGAAAACTTCCCAAATCTAGGGAAGGAAGCAGATATTCAGATTGTGTCAGGAGACACAAACCTCCCCAAACAAAATCAGGACGTCCACACCAAGATACATAGTAATTAAAATGGCAAAAAGTAGTGATAATGAGGGAAGAAGAAATAGAAAAAAAGATAAAGGCCCTGCCTAAAAGAAGAAATAGAAAAGAAGACAGTTACATAAAAGGGAAACCTAAAAAGCAGACTTTTTAACAGAAACTTCAAGGCCAGAAGGGAGTGGCATGATATATTCAAAGTGCTGAAAGGGAAAAAAAAAAAGTGCAACCAAGAATACTGTATCCATCAAGGCTATCACTCAGAATAGAAGGAGGGATAAAGAGTTTCCCAGACAAACAAAGCTAAAGGAATTCATGACCATTAAACCAGCCCTACAAGAAATATTAGAGGACTCTCTCAGTGGAGAGCAAAGACCATAAGTAAGAATAAGAAAAGAAACTAAAAGCAGTAAAAATAAGCATATCTTTAAAAATTAGTGAAGGGACTCACAAAATAAAATGATATAAAGTATGACACCATATACCTAAAATATGGCAAGGAGAGGAGTAAGCAACCATCAACTCAAGGTAGACTGCTATATAGAGAAGATCTTACATACAAACTTAATGTTAACCACAAATCAAAATCCAGTAATAGATATGCAAAAAAATAAAGAGAAAAAAACCACAACTATATCACTAAAGGAAGCCAATGTATCATGGGAGAAGAGAGCAAGGGAAGAAAGTAACAGAACTACAAACACAACACAAAACGGGTAACAAAATAATACATACCTGTCAATGGTTACTTTGAATGTCAATGGACTAAATGCTCCAATTAAAAGACAAAGGGTGATGGAATGGATTAAAAAAAACAAGAACCATCTAAATGCTGCCTATAAGAGACTCACACCTAAAGACACATGTAGATTGAAAGTGATGAGATGGAAAAACATTTATTTTGCAGACAGATATCAAAAGAAAGCCAGAGTAGCAATACTTATATCACACAAAATAGACTTTAATACAAAGACTGGGATAAGAGATAAAGGACACTATATAATAATAAAGGGGACAATCCAACAAGAAGATATAAAAATTATGAATATTTATGCACCCAATGTGAGACCACCCAAATACATAAAACAGAGTAAAAAACATAAAGGAACTAACCAATAGTAATACAATAACTGTACGGGACTTTAACACCCCACTTACATCAATGGGCAAATCATTCAAATAGAAAATCAACAAGGAAACAGTGGCTTTGAATGACACACTGGACCAGATGGATTTCACAGATATGTTCAGAACATTCCATCCTAATGCAGAAGAATACACTTTCTTTTCAAGTGTACATGAAACAGTCTCCAGAGTATACCACATATTACACCACAAAACAAGTCTCAACAAATTCAAAAAGACTGAAAACATACCATAATTTTTTTTCTGACAACAGTGTTGTGAAACTAGAAATCAACCACAAGATAAAATATGGAAAAGGCACAAATACATGGAGATTAAATAACATGCTACTAAACAATGAATTGGTCATTCAAAAAATCAAAGAACAAGTTAAAAAATACATGGAAACAAATGCAAATGAAAACACAACAGTCCAAGAACTTCAGGATATGGCAACAATAATTCTAAGAGAGAAGTTTATAGTACCACAGTCCTACCTCAAGAAGCAAGAAAAATCTCAAATAAACAACCTAACCTTACCTAAAGCAGCTAGGAAAAGAGGACAAACAAAACCCCAAAACAGTAGAAATAAATGATATAGGAACTAAAAACATAGCTACAACAACAACAACAACAACAAACCAGTACAACACATCAATGGAACCAGGAACTGGTTCTTTAAAAAGATCAACAATATTGATAAACCTGTAGCCAGACTCATAAAAGAGGTAGAGGGCTCAAATAAACAAAATTAGAAATGAAACAGGAGAAATAACAACCAACACCACAGAAATGCAAACAATTGTTAAAGAATATTATGAAAGATTATTTGCCAAAAATTTGAACAATCTAGAAGAAATGGAAAATACCTAGAAACATATATCCTACCAAAACTGAAGCAGGAAGAAATGGAAAATTTGAACAGACTGAATATCAGCAATGAAATTGAATCAGAAATCAACAAACTCACAACAAACAAAAATCTAGCACAAGATGGCTTCATAGGCGAATTCTACCAAATATTTAAAGAAGAGTTAATAACTATTCTTCTCAAACTTTTTTGAAAAATAGAAGAGGAAACAAAACTTCCAAAGTTATTTTATGAGACCAGCACTAACTTGATACCAAGACCAGATAAAGACACCACATACAAAGAGAACTACAGGGGCACCTGGGTGGCCCAGTACGTTAAGCTCCCAACTCTTGATCTCAGTTCAGGTCCTGATCTCACAGTTTGTGAGAATGAGCCCCGAATCAGGCTCTGCACTGACAGCAGGGACCCTGCTTGGGATTCTCCCTCTCCCTCTCTCTGCCCTTTCCCTGTTCACACATGCTCTCTCTCTCACTCAAAATAAATATATAAACTTAAAAATATAAAAAAATAAAAAAAGAGAACTACAGGACAACATCTCTGATAAACATAGACGCAAAAATTTCCAACAAAGTATTAGCAAACCAAATCCAACAATACATTAAAAAAATCATTCACAGTGATCAAGTGGGATTTATGCTTGAGAAGCAAGAGTAATTCAATATTTGCAAAGCAATCAACATGAGACATCACATCAATAAGAGAAAGGATAAAAGCCATATCATCATTTCAAAAGATACCGAAAAAGCATTTGACAGAGTATAAATCTATTCATGATAAAAATCCTCAATAAAGTATGTTTAGAAGAAACAGCTGTGTGTAATGCCTTCATGAAAAACTCACAACTAACATCAGACACCATGAGAAAAATGACAGCTTTTCCTGCAAAGTCAGGAACAAGGCGTGGATGTCCACTCTCACCACTTTTATTCAACATAGCACTGGAAATCTTAGCCATGGCAATCAGACAAGACAAAGGAACAAAAGTCATCCAAATTGGTAAACAAGTAAAACTTTTACTATTTGTAGATGACATAATACTATATGTAGAAAACCCTCAAGACTCCACCAAAAAACTACTAGAACTGATAAATGAATTCAGTAAGGTCACAGGATACAGAATCAATGTACAGAAATCTGTTGTATTTCTATACACTAAAAATGAAGCAACAAAAAGTGAAATTAAGAAAACAATCCCATTTAGGGGCACCTGGGTGGCTCAGTTGGTTACGCATCCAACTTTAGCTCAGGTCATGAGCTCACATTCCATGAGTTTGAGCCCCATGTTGGGCTCTGTGCTGACAGCTCAGAGCCTGGAGCCCGCTTCAGATTCTGTGTCTCCCTCTTTCTGTCCCTCCCCTGTTTGCACTCTGTCTCTCTTTCTCTCAAAAATAATAAAAAAAAGGGGCGCCTGGGTGGCTCAGTCGGTTAAGCGTCCGACTTCAGCTCAGGTCACTATCTCGCGGTCCGTGAGTTCCAGCCCCGCATCAGGCTCTGGGCTGATGGCTCAGAGCCTGGAGCCTGCTTCTGATTCTGTGTCTTCCTCTCTCTCTGTCCCTCCCCCGTTCATGCTCTGTCTCTCTCTGTCCCAAAAATAAATAAACATTAAAAAAAATTTTTTTTAAATAATAAATAAAGATTTTTTTAATTAAAAAAAGAAAACAATCCCATTTACAAAAATCCCATTGCACCAAAAAGAATAAAACACATAGAAATAAACTTAATCAAGGAGGTGAACTTGTACTTTGAAACTATAAAACACTGATGAAAGAAATTGAAGACAACACAAAGAAATGGAAAGATTTACCATGCTAATGGATTAAAAGAACAAATATTGGTAAAATGTCTATACTATCCAAAGCAATCTACATATTTAATGCAATCCCTATCAAAATACCAACAACATTTTCACAGAACGGGAATAAACAATCTTAAAATTTGTATGGAACCAATAAAGACCCAGAATAACGAACATAATCTTGAAAAACAAAAACAAAACTGGAGGTATCACAATTCCAGACTTCAAGTTATATTACAAATCTGTAGTAATCAAAACCATATAGTACTGACACAAAAAGAGACACATATATCAGTGGAACAGAGTAGAAAGCCCAGAAATAAACCCACAATATATGGCCAACTAATCTTCAACAAAGGAGAAAAGAAAATGCAATGAGAAAAAGACAGTCTCTTCAACAAATGGGTTGGGAAAACTGGACAACTACACGCAAAAGAGTGAAATACCACTTTTTTACACTATACACAAAAATAAACTGAAAATGGATTGAGGACCTAAATGTGAGACCCGAAAACATAAAAAATCTCAGAAGAGAGCACAGGCAGGCATTTCTCTGACATTGGCCATAACAACATCTTTCTAGATAATGTTTCCTGAGGCAAGGGAAACAAAAGGAAAAAAAAAAACAAAACTATTGGGACTACATCAAAATAAAAAGCTTCTGCACAGCAAAGAAAAAAACCAACACAACTAAAAGAAAACCTAAGAAATGGGAGAAGATATTTGCAAATGACATATCAGATAAAGGGTTAGTATCCAAAATATATAAAGAACTTATAAAACACAATACCCCAAACCTCAAATAATCCCATTTAAAAAATAGGGAAATGAACAAACATTTCTCCAAAGAAGACATACAGATGGCCAAAAGACACATGAAACATCACTCAACATCACTCATCGTCAGGGAAGTGCAAATCAAAACCACTGTGATATACCACCTCACACCTGTCAGAATAGCTAAAATCAAAAACCTATGAAATGAAGTGTTGGTGAGGATGTGGAGAAAAAAGAACCCTCGTTCACTGTTTGGGAATGTAAACTGGTAAAGTCACTTGGAAAATAGTGTCGAGTTTCCTCAAAAAGTTAAAAATAGAACTACCCTAAGATCCAGTAATTGCACTACTGGGTATTTACCCAAAGAATACAAAAACACAAATTCGAAGGGATATGTGTACCCCTATGTTTATTGGAGCTTTATTTGCTATAGCCAAATTATGGAAACAGTCCAAGTACCCATCGATAGATGAATGGATAAAGAAGAGGTGATATATGTGGTACATGGGTACACACACACACACACACACACACACACACAGTGGAATATTATTCAACCATAAAAAGGAATAAAATCTTGCCATTTTTGCAATTGCATGGATTGACTTACAGTATATAATTCTAAGTGCAATAAGCAATCAAAGAAAGATAAACACCACATGATTTCACTCTTCTGTGGAATTTAAGACACAAAACAAATGAACAACGGAAAAAAAGAGAGGAAAACCAAAAAATAAACTCTTAGCTATAGCAAACAGAGGGTTACCAGGGGGCAGGTGGCTGGGGGAAATGGTTGAAATAGGTGAAGGAGATTAAGAGTACACTTAGCTTGATGAGCACTCAGTAACATACAGAATTGTTGAAATACTGTATTGTACTAATATATCAGTGCTAGTTAACTACATTGTTAATTAATATTAATTAAAAAAAAACATGTTTCGACACTGACATAAAAAGAAGAAAGAAGCATGGACAAAACAGGTTTCCGCTTGCATGCTTTTCCCAGGAAGGCAAATTATTTCTAGGATATCCCGCACTGGGATTGCCTTACATCTCATTGGCCTCCAACTCCCAGACAAAAATATATCACGATACTGGGCACCCTACAGACCCATTTGGAATCCCTTTAGCAAGAAAGGAAGAGACACATTTGGATGTGCAACCACCCTAGCCCTGAGCAAGAGTAGAGAAAAACATGGTGGTGTATGCGCTATCCTTGTTCTTTCCACCCTTTTCTCAAAAAGTAACCAGAAAAAAAAGTCAGAAGTTTGGAAACAGAATTCAAGTTTTATTCAAAAGGGTTAGTTAGTATTCGTTCCTTTGCAAAGTGCAGTATGCAGTCTAAAATTGCAATCTGCTGCTTACAGGAGGAGCCCTTTGGTTACTCTCCCCTGAGAAATCATCTTCAGGTACTATAAGCAACATCTCTGCTCTTGTTTCCTCTCATCATTCTTGGGCTGCAATGTAAGGCAGGGGTGACAAAGCAGCTGAGACATCCACAGGAAGGAGATGAATCACACCAGCGCTTTTTCTGCAGGATGCTGGAGCACAGCGCAGCCCATTATGGGGTGAATGCTGCATGTGGAGAGAAATGAGCCAAAGGCGGACGTAAACCTTGTTTCGTATGGGCTGCACAACCCCGAGGAACCCACGGTGATAAATGTTAAAGAAGAAAGAGGGACTCAGCTGAAAACTATTCTGACTGCACCACAAAAAAAAAAAAAAAAAAAATGCTGCTGACTTGCTGGGATCTCTGCTAAAATAGAAGGCTTTAGGATAGACATCTAAAACAGAATTTATCACAGCACAGACAGTCCTCAGTCAATATTCGTGCCCACATAACACACTTTGCCATTGTCTATGTGAATAGAATAGGTCGGGCTGAAATCATCACCACACAATAGAAACTTCTCTGTGAAGCTTTACTTTTCTTGGTATCATCTACTCCAGAAAACAATCCTCAACCTGAATCACCAACCTTATTTCATCTCAAATAACTATGTTTTATAAATCTTTATTAAAAAAAAACAGCTCAGCATTGTGAGTAGCAATTGCTTAAGATGGAAAATAGTAATAGTATAACAATGTACAGGAAAAGCTTTCATTATTGTTTTATTCATCAGACTGCAGAAAATAGATACTAATCATATTGACAATTTGTCTTCGTAATGTTAACTTCCTATGTGCTAAACACCTTGCTTTTATATATTATCTCTGTAAAAATCCTTACAAATAACAAAATAAAGTTCAAAGAGATTTTCCCAGGATTAGGCAACTAATAATAGATGGAGCTGGACTTCAAACCCAAGTTTGTCTGATGCTAAAGCTTTTTTAATTGCTATCTTCTAATATACTGTTTCATATGTGCTAGTAATTCCCCTAAAACCAATGATACTTCAGGCCATCAAAAATGCCAAACATGAGGAAGACAGAAAGAGGACAGAGCCACAAAAAAGAGGACGCAAATCTTGTCCTGTGAGGAGCACGGAAAGGGGCAGGAGTAAAAGACTGTTAAAAAGTCCCTATAACATGAGGACTGACTGTTGAGAAATGCTTCTTTAAATAGTGGGGGAAAGTACATAAGAAAATGAAAACAACATGTGATCTTAATAGTGGCAATATTCATCAAGCAATTCATATCATTACCTTGAAGTTCTAGATTTTCGTCAGTCCAATAACTAATAGGAATATCTCAATGATATTTCCAGATGTGTCTATGAGGGTGTTTTCAGATGAAGACAGCACTTGAATAAGTGGACTCAGTCAAGTAGATCAGGCTCTTCAGTGAGGATGGGCATCATCCAATCTATTGAGGGACTGGATAGAACAAAAAGTGAAGGAAGAAGGAATTGACCCCTTTTTGTTTCCTGCTGCCTGCTTGAGTTTGGGATATCTCATTTCATCTTTGCTGGCCCTCAGACTGGGATTTGAACCATTGGCCCCTAGTTCTTAGGCCTTCAGACTAGGACTGAATTATGCCACTAACTCTTCTGAGTCTATAGCTTACAGATCACAGATCTAGGAAATTCTCAGCTTCCATAATCACGTGAGCCAATTCTTCGTAATAAACCCTTCTCTCTCTCCCCACTCCTTTCTCTCTCTTTCTTCTCTCTCTCTCTCGCTCCATATTTATACATGAAAAACACAGGTTGCAAAGTATGTCCTATTCTATGATACACAAACACACATCACATATCAGGAGTTGTCACATATCAGATACCACTGACAAAAACTGAGGTGAATAATGATTAGGGAAAAAAGGAACTTTTTGGTTCCTATAACCTATAAGTTAGACTTCAGGGTACTAGGGTTGGAGGTGATAAGGTTTGTTGGCCAGAAAAAGGTGAATGGATTGAGGTACCGAAGAAGGGTAGGAAGGTCTGCTCAACAAGCTAGAAAAATAATAACTACTTCCAATTGAATAGATGAAATAGATATTTGGTTAGAGAGATAAGTAGATGGACTAACACAGATGGAAAAAATAATAGATATGTAACTGAATATTAACGGCTATTTTATCTGGATGGTGATACTATCAGTGAGAGTTTTCTACTTGGAAGTTCTCTATGTACAGAGGATACTTTGCCTGTCAACCCCCATTCTACTCTTCTTTGATTCGTAGGTTCTGGAAAGCTATCATCTAGATCCCCCAATATTCTTGCAGCTAGCATTCTGGATGCAGATTATGTGCCACCAGTACTTGAGAGAGATTTGGAAGGCAGAATGCAGAGGTGACCGTTTCCCTACCTCTCTTGGCTGTTGTTGCTGGTGATATAGAAATGTGAGACTTTCCTGCAGCTGCGCTCATGTCCTTGCTCCACTACTGTGGGCATGAAAACACCAAGTGACTTCCTAGTCTAACTTCCTAACATCTGGATCACAGCTTCAGCTGCTCTTTCTCCAGGGTGGGAGGCAGTTGTGACAGCATGTAGCAGTGTGGCTGCTTCAGAGATAGGAGCTTCCCCTGTGGATCAGCTCTGAATTATTCCAGAAACCAGTCCAGAAAGTCTGGCCCAGAAACTGTTCTTTCAGCCCTTCCAACAACTGTGAAAGTACTTAATATCTTGTATTAAATTCCTTTCCGCTGAATATACTTAATTTCTGTTTGCTGCACACAACCCTACCGAGTCACCTATATTTCACTTTATTGTGACTGTAAGCATAGCTACCTTGTATAACAAAACTATTTCTTTTACATCTCATTCCATTCCTTTCCAACACAAATTTCTCACTTAAGTTGGCCTTTTTACCACTCCTAGAAATGCCCTTTGTTCGTTCTTCTGTGTATGCATTTGTACTGTCTCCCTTTTGTCTGCTCAAGCCTGAGAGAAACCAGGACACATAGTGCAGTGGCGAAGAGTTCTCACATTCCTGCCATAGCCCCCTACGCCTGGCAAAGCAACAGCAATCTGTGTAGAGAAACTGCAGTGGGCTATCTGACAGGACAAAAACATGGTGAGATGGTGTGCTAGGAAATCCCCGAGCCCATAAAAATGTTAGGTGGATGGGGCTCCTGGATGGCTCGGTCAGTTCAGTGTCTGACTCCTGATTTTGGCTCAGGTCATGATCTCCCAGTTCGTGGGATCAAGCCCCACATTGGGCTCTGCGCTTACAGCACAGAGCCTTCTTGGGATTCTCTCCCTCTCTCTCTGCCCCTCACCCGCTCGTTCTCTCTCTCTCTCTCTCTCTCTCTCTCCCTCCGAATAAATAAATAAACTTTAAAAAAAGATTTTCAAAAAGTTTAGGTGGAAAGAGACTTTTCAGAAGTCTAGAACTTCTTCTTGAGCTGGCAGACACAAGAGCAAGGATGATTCAGAAGTGTATGTTTGTATAGTCTGATCTCTATGTATGATTTCATTATTATTCTTCTCCCAACACAACTCTGAATTTGAACAGTGCACACTGGAAATGAAAATCTTCTATGTCTCTTTGGCTATGATTCATTTCCTCCTCTTTGTTCTTATAGAAGAAAGCTAACATTAGATTGTATTCTTTTGCATCCTTCTTAGTTTTTTTTTTTTTTTTTTAAGGTAAATGCATGTGGGAAAAATACGATCCACCTTACAAAGTATATCAAACATGTAAAAACAAAGGAGCGTCTGAATGGCTCAGTTAATTAAGCATCTGACTCTTGATTTCAGCTCAGGTCATGATCTCATGGTTTATGGGATTGAGCCCTACATCAGGTTCCATGCTGATAGCCTGGAGCCTACTTGTGATTCTCTCTATCACCCTCTTTCTCTGCCACTCCCCTGCTTATTCTCTCTCTCTCTCTCTCTCTCTCTCAAAATAAATAAAAGGTATTTTTTTTTTTAAAAAAACATATAAAAAGGGAGTTTCTGACCTCTTATCTTTTTGGCCATCCCAGTATGCAATCCCTCTGCCCAGGGATAACCACTGTTGCCAATTGGGACAAAACCTTTGTGACCTCTTTTGATGCATTTACATACATTACTTTTTTTTTAATATGCTCACACTGTACATACTCTCTGCTACTTGATATTTTCTCCTCACAATATATCATGGACATATTTCCATATCAGTACTTATTACACTACCTCATTCTTTTAAAAGGCCTCATGTGGCCCACTTTATGTAGTTTATTTAACCTTTATCTTATTAATCAACTTTGAGATTGCTTCCTCATTTTGATTAAACAATGAGGTAATGTGTGTCTTAGTACAGCTGGAGTTCACTTGACTGAAAAAACTATGTAAATGCAGGTTTCATGTGCCATCTACCAAAAAAAAAAAATGTTAAGAACTACTTAATTTATGTATTATGAGGCTTGAGGATGAATTAATATTTTTGCTTGTAGTTTGATCTAAAATCTGGGTTGGCAGCAAAGTGATGATTTAGTATATTAAGTGTAAAGATCTTGAACCTGTTTCCTCCAGTAGACTAAAAATAGATTCATAGTACAAAGAGCTCATTAACTACTTATGTTCACAGATGAAATTAAGAAGATTAATGTACTTGAAGTACAGAATGTGTCCCACCCCCTGAAAGCAAATATTATCAGTGATTCAGTAAAAAGATCAAAAATGTAATTTGAAATAGATGATTTCAGTTATCAGAGAAAGCAGTACATCAGAAACAAGTTCTAGGTATCCTGTTTCAAGTGTATCCCAAGACGGGGTTGGAAATAAGAGTTTAAGCTGAAATTAATGGTACAGATCATGCTAGGCAATCACCATTCTTTAAAGTCCTAAACATAATGAAACTTAATCCCCAAAACTCTAAGGAGAACTCTAATCCCCACCTCATTCATCATTGGCCTCAGAATGCAACCAGCATGGGAAAGAAAGACAGATCTTTTTTTTTTTTTATAACAAATCATACTTCCATAGAATCCCAAAGCTCAAAGGGACTTCAAAAGCCACCTAACTGCCCTGTTGGTCTTGTAATTCCCTTTTCTTCTCCCCACCAAGAAACTACGGACTTAGGATGCAGGCAGTTCCTTACCTACTACAGAAATTTACTCTATTTTCAGATACTGTGTTTTTAAAATCTTGGATTTAATTCCTCCTGTAAGCTGTTGGTTTTAGATCAGCTCTTTGGAGCCCCTCCTCCACATGACAGCCTTGTAGATATCTGATGACAGCTATCACCTGCATCCTGACATTCTCTTAAGGGTAAACATCTCACCAATGGAAAACACTCTGGATTTTTCAGAAGCCTCTGATTTTTATCATTGATCATTCACTCTATCAGTCTACTAAAATTGATAGAGAGCTTCCCACATGTCAAGCGTGACACTCTTACTCTGGAAATACAATAGTGAGAAAAGCAAACACTCCTCTGTCTTCATGAGGCTTATGTGAGTTAGGGCAAAAAAAGACATTGATTGATATGTCTGCCATAAATCATGTCCAGTTACAGAGGGGAGTGCCATTAAGGAGAGGCACTCAGTGCTGTGTGAGCACATAGTATAGAGCCTTGATCTAAACCTCGGTGATAGATCGGGCTTCCTGGAAAACGTGATGTTTGAGTTCGATCTGAAGAACACGTATGAGACACAAAGGTGGAGACATGGGAGAACAGCTTTCCTGACTGAAAGAAGACTTGTACCAGACTTCTAGGAGGAGGGAGCAGAGAGTCTGAGGAAGGTGGTGTAGCATGTGTGTAGAAAATGATTAGAAAGAATGGTATGAGTACGCCTGGAGAAGTGCCTTTTGGGTGTGGTTAAGGTTTGTTTGGGTATTTAGAAGCCATGGGAGGTTATTGAAGGGTTTTAAGAACAGGAGTGAAACAACCAAATTTGCACTTATAAAATATGGCTCTGATCCTGTGAGAGAAAACACATGGAGGGAAAGCAAGAAGGAAGGAAAGTCAACTATTGGCAGGCTACCGTGATGGTCCAGTAGCAAAGACTAGATGATGAAGGAGATGGGGTGGCTGGTGAGAAAGAAATAGATGCTTTAGGAGATATTTAACTGGGAAGTGTTTGGAATGCCAAATCAACCAGCAACAATTTTTTAGAAAATAATTTTTGCTAATATAATTTTGCTTGGTTTTATAAAACAAAGTTACAAAGCAGTTTAACTTTAATTTCCTATTATTTTGCAAGATGAAAGGCTTGAATACTGAATGTACAAAGATACTAAAACAGTAGTTTTTGAAAGTCCACAAAGCACAATAAATAAATAAATAAATAAATAAATAAATAAATATTTTTAAGTCCACAAAATACAGCAAAAGAAGCGTTTTAACACATTTCTTTTTTCTTTTTTTTTATTTTAATTTTTTTTTAACGTTTATTTATTTTTCAGACAGAGAGAGACAGAGCATGAACGGGGGAGGGTCAGAGAGAGGGAGACACAGAATCCGAAACAGGCTCCAGGCTCTGAGCTGTCAGCACAGAGCCCAACGCAGGGCTCGAACTCACGGACCGCGAGATCATGACCTGAGCCGAAGTCGGCCGCTTAACCGACTGAGCCACCTAGGCACCCCACTTTTTTCTTTTTTTCAAAAGTTTTTTGATGTTTAGTTTTGAGAGAGAGCTCGGGGAGAGTGGGGGAGGGGCGAAGAGAGAGGGAGAGAGGAAGACACAGAATCTGAAGCGGGCTCCAGGCTCTGAGCTGTCAGCACAGAGCCCAACAAGGGGCTCGAACTCAGGAACCAGGAGATCATGACCTGAGCTGAAGTCAGACGCCCAACTGACTGAGCCACCAAAGCGCCCCTACACATTTCTTTTTTCTTATTTGGATACATCAGAAACTGTATCTGTGGGTTTCTAGGTATGTTAATTTACTATCTCATCTTCTTGAGAGAATCTCCAGAGAAAGAATAAAAGGAAAGGAGCAAGGAATTTGAGGTGAGTAGTGCTTATATATTTTTTAGAAGTATAATCATGAAACATATGAGGATAGAGGGACAGCAAAATAAAACATTTTAAATATAAGCTTTCATTGTAAAGGCTGTGAGTGATAAAAAGTAGAGTCAGAAAGCATTTCTTTCTTTCATGTGCTGGTCAGGTTCTTTTATTGTACAAGCAATACACTGGAAGTTTAAAATTAAAGCTCCTGAAGTTACTGAAGAATCCCAAACAATGGTGTCAACAATACGCTTATTATAAATTCTGAGGTTCGGTAAAATTGAAGTTGCCTATTTGAAATGCAGACGTTGTTTTTTAAAGATTGGTCATCTAGCACCATCTTCTGGCTATGTGATAATTTTCTGTTTTCTTTCTCACTTCAAATCGTTACTGTGTAAATATTATGATGGAGGCGCCACCTGCTGGATTTTTTTGTCTAAAAGCAAACACCCTGAAGAGCTGCTGAGACATTAGATGATTATCTGCAAGGGCAAGACTTCTACTCGCCCTAGAAAAAAAATGATATTTGCAAAATAGCTAGACCTCCTGATTCTAAGAATTATTCTAAAGTACCCACACATAATATTCTAATAATCCAAAGAGTTATTATGTATTTTACTTATTCTTACGGAGAAAGAAGCTATATATTCCTTTGGCAACCCATTCTCAGCTCTTTTGCTATCCACATGAAACCTTTAGACACATGAGAAATTACCCACCCATTAGTTAAAGAGGAAAATAAAATAATACTTGAGCATACTTGAATACATTATTCCTTAAATTTTACAACTCTAAGAAATAGTATTATCCCTATTAGCCCCACTGGAAAACTGAAATGTAGTTTAGCTGCATAAAATACCTTATATCAAAATGGAACACAGAGAATTTTGAACCAAGGTATTTTTAGAAGCAGCCTCTTCTTCTACCCCGTTTTCATTGCTACTTAATAAGATTTAGGTAAATGTAGACTCTCTATAAATATGATTATTTAAAGCCTATTAAAGGATTTTCTTAATGTTTATTTATTTTTGAGAGAGATAGAGAGAGACCGAGTGCAAGCAAGGGAGGGGCAGAGAGAGAGGGAGACACAGAATCCAAAGCAGGCTCCAAGCTGTCAGCACACGGCCCGACACGGGGCTCAAACTCACGAACTGTGAGATCACGACCTGAGCTGAAATCGGACGCTCAACCAACTGAGCCACCCAGGCGCCCCTAAAGCCTATTAAAGGATTTTCTAATCTCAATGGATATGTTTCCTTGTCAGAACTTTCTAGCTTTCAGTCAACATCATTTTATACCCTTTATTAACTTTTTTACAGGTTGAATTCCACTCTTTGTATTTGTCATCCTGGGCTTCTTTCTGCCTGGATATCTTTAAAAACAACGATGAATTTAAATCGTCCATATTGGTATCTGGACAAAAAAGTCCAAAGAAGGAAAAAATAATTTGTCACTTTTTCTAAAGTGTTGATTAGATTCAACTTAAAATAAGAATGCTAAAATTTCTGAGTTAAAAAAAAAAAGAGATGCTCCGTTAATTTACAACACTAGTCATATTTAATGTGATTTCACTTGAGTTTTTTAATTATGCATTTTATATGTCCGCTTAACTGGTAATATGTGCCAATCAGAGTCCTCCCCAAAAGCTGTGAATGAGGACTTTCTCCCAGGTTGTGGGTCAAATTGTAAAGGATGATAGTTTAGCAGGATAGAGGAGGTGCTAGAGGTCCCCATTAGCTACAGAAAAATCTATTTTCAGCAAGACAAAGGCCAACCTGAAGAGTGAAGCATAGCTCACAGAAATGAGTAATTATTATTTGACCGAATGAAATTTCCTCCTGTATTTCCTACTCATGCAAACCGAAAAAGAATCCCTTTCAGTTTGTCACTTCCTCAATGTTTCTGTTCTCGCCACTGAAAGAATACTACCTAATACAAAACTCCAGAAATATTTATTGACTTAAGAAATGTTGAATGGGATGACCTTCATTAGTTCTCCTAAGTTCTCCGAGCTTCCTCTTTTTAAATTCCATTATAAAATCCATGGATTCATACTTTACTTCCCTCCCAAGGTTTACGGAGTTCAGATGAAATGAACACCACATGAAATGAAAGATTTCTCATTATAAAATTTGGAAACTTATTATAAATGTGCTATATAAATATAAACCTATCATACTGTTGAAGAAATCAATCCACGCGCCCAGCAGAGCGCTTTTTAAATATGGTATATGTTCAATAAAGTTTAATCTGTACGCTGCCAGTTCTAACACATGAAGATAGGAATGGGGAGCTTTCCAAAGGACTTATTATTTAATACAGCATTGTCACTCAATGTTATGACAAAGAAAGTTGATTAAGTTAGTGTATCAGTATAATGATCACTGACATCTGTATTTGACATACAGTAAGCACTTGAAAGAAAATGCTTTCTAAGAAACAACATTGCATTTACATTTTGTTTTCTCTTTTGTAGCAAAGTAAAGTCATTGTGTCTGGCACTGCAAAGTGAGGATCATTTCCCACACTGATTTTTCAGTTCCTGCTAACTGGACAACATCTTCTATGAAATATTGATTCAACCTTTAATGTTCTTGTGATTGTATAAAAAGAATTACCAAAGCAATTCATATTTATTTCTATGTTGTTAAGTACCCAAGGCAGTCTTGGTAGACTAATTAAAGATCGAAGATAAGATGGAATCAGATATCTTAAAAGAATTACTTCTTCAAGTAAAGATGAGCATAACTTAAATAAGGTTATATATTTCTCGCTTAACAAATAGGTCTGTGTTCTATGTGAATCTCCAATTCTGTACTATGTATTTTCATGTGTTCTCAAAATAGCAACTTAGTGCAGAAAATTGTGTGATAGCCAAAACTATTCGTATAGAGAATATACGAAGAAGAGATTTGTGATCCCTGTGAACTTGAATATATCTTAGAGGACAACAGTTTTAGCATATTTACCTCTCTCATCCAACTTTCTCCATCAAATGAAATTTTAAGATTTTTATATGCTGTTAGAGGAGCTCTCTCCATCACTACAGCTTAACTCTTAAATCTTTTCTCTGAAAATAGCTTGTGGTTTTTTATTCAACAAGTATAAACTAAATAATCCAAAGTCGCAAAAAAACAAATTGAATAAGAAAAGTTTTCAAATGAGTCTTTTATTTTTTGTCCCCGTAAATTCAAATAGAACAGTGTGAACATAGAGGAAAATGGAGAGTAAAGGGAAGCTAGGACTTACTATAACTGACCATGAGTCTTGAACATTACTGACTCTAATATCAAGTTACTTTTAATAGATAATTCCTAGAAATGCATTCTGTCTAATAAAGATACATCCAGTATAGCCATTTAAAGCATGCCTACCCAGATTTAAAGCTAAATAGGGACGCCTGGGTAGCTCAGTCGGTTAAGCGTCCAACTTCAGCTCAGGTCCCGGGTTCTCCCAGTTCGTGGGTTTGAGCTCCTTGTCAGGCTCTGTGCTGACAGCTCAGAGCCTAGAGTCTGCTTCAGATTCTGTGTCTCCCTCTCTCTCTGTCCCTACCTCTCTCGTGCTCTGTCTCTGTCTCTCAAAAATGAATAAACATTAAAAATATATAAAGTTAAATACTCAACAATTATGAAGTGTGACTATAAACCATTCATTTCATCTTTGCTTTGATGATTACCTAAAAATTAATGTAAGATTCTTAAATTTGGGGTTGTTTTTCCCAACAGAGAATTAATTGCCAATGCAGATGAGTAACTTATTAATATGTCATCTTTAGATTCATAACATTTCCAAGAGGAATCATGAAGCTATCAGCACTTTTGGAAGATTTCTCCAGATAGAAATTAGGCCACAAGGGGTTTTTCTTCCCCTTTCTTAAGTTCACCCCTTGTGGGGAAAAGATCATTTAAATTTGGCTGTGAAAGCTGATCATCATTGGCAGAACAAGTCTTTTTTGTGTTGTTGATACTCCGTTCAGAAAACACTGAAGATCCAGCCTACCCTTCAGTGTAAAGATCTGCCTTTCAGGGTAATGGAGGCAAGGACTAAGGATCATATAACCTAGACTTCCCCAAACCAGAGCACAGATGACAAACCAAGAAGAGGGGGCTCCTACATTTTTCTCCAGGCTGACTGTATGTCACGAAAAGTAAGTCTGCTCATACACTTGAGGGATGCGAAAACGTTACGCTCTGTTAAATTAATTAAACAAGGAAGCCATGAGCCTGATGTGGCTCTCATGCCATGGTGGCCTATATAAGCAAACCAAAATCTAAACCGTAAATGCCTCAAGGTTACAAAGTCAAGACTCTAAGGACAACCAATCACAAACCGCCAACTAAGCTCTAAGCTATAACCAAACAAATGATTTCCTTTCTTTGCTTCTGCGTTTTCTCTAGAAAAGTCTTTCCTCTTTGCTCCTGTGAGCTGGCAATCCTACTAACCACTTCCTAACCACTGTCCCATTTGAATTGATTCTTGCTCAAATGAGGTTTAAGCAATTTTAATATGCCTCAGTTTCTTTTAACAACAGCATTATTTGGAGAGAGACAGAAAGAGAGAAAGAGAGAGAGGGAGAGAGAGATGTGTGTGTGTGTGCGTACGTGTGTGTGTGTGTGTGTGTGTGTGTGTGTGTGTCTGATGATCAATAGTTAAGACTGGGTTCTTTCTGATACGAAATTGTGTTTACAGTCTTCTTCAAACATTTTGAATATAGGATTGATAAAAAATTAAACTATTTCAATTAAGAGAAAGAGACATTTTAGAAGGGCAAATAAACCCAAGTTGTTTGTTTTGGTCAACTTGACCATTTAAACTTTTAGAGATTGGCTATAATAGCCTAATGTCTACTTGTAATATTTAATTTAATTTTTTTTACACATCCACATTTGAAACCACATCACATAAACAATATATTAGTTTTAAAATATTGTTTATTTCTGTCCCCACATTTCATTAGACAGTTTTATTCAACCTCTTTAAGTGCATTTTTAACGTCACTGTCTTAATTGTTGCCAAAGCCAGGAGGTTCCGGAAGATGGCGGCGTAGGAGGACGCGGGGCTCACAGCGCGTCCTGCCGATCACTTAGATTCCACCTACACCTGCCTAAAGAACACAGAAAACCGCCAGAGGATTAGCAGAAGGGAGTCTCCGGAGTCAAGCGCAGACCAGAGGCCCACGGAAGAGGGTAGGAAGGGCGGCGAGGCGGTGCGCGCTCCACGGACTGGCGGGAGGGAGCCGGGGCGGAGGGGCGGCTCGCCGGCCAAGCAGAGCCCCCGAGTCTGGCTGGCAAAAGCGGAGGGGCCGGACGGACTGTGTTCCGACAGCAAGCGCGACTTAGCGTCTGGGAGGTCAGAAGTTAACAGCTCTGCTCGGAAAGCGGGAAGGCTGGAGGACAAAGGGAGGGAGAGCTGCTGAGCCCCCGGACGGCAGAGCTCAGCTTGGCGGGGAACAAAGGCGCCAGCGCCATCTCCCCCGCCCATCCCCCAGCCAAAATCCCAAAGGGAACCAGTTCCTGCCAGGGAACTTGCTCGCTCCGCGCAAACACCCAACTCTGTGCTTCTGCGGAGCCAAACCTCCGGCAGCGGATCTGACTCCCTCCCGCTGCCACAGGGCTCCTCCTGAAGTGGATCACCTAAGGAGAAGCGAGCTAAGCCTGCCCCTCCAGCCCCCGTGCACCTTGCCTACCCACCCCAGCTAATACGCCAGATCCCCAGCAACACAAGCCTGGCAGTGTGCGAGTAGCCCAGACGGGACACGCCACCCCACAGTGAATCCCGCCCCTAGGAGAGGGGAAGAGAAGGCACACAGCAGTCTGACTGTGGCCCCAGCAGTGGGCTGGGGGCAGACATCGGGTCGGACTGCGGCCCCGCCCACTAACTCCAGTTATACACCACAGCACAGGGGAAGTGCCCTGCAGGTCCTCACCACGCCAGGGACTCTCCAAAATGACCAAACGGAAGAATTCCCCTCAGAAGAATCTCCAGGAAATAACAACAGCTAATGAACTGATCAAAAAGGATTTAAATAATATAACAGAAAGTGAATTTAGAATAATAGTCATAAAATTAATCGCTGGGCTTGAAAACAGTATACAGGACAGCAGAGAATCTCTTGCCACAAAGATCGAGGGACTAAGGAACAGTCACGAGGAGTTGAAAAACGCTTTAAACGAATTGCAAAACAAAATGGAATCCACGATGGCTCGGCTTGAAGAGGCAGAGGAGAGAATAGGTGAACTAGAAGATAAAGTTATGGAGAAAGAGGAAGCTGAAAGAAAGAGAGATAAAAAAATCCAGGAGTATGAGGGGAAAATTAGAGAACTAAGTGATACACTAAAAAAAAATAATATACGCATAATTGGTATCCCAGAGGAGGAAGAGAGAGGGAAGGGTGCTGAAGGGGTACTTGAACAAATTATAGCTGAGAACTTCCCTGAACTGGGGAAGGAAAAAGGCATTGAAATCCAAGAGGCACAGAGAACTCCCTTCAGACGTAACTTGAATCGATCTTCTGCACGACATATCATAGTGAAACTGGCAAAATACAAGGATAAAGAGAAAATTCTGAAAGCAGCAAGGGATAAACGTGCCCTCACATATAAAGGGAGACCTATAAGACTCGTGACTGATCTCTCCTTTGAAACTTGGCAGGCCAGAAAGGCTTGGCACGATATCTACAGTGTGCTAAACAGAAAAAATATGCAGCCGAGAATCCTTTATCCAGCAAGTCTGTCATTTAGAATAGAAGGAGAGATAAAGGTCTTCCCAAACAAACAAAAACTGAAGGAATTTGTCACCACTAAACCAGCCCTACAAGAGATCCTAAGGGGGATCCTGTGAGACAAAGTACCAGAGACATCACTACAAGCATAAAACATACAGACATCACAATGACTCTAAACCCGTATCTTTCTATAATAACACTGAATGTAAATGGATTAAATGCGCCAACTAAAAGACATAGGGTATCAGAATGGATAAAAAAACAAGACCCATCTATTTGCTGTCTACAAGAGACTCATTTTAGATCTGAGGACACCTTTAGATTGAGAGTGAGGGGATGGAGAACTATTTATCATGCTCCTGGAAGCCAAAAGAAAGCTGGAGTAGCCATACTTATATCAGACAAACTAGACTTTAAATTAAAGGCTGTAACAAGAGATGAAGAAGGGCATTATATAATAATCACAGGGTCTATCCACCAGGAAGAGCTAACTATTATAAATGTCTATGCGCCAAATACCCGAGCCCCCAGATATATAAAACAATTACTCATAAACATAAGCAACCTTATTGATAAGAATGTGGTCATTGCAGGGGACTTTAACACCCCACTTACAGAAATGGATAGATCATCTAGACACACAGTCAATAAAGAAACAAGGGCCCTGAATGATACATTGGATCAGATGGACTTGACAGATATAGTTAGAACTCTGCATCCCAAAGCAACAGAATATACTTTCTTCTCGAGTGCACATGGAACATTCTCCAAGATAGATCATATACTGGGTCACAAAACAGCCCTTCATAAGTTTACAAGAATTGAAATTATACCATGCATACTTTCAGACCACAATGCTATGAAGCTTGAAATCAACCACAGGAAAAAGTCTGGAAAACCTCCAAAAGCATGGAGGTTAAAGAACACCCTACTAACGAATGAGTGGGTCAACCAGGCAATTAGAGAAGAAATTAAAACATATATGGAAACAAACGAAAATGAAAATACAACAATCCAAACGCTTTGGGATGCAGCGAAGGCAGTCCTGAGAGGAAAATACATTGCAATCCAGGCCTATCTCAAGAAACAAGAAAAATCCCAAATACAAAATCTAACAGCACACCTAAAGGAAATAGAAGCAGAACAGCAAAGGCAGCCTAAACCCAGCAGAAGAAGAGAAATAATAAAGATCAGGGCAGAAATAAACAATATAGAATCTAAAAAAACTGTAGAGCAGATCAACGAAACCAAGAGTTGGTTTTTTGAAAAAATAAACAAAATTGACAAACCTCTAGCCAGGCTTCTCAAAAAAGAAAAGGGAGATGACCCAAATAGATAAAATCATGAATGAAAATGGAATGATTACAACCAATCCCTCAGAGATACAAACAATTATCAGGGAATACTATGAAAAATTATATGCCAGCAAATTGGACAACCTGGAAGAAATGGACAAATTTCTAAACACCCACACTCTTCCAAAACTCAATCAGGAGGAAATAGAAAGCTTGAACAGACCCATAACCAGCGAAGAAATTGAATCGGTTATCAAAAATCTCCCAACAAATAAGAGTCCAGGACCAGATGGCTTCCCAGGGGAGTTCTACCAGACATTTAAAGCAGAGATAATACCTATCCTTCTCAAGCTATTCCAAGAAATAGAAAGGGAAGGAAAACTTCCAGACTCATTCTATGAAGCCAGTATTACTTTGATTCCTAAACCAGACAGAGACCCAGCAAAAAAAGAGAACTACAGGCCAATATCCCTGATGAATATGGATGCAAAAATTCTTAATAAGATACTAGCAAATCGAATTCAACAGCATATAAAAAGAATTATTCACCATGATCAAGTGGGATTCATTCCTGGGATGCAGGGCTGGTTCAACATTCGCAAATCGATCAACGTGATACATCACATTAACAAAAAAAAAGAGAAGAACCATATGATCCTGTCAATCGATGCAGAAAAGGCCTTTGACAAAATCCAGCACCCTTTCTTAATAAAAACCCTTGAGAAAGTCGGGATAGAAGGAACATACTTAAAGATCATAAAGGCCATTTATGAAAAGCCCACAGCTAACATCATCCTCAACGGGGAAAAACTGAGAGCTTTTTCCCTGAGATCAGGAACACGACAGGGATGCCCACTGTCACCGCTGCTATTTAATATAGTGCTGGAAGTTCTAGCATCAGCAATCAGACAACAAAAGGAAATCAAAGGCATCAAAATTGGCAAAGATGAAGTCAAGCTTTCGCTTTTTGCAGATGACATGATATTATACATGGAAAATCCGATAGACTCCACCAAAAGTCTGCTAGAACTAATACATGAATTCAGCAAAGTTGCAGGATACAAAATCAATGTGCAGAAATCAGTTGCATTCTTATACACTAACAATGAAGCAACAGAAAGACAAATGAAGAAACTGATCCCATTCACAATTGCACCAAGAAGCATAAAATACCTAGGAATAAATCTAACCAAAGATGTAAAAGATCTGTATGCTGAAAACTATAGAAAGCTTATGCAGGTAATTGAAGAAGATATAAAGAAATGGAAAGACATTCCCTGCTCATGGATTGGAAGAATAAATATTGTCAAAATGTCAATACTACCCAAAGCTATCTACACATTCAATGCAATCCCAATCAAAATTGCACCAGCATTCTTCTCGAAACTAGAACAAGCAATCCTAAAATTCATATGGAACCACAAAAGGCCCCGAATAGCCAAAGTAATTTTGAAGAAGAAGACCAAAGCAGGAGGCATCACAATCCCAGACTTTAGCCTCTACTACAAAGCTGTCATCATCAAGACAGCATGGTATTGGCACAAAAACAGACACATAGACCAATGGAATAGAATAGAAACCCCAGAACTAGACCCACAAACGTATGGCCAACTCATCTTTGACAAAGCAGGAAAGAACATCCAATGGAAAAAAGACAGTCTCTTTAACAAATGGTGCTGGGAGAACTGGACAGCAACATGCAGAAGGTTGAAACTAGACCACTTTCTCACACCATTCACAAAAATAAACTCAAAATGGATAAAGGACCTGAATGTGAGACAGGAAACCATCAAAACCTTAGAGGAGAAAGCAGGAAAAGACCTCTCTGACCTCAGCCGTAGCAATCTCTTACTCGGCACATCCCCAAAGGCAAGGGAATTAAAAGCAAAAGTGAATTACTGGGACCTTATGAAGATAAAAAGCTTCTGCACAGCAAAGGAAACAACCAACAAAACTAAAAGGCAACCAACGGAATGGGAAAAGATATTTGCAAATGACACATCGGACAAAGGGCTAGTATCCAAAATCTATAAAGAGCTCATCAAACTCCACACCCGAAAAACAAATAACCCAGTGAAGAAATGGGCAGAAAACATGAATAGACACTTCTCTAAAGAAGACATCCGGATGGCCAACAGGCACATGAAAAGATGTTCAACGTCGCTCCTTATCAGGGAAATACAAATCAAAACCACACTCAGATACCACCTCACGCCAGTCAGAGTGGCCAAAATGAAGAAATCAGGAGACTATAGATGCTGGAGAGGATGTGGAGAAACAGGAACCCTCTTGCACTGTTGGTGGGAATGCAAATTGGTGCAGCCGCTCTGGAAAGCAGTGTGGAGGTTCCTCAGAAAATTAAAAATAGACCTACCCTATGACCCAGCAATAGCACTGCTAGGAATTTATCCAAGGGATACAGGAGTACTGATGCATAGGGGCACCTGTACCCCAATGTTTATAGCGGCACTCTCAACAATAGCCAAATTATGGAAAGAGCCTAAATGTCCATCAACTGATGAATGGATAAAGAAATTGTGGTTTATATACACAATGGAATACTACGTGGCAATGAGAAAGAATGAAATATGGCCTTTTGTAGCAACATGGATGGAACTGGAGAGTGTGATGCTAAGTGAAATAAGCCATACAGAGAAAGACAGATACCATATGGTTTCACTCTTATGTGGATCCTGAGAAACATAACAGAAACCCATGGGGGAGGGGAAGGAAAAAAAAAAAAAAAAAAGAGGTTAGAGTGGGAGAGAGCCAAAGCATAAGAGACTGTTAAAAACTGAGAACAAACTGAGGGTTGATGGGGGGTGGGAGGGAGGGCAGGGTGGGAGGGAGGGCAGGGTGGGTGATGGGTATTGAGGAGGGCACCTTTTGGGATGAGCACTGGGTGTTGTATGGAAACCAATTTGACAGTAAATTTCATATATTAAAAAAATAAAATTAAATTAAAAAAAAAAATAAATAAATAAATAAATAAATAAATAAATAAATAAATAAATAAAAAATTGTTGCCAAAGCCACTTTTTGAGCAGTTTTTAAAGATATTAACTTTTCATTCCCATCTCAGTGCCTTGAAACACAGCCCTTTCTAAATTCTAGTTTGATCCTATTACATGTTACTGGAAATTTATCCAAAGCCTAAGTACTCTTTCACGTAACATTAGAAGTTGTTTGTTCTGTTCATTTGTGCTGTAAGTGTATATTAAAGATCTCCAAAATACAGCCACTTATTTATTCAATTGATCTTTAAAGTGATCTTTAAAAGACTTGCATACAATGACTTTTAAAAGAGATAATTACTAAATTACTTTGTTTTGCCAATTCATATAGGGGACCTTGATAAGTACCCAAAGCTGGCATTCAAGTCCATTCCCAACCAATACATTTTTCTGAAGAACTCTGCTTTTTCAAACTAAAGGGGTCTGAAATACAGAGACTTCATAAAGATTCTGGCATAAAGCAACTTACTCTTTTCTGAGGAATAATTTTTTTTTAATTCTTTTATCTTGGACTCAATTTAGATATATATATATTTTTTTTTTTTTTAAGTTTATTCATTTTTCAGAGAGAGAAAGAGAGAGTGTGAGCAGGGGAGGGGCAGAGACAGAGGGAGACACAGAATCTGAAGCAGGCTCCAGGCTCCAAGCTATCAGCACAGTGCCCGATGCAGGGCTCAAACTCAGGAGCCCAGCCGTGAGATCATGACCTGAGCCTAAGTTGGATTCTTAACCAACTGAGCCACCGGGGCGCCCCTCTGAGGAATAATTTCGAGGACGGATCTGGCTTTATATTGGGACAGTCATGATAGGTGCAGAGTCAGCAAAGGTAAGGAGGCTGAAATGCAGACCAAGTGTAAAACTACTTAGGAGAAAGTTTAATTGAATGGCAGCAAGGTTCATGGCATAAGACATGAAGGTGTGCTATAGAAAAGAAAAAAAAACTGTTCTTGACAGGTTGGAAAAAGTTGAATCTAAAAAGATGTAACTTACTATATGGACAAACTTAAAGTCTATAACCTAGATTTCACAATATAATTGCCTAGGTACAGAAAAAAAAAAAAAAGAAAATCTGTTATAAACTCAGTACAGACAGGCAGAAAGATAGACAATTTCTCACAAACTTCGGAGGCTAGGTTTAAGACCATTTAGCGCAATTTGCAGGTCGTAGTGCCAAAGAAAAATGCAGGGCTGCTTAAAAATTAAGCGTTTTAAGACAGCAAGAACAGAGCATTAATCTTTTGAAGCATGACTCCCTGGGTGACTGCACAGACCCTGCAACCGTGAAGTTGGCCCTGCACTGGCTATTATTTTAAAGAGGACTTATTCAGAGAGGACTCCTATCTACCTGCTCAGCACAAAAACTTCAGCACAAGCACAGAGCCTGGAACAAAAGAGCACTCAGTGGGTACAGATATCTGTTGAATGAAAGAACAGTCCAGAAGAAAGAGTGGTGAGCCTGTACACATCTCCTTACTAAATAAAAAATAGCACTCTGTCATCAAAAGGGAATACGCTTTAATCGTAAGACATATTTTCAGTATTTAAAGAATACTATGACTTGAAGAGGATTTACTCCTTCAAACTTTATTTTAAAAAATAAAGTCATTAGAAAACCCTAAATACCCAAATTAGGCAAAGTTCTTCCATTTACTCTGTAAAACAGTTTCACATCAAAAGGTAAACAGTTGCATTGAAATCAAAGTAAATAATTAAAGTTTCTTAATGCCCCAAAATAGATTCCATGACCCACTATAAACCCAGAAAATGAACAAAACCGAAAATCTGTGAATAATGGTACAAATTAGATCAATGTTGATATTCTATCTATATTTCTACACAAGTTGTTTCATTTATGTGGAAAAGCCTACAAGTTAATTCTTTAAGAACTTGCTCTGGTTTTGTACAAATTTACAAAAATAAAACCTAATTATGGAAACATCAAACAAACAGGATGAGCTGTTTTTTTAAGATGCGAATGAAATATTTACATCTTTCTACAAATTCTGTTTTGTGGAAACACTATAACAGTGAATCTTACTTGCATTAAGAAACTGCATTTAAAATCTAAAACAAAAATCAGCAAATGTTCCTTAGGAAGAAAATGAGGAAAATCATTGGAACGTGAAAAAATTGTGATTTAAATATGGATACCCAGGGTTGTCAGTTTGTGACATAATCAATATGTCATGCTTGAAGTAATACAAAATAATATTTAGTTATTCAGAAATAACTACTATCTTTAATATAGAATCTTCCATTATGAATGGCACACTAAAAAAGAGGGTCTGGTCCCACAAGTAAATAAGTTGGAGAAACACTGTATACTATACCTTTGTCTAGTATATTCATAATTACTTCAGCATATTACCAGTTCTGAGTGGCCCTGCAGTAAAGTTAGGTGTTTACCTTTGTTTAACCTTTGTTAGAATGTCCCAAACTTATTTGAACTTGGTACCTATTTTTATGTAAGGGGAAAGGGTGGCTTATTTACTTGTTTTATTTTTCACATAAAATTATAAACACTTTGAAATGGTAGTTTCTGGAGTTTACTTTGAGAATTGTAGCTCTATACCGATCAAACATGAACAAACAGGAATATTGACTGTGCTTGCATTTAGTATTCAGGAGTTTTCATAATTCATTTTACAGTTAAATTTTATCCATTTCTGCAAAGGTAATGTTTATGCAAATGTACTGCCTGAACTTGGGAAGTTAATGCTCTTGCCCTTCTGGCTCTTCCTTATACCACACTTTGAGCTTTGTGTCTGGTGCAGGACATTGGCTAACTGTAGTGTAATACAAGTTATCAACCTGGATAATGGGGAGGCTTGAAACCGTTCTCGAAGATGTATAATCCAAGGACTGCAGGTGATTTGGGGCACGATGGTCGCTGTGCCACATTAAACTGTTGTCTTTTGGCTCCAAACCTGCCCTTCCATATCCTACCTTGTAAATAAAGCCTGGGCTGGGACTCTGCATATTTTATTTCTCTTTAGAAATAAAAAGTTGGAGATCTGGCCAGCTGGAGTCCTGGTAGGTTTAGCCAATCAGGGGGTGAGGATGCTGGAGGGAAATAGGAAGGTGAGTGGAGTGGAGAAGGATCTCACTTGTGCCTGTTTTCTTGCCCTCAGTTGTCACCCCAGCAGTGACACTTCACCTGGCAGTAGCCTTTGTCTCCAGCAACAGTTGTTTCCAGTTTCTCTCTTTTCTATACAATCAGAGTTGGTCTTATAGCACCTGCCAGATAGTGCCTCCTAAGAGATCTCTGATCCCCAGCTCTGAAGGATCCCCCCGCCAAACCAACATCCAGGGGTACCAGTTCATCCTGTCGATATTCCCCTCCTCAGAGGTCTGATTCCCAATTTGTGGGCTCCCTCCTCAAAGCCTGTAGAGTCTGACAACCTCAGCCTCTTCGCCAACCTTATCATCATGTAGAGGAGAATGACTTTATTTTATGAGGCCCATGAGGACAGAACTAGAAATAGTGGATTGAAGTAAGAGGTTACAATAATTAGAGGTGCCAAAAACCTGAAGGGACTGCACTGAATTCCCTATCCATTAATCACAAGGATTTGCCACGAAATTAACGGAACATGTGTCCTTATTACTACTCCCAACACACTGTTTTACTTTTTTATTGTTGCTAGTTTGTCGACTTTCCTTGAGGGCAGCGAATGAGTTTATTTATCTTTGTATTCCCAGGACCTAGTGAGATCTGTAATAGTAAGTACCCAAAACATATGTTCTTGAGGCAACATGGCATATTAGAAAAATCACAGGATTTCCAATCAGTTTCTGGAGCGTGATCATGAGCAAGATCACACAATTTTTCTAAGTTGTATTCTTCCCAGAGAGGAGAGTTGCAGGAAGGAAGTGGCCAATGGTTTTCAGCACCCTGGGTGAGTAAGATTATTTAATCTTCCCAAGCCTAACCCTTCCAAGAGAAATCTCTGCAGCTTCTAACACGAAGCAAATGTCATGTAATAGAAAATGCCCACTGGATTCAGTAGGAAGATCACCAGAGACCTACTTTGAAACAAGTACCAATGGGGGTTGAAGGTTGCAGTAAGCCAAATATTGCATTAGACGTAAAGAAGAGGAATGGGAATCCGATCTCATCCAGCAGCTTTTAGGATTATTTATTGTAAATAGAGGGGATGGGCAATAGTTACAATTAGCTGTTGTTCAAAGGGCTTTGGTTTATTACCTTAAATAGGGGATGAGTTGAGCATCTTGCATTTAATTGTTTAAAGAAAACAGGCAAGATACAGATGTTAGCAAGGGAAGGGAATAATCTAGAGCAAGGTCTCTGAGGAGGCTTCTAAGAGGAAAATGGCATGGGAACAAAAATGAACAGATTTGTTCGAGACAAAAACAGAAGGGCAACAACTTTTTCAATTTAATGGGGTTATAGGGAAAAAAGAATAATGTGGATACAGACAATGTTATAGACTTACAGGTGGGAAGGAACTGAGGTAGCCCCAGTCTGGGCTTTTAAAAGCAACTGGCGGCCCAGCACCATGATCAAACAGCACAGGTCCCGTTAGCAGACTCTGTATTTAAGTCCCAGTGCCTAACCTCGGGCAAGTTGTTTAACCCACTAATGCCTTCTTTTCCCAGATGACAATAACCATGCTCTTATTCTCTCAGGTTGTTGCAAGAAGTTGATGATTTAATATATATGCACTCATCTAACAGTGCTGAGCATAAGCTCTACTGAAGCTTTAGCCACTCTCGGTGTGTGAAGCAAGAGTTGTCCTACTTCTGCTGAAAGTGTCTGGAGGACAGTGGGCTCAGAGATTTCAACAGAGGAGAGACAGTTTGAAGGACCACTGCCGAGTGAAAAAAAGAAAAAGCAAGGCAAACATAAAAGAGGTGGGAAGCAGTGGTGAAGACCCAGTTTAAGTTGGAGATGATGTCTAGGCAATTGTGACAATTCTCATATTTCCCCCTCTTTAGCCCGGTGATTGACAGGGATGAGGCAGATAGCTGGATAGACCCAACTGGAAGTCATGACAGGAAAAACAACCAGGAGATGGAACTGAGAACCCGATGACAGGCTGAAGTGAAGGACCATGGAACTAAGTTAGAGGTCCACAGAAAGAGGGCAGAGTTGAGGACTAAACTCTGTTTATTGTATCATGTGCTTGTCTGAGCAAGAGTACTGGCAGAACAGGCAATTGTGGTAAACCCAGCAGCCCTGATCCCACAGTGGCACTGGGGGGTGGGGGGAGGGGGCCGCAGGGGAGGACAAAGAGAATTGTGACGCGGCCGGGCGGGGCTCCGGGGTGTCGCGTGGTGTACCCCTCAGTGACTTGGTCCTGGTCAGGACCAGGGACTTTTGCCGAGCGGGGGATGCTCCAAGGCTCTGCAGCATGTGTCTGTGCTGTAGGGGGGACGAAGCCATCCAAGTGAACCCCGTGAGTTCTCCAAGACCCCAAACCCAACTTGTCTGCCCCTTTCCCGGGCCATGTGCCTGGGACACTTGCGATTACTGATCACTGGCGATTACGGCCAGTGTGGGCGCTTTGGTGCTGGGGGGCTGAGAATCCCGGGTGAGGTAGACAGGCTAGATCCTGAGCCGGTTCCTGAAGGAGGAAAAGCCTCCCTTTGTGCCCACTAGAAACCAGGCACCCTCAGTCGTTTGTCCCGGAGGTGGGATGGGGCTTACAGAAGTGGGGGTGGGGCAGAATACGTTTCTCAATATTCAGATGGGGAGGAGATTGCTTTTGGGTCTTTGGGCTAAACAACTGGAGCAAAATGAGGGGAGCGGAAGGTATTTAAAGCACAATTTAGAAATTAGTGGAAGGTGTGGGAACCCCAGAAAGTAAAGCCAAGCTCCCTGTGTCTCAGAAAACCATACTACTTGCTGGGGTTCCTTAATCATCCTGAGGACCAGCAGAAACATAATATTCTGATTGCTCATACCTGTCTTTCCTTCCATGATAAATCTCAGTATGCTACGTGGTCTTTGTAATATGATTCAGAGCTGACTCTTTTTTCTCGTGATATTATTGCCATCTTCCACTCTGATTTTCACCTTCATGTTCTTATTCTGATCCTGCCTTTTGCAAATTGAGATAATAAGCATATATTACATAAATAAAAAGCAGTAGCATAGGCTTCCCATTATAATAACTGAATAGTTGTTTGCTCATGATTTTTATGGTTTTGTTTTAATTTTACATATTATATAGGAAGGGCCAAGACAGCCACGCCCTTCAGATGTCACCGCACGGCAGGTAATGTTTAAATAAATAACTCTGGGGACATTTGGGTGGCTCGGTTTGTTGAGTGTCCAGCTTCAGCTCAGGTCATGGTCTCATGGTTCCTGAGCTCGAGCCCCACAGCAGGCTCACTGCTGTCAGTGCAGAGCCCGCTTCAGATCCTCTGTCTCCCTCTCCCTCTGTGCCTTCCCCACTCATGCTGTCACTCTGAAAAATAAAAAAATAAATAATTCTGGGTACTTCAAGATTGTGACTTTATCTTGTTCTTTTACGCGCAGGGGTCTCTAATATGATAGAACTTTTACTAGCTAGATACTTCTGTGTTATCTTTCACAGGACTGTGACTACTATTAGGATGAGTCTTCATGAGAATAACCTAAATGCTTTGTATTCTTGGTTTTTTTAACATAATAGGAATAGAATGGCTGGATAATAGGACAAGACGATTTTTCATTGTTATAAAGTAATACCGCGTAGTTTTCAAAGCAATTATACCAATTGCACTCCCACTGGAAGTGGATAAAATTTTTATTATGCACGTACTCTGCATCCTAATACTCTTCCTCATCTTCAAAGTGTTCTAGTTTGATCCCTTAAGGTCTCTGTTACTTAAAGATGGCATAAAATGGGAACATAAAAATTTCTGCTTGGCATATGCAGTGTTTAAAGTAACTAAAGAATGTGCATAAATTTTGTTTTCTTATTTCTATAAAGGAAATTCCTTTGGGGGTTTTAATGACATTATTTTCATTTTATTGTTTTTAAGTTTTGTTTGTTTGTTTGTTTTGAGAGAAAGAGAGAGACAGACAGAAGCAGAGAGAGAGGGTGAGAGAGAATCCTAAGAGTTGGGCACTTAACCCAACTGACTGAACCAACCTGACTGAACCAGCCCCATGCCCCAAATGAATATCACTTCAAAATAAAACACACACACACACACACACACACACACACACACACACATATATATATATATATATATATATATGAGTCTGGGGTCCCATAGTTGGTGAAATGGGAATCGAGAGTAAATAGTCTCGGGCCCCTGGGTGACTCAGTCGGTGAGCACTCGACTCTTGATTTCAGTTCAGGTTATGATCTCACAGTTTGTGAGAGAGAGCTCCACGTGAGGCTCCATGCTGACAGAGCAAGGCCTGCTTGGGATTCTCTCTCTCTCTCTCTCTCTCTTTCTCTCTCTGCCCCTCCTCCATTCTTCCTCTCAAAATAAATAAACTTTAAAAAAGAGAGAGAAAGAGAAAGAGAGAGATGAAACAGGCTCATTTGAAAACTCTAGGGATGCTCTAGGGTGTTTTCTTCATCTAGGAACCACACATTTGAAAAAGGATTTTTTTCCTACTTTTACATAGCTATGTACTGGTTGTATTTATATTTTTTACTGACATTAAAAATATACAATCAGCATGTTAACTTTTTGTTATAAAAAGTATTATTTGTTTTCCTTCCTTTTAATTTTCCAAAAGTTCAGAGATAAACGTATTGAGAATATGCAAAACCTAAGGAAACAGAAGAGGAAACTTAGTAAACGGTTTACAAGACCTGCACCTATTCCAGAACCAGGACTCCTAGTAAGTACAACATAGAGACTTCACTGAAATCAACAGCTCCTTAAATGCAAAACACATCCTTATTTTTAATTTATGCAGTACTCTAAATTTTGGGTTTCCCTTTTCCTTTGAGAAATGTGTAATAGTAGTCTGGGAAGTCACCTTAAAACTCCTCTAATCAAATTCTCATCTATTATTTAAATCTCTCTCTCTCTCTCTCTCTCTCTCTTTGGCTGGGTAAAGTGTACTTTATCGATGGTACATGACAAGGTAGGGCTCTTTAAGCCCCTCTCCTTCTTCAGGGGCTCTACGATGAATTTCAGCCCAGATTTTCAGTGTGTTGGCGGATGAGTTGGGGCAAGGACTCCCCGGCAGCTGAGGGCTTCTCTCTTCCTCTTGTCCTCTCCCTGGGTCTGGGGGTTCTCATTCTTTGGAGGACATGTGGACCATAAGGCCTACCACCCAGATGCTGTAGCTGAATTCATTGTTGTACCAGGAAATGAGCTTGACAAAGTGGTCCCTGAGAGCAATGCCAGCCCCAGCATCAAAGGTGGAAGAGTGGCTGTCACTATTAAAGTTGCAGGAGACAACCAGGTCAGTGTAGCCCACCTTCTTGATGTCATCATATTTGACAGCTTTCCCCAGGAAGATCAGATTCATGACTGACACACTGGGGGTGTGGACATGGATCATGCCAGTGAGCTTCCCATTCAGCTCAAGGATGACCTTGCACACAGTCTTGGTGATGCCAATAGAAGCTCCTCAGCCATCATGCCACAGCTTCCCAGAGGTCCAAGGTCTTTTGGATGGCAGTTATGGCATGCACTGTGGTCCTAAGTCCCTCCATGACATGAAAGTTGTCATAGATGACATTGGCCCAAGGGGCCCAGCAGTTGGTGATGCAGGAGGCATTGCCAATAACCTTGAAGGAGTTGTCATACTTCTCATGGTTCACACCCATCATAAACATGGAGGCATTAGCAGAAGAGACAGATATGATGACCTTCTTGTCTCCACCCTTCAAGCACGCCCCAGCCTTCTCCATGGTAGTGAAGACACCAGTGAACTCCACAACATATTCAGCAAAAGCATCACCCCATTTGATGTTGGTGGGATCTTGCTCCTGCAAGATGGAGATGGGCTTTCCGTCAATAACACATTTCAGTTCTCAGCCTTGACTGTGCCATTGCATTTGCCAGGGTAGAATCATCATACTGGAACATGTAGAACATGTAGTTGAGATCAATGAAACAGTAATAGATGGTGATGATATCTGGTTTTTCAGAGTTAAAAGCAGCGCTGATGACCAGGAACCCATTATGTCCAAATACATTTATTTTAACCTTCACCATTATATCTCAGGGACCTAGCTGGCACTTCACAAAAAGAAGTGGCTCTCTGTCCAATGGAGAGAAGTAGAGAGCCTATTTAAATCTCCTTTGCAGATTGTTTCCTGGAGATGATGGGGTTTACTGAAAAGACTAAAATCTTATATACCACATCACTCTGGTTTTCAGTTTTTGCTTTACCATATATGACCTCGACTTCCCCAAATCATTACTTAAATCTTTTGGATTGTATTATTTAGAAAATAAATTACAAAAACTCCTGCCAAATAGTTATTCAGCCTAGGCTTGATCACTTGCAACATCAGAACAATCTACACCAATTACAGCTTATTCCATTTTTGCATATATTTGATGTGGATTTACTTACTTATTTACTCACTTACTTATTTACTTATTTACTTACTTATTTATATATTTCTTTAGTTTTTTTTTAAGTTTATTTTACTTATTTTGAGAAAGAGAGAGAGCATGGGAGGGGCAGACAGAGAGGGAGAGAGAGAGAATTCCGAGTAGGCTCCACACTGTCAGCGTGGAGCCTGGTGTGGAGCGCAAACTCACAAGATCATGACCTGAGCTGAAATCAAGAGTTGGATGCTTAACTGACTGAGCCCCTATTGTTGACAAGAATTCAAAAGTGCTTCCACATAACATGTCATAATGCCTCCATGAGCCTTTTACATGTAGTATTAATTATATTTCTTGTACCCAGACATGAATCCAATTGCCCTCCATTTTAAAGCCCTTCAGATACTTGAAGACAACTGTTACCTTCCTTCATATTTATGGTTTTTTTCAGGGTGAAAATCCCCATTTTCCTCATACATTCCTCTTCCAACTTAGTAGTGAGCCCTGGCCTTATTCAGGCAATCTCCAGGATTAGGATTATATTATATTTAATTACAGAAAAATTTGGGAAAAATTTTATTTCCAATAATTATGATTTTTTTCCTGTTGGTTTTCTTTTTGAAAGAAAATATTTTACAAGCACAACTAATGAATAATTATGTAAAGCAGGAATTGCTAACTTTAGCTCTTTATAACAGAAACTCAACTTCAGTGGTTTAATCATATAAGAGTATATGTTGTCTCCAAAGAAGAACTCCTGACCTAGGCAGTCTACAACTGACATGTTGGCTCCAAAAATCACCAAAGAAGTCCCAGGTTCCCTCTGTCTTTATGATCCTTCAAACTTCTCATATGATTTTTATTCTCATGGTCTCAAAAAGGCTTCCACAATGGTAGACACAGTGTCTACATTCCAAGAGAAAAAATTATAGGACAGAGGACAAAGAGCTCATACCAGCAGTTGAGTCAACTATAATAAATTTTATCAATAAAATTAAATTACTAAATTCTAAAATAGAAAGCACCAGGCCCAGATAGGTTCCCTGGTGAACTCTACCAGACATTTAAAAGGGAAATTATACGAGTTCTCTACAATCTCTTGCAGAAAATAGAAGCACAGAGAAAACTTCCTCACTTATTATGTGAGGCCAGCATTACTTACTCTAATACCTAAACCAAAGACATTATAAGAAAAGAAATGACAGACTACTGTCTCTCAAAGCACAGATACACAAATCTTCAATAAAATATTAAAACTTATATATATTGTTGGATTTAATTTGTTTTTATAGTTTTTAATTGTCCCACAGTTCTTAGGTATTCTATTCCCTTTTTTTCCCTCTCATCCTTTTTTCTTTTTTCTTTTTAGTTTGGATAGGTTTTTTTGACATAGTGTCAAGCTCCAATTCTTTTCTCTACTGTGTCAGTCTACTGATGAGAGCCCATCAATGGCATTCTTAATGTATGCCAATGTTTTAGATTTATAGCATTTGCTTTTAATTCTCTCTTAGAATTATCTTTTTTTTTCCTGACATTACTCATCTGTTTTTGCATCTTGTCCATTTTGCCAGTAGAGTCCTTAGTGTATTGATCATTTTTATTTCATTTTTAAATTCTTTTTAATGTTTATTTTTGAGAGACAGCAAGTGGAGGAGGGGAAGAGAGAAGGGGAGGGACAGAGAATCCCAAGCAGGCTACGCTGTTAGAGAGCCCGATGTGGGCTCACATGAACTGTGAGATCATGACTTAAGCTGAAATCAAGAGTTGGATGCTTAACTGAGCCACTCAGGCACCCCTGGTCATAATTATTTTAAATTCCCAACCTGATCATTCCAAAATCTCTACCATATCTGAGTCTGGATCTGATGCTTGCTTTATCTCTTCAGGCTGTTTTTTGTTTGTTTTTGTTTTTACTTTTTAGCATGTCTTATATTTTGTTGTTGTTGTTAAGGGCCAGACATGATACACTGAGTAAGTTAGAAACTGAGATAGACAAACCTTTAGTGTGAGATTTTGTGTTTATCTGGCTAGGATTTAGGCTATGTTTCCTGTTTGCTGTACCTGTAGTGTCAGAGGTGAAAATTTACTCTGGTGTCCTTATTTTTGTGTCTCCTCTTGTATTTGAGTTCCCCTGGAGACTCCTTCTAAGCAGGAACTGAGGCTTGCAGCATACGTTGGACTTTTCTGATACTGTATAGGAGCCTTACTAATGTGGTGGTAAACTGTGGGGGAAAGAGAAGCCTATTATGGCCTATGATTAGGTCTCAGGCTTTTAGTGAGTCTGTGCCCTTAGAACTATTGAGCTACATTTACCCTTAAGTGAAACAGGGAGTCTATAGGGAACTGGAGTTGGGTATTTCTCTCTGCCATGTAGAAGAGTCTGGATTCAGCTATTCCCCTTCCCCAGGTCAGTGAGGGTTTAATAAAGCCCAATTTGTTTAGGTTCTGATAAAATAGTTTCCCTTGAGGGCCCTATTAAGGAGAAGAGAGAGCCCTGGAGAATTTCAAAATAGTTGCTTTTCCCCTCCTACTGCTGGATGCGAAAGGAGGTTTTCCCCTGATTATCACAGTAAGACCTGGTGGGGCTCCTGGAGGTAAAACTCAAGGAAATATGGGGGCCTCCCTAAGACTGGCCCCCCACCCTGAGTTTTTAACTTTGAAGCTTATCCATACTGAGGTGCAGCAATTCGTCCATTAAAGTTTGAGTGTTCCTATTGGGACAGTGTTGGCTCCAGGAGCATCATTGGTCTCTCCAGGTTCCAGGACAGCAGTGTGTCCCATGACCTCAATTCTCTGATGGATGTAGAAGAGTTGTTGATTTTCAGTTGGTTCAACTTTTTTCTAATGAGGATGGGACTGATGATTTCCAAGTTCTTTTACACATCAGTCTGGAAACACTCACTTATATTTCTTTTGTCCAAATGGAGTCACTGGCCACCCCTAGCTGCAAGTATGTTTAGAGTGGTGAAAAATTCAACTGGCTTCTTTGCTGCTCTGAAGAGAATCAAGACTCCATTAGTGTGGAGGAAAGTGCCTTCCTTTTTCAGGCTGTGATGGTCTTCGTTCTAAAATTCACCCTCCTCTTTAGTTTTGGACTAACTACAAATTATTAGTAACAGTTTAACCCTTCAGCATCCCCCACCCCTTGATTTGTCTTTGCATAGTCAAAGGAGCTTTCGATTGCCACCTACAAATCCAGGATCCTCAACCTTACAGAGTTACTGCACTGTCTTAAATATCCACACAGCTCTTTCCTTGCTGATAGGCTAGTGTTTGTAATACCGCCACATAATCATGGCCTCTTAGATATGCATTGAAATATGCTCGCACAACGTATTTTACATCGGTACAGTTATGCCTTGGGAAAGTATAATAATAAGGGATATGAGGGAGAAGGCAGCAGTGACTCTTGCAACCACCTTTCTAGAGGGTATGGCAATTGTCACAACTTCTGAGCCTTTTAACTTTTAATTTATGGACACACATTAGTTTGGTTAATTTTTCCAACCTCATTGCCAGTTCAGGTATCTCCTGCCAGGAATCTTCTCTCCTTGTGACTTGCCACTCAACAACACACCGTTTAGGATTTCTCCATTAAAAAACTCCTTTTTTTTTTTTTCCTTGAGCTGACAGATTTTTTTTTTATAGAAGCATCTACAAGATTGTTCTATATCAATTATCCAACCAACTTACTTGAGCTTTCAGAGACAACTAAAATGTCTCCAAGTAAATGAAAATATAGAATATAAAATGTATGACATATGAGAAGCCTGAGTTCAATCTAGTACTTATTCTCCTTACTACAAGGATTCTGGAATTGTCTTCAAAGAATCTAGATATTTTCCTTTGGCAGTATTAGGTAGTCATGAGAGCTCTTATATCCTGTAAGAGAGAAAATGCACCCTTCTACCAAGAAAGAACATCAGGGGCCTCAAAGCCCCAAAGTACACCCTAGGCTAAAGGGCCTCTCCCCACTCCCCACAGGGCAATAATAGCAGGGAGGTACCGTGAAAACCCTGTTCTAGTGTTTCTTCTATATGTTGACCAAGAGGTTTACTGTATCATATTGAGGCTTGAACTCTCAGTGCTTCTCCAATGTGGTCAGGCCCAATTTTGTCTGATTTGGTTTGGTTTCGTCTGATTTCCAAATCATTGTGGACACGTGATCATTTTGTAACACATGGTCAAAATAAAATGTCACAGCATTTTCAAATTGTTTCAAGTGAACGTAAATGTTTACTCTCAATTTGTCTAACCGATCTTGTTGCAAAGCTGTAATGACGATAAGCACGCAAACCAGACCACACAGGGTAACACGGCATTCAACTGTACTGACCCTTGCACTTTTTCTTCTCTTACATCTTCTGCAAATTGCCGGGTTATCAACAGCATCCCTACTAATACCCTCTCCTCTTTTTCTTTATTCTTAAATTGACCTTTGGCTTCAGGAAAATATATAACAACAGTATTTGTACAACTTAAATGGTTTGGGATGAAAATAAAAACCTGAGTCCATACAGGTAAGTATTTTCAACATATGGAGTGTACCCAGGCGAACAGAGGATATGCCTGATAAGGCTAGAGCACCTAGATGTAAAAAGTTTGAAAGGTGTTTTTGTTTTGGTTTTTGTCTGTCTAAAGTCTCTATAACAAAATTGTCTCTTAATTATATCATTACTAATCATAATCATGGATATTAAAATAATCCTGAAATAGTATTTGATGGTTAAATTCCTGCCAATACTGGTATATGAACTCTTTCTATTTTCACTTATTTGTCCCTGGTGTTCACTTTAAGTCATTTCAAGACTTAAAACACTCTCAACAGATACCTATAATATGCTTTCACAACCACAAGCCATAAGACTGGAAAAGAAAAAAGAAAACCCCTATGCTTAACATCTCCATCATAGCCATTATGTTTAGAAACGACTTTAACCCTTCCACCAAACTGTTATTTTTCATTTCTACAAATTCTTCCTGCTTATAGTGTTTGTTACCTGACTCATAGGGGAAAAAAATCTTTATATCATATTCATTCCCTGTAATGAGTTATTTGATAATAGTGCCTTTCATATTTGGTTATTATCTGAATGTGACATTGCTATAATTTAGAATAGCATTTCCAGTTCTTTATAAAATTCTTTTTGTATAAGAAAGTATACTCCCTCTCGAGGCCTTTCCCAAATAATTTATAGCTTTATATAAAATTTTCTTTGTATACATTTTAATTGAATCTATTTTTCTTTATGTATTTTAATTTCTTCTAGTGGTCGTAAAGCTGGAATCTGTACAGAAGAAATCATGCCAGACCATAACATGCAGATTTATAACATCAAGTGGCATCTCATAATTTGACTTCATTTGAAAAATAAAGGCAATACTCTGTCATTTCAGCAAAATAAATGCAGTGCAACCATGTAACATCTAAACCACAGGGTCTAGAATTTTATTAAATACCATAATTCATTATCACCTTTTTTTTCCTGTGGTAAATTTGGGATTTTCTGCTTTTTCAACGAATAATAAAATATACAGGTCCTTAAAAATTATATACTCCTGTTTAAATTTTTGCATGGAAATATATCACCTATCTAAAGATATAGAATTATGCTTTAACAAAGGGGGAAAAGATATTTTCTCTGCTGTATATTTATAACGACTTGTGTTTAAATAAAATGTTTAAAATCTTTACACAATCCCTAAGTTTATTTATTTTGAGAAAGAGAGAGTAGAGGAGGGGCAGAGAGAGGAGAGAGAGGCTCCCAACCAGACTCCACACTGCAAGGGCAGATCCCGATGTGGGGCCTGAACCCATGAACTGTGAGATCATGACCTGAGCTGAAATCAAGAGTTGGATCCTTAACTGACTGAGCCACTCAGACTCCCCAGAAAGAGTTTTAATATAACTAAAGCCTATACTATATCTCCATACTGCAAGTGAGCTATCATGTGATTAAAATTTTCATTTAAGGTAAAATTTAAATACTGAATTAAATTTTACTTTTATGTATAAATAATAATCACATCTATCTTTGTAAAATGCTGTCTTAATTCCATAAGTAATTTCTAACATGCAAATAGAATTACCACAATTATTTTATAAACAAAGTACTGACTGCTGAATTAATAAAAACATTATATTTGATAACTGATTTGTAGTTTCCAAAATAAAATTTAAAGTAAAGTACAGGGATGGGTCACCTGGGTGGCTCAGTCAGTTGAGCGTCCGACCTCGGCTCGGGTCATGATCTCGCAGTTCAAAGGTTCCAGCCCTACATCGGGCTCTGTGCTGACAGCTCAGAGTCTGGAGCTTGCTTCAGATTCCATGTGTGTGTGTGTGTCTCTCTCTCTCAAAAATAAATAAACATTTTAAAAAATAAATAAATAAAGTACAGGGGATTCTTATTCTGGGTTAAAAGAAGTTATCGGAATTATGCTTTCACAGTAACAACTAGAAAACAGGACAAAATACTAAAAACAAAATTTCAGAAATTAGGCAAAAGTCAAAAAGGGCTGTGATCTCTAAGAGAGCGGAAACAAAATGAATCCCATTTACTGCCTGGAGAAGTGTTCCAGATCTTGATGCAGAGAAGAGGACCATAAGCAGAGCACAGTAGTTTTCCTGAGGTAAAGATGAACTCTGAGGAACAAAGATAAGAATTCAGGAATCTTGGGGTAACTGGAAGTTGTAGGGCCAAATTCCAGAAAGTAAGGAACTACTCAAAGTACTTTGTAGATCTGCAATGGCTTATATTGAGTCTTTGTTGAATGCTAAACTGCATATGCATACGGTGAAACTCAAAAAGGTCATACTTGTTTACTCTCTGTCTACTATCAGTGTCCAATGTCTATTATCCAATCAAAATTTCTAGGCATGCCAAGAAACAGGAAATTGTAACACATAATCAAAAGGAAATCAGGCCATTGGAAACAGACACAAAATGAAAAGCGATGACAGAATTAGAAGAATTAAACATCTATTATAAATATGTTGGCTGTGCTCAGCAATTTAAAGAAAAACATGAATATAACAAGAATGAAATGAAAGATATCATATTATATTATATTATATTTTACTATTTATTTTATTTTATTTTATTTTATTTTATTTTATTTTATTGAGAGAAAGACATAGCACAAGCAGGGGAAGAGCAGAGACAGAGGGAGACACAGAATCTGAAGCAGACTCCAGGCTCCAAGCTCTCAGCATGGAGCCCAACACGGGGCTTGAACTCACAAATGGTGAGATCATGACCCAAGCCAAAGTCAGATGCCCAAATGACTGACCCACCCAGGTGCTCCAAATGAAAGATATTATAAAGAACTAAATAGAACTTTTATACCTGAGAAATATCTGAAATTTTAAAATTCACTGAGTGATATTAACAGTATATTAGATGTAAAAAAGAAGTCACTGAAATTGAAGATATAGCAGATATAGCAATAGCATAGCTCAAACTGAGGTAAAGGGAAAAAAAAAAAGAAAACTAGGAAAATGATTAGCTCCTTGTTGAACTTTGAAACAATTTCGAGTGGTCTAACATATGAATAACTGGGAAGGTCTGAATGCGGGATGATGGGAGTGAAAAAATTCCCAAAAAGTTTCCAAATTTGATGAAAATGAATTTCATGGATCCAAAAAGTTTAATAAAAGCCAAGTAAGATAAAAACCAAGAATTACCAAATTACCTGATATAATCAAACTGCTGAAAAGCATTGAAAAGAGAAAGGAAAGCATCAGGTGGGACTGAGGCACATTAAATATGGAGAAACAAGTTTAAGAAAACCACAAACCTAATTAGAAACCAGGTAAATCAGAAGGACATCTTTAAAGGAAAAAAAAAAAAAGTCAACTTCAAGTTTTATATGGAACAAAAATATCCTTTAAAACTGAAAGCTTGGTACAGAATATTTTCTCCAGAAAAGAAGAGCCAAAAAAAAAAAAAAAAAATTATTACCCACAGATGCAGGAGACAGTTCTTTTTGGTAGAAGAAAAATTATATCAGATAAATTTTTGGATCTTCACAAAACAATGAAGAGCTCTGGGAATGATACATACATGAGTAAGCATAAGAGAAATTTATTCTAATTTTTAATTAAAAAATAATTGTTTTAAGCAAAATTAATGTATTGTGATATTAATAACATGCAGGGATAAGATGTATGACAATAACAAAGGGTGGGAGAGGATTAATGGAAATACAATTCAATGAAAGCTTCTTATATTTTACACAAATAAGTACATTGTTTGAAGGGAGACTCAGATGTGTTAAGGAAATGTATTGTAAATACTAGAGAAACTACACACACACAAAGACATATAGCCATTAGTGAAGATAAAAATGGAATGCTGAAAATCCATCCAAAGAAGATAGAAAAATAAGCAAAAAAGAAAAAAAGATCAGATTTGAAAATAAAGAAAACAAATGGCAAGATTATCAATCCCAAATTGATTATTAGCTACATTAAATGTAAATGGTCTAAGCATTCCAACTAAAAGAAAGTAGCAAGAACTGTGAAGGATTTGAGACTTTGTTTTCATAACATAAGAGGTCAGACTGTCATACCTTCAAAGATGTTGGCAGAAAACAAAGGACTTTGTTACCTCAAGTACATGCTTACATTGGTTTCCCTTGGTAAGAGGTATGCCCAGGTGAATGCTGTGCACACGGTGGGTTTGTGTCACAGCTAAAGTAACCCCAATCTTATATAAAGAGTTACTAGCAAATCTATCCAACTTTTGTTCTGGAGGGAGACATCATCTCTATTATATCGGAAAGTAAACAAATCTGCTCTATAGGAGACTATATCTTCCAAGTTTGCTTACTATACAAACATCCTTGAAAAGTTAGTCTAGAACAAATTATATTAAAATCTTTGCTTAGAAAACAGATACATGAAAGACCCATGGAGAATTTTCTTCCAATAGACAGAGATTGTCAAACTGAGTTTTTAAAATGCAAGAACAACTACAAACTATTAGAAACACACTGTGTATATAAATATTAATAGTTTTAAAAATTAAACATATACAATGAAAACAAAAATCTTAAGAAAACTCGAATGACTATATTAACATAAATTGGTTGTCAGAACAAATAATATTATCAGTGCATAGATGAACATTTTATAATGATAAAACGTTCACACAAAGACATAATCATCATAAACATATGCACCCAATATCAGAGCATCAAAATATATTAAGCAAAAACTAGAAGAATTCAAAGAATAGACAAATCCACAATTATAACTGAAATAGAAACATTCGTCACTTAGGCAAATGATGTGACAAATAGAAAGTCAGCAAAGACATAGAAGACTTAAATCACACTACCAGCCAATAATCTTACTGATATTCATAGAATATTCCACAAACATAAACAGAACACATATTCTTTCAAGTATACCACAGAACACTAAAATAGACCATCTGCTGGGCCATAAAGTAACTCTTAGTGGATTTCATAGGATTGAAGTGATAAAGAATATGTTCTTTGACCAGAAAATTAAAAAAACAAAAAACTTTTACAATTAAATTACAGAATATAAACATACCATAATACGGACAAAAGATTTGAACTATTTCTAAAAAGATACACCAACAGCCAAGTTGTACATGAAAAGGTGAGAAATGCAAACTAATACCACTCTATACACCCATTTGAATTGGTAAAATTTTAAAAGCTGACTGTACCAACTTTGGCTAGGATAAGAAACAACTGGTATTTTCTTATACCATTGCTATGAACGTAAATGGAACAAGCACTGTAAAATTCCTAACAGTTTTTCATACATGTGAAATATGACCCAGTTATCCCACCCACATGTTCACTAAAGAGAAATAAACATGTTCACACAAGGAATTGCACAGGAATATTTATAGAGCTTTGTTCATGACAGCCTCAAAATGTACATAGCCCATTAAGTCCATGGATAGGAAAACTGATTGTTAAAATGTGGTATATCTACTTACCTTGATGAGCACTGAGTAATGTACAGAATTGTTGAATCACTTCATGGTACACTTGAAACTATTACACTGTATGTTAACTAAAATGGATATAAATGGAATGAAATGAAATGAAATGAAATGAAATGAAATGACATGACATGACATGAAATGAAATGAAAAAGATATGTCTACAACACTGGAATATTATTGAAGGAATTTACACACACATAACATTGATGAGCTTTAAAAACTTTATCTGAATGGAAAGAAGTTAAAGCACATATGGTATTCCATTTATCTGGAACTCTAGAAAATATAGTTAACCTATAGGGAGAGAAAGCAGTGTTTACTGCAGACATAAATGGGAGAATATCCCATGTTCATAAATCAGAATTAATACTGTTAACATGTCCATACTACCAAAAGCAATCTACAGATCCACTGCAATCCCTATCAAAATTCCAATGTCATTTTTCACAGAAATAGAAAAAAAATCTTAAAAATTTGAATGAAACCACAAAGAACCTGAATTGTCAAAGCAATCTTGAGAAAGAACAAGGCTAGAGTCATCATATTTCCTGATTTCAAACTATATTACAAAGCTATTGCAATCAAAACAGCATGGTTTATCATAAAAATAGATGTAAAGATCAAGGGAGCAGAATAGAAAGTTCCAAAATAAACCCACATACATACTATCAGTTAATTTTTAACAAAGGACACAATAACATATAAAGGATAGTCTCTTTAAACTTTTTTTTTTCTTCTTTCAGAGAGAAAGAGAGCATGGCAGGGCGGGGGAGAGGAGCTCAAGGCAAGAAAGAGAATGGGTCTCAAGCAGCCTCCACACACAGCTCAGAGCCCCATGTGGGACTCAGTCCAAGAAACCTGGGATCATGACCTGAGCAGAAATCAAGAGTCGGCCATTCAACTGACTGAGCCAACTAGGCACCCCAAGGATAGTCTTTAATAAATGGTGTTTGGAAAACTGCACAACTACATGCAAAAGAACAAAAATGGACTTTTTAATACCGCACACAAATATGAAGTCAAAATGGATTAAAGACTTGAACATAAGACATGAAACCATAAAACTCCTTAAAATAAAAAACATAAGCAGTAAGCTCCCTGACTTTGGTCTTGGTGATATTTTAGATTTGACACCAAAAGCAAGGGCAACAAAAGCAAAAATAAGTGTAACTACATCAAACTAAAAAGCCTTCTGCACAGCAAAGGAAACTACAAACAAAATGAAAAGGCAAGCTATGGAATGGGGGAAATATTTGCAAATTACATATCTGATAATGAGTTAGTGTCTAAAATACACAAGTTAAGTCCAACTCAACAGCAAAAAGCAAATGACCCAATTAAAAAAAGGTCATAGAACCTAAAAGGACATTTTCCCCACAACATACAAATGGCCAACAGGTCCATGAAATGGTGCTCAACTCACTAATTATCAGGGAAATGCAAATTAAAACCACAATGAGGTATGAACTCACAGCTGCTACTATATCTATTTCCAAAAAGACAAGTTATAATTGCTGGCAAGGATATGGAGAAAAGGGAACCCTTGTATGCTGTTGCTGGGATTGTCAACCGGTAGAGTAACCAAGGAAAACATGATGGAAATTCTTTGGAAATTAAAATTAAAACTACCATATATATGATACAGGAATCCCACTTTTGGATCTATAGACTACAGAAACCAAAGCATCGTCTGGAAGAGGAATATGTAACCCCATGTTCATTGCAGTAGTACTCACAATAGCAACGTATGGAAACAACTTAATCTGTCCATTGACAAGTGAGTAAAGAAAAGGTAGTTTTTCTATTTTTCTCTCTCCCTCTAGCTGCCCAAACTCAGCAAGCTTTTCCTGGCGTGGAGGCCTTGCCTGCTTGCCTGCCACCCTGGCACTCGCCAGGAGGAGCTGTGCTGAGCGCGGTGGGGAATTGCCTCTAGAGGGCGGTAGGGAGAGGCGGGGTGGTGGAGTGACAGGCGGTGGGGGGTGGGGGGGCGTTGTAGCGGAGGAGGGGTGGGGCGGGGCGTTGCCGCAGAGGGGCGGGGCGGAGCCGAGGCGCCGGGCAGGGGTGGGGGCGGGGCGAGCGCCGCGAACCTGGGAAGCGGATCTGACCGCGCAGTTCGCTCTGTCAGGTCTGGGCGGGCCCAGAGAGGGACCCCCTAGCCGCTCTCCCCATGGGGATGTGTTTTCCCTGTCCGGGGGAGTCCGCGCCTCCCTCGCCGGACCTGGTGAGTAAGGCCGCGTTCCCGGGTTCCCATGTCCGCCGACCCGCGCCGCGCGCACCTGTTCTCCGGAGGTGCGCGTCGGAGGCCGCGAGCTGGGGGCTCCCGGGCTGGCCGTTGGGCGCGGAGGCGCGGACCGGACAGCTCGCCGGTGGTTTCTGCTGGCGAAGACGTGTGGACACGCTCCGAGGGACCTTGGGTCTGGCCGCGGGACCACAGCCGCCGCCTCCGTGTCGGTCTCTCCACTTCCGTTACAAAAAATTGCCCAAAGGCGGCTCCGGAGTCTGTTTACCTTTCGCAGACTTGGGGGAAATTGGGAGTTCTTAAGGACGCAGGCGTACGCAGACGGTGCGGTGTGTGGGCCATTCTTGGCGATGCGGTGGATGAAGTCAGGGTGCAACTGAAGTTCTTAATCTAGGCGATGTGCGTTTTCTTGTGTCTGTACCAACTGTATAAAGAAGGTGCTTAATAAAATCTCTTACACTCCTGTGCTCTGTTGGATATTGTAATAATCAGCTATTTCCCATTACCATTTTATCTCTTTATTAATTTCTTCTTTTTAAACAATAAGGGTTTTACGTAGTACGGAATGTAGAGTTTGTAACTTTGCCACATCTAGTAAATAGAAATACAGAAGGCCCAGTTAAATTTGAATTTGTAGATCAAAAAAAATATATTTTAAGGATAGGTGTATCTCATGCAATATTTGGGACATATACTAGAAATTATTCATTCTTTAGCTGAAATTCGTATTTAAGTGGTTTGTGGTACAAGTCATTTATACCTTTTGTAGCTTTCTATTTATAACAGTATCTTTACATTAATAGTCCTTACAGGTTGTTGATAATAGAAAACCTAAATTACTCTCTTCTTCTACCTAAAAATTCGTTGAAGGAAGTAAGGTGTTTGGGGAAGTACATTAACTCTTCAGCCATTTGATTATAGGTACTGAAAATGATCTGGAAGTTGATATGGGAAAATTTACCTTGTCTTTCTTGCTAGTGTTGCTTTTAAATGTTGTGAATTTTGTTTATTTGGCTGTTGGTAAAATACCAATATGCCAGCATTTGTTAAGCCCTCCCCCCTATCCCCACAGATAAACACATGGTTCACTACTGGAATGTCACTTTATCTTTGGGGTTTATCCAGGACCTCCCAAAGTGAAATAGATCTCCCACTATACCACCCACCCACACTTCCATTTCTTAATCACCATACTCTTCTTTGTGTTTTCTCAAAGCACAACTATTTAACAGACATGTTAAACAGACTTGATTATATTTAACTGTGTGCCTTCACTGGAATGTAAGTTCCATGTGATTGGAAACATTTGTCAGGTTTTTTTTACCACTGCATCCTCAGCACCTAGAAAAGTTCCTGGGAGATGATGGTTGCTCAGTAAGTATTTGTCCAGTGAATGAATGAATATATGTATTGTGGTAGGGTAAACAAAGAAATTATTAACACAGCTGCCAAGGGAGTGCTGCTTACTGTCTTATATATTTAATGAATTTATAATTTATAATTAATAATAGTAATACATGATATAAAAAGTAATGTTCAGTGTGTCCCAACATGGAGCAGTACCTCTTAAAATTTCCTTCAGGGCTTCATGTCCTACACAATAAGATTAGCCTACTTCATTCATGACTGTTTCCTGAAAATACCACCTACTTCAAACCACATGTTTCCTTTCTTGTCTTATTAAATGCCATTTGTTTCATTATTATACTGACTAGCTTGTAAGCCTTAAAAAAAAAAGCAAATATATTATTTTATAGCACAACCTGAATATATATAATATATATGCGTTTATAATACATGTTACGTATATGTGTCTTATGTGCTTATTTGGGGGTATATGGGTTTGGAGAATGAATTTCAGGAAGTTAAGTATTTCATAAATATTGTAAATAGTGGCAGTCTTAGTGGGACATTTTGAACTAGTACTAAATATTTTTGTAAATTGGTTTTATATATATTGGTTTATAATATATAAATTATCCATGATGTTTGGTTTTATTTTACAACATATTTTTACACACAATTTCTTTAGGAAGAGAAAAGAGCAAAGCTTGCAGAGGCTGCAGAGAGAAGACAGAAGGAGGTAAGAGTAGAAATAAAATTCTGCCCACATAGGGGTGCTGGGGTGGCTCAGTCAGTTAAGCATATGAGTTCGGTTCGGGTCTTGATCTAACGGTTTGTGAGTTCAAGCCCTGCATTGGATTCTGTGCTGACACCTGAGAGCTTGGAGCCTGCTCTGGATTCTGTGTCTCCCTCTCTCCCTGCCCCTCCCCTGCTCATGCTCTGTCTCTCAAAAAATAAATAGTAAAAAAAAATTTTTTTAATAAAATTCTGCCCACATAGATAATTGTGTTCTTTATTCTCAATAGATGTTTATTACTAGTATTCTGTAATGAAAATTGTGTTTGATATCCTATAAATTTATATATAATCATTTTTTAAATGATTTCTGTATTTCTATAACATACATTAATGCATTTATATCATTTAATGCATGAAAATTACTGTACAGATGTCTTCTGTAATGTGAGATGCCCCTTTAATAAAACCTTCTTCTTTGGGATAAAGTGACCATACTTTATAAAGCACTGACAGATGTCAAGTTAAGTTTAGGGAAAAAATACCCAGTGAAGAAATGATGCTTTATGCAAAGCTTCTATAGAAGTAGTCTAATTCTTTGTTACCACAAATAAAACTCTCTTCCAAAGAAAAACCTAAAAAGCAACAAACAAATACCTTTTGGACACTGGGTACTAATTTTTGTTGTTCTTCTAAACCATTTAATACATTTTCTAAAGGCTGCATCTCGGGGCATTTTGGATGTTCGGTCTGTGGAAGAAAAGAGAAAGAAAAAGGAAAAAATAGAAAAACAAATTGCTACATCTGGGCCCCCACCAGAAGGTGGACTTAGGGTAAGTGTTAAAATTTACTTACAGTTTAATTTATTTGGAATGTTAAAAAATGTCAGTAGCAATCTATTCAATAGTTTCTTCTTGAAATGGATTATCAGAAAATTTTAAATTAATTTAAAAGCATAAATAAATAGATTGGAAGAAGTGCCAATTTATGTGGACATTCCAGCATTTCCAAAAATGAAAATAGATTGTTTTTCCTGATTACCTTAGCACTGTATTTTAATATTTTGTATTTATATGATTAATAACAATATATAGGAAACTTAATATGGAAGAGTATAAAGAAGAACATAAAATTCACCCCAATTCAGTGTCATTTTGACAGACCTCATTTCTAATCTCCATTTGTACATCAATCTTAATTGAATTGGATTACACTATAGATTCCTTTTTTTTTTTTTTAAATAACCTACATTTTTTTCACTGAGTGATTTGAGGATTTTGAGCTTTTCATGGTCACTCATTATCATAGTTCAGTAAATGTCAGTTTGGACAATAGACTATATGGGGTGAGTGTGACATACACACCTCCCACCTCCCAACGTAGCAATTGCAGCTCTTGACATGGAAATACAATGATGGACAAGTTAAACAGGACCCTGAACTTGAGGATCTTTACAGTTTTCTATAAAGGTTTTCTAGAAAGGTTTTATTTTACATGTTAAAGCACAAGAAAATATTGTTCAGATACTAAGATTTTATTCTTGGGGTGCCTGGGTGGCTCAGTCGGTTGAGCGTCCGACTTCAGCTCTGGTCACGATCTCACAGTGTGTGGGTTCGAGCCCCGTGTCAGGCTCTGTGCTGACAGCTCAGAGCCTGGAGCCTGTTTCCAAACCTGTGTCTCCCTCTCTCTCTGCCCCCCCCCCCCCAAGTCTCACTTTGTCTCACTCTGTCTCTCAAAAATAAATAAATATTTAAAAAAATTTAAAAAAAAAAGATTTTATTCTTTGGTCCATTTTTAAAGGAAATAAATTTTTCAAGTAAGTGTTTTTGTGACAAGGACAATGTCCTGAATTTCAGTCATTTATATCTAACTTGTCAATGATTTATTAGCACTTATTTAGCTGATTTACTGTCTTTGCAATTCAGTTTTTTTGATTTTTAATTTTTTTAAGTCTAGTTAAAATAGTGTTATATTAGTTTCAGGTGTACAACATAGCGATTCAACATCTCTATACATTTTGCTGTGCTCATCACAAGTGTAGATACCATCTGTCACCATACAATGTTATTACAATAGCACTGACTTTTTTGGGGGAGCTCTTAAAACTATATATAAATACATACATGTATATATCCTCCTATCCTGTGGGGCAGGCAGTTTAGAAGCATCCTGAGAAGAGGTGCTTCTGGCTTAGGAATATCATGCAGAAGTATGATTTATCTGTGTGTATTTTACCATTGTATATTAATTCATTTAGTTTTGTTTAGTCAATGAAAGTAAAAGAAAATATAATTTTATCAACTTTTAACAGTGTATAGAATAATCGGTTTCAGTCTTAAGGTAAATAGCTGTGACTGTTGTGCTTATGTTTTTTATATACCTGCACAATAGAAGAGAATAAATCTTCTGGAAAGTGAAACAGTTGGTTGATACAAAGTCAGGATATTTATCAGAAGCATAGATGTTTGCGTTCATTACTCTACTGAGATATAGGTGTATGCCACCAGGTTTATTTCATAGAAGTTTCTCAAAAACAATAACAAAAATTGTGAAAATTAAAGTGTGTGACCAGAAATTATGCTGAATTTCAGTGTTTCATAATAGAAGAAATGGGGGTATTGAGTGACAATCAAAATCACATATAATGTTATAAGAAAAAGATACTTTATATATAGTCAGAGTTAAGAAGGTATTTATTTGACATATTCTAATCTAATAAATTTAACATCAGATTTTAAACTCTAAGAAAGAAAGTAGCTTTCTTAATTAAATCTGAAGCCTAGCCTGAAGCCTATACTTTAGAAATAAATTAGGCCATGTACTGCTTTTGGTCCCTTCAGCAGTGTTCAGAATTAAAATCATCCCAATTTTAAATTTTTTGCCTGTTTTTCTTTGTGTACTGTTCTTACAAGAAAGCTCTCTGGTTCCATTAATAAAAATCACCCTCAAGGCCATCAAGGTGGACAGTGGCTCATTATGATAAACCACTCCTGCTGTACTCTGGGTCATTTTCCCTTGGAATATTCCTAATCACTTCTACCATTGACACACTAGCTTTAAGAGACATGCTCCTTTCCCCTCCACCACCTGCGTAGATCATTGAGAGCATACAGTGAAGTTCAAAATAAGTTTTTAGAGATTCAATGCTAATAGAAGGGGAAACAGAAGGCAGAGAGTAACTTTAATCTTCAAACCCGTTGGCCTAAGGTCCTTTAAAGGCTGCTGCCAGGCCTGTTCTGCAGGCTGGCCTGGTGTGGCCTCTACTGTGTAGCTAGATTTTTCCTCACCAGACTTCACAGTATGAGGAAAACATGGCCTCTCTCTGTCTTCATGTACTCCACATATTCATCTCCTGACCAGCGCTGCCTCTTCCCGGGATGATTGGCACTGGCAATGCTCACTATCTTCTGGGAAGGCAACCTCATTTTTTTTCTTTTTAATTTCTTTTCATTGTCACATAATTTTACATTAGTTTAGTTTCAAGTGTAGAGCATAGCGATTCCACAAGTCTATACATTATGCAATGCTCACTAGAACCACCATCTGTTACCGTACAACCCTATTGCAATACCCTTGACTGTATTTTCTATGCTGTACCTTTTTTCCCTCTGACTTACTCATTCCATAACTGAGAGCCTGTATCTCCCACTCTCCTTAACCCATTTTGACCATCCTCCCACCCTCCTCCCCACCAGCAACCATCAGTTTGTTCTCTGTATTTATGACCCTGTTTGTGCTTTTTAAAATTTGTTTTGTCTGTTTTTACATATAAGTGAAATCATATGGTATTTGTCTTTCTCTGTCTGACTTATTTCACTCAGCATAAAACCCTCTAGGTCCATCCATGTTGTTGCAAATGGCAAGATCTCATCTTTTTTATGGCTAAGTGATATTTGTGTGTGTGTGTGTGTGTGTGTGTGTGTGTGTGTGTGTGTATACATACACCACATATTCTTTATCTATCAATGGATACTTGGACTGCTTCCCTAACTTGGTTATTGTAAATAATGTTGCAATAAACATACTGGTGCATGTATCTTTTCAAATTAGTGTTTTTATTTTCTTTGGGTAAATACCCAATAGTGGAATTACTGGATCATGTAAATGATTTAATTTTTTGAGGACCCCCCCCCCCTCTCTTCTAGAGTGGCAAGGGAGCTTTATTTTAAGAGCTCAGTGTGATGATGACATGGTACAAACTAATATCAGTACAGGATATGACAGTACAGGAGTAGTGGCAGACCTCTAATGCAATGGCTCGGAACCCTGGCTACATGTTAGAATCTCATGAGGAGCTTTCAAAAAAGGTTGACCCTTGGCTCCCACCTCATGCTAATCAGAATCTCTGAGAGTGGAGTTTAGTCATCAGGACTTTCTTAAGCTCCTCGAGGTAGCCTAATGCGACAAACCAGATTGAGAATCACTGCTCTGGTCTTTTTAACACTAATCTTCAAAGATATATTGTGGGAAATAGAGTCCCGTGGTAAAAAATAAAATATTTTAAATTCCTGGACACGATATTATATTCTGAATCCCTTTCTTAGAGATTCAAAAGTGCACAATGTTCCAAGTCTCTAAGAAGTCCTAAAATGAAAGCAAATTTACTTGGATTAACCCTTAATTTTCAAAACTGAAATACAGATTTAAAAAAAATATGTAACACCCAATAATATTGCTTGGATGTACATGAAAACCACTACTCAAGAGACTGGTAAGTACCTGGTACTATCCCAGTGACTTTTTCAGAATTTACTCCTGCAGATGTAGTAGACTTGATTGAACAGAACAACCAAGTTTCTCAAGTCAAGCAAGAAAAGGACTTTGCCAAACCATTACTTAACAATTTCTGCCATTCTGTGGCTCCCTGCCTCAAACAAGAATTCCTGTATTTTTATTTTACAGTTTCATTGTTTTTATTTTGTGGTATTTTCTTTTGGTTTTCCTGAGCTAATTATTGGTTATTTGGGATTTAGCTACCCGTTAATCTGCCCAGGTATTTTGTTTTACTTCTTTATGTCTTTAAACAATCGTTTGTCTTATTTCAGAAGTTGACCATCGTGTAAAATTATACTAATCACTGCTATGCACAGAAATCACTTCACATTTGTATAGCCCATACTTCTATTTTTGTTCACTAGGATATTTTTACATTAACTTTAAATAAAATTTACTTGTCTCCATGTGTTTTTATCTTTTCTAGTGGACAGTTTCATAAGCGTAACGTGAGTAGAAAAGTCTACTGCCAGTAACTAATATCTGCAATCAAGTGGACGTCCGCAGCCTAATGTCTTCTCTTTGAATAAATAAAATAATTTATTGTAATTGTAGTGCCATTAAATGCAGTCAGTGCTTTTCCAGTATTGATAGACCGAAACTGTTTTTGATGTTCAAACTTAGAAAATGGCCAGACCCTTCATCAAATACTTATTTTCTTACATTTGCTCTTGTGCAGGTAGTGGGTGATTTGGCATTTTTTAGTAATTAAAACATGGACCTAAATAGTGAATATATATATATGTCGCATGCAAAAAGTCTGCATACACCTCAGACATTAAAGTTTGCCATTGTATTTTCTCTCCTTTATATGATGACCTAGCAATCTATATTTTTCTGCTTAGCCTTGTATCTGTTTTTATTTCATTATCTATGAAGGCTTTTGCTTAAAATTATGGACTTTGTGCCTTGAAACTGATCATCAGGGAAAATGTTGAAAAATCATTTGAAGGGCTTATATGAAGGGACACTGTAAATTTTTGTATCTTACCAATGAGTAATGAAAATTTGTAGAAACTGTTGAATTTCTCCTAATTTATTTTCTATTTCTGTGGCTTATAAAATTAACATGTAGGGTTTTACATTGCAATAAAAGTGTTTTTTTGCTTGCTGAATTTAAAATTATATATTAATAGTACCATCAGAGAGCAGTGATCTATTACACGATGTCAGACTCAGCTCTAAAGATATTTGTAGTAACTGAATGAGTTAAACTAAGAATCTGATGGGCTGTACTGAGTGATAATAGATTTGTCCAAATTTCATAGGTGTTTTTATTCTTTTGTATTCATTAAAGAATGATCTCAAGATTTATACACATGCGAAATTGCCAAGGCAAATGTGAATGTATGAAATAGAAACATGTAGGTACTGTATTTAAAATGTCTACTTTAAACATAAACATACTATGAGGTAACTCTATGTGATGCATAGTCATAAACTTTTCTAGTTTTTGTTCATTAGTAACATGAGCATTAGTAACATTATAGCATTTTTGTTTTTTGAATTTTCCTTTTTAGTATATAATAAGCTAAAATAGGAGAATTCCTATATCTTTTAATTTGGTTGCTAACTCTTTTGGATGACAAGGCCACAATCTGAGCCCTAAATTAGAATTTGTAAGACAGTTAAGTGCCAATGGAGACTATAAATTAGACCAGCTTATTTGATTTACAAAAAGAAAACTGAGCCATCATTGTGCTCATCCCTCCCACAAGACCTGTATTACATAGCAGTATATCATATATGATAATTTTAGAGTTTGAACTATATTATAGGTCTCTTGACTCTTCATTGGAAACATTATTTTTTCTATTATGGCATAAAATAGTTTATGAATATCCAGGCAAGACATCTATTTAGACAGGCTCAGTTTTTCTTCATCCTTTAGAAGGTCAGTGGTATTTTTGTTGATAAAGGATAGTGAAATCATTGAATTTTATCTTAGAAATAAAATTTTTGACTTTATGAACATGATTAATTTCTCCAAGGCAGAAAGGAAGAAAAACATCATCAGTAGGTGAATAGATATAAAGCCAGAGTGTACTAACCTTGAATTGTGTAAATCCTTCCTTCTGCTTTAATATAGAAAGAACAATTTTATCTGTACTACGTCTTAAGGATTACAACTTGAGTTGGTGTAAACAAAGGTTTACATCCAGGGGATAATGCCCTATTTCTAATAGAGTTTATATCCAGAGACCATGTGTGTTTACTGTTGAACCATGAATGATATGCTGGTGTATTGCTTTCTGGGAACAATGGGATATCCTGCTCCAGCCAATCATGCATGGCCTGCTTCCATGGGTATAATCAGCTTTCTGCAAAAAGATATGGGTTGCATGGGCTAAGGGGTGATACTCAAATGTTAAGAATAGTTTTAGGAAGGGGAAGGGAAAAGAGGAGACTAGATGCCTGATAGGAAACCAGTGACTACTAAAAAAAAAAAAAAAAAAAAAAAAAAAAAAAAAAGCACATATATATCCAACCTCTCTCTCATCAAGTTATGAATCAGTTCCTGATGAAAACTTAACTTGGAGCCAATTTCCCATAAATCATAATTCAAATAGGAAAACATGGTAATGCTTAATATGTCACCCAAACCCTCCAACAAATGACTAAAATATAACTGAAACAGTGAAATACTTTTATATAACTATCATATTAAGATGTAAAATGCTAAAACCACTGCTTCTTAATTTTAATCATCAGACAATATGACTGGTAACAAAAAGTTGTATATTATCATATAGCCCCTTTGTTAACATGCTGCATGTTTTTTAAAACATCTATATGTGATACTGTGGTTCCACCAATTGTATTTGGAATGTAATTAATAGTTTTCACATACATAGTTTGTTATAAATTCTGTATTGCCTTATGGGGACATAAATATACATTTTTCCTATATAAAAATTGAGTTTGGCCATCTCTTTAACAAAATTGTATCTTCACGGAGTATTGAATAATTAGAACTTGGGTGAATGGTTAGGGAAACCATGACGCTCTTATCTCTGGCATGAATGAGAACAACAGAGCTAAAGGCTATTTGGTATGTTCATACAATCCCTGAATTTACAGATAGGCATGTTTCTTTTTCTATACTCTAAAGGAGAAATGATAATAGTCTCCTGTTGCCTTAGAGAAATACAATAATGTAAGAGTTCTAGCTGTCATCCTTTGTACCCCAGGAGAATTGACATAAGCTTTGAGGTTTTTTTTCCAACAGTCCGACTTGTAAATCTTCAGTAGGAATTATAGTACACCCTTAGAAGAAAAAGTAACTTGTCAGTTTTAGGTTTGAATAATATCTGCATAAATAGGTTAGTAAGAGAGAGGTAGGTAGATAGGCACACCTGTCTGCGTTGACATTTAAGGTGTGTGTGGTTATTTTGTTTTGTTTTTAACACTTTCAAACAAGCATCTCAAATTCCCCTACTACATGTGCTTTAAGCTGATTCAACTGTGACACCATAGCCATTTTCTTTGATATTCTCAAAAACCACTAGGAAGGCATCTGTGTATTTCATAGACTTTGAACAAGTTTTGGTTTGATTCAGAGAAGTTTGTTTCGAAAACTCAGTTAAAATTTCTCATATGACATGGCTTTTTGTTTTTCTATTCTTCCAGATATGTTTCATCTTGCAAATATTACCTCTAAATATGACTATTATGGTCTGACCTGAACATGATACTTTTATTGTAGCCCAGATTGCATTGCCTATTTTTTCAAGTTTATTTATTTTGAGGTGGGGTCCAGGGGAGACATGCACGAGTTGGAGAGGTACAGAGAGAGATAGGGAGAGAGAGAATCCCAAGCAGGTTCCACACTGTCCGCACGGAACCTGCTTCAGGGCTCGAATTCATGAACCGTGAGATCATGACCTGAGCTGATGTCATGATTCACCCAGGCTCCATGCATTGCCTATTTTTATAGCACCATACTTGGTTTGGGTTTCAAATCAATGTCCTCTAGTCACAGGTTTGAGCCAACTTTTGCAAGTACTTCAAACTTAACCTCAAATGGAACTAAGTAGTTTTGCATACAAACTCTTTCTAGGCTATTTCTCTGAAATCTGTTTTTCTCACATCAGTCAGAAGTCAAGGAGTTATCCTAAACTTCCTATTCTACCTAATTCCTAGGGTGCCCTTTTCTTATCCTACATTTCTCAGATAGGTTATTAGTAACAGACATACTTAAAGTAGGTTAAAAAAATACCAAGTGTCTTGTGTAGATAATTCTTAGGTATCTACACACAAATTTGTAGAACTAATGAGTTTAGCAAGGCTGCAGAATACCAAATCCATATATGAAAATGTCAATGCTATTTCTACAGGCAAGTAATAAGTAATCTGAAAATTAAGAAAATTCAATTACAGCATCATCACATAGAATAAAATACTTAGGAAAAAAGTAAAAGATCTGAACTAAAAGCTACAAGACATAGTTGAGAAGTTAAAAAAAAAAAAACAAAACCCTAAATGTTTGGGACCTAAACCATTGGGACCATGGTTTAGAAGACTCAGTATTGTCAAAATTGCATTCTGAAATTGATCGATAAATTCAGTGCAAAATCCCAGCAAACTTTTTTCAGAGAAATTGACAAAATGATCCTAAAATTTACATGGAAATGCAAGATTTATAATAGTGAAAACAATTTAGGAAAAAGAACATAGTAATTTTCACTAAGGAGTCAATGAGTAAGAGCAATCTACATTTGGTCATTTCCTTCTGAATGCAGTCTCGTTTTTCCATATCCTTGTTGAATTCCCTTCAGCTAGCAGCTAGACCTCAAGGTCAATTGTGACCACGTTCTTAGCAACACCTAAAAGATCATCATAGATGTTGTATAAGCAGAAAGAATGATGCCACCCTACCCCAAATATGTTCACATACTAATCACTGGACCCTGGAAATAAGTTACGTTACATGGCAAAAGGTATTTTGCAGACCTTAAAATGGAGAGATTGCATTACGTTATCTAGGTGGACCCATTCTGATCACATGGATTATTATTTTTTTTTAATTATGTTTTTTAATGTTTGTTTTTGAGAGAGAGCAAGCAAGGGAGGGGCAGGGAGAGGGACACACAGAATCTGAAGCAGGCTCCAGGCTCTGAGCTGTCAGCACAGAGCCCAAAGTGGGGCTTGAACTCATGAACCCTGAGATCATGACCTGAGCCAAACGACTTTGGCCAAACGCTTAACCAACTGAGCCAACCCAGCGCCCCTCGCATGGGTTCTTAAAAGCAGAAAATCTTTCTACCTGTGGTCAGAGAGATGTAAAGAAAGAAGTCTCGTTGAGATACTCTATTGTTGGCTTTGAAGATAGAGGAAAGAGAACATGAGCAAAGGAAATCAGCCTCTAGAACGTGGAAAAAGCAGGGAAACGAATTCTCTCCTAGACTCCTCAGAAGAAGCACAGCCCTGCTGACATCTTTATGTTAGCCCAGTGAGACCATCTCAAAGTTCTGGCCCATAGAACAATAACATAATAAATTTGTGTTGTTTAAGCCACTACGCTTCTGGTAATTTAGTACATTAGCTAGAACATCCAATAAAATAGATGAAGGGATTAATATGATTTTTGTTTACCTATACATATTTTAACTAAATGAAATTAATTTTAATTTTTAAGGACATAGATACGTTTGTGGGAAGAAATTAAGCACAGGAGAAAGTTTTGAGGAAAATACTATTGCCAATTACTATATAGAGAAATTCAGTGCTAACGTGAGTTTAGCAACATAAAAGTCAAATCACTCAATGTCTGTATTTTAAAAGATATTACAATTACTACTGTTCCAAGGTGATTTTATCTCTGATAAAACTTTAATTTTAATTGTTTTTTCCCAGCATAATTACAACCCCATTTCTAGTACCACTAAACTTCACAATGAACAGGTTGTGTGTACTTTGACTAAATCAGTCATGTGACAAATTGAGATATTTCCTGACTTTCTGGAGCAGGAGAGGTGGATTTTTTTATCGTAGAAGAATGAGGGAATGACATTAACTCTGCCTATACTTATTAAACTCAAGGCGGCAGTTAAGGGATTACCTATGATAATATTTTGTTTTTCTGCTAAGGGGAACAAACAATGCTAACACTCAAAAGTGAAGAAGCACTAGGTAACCCTAATGCGACTCTTTCTAGAACTCTGAGGGAAAGTTGCCATTTGAAGATTATTTTTATTTCAGAATGAAGCACTAATATAGAGACATAATTTTTTTTAATTTATCTTTTTAATTCTTGAATCAGTGAGGACAATAGTTTGCTGTTTATGGGTACACAACAGCCCTGTCCTAGGTATACAAGGGTATACATATGTCTGTAACATCAGCTACAGTGAATTTACTTTACTAGACAGCATAGCAAAGTAGGATTAACTAAAGGTATATTTTCATAAGAAAATGCTTTAAAATAACATGAAGTCAATGAACATTGGACTGTACAATTTATTCTGTCAAAATATAAACGTATGTCAGCTTATGTGTGTGAAATACACTAAGTCGGTCTCAACACAGCCATGTGCTTAGGAATGTGTGAAACACTTCATAAGCAATTCTCTAAGGGGTGTACTGAAAACTTCCAAAAGTACCCCAGATATTTGGTCATAGATAAGGAATAAACTTTAAGGCAATCTTCCAAGTGAATGTAAACTTTTCTGAAGTGGCCTTTCTAGTAAAGTGTTACGGTTATGAACACTCTGTACTTATTTGTAGTGCTGTTGAATATTTTTAGTAGCACGTTATCAAACTAATTGTCACTTTTTAAAAATTAGCTTAAAAATCCTGCAATTATAAAAATGTCTGGGGTGCTTTTACTTTGTAGACATAAAGCAGGCACTTTCTGTTGACTTATCTATAAATCCTAAATATTTTCTTCTAATAGTTTTTATCTCTAGCTAGAATTGTACTTCTAGTACTGTGTACTAAATCCTGTGTTCACATATCAAGAAATAATAATTTGCCTACAATTTTTCTAGTTTAAATCTGAGCCTAGAATTTCTTTTAATTGGTCATGTTCTACAGAAGCATCAAAATAAATAGTGCTACTCTTTGAACATTTTTCAATAATAATGGCATTTTTCTGGCTGTTACGCCTTTTTCCAAAGTAATTGTCAGAGCATGTGAACTAAACTAACTACACTGGAGAAATGGGTACAGGCCATTAGGAGAGTCCCCTTGTAGTGACCAACTAGTTTTACTTAATCTCCTTCTTAGCCTTATAATTGGCAGAGACGACCAGGTAATTATCTGGATTCATGTCCTTAAGAGTTGGAGATTTGCTCTGGATGGGGGATGTTTTGCCATCCACACGGGAGATCTGCAGCATCCGGCAGGGGTCGTGTTTCAACAAATACCCTGCAAAAGTTTCCCATCCTCCTCCCACACGGACCATGACATGTTTGTTGTGCAGCATCTGAAATGAAAGAAGAGCAAAAGGATTAAATTCTGAGAATTCTTACAGTATCTTAAACCAACTTTCATTTTTAGCACTGTTACTGTCTTCTGTCTTGTTTTTTTATGCCCCATTGTTTTCCTACTTGGTGCACAGTGCCTGAGTTAGCATACAGTATATGAAAGAAGCTTTGTTTTTCCCATGCAAGTGGATCATGGGTACACATCCCCAGGACCCAGCTTTGCCCTGCTATGGGAATCCGGGTTTATGTATAATCCCTTGTTTGGTTGGATGTGTATAGAGGCTTCTGTCTGACATCTGATGTTCCGTTACAGCCTCATCACTTCCCCCACTGTCTCTGCCCACTGCCCGTTTTCTGCCCACTGTCTCAGATAAGTGCTTCATTCTTCCCACCAAGTTATTCCCCTCTGAACGAGGACTCAAAAGACCATGGAAATGTCTCTCTTGAAAATAATTGTTAATAATCACACAAATGCTCAATACGAAATGGAAAGGAAATGCACTCAGAAAAACTGAAGTCTTCTCCAGTCACTGAGCCCTTCAAGGCAAGATGTTGTTGAATGGCCAAACATTTATATTTTCCTTTACTCTTATTCTTTCTAATTACTTTAGAATACATCTTTAAAAAAAAAAAAAACTTACCTTCAGGCCTATGTCACATATCTAGATTTCCAGGTAACAGACTACATATTGAAAAAGTGAAGAATGTATGGTTCTTTTTATCAATAAAAACATGTCAGAGCTGTAGACGTCTGGCATGAAGAGCCAAAGACGTTTATCTTGGCTTTTTTCAAATATCAGAAAAGGTAAGATAAAGGGGAGATGTTGCTCCGTAATCAGAGATCCTGTTGACTCTGTTCCATGCCTGTGATGTTAAGAATACATACTGGCAGTGTAGTCTTGGGAAGGACAGATAGTTGGGTGAGGAGATTTGGGGAGTCACTTACATTGCAGAGCCTGTAAAATCTATTTGAATTCCTCTTGCTGTGTCAGTTTGAGATCTGGAGTTTGTTTGACTCCCATCAAGTGAAAGATGACATATACTTACTGCTTTCATTCACCTGTTGAGAATCTGATGGAAATTCTGGACTCTCTTTTCAGATGTCTGTATCCACAAAATTTTGCATGTGTGTTTAGGGGGTTCACAGACTCCCAGAAATCCATCCATGGACTCCAGCTAAGAAATCCTGATTCATGTGGTTGACATGAAGCAGTTTCAAATATTGTGGAAAGTAACAAAAATGTGCTGGATATCCATAGAAACCATAAGACTCATAAGAAAATGAAGTTAAATGTAACTCGACTGGTTATTCTCATTTAGAGAATTAGAATTATAATTAAGAATAGAATTAGAATAGAAAGGACCTTCAGAAACATCTAGCTAGAAGTTTTAAACCTATTTTAGCATCAGAATCTATTCATTAAAACCTCAGTGGGAACCCCTGTAACATAAAGCAGACAAAAGGAGTCAGGATTCAGCTGTAACCATTTTGCCTTCCCCGGTCCTGCCAGTGGTACCGTGTTCTTGTTTTTCTGATGAAGATCCTGAGGCCCAGATCTTTGGTGTGATTTGCTTTGACTAGTATCTGGATTTCCTGACTCCAGTCTAATACTTGTCCCACCAACAGTTCTTTGTAAAGCAAAATCCATCAAGGCTTTTATAATTTGACTGACCTAGTTCCATTCCCACAAACTCCTGTGTGTGCCTCTACTGCCTGCTTCCAAAACTTGGAGTGGCTGGGACAAAAATTACAAAGGCGGGCATCAAAACAGTACTCTGACCCTTTCTCCCACTGTTCTAGAGAACAGCTTGGCATATTGTTGAAGTTCTGGCATACCCCGCCCCCCAGCCCTACAAATTACATTTAAGAGTTTTCCTCTAAACATCCTTGGTATGAATGCCTGGCAGAATGCCCAAATTCACTTGACTGTGTGAGCTGACTATTTCAACCAGAAAGAGCTACCAGTCAGTATAGTTTTTAAACAATTAGCTAACGCTGGAAAACAGTGAAAGAAATGTTTTTCCGCCTGGCATATAAGGTCATTTAGGTACAAACCCTTCTCGCAGATTCTTTAATAAATCCACGCATGCGTAGTGGATCCAACAGGAAGCAGAGTTATACTGAATGTGACTAACATAGGGATTAAATTTCTGCCCACCCCCTCCCTCATGTCATTTCAATAACTAATCAGCAAGCTGTAATTCTCCAAGAAGGCCAGTGGTCAAACTGAACAACAGTTTCAGGCATGGGGTTAAGATTTCATGGCCATAAGCATTTACATCCTTGATTATAGAGATTTAAATTCCATGCCTTACCTTAGTTTGTGCTAAGTCTCAAGAAAAAAAAAAAAAAAAAAAAGGAAAGAAAACACCCATCCCCATCTCCATAAACCAAACCCCTACTGTTTAACCTAAAAGCAAATTAACCTGCTATAAACCAAACTACTCTCAGCTCTTCCCTCCCTCCCCACCCAGTGCTTGCCCTACAAAACCCCGGCCTTGGTTGAAGTGTATAATCTTCCTTCAGAATCAGGGCAGAGCCACTGAGCTCCTTCTGGAAGAACTCCTTTCATCTCAGGAATGGGTGACATTAGGTCAGTTGCAGTCAATTGATCCTTTTGCTTTTTGGTTTTGGTCAGCGGCATTTCCTGTTCCTCCTAATATTATCAAACGCGCCACTCATCTCTGTCCTCATCATTCTATGGATGGCATCTAGCATGTCATCAGACATGGTTTTCTCTCTCAGCACCTCCACCGGCTTATTTACTCCAGCCTATATTTACCCTTTTCTCCACTTTCCTCATCACAGAAAGAAGTCCCTCTGTCCAAAGTCAACTCCTCCCTATATATCCTAATTCCCATTACCACTATGCAGAAGCTCCTATCAGACATCACATCACTCACCTCTCTCTCCAACTTATTGTATAATGGTCCTTATCCCCAAGCCTCTCCCACTCTCATACAAAGCAAAACTCTGCTCCTTCCATCCCAGGCTACTTTGTTCTCCTATCTTTGCCTTACCTCTGAGCTTTCTGGTAAGTTTACACGTGATGTCTTCATTTCCAACTTCCTAGTCACTGTCTGACCCACTACACGTTGCTTCTGCCCCCACCTCTTAACTGACTGCACAGTGAAGAGAATCATGGCTTCCGGGATTGTTGAATCCAATGGATGGTCCTTAATCCTTATCTGTCTTGATCTTATCAGATACTGAGGTATCTGATAGTATTGACCATTCCTTCCAGGAAACTCCCTACTCCTTTATTCTCTGTGACAAGACTCTTTACTGGACCTCCTGTTACCTCTCTCATACTTTCTCTTCCTCTTTTCAGGGTTCTGTTTTCTTCTGCCTACTTTTAAGCTTTGCTGCGTGCAGAGGATCGCACTGCCTCTAGCCTTGGGGGAGTCTGATCCATTTAGTAAAGCCATTCCCACCAAAGGGACTTCCATAAATGCCTGTTTGATTGTCTTCTGCCTAAATGCCTTCACTAGCTCCCTCTCTCCTATAGGCTAATATTCAATTCTCTTTGTTTGCATACATTATTCACCAAGACCACTCCTGTCAGCTTCACCTGTCCTTCCCTGAGCTCTGGGACTCGTGAATTATTTTAGTTCTATGTTCCCAGACAACACAGCCTTTCTTCCAAGCTTTTGCATATTTGCCCCTAAATGTGGAGTGTCTTTTCTGTCTTGCCCTCCCTACTTACCTGGACCGCAAACATCAATTCAAACGTCACCTCCACCTGAAAAATTTCCAACAATCATCCACCTTACCAGATAAGTGAATGCTTCCTTGCTGTATGCTGTTTAGATGACACGATTTCAATTGTTTTAGTCTACTTTAATTGCTAATTTACCTGTGTGCTTCTTTTAATAACATGCGAGCTCTCCAAAAAGAGTGATGATGTGCTTCTCATTTTTTTTAATCTCCCATATGTAGGCTCAGAACAGTATCAATATTGTGATATTAATACTCTTTCATATATACTTCCACAGGCTCTACTTAACTTTGCCTAACTGATGACGTCATTTTCAGCATTACTCCATTTTACAGATGGCAACACTGATGCTCTGAGAAGTGCTGCTCTTAAACCACCTGGGCAAGATCACAGCACAAATCTGGGACAAGACCCATTTTCCCATTCTGCCACACCCACTGACTCCGTTAAGCTCTTCAATGTGGATTTCCATACCTGCTTAGTTACTTACAAGTGAAATTTAGCACAAACAAGGAATTATCAGTGTCAGAAATAGTAACAAGCAGCTTAAGCAAATCAAATGCTCACATAAAATGATTTATGGGGCTATGTTCTAATAAACCCTATATGAACATCAAATTTAATTTCAGAAGATTATACTGTAGTGGCCCTAATTACTTTAGAAATAAACATGTGTCAAGTGCAGGTAATAGGATAGAATACACTTATAGCCAGGCATCTGTTGGCATAAGTAGGACTAGACTTTGATTCTCTGTTCGGTTACAGCTCCTTTACTTATGATGCTTCACAATGTTGAACAATTTTGTGTTCTCCGTTCCAAAAGATAACTCCTCTTGACTGGTAGCCTCACAAGTGAACTGAGTATTTAATAGTGGTTATCCATGCCGCTGTTTGTGGCCTTTCTTCTCAAGCAAAGAAAAAGAATTGCTACAAATCTCCAATACTATGTTGCAAAGCCGAATGTTGCCCCATCAGGCCTATTCCGGCTCTTCCTAGTTTTTACAACCTGCCTCATTCCTCACGGTGCCTTTGATCCTTCCAAAAGTGAAGAAGGTGAAGAAGATTCATCACCAACGTAGCACAACTTAGCAACATCTCTCAATGCTGAAGGGGGGGCGGGGGGGGAAGACCCCAAAACAGTAACAAAAATCTGTCTCAACATTTCTCCCAGTGGCCTTCATGAAGTTTAAGCAGATCTGGACTGTTGCAGATACTGTAAATATTTTATTTTTTTATTTATTTTTTATTTTTTTTTAATGTTTATTTTTGAGAGAGAGGGTGGGGGAGGGGCAGAGAAAGAGGGAGACACAGAATCCAAAGCAAGCTCCAGGCTTCGAGCTCTGACCTGTCAGCACAGAGCCCAATGCAGGGCTCAAACTCACAAAATGAGATCATGACCTGAGCCGAAGTCAGACCCTTAACTGACTGAGCCACCCAGGTGCCCTGAATATTTTCTTTTTTGATGTCTATGAGTGACATACATTCCTTGCCCAAGAAAAGAGCCAGAATGCCTCAAAGGTATGTTTTTGTTTTTGTTTTTAATAATTTGGTAATGGGAGAAAACATTTCCATTCGTGTCAAGGGCATTTTGCTTTATGCCTTTTCCCATCATAATGCTTAATTATGTGTTGTTTTCTAACGAGGCCTCTTCCTACATGCCAGCAAAAGGGAACTTTTTCTCCTTAGATGACACAGTCATAATAGTAGAGCACCCACTGTGTGCCAGGTAATCTACAGATTTGCCTTGTTAAAATAAGAAAGATAAAAAGAAACACTGAGGTCACTGGCAATGCTCTCATTTCACAGGCAGACAGAGGGTCACCCAGGAGGCTCCCCAGGGCCACACTAGAAATCACTTCTTTATTCCCCATCTAGTACACAGCCTGACAGTTGAAGAGCTATACTCCTCCCCAAACTATTACTCTAAAGATGAATCCTATATTTAAAGGTGGGTGAATCACTTAATATATTGACCCAGCAATGGTTCGTGACACGTCAGGTAAGTCCTCGCTTTGTTTTTTCAGATGCAATGCACATTTTGTTAGGTTACAATATGCAGCCTAAAGCCTGCTTTCTAGCACCACCTTTCAATCTTACTTTCCTAACACTGTAGGGAAAAAAATTATAACCAAAAAGTTCTGTGGTTCATCCACACACTAATTCAAAGGAAAAAAATGGGTTGAAAGGAAACACATTAATTCTCCCATATTAAGTTAGATCACAATGGAAAATTTTAAAGTTGTAGAAATGATTAATCAACCGCTCCCTACAAACGCTGTGATCACTGCGGTATAAGGGGTCCAGTGCTCTGGCTCTTACGATGTAATAGGATTTCAGAAAGGAGATTTTCTTTTCCCTAATCTTATAGCTTGGAGATACATTCTGGAATCACATCATGTATAGGTCTTAAGGAGCTTAAAGCAAGAAAAGTATGTTTTTCTTCCTGCGGACACTAGTCTTTCGAAACAGAAATACATCAACTCACGTTTTTTGGATAAGGCACAGCTGATATCTATGTAAATCACAGAAAATCATACGTTTGACTAAATGAAAAAGAAATGGCCATGTAACAGAGCCAGAAAATAATATGGATTTATTGGTGATGCATTTGTTGTCAAGATGGCCAAGCTATCTATAGCTATATTATATAAATCATAAACAAAAATAAACAAGAGCAGGACATGTCTTTTAATAAACATAATTTAAAGTTAAATGCTTCTGGAGCACCTGGGTGGCTCAGTCGGTTGAGCGTCTGACTTCAGCTTAGGTCATGATCTCACCATCCATGAGTTCGAGACCCGCGTCAGGCTCTGTGCTGACAGCTCAGAGTCTGGAGCCTGCTTCGGATTCTGTGTCTCCCTCTCTCTCTGCCTTCCCCCTGCTCATGCTCTGTCTCTCTCTCTCCCAAAAATAAAGTTAAAACACATTTAAAAATTTTAAATAAATAAATAAAGGTAAATGTTTCATATTCATATTTGGTAGCTTGATTTCATCAATTCCCCAGCACAGATCTGCGAGAATGTTCACATCTGTCCTAAATCATAATTCCTATGAAAAGTTTCAGGCGTCTCCACCTTCTCAGCAAAACACTGACAAATCTCTTTCATTCAGATTTGAATCTTGTGTTTGTGACCTTGAAAACTGGGGGAGAGGAATATATGTCATATTCTCTGTATACCAAGGTCATCAGCCCCTGAGGATGTGAAAGCTTCCCAGCAGGATGCCCTCATCCTCTCTCACACTTCACCAACCTAGCCTTTACTTCAGGGCCAGAGTGGCCATTCCAAAGGGAAAATCTGATCATGCTACGGCCTTGCTTAAGAACCTGTGCATGGGTCTCCATTGTCTGTAGTGCTTCTCAGCCATTTTTAGCTCCAGCTCACCTGAAGAATATGACTCATTCTCATGAGCACAAGAAGTCTGTGGCAAAGATTCTGAAAGAGCAGTGGTGTGAATGCAGGTGTGTGTGTGTGTACAGGTGTGTGGGACCAGGGCAGAATCTGCATCTTGAGGGTGGGCAGAAGCATACATAATTTGAAGAAACCATTTGTCAGCAATTCTGATACCCCCTGTCCTACCTCTGCCCCTCCCCATCCCGCTATGAGAACAACTAGCCTGACACACAAAGCACTTCATGGTTCAGCTACTGTTCCTTCCCCACCTTCTTTCTCATTCCGCCTTAAAGACCACATACCGTTGTGTAGGTTGTGCATTGCACAATGATGCAGCTACTGTGTGGCCCTACTTGTCTGTGCCCATACCTACACTCCAAATTGCATAACCCGCAAAATTTCTGGACTCCTTGGAATCCCCTAAAGATTTCATGCCTTTCTACATCCACATTCACCAGGTGAATTAAAGTGAGTCCCTTCCTATGGCCATTCAATAAATATGTGTTGAGTGCCCGGCAAGGTTATTCCTTACTAAATTCATGCCCTGAGGGCTGACTACAGTGCCAACAACACAATGGGCACTCAATAAATGTTTGTTTAATGAATGCATAAGCAATGTTAATGCCTACTAATGCTCCACCAGGGCATCACTGCCTTTATGGAATATTTTTGCACTCTCCAACCTTTAGATTACTTCTTTTGGACCTTGAGATTTTCCTTCACAAACTTCAAGCATAGAACCTGTCATATTTTGCTGCCTATTTTCTTGTCCATATTTCTCTAATTCCCTGTGACCTCTCTAAAAGGTCACATCCTATTCAGCTTTCTACACCGGACAACAATTGTAGTGTGTGATATGTAGAACACATTACTTATTTACAGAAAAGAAAAAAGGGAAAAGATGAAAATGATTGGTCTTTATGAGGGAGAGTCTGAAAAACACCAGGATGTGAATGATAATCCACCTTAACCACTGCTTAGAGAATTCCTTTGAGAGAAAGATACATTTTGGGTCAAAGACCCAAAGTAACAGGAATCATACAGGAGAGAGGGAGGGTGAATTGAGCATCAGAGCAATGGAAGGAGAGAGAGAAAGGAGAAGGGGAATGGAGGAGAGAAGAAGAAAATCTCTCAAATGACTCCAAAATCAAGTATACCATTGTCTTCATTATCGCCCTTCACAAGTTCTCATTACATTTGGAATGCATGTTTTAGAAATATCACTCACTATAGTAACAAATTACTCACTACAAATTGCAGCCCCTCCTTTTTCTCTATTCATGTTTAAGTGTTAAAATGCTTGGGTCTCTCAGCATAACTCTAGCTCTCATTAAGCCCTTCCCCACGTAACTGACCACAATGGCTCCTATTTCTGCCCAATCTGTTAACCGCTCTTCTCCACCACAGCCATCCCTTTAAGAGACAACCATCTCTGACACTGACTGCCTAGAGGAGTAAGCCACCTAAATTCAAATCAGTTCAGCCTCCTGGGATATCATATGCTTCCTAATACCTCCTTGTCAACCCCGTTCACTGCGTGTTTTTACAAGCCATCATAACTTGAGTGAAAATATTGTGTTTAGAACGCAGTCATCTGCTCTCCAGAGAAAGAGTGTTAAATTAATTTATAGGACAACAGACTCTGTCATCAACTGGTATTATCCTGAAATGGCATATGCTCAAAATCGGGCCACTGGGAATTCAGCTGGCTGCCTAAGGTACATGGACACATGGAGGAGAAAAGTGGCAGGTGTTCAGTCGCTAGTCCGCCATGTTGAAAGCCTGCTACCTGCATCTTCAAGGTAAGTGATAAGGTCACCTGGTAATAGGGCGAGTGAGGCTCTGTTTGCCACAGATGCCCTAGTAGACTTCTTTGTCAAAGGTTGGGGATTCATCTCAACCTCTCTAGCTATTTGAAATTATAAATGGCTAAATACTCCTCAAATAGACAAGCTTCTGGAATTACCACTTTGTTGTTTACAAAACATTTTTCATAGGTGTTATCTCACTTCTATCTTCCTAATAATCTTTTATGCCTTTTTCTTAGATTAAGCTTCAGAGAGATGTGGTCACCACCAACTATCTGTATAACTCTAAGATATTATTTAATCTCTCTGTGCCTCCCTTGCTCATCTGTAGAATGTTTCTAATACAGTTTTTTGGAAAAATATATGTTAGCATGTAGCAACGTCGCCTGGCACATGATATTCAACAGTAGCCTGCCATTGCTTTTGTTATTAAAATTATTATTAAAATAATAATAATGTTATTGCAATGATGATGGTGATCTTCTTACAGGCTTCATTTCAGTTAATTCCTGCACAGCTCTAAGTGGTTTGCATTACTATCCACACCTACAGATGAGAAAATGGCAGTTCCAGAAAGGTTAAGTACATCTCCCAAAGTCACCTAGCTAGGAGTTGACAAAGTTTAGATTGGAACCTGAGTCTCTTTGACCGCAAAGATAATACACATTACCACTTAACTATATGCCCTAAAGGGGCTTTGCCAGGGGCCATGACTGTCTGGCTTCTTATCTAGACTATTTCCATGGACAACACTTCTTTTTTCTAAGAATATGTGTTATGGTGTCTCCATTGATGATCATATCGCTCAACTCTAAATGTACCTGGCACCAGAAAAGAGAAGGTGTTTTAATATGTGGTTAGGAGAATTTATTTGCATTTGAACCTAATGTTTCACCCATACAAAAATGTTGAAATTAGGTACACCAGAGTGCTTGGCTGTTGGTTCCACACTGTAAAAGGAAACTCTTTGGGAGAGACCCCTGACAGTCTGCAAAGTACTTTCTCTTAAGTTATTTCATTTTATCACACCTGCCCAGTTGTTCTGCAGGCTAGTATTACTGTTCCCATTGCACAAATGGAACCTCAGAGAGGTTAGGTAGGTGGCTCACAGACACACAGCAATAACACAGCCCTAGTCTTTAGATTCCCAGTTTTGTGATCTGTTGTCTTCAGTAACAAAATCATACATTAAGGAGAATACAATCCTCAAACCCTCATTTGAAGGCTAAACCACTCAGTGACAATGGTGACAAACCATCCTCCAACATGAACGGGGCCTTGAGTCTGGCTATTGGGGCTGGCCAGAAAAAAATTCTTGGCTTGCTTTTGTTGTTTCCCTCTGGGAGAAGGAAAGTGAATAGTTCACTTCCCAGGCTCGTTGTAGACAAATGAGACTCAGTAGCTTCTTTCTAGAAGCAAATATGAGAAGAGCAGCTTGCAGATGAATGTAACGATTGACTGGCAGAATGTTCCATTTGCATCTGCTTGGAAATATGTGTAGGAGTACTTACTGCCAACTGCCTGTCAGTTCTTATCGACTTGTTATGTAAGGTCTCCGTTTTCCCAGATCTGCACCAAATGGAATTAAGAAGGCTTAGCTGCAATCTAATTACCAGTCTACAGCACCATTTCAGACAGGAAAGGCAAAGTTATGATAAATATTTTATGGAACACTCAGCACAATGAAAGCAACGAGGCAAAAATGCTGGTGGTGGAAAGGAAAGAGCTGGCTAGAGGAAGGATTCATAGCTGGTATGTGCCCAACTGAAACTAGATTTCATCCACCCCAAAGACGCAACACCTTCGGCAAGGGGAGCTGGGCTCCAAGGGGCAATGAAAACCCATTCCTTCCACTGATCAAACAGGTTCAAGTCTGTCTGAGTCAATCTGAGTTCTCATTCTTTCATCGAAACACTAATACCAAAACCCAACAGCACCAAGACAGCCAAAGACAGCACAGTCTTTTTCGTGACAGTGATACACTTCAGTGGTTCCCAACCCGGTGTCCTCCTGGGTCCTGAAAGGCAACAACAGCGTCTGTAATGCGGACACTGGAAAAACTATTACTTTGCTACTGTTTTTAATGGATCTTTAGTATATTGGTAGAAAAACGGAAAATAAAGTATTAATAAATACAGTTAGATCTTTTATATCGACAAAATATTTGAAAACATGAGTCTCTTTCTTCTCAAAGCCCCATTCAAATGAAAGGCAAGGAATAAAAATGTGCTCAAGTCACAGGACAAAGGGAAATTGAGGGGATATTACAGTAGAGAAGAAAGGCCAACACATTTTTAGAGGATGGAAAACAGAGGGATGAATTGTAACCAACTAAGAGTGGAGAGAGTTGAAACTCAAAGCCTGAAATGACAGCTTGCCCAAAAGAAGCAAGTCAAACCATGCCTTGAAAGTATAGGAAATTCAGGTTTTAGAATCACCAGGTACTTCCATCAGGTGAGGAGAGATGTGCAGCTGAAAAAAGGAGAATTGGTTGAACGTCAGTCTAAGGACTGGTTAGATTTACTGCACCCCACCTCAGATTTGCTATGCCTGTGACAGTATCCCATAGTGTAAATGACTGTGTCATCTCAGCAGGACACTGAAGGTTTATCTTTGCAGAAATTGAATCAGAGATGCTCCAGGCTAGGGAATGTTACAGGAACCAAATGGAGAGATGGGTAAATACATGATAAAGCAAAGGCAGCAAAGTGCTCATTATAGAACCCAGATGGTCGTTCTGTGGGTATTCTGTGTATGTTTGAAATTTCTCACTATATAATGTTAGAGGAAAACTTCATCCTGAACCCAACTGTTCTCCCCATCTCCATTCCTAAATCCAAATTTCTTCCATCTTACCTGGATTACTGTAATAACCCTCCAACTGCTCCTCCTGCTTCTGCCCTTGCCCCTCAGTACATTCTCAACAGAGAAACTAGAGCATCTTGTTAAAACAGAAGTTACTGTATGTTACAACTCCACTCAAAACGCTGTGTGGCTCCCCATTTCACTGGGCGTAAACTCCAGAGTGCTTCCAATGCCGTCTGTGTTCCCATGTGATCTGGACTCCTGTTATCTCTGACTTCATGTCCTCCCACAGGCCGCTCCCATGCTCTGTCACAGCCTATTGGCCTCCTTGCTATTTCTCAAACACTAGAAGGCCACTTCAGGCATGCTCTTGACTTGGTGTTCCTTCTGTTCAGAAGACATTTTGCCCAGATAACTGCAGAGCTAACCCCTCACCTCCTTCACGCCCTTGACACTGTCTCACCTCCTCAAAGAGGCTTACCCTAACCACCCTTTTAACATTGTAGTCTCTGCTCCTGGCACCCTCAATCTGCCTTATCCTGCCCCACTCTTCCTTTTCCCACCCGAGCATGGCACTATTCACTTTCTAGCAAGCTCTATAACTTACATATTTATTATGTTTATTGTCTATAAATTATTGTCTATACAATATAAAGCTTCCCAATCAAAGTTGCCAGATTTGTGATATAAAAATACAACAAACCCAGTTAAATTTGAGAGTCAGATAAACAACAAACATTCTCTAGGTATAAATATTTCCCTTACAATATTTGGAAAATAATATATTAAAAAATATTCGTTGTTTGCCTGATATTAAGTAGATTATCTGTATTTAATCTGGCAACCCTAAACTTCCCCCAACCACATACACACAAGCACTCACAAAGTAACATAAAGGTCTTCGAGGGAGTCAGGGCTCTTCTGTGTTTTTCTCTGATATATCTTTAGCTCTTTGAATAGTGCCTCTTTCATAATATATGTTCAATAAATATATATGTTCAATCAATATGTGAATGACTATACATTTTCTCATGATGACCCCTAAGAAAATAAGGGAGTAATCCACAAAAGACATGTGATCCAAGAAACAGGGAATCCAACATAAGAGCAAATTAAAATCTCAGACGACACTGTGAGGTCAACGTGGGGCAGGAGAGACATAGAGGGACCAGAAACGAAACCCCTAGCTTAGCCAGTATATCTGCCTATGACACCATTGTGACAGGTTTTACAATTCTCTAAGGGGATCTGGTAAGGGCTCCTTAGTCCTACTTAGGAAAAGAGAAATGGTTAAGTAAAAAAGAAAAGGAAAAGTAATCACAGCACACTACAATATTTACATGATTATTGTTTTGTTTTGTTTTATTTTGAGAGAGAGAGAGAGTGAGAGAGCACATGTGAGTGGGGGAGAGGGGCGGGGAGAGAGAGAGAGAGAGAGAGAGAGAGAGAGAGAGAGAGAGAGAGAAAATCTTAAGTAGGCTCAGGTGGAGCCTAACATGGGGCTCAATCTCATGACCTGGGATCATGACCTGAGCCGAAATCAAGAGTCAGACGTTCAACCGGCTGAGCCACCCAGACACCCCCATGATTGTTATAAAGTAAATACTGAATACTGATTTGACCAATATTGGTATCATCGATGATGCCTGGCAAACAAGAGGAAGGGGAGTCCATATGTGTGTGGTGGGGTGAGGGGAAGGCATGCGACTACTAAATCATCATCTTCCTACTCTTGCTCTGCTGGGTTTGTGAGTATTCCATAGAAAAATGCTGACAGTGTAAAAACTAAGACAGACCAGCATAATTTTATAATTTAGAAACTTGGAGATAAATAAAAGAAGAAACAGCTAGAAAGGGTGAAACGAGTTGCCTCTGGGAGAACTCAGGAGAAGAAATGAGTGGAAAGAGGGGACACGGGAAGGGGCAGGCTTGCAATTTGGGATCATAAATCTTACAGCACCATTTTGTTGCCTATATACCTGTATTTCTTTATAAAAATGAAAATTCCACTTAAAATATTCAGTTCTGGTACTCAAGAAAACAAAAGCAAAAAGAAAAAAAAATTCCAAAGCATAGGAAAAAATATATCTTTAAGCATCCAGAAAATTATTTTATTGCTATGAAACCTTCTTCTTTGCAAAATAGCTGGCGGGCTCTCATATACGTCCTGATATAAGGATGTAATTTACCTGAAATCACTGCAAAATGAATGATTACATTTTTTTCCGAACATTCAGACCTTAGGCACAAACTGGCTACCTGATCTCAAATATGTTTTCTAACATTTTAATAGTCCTTTGTAGTTTACAAAATCCTTTCCAACATCATTTCATTTTATCCTCTAAAGTCACTGTTCAAATTATTTTCATATCATGCATATCTGGATCTCTCCCAACATCACATAAAATCATCACAATATCCTCAGATAAGACCATGACATGAACTTAGGAGTGCAAAGCTCTGCTATTTGCTTTGTTTTCTTTTAATTTGTTTTATCCTCTCCTTTCCCATATTTCTGAGTCTTGAACAATTATAAATCTCAGCATTTCTCTTCCAGAAACTTTCATTCCAAGATCATGACTGTTTGTTCTTCCTATTTCTCGCTACACTCTAATAAAATGCCAGACACTTCCCATAGCTTAATCGCTGAATTCTCTATAATCCTAATTGGCTCCCAAAATCTTCTCTAAGGCACAGAAATGTTCCTCTTCCTCTAAGTCAGTTTCTTATGCTATTTAAACAGTTCAAGAATATAGAAGAATAATATAAACCAATCCCACTTATCAATATATACATAAAAATTACTTTTGTAGGGGCGCCTGAGTGGCTCAGTTAAGCGTCCAACTTCAGCTCAGGTCACGATCTCATGGTTTGTGAGTTCAAGTTCCGCGTTGGGCCCTCTGCCTACGGCTTGGAGCCCAGAGCCTGCTTCAGATTGTCTCCCTTGCTCTCTGCTCCTCCCCCGCTCACGATCTGTCTCTCTCTGTCTCAAAAATAAATGAACATTAAAATAAAATTTAAAAAAATTACTTTTGTATATGGCATTTATCTTTATTTTTTAAATACAATTTATTGTCAAGTTAATTGACATACAGTATATACAGTGTGCTCTTAGCTTCGGGGCTAGATTCCCGTGATTCATCGCTTACGTACAACACCCCGTGCTCATCCCAACAAGCGCCCTCAATTCCCATCACGCATTTCCCCCTCCTATCAACCCTCAGTTTGCTCTCTGTATTTAAAAGTCTCTTAAAGAGTCTCTCTGTTTGAAACTGGTTTTTCCCCTTCCCTCCCTCCATGGTCCTCTGTTAAGTTTCTCAAGTTCTACATATGAGTGAAAACATATGACATCTGTCTTTCGCTGACTGACTTATTTCACTCAAAATAATACCCTCCAGTTCCATCCACGTTGTTGCAAATGGCAGGATTTCATCTTTTCTCATTGCCAAGTAGTATATGGCTTAAAAAACAAAACAAAACAACTTTGTCTTTATCTTTCACACAGCCATACTCTTTGGACATCTTTCAAATAGATGGTGCTTTTTCTGATCCAAAAATCTTTCTTTGCTGAATATTCTATTTCTTTCTTTCATTTTCCACAACGAGTAGGTGAAGTTTGGAGGTCACTTCCGATTATCCAGTCTCCTTAAATAAGTCCAGAAGAATGAAACAATTCATCACAGACTGTCTACCCATTCCTGCTTCAGGGACAGGTCACATGCTCCCTTGCAAATGAGTCTGTTGTTCCAAGGGGCGACCCAGAGGTCCCAGTAGGGAGGATGGCACAAACTCTTTTGATAAAAGCCACACATAACTAATGCCTTAAAAATTATCACCAGAAACTGCTAGCTCAAGTTCACCGTTTTCAAACATGAGTTCCTCAAATTTCCACATTGACCTTCTTTGCTTTTAAATTTACTTTCATCTCCAAGAATGTTGGTTCCTTTCATGTGAAAGTTTACACTAAAATTTTCACCAGTTCATCTTCTACTTTTATGTTTCTATAAGTTTATATCCCTGTTTTCTCATTTCTGCAATTTTGCTTTTTAAAGTCTTTCATAAGTGCCCATTATGGGGGAGTGGGTGTGTTATGTACACATAAATAGAGAAATAATTTACATAAGTGTATTCCATCTCATATAAATATATACACATCTATTCCCATTTTCCCATGTATTTATTTCCCTCAACTCTTACTAGAGGGATATCATTTGCCTAATGAGCACCTGGCTGCCACAATGGAGTAACTATCTTTTTATATAGTCCTACTCTAAGAATGTGAATTTTCTCATGACAGAGTTCACAGAACACATCTTCAGCCATGTGGGTCCCTTGGCCACTTCCTTTTCTCTCTCCAACCACCCAATGCACGTGATGTGATGATATGTTCCTGTTTGTACAAACATCTTCATATATTTCAGGAACTTTCCAGGATCTATATATCTCTGCATGTCAACAAGAAACCATGCTTTTTTTGATAGGCACTTTCCTGTGTCCCTTATACTCTAACTTCAATGATAGAGGAGCAACAGTATCTACTCCTCACTGACAAGTAGAATCTATACTTCCTAATGCTCTGATTCAAATTCAGCTAAATCTCCAGTGTGCTTGTTTACGTCAGGGCCTTGCATGCAGACTCCATTCCTACTTGCTAACAACAGATGTCACCGGGTTGACAGCCTGAAGCCATTCCCTTATCTGACGTTTGGGTCCTCTGCAGGCAAGCTGACAGTACTGTAACTGGCCCTGATTCTGCTCCTTCCTTCTTTTGTTTTCAGTGTCCTCTTTTGCTGCTTCCGATATCTTTTGAGGCCACCCAAAGCCTTTCCTGTCACTTTCTGATTCGTGCTCCCTAGCGTCTAACAAACTTCTGTGGCAAGATAAAAACGAAAATTTTGAAATTAATATTAAAGTCATATTAGTGGCCTTGAGATTTTAGATCACCCCTCTCTCCTTTGGCACATGATTAATACAAATCATTTAATGGAGGTGGATACTCATATTTTGCCCATTAGCTTCTAAAGTACTTATTAGAAGCAGGACCATCTGAGGTCTTGAAGCCTCAGCACGGGGTCTTCCAGCTGAGGTGTACTATCCATCAACACCTGGATTCCAAGCTGGCAGTGATCTTGGAAGAGCAACATCGCACCTAAAACCCTCGCCTCTTCCCTCCTTGCCTAGTTCGTTTAGTGAATGCTCCTTCTCCATCTTTTCTAGCCCTTTGCACAGCTGCACAAAACTCCATTACCCAGCCTCTCAGACCTTCACCATCTCAAACCATTCTTCACTTTCACCATTCTTAAATCTCAAACCTTCCCTTTTGCTTCTGTGTCTCTCCGAAATCGGTAAGAGGTCTTCAGGAAGGGGGTTTAATCTCACCTGATCTGTCTTTGCTTTTCATTCAGAGACTATGTGACCTCTGATGGAAGCTATTTCTGTTAGGATGTCGTCTCACCTTTGTTTGCAGCCTTGTTGTTGTCTAGGTTCCCATGTTATTTTTACTCCTCGGGGTACATTTGTAGAGGCTGTTTTATTTCTGTGTTCTTTGACACTCTGGAGCAAAAACAAGTCTCCTCTGTGTGTACCACGTCTTATCTTAAATTTCTTTTATTCTAACATAATTTCAATCATCTCCCACATACCCTTCTCAAGCTTGCTCCGGTAAAGGTTTCTAAAGGATGCTATGAACACCTACTGGAAATACCTTCAGCCTAGTCTTTGAGGGGCAAGTGTTCTTGTGAATATTTCTTGGAGAAGTAATCTGAGTCTCAACTCTCTTGAGAGCACTCTCTTGAGATTTTTCTAGATAAAGAAGGAACAGAAGGACCTCCCAGGTGTCAGGAAAAGCAATGCAAAGGGACAGAAACGTAAAGCAGCATGATCTGTATATAACACTGAGTAGTTCACAACTCCCATAGCTGAGTGTGAGAGAGATGAGAAAGAGACTGCTAGGAGATACAGCCAGTGAGGTAAAAAGTGACCAAGGGTAAGAGGAACCGGAATCCCTCTCTATGCACATGAGATAACAAAGGTCACTGACAGGTTCTAAGCAAGGGATTGGCATGACAAGATTTTTACTGCAAAACCATTCCTGGGGAAAACACACACACACACACACACACACACACACACACACACACACACACACTTTAATCATTTAATTACACACTCAATATCAGCCATAATTTCTTGTTTCTCCTGACACTTAGGCTCTCTTTTTACTGCTGCTTTTACTCACATGAGATTAACATGCAAGGCTCACAAAATAGTATTTACTATAGGAATAATACAGGACATGATAGTGGTGGCAACATTAATTTTTCCTGCAGGGAGGCAACCCCTTGTTAAAATGCAAAATTGAGGCAACATAAACCCTTTCATATTGTAGAGGCACTCTGACACTTTAAAGACAGACAAATCACATGACCAGCAAGAAGTCGGTAACCCATTCCGCTTGGGCCAGCAGCTCTTCACAATTACATAATTAAAAAGGGAAGGGTAACAACTAAATCCCCACAGACACATCTTAACATTATTTAACATCTGTTTCAAAATGACTAGCAAGGAACCAAAAACTGTTTTCGAACCTCAAATACCAGTCAACGAAACAAGTAGCAAAAATTGCAGTTATGGAATCTAGACACTAGGTGGCAGCAGCATATAAGCACATGATCATCCCACATTTAAAATTTTAGTGCTGCATTGTTTAAATCTGTTGGAACAACAGGGTAAACATGTTTTCTCCCAATGTTTCTCACCATTGCCTTTTTTCTTCACTTATTGGGCTTAAAATTATGAAATTGATTTTTTTCAAATCAATCTACTTTTCACTCTAGAATATTTGTTTCTCTGTGTGAGAGTAACAAATGTTAGGTGTACATGTGGACATTCCATATACATACACTATATACATATCGTTATATTATATGTACATAAGTTGCATTTATTGCATATTATTGCATAAGTGATATACGTGCAGTTTATAAGTGATAGTAGACATGCAAAAATGCCAGTCATTTTCTATTGAGCACTTTATCTCATTTAATACTTTTAACAACCTTGTGGGAAGGTATTAGCTTTCTCCCTTTGCAGTTTAACTGTCAAGGATCAGAGAGGTTGGACAACTTGGCCAGACTCACACAGTGTAATAAGCTATGGAAGTGGGATTCATGTTATATATTTCAGAGAGCTCAAAGCCTGTGAGTTTTTTGACATGAGGAATCTCATCTTAATTTCTATTCTCTCTCACCAAAGACAGATATGTGCTACAAATATATTCTATAAATTGTAAGAATAGCTTATGCTCATTTGATGGTGTTAAGTAAATATAATTCATGTGGGAAAATGAAAGCAATTACCTTGATGCATTAAAGTGCAGATTACTAAGCACGGTCCCTATTTAAACCAGAATTTCTTACAAGAGTAGTTTTCTTTCTTTTCTTAAAATTTAAACTTTAGTTAGTTAACATACAGTGTAATATTGGTTTCAGGGGTAAAATTCAGCAATTCATCACTTACATACAACACCCAGTACTCATCGTAACAAGTGCCCTCCTTAGTACCCATCACCCATCTAGCCTACCTCCCAACCCACCTCCCTCCATCAATCCTTAATTTGTTCTCTGTTGTTAAGAGTCTCATGTGGTTTGTTTCCCTCTCTTCTCTTCCCCCACCTTCCTATATGTTCATCTGTTTTGTTTCTTAAATTCCACGTATGAATGAAATCATATAGTATTTGTCTTCCTCTGACTGACCTATTTAGTTTAGCAAAATACATTCTAGCTCTATCCACATCATTGCAAATGCAAGATTTCATTATTTTTGATGGCTGAGTAATATTCCATTTATATATATACCACATATTTTTTATCTATTCACCAATCAATGGGTATTTGGGCTCTCCCCACAGTTTGGCTATTAGTTGATAGTGCTGCTATAAACATCGGGATGCATGTATCCCTTCAAATCTGAATTTTTGTATCCTTTGGGCAAATACCTAATGTGCAATTGCTGGATCATAGGGTAGTTCTATTTTTAGTTTCTTGAGGAACCTCCATACTGTTCTCCAGAGTAGCTGCACCAGTTTGCATCCACACCAACAGTGCAAGAGAGCTCCCCTTTCTCTACATCCTCAACAACAACTGTTGTTTCTTGTGTTGTTAGTAATTTTAGCCATTCTGACAGGTGTCAGGTGGTATCTCATTGTGGTTTTGATTTGTAATTCTCTGATGATGAGTGATGTTGAACATTTTTTCATGTGTCTATTAGCCATCTAGATGTCTTCTTTGGAAAAGTATCTGTTCATGTCTTCTGCCCATTTATTAACTGGGTTCTTTTTTGGGAGGGTGTTGAGTTTGATAAGTTCTTTATAGATTTTGGATGTTAACCCTTTATCAGATATGACATTTGCAAGTATCTTCTCCCCATTCCTTAACTGCCTTTTACTTTTGTTGATTGTTTCCTTTGCTGTGCAGATTTTTATCTTGATGAAGTCCCAATAGTTCATGTTTGCTTTTGTTTCCCTTTCCTTTGGTGACCTATCTAGTAAAAAGTCAAGTCTCTTTGGCCAAGGTCAAAGAGGTTGCTGCCTGTGTTCTCCTCTAGAATTTTGATGGCTTCCTGGGTCACATTTAGATCTTTCACCCACTTTGAATTTATTTTTGTGTATGGTGTAAGAAAGTGGTCCAGTTTCATTCTTCTGCATGTCACTGTCCAGTTTTCCCAACACCATTTGCTGAAGAGAGGGTTTTTTTTTCCATCGGATATTCTTCCCTGCTTTGTTGAGGATTAGTTGACCATATAGTTGTCGGGCCATTTCTGAATTTTCTATTCTGTTCCATTGATCTAGAGACTAGTTTTCTTAAAGGTCCCCAGGTGATTCTAATATTCAGCTATAGTTGAGAATCTGTAGGGTCATGACTATGAGAATAAAGTTTTGAGTAGTTTTAGAAGACTTTTCTCACTTCTTTTCAATAAGCACTCAAAGAAAGAATGGCAAATGCCAAAGAGCTATGGAGGCTATTCAATGATGTCTGGCACTAAAGGCGATACAAGTTTGCAGCCTACCAACCCTGAGAACACATTTGTGTTCTATTATGTGATCAATTTTGTGACTTCAGTGAGAAAGGTGGGAATCTATTTTTGTCTATTTTCATGAACAATATTTCCATGCAAAGCCAATATTCATAGAAATTAGTGGTACATACAGTTAGAATCATCGTTGTCCTATATTACTGATTATCTTCTAGCACCTCAGCAAGATGTTCAAGATATATCTAGAGATGTGATTATTATTAATACCAACTCTAAATTACTATTATTGAACACAGATCCTTTCACATAATAGACAAGTGATAACCTACTGCTATATGAGTACACAGAGAAATGGACATACCGTGACTTATTAAGTGATGAGATCTATGGCCAGTCTTCTTGGTTAATCTTCAAAACCCAGTTCAGGGCATTCAGAGTAATCTTTACCAGTATTTCTATCCAGCAAATTATTTAAAAAATAATAAAGATTGATGGTGACACCTCAGATAAAATTCTCCTTTTCACATTTTTTTTTAAACCAACTGATTTAAATGCAATTGGTTTTCAGAAATGAGGTTCTGGCAAGACAATGTGATTGTCTTAACATAACTATGAGACATAATCAGCAATACTTTATGCTATTTTGAGATGGCCGCAGCAACAGTGGGTTTGTTGTTTGGTTGGTTGTTGGTTTGCTTTGCTTTAGTTTTTAACCAACACTTTCATGGAAAATTAAGTCCTTTTGCAGGACTTACCTGAGAGGAGGTCTGCTTGTTATGTATTGTACTTCTTTATGTGCAGAATCAACTCACATCACTTCATATAACTCATAGCATAACAGCAACCCCCAGATGTGCTAGCATGTTGACATCTTCCAGAACTATAATGCCAATTCCTCCTTAAAAGTAAAATCATCTATGTTGATAGCTTGTTTGTTTTTGTAGTTATGTTCCTATAGACTCCATCCTGAAGAGCGGCACACAGCACTCGGGAGGCTAACAACCCTTCCAGTGAAAGTGACACATCATCCAGTACTTTGAATGGAAAGCTCAGAGCTAAAACTCCCCAGTGCCGCAGGTACAGTAGCAAAAGTAAAGGTGGAGACACAGCAGCAAACAGTCCCCAGAGAAGCTGGTAATCCATACAAATTGTCAAGGCACAGCTGTGGAGGTGACTGGGGCATTCCCTGATTCCCAAGACATTAGCAAAGTCCTTTAATCAGCACGTACATTGTTCTGCTCTGTATATAATATTGTTCTCGAATATTAAGCAGCTGGTGATTCAGTACCATCTGGCACTTTCTGGTGATACACAGACCTGATACAGTGTGAATGTGTCGGGCGTACGGGAAAATAGTTTCCAATGAGGATAATGTGTCAGAATGAGTCAGGGAAGCTAGGTGAGAGTCTAAAAGAAGGTGGAAGATCCACCCACTCAGGATGAAGGGAAACAGAGGAGATGGTAGAGTTCCAAATGCTTTGTGCCACTGACCTTCTTTGCTCATGCAGCCCATGAGGATGTATTTTCTGCGTGCTGTGGGTTTTTTTGTTTTGCTTTGTTTTTTCCCTCAGCAATGGTGTTGTGAATCATGAACCTATGATACATGGAGTAGATTGGACTCAGATGACAATACAGCAGTGGCTCACACAGGTCAAACAAGCTGTCCTTGGCATTCAGAATTCATGGAGATGAAGCATTTGGAGTGTGGTAGAGAAACTTTGGAGTTTTCACTACTTTTCCCCCTTTTTGTTCTCTAAGAGTGAGGATGTCTTTGCAATGGAAGGGCGGGCTTTTGCCTGTTATGTCAGGTTTACAGAGCTTTCTGTGGCCGTGCCGGAAGACGCAAACTGGTCTACAAATGAATCTAACCCATGACCTCAGACCTTACAGAGTCAACAACTAGGTGAGAAAACCAGGTAGAAGGACTATCAAGAGAGAGGTGTCAGAAATGAAGGTTAAAGGTCCTTACATAAGAGTAGAGATCGAAGATAGGCAGAGAATCTAGGCCACTTATGAGAACATGTGTGCAGGACTGGTTTGGTTTCCAAGCCACAGAGGAAGGATATGGACAATGTGGCATGTACCCAGAGAGTATGACCAGGATGGTGAAGAACCCAGAAAACCTTGCGTGTAGTGTAGGAAGAGTTGAATGGACTGCTTTGAGCTGCCATTGAGTCTAAACAATTTTTCATATATGCCAGGCACTTCCTGTATACTCCGGAAAGCAGATATTTCTATATCCATTTTATAGACAAGGAAATAGACAAGACCCGTGTCGTGCCAGACGACACTATTCGTGTATATATGTATGTTCATGCATGTTCATATATGGCAGGGGAAGTTTCAACTGGGTGGTAAGGAAGAGAAACTATCTAACCTAGAGAGTGTCTTAGAGATGAGCAATCCAGTGCTTTCTCCTTTTTTTCACAGATGAGTCGGGAGCTCTGAAATGATGTCATGGCTTGCCCAAGCTGGCTTGACCCAGATTGACCGAGTCTTGACTTTGTTGAGCTTTCAAACAGAGGCTACTGTATGCTAGTTACTGGGCCAGGTGCGCTCTTTAGTTCTCCCAACAAATCTGTCACAGATGTCACTGATCCCCTTTGTACAGACGAGAAAATTCATCCTCACAGTACTTGCATGGCTTACTCAAAATGACATAACAGTACCAGGGCTACATTGTGTATATTATTCTAAAATCAACATCCTTTTACATCTCGTGCTGAGAAAGTCTGTCTTCAAACTTCACTCATGAAGAAATAACTTCGTTCCATTCTAGTTAATCAAAAACAAAGCTGTTCTACTTAGGACATGAACTGGTTAGTATAAAGAAACAGGGGCACCTGGGTGGCTAAGTCGGTTGAGTGTCCGACTTCAGGTGGGGTCACCATCTTGCAGTCTGTGAGTTTGAGCCCTGTGTCGGGCTCTGTGCTGACAGCTCAGAGCCTGGAGCCTGGAGCCTGGAGCCTGCCTCAGATTCGGCGTCTCCCTCTCTCTCTGCCCCTCCCCTATTCACGCTGTGTGTGTGTGTGTGTGTGTGTGTGTGTGTGTGTGTGTCTGTCAAAATAATAAATAAACGTTGAAAAAATAGTTTAAAAACAAAAAACAGAAACAATTATTATACTAATTTGACCTGAGGCCTGATAATTTGGTAAGCTCATGTACCCCTGCTATTGGGGAAGATATATAACTGAAATTAGCCTATGAACCCCCATTTCTACAAGCAAAGACCTGGGGATCTAGACATCTCAAGGTAGTAACTACTTTGTTACATTATTTTATAAAATAATTCCCGACGACATTATATTTTATAATATATGACACTGAGTTAAATAGTAAACCTCAGGGACTTTACCCACACATCTTTAATTAAAAGCACAGACCAACAAGTATGATTTCCTTTCCATTAATGCTTCCAGTGAAAATCTATGAATTGTTAAAGGGGTTATGAATCTCTTCCTATGGAAACATGGGCAGTATAAACACACAAGAGGTAATGAGCACTATGCTTTTCTCTCTGAGAGAGAAAAATTACAAAAGAGAAATGATAGATGGTGCTCGCTAGAAATTTTAATTAAACCTGTGAGTGAAAAATTCTGAATCAGGCCAAGTGGCAGCTGCACTCATACGTGACCTGCTGTGATAGCAGAGGCGGGACACACGTCAGGAAATGGATATCCCGTGAGAACAGCCATAATATCCTCGAATTTCATTTAATCTAGCTCTCCATAAGGTCCAGCTCTGAAGGGCCTTCTGGGAGCACTCCCCCCCCCCCCCACCCAGCTCGGTGAATAACTCCGAATACAAAGAAATCTGCTCTCGTTGCTTAGTGACAGCAGAGTGTAGACCACAGCATCTTTCCTGTGCGTGTGCTGTCCCTTGTTTGTCGAGAGACCGTAGACCCTGGCAGTCTGCTGCCTCTGCTGGCTCTGCTGCAGTAATTAAGTAATGAAAAGCCCTCACCATGGAAGATTCCATAAAAGATTTCTCTAAGAACTATGATCAAAGAATAACAGCTATAAACATCATAATGTATGCTCCCCTCCTATGGCCTGCTTTACCAAAAAGGCACTTAGGAGGTATATCTTTTCTTACCCATACTCCAACGTGCTCCCTCCCTCACCCAGTATGACAAGTCTTTGGGGACAGGAGAAAGTACTTGGACTTGCTGTGACATGGGCATAGTCCAGTCTTAACTCCATCTCTTACAAGGTGCCTGACACTGGCTTGGTCTGTTAATTTCTCAGGTTATTATCCATAAATCTGTCTAGCTTTGGGGGCTGCTATGAGGTCAAATATCCCTAACTCAAAGTGTTTTGTCAATAGTCATGCATTAAATAAACATAAAGTACTGAGAATATTTTTCTCCTTTATTTCCCAACTTATTCTCCTTTATCTTACTTTTTGAAAGTTAGAGACTCACATGGTTGACTGAATTTAACTTTGAACCCACATTAGAATTAAACTGCTTGCCATTCAACCGATTTCATGAGACAAGCGTGCTGTTTCTTCTTAAAAACATTCCTTGATGGGGCGCCTGGGTGGCTCAGTCGGTTAAGCGTCCGACATCAGCTCAGGTCATGATCTCACAACTCGTGAGTTCGAGCCCTGCGTCGGGCTCTGTGCTGAGAGCTCAGAGCCTGGAACCTGCTTAGGCTTCTGTGTCTCCCTCTCTCTACCCCTCCTCCACTCATGCTCTCTCTCTCAAAAATAAATAAACATTAAAAAAAAATTTTTTAAAGCATTCCTTGATGTGCACGTGTCCTGTACAGATTACAGTGAAACAAACACATAAGCGACTACTCAAAATACATCCTTTACTATCAGTAACTCTTGTCTTGTACCTTTAATTTTTGTTATAAATTATGGAATCAAAGTCTTAAATCCAAGGCCACAATTAACTCTTGACTATACGCCACGTGGTCATTCAGCTTATACCTGCTCTCTGTGATGTTTACTCAGATCTCCTGGGGAAGATATAGTCCATCTGTAGTACCTTGTGTCTTCCTTCAGAGTAGTCGAAATGTAACTGGGCACATGTTTACCTAGTATAAAGGCTGCCTACCTAGTCTCCGCTGCAGGGAGATGAGTCAAGTGCATCGGGAGCTTTCCTTAAATGGTACAGGCTCTTTGTCTTTTCTCTCCTCTATGTCTCTGCCTGAGGCACGGACACATCTTAGACCATGTGTCCGAGACCCACCACTAGTAATGGCAGAGTGTCGAGCTAGAGAAACCCTGTGTCCCTGAGGACTCGGAGGAGCAGAGCCACCAAACCAGCCCCGGACATTTATGGTAGAGAGACACACATCCATCTTCAAGTTACTGATGTTTTGTTTGTTCCTATTACTCACGGCCAACTAATGAAATTACTTTTCCACATCCTTGTTTTCAGAGTCCCTCAACTTTCCAGAATTCTGCATTATGTCTCAACAATATCTGTTTATTTCAGTGCAATACAGTTGAGAATATTATGCAACTCTCATATGCAAGGCGGAGTACTGGAGAGTATGTTGTACTGAGAGAAATCAATGAACAACTACAACACGAGTCATACCCCCAAGGTCCTTTGTAGTAAAGAGAGAGAGAAGGATAGGGTGCTTGGGATCCATGCACCTTAACCGAGAAACCTAATTTAACAGGGGCCCAACGTGGGGAGGAAGGAAGTTTTGCTGGACAACAGGCCATTAGGAGTAATGACTAAACATGAGACGTTAGGCAATGGACAGAGAGAGGAGGTGCATCCAGAACAAAGAACAGTATTTCCAAAGACCTTTAAGGAAACAACACAATGTGTCGTAAGAAGAGAAGTCCAATGTGGCTGGAGCAGAGCAAGAAAGACACCAGATGTAAGTGTAGAGGAAGTCAGGGTCCAAAACCTTTTACATTATTCTCTATGGTCTCCCCATCACCTTCTAAACCAGGTGGCGCCGGGGGTGGGACCAAAAAAAAAAAATGAGAAAGAGGACAAGAGTTCATGAAGAAGAAAAATTCTATGGCCCATTTTTCTGAATTTTCATGTGGGTGAGGAGTTAGAATTTACACCCACACCACAGAATCAAAGTATTCCCTGATTCTAGTTTTATCCCCCGCCCAAAAGGAAAAACACTGATGTGAGAAAAGACAGCGCTTAATGGGATCATTGTTTTGCCCTAGTTTATATAAGAATGAACAGACCAGACCAAAATATGCAAGTTGTCCCTCTCAACAGAACACTTCTTGTTCCCCTCTGTCTCCAACCCTTCTCATTTGCAAAAATAAATAAATAAATATAAATCTGCTCTTTGACAGAATCTGGCTTCTCAGAATTTTTTTTCCTTTGTTTCCTGCATACATTAATGCATTTCACGGAACCAGTGAACGCATACCCACTTGTAACAGCCTCCATAGTACTGAGAAGAGGTGGGGAAAAACCTATTAATGGATTAAATAACCCAGGGAGGACACTAGAGGGCAGGTGTCTCCTTTAAATCTGCTGCAATTTCCACCCACTACACAACCACCACACCGCTAGGATTGTCGGTACGCACGCTTAAATTGGTCTCATTTTCCAGAATTGTTCAAATAGAAGGCAAAAAAAAAAAAAATCTGCTACACTGCTCCTCAAATAAGCTGTGCTTTGTACTTGCTGTCTGTCATCTTTGCCTGCTGTTTTTGAGCCTGGCTCCTTCTCACCGTTTAGGTCTTACTTCAAAGATCACCTCCCTGGAGAGGCCATCCTTTAGAACTTTACCTAAGTAACCCCTTCTGACTTCCATTATTCTTTATTACATAAAATGTTTCCGTTTAACATTTGCCAGAACCCCAAATTACCTTGTATATTTGCCTACTTGAAAATAATCTATCTGTACTACAAAGCATACTCCTTAAAGGCAGTGAATGGCTTTGTCTTATTTGACTACCCTACTCTCAGGAGCTAGAAAATAATTTGTGTCACATCTGTTGAATGAATGAATGAATGAATGCTCAGTTCTTTAAAATGAGTATTATTATAATTCACATTGCAGATGGATCACAGAGATGTTAAATAACTTGATTAAGGTTACACAGCAAGTTGATGATGGCAGAATCAATCACATTGACCTCAGAGATTCTTGTAAGCTATAATGTTTGTTCTTATGAATTTTTCAGGAAAAAGGTAATGTCTCATATGAAAATCACCATTTTCAAATTCTAGTTTCTTCTTTGCCTCCTTCCTCTGTTCTATTAATATCCAAACAAGCCTACCCTCAAAATACTATTCATATTTTTCTTTCCATTCTTTCTGCCACCATTTTAATTAATACTCCTATATTATGAATAACTGGAATAGCCTCTTAGTTATTAGTCTCTCCCTGCTCCAATTGATAATTCTATATCTAAGCCTCTCCCAAATTTATTGCCTTACATTTCAATTTATCATGCTGTTGATCAACACCTTCAGTGGCTGTCTAACACCTTCAGGTCAAAATGGACATTTTTTGGCTTTATTTTCAGGGACCTCCACAGTTGTCCCTAGCATCCTTTATTACATTATTCCCTACTTAAACTCTCTACATGATCTCCAGGTAACCTGGCCCATTCACTTTAAACATCTCTTGAGTTCTTCCTCTTCTTCCACCATGCTGACCCATTATCCTCCCCAAATGCTCTCCCACATCCAAATCCCATTCATTTCTCAAAACCCTGGTGGATTTCCATCTTCTCTTTGAAAGCTTTCCAGATAAATCCAATGCACATGGATCCACCTGTTCCTAAACTCATCAGTGCCTAGAATAGTGTTTAGCTCACTGTTTGTGCTCAGCAAATTTTTGTCAAAGGAATTGCTGAATCTGTAATTGAAATCATGTCCTGTCTTTTGGCAACCTTTATCTTGTCTTTTTAAATTTTATTTGTGTTATTAATTCTTGGATCCCTTCCCAACTGGATCTTCGAGGTCTGAGGTCATAATTTCTATTCAGCTCCTTAGACACAGGATGTAATACCTGTTGTTTGAAAGATTACTCCACATGCTTTAACCACAAATAAAATTATTGGTAAGCTTGTGCTCTCTAATTTCTTGTATGGCTCAGAATTTAACAATAACTTCACCCAAAACAACAAGACCTGCAGACCTTATCAGAGAGACCACTTGAGATTCAAAAGTATATTCCTCCTTTTCCTTCAGTTAATGTTTTAACATCATTGATATGCTGTGAAAGCAAATTCAAGTGTAGCCATTTTTCGTTGGAATCCTAGCTGCACTCTTTTTTAATTTTTCTGATCCTCATGATATGATAACCCAATAGCTATCATGTGTCAACAACATAAGGACACCAAACTAGGCACTTTGGATAGAAACTAGTATAAAACAGGGCCCATACACTTCAGGGTAGCAAAAGGTAACATACACAAAAGACATACTACTGACCAATGCCATATTTTCTCAATGCTAAGTGAGTATCATCATTTAATAAATGCCATGGAAATTCAGAGGAAATGTGAATCAGTGATGACTGAGACATTATGGGAAGATAATCTCAAACTCTCTTCAAGAAGAGTGTAACAATTATGAAGTCCCTATACATGTCAGGCTGTTCTATATGGTCCCTACCTTCTATAACTTTGTGACCTGTCACTTAGCTTTAATAGCTTTATGCATATTTTAAGTGAAAGACAGATGATATTAACAACTTTCTCTTTAATCCTTTGGACACTGATTTAGTCCAATCACAAAGAAGTCTTATAACTGCTGATGCCAAAGCAGACACATCCATTACCTCGCTTCTATATGATCCTGTTCTGTCCTCTTTCATATCAGTACATGAGAACAGCCTACTCAGTTCTTGACATATGTTGGAGTCAGCAAAATATGGCCCATAGGACAAATCTAGCACTCATTCTTTTTTTATAAATAAAGTTTTACTGGAACAAAGCCATGTGCTCATTCATCCTACATTGTCTAAGACTGCTTTTGTGCTAAAACAATAGAGTTGAGTAGCTGTGACAGAAACCATATGGCCCACAAAGCCTAAAATACTTATATATGGCCTTTTACTATCTGACCCATGCCCTGCTTATTGTCTGTCTCCTCACAATCAGAATATGAAGGGAGACAGTTTTGTTCACTGTTCTAACCATGAAACTTGTATTTGGGACATTGTAGGTGCTTCATTTCTGCTGCTGACCACTCGTAGACTTAACAGGAGAGGATAAGTTGCATTAACAGGTACCTCTGAAGGCTCGGAACTTGGCCACACATCTGGAATCACTGCTTTCTGGGTATATATGTAATGAACTCATGTAAAGAAATTTGTAAGTGGCCAAAGAATACTCAGGGGAGGATTCTTGGCCCAAAGAACAGTTTTCATTGAAAATGCCTTGGTCTCGCCATGGAGCTTATTGCAGGCGGAGCACTGTATTTTTTATAGCCCTGCTATGCTAAATGAAATATGGACTAAATCACCAGGCAGATCTGGAACTGAGAAACTGGGTAACATCTGGAAAATAAGAGCTTAGGGTAACAAATTTCTAAAAACCTGTTGATAGGAGCACTAACCTGTGCCTTTTTATTAATTTATTTGACTCCTGTCAATTGACATTACCCAGAGGTTTAAAATAAAAAAAAAAAAACACCACAGTTGTAAAATATAAAAACACCATTTCCCACCATTCTTTTTTAGTTTCTATGAGTAACTTACAATTTTATCGTATGTAAAATTCTCACCAAAGAAACTCCTTATTAACAAGCAGAAATTCTGACCTACTGAAACCCAGCCAATTCCTCTATGCCAGGCAGATGTGTCAGAACAAGCCAAAATCAACATGCTGGTTTTTATATATTCTGTTTAAGGGACAAACAGTGTTTCAATTCTGAATAAACTATATGCCAAGATAGCCTCACCCAGTAGATCATAATATGTGTTATATTTCAGATTTTTATCAGACAACGCTCCAGGCTGGGCTGCCACTGTCATGACCCACCTGCTTCCCAAGCCAACATGGTTGAAAGGTATTCCTCCAGTGCTATACCTTTTCTATTCATTCTCTGTACTACAGCCTGAGTGAGTTAAAATGCAATCTATTCATATCTCTCCACTTCTGAAAATGCTTCAAATCTCTGTACTGCCTTCAGGAGAAAGCCAAAGCTCTTATAGCACAGGAGGATCTTCAGGAGTTGACTCGTGCACCTGCCTACCTCACATCTCCCCTTGCCTCACACCTCTCTTCACCCTCTCCTCCCCTTGAGCCTTCTGGTCTGATGGTTGCACTTCTAGGAGTTTTGACAATGCCTCATTCTGTTTTTCCCCTTTATGCCCCTTTCTCTTTCCCCTTTTTTCTCCCCTCTGGTGCTCTGAGCCTTTGTGCATGTTGTTTCCTTCCTGATTCTGCTTGAAACACTCTTCCTTCTAATCTTGGCTGGCTAACCTCAGCTTATTCCCTGAGTCTCATCTCAGACTTCTCTTTCCCTTGATAACCTTTCTTGATTCCTGAGATCCAGATTAACAGGAAAACCCTAGGATAAGTAACACTCTTTTGGGAACTCTAACCCCCAATCTAACACCAAGAAATGTATCACATGAAAGATTAGTGAAAGATAGAGCTCTAATTTGACTTTGATGTCTCCCCCAACATGGCCTAAATTCTTAAAGTCAATGTACAAGCTCTGCCTTAAGCACTTTCCCAAGGCAATTCAACTATGGGTCTCTTAGATAAATATTCCAATGCTTTGCTATCAAACAAACAAAAAGTCCAGGAATTGTTCTTCTAAAATATGGTAAAAATGTTCTGTTCAAAATGGCATACCAAATATACTTTAATCAAAGACATAACTCTTGGTTTGAAACCCTTCACTTTAAAGAAATCAGAGAGAGAATGTGGATGAAGATGAGCCACTTACAGTAGCTCCAACACCTGGTAATACAAGAAAGCACTGGGTTATTCTGGGGAGATACTTGTTACACAGTAAATAGGTCTGAAGATCATTGACTATGAAATTGCACATAGGGGCACCTGGGTGGCTCAGTTGATTAAGCATCCAACTCTTGGTTTCAGCTCAGGTCTTGATCATGTGGTTTGTGCGTTTGAGCCCTGCATCGGGCTCTGCAATGACAGCATGAAGCTTGCTTGGGATTCTCTCTCTCCCTCTCTCTCTGTCTCTCCTCCACTCACAATCCCTCTCTCTCTCTCTCTCAAAAATAAATTTATTTTTTTTTCAACATATGAAGTTTATTGTCAAATTGGTTTCCATACAACACCCAGTGTTCATCCCAAAAGGTGCCCTCCTCAATACCCATCTCCCACCCCCCATCAACCTTCAGTTTGTTCTCAGTTTTTAAGAGTCTCTTATGCTTTGGCTCTCTTCCACTCTAACCTCTTTCAAAAATAAATTCAAAACATTGCACATAAATGGAACTTTGATGTATTTAACTAGTAATGTCCAGGCAGCAAACACTGGGTGGAGGCATTTTAAGTACCTCAACACCTCCTGCACCAGCCACTGGTTATGTAGAAACTGCTGTAATCTAAATGGTTAAAATGGTGTGTGCCATCTTTTTTATAACCTGCTGTGGCAAGTGACATATTGGGGATAAAAAGAATTGATCTAACGGGTGTCAACAACAGCAGGCAGAAAAGGTAATCTTGCTTCAGAGAGAACAGTTCATACCAACAAATCCCAAGGCAGGTGGCCAATTCTAGGCCTATACAGGTCTGGCAAGATCTGAAGGTGGTCTAAATTGGGGAGACTAGGATTGTGGTGTGGCCTTGGATATAGAGTAAAGAGGGGTAGGGCATAAGTCCCACCGGTGGAAAGGTGTATGAAACGACGCAGGGAAAACTGAAAACTGGGTACAGACATGGATAATGAAACTCACGGATGAAGATAGCTTGACAGTCTCTCCAGCAGAAGTCAGAAAGGCCACAGGCCTGAGCTTCCTGTAGGGAACAGTGTGAGAGCAGGGTGGAATCACAGGAGGCGGACTGCAGCCTCCAGGAGGAGAAAGAATGAGGGCACTGGCCTCTGCTGGCCCCCAGGTAGGTTGACTCACGGGTCCAAGCTGTGAGAAATCTTCCTAAATCATGTCTTCCACTGTCTAGGAAACTCTTGGTACTCTCCCAGAAGCTCCTGAGGTCAAGAGTAAAAGGAGAAATAACTCCTGAAAGGACCATACCTACCAAACAATAAAACTTACCTCCAGGAACTCTTTCTCTAGGCATTAGGGGGTCTCCAAGCAATGCCCCCCAGGAAGAAAGCCTAGATGTTGATTTTGGTGCATTTGACTCCAGTTAGGACAATGCCAGTGTTGTTGTTCTATGTCCATACTTAGAGCACACATGCTTCGAAAGAAAGAACAACAACCAGGAAAGGGATGTCACCTTAAAAAACTTGGCGACGTATACTCCCTTCCTCTAAACTTCTCTGGGGAAAGAGGAGAAGGCAGAGAAAAAGGGAGAAGAGAACTCTGCACAGTTTTGGGCCTCCCCAAAGGGAGATGTGTACTACCCGCAAAGAACTGGCACACCAGCTTCGTTACAAAGCTCCCCTCTAAGATCCACAATACTTAAAGGGATCACACTAACATCAAAGTCTTTCTACAGAGACTCACCCTTACAATATGAAGAACAGTGATAAGGGTCATTAGGTAGCCCCTGCCTGACATTCTAGTGCAACAATACATGCCCTCTTTAAAAATCTTTGACATTAGTGTGATTGCAATAGGCATCATGGATTTTTAAACAATTTTCAGGAAAGCAGGGAGACGTGTGGTCATTTTGGTCATGAAAAGAACATAGCCACTTATATACTTTAAACAAGGAAAACCTGTAGGGCAGCCTCTTCTTTAACCAAGTGACACCTGAACAGTGACAAGAGAAACTGCACACCCAGACAGCAGGAGTGGTTCAGTCAGCTCTGGTGACACATGGGGGTCAAGGCGGTCACAGCCAGAGTAGACCAACTGATTGAGATTTCACCTTCATTTAATAATCACTTGCTTCCCAAGACCACGCAATGTCTTTCAACAGGTCCAAGCAAAGTTACACCCAGTGTTTCTGCCACCCGAGTCAGTCATGCACTCTGATGTTCTATGACATTCTCAGGTTCAGAGAAGATTTTAGAAGTGAATTTAAGGGGACTCATCTCTCTTTCCTGCTTGCCAATTATTCATATGGATAACCAATGGCATCATATTTCATTGTCAGAATTATTAGCACTGTATGACCCATTATCTACATTGCTAAGCACAATCTTTATAAAGAAACAGAGCTTACTGAGAAACTGTATCCTCAGGCTTTCTGGTAGCTCTCTGCACACAGTATACACTCATGTATTTGCCAAATGAATAACAGAGCAGATTACGGATAAAGAAATAAATGTAACAATACTTTAGAAATCTAAACGAATTCTCATAATTAGCTTCGAGATACAGTCATCCTGTTTAAAGGAGAATTTACACAATGGGGCTTTTCTAACAACCATTTTGTAGTTATGTGGAATAGATAAGACTTACTCGAGTAGGCTACTTTTTTCTAAATCATAACTATTAATATTTAAAAACAAAAAAAATGATCCAATGTTTCTACTTACACTGGCAACCTCAAGGCCTCAAATTCAGGTCCTATTCCATTCTCAACCTCTTTAACTTTTATTGTACTAAAGTGGTAAGTCACATGTGTTAGTTAAAGCACTGCTGATACATTGAGAGGTTAGGTGTGGTGTCAGAAGCAGAAATTTGGCAGGGGTTCATGAGGTTCCATGTGTTAAACCACAAAGGCAATTTGTGCAATGGGAACGGTATGGAGATATTGTGAAATTATATCGTGTTTCATTTCTATTCCACAAGGGTATTGTTTTTAAATATTTTAAAGCAAAGACTAAGCTGATACTGCATACAGAAGCCAAAAGCAGGTTTATACTTCCAAATAATTCCAATAACAAGCTCAGGGAAGGAACACACGAGGAACATGGAAATTGTACTAAGAAAAGACAGAAATCACTAGGTTACTGCCTGCCACCCACACACAGTAAGCCCCACCTTGCTGTTTTTACAAAGAATTATGGGAAAACCAAAGAAGAAACAGCATTTTAATACCTCGCTGAAATTTTTAAAACAGGTACAATATTCACGTTTAGGTGCCCAACTTTCCTCATTTGACTGGAGGCCAAGGTTCCACAGTGAAAGCAAAGTGGAGAGGTTTTCCCCTTAATTATCTAAGTAATTACCTTAAATGTCTGCTTTGCTTTGGCTGTGGAGACATAGTCACAACCATGAAGACCCTACTGAAACAAGAAGATAGGAAGTTCATAAAATGTTCTTCGTATCCATTGCAGAGAGGTACACGAACATCACCTGAAAATGCAAATTGTGATCTCTTGCGATAAGATTAGAGAAAACTTTTTTTGTCAAGTTGCAGTAAGAACTGTTCCCATATTCCTTTTTATCTGATAGTGATAACTTTATCTTACAGTGATCCTAAGTGATAACTGAGGTGTACACAGACTGAGAATTGTGGACAGTGCTGGCCATTGACATTTTAAAACACAAATGTTGGAACTACCTATTTTCCGGGGTCCTTTGGTCTTCTGCTCCTTGCTCAGAGCTTTTATCATAAAGAAAGTAATTTTACCAGGGAAAGAGACATCATTCTGTGTCTCGATTCCACAAGAAAAACAAACCACACTCTAGAGAATGTCTAATGAAATCCTGGAGAAAATTGTTAAGTTAAACAAAGTGTTTATTTTCTGTATGACATTTCCTGTTTTAGGGGGAAATCCTGCCATCTTGTTCTAACTTTGCTGATGCCTATTCTGCTCATTCATTTTGGCCCTTTGCTCTTTACTCAAGGTCCTACCATTATATTCACCCTCAGAAAGTTGTGTGACACACAAGATACTCCACCATTTCCTTCTGTTGTAAGTTAAAATGTATGCAGAATCCTAATCTCACAATTGTCACATACTCACAAGGAGACACCTAGATTATTGGAAAAGAGATCTATTGTAAGTTCTTTAATCAGAACTGAAGGATGTGTCCCAGATTCTCTGCCTAAGCATCAGAGTTCCAAAGTAAAGTCATTCTTAGAAAACATTTCTTTCCCTTCCCATGATTAGATACCATCATGGCTGTAATTTTTTTTTTTTTTTTTTTAGTCAAAGAGGAAACTCTCATGCTAAGAATATTCCATCCTTATCTTTCCTCAAGTTGATATATGTCAAAGTGTTATCCATCAGATATATGAATGCTGTATATGAAGAAAGATCCTATTCAATCTTTGGTGCCAGGGTGTCACTTGAAATCCAGGTTTCTCTGGAATTCTTTCAGTGCTCGATGGAAATTTCCTTTTTGTTGTAAGATACTGAGTAAATACAGGAGATAGATAAGATTCTCAAGGTTCATTATGAGAGACATTCCTCTCTTTGCCTCTGAAAACACTTCCAGTTCTTTGTCATGTTGGCTGCAGATATTTAGGGAAATAGAGGAGGTAGAAAGGTATTTTGTAGACATCATGATGGGAGAGGAATTTGGTGACATATACTTTGTGGTCCAAAGTGCCTCTTTGTGCAAGGTTGAAGCCCACCTTAGCCTTAGTTCTATCAGATGGGCAGGGAATGAGATTTTAACAATACTCCTAATGTTCTCTGTGCCATATGAGCTCCCATAATTTTTCTATTAACCCAGGACTTCAAAACACCATGATTATTTTTTAAAAAATCCCAGACTGGATAACATTATAATGACTAACACACTGGTAGATGATGACAAATGAATCTGTTACTATTTGGATATTGCTGTTTGAGAATGTGACCCTTGGAGACTTTATGCCTAATGCCAAGGTTAGAAGACAGATTTGAAACCAGCCCTGCCCTTTACTTGCCTTCAAATGAGGCTTCAGACAATTTAATTATCTCTGCCCCACATATTCTATGAGGCTGGATTTCAAGAAAAAGATGACAAATGGAATGTTCAGAGTAAAAGAGACTGTTAACCAAGGGAAAATGAAGAGTCAAACATTGGGATGGGTTGGTTTAAAAACAAAAGGATAAAAAGCCCTTTACATGGTGATAGCTCAAGAAATTATAATCTTTTTTTTCCCATGGAATTTCCAGGCCCTTCAAATTTGTCTGTAACACATAGTAGATTAGAAAAACTCTGGGGTAAAAACAAGGCATTTCTTTATAATAGCCAAGAACGTTAGAACAATGTGTGAGTGTAGTGAAGTGAATGTGTATAAGAAATGACAATGTGAAAAGAAAGCTACAACTAGAAGACTAATGTAATGTAATGATTTTTTTCTGATGTTCCTTTTAGGGAAACAGGGAGAATGTCACCAAATAACTCACTGGGATTGGGATTTTTTTTTTGTAACATCATGATTTTTATTATAAAGCAATTTGAGTATATATCCTAAGGCTAACATGAAATCAAATATGATTAGTTATGCCTTGTTCCTCCCAAAATCTACGCAAAGATTTCCTTAAGATCTTAGTATGCTTCTAACAAGATGGCAGGAATTGGCAGAATATGCTCTGAAACAACACACAACCCAGCTTCAAATGAAAATGTTAATACTAATAAAATTTTGAACACACCATTCTAGTGAACTAAAATTTGATGTGAATCAGTAAGGCTCTTGCAACGAAAGGCTGGGCAGTTAGGTGATGGTGGCACTTACTGGGTCCAGGACTGAGAGTCCATGTTTTTACTGAGGAACTGAAATTCAAAATGCCAAGTATTAGAGGGAAATGCAAGGCAAAGTCTAAATTGACCAAGTCATGCAGACACTTAACCAACTGATTTTAATAAACAAGTCCTAAATTGCTATAATCAATGCTGTAATGATAGAACTTCCACCATTTTGACTACATTCATACAAACTCAGGATGGCCACATTTGCAAAGTGTGTTTCTTCATGAATCTTGCTACAATCTGTTTATGCAACTTGGGCCCGTGGGATAATTATGATATTTATTTATTTATTTATTTATTTATTTATTTATTTACTTTTAGGTAGGCTCCACGCCCAAAGTGGGGCTTGAACTCACAACCATGAGGTTAAGAGTTGCATGCTCTACTCACCAAGCCAGCCAGGTACCCCTAATTATGTACAATTTACAATGACAGATATTTCACTGGTTTGCTCTTTGGCTTCTAGAAGACTCATCAATAATTCAAGAACATGACACATTGTGCATAATTGTTTCTTTCCCTTTTGCAAAATAAATCACTGATATTTTAATCGCTAAAAGTGACTCACATTTATATCAGCATAGGACATATAAACCCAGAAATGTTCTTGTTGGGATGATGACAAATGGAAGGAAGATAAAAATCTTGTAAACTTTACAATCTCATTACTGTGAAATATCTACTTTGCAAGCAAGGCCAATGATCCTTAATCAAAAACACAGTGAACAACTAAGGGTTTTCATTTATGTTAAGGTAAAAAAACAAAAAAAACAAAAACCTTCAAAGGGAAATTTTATTGTGTGAAACTTAAAATATGTGGAATTTAATATATAAAAAACCATAATATGATTTAAACCTAGATCAAGCACTTGCTAGTTGGATTACCTTGGGAAAGTTGTTAAATCTCTATTATCTGCAGTTTTTTCATCAGTAAAATGTGTAAATTAACAATCACACTGCTTTTTCTCACAGAGTAGTAATGAAAATAAAATGAGTTCATGTATAAGTGAATGTATTTTACAAATCAGATAAAACTAAGATATACTTTACCACCATGAAGTACCAGCAGAAAAACAGTTAAGAAAAAAATGTTATTTAAAATTACTTGACATCCATTTTTAGGGAACTTGCTTTCAAAAGCATCAATTGCTATGTCAAAAGCGTTCAGGTTGCATTTTGTCCTAAGTCTAATTTAGACCCTTTCATAAAAGTATAAAAAGGTCTAAAAGACAATGTCACCTCCCTACTGTAACCATAGCATGTACAGAAAATCCTTTCATATATAATCAGATTAAAGAGATTTAATCTTAACTGCACAAAAGCAAATTAGAAATAGGTAATTAAAGTAACTGTAATTATAGTAGCTTGAAAATATTCCTTAGATTCCAGAGTAAACTTCTACCTCTGGAAGACTTTTCAAATCTGGTCAATATATTGAAAAGAAAAATCAATGAATATATTGAACACTGTGAATGCCATTCTGGCTGGTTTTTCTGATTTTTTTTTTTTTTATGGGGGTGGGGAGTGCTATTGTTTTACAAGATTCTTTGTTTCCTGGGTACTCTTCTTGTCTGACACTCCAACAGGGATTAGCCGTTCAATTCCATTTGTCAGAACCAACAAAGGCCTAGGCAAATTAGGAGCTACACTTTAAGTATGGATCACTTCTTTACAGATGCTGAAAGGTTGAACAGTAAGACTCACAACATGACCTGCCAAAAGACTAGACGGTCTGAAATAGAATGAATAATGTATAGTTAAAACCCTATCCCTGAAATCGGATATGTTGATTTCAAAGAGGGTTGACTCTTCTAGCTTTATGACTTTTGGCAAGTAATTAACTCACTAATGTTTGGTTTCCTTACTTTTAAAGCAGAGATAATAACAGTGCCTATCTCAAACAGTTGTGAGGGCTAAATAAAAGAATCCAAGGAAGTTCTTAGAAAAACATCTGACACACAAAAACATTTGGCAAGTGTTATATAGTATATGTAAAGAAACATAGACATAATAGAAGGTTTTTGTTTTTTTTTTTTTGACAAAATCCTTGACTAGAGACTTTAGGCACAGATTAATCAACTTGAGAATTTTTTAACAACTGAAATGCCCAATCATTGAAATAATTTTACTCTAATATTGTACCTTTTCATTACATATACATATACATACATGTATGTGTATATACACACATACACACATACACACACATATTACTATATAAGATATGCACACACACATGCAAATTTATCTTAATGGCAGGAAGGTTGTAGCAATGCAGAAATTGGAAATGCAGATCATAGGACCTGTGCTTTTCTTCAGTGAAGCCATTTAATTTCCCAATGCTTCTGTAAGTTAAATAATTTTGATTTGTGGCTATTGAAAAAAAATCGTCCATTTATTTAGATGCAGTGCAATGGCAAAAGAAAATGATTGAAGGTGAAATAGAGTCAGACATGTATTGTACAATATGGTAGGTAAATCCTGCTAATCCAGTTAGAGATGGATAAAAATGCTTCTCAGGTCAGCTGAAAATAGATACAATTCTTGAAAATCTTCTCAATGCTAAGTGGTCAATAGTGACAAATTCTCAGGGAAAAGGGATGTTTGGTTTTGAGTTTTCATTTATTCATTGTTCTTCACACTTGATACATTTGTTAACAATTCAATGGAAGATGAAGTGAATTCTCCAATAAGAACATAAAGAACTGTCCTGATATATTAGCTAATCTTTCCATTCTTTTAAGAGATATCAAACTGCATTTTTTCCCTTGCTTTCAAAAGTCGTGTCAGGTGTAGTAGTGGGTACAATCTTGGACAAAGTCAACTTTCAGTTTCTCCCTGGTTAAAGGTTTTCAGACTCAAGAGATGAATCTACCGGAAAGATAGTACTTCATCAGCTAAAATTTTACAGCAATGGTTAATCACTATTTTGCATTCATCCAAGATCTATGCCTTTCTCAGAAAAAAAAAAGGTGAAGAGGACTTATTAACATTTGCAAAGTCCTTTGAGAGATGTATTACCAAATTGTAAATTATATCCATGTTATTAGCCCAGCCTCACTGAACATGAATAAGTTACAAACAAATGAAAGTGTTTTTAATGGAGCAAAACTATTATAAAAAATAATTTAAAATCTGAAATTAAAGTGTTTGGATACATTTTTAATGCCGTTGCTTGCTTTTCCTGAATTAGCATTCAATTTTGAGGCAGTTGGGCAAAGAAAGGGATCCAATTTTAAAACATTCACGTTCTAATAACAGCCATGTTTCTCTCACCATGGATTAGAGCACTATGAATGCTGTCTGAGATTTTACATCTATCAGAGGCAAAAATGGCCATATTTTTTCATAGAAGTGAATATAAGCCATTAGATAGTTTTGAAATCATAACCACTGCTCCCATAAATTGCTAAATGAGATGAAGGGTTTATATTCGTGTTACTCAAAACATGAATTTTTAACATTCAGCTGCTGAGTAATGGCTGTTTGTGCAATGTTTCCACTAAGATAAATGAAAGTTTTATTTTCCCTGCCAGTTGTTTAAAACTCCTTTGCATTTTTACACAACAGCCCATTTTTCATTACCAGGAAAGGTATGCAATTGGAACCATGCTACTTTTTACTCACAGTAAATCAATATGTGTCATAAGAGCAGAAAAGAAACTAATATCCCTCGCTATCATTGGACCTTCCCTTAGAGCTAGTCCCAGAAGATACTGCCAGGTTGGGTTGCTATAGTAACAGAGCTCTTGTGCCTCTCTTGCTTGGTTTGTTACAGTGAATTGATCTTTATCACACAGGTATAAACCTGAAGAATTTTTATGGTAAATAAGAAATTACAAAGAATCAATAACAAGGTGTTTGACCTTTCCATTGATCTGAGATGATTTAATTCAAAAGTAGTATTAAGAAAGTAACTCCCTAAGATTTCAAATTCCTTTGCTGACTTCCAATTAAATTATTCATTGTCTTTTCTTTAGGCTCCTTAAGCAGTCCCATTTCTTAAAATGTGGGGGAAAAATACCTTGACCCATTAGAGTGTTAGCATGGAACCTCATACGATTTTACCCAGCTGTGAAGGTCTGGTATAAAAATGTCTTGAAATGATATTAATCTACTTTAAAAATATCTACAATTAGCAAGAAGATTCAACAACACCCTACTGGCAATATAGAAGAATTAAATTCTGACTTCTATCAAAAAGATAACAGTGCAGAAAATATACTTTGTAATACATAGAGTTCTACTTTGTTTTGCCTAATCAACAAGATAGGCTATATAAAGCATTTAGAACAGCATCTGGCATACAAGTAAACACCTAATCCTAATAAATATTATTATAATTTTTATCACTATCATAATACAGTGAAACACATTATATCCCTTTCTATACAGTAGGCACTACTGATTATGCAACTGTAATGACCTTTTCAATCCAAATATTTTTAAAGTAAAGATGATATAAGGAATACACTACTACGTGGTTGAGCCTTAAATATATTATAAAAAGCTGCAGGTCCTTTTTAGAGGACCAGCCTTGTGGAATAGCATACTTGTATTTGATGGACATGCCCTAGGGAGACAGCTTCGAGAGGAGTGTAGTATTATGCGTTTGGGAGCTGGGACTTCAAATTGTTTATCATACTACCTACTTGAGACTTTAAACTCCCTAAGACTTTGTATTTTCATCTGTAACAAAAAGATAAAAGCAATTTCAAAACCAGCTGTGAGATGGAGAGAATCTAGTGAGGCAATATATACAAGGCACCTGCTGAAATGGCTGCTATAAATGATACTTGTTACATTTTAGCCCTCTTTCCTTTAAAGATTTTCCAGTCATTCCTTATGTCATAATTTCCAAATGGAACTTGAAAGTAAAAATGAGCATAAATTCAGTATTTCTTAGCAGTACTTCAATATATATGGGTTGCAACTCTGGCAAATAGTAGAAAACTTTCATTTCAATAGATTTTTTTTTTAAATTAAATTATTTTTCTTAATTTGCTTCAGTTGATAATGTCTTCCCCGAAGTATGTTTTCATGACCTCCTATCCCAGGATGATGTGATGCTGGGAGTGGGGGGGTGGGGGTGGGGTGGGGGTGGGGGGAATGCAGGGGGCAGGGCGGTAGGGGAAGGGCTGGAGAGAGAAACTTTCCATGGTGGGATACATTTTAGAAAATGCTAAATAGTACATCTCACTGTAGGAATTAATAGATCATATGAGTATATTCAACCCTTGGAGAAATCCCAGATAATCTCAGATAAAAAAAAAATTAGTATTGCTTTGTGGTAAAGAGTGTAAATTTGGGAGTTAGGCCTGTGAATGCCACTTTTATCTCTCATGAGCTTATCAGTTTGAGAAGTTATTCAACCTCCATGTTTCAGTTTCCTCATCTGTAAAGTAAGAATGGCAACAGTATGTTCCATCAGGAGGAGAGGTTAAAATGAGATCTACCATGTGCGCAGACAGAGGCCAATAGAGTCAGTTCAATAAAAGGAGTCCTGTTTAAACTCTTTAGCGTGATAACTGTTCTTTACAAATAATATCTTTGAACATCTTCTGGAGCTGTTTTTCCTTGGAACACTCTTTGAACGATGCTAAAGTACGATGTTAAGAGTAGTGACAAAGTGTAATTAAGTAAAAGACTATTCAGCATATTAGTGCCCAAATCAAGTAGCACACAAAAAAAGTCAACTACCTCACAACACGTGATTCCGCTGGCTTGTATTTTTTGCCAGAGATTCCTACAACCAGGACATTAGAGCAACTATGTGGTGTAAAGATCTTACCCCAGGGATGTTCTACTCATTAGAGCCATTTATGCCTATTTCATGCATTGGCAGAGATCAGTTTATCATATTGGACCATTTGCATGTCACTGAAAGTTGAGCCTTAAAAGGAAAGGGGTATCAAATGATTAAAGCTTTAATGACTAAGAGAGAGAAAACTGAGTGTATGGCTCACTGATGGCATCTGCAACGAGAAGGGACATTATTCAGATGTTTGCATGTTTGCTAGTGCTAACCCAAAACAATCTGAGCCGGTTTTCCAAATGGAGATATAAAACAGAAAAGGAAATGAATAAAAGGTGAGAGCTTCATCCAAGGAAACAATATGCTGCAAGTATACAGCAAAATGTGAAGTCCTCCCTCATCTAAATAACACCACGATTCCAATAAACCTCTGTACCCTTTTTCAGAAGATGGGAAGCTTAGCCAGTGACCAGAAAAATGAGCAGTCAGCTAATTAACCTGATGCCTTTTACAAGTCTCTTTAGTTATTCTCAAATTTGCAACGGTATCAGGTTGCTGATTTTTCTTCTTCTAAAGAGTTCATATTTTTAATGTCATCATCGGAAATAAATGCAGAACAACAACAAAGAAGCTCACTCATAATTCTATGCCCTCAACAATTAAAAACTTTTGAATTATTTCTCTTCTCTTCAAGTCTTAATCAGAATTATATATAATTTCTATATTATGTATATAATATAGAAATATTTATATAATATATAAGTATTTCAGAGAGATATTTTATATGTGAGTACGGTTTCAAAATCTGGATTTTTTTTCTACTTAACATTGTATCTTCAGTATTTCCCCACAATGATACACAAAAGTTTCCAAAATGATCATTTCTAGTATCTGAATGGTTATATTTTTCCATCATCAGACATGCAAATTATTTCTAATTGTGTTGTTGTACAACAAATCTCTTCCTTCACGTAGTGGTTTCTTTCCTTTAGATTAGAGGTTTCAAGTTTCAGCACACATCAGAATTACCCAGAGGGCTTGTTAAAACAGATGGCTAGCTGCCACCCCAGGTGAGGCCCAAGAATTTGCGATTCCACCAACTTTCTAGATGATGCCAATGCTGCTTATCTGGGACATCACTTTTTTTTTTTTTTTTTTTTTTTTTTTTAGTGTAGTCTTTCTTTTTTTAAAAAAAGCAAGCTCTGTGCTCAACATGGGGCTTGAACTCATGACTCCAAAATCAAGAGCTGCATGCTCTACTGACTGAGTCAACCATGCACCCCGCAGGGAGATCACTTTAAAAGTTACTATCATTTATATAGAATATTATCATCATTGAATTGGGACTGACAAATTGAATAGTACATTTTCATGGCATCTAAGAAATATTTCGGAAAACCCTTCCTACAAGCTTATACAGATTTATATTGGCACCTGACTTCTTGATACTGGAAGCCTGTGTAGAAACCAAGTAACTGAATGAACGAAAACACTGGAAAATGTGCATGTTTCTCATCCTCAAAATCACAACTTTAGGCCTCAGATCCGTGTATTTATATTCCAGAGATACATAGCATGGCCAAATGGTAACATCCAAACATCTGCCACCACAGAAGTCAACAAGGAGCTTTTTGGCATCATTGTCCAATTTCAAGTCAATGAAACATAACTGAAATACCTCGGAGGAGAGAAAGCACTTAGCTTGCTTGTCCACCAGATAGTTCAAAAACAATGTCACCACTGGAAGATGTAAGGCAAAAATCTGGCTTCAAGAAATTGTTTTTACATTTAGAAATAAGAGCATCGTGACTTTGTCAGGGGACTACTTGCATGCTTGCCTAAAAGACACAGTCAAAAATCTCAGACATTCTTTATATTTGAGTAGAAATTAGTCTCTCAACCTTAAATGAAGATATATATGTGTATAAACAAACAAGCCCACATAAGCATACAGATGTGTGTACATAAGTACACATGCATAGCCAGATATGCAAAGTAGTTATTCATACCTTGCTTTCTAGAAACTCACAGATAAGACATATGCTTAGCAAAGACAACATCTGCCAAAAATGTCTTCTGGGCTCTTTCTCTCTAAATTTGCAAACATTCTTGTATTTTTCATTCTGATTTTTTCTTATTATATCTTTTTGAATGTATAAGGAGAAGTTGCATTCATATACATAATAATCATAAAACCATACGTAGGTAAGGTGATTGGGTGTTGTCAACAAACCTTGGAATCAGTTAGCAATGAACTTGTTAACTCTGGCTTATGTTGAGAAGCGTAGATCAAGAGTAAATGTACGAGGTACAGACTAATTCAGAGAATCTTGTATTTATGACTTTCTAAGGGGTAGAAAGTCCGTGTTTTGGCAATTGTATTACCTTTAAGTAAATGCTAAGTCAACAGTCTTAACAGACCTAAATGACTCTAAATTGCTCTTTGGATGGACAAGTTCACTATGGCCATATGAAAATACTGCTGCTCTCAGGATGGACAGAACACTAGGGGATAAATGATAATATACCATGTAAATTTCACTGTTTGTACATGTTACATAATAATATGCATAAATGTACTGACTTATAATGTAGTAAATATGACCATACCTTGCAGCCTCAAAAGAGATACGGCAAAGTTTAAAATATGCCCATGTTAAAAGTGCAAAAATAAAAACCACAGAACTGCAATTCAGGGACAGGGAGGTAATTCCCCCTAGTGTGTTTGAGATTTTGACTCTAGGCACTTAGTACTTAATCCTGGTGTTCAGAGCAACTTAAAGTTAAGATGTTAGCAGCAACAACCAATTGATCATTTGAAAACCAATACCCTAGGTATTTTTGAGTAGTAACTGTCAGCTCCTTACAATAAATGAGTGCAAAATGACAATCAATTAAATATGGTCTGCGCCACAAATCAAAAAGTATTAGCCAAAGTGCATACACATCAATGAGACTTTTTTAGCTCGTCAATTCAGTGTAGAAGAAGAAATAGGGAGACAGCATATAATGAAAGGTGAATATAGTCTTCGTATGAAATTTCAGCTCCTAGACGCAACAGAATGGGAGGTAAAGGGAAAGCAGAGACAAGGAGAGGGGTGTTTTTAAAATCAACTTACTCCATGGTGGGGGTGGGGTGGAGAATAGACTCCTAGCAAGCTGAGGGATAAGAATTTCAACGAATACGTATTAATATAATTTCCTTTTTTGGCAAACAGTTTTAGTTTCCAATTTATGCAATGATAGTAAGTTTCCTTTTAAAAGGATTTGAAAAAAAAATGGACCAATTTTAAAGTGAAACCTGTTGTAAAAAAAAAAAAAAAACAGTATAAATTACCTGTGGACGTTGCCAAAAGAGAAAGGGGAGGACTACGGGTCATTATAACACTGTTCTACAGCACTTGTCATAGCTGAGTGATGCCCTAACTTGCGGGGCCAGTCAGGGAATGACCATATTCCAGTTAACCCTCTTAGTGCGCTTGGAACATCAAAAGCATGAAACTGAATGTGTGCGATATGTTCTGCTTTGTTAACTGACATTAAATTCAAACACTATCACTCAGGACTTGGAGGCAACTGTTTTCAGTAAAGCAAATCTCAATACCTCTAGAAACAAGCCATGAAAAGATTTCACTTGAAAGGAAACCATTTTCTGAACACAAAAACAGAGCATCAAAAAATACTTTATCTGTCCAATATGATATAAATTCAGGTTATTTATAAACGTGGGTATTAAATTCTCAGACCACTGACTCAATATGGAAGACCAGACAGAAATAGACATATGTGATATATATTTTTGCCTAAAGATATTGGGTTACATTATAGGGAAAAGCATCTAATTTACTGATCATGTGTTTGTTAACATTTCTAAATAAATGAAGCCCTATGTTTTGATTCCAGGCACTAAGGCCTAATGTTCTCAAGAAGCATGAGTTTCAATCGAGAAAGATCAACCTAGTCAAATGTAAACACATTTGCTAAATCCTTATTTTTTAATGTACTAAAGCAAAAGCAAAAGAAGGCAGCTTGGTAAAAATAAACATGTATGTAATCTTTGTAATAAGGAATTAGAGAACAATAAGCAATTACTAAGGCAACTGTCTATCTGAGTGAGGACATTCTTGCAGATTTGTTCTCAAACCTTTAATGGTCACATATCATTATATTTTTTTTCATTGCCATTACAAAGCAAAATAGCAATTATTAGCTGGAATTTTTTTAAAAAATCAATAACATGGTTCTAAAATTAGATTAAAATACAAAATGATTGACATTATTTTTGAGGACTAATTATGATTAAACTTTTCTTCTAATTATATGCTGTAGAGTCTTAAAAAATTCTCACATGAATAATTTTCAGTCAAAAGTTGAAATTAAGAAAACTTTACAGTGACAAAATTGCTACTGGGTCATCACTGACTTTGAGTATTGTTAGGAATTTTCATTGATGGTACTTGATGTACACACTCATTCTGCTCTACAAAACAGAATAACAAGCAAGATACTTCAACTTATTCAAATGAGAGAATACAGTTCCTCTGAATCATAACCTCTGTTCTTTAGGAAATGACTAAAAAATATGGTGGAAAAATACTTATGAATTGCAGATTTCTAGGTATATGTCAGTACTGTATTTTCGTCTTCTCGTTTTTGAAAAGAAGAATCTTGGTCTTAGGAAAAGTCACAAACTTATTTTGAGATTAAATGATTTTGATTATTAACAAAACAGATCAAGTGAAAGGCATGAAATGTTACTTTGAGCCCCTAGTAACAGCCTAAAACCTCCTGTGGTATCTAGTCAGATTTTTCATTAGTAAAATGGACATTAATGATTGTAAATGATTGTAAAATGGACAGAGACCACCAGAACATTCATTGGCACACATCCACATTTCTTTATTCTAACCCAGAACACTAAGTGAGAAATGGCGGTCACTATTTAACCATGCCATTGGAATGAGCTTTCATTCTTCTCGCTCTGGTTCATTACCCAAACTTCTGAACCCAAATCATGTTCAAATCATTTGAAAGTTACCAGAACCAATAGGATGATCATGTCCTAAACTTGGAATATGGAAGACTAGGACAGAACACTATTTCTGTTTCCCATGGGGATGGGAGGCAGAGGTCGGTGGATAGTGGTGGTGGTGGGGGTTAGTTCCTTTGAAACTAAATGTGTAAACAGAAAAGGAATTTGATTTTTCTTTTTCTCATTCTACTCGATCTCTATGATCTGTTTGGTGTGTGTGTTTGTATCTATGTAAAAAGAGAAAGATAGTTCTATTTATTTAGCCCTCAGTAGTAATTATGTATAATACATTTAAAAACATGTTCATACCTGGTATCTTCAAATCCAGCTGTAAACACCGTAAGGGAAGTTCTTGCTTAGTTACAGGTCATATTTCCCCTATAACCACCAACTCAAGCCCTGAATATTCTCATAAAGGACAAGATACCAAGTAAAAAGTAAAACTTTACCCTAATGAAGAGGATCTTTTCTCCCACTCGGTATCTTCCTTGGGAGAGCCTCTCCACACAGAATTTGTTCGGGCATTTGCAAGGAGGATCTTCAGAAATTCGCTTCACCTGAAAGAGAAAAGCAAGCAAGTTCATTTTCCTTAATCAGGTTCCATTTAGATTGATTTGTTCCATGGGTTCAAAGGCCCTGGACCATTAATGTTTTCAAATTTGTTCTATATTAAACTATGGACATGATATGAGCACAGAAATATCACATTACACCCTAACTATGTAAAAGTCAGGCCCTGAAGGCATTTTCTGAAGGCCAAATAACTGCACTAAGGCATAAGTTGGATGATGACAATAATAATGATGCTGGAGGATAATGATGAGCAAATCCCTTGGCAGTGGAGGAATAATGAGTAAGGTTCTCACTGGGGAGAATTAAAAAGATAGTGTACATCCGGTTGCCAAGATAAATAGATTGAAAGCTAGAACAGAATGTATGCTAACAGAGTAAAATTTCCTTACTATAATTGTGATGATATTAATTTTACCATTTTAAAAATAAATGAGAATTAAATTATTATTTTTAAAAAATGAATCCATTGTTTCATATTATTTTGAACTCTAAGATTTCCTTTAGGAAGTTGTCTCTATTTCACCCAGAGTCACCCAGAAATTCACTCCACCTCAGTAAACCTCACCTACCAAAACCTATTTGTGTGGCAGTATCTTACAATTTACATGTTATAGAATTCATGTCTGAATATCGAAGTCCATCTCTATTTTCTCTATCTCGCTACTCTTTAAAAAATACATAATCTAAGTGATATGCACACAACACTTATAAACAGTTGTGGCTCTTAGACGATAATGGATAGTCCATGATTTAAAAAAAAAATTTTTTTTAATGTTTATTTTTGAGAGAGAGAGACAGACAGAGCATGAGCAGGGGAGGGGCACAGAGAGAGGAAGACACACAATGTGAAGCAGGCTTCAGGCTCTGAGCTGTCTGCACAGAGCCCAATGCGGGGCTCGAACTCACGAACTGTGAGATCATCACCTGGACCGAAGCTGGATGCTTAACCAACTGAGCCACGCAGGTGCCCCTGGATAGTCCAAGATTTTAGGAACAAGTTTATACTTATGTTTTCCTTGACATGATGCCATGCTGTATCTCATAACTGTCCTCTCTCCAACTAACCAACCAACCAAACCAACCAGAACAATAATTTCCTGTGTTTTGAGCCAAAGTCACCATGGAAGAAAGAAAAGAAAGGTTGCCATGTGCCGCCTGCATTTGAGAAGCTAGATAGAACAAATTTAGATTCTAAAGGAATTCACTTGGGCTCCCCTCACCCAAATTCTTTCTACCACAAAGATATGGTTCCTGGAGCTTTGTCATTTTACATTTATTTATTTTGAGAGAGAAAGAGTACAAGCAAGGGAGGGTCAGAGAGAGAGGGAGAGAGAGAAAATCCCAAGCAGGCTCTCCGCACTGACAGTACAGAGCCCAATGCAAGGGTTGAACTCAAGAACTATGAGATCATGACCTGAGCCAAAACCAAGAGTCAGACACCTAACCGACTGAGCCACAGAGGTGCCCCAGGAGTTTTTTCATTAAAGAAACTCAAATAGTCCCTCAACTCAATGTCTGACTTTAATCAGCCTTCCACTAGGTAAAAACCACGGGAAGAGTGACACATGAACACACGTGCATGTTGGTGTGAAGGACTCAAACAGCTTAGTTTCCCTAGAATAAGAGAGGTTTTAGAAAGAATGGAAGCATAAGACACTAGAGGGAAAACTAGAAAGGGTGGAGGAATCCTGAAGCAAAACTTACCTTAAGAACTATACAATATGCCTCAGCGAAGACCTATAAAGAATTAACACTATTGCTGAGGGAAAGAGAATCAACCTCAGGATGTATGTTTTCATCAGCCCCCTCCAGAATCCCTGATTTTACCAACATACAAACCTGTAACTCTTGGTACTTATTTTTACCATAGCAAATTGTGTCTCAGTTATTGGTTAACCTTAATGTCTCTTTGCTTGATTGTGAGTTACATTGGGTTAAGATAATATCTCATTACAGTTTTAACTTCTTGAAATAAAGCATGATGCCTTAATGGAATATGTGTTCAATAAATGCATATTGAATAATAAATGAATGGTAAATAAGACATGTGCCTATATAGGACACAGGGGGAAATTAATGCAATAAAATCAAGACTGGATTCAAAGAATAGTAGAAATGGTTTTCACTGAAAAATGAGGAAGCTACCTAACAATCATTAAGTTAGTGATTGGGCCCATGTCTTTGAGTTATGAATTTTTTGTACTGTATAAAACTTGGCTCACAGCTATATACACCCACCCACCCCAGTATTAAGAGAACTCTGCCCCTAGGGATTTTTTTGAAGGGATATTCTTGAACAAGATGGCAATTATCGAACAAGAAGTACAAAAATTGGGTAATACAAGTGTCATTCCCTTCCATAATGAGGAACCACATTCTGGGGTATGGAGGTGTCAATGAACATAGGCTGTTTTCAGAGTCCCTCTATGTGTATCTCTTTCTATATATGTCTCTTAAAATGTGTTTAAAATAAAGATGTATACATAGGACAACTATATATAAATTATGTTGAATTTATACCACTGCTAATTTATACCATAACTTTTCACCCCAATAAGGGCTTCCGTAAGAAAGGGAGGAAGGAAAGAAGGGAGAGATGAAAAGAAGGGAGGGAGGGAGAAGGACTTTGGCCATCCAGAAGAAAATCAGGCAGTGAGCATTGTAAAAACACATGGCCCAAACTTTAGGAGAGCCATACTTGGCACAGCTTCACTGCCACACAGTAACTGGACAAAACAGTAGACTGGTGTCCAAGTGGTTCCTCTGCTAAGACAATACAATCACAATTATATATGGAAAGTATTTCCACCTTGAAATGTTCTTATACAAAACAAAGAAACTATTGGGATGAAATGAAGTAAAACACAAGGAACATTTTCTCAAGTGACCTGCCCTTCTCCAATGCCTTCCTAGCTTTGAAAATGGACTTGTTTTTTTAAAACCAAGGGCTTTTTTGTAGTTGTGTGAGGGGTGGAGGCAGAAATGGAAGAGACAAGGCCAGACTGTGGGTAGTGGAAATATATTGTTAAGTCAACAGTTACTGATGACATCTGTGCTTCTAATATTACCTTGGGATAAGTCAGTCTGGCAGGTGTTCTGTTTTTGGCCAGGAACCCAGCCAATTTTCTGCTGAAATAGGATTTCAAGAGGAGCCTGATTACTCAGAATTATACTATCTCTCATCCCCAGACTGAGGAAGTTGATGGAGAAGAGGAAGAAAGTAAGAATGGTTTCTTAGAACTGTATTCAATTCATTGTGTGGGAATGCGCTCACCATGAGGGAAGGCAAACAGAGAACTCAACCTAACCCCACTGTTTTATCACAGCTGATTCCCTCTATCAGGACATCTGGAGAATATATTCATCTGAATGGACTCCACTGTGTTTCTCTGATGATATCTTGATTAAAGAAGGTGGCACGGATTATCTGCATAAAGGTCACCAATTTTTTTTTTCAATTTTCCACAATTTCTCAAAAGAAATGTGAGGAAACACTGAAAGTTTCAAACTGGCAGTTATTGCTGGAACTGTTCATTGGAATATGATATCTTAGCACAGGTCAGCTTCTCTTTCTTTTTCTTTACTCTTCTCTCTTCCCTCTCCCCCCTTTTTTCTTTTGTTCCCCGTCTTTCTTCTCCTTCCTTTCCCTTTTTTTTTAGTAAAATAATAACTTTTCCAGAGTAAAAATAGTCAATATTATTAAATAAACACAGGGACTTTGCAAGCAATTTCTATCTTATACCTTATTCTACAGTGCATTCTGCAGTTCATGACTTTCAACTCCCCAATGGCTATATATGCCTTACATACAGTGAAGCAGTTGCCATAGGAACTCTATCTATTTGACATATGAAGCTCGGATTTAAACCATTAGTGAATCTCAGATTATTTTTTGTCTTTGTTCCACTGTCCCTGAAATAAAATACGCCAATGAGAAACTATCACTTAAGCAGAATGTGAATATTTCAACGCAATTTCCCCAATGTAGCATGAAGGAGACTGTAAGAGACTTCCTGTGGCCAGATAAGTTTGGAAAATTCCAGATTAAACAAGACCGTATTATAGAACTCACTACTGCCTTTGACATGCCAAAGAGCACTGCCAAACTCCAGACAGGGACTGTAGTAAGCTGCATTTCTCAGACTAACATAACCATAGAATTGTTTTCCCCATGGGGCATCTGGCAGTGTGTTTGATTAAACACTATTTGAGAAAGGCTGGTTTAAAGACTTTTAAAACATAGTATTCTAGCTGGCAACAATACAGAAATATCCACTTTACACATTTCCTACATTCAGTTAAAACCCCTTAACTAAATAGATGGTTATGTTCCCAAACTCCATTTGGTAAATGTTAAAGGGTGTTTAAAGCTCTTCTGAAATCCCCTTCTTTGTTTGCAGTGGAGTGAGCAGAGCCTGGAGTAGAGAGGACCACCAGAGAGTGACAATCTGGCCATCTTAAAGACAGTGCCCATCTCATTCTACTCAGCTGGAATATTGGCAAAACTTTTCAAAAGTCCCTTTCATACTTATTGCACCACCTTCTCCCTCCTGTCATTGTTCTCCTCTACTCAAGATGAGGATGATCACACACTGGACAAGCTGGTGAAAAAAATGGACCCTTTCTGGCTACTTCTCCCAGGTTCATGTAAATGGCTTCAAGTGGCAATGTCTCCACCCTCTGCAAAGCTACAGCACGGTTGAGTAGTACACATATCCCCAGTACACATGGCTTTTCTTCATAAATGGAAAAAAGGCAGAAGCTTTTTTAAACGTTTATTACCTACGCTGTTAATTTATCCAGTGTGATAGAGATGAATAAAATATGGTCCTGTCACTGAGAACGAGAATTACACCCAGAGAAAAATGGGCATTTATGCCCAATAAGGCACATCCCTCATTAAATATACACAAAACTTTGGGGGCATCAAGGACTAATTTGTCCATTTTGCCTGGGATAAGAGATGCCAACAAAGTTTACAGGAGGCTGTGCAAACTGAATTTTAAAAGATGAAAGAGTACTTAAATGAACATTCAAAGGGTGAGTAAGCAGAATTCTGGTGAGGAAAGCGAGTGAGGAAAAACACAGAATATAAAATTTCCTTAGAAATTTGGGATTAGCAGACATGCTTACAATGGATATATCAGAATGCAAGAATAAGTCCAGAGGATAAAAAGTCAAGGAAAGACAAAATGGGCCAGAACATGGAGGGCTCATGTAGCATATAAATGAGTTTGGGCATTACCCTGGAATGTCACAGGGAACCCCTACATAATTTTAATCAAGTCCCAGTTGCATTTTTTGCTAATCAATATGGTAGCAATAATGTTCAGGGGAGAAAATTACAAGAACAGAACAGTAAACAGTATCAAACACCAGAAAGTGGTCTCATAATTTGAGAACTAAAAAAAAATTCATTTGGTTCAGAAATTTACTCATTAAAAGTCTAAGCATTGACTTGGCCAGAACTCTACATATAACGCATTGGAGAAAGTGAACAGAGGTCACAGCTAAGACAAAAAGGGAAAAAAAATCAAGTGCAGTAGCCCCAGAGAAACACTTTATAAGAAAGACTAAAGGAACATCTCACTCTAAAATAAGTTGAATCCAAGAAGTATAGCTAGGAAAGGAAAAAAAAAATGTTCTCATCATTTTATAAATAACACACCATTATCTACTATTAATACAATATTTTATTTAACTTCCTTTATTTCTAATAAAAATGATAATTATGAGAAGCAAGCAAGGCATGTGACCAAACCTAAAAACAGTCCTGTGGTTATAAAATCCTTTTAGATGGCGTTGTATTAACATGCCCTGCTTAGTCTTTAATTCCTGACTGGATTGAACAAAAGAAAACTCAATTAAATTGGTATTGGCTAAGATACCCTGACAAGCTAAGGTTAAGCTTGTTCCCCTTAGAAATGGAAATTCTCAATCTGTCAAACTGTTGCACTTCTGCTTATCTGAATCTGCAATATAGGCCATTGTGTCACATGGGGAAAAGCAAAAGATGAGGCAATGTCTCTGCAGCCTATAGTGTCAGTCAGCCATTTTCCCAGCACTTTGCAGCTCAGACCCTAGAGAAGGAAACCAAGCTATGGGCCAGCACTGCTTTGCAGTCCTGCCTAGCCCACATAACTGGTGTTATGGTTGTTGCTAGTTTCTAAGGACTTTGCCCATGTCGGAGACATACTTCAGTCTCACATCCCTAAGGTAACCAGTTTTTTGAAAAGTTGCATCAGTACTTTTTAGATTTGCACTCAAATTAGATGTGCTGGGAGATGAATGCTTGCACATCATCAAACACGCTTCCTATAACCAAAAGCTACTTTTAACAGACAACAGAGGTAGCCAGAGCATTTTAATTCATCCAGTTTGCTGTTACTCCCAGAATCTGTTTTGTGTGATTATGAGGGTATAATGAAACTATTCCCTAATCTGCCAAAGACTGTGACTCTGGGACTTTGCTAAGTAGAAGGGTGGGGACCCCAGACAGTTGGCAAAACCGGGTTGGGATTGAAGCTCCTCTCCCCTCAGCAGGTGATTCAACCCCAAAGTTTCAGCTTCTTCAACAAGAAACGCATCCTCTGATAACAACAGCACTTGAAAAACAATGATGGATCCTGACCCTTAGCAGGCAGGCACCAAAGGGCCATTATGTTCCCTGTGGTATGTTTGTGTTCTCTTCTTTAACAAACCTCAAGATCTCATGCCTCAGGCTCCTTATCTGTGAAATGAAGAACCGTGAACCAAAACTATCAAGGTTGAACTGTTTGTAAAGGTAACTTTTAGGAAGCCAACTTAATCAGCCTAAAATTTTAGATACTGCTAGGTAGAATTAAGTGATACTTTGTTGCAAATGACTGGCTCAGTTTTGAATCACAGATTAGCTACTTCAACTGTTGTAGGACTACAAACTTTTTCATAGGATTTCAAAATGAATTTCAAAGGTTAGACTGATAAGAAATTATACAGAATGAGTTCTGAAGTTCAAAAACGACAAAGTGCTAGTAAGAAGTCCAACCAATTTTACTTACTGCATCATCCAGTAAATTCCCCGTACTCTTTTTTCCAGAAGACTTTGATGAAGGAGAAGGTGAAGGAGAAGGGGCAGAAAGTGTTTCTTCTTGTTCAATCTCTTTTTCCAACTTTATCAAACCAGGAGGTTCCACACCATACCTTTTAAAAGACACCAGATCAATACACATGCATAACTTATAAAGACAGACTTGCCATATGTTACGTTTGATCATGAACTGCATAGGACCAAATTGCTGACTTTAAAACTAACTTTCTCTGGCATTGAAATGGTAAGTTCTTAAATTGGCATCCTTTAAAGCAGGAAAAAACACATATATCTGATTTAGATATATGTATCTATAGATGTGTGTTTTGAAGATATAGGTCTGTAAATAAAGATACACACACATACACACTTATGTTTAGATATGTATACACACACACTAATAGACACCTGACATATTAAGAATAAAAATACCCCATGTAATATATTGAGGCAATAACATGAATTAGCATGTAAAGTTTAGTCTTCAGCTTTCAGATTTACTAGCTTTGAGATTAATGTTATAACTGAATTTCTATTTTGAACACAAACTTGTTAAAGACAAAAATAGCAATCCCCAAGGTAAACATCCTTATTCGCTGCTAATTGTACAACTCCTATGAGCCCAGAGCAATGTACTATGGGTTATACTGTGTCATATGTTATACTCTTAAAAACAACACAAGGAGGAGCACTTGGGTGGCACATTTGGTTAAGCGTCTGACTTCGGCTCAGGTCATAATCTCGTGGTTCATGAGTTCGAGCCCAGTATTGGGCTCTGTGCTGACAGCTCAGAGCCTGGAGCCTGCTTCACATTCTTTGTCTCCCTCTCTCTGCCCCTCCCCCGCTCATGCTCTGTCTCTCTCTGGCTCTCTGTCTCTCTCTGGCTCTCTCTCTCTCAAAAATAAAACAAAGTAACATTTAATAAAATTTAAAGAACAGGGGCACCTGGGGGGCTCAGTCAGCTAAGCATCTGTCTCTTGGTTTTGGCTCAGGTCACGATCTCACAGGGGTGGGATGGAGCCCTGTATCAGGCTCTGTGCTGACAGTGTGGAGCCTGCTTGGGATTTCTCTGTCTCCCTCTCTCCCTGCCCCTCCCTCACTTGTGCTGTCTCTCAAAATAAATGTCTCTCAAAATAAAGAAATAAATTAATTAATTAAAAACAACATAATGAAGGCATATATAGGGGTATGGTGGAAGAAAATGAATAGGGAGGAAATAGAGTAGCAAGTTAGAATAATAATATATTAAAAATTATGTGTTATAAATTATCAGTGCCATAGGAGTTCAAGGAAAAAAGAGATGTAGTTGTTATCAGCATTCTTATCTCCCATAATTATATTTTTCTTAGGCTAAATTTAAAATTGGTTTGGTTTCTTAGATGCATATCAGTTTATTTAGGTGGAGAAGACCAAAGATAATTCCAGAATTTGGGAGCTGTGAAGGACCTTTGGGATCATCTAGTTATACTCTTACATTTTTACAGAATAACAATCCAGACAGGGTGCAGAACTAGCTAGGAGCAAGACAAGGAAATCCAAATTTTTTGAGTGCAGGGCTGAGGCTCTTTTTCTCTGAGATTTTAATCAGGTGATTACATGGAGAGGAAAGGAGAGGGGGGAAAAGGGAGAGAGAAAAAGAAAGAAAGAAGAGGAAAAAGTCCCTTGGAAATATTAAAAAATAGGTTACTAATAACCTACAAAGTAAATAATCTATATAGAGAGACTATGTAGAAGGTATGTCTACTACTTTAGTATGAATAGTATATTAAAAAGATCATTAAATGCAAAAGCTTAGATTATTGTCCTTTTCTAACAGCTTGTTACCTTAACTAACATCATCACATGTGTTCAGTACATACTTGTAAAGGAAGCAATTTCTCCACTCTTGATGTTTTGTTCTGTTGAGGGTGTTCAGTTAGTTTAATTCCTGGCCTCTCTCTTTCATTACTCACTCTTCTCCATCAAGATGAAGGAATTTATCAAATTGTAAAATCTAAGAATCAACTGAGCATACTTGACTCAGTTCCTCCTTCTTCTAGGGAAGAGGCTGCCTTCAAAAAGGCCCCATTGGAAAACTCCACCTTGGGGCACTTGGGTGGCTCAGTCGGTAAGTGTCCGACTTCAGCTCAGGTCATGATCTTGAGATTCATGAGTTCGAACCCCATGTCGGGCTCTGTGCTGACAGCTCGGAGCCTGGAGCCTGCTTCGGATTCTGTGTCTCCCTCTCTCTCTGCTCCTCCCCCACTCACACTCTGTCTCTCTCTCAAAAATAAATAAACATTAAAAAAAATTTTTTTAAAGAAAACTCCACCCTGACTCATCTTTGTAATTAGGTAGTTAAATTGGCCAACTTCTAGAGGTCAGTTAAAGATGCTGAGCATGCCTGTCAACATGGATCTTATCAGTAATAAAGGTGCTATTTGATGTTCCATTTGCAACGCTCGTATTTCAATATCTGATTTTTTTCAGAATTTAGAGGCTGAGGATGTATGATGTGTCAGAGGCTCTTTGAAAGCTGAAAACCTGGAATTTAGTACAAAACAGTTTAAGCTGCCACAACTCAACCGAACAATAGCCATTTGGGGAAATGTCTCTAATGAACATAATAATTTTTACTTACATAAATCATTAGCTAAAAGACCTAGGCACCATTTACTGCATTTTTAACGTTTTACATATATTATTCAGTTCATGGGACATAAGGACAGCATGCACTAGCCTGCAAATCTGTAACAGTGGAGCCCACAGTCTGATTCACAGCATCCCCAGGAGCTGGCATAGATCTTGGCACACAGCAGGTACTCAATAGCTATTATGTGAATGAAAAAAAAAAACCTCATAGTGTCATATAACAATGATTGGGGTTCCAAATATGAATGTGGTTTCATTATTCTGGATCTTTAATTGCCTATCATTGTCATAAAACATGTCAATAGTAAGTGCATAGAAATGATTTACCAAAAGTTTTTCCAGATTTAAAACCCCGTCCAAAACCAACCCAAATACATCTTTTGTTTTTCCTTTCTGCTACTTCATTAATTACACTGAACCCAACCCAGCATCTCATTACTGTTGACAAGTACCAACAACACTCACGTGGAGATTTGTGTATCATTTTTCCCTGAGGTAGACTTGAGCTAACTGTGCCATTGACCTATTCTTTAAATTTAGCAAGTCACTTAACCTCTGGAAGTCTGTTTTCTATCAGGAAAGTAGAAATGAAAATGGCCTGCCCTAGAGGTCCTATGGAACAGTGCAGGGAGGGAGGGAGAATGTTGGAAAAGCAACTACTGCTGACTGACCATCTTTAATGTATCCAGCACATTTGGGCATCTTGACGTACATTATTTCTGAGGCTCCTTTTAAGTTCAATGGAAAATGGAAATTCTGACTCCTGCGTTTTAATAATGTTAGAAGGAATTTTAAAGGAGTATCCATTATATGCTCGGTACAGGGTCTAATACATGGCATAGCCTCTGAAAATGTGTTGGTAATTGACATATCAAAGGTTGTACCACTAGGAAACTACAGCACTAAGGTACTTTGGGCAAAGCTTTTGAAAAATATATTACACCACCAGATGAAATAATGTAACAGCCTGAATACTAAGATGTAAAGTAGTATTATCACTACTGTTTATATTATTACTATTGTTTGTATCCTTTACAAAAGAACTTATTACAGGCTTTCTTTATACCAGTTTCAACAGCAGAAAATATCTCAGTGCTGGATTGTCACACAGCAAGTTATAAATTCAGCTTTGCTACTACCTCACCCTTTTTAATCTCCCTGGATTTCTTTGAATTCTTAGTCCATCAAGGCATAAAATTGTGTTATGTTTTAATGTTCTTAAGAGAATAACACAAACTGGGCAGTGAAGCTAGAGGAATTTAACACACTAGAATTCGCAGCCAATTAAAAGTCAGTCATAAGTAAAAGCATCATATTTCAAAGTACAAATTAAGCCAATTGGAAAATATGATTTCATTTGTAATTGTTGGTGGAATCAGGCCACCTTTCAGGAATCGGCTGCATATTTTTTCTTTCTTTCTTTCTTTCTTTCTTTCTTTCTTTCTTTCTTTCTTTCTTTTTCTTTCCTTTCTCTTTCTCTCTTTCTTCCTTCCTCTTTTCCCTTTCTTCCTTTCCTCCCTCCCTCCCTCTCTCTCTTTTTTTCAAAGTAAAATAATAAAAAATATGTTACTAGAGTAACAACAGCCTTCACCATATCCGATACAAAGTAGACTTAGTTTGAATGAAGTTGGTAACAAAGTCTTATGCAGAAAACCTTGCCCTGGAGGCTTTTCTTTATCTGGGAATGTTGAAAATTAGCTCTGCCACTGAACATAGAAAATCAACACTAAGCTCCAAATCTCTGCTTATATTGGCTTTTAAATACTTCAAGCTGCCTAAGGTAGAGTCAGCTAGTCCCAAAATGCACACTTAAATACGGTTCATTGGCTTCCTGTCTGTCTGGAGATGTCAACAGGCTGTAAATCATGACATTCCCCTGGGGCAGGGGGCCCGCACCTGCAAGCCAACTTAGTCACCAAATAGGTCTTTTTTTTCCTACTCTCCAAAAGGCTGCTCCGTTCTGGTTTCCATGATTAATTCTATACCACTTCACATTTCTACTTTGCGAGGCTTTCACAAATCTATACTCTTTTGTATTCCTTTTTGGCTATAAGATTTTAGGGTTTTAGAAAAGAGAGTTTGTTGCTTTCCCACTGAATAAGGGTCAAACTAAAGATAGCAAGAAGGTTGAAGGCACAAAAATCTTCTGTATACTCCAGTTATAGAAGACTAGAGTGAGTAATGAAAGGGCAATGAATTTGGTTTTGTCTCATTGAAAAAACAATGCAAAGGGCTAGGAGAAGGCTCTTCTGGTTAAGGATTTTATGAAGAGGTTCTAGGAATGGTGTTTTTATTTTTCTGGCACATGACACAATTTTTGAGATTAGTCTAGATGACATGGTTTAGCTTCCAAACTGAGCCCTGAATGAGAGAATTCATTCAAACTATTAACTAGACTAGAATTTTCAAACAAAAGACATCCGGGGCCTATTTCACTAGAGTTAGGGGGAGACATTTTAAAAACTCCCCCTTTTTAGGGCAGATAAGTTTAGAGATAAATGAATAAGTTTATAGTTAACAGATAGTTTATAGGTTCTTGCAGTTTTGCCCATTTTTATTCTGTTTTGAAGTAATTTAAAGATAGATTTACATTTGGAAGGAAATTTCACCTACATGAACACATGTGATGTCCTTAGTAGTCAGAGTCAAGTGCTTTAATTAGGATGCATTAATTAATAAATTTTGTATAAGAGTATATTTACTTTAAGCAACATTTAATTAGGCCATGGATTGAAATAGGAGACTAATGAAAATATTCACCAAGTATGTTTCTTTCAAATGGTCATAAATTTTGTTCAAAATTAAGGAAGCACTCAAAAATAAAAATATAAAAAGCTCCACTAAGATATTAATTATTGATTATAGCCCCAAACCAAAATATAAAAAAAAAGTTCACTTTTAGCATAAAGCTAATCTTAACTCTGCAGTCTGTAAGAGGGTGAATTTACAGGAACATTTTTCAGCAATGGATATCAAGGCATTGTCATTAAAAAGATCTTTCAGTGTTTATTGACCTGTTTTTGCTGAGTGTTTTACTTTTCAAAAGAAAAACATGCATATTTTACACTCAGAAACTGACTTGGTTTCTGAAATATTAACAGTGGGATTTCACTCTCCAGTGATGATAGCTCTATTTAGCTGAAAATAAAAGGAAATTTTGCCCATGAGAACAAAACTAAGTGGTCTCATTCTCCCATCTCAGAACTCAGAGAAGCCCAGCTCCAATGGGGCTTAGCTGAGTGTTCCCAGGCAAAAGAACATGGCAGAGAATCAGAAGCATCCTGATAATCATATCTGAAGTGATGTTGATGCTTTTAAGATAACATCTGTGTAATGTTAAGATGTAAGTGTTCACAATCAAATATAAAAAAAAGCATCATCTATCAGTGATTTTTTTAAATGCACACAAACTCACAAGATTGTACTAGAGACTTTGTTAGAGTCACAACTCATCTACTGTGCGTGCAAATTCATGTATTGGTTTTAAGAGCAAAACTGCCAGTTTTGGCTAAATCTGCCTTAACTCAATAATTTATGTAATCCTCTGTGGAGAAGTGGGGAGAGGAGGAAGCACAAAATAAAGAGGTAGACATGGGTTTTAATAAATCTACAGAAAAATTTAGGAGTAAAATTAGATCACGTAGATGAATTTTCCTTTTTTTTCCCTTTAACTAATATGCTCCAACTTAGGGCTTAGGTAATGAGATTTGGGTTTATTGGGTTGTTGACTGTAAAACACAACTGACCTTCTATTAAAATAAAAATAAAAAGGTCTTCAAATGTGTGCAGATAAAATGTGCATACATTTATATTTATTTTTTTTTATTTTTTTAATGTTTGTATTTATTTTTGAGAGAGAGACAGACAGACAGAGCACAAGCAAGGGAAGGGCAGAGAGAGAGAGGGAGACACAGAATACGTAGCAGGCTCCAGGCTCTGAGCTGTCAGCACAGAGCCCGACCTGGGGCAGGAACTCACAAACCGGAGATCATGACCTGTGCGGAAGTCAGATGCTTAATCGACTGAGCCACCCAGGCGCCCTGTTTATACATTTATATTTTAATGTTCAATCTATCCAGTTGGCATTCGACTGTTTTGCCTTATCCTGCACACAACAGAAGTAACACCCTGAATAACCCCAACACATTTCTGGTTTTCAGTGTAGGTGTGCAATACTTCACATCACCTAAATAGGTGAATAAAATAGCAATGTTTACAAATCAAGCATTGTAACATGAAGGCTATCTTAATCCTTAGATAATTCCTTTGTGAAATTAGGAATATTTTTTTGTAATGTGAATAATTACTGCTTTCACCAGCTCACATGGTCATAGTGTGGTGAGAAATTGAGCCACCCATTTCTATCACAGATGCTGCTGCTGCTGATGGCAGGATGAAAATTTGGGGGGTGATGGTTAGATTTATGGCATAGACTGCAGGAAGGCTTCAAAGATGTATACTTATCTCTAAACTCATCAACTTGTATACATTAAATACGTACAGCTTTTTCTTTGCCAATCGTATGCAATAAAGTGCTTTAAAAAAAAAAAAAAAAAAAAAAAAAAAAGGAAAGAAAGAAATGGAGCAACCCAGAATCTCAATTTTGAAATATTTGGGGAAAAAAAACCCCATAACACTTGACATGATCCTTCATCATGATATTCACCATGCCATTATGATCCTCTTCCATTAAAATTAAAATTTTAATTTGTTTTATATACTATGGCAAGGGGCAATTTACACCAGACACGGAGATTTCTAAAGGGATTTTGTCATTGGGAAGCATGTCTTCTCCTTTGATGACTCAGTCATAGAAAGTTTACTTCAGCAGGATTCCTAATCAGAGTGTTCTGGTCATAAAAAGGGTAATTACAAAATATAAAACAAACCCAAAACACAGGCAACTAATACAAATTAAAGAGGAAAATGACAACTCACGGCTAATTCTGCAGGTAGTGCAACTCCTTCTCTTTACCTCCATATCACAGCTTTCAGAACCATGATGCTTATTTCATTCATATATTTAGATTATGAAAGCAACAAAATGGAATCTGGCATTGTAGAATATTCTAGCAGTATAATTAAAATAAACAACTGAAGGACGCCTGGGTGGCTCAGCCAATTAGGTGTCCGACTTCGGCTCAGGTCACGATCTCACAGCTCGTGGGCTCGGGCCCCACGTCAGGCTCTGTGCTGACAGCTTGGAGCCGGGAGCCTGCTTCACATTCTGTGTCTCCCTCTTGCTCTGCCCCTCCCCCACTGTGCTGTATCTCTCTCTCTCTCTCTCTCTCTCTCTCTCAAAAATAAATAAACTTAAAAAAATTTTTTTAAATAAATAACTGAACAAAAAGTGTTCTGCCTCCCCTTCTATTAAGCAGGAACTCCAGACCATCCATGTTTCTCTCACTTTACCATTTCAGGGACAGTTGCTCATTTACTGAGATTTTACTTGGTGTATTTTCCTCCTGCCTGAGTATTTAACTTCCCCCCTTTTAGGGGACATCTGTAGAGTCCTTGGTAGCCCTTTCACTCAAGGTTGTTTGCCCTACAGGTCAGAAGCCCCAAGACTGGTGGAGGAGTAGTTTAGCAGAGTCCTAGAAGCAACTGATACCTTGGTCTTACTCCTTTATAGAAACCAAGAAGGTGACAGTGCTGTAGGGGAGTGGGGTTCCAGGAAACAGCTGGACACTACAAGCTCAAACTAAGCCCTAGTGGTAGAGAGATAGAGGCCTAGGGGACCCTCTCCCAAGGCCTTCACACAGTATCTGGGAACAGAGTGGGAGAGAATAGGGACACCTCCAAATGTCTCAAATTGACTTTTTCACTTTGAGTGGAGCCTCAGTCAGATTTACTTTGAATTCTTTAAAAATAAAAAAGGGGCGCCTGGGTGGCTCGGTCGGTTAAGCGTCCGACTTCGGCTCAGGTCATGATCTCGCGGTCTGTGAGTTCGAGCCCTGCTTTGGGCTCTGTGCCCACAGCTCAGAGCCTGGAGCCTGTTTCAGATTCTGTGTCTCCCTCACTCTCTTCCTCTCCCCTGTTCATGCTCTGTCTCTCTCTGTCTCAAAAATAAATAAACATTAAAAAAAAAATTAAAAAAAAAAAGTATACCCAGACCTAGATGAAAACAACATCTTCCAATCAATTCCTAAGTTTTATTTTGAATCAAGACTTCTTCAACCACTTGTATCCTCATTTCTAATTCTTTGGGCTTCATAGAACTGTCAGAGGTTCCATTTGGTCATTTGCCAGATAATAAAAGAGAAGACGTGAAACCAAAGCAGATTAGCTGAGGTAATAAAGTCCCTTTCTCTGCCTACTTAGCTAGGATTATGACTTTTACAATTACTCCTTTTTTCCTAGAAGAAAAGGATTCCAAACATCTCTCCCCTTATGAAGGATAATATTCTAGGACTGTCTTTAATCAAAATATGGAGAATAATTTAAAAACTATCCTCCTACTCAGAAGTAGAAGCTAAGAGAGCTGACAGGTGCCCGGGTGGCTCAGTCAGTTGAGAGAAAATGTATTGGATGGGAGGATATGCTTTTAGTAAATGCTTATCAGACATAGTGGCTTCGACAAGATCATGGTGCTAAGAATATTAGTGGCATGCTTTATTTTGAACAACTGCTCTTGAGCTGTTCGGACGGATTATATTGGAAAAAGTAGCTTCTCAAAACCCAGGTTAAATTAGCAACGAAAAACCAGCAAGCTTCTCAATTGCTTCAATGCTGAGGATGGTCCATGTCTTGACATAGTGGCAGCAGTTTGACCTACCTGGCTGCAATCCGGCCAAGCTCTAGCAAACAGAGACACACTTCTCTGGGTTGCTTGTGGAGGACTGAAAGACAAGACAGAGGTGGACACCTTTACAATAGAAGGGACTGTAAAGCAGCTCAATAGCAAACAGGCTTGCCAATGACCTCTCTTCTCTCATGCTTCCAGTAAATGAGCTAGTCTTCATTCTGACATTCACAGAAACCATCCTATCCCACGATACACTTAGCTCTACTAAAGTCTTAAAGCCCTTTCAAAACTCTGCCCAATATTCCTCCTCAAAGCCAAGAGTCTCAGGAAATCTCATCCTGAGTAAATCTCCCCCGGAAAATGCTTTATTAGTTAGTATTAGTAAGTCAATATTGGAAACACAAGTAGCTGTGTTATGATATAAATAGTTGATATTTTAAAATACATAGTACATGAGGCAACTGAGTGGCTCAGGAGGTTAAGCATCCAAATCTTGATTTCAGCTCAGGTCATGATCTCACGGTTCATGAGATCGAGCCCTGCATTGGGCTCTTCACTGATAGCGCAAAGCCTGCCTAGGATTCTCTCTCTCTGTCTCTCTCTCTCTCTTTCTCTCTCTCAAAATAAATAAATAAACATTACAGGGGCAGCTGGGTGGCTCAGTCGATTAAGTGTCTGACATCGGCTCAGGTCACGATCCCATGGTTCATGAGTTCAAGACCTGTGTTGGGCTCTGTGCTGACAGCTCAGAGCCTGGATCCTGCTTCAAATTCTATGTCTCCCTTTCTCTCTGCCTCTCCCCTTCTTGCTCTCTCTCTCTCTCTCTCAAATATAAACATTCTAAATAATTAAAAAAGAAATAAATAAATGTTACAAAAATGATTTAAAATTTTTTTTCCTAAAATACACAGTACACAGAAGACAGTGGAGCAAAGACTAGACTTTGCAAAATCCTGAGTCTATCTTCATCAGTGATTTGGGCAGAAATAATGCAATGAATAAGGAGAAAAATTATATAAGAAAAAATATCCTGTTATCTGCCAAGCAATAACATCAAGTGAGATTCTGAAATTTGATGTCCCTTCCTGATCAAGTCTGGTTAAATGGTACTTTAGAATGATATACTTTCAAATGAATGGATTTGCAAATACATACCTATATATATATGTATACATATATATGTATATATATACTATCAGCCAGCTTTGCCCATAAAATGAGAAAATTAGAAGACTGTTCTTTGTTTGGATCAAATTCTAATATAATCTCATGTTTTAATAAAATTTGCTTTACTAATTGCTTTGGACACATTCAGTAATGCTGTCCCATCACGCTTGCATTTGTTGAGTCTACCAAAAGAGTATTTCCTGCTTGTATTGCTTTCTTTTAAACAAAGATTAGAGAATTTTAAAAATATTATTATATATATCACCTAATAAAGTCAACAGATACTGAAAAAAATATATTGACTTGAGAATGGTCTTTACATAGACAATATCCTGATAAAAGCACATACTGGCTTATTGATAGCTTATTGATCTATTTTAAGAAAGTAATCTTGCTTTAATTCTTAAACACAGAATTTTATAATTCCATTTCCCAGCATTATTCTATTCCTTTAATTTAAATATCTAATTCTTTATCTCCACAGATTATGGTAGGGGCAACATTTGGTTCACTGATGCCAGAGTGGAATTTGTTTGTGATGAGTATAAAACGAACATTTACTTGGATTGTAAATGTATATAATTTCACTTGGCTTTAGACAGACACAATTTTGTCATCTTGTCATAAAATGTCACCTTTAAAGCTTTTAAATTAAATTCTATTCCCACCAACAATGCTCCTTAAGACAGAATTATGGAAAAATCTCAATTATAGACTATTTCAATTCTTGGTCATATAAGTTTTAGCTGACCATCAGTGAATTCCCCTAATCAAGAAACCTAAACTTATTTCTAATTAAAAGATCTTAAAACAAGGATATTTACTACTTCCAATTTCAAATGCACTACTGTTTGACCCTGGCTGGAATGATACAAACATCACAACTTTTGACATATTAAATCGACTTCAGTGCAATATAACATATGGACTGTAATATCACATAGGCATCAATTTCAAAAAGAGAACAATAACAAACATTGGAAAGCAAAATCTAACAAATAAATCAATCTTCCTGTCTAGATAATCAATTCTTTCTGATTCAGTCTTTAAAAAAATACGCTGTCCATAGAACAAAATAATAAACAGGAGTTTTGAGTGGAAAAAGGAATATACAAAAACTGAGGAGAGGAAGATTTTCAAGGCTCTGTTAATACCCTCATCTTCGGTGAAAACTGTGTGAAGCAAGTGGCTACCGCACCAGGAGATGTGGATAAAATCTCATGCGTTTCTTAATGGAAATGGTGTCAAAATATATAAATTACTAGTGAACTGACCAAATTGTGTCAATGTGCAGTCAACACCCAGATATAAAAAGTAATACCTGACCCAACTATACTGATTCCTTAACCAACTCATTATACATATTTTGAGGACTATGTAAGCACTGGGATAGATACACTTTATGGAAAATAAAATTCATCCTGAAAAAAACAATCATGTGGCTAGTAAAGGAAAGACAATGTGATATATAAGACACTTTACTAGGGCACCTGGCTGGCTCAGTCAGTTAACCGTCCGACTTTGGCTCAGGTCATGATCTCACACTTGGTGACTTCAAGCCCCACATCGGGCTCTGTGCTCATAGCTCGGACCCTGGAGCCTGCTTCGGATTCTGTGTCTCCCTTTCTCTCTGCCCCTCCCACTCTCTCTCTCTGTCTCTCTCTCTCTCTCAAAAATAAACAATAAAAAAAAAAATTTAAAGGAAAGACACATTACTGTTGTGTACTTCTTTGCTTCCTCAACTGAGCTAATCAATTTAAAACAGGTTTAGCATGCCCAAACTCAGATGTTGAATCTACCATGGACTCATCAGAAAATTAATTTTGGCAAACTAAAAAGTAACTGCATGATTCTTCATATCCTTAACAGATTCAGCCTATACAATTTAAGACAAATGAACCTCTTCTTCAGCATCATTTCTTAGGAAAAACTAGTAGAATGATAATATTTTACTGCCCAGTTTTCTTGGAAATATATTTTATAAAGGAAAACATTGCTTCAAAACCACACTTGTGCTATTGCCTCATATATTAATGGCTTTTTTAATTGGCATATTATAACTGACTCATAATGGCCAACCACCCCCCCCCAAAAAAAAAAAAACCAAAAAACAGTATCTGATGACTAATAAGCAATGAATGAGATGAAGCTGTACAGGTGCATAATTTAACACAAACAGTAATGACTCAATAAATAATATATCTCAAAACTCAAGGATGATGACAATCATCCGGCGATGATAGTGGTTTTGACAGTGAACTAAATAAAGACTAAAACCTTACCTGGTGTCTTGAGAAAATGCAAATTATGGCAATGTTTGTTTAATTGTAAAAGCAAATATTCTTCCCCTATTGCTATAAAATTAAATTCAAAAGTCTTTAAATAGTATCTAAATTTCCCAAAGAGGTGACTTTATTTGGTTTTTGCACTGAAACAAGTTCTAAACTAAGTTAATAGAAAGAGATTCAAATCACAAAGATCTGAGTGTGAGTGTTCATGCTTACTGGCTGTATTCTCTTGAGCAGTTATTCTATAAAATCTCATTTTGGGAAACACAACAGTTTACACCTTGCAATATTTTTGCGAGGATTAAGCCAAATAATATTTATTGTTATTCTTAGCACAGTGTTTGGCACATAGGAAAGATTTTCCCGAGGTTAGTTTTATTATTTTTTAAATTTTTGTTATAAATTCTTTGTTTAAAGATTAACTTCATTTAGCTTAGCCAACAATAATTCACTTATTTTTTCCCCTAAAAACATGTTTTTGTGTGTGCACCAATCAGGTACTAGTCACTACACTAAGCACTATAAAAACTCTGTGATAGGGGTGCCTGGGTGGCTCAGTTGGTTAAGCATCGGACTTCAGCTCAGATCATGATCACATGGCTCGTGGGTTTGAACCCCGCATCAGGCTCTATGCTGACAGCTCAGAGCCTGGAGCTGCTTCAGATTCCGTGTCTCCCTCTCTCTCTCTGCCCTCCCCCACTCACACTCCGTCTCTCTCTCTCTCTCTCTCTCAAAAATAAATAAACATTAAAAAAAACTTTGGAATAAAAAATTACTAGTGGTAAAATGTGTATAATTTAAAGTGGTCCCATTATAATGAGTGTATTTTGAATATTTTATCATTTATTTTATATCAGAAATAATTAAAAATCAATCAATCTAAGTCAAATGCCAGGTTAAGTAGGTCAATTTGGTCAGCATATAAAGAAATTTAAAGCAGATATCCTATACCTATTACAAGTTTGTGCTCAATACAGAGCTTAAGTAACAATTGTATTAAAATACGTGATTTTGTGAAACAGCAAACACCTTACATTAATTTTCCTGTATCTGTGAATGAAATAATTTAGATGGGTCCATGTTTAGTAAATTACCTAAGTTGATTATGTATTACTGAAGGCATGTCTTTGTCACAATGATTAAAAATATGGCTTTTAGTATATTGTATTTGAACTAAAGACTTTGTATTGAGTCCTAAGTATATTTATGTTAAATCACTTTACTGATTCATCTTTTCAAAAAAACTAAGAAAACCTTCTACTTATGCTGAAGTTTAGAGTAGAAAACATTTTTTTTCAGTCTGTCATCGAAACATTTACATGGTCTTTTGCTTTAAGTTAGAAGAGGGGATCACTACTTTTTTCTGTCCTCTAAAAAATTCTTTTTAAAACAAATCAAAAGCTCTCTGGTCAATGGTCATTATTATGCCAAAGGTTTTATCATTGAGGTTTTTCTTTTAATAATCAAAACCATCTCAAAGAAAAGCAGAATGCAGAACACCTCTGGGGAAAGTAACACAGATCCCTATTCAAAAATATGTGGCAAGAGACTCAGTCTTATAACCTAGATTCTATAAAAATCTCATGGGCATCAAATGTCAAATGGAGTGCTGCTAGCTCCAGGAATAGAAATGAGGCCTTCCACTAAAGCAAAGGGTAGAGTTTCAATGTCACAGAATCTGCAAGTATAAAATGCATTCAACCATAAATGTATAGTTTAGCTAAATGTATTAAGTTTCAACACATGGGCAAAGAAACAAAAGCATGAAAAATTGTGTTGTCTATTTGGTGTCTGTACATTAGAGACTACAATATTTACACATTGGCTTTGAGGGAAACCGGTTTTTAGATTTATATTTAGGAAGGAAATTTGAAATACAATTATGTTTTTGACTGAATATTGTTTAGTCGTGAAAATATCACAAATTAATAGCTGTCCACCTTCCCAGAATAGGGAAGGCTCTAATACTCAGAAAAGTGGTATAACAGGAAATACAGTTAACTAGAAGTCAGAAGGATGAAGTTCTAGCCCAGGCTGCATAATTTTTCATCTCTCAAACAGGCATTTTGCCTTCTACTTGTTCTTCCTGATGAGGTGAAGGGCACTTGGTACATATAGCAAGTACTCAATAAATGTGACTCCCTTGCTACTTGATTGGGGTCCACAAACCAGAAGCATTGGCATCAGCTGGGAGCTGAATAAAACTACAAATTATTGGGCCCCACCCCAAACTTACTGATCAGAATCTACAATTAAACAAGTTCTCCGGGGGATGAGTAAGCACTTTAAGGTTGGAAAAGCACTGTATTAGCCAATGCTGTGATTATTATAATAAACATCAGTCAGGGGTTCCTAGGTGGCTCAGTAGGTTGAGCATCTGACTTCAGCTCAGGTCATGATCTCACAGTTCATGAGTTCCAGCCCCACATCAGGCTCTGTGCTGACAGCTCAGAGCCTGGAGCCTGCTTCAGATTCTGTGTCTCCCTCTCTCTCTGCCCTTCCCCTGCTCACTCTGTCTATCTCTCTCTCTCTCTCTCTCTCTCTCTCAAAAATAAACATTAAACATCAGTTATAATTCCTCTATTTTGTTAAAAAGATTCCAATGTGCTTTGCTATATATAATATGCTCTACAAATGTTTCAGATAGCAGTGATGATGATGATGAATGGAGGGAAAGTAATTCATGCATTGAATTAGCCCTTAATGGGTACTATGGGCATTTCTCTCCTGCCAGGATTAATAAAGTACTAAAAATGTTTTCCTAGAAATTCTAGAAATTTAAGGGCTAGTCACAAACTGCTCCCTGTATGTCACTCCTGGTAAGACCCATGCAGAAACCTTTCAGCTTAAAGGTAGGGGGCAATTAGGGATAGTACAGCAATTTAGGTGCCTTGAAACTGATCTCAAGAAAGCTAAAGAAAAAGCAAAGAATCTCACCAACTCATAAACGTTGGGTGTGTGTGTACCCAGATTTCTCAGAATCATTATTCACATTTACAAAGGCTATGACATCCACATAATTCACAGAAACAAGAATATTTCATTCATAATCTCATCAGTTATGGAATATGTAAAGAATGAAATGTAGTTAAGTGCCTTTGCCACTGAGTCAAGAAATGTCCTGCACCAAGTGATGTCCTTCCTTTCTTTAGTACTGGACTTCATGTGAAATTAATGGGTTAAGTCACTAACACTCAGAACAGCAATTAGAGGCAAGAATCTTTTCTAATTTGGTTTGTAGTTACACTTTATTTTTCCTCTTTAAATAATCATATGAACTTCTAAAATTAACTCAGAGCATAACTTTCTATAACACAGGGGCATGATCTTTGGAGGTAAATGGAGAAGGTGTGTACATTGGGCAAGTTATTTAATTCTCTGGGCCCCAGGATCTCATTTATAAAATGAAGGTTGTTGGAGAAGTAGATATGGTTAGACGTGCACTGCCTAGCTACCATTATTGAGCATATAGTTATTAGTAATGAATATTGTACAGCAAAAATTTGATCCTGGAAAAGCTAGAAAGCTGTTAATTTCCCTAATTTAACCTTGACTTTGCTGAGTCTTAATGTAATTATCATTCTAGGGAGACGTTTAGTTCTCAATCAGATTCTGTACTGTTTTCTCATACCTTTGCCCTGGCATATGGCAAATAGCTAAATTTGGAAAGAATTTCTGAGTTCAAAAGTAAAAATGTGAACTGAGATGCTAATAAATTAAAATTAAAAAAACAAAAGTCTAACATAATTGTCTCTGGGAAAGAAACTGAATATAAATAACCCAAATGCTGAATGGATGTCTTGAAACTGTCATCCTAACAAAAGGATATTTTATTTTATACTAATAAAACTAATATAACTTTTTTTCCATAGAAATGTTCTTAGAGTCCATAATAACAAGATAATAACAAGAGATGATTTATCAAACACTGGAAGATAGGCATAGATTCCTTTTCTGATGTTAACAAGTGACTTTAAACTATAAAATGGAGAACAATATTTAAAAGTCCACACGTAATCCTTTTTAGTTTTCTGCAGCAACATCAAACCAATACTGTGAATAGAACAGTGCTTGACCAAGGTTCAGTAAAAGAAAGGATTTTGTAAAACTACTCATTGGGGTCATGCATCCACAAAAAACAACGCCACACAGCCAACACAAACACAGAAAATAAAAATAAAGAGCAAATCACACACATTTGCATGCTAGCACAACAGATAGCAAACCCTTTTCTTGCTGAGTAGATTCTTTCTCTGAGAAATAGATGAAGGATAGTCACTGGCCTCCAAATCCTATAATCATCCAATGACATAATGATATAGACACAATTACTGCAAACACAACATTATGCATTTTTAAAGTATTCCCCACCCCATCCTTCCCCCCCTACCCCCCCATCTCACAGCTCCCTGGAATGTATACATATTGAGCAACGTAAATAAGGCTCTGGGAAAAATAATTACACTTGAAAATTTCTAAATTAGCATAGTAAAATAAATTACAAATAATAAATCCCCTATACAAGAACATTGCTAATGAATGAAATAATTTCTTACTTAAAATATCTTAGAGAAATTCATATAAGAGCATCAATATTGGGAATTCATAACTTAAAACTTTTTAAGACTGAGAGTATATCATAGATTTTTGGTCTTAATTTAAATGATAAAAAATGAACCATATCAAAATATCCAGCACTGGGTTACAAAAGGTTGTTAAAATATTTAACCTTTGAAAATTATTATATTTATTATTAGGGAGAATATTAATACATTCTATTAACTTCTATAGACTGAAAACCGAAATGCTTTCACACCTAGAATCTTCTAAACATTTTTTCTTTACTCCACCATTAAAAGAAAAGTTCATTTCTTTTAAAATAATTATTGGCGGGAGTATTTCGTCTTTAGAAAGATAAACTACATACTATTAAATTTAAGGAAGCATTCATGTTCATCTTTTGAATCTAAAGCACAATCCTAAATATTTTTAAAGAATCCAATGAAACCAATTGTGAGACATGAAAAAAAAAAAAAAAAACAAACAAACAAATCTCCTCTAGCCACTGACCTATATATCAGCGTGGTTTGAACAGTGGGGGTTGTAGCTGAGCATTATATGCAGACCTGTAAGGGTAAAGCCTGTCCCGCAGAGCACACAAAGATCCACGTGGTCTATTCTTAGAGCAGTATAAAATTCGCCAAACACTTGAAATGTCACTTTAACTTCGACAATGGGAAATAGCTCTTACAATTCTCAGTGTGTACAATTCTAGGCCAACAAATAATTCTCTATGCAAATTGGTTCCAATGATATCTTAATATAAATAACATTAACTGCTCATACTTCAGATGGCATGCCACCTCTATTGACTGATGTTTGTTAACAGACAATAAGAAGAAATTAATATCGTTTATAACCTGATTTCTGTTTGTCTTTCTTAATGGTCATTTACTATATATGTGTGACCTCATGTTCATAGCAGATTGTAGGTTTTCTATATCCTTAAATAGTCTCAGTAATATTTTTGGTTCGTATCTACAGATGCCTCTAGTTTGTTTAAGATATCACTAAATGTCATAGAGTCAGTTCATTTCCCCTTGTTTTACTATTATTAAAAAAAAAGCATTTCAGTGGGCATTCTGGTGCTTACTTCTACTTATTTCCTTTGGATAAACTTTTAGAAGTAGAACAATTTGCTAAAAATAAATAAATAAATAAACACTTGTGAGGTCTTTAACACATAAGGCCAAATTGCCTTCTAAAGAAGGCATGCCTATTTCCAATTTTCTTCAGCAATGTATAGAAGATCCTATTTTCCCACACACTCAACCTAAATATATAATTTTCTTCTATTTTGCTAATTTTCCATAGCTTTTATTCGCATTTACCTTATTGCTAAGGTTTTGTATCTTTCTTAGATTTTTTTATGTCTTCTATGACGAGGCTGTTCATGACTTTTGTCCGTTTTTCTATTGCCTCATTTCTGAAACACTATTTAGGATAGAGTGAATTTATGATCTGAGAGTTGACATTTCACAGAGGAAAAATTATCAAGAATTTCATAGAAGATAAACTGCAGGTTATACCCTGTATGTGATTATATCGGGTGGCATAAAAAGCTATCTGCCAAGAATCAAAAAGACAAGAAGCATGAGAGAAGCATATGGAGTCAGCCGCTATCCATACACTCCAGTTCATCCCTGGCATACCTTCCCCACCACTGAGATTTCTTGTCATTAGCTGTTGTGGAAAGAGAACAGATTGAGTGAGTTGGGAATCTAGATCCCCTTGCAAATAACTGTACAAAGAAACACTGCAACAGAGGGTAGCATATCAGTTGCCACAAAGATAAGAATGCTTTATGCAGGCAAAGACCTTTGAACAGCTAAAGACAGAAGCCTCTTGATACACACTCAGGACAGTGATCTACTTTATCATTCATTCAAACAGATTTTTCCCCTTCATCAGGGCATCTTTTCATTTATTTGCTGTTCAAAACACCAGGACACAAAGGATGCACTTCATCTTGTGTGTCACTGAAATGAAATCTTGAGGTAGGAAAAAAGAAAAACGCTTGCCCTAAATTCTCTTTCAAAAGTGAAGTGTGAAAAGACATCAAGCAGAGTACACAGCGTTATTGTTGCAAGAAAGTCAATTCTGCAATCCGGAGTCCAAGGCCATCGGCAGTGACTCAATCACTTCCTTACCCACAGTGAATAATAAGAAAAATCTAAGAAGAAAGGGTTCCACTTGGGGAAATGGAATTTCTCATTGTCCTTCTCTTGATTATCATTAGCATCTATGGGCACAGCTGTTTCCTTTCTCTGAATAATCCTAAAGTCAACGCTATAATATTGGCTCCCTTCTGTCTCCACAGGGTCTATTATACCTCACCTCATGTCCTATTCTGAGCAGCAGAAATTTCAAATTTGTCTTTCATTGAGCAACATACCAGAAAGCCCAACTATCTGATTTATTTTGGTACTGAGAGGCTTAAAAATTACTCGAAAACTTGGTGTCATTAAACTTTCTTAGATACATAAATACATTTTAATTGCAAGTTATAATATAGAAGATATTCAAAATGAAAGAGGTTTCAATAAAATACTCAGTAGCTATTATGCATAAATTATCTTGGATTTTTCTTTTTATAAAGTCAGCGTTTTTTTTTTTCTTTTTCAAGCAGAGTGAAGAACTAAGTCATCGCAAAATTCAACTTGACATAATTTTATATGCTGCAGAGTATGTATTTATATACCAGGACCTTTATTATACAGTTGCTTTAGGCTTTATTGTTTCAAGATAAAATGTATTACTTATTATCTGAATGGGGTTTTAAAAAGCCATCCAAGCTTCTTGGCTTCCAACCAAAAGTTTTATTACTTCAATTAACAAAAGGAACTCAGAGGCAGTGAGAAAACTGAGACAAGATCACACTCCCATTCCCAGCTCCTCCTCATCCTAGGGTAGTCACTGAAAAAGATGTTTCTTAAATGAAAACCAGTACAACAAACAAATGCTCAAGTAATAGAGGAGTTTCCCCACGTGGTAGTTCCTTTTATAACGCAAGGGCACTGCAGAATTTTAAATCGTGATGTTGTTTGTCCACATAGGAAGAGTATACTCCTTGTGACTAAGATCTGAATTTTTTAACTTATCGTTCATTCATTTGATCTTTCAAACATTTTTGTGTGTGTGTGTGAACAATTCCACCACGATCCCCTCCTATAATTCCTCACTCATATAGTTTCCCATAAACATGAAAGTTAAAATCTATTTGTAAAATTAGCAGAAGACTGAAGAAGAGCGATATACGTACACACATCTTCCACCAAGTTTGGTTTACTTTAATGTGCGGAAACAGTAGTCAAAGCCCATTTATATAACGATCATTCAAGAAGCACATGATTGTGTATGGTAGGCTACTGTGCAATTCTTCCAGTTTATTTTTTCTTTCAGGTATAGTATAAAATATTCTCCTAATCTAAATTCATATAATTTTCCTCTCTGCTGAGAGAATTCTCAGAAATTTGATGGCAATCTTTTCCACATCACCTTCCCTCCTCTTAGTACAAACACAAATTTCCATAAGCATACAAAATGAGTAAGATTTTAGCTGTTAACCATCAATTTTCCTGGGTTCAGCAGGGAAATGTTTTGTGAGGCTTCAGGGCAAAAGGTTATTCTCACCGTTTGGAAGGCAATTTGTATACCTGTTCTCTCTAAAGGATGCTCCGCTTACTTTGATGCTAATATTTGGTATTATGTGATTTTGTGAATTGATTTTTAAAGCCTCAGGCAAAAGAACCAAAGCTCCCATCCTTCCCCCACAGATGTCTCCATTCTTCACTCAGTTCTATTTCATTATAATGGGACTTTAATTCCAATACTTTACGTGCGAGAGCTATACTGGGCAGAGCTGACACAGGAGGGTTCAACATTTAACAGTAGCCTATCAAGTGCTGTCAAAACACTGAACCATTCAATGTATGTTTCCTCCCAAGGAAATACAAAAGCTTGCTCTATGGTCTGGAAGTGGATTTGCCAAAATTCAATTATAAAGTAAAACAAGTCAAAAACCCCATAATTATCTGGGTAGGTTTAGACACTAAAGTATCTTTTATTTCATCATCTTCAATTATCCCAATCTCCTGCTTGCTTACCTGATTTTTAACTCACTAAAAATAGATACATAAATAAACTTCCATTTCAACAAAGATAGAGTTTACAGGGAATGGTGTTTCATCCTTTTGTAGAGGTGAAAAGACAATGGTGCCTTTATGGCTGTAGCAGACATATAGAGCTACTGTTCTAGTCCAGGTTAGAGCCTGATGGTAAAATTGAAGCCTACATTTTCCAAATACCTGAATTTTGCATTGTACATACATGATTTTAACTTGGAAAGAATGGCACTATTCATATTCCTATCTTTTCATGCATAAAGTGACAAACAGTAAAAGGGCATGCATATTTTTCTACCTTCAAAGATTCAAGTTTACAGCAAAACTGCAAGTTTACATGAAGTTTTTCAATTAACCTGTGAAATGACCACACAAACAAGTTTTGATAGCTATACAAAGTCTTTGATAGCTATGACAAAGATACATAATAATTTTATCAGCTAAAATTCTGAAGGAAATACATACCCAAACCTTCAGATTCAAACAGACAGGTTTCATCTACCCCTAAATCTCGGCACCAGGATAAGAAATTTGCTGTGTTGTCTCTGGCAAAAAAGGAGCCTGAGGGCGCAGAGGCTTTGCATGGGATCTTCTTCAAAGGCAGACGCTGAAAAAAAAAACAAAAAAAAAAAATCTCACTCTGGTGGAAAGTCTGGCAAAGTCATCACAGCAGCACATTAAGTAAACATTTATGTTTTCAACAAAATGTTTTAGAATAACCTCATGTCAATAAATAGGTTAGTGAAGAGCTATAGAAAAGGAAGTGAAATGCACATGACATTTAGATGCCATTAAGAAACTATAGGGGTGCCTGGGTGGCTCAGTTGGTTAAGCATCCTACTCTTAATTTCAACTCAGGTATGATCTCACGGTTTGTGAGTCCAAGCCCTTCATCAGGCTCTACACTGACAGTGCAGGGCCCTCTTGGCATTCACAGATCTCTCTCTCTCTCCTTCTGCCTCCCTCCTCCACTCTCTCTCTCTCTCAAAATAAACTTAAAAAAAAAAAATTCTAAAAAACTGTCCATATAAACAAATCCTTGCCTTTTCTACTATCTAGTAGAAATACACCTAAGTCCCTTCCCTGGCTCAGATTGCCTCTTTTCTTTCTCTTGTATTAATTTTTTTTCTGGCTTTATCTTTCATCCAAGTACTCTATCATTACTTCTCACAAATTATTTATAAATGTATTTTCCATTTGTGAAAGAATGAAACACAAATATACTATATGAAGATAGATAATATGTAACACACAAACCTGCATTCTTATGTGCCTACATACATACACATATATCAATATATTATATTATTAATATTTTACATTATAATATAAAAACAATTCTGGTTGGATTTCTGCTATCTGACCCTGAAACATATTGACATTCTTCTGGGATAAGAAAATTCTTAAGATAAAGGGAGGGTGTGAACCTGGACAGACTTTTTTATTAACAGTCTGTCATAAAATTTTAGCCAGGAAATCTCCACTGGTACCGTAACAAGTGTTATAAAGAACTGTGTGGGCTTTCTTTCTTTAATAGAACATAACCAATTTCCGTGGCATCCCAAGAAGTCACAGAATGCAATTCTATGTGATGGGAAAGAGTGAACAATGCATTTGCATGGTGGAGGCTACATAGAGCTTTGCCTCAAGGGGAGAAATTCACTTTGTGATTTAAATTCATAAATAAATGTTTCCTCCATTCACTGTAAACGAAAAAATAGAAGCAAAATGTTGTTGATTGTTGAGTTCATTTGCAGGAACAGCTATAAAAAATGAGATAGTGGCCTTAGTAGATTGGTGAAGTCCTGCTAACATCATACTAGAGTTCTTCCTGTCCAAAGATTTTATAGCCACATACCTAAAACATTCAGTTACTACCTCACTTAAAGTCTGTGTCTGTCCAATCACAAAGGTCTATCTTTTTCTTGCCGACTGAATTTAACTTAGAGGAGACATGATCAAGACTTTTTCACACAAATATGTCTATAGTTATATATTTTAGGCATTACTGCCATATACATAAATCATGTATGGGGCTACTTATGTAGCAATAACCCCTTAACGATTTTGCGTAAGTAATGGTTTTGAAATAAATGATTTTCTTTTTTTTTAAGTTTATTTATTGATTTTGAGAGACAGAGAGAGAGAGAGAGAGCAGACAGGTGCATGTGCACAGGGTGGGGAAGGGGCAGAGAGAGTGGGAGAGAATCTCAAGTGCAGAGCCTGACATGGGACTCAATCTCACGAACCATGAGATCGTGACATGAGTGGAAATCAAGAGTCAGATGCTTAACCAACTGAGCCACCCAGGCATCCCAAAGAAATGATTTTCTATATGAATTGTAAAAACAATCAGAAATAGCATAGTTTAATATTTCCTCTAAAAAATATTCACAACCATCAATCACTACTTATTAAAGTTAAAATATATATATCCTTAAATCTAGCAATTCACTTTGAAGTATATATCCTAAAGATATAATAGCATTTGGGGTTAAAAATATATATACAAGTATATGTTGAACAGAAAATATAGAAACAAGAATATGTCAAAAGAGGGTTGGTTGGTGGAATAATACATAGTATACATACAATGGAACGCAAAGCAATTATTTTTAAAATATTACATTTTAAAAAATGTATGTATATTGAACTATACAGATATTCAGTATGTACTTGAAAATAATTTGCCAACAGATATGTATACCAAATGCAAAGCAATTATTTTTAAAATATTACATTTTTAAAAAATGTATGTATATTGAACTATACAGATATTCAGTATGTACTTGAAAATAATTTGCCAACAGATATGTATACCACAGTTTCATTTTATGATTGTGTGTACATGTGTCTATACATACACACACTATATACGGAGAGATACAGATGGCCATATATAAGGTTTAGTTGCATATAAATATGTTGTATGATAAATATGAATATCATACTAACTTAAATAATGTTAGTTTAGGGAAAATTAAAGAATGACATGCATTAAATTGATCGTAATTACCACTGAGGAAGGTGATTGATGCATATAGTTTCATTTACTTCATTACATATTTCCAAACTGAGTAGGATGATTTTAAATGACTTTAACTATTTTATCAATATTTTCAGATTAAATCGTCAAAATCAGCCAATTGTATCATTCAAAGATAAAAGAGGATTTTCTGGGGGAAAAAATCTCTAAGAGATGACTATAAAGTTTTTTATGATGTGACTAAGGCAAAGATCATCTCTAAAGAAAGAACATCAACAGATTCAAACACAGCCACGTTAAGATTTACCACCTCAAAAAAAAAAAAAAAAAAAAAAAAAAAAGATTTACCACCTCTATCCCTGGGTGGGGAAAGAAATAACACGTAAAGCTATTTAAAATATAGGAATGAGTTTTCATATAGGAAGTATAACCTAGAAATTATAAACTATTTGACGCAGTTAAGGGCACATTAAGGACATAACGGCTCACAGCTTGTATAGCAGAAAGGAATACAATATCCATATTGCACTCGAGAAGCTAGAGATTGATTTGACACTTAATCTACCAAGGGACACATTTTGAGAGAATACTCACAAGAAACAAGCCCTCAAGTATCATTCAGCCTACTCTTGAAGAACTTACAAGGACAAGCACTGAACACAGAAATGAAAATACCATTTTTCCCCTATAAGCTTGTAACCTTACAAAGTCATTTACATAACATATACCTGAATGTAAGTTTTATTTAAAATTCATTCATATTTGAAGACATGAAAGTTATTGTAGGCTAAATAAAATGAAAGCTGGCTACTGATACTCCATAACTTGGGAATTTCCAGTGCAAGGAATTCAATAGTAATAGCAATCTAACAAGGTGTTATTTAAGTGATTTATAGGGTGTTTGTTTCTGTTCTGGAGCTGTCAGATTTAGTGCTTCCGTATCACCTGAAGACTTAGGAAACTTCCAATCTCCATCCAGATGAAATGTTTTATTTGGTAAAATTTGAAAAAGTCATCCTCATTGGTCCAAATGGCTAACTAATTGAGCCCTCACACACAGTACCTATAAAGGTCATAACACATAACCAGGAATAAGGATCTCTGTGCACTGGCTAAGAGAAGTAGCATACTTATAGAATCTAATATTCTTCCTGGTTGAACACCACCCCCAAACCAAAGGTCTTTCCAGGGTTACTGTGTCATTTATAATTAAGAGTCCTAGGGCAGAAGTTTGATTTCATTTGAGTTACAGAACAAATGATTTAATAATATCAGCCCTCAATCCTTTCGAACTTAAAATTGTTTTTGACATATTTTATACCAAAGTATTTATAAAGTTCTGAACACCTTGGCAATTATATCTCTTCCAGTTCTGTGATTTCTTTCTTTTTTTTTTTTTAATGTTTATTCATTTTTGAGATAGAGAGACAGAGAAAGAGGGACAGGGTGCGAGTGGGACAGGGGCAGAGACAGAGGGAGACACAGAATTAAAGCAGGCTCCAGGCTCTGAGCTGTCAGCACAGAGCCCAATGCATGGCTCCAACTCACAACCCACAAGATCATGACCTGGGCTGAAGTCAGATGCTCAACGGACTGAGCCACCCAGGTGCTCCCTGTTATTTTCTTAATCGTTAATTTCTTTAGGTTTTCATGAGAATCCTGGGGTGGGGGGTGGGGAACCAACTCTGGATCTCTTTAATATCAGTAAACAAAATAAAAACTAATAAATTGGATAAAATCGAACTATTTCCTTGCCTAGAAAATCTTGAAGAAGAGTTTTATTACAGAGAACTGCTATAAGTAATCATGGATGTGTACACTTGAAAAGCTGAAAATGGACCATAGATATGGAGAGAAATACTTCTGCCCTAAAGAACTAGAGATTTGAAAGGGAACCTCCCCACATGGCTCATCATATCATCCATATTAATTTTCCCTTTACTGCTCACCTCTTCAAACAACTCCTACAACATTTAAATTATAGACCATCTCAATTATTTACTGATGTAAGTTTTTCCAGGCAGTGTTGTTACTCATTATGTCCCCAAAACCTGACTGATGAATGGTAAGACTTGCATGAATGCTAAGACTTGACCCCTCAAACTAGACTGGAATCAATGTAGGGCAGGAGCAAACACCGTATCAGAGTTTTTACATTCCCAGGGGGCACATTTCCAGGGCCTTTAAAATTCATTAAATTCATAGGATAACTTATACTTTACATTATTTCTGTAAACTAAGAAATGTATAACTGAAAAATCAAAGTAACACCTTTGAACTGTTTTTGAAAGTTACTGAATATAGAAGGGTGAGTACAGAATAATCACCACGCTGAACCGAGACTGGGTCAAAATTTAGGCTCACTGACTCACTGGCAAGAGTCATGCTACTGTATCCCAGCCTCCATAGCATGGGATTTGATATTTTGTGTTAGCAAAATGAGAAGTGACTCTCAATCAATGGGATCACATGCAAGTAGTCAACGGGGTGCACATTAATTTTTCTAGTATCGAGTTAAATGTTTATATTTTTTCTTTCAGTGGGATTAACTCAGGATATGTACTCATGGCCCCCAAAATACTTATAGACTGGATGATTAACATACAAAAGAATGGTTTCAATTCCAAAGTGTCTTCCCATTCCCTTCTGGCAACAAGCAAGTTAGGTTGCAATAAAAAGAATGCAATAAAAAGAATTTAAATTTACTTCTAAAGGCTTTTAATTTTTTCCATTATCTGCTAGGGCTTTAGAGGCCAAAGTCAGTTATCTCACCTTCTTGGGATGATACTCTGGGCAAATGACTTAATGTTTCAGTGCCTCAGCCTCCTGTTCAAATGCACATAGAAGACAATGCATCTCATCAGGTATACGTGTGTGAATGTGAGTTAAATAATATAATTCAAGTGCAGAAGCAAGTGTTTCATAAAGTTTACTCCACTACCATGGGAGTACCCACTAGTGACATGGGGCTAGTAAACACTTTGAACTGTGGTGCAACTAGAGAACTAATTTGTCAATTTTACTTCATTTTAATCTCTGTGAGATGGTGGATGTTAGCTGAACCTATGATGGATTCGTTTTATAATATCTGTAAATCAAACCATAACGCTGCATGTCTTAAACATAAACACTGATGTATGTCAAGTATCTCTCCATAAAACTGGGAAAATCCATTTAAATTTCAAAAGCCACATGTGGCTTATGGCTATCCTATTAGCACATTCATAATAGAGAAAGGACAGCCGCTTTTGGGGTTTGAGGGTCCAATATTTGGCCACTTGACTAGTTTCCTTTGAACTAATACCATTTTCATTTCTTTCAACTACCCTCAAAACCAATAGTTCCCCTGGATATAGTTACATGAGACACACAATTATATTGGTCACCTACAAAGAGTTAACTTATATGCTGCAGAGCTCAACTTGTGTATGTCCTAGTTAAGGCTGTGAGTGTTGTAGCTTCAAAAGGGCAGCGTGATTACATATAGTACTTATAGATCTATTTATAATTCTTACAATAGCCTACACCTAGAGAACCAGAATCTTACTTAGTGCCTTACTTACAAGGAGTACTGACTTATTTATTTTGGTCTGAATCATATGGTGGGTGGGAAAAGAGAGGATTAAAACTGTGAGTGACAATCATGCTTCAGGCACACAAAACTTACTTTCATATAGATTATCCTATTTCATTCTTTAAAAAAATGATGCCTTGAATCAGGTAGGTAATAGTTTCTACATTTTCCAAGATGAAAAAATTGAGCTCATATATAGTTTAAATCAAATTATTCAATCTCTTATACCCATATGCTTCTAACTGTTCTATAATAGCTCACCAATGCTTGGAATTTAATATATTTCAGCAGTTGATTTATTTTCCCATTTTTTGGCCAGGTAACATTAAAATGAAGAATATGTATTCTCTCTCCCCTGTCAAACTAAAAAGAGAATAGAGAGAATGGCATCTCTGGTCCTCTGCATGCAGAGAACTGAAAATTTAATACTAGTAGTTTAAATAATCCATTCTTCACCAAAGTTTGATTGCATCTAGTAGACATTTCAGATATAAAACAGAAGACATACGTAAAAGAAGATGTGGAAATTGCCAAGAACTAATATCTTTCCTTTTCCAAAGAGTATATAGAATGTACTGTTCAAATACACAGGCAATAAAGTCACTCTTTCCATGATGGAATTAATGTCTCCACTTGTATCCCCTTGTTGATTTTAGTTTCACTGATATATTTTATGGAAGAAAACCTCTCAATAAAATTATTTGAACATTCACAGTATCAAGGTATCTAAACAGAACTACCAAGTGGCTTTGGAAAGGATGAAACTGTATCCTTTAAGATCAAAATTATTAAAATGAAAAATAGGAGAAACTTCTTTCTGGTGCCACCAACCTCTCCTGGGAATTCTGCAATAGGACTTTATGCCTCAGACAGAGTGAGCTATGATTTAGTACAGTCACAACTGAACTCACTGGATTTAACTCAAAATGAACCTCTTCTCTCCTTTCCTTCTCCAGATATATTCTACCCTAGAGAGAACAGGTCTTAGAGCAAAATTTGGTGTAATCTCCATGCTGTATGGCATAGAAATATTCACACAAATTTTTAAAATATTTTTTAAAAGGTTTCTCACATCAGAATTCTGGTATACCCAGTAAATCATGAGGAAATCACTTAAATGTAGAAAATATGTTAAGATTTTGAATCCTCTGAAATTACTTCTGGCATAACATAAACTGATGCTGGCAATGAAGTCCAAGCCTAGTGCTCAAACTTCAGGCTGAAAGGATGAGATGGATAATGGAAAGTTAAGATGGAAATGAGTTGAGAACTTGCATCCACACAAAAACCTGCACATGGATATTTATAGCAGTTTTGCTTTATTCATAAATGCCCAAACTTGGAGGCAACCAAGATGCCCTTCAATAGGTGAATGGAACTGCTCTACATACATCCAGACAATGGAATATTATTCAGTACTAAGAAGACATGAGCTATTGGGATGTCTGGGTAGCTCCGTGGATTAAGCATCCGACTTCAGCTCAGGTCATGATCTCATGACTCGTGGGGTTGAGCCCCACGTCGGGCTCTGTGCTGACAGCTCAGAGCATGGAGCCTGCTTCAGATTCTGTGTCTCCCTCCCTCTCTGCCCCTCCCCTGCTCATGCTCTCTCATGCTCTCTCTCTCTCTCTCTCTCTCTCTCTCTCTCAAAAATAAATAATAAAAACATTAAAAAAGTTAAAAAAAAAAAAAAGACATGAGCTATCCAGCCTTAAAAGACATGTTGGAGCCTTAACTGTATATTACTAAGCGAAAGAAGCCAATGTGAAAAGGCTACGTATCACATGATTCTAATTATATACAAAAGGTAAAACTATGGAAACAGTAAAATAATTAAAGGATAGGGAAAAGGGAAGGATGCATAGGTGATTCACCATAAGATTCATCACATGGGATTTTTAAGACGTGAAACTAACTTTAAAAAAAATGTTTTTTGAGTTTATTTATTTTGAGGGAGAGAGAGAGGGCAAGCATGAGCAGAGGAGGGGCAGAGAGAGGGAGAGAGAGAATACCAAGCAGGCTCTGCACTGTCAGTGCAGAGCTTGATATGGGCCTTGAACCCACAAACCATGACATCATGACCTGAGCAGAAATCAAGAGTCAGATACTTGAACAACTGAAACTATTCTGTAAGATACTATAATGGTGGATATACATCATTACACATTTGTGAAAACCCACAGAATTCACAACAGGAGACTGAATCCTATTATAACCATGGACTTTGAGTGATATTGACGTGTCAATATAGGTTCATTATTTGTAACAAATGTACCATCCAGTTGTATGTCCTGCTCAAGTATGCCTTGAATCTAAAACTGCTCTAAAAATTAAAGTATATAAAAAAGTTATTATTGTTATTGATAGTTGTTTAAAAGCACCAAATGCTTCACAAAGGAGAAAAAAAACCTTGGTGTTAAATAAAAAAAATTCATTGTTTCCATTGTTATGTACATTGTGCCTAATTTTACATATACACCCACATGGGAATCATTATATAAATGCTATGCTACTATGAAAAGCTTCTGTTCTCCCAAATAATTATTTACATATGACCAGACGGAGATTAGCTTCTTAAAAATTTCAAAAGTCTAGTCCTACCCTTTAAAATTCAGTTAACTGGCACAGCTACTAATTCTGAATGGGAATAATTTAATCTGAATCAACTCAAGCAATCATTATTAAATCATAGCTCCACATCAGTTGTAACGGTTGGCACTGCAGACAGAAATACTAAAAAGATAAAGCCGAGGCTGCTTTTCAGAGACCCTCAGTGACTTTGAGAAAAAGACTTTAAAATCATCATTTCTTGCAGCACCTGGGTGGCTCGGTCGGCTAAATGTCCAACATCAACCCAGGTCATGATCTCGGGGTCCGTGAGTTCGAGCCCCACGTCGGGCTCTGTGCTGACAGCTCAGAGTCTGGAGCCTCCTTTGGATTCTGTGTCTCCCTCTCTCTCTCTGCACCCCCCTCCCAACCCTGCTCATGTCTGTCTCTGTCTCTCTCAAAAATAAACATTAAAGGGGCGCCTGGGTGGCTCGGTCGGTTAAGCGGGTGGCTCGGTCGGTTAAGCGTCCGACTTCGGCTCAGGTCATGATCTCGCCGTCTGTGAGTTCGAGCCCCGCTTCGGGCTCTGTGCCCACAGCTCAGAGCCTGGAGCCTGTTTCAGATTCTGTGTCTCCCTCACTCTCTGCCCCTCCCCTGTTGATGCTCTGTCTCTCTCTGTCTCAAAAATAAATAAACGTTAAAAAAAAAAATTTAAAAAAAAAAACATTAAAAAATCATCAAAAATAAATAAATAAATAAATAAATAAATAAATAAATAAATAAAATCATCACTTCTTATGATAAGAAATACAATAGAAGTTTAAGTATTTAAATAGAAGTTAAAATTTAGCTCTTTGGGAAATTTCAACCTGAATGGGGAGGGGCTGATTGAACATCATGATAGGAAAGCCTTAGAAAGGGGCAGTAATTTACACAATTGAAGGATCTCAAGTGCTCAACAGGCATATGAGGACAGTACTGTCCTAAAGCGAAACATCTGACAAAGCCTCAACCAGGATGGCTGCTATGGGTGAGCATAAAATGCACGTAGAAGAGAAAATGAGACCAGAAAAGTCAACTGGGTTTGAGTCACAAAAGGTATAATTATACCTTACGAGAATTGCCAATATTATAATCTCAACCAGGGTTACAAACTCAAAGGCCCAGAAGTGGCCAGGCAGACCAAATAAAAGAATGAAGCAGCTAGTTCCCAGAGATTATAAGGAGTGGTGGGGATTGTGGAAATCTGAAGAATTCATACCAGTCCAGGAGGGGCCGACATATTTATTTAAGTCTAAGACATCACCATAAAAAACACAGTCTCAATGTTGTTAGACATTTCAATTTTTTAGAAGAATTTGGAAATCTAGACATTTTGATGGGCAAACTCCTTGACTCTGAACAATTGAATCTATAGACAGATGCATGTGTTTGCCTGCAGGAAACGATTTTAACATATAAACTAATAAGTAATCCAACTACACATATCCTCTGGAAAAATAATTATGTTATTTGTTGTCGACAGTGACTTAAAGGACTGAATAAAAAAATTTAGATAATTCTATGGAAGTAAAAAATAACTGATTTCTTTTTCTTCTGCCATCTCCATCTTCACAGCTAGAGTACCAAGACTTCAAGAGTCAGGCGTCAATCGGAAGAAGAGAAACTTACTCTGTGAACCGGAAAGATTTCACAGAGAAAAAAACAGGGCTGTTGGATACTAGGCAGAGCAGTCCTTCAGATTTCTTAATTATTAATTAATTATAGGAGCTCAAACAAATTGATGATAGTTTCAAACATGTTCTTGAGAATGTATGTTAGTTTTCTGTGTCCCTTCTAAAATTAAGGAATTATATTAAGGAAACAAGCAAGAAAAGTCTTATCAGATGTATCTTGTGACGAAGTTTTGGGATGATTTGGGGTTCATGGGGTTTGGAGCTGACGGACAAAAAAGAATTCTTGAAGATGTCTTTGGTGCAAAAAGGTGATGTTAATAAAGCACAGAGACAGGACCCATGGGCAGGAAGAGGTGCACTGGGGCTGTGGGAGGGGTGACCATTTAATGGAGTCAGGGAGAAAGGGTTTCCAAAAAAACTTTCATATGCTAAAGACTTACTGGAGGCCTAGCTATTGTCAAACTGAGGTTGTTTTTCCCTCTAGCAAAGCATTAACATTAAGACAGTAGGAAGTTCCTGGACTTTAGGCTATGATGGGATTGCCTTTTTCTGGTAAACTGGTGGAGACTCTTATCTGTTTAACCAGTTGTATTTTGTTTTGTTTTGTTTTTGTTTTTGTCCTTTCCTGTTTTTGGATAGCTTGGAGTATTCAAGGAGTATCATATGCGTCCCATGGGGGGGGTGGGGGGGTGCTGTTAGCCTGCACTTTGCCCTCAGCTTACCCCCTACCCTCATCATCTTGAATTTTTCATTTCCCACTAACGTTTTGTACATTTTAAGACATAATAATTTAAAATGATTGGCAGCAAATTTTGAGTTCACAGAGTCACTGATGCTAATATTTTAGCTAAAACTACTTTTTGGTAGGCATCTCTAAAATATCCAACAAAGAAAAGCATTGTCAGAAGTCCAAGGATTGTTTCCTGAATGGATTCCAGAAAACCCAATTTATTTTAGTGGCTAGCATACTTCCAAACACTTTTTGAGCAAAGACTCTCTCTCTCTCTCTCTCTCTCTCTCTCTCTCTCTCTCTCTCTCTCTCTCACTTTGTTTTGGTAACTTCACTGCACTACAGATTTTGGGCACACTACAAGTGTTCACCAATAGGGATAGCTCCCTAGACTTTCAGTAAATTTGAATGATGGAAATGTTAAACTTTTAGTAAATCAAAGAGAAAAGGCTTAAGCCTTGAAACTACAACTCATCAGCAATCAGACTGAGTCATCAAGAAGTTAGTTAATCTATTTAACCTTTTGGAACTTCAGATCTATCATTTGTAACATGTTTTGAGAATTAAATAAGATGTTTTGGAAAGTGTCTATCCTAGACCACAGCTTATCTTCGATTAATGTTTTTTTTTTTTTCAAATATGTGTCTACTTTCAGTTCTTTTTACAAAGAACGCCCTGAGGAGAAGTGAAAAATAGTTACGTCGTCACATCTGTAATTAGGGGAAAAAATTTAAAGCAGACGCTCTACATTAGTATGGTGATTTAATCACAATTTGTTTTTATCCATCTTCTAATTTCTTTTCATTATTATGTTGTGCATTCATATCTGTTCTCCACATTCCAATTAGAGTAGACTTTTAAAAAGGCAAATTTAGCGTCCCAGTGCTTTTAGGATAAAGCAAAGCTCCTTCTAGTACAGCTTCCACGATTTGTATTAGCTCCACTCCTACCTGCAGACCTAGCAGAGGACCTCAATGCTCCCTACAGGCTCACCAGCCTCTACTCCTACTTTTGATGCTCCTCGTGCTCCCTCCCACCACACAGCCCTGACACAAGGGTTCTCTCTGTCCTTCCCTTACCTCTTTGCCCAAGTAAGTTTGCCAACTCATTTGCTTATATCTTTTCTTGAGCAGAAATGTAAAGAGTGGTGTGAGATGAGCCCACAGGGCTCATAACTCTTGGATACCCATGAGGGTATATGGCACAGACACCCATGATTTTTCCCCAAACTTTTCTTCCCCTGCTTTTCCAATTGTAAAATAAAGTACCGCCATCCATTTCTTCACATATGAAACCCAATCTCCCTCACCTTTTGGCATATTATTTTGAATTAGAGATACTTGAGAAACAGCCAGAGCAAGAAAGGCGCTCTGACCTTACTTGGTCTCTCAACAAGCAGGGGATAAATCTCCCATGTGAAAGGTACCAGGAGGGAAGACAGCATCCTTATCACCAGAGAATGGGAATTTAGGGCCAAGAAGTCTATGTAAACAAGCTCTATGCTTCTTCTTCACTAATTTACTACTCCCAAGTCCAAACCCCTTTGTCTTGTCAATTCTTCACAAACGTATTGTTTCTTTGTCTACAAGCTATATATAAGAGCTTCCTGCTTTGGTCACTTCTTTGGGTCATATATTTTTATGGGACTCGCAAACATATGAAATTAAATTTGTTTTCTGTCTGTTAATCTGTCTTGGGTCAGTTTAATTATTAGACTAGCCAAAGACCCTAGGAAGGAAGAAGGGAAACATTTTCCATCCCTGTCCCACCAAGTTTCAATAGATCTCAAAACCACGTGCTTCTTTCCAGTACCACTGCTAGCACCTCAGGTTGATGGTCATTATCTCTCTCCTAAGCAGGGCAATAGCTTCCTACCAGAGGTCCTTACTTCCATATTCACCTCTCCCTTCCAACCCATTCACCACACTGCAAATGTCATCTTTTTAAAAGATTTTATCAAGCCCCTGTTTAAAATACTTCAATGGCATAATGTTCTTTTTTAAAAATTTTTTTTTAACATTTATTTATTTTTGAGAGAGAGAGAGAGAGAAAGAGAGAGAGAGTTAGAGTGAGTGGGGTAGGGAAAGAGAGAGAAGGAGACACAGAATCCGAAGCAGGCTCCAGGCTCTGAGCTGTCAGCACAGAGCCTGACATGGGGCTCGAACCCATGAACAGTGAGATCACTACCTGAGCCAAAGTGGGAAGCTTATTTGTTGTTCTTAATATACAGGCCAACATTCAACAGATTTGGCTCTGGTCTCATTCTGGACACTAATATTACATGCTAGTATCCAAACACTTGCTTGACTTTTAGTTTCTTAAAGTCATCATATGCACCTCCACAACTGAGGGCTTTTCCCATGTGCTATTTTCCATATTTGGAACATTCCAGATCCCCTTTCTGTCTGGCTAATTCCCATCCCTGCTGCAAAATAATATAAAAGTCCTTTCGACAAGACTGCCCTTTCTACAACATTGCCCTTTTAAAGTTACCATATACTTGGATTTTCCCATACTTACACATCACACAGTTGTAATGCACTGTTAGCTTAACTATTTGGTTAATGTTATTCTTCCTAACAACCTGCTACTCTACAAGGTAGCATATTTTAGGTGTTCAATAAATGTTTTTTGAATAATTGATTGAATGGCATCAATATAATGGATGGCATGGTGATACAAACTGCTGATATATGTCATTTATTGAACATTTATTTATATTTGTATTCTTACATGTTCATATTTTATTAACTTAACTAGAATCTAAGCCCTTTGAGAGGGGACAGGAATGTTTTACACTTTCTTTTATTTATCAGTATCTTGAATACAGCACTCAAAACATATCTATCAATTGAAAATTCTAGATCATCTGTGAAAGACTTTATATAGGGAAGTCAGAGAAGGCATCAGCCAAAAGACAACATTTGAACACAGACCTAAAGGGAGTGAGGAGCAAGTCATATATATTTCTGAAGAAAAAATATTCTGAGAAGATAGAAGAGCAATTGCAAAGGCCCTGTGGTAGTTGGGACCTGTTTATTGGGTTCAAAGACCAAGGAGGTCATTATGACTGCAGCAAAGCAGAGTCTGGGGAAAGTCACATGAAACGAGATCAGATAGTTAGCTAGGAAATTGAGTATGTAGGGCCTTGTATGTAATCATAAAGATTTAGGCTTTTAATTGAAGTGAGTCATGATGCCATTAGAGAATTTTCAGCTAAGAAATAGCATGATATGATATAAGTTTTAAATTATTTGATGATTTAATCTATGTTAAAAGTTTACTCTGACAGAGAATAAGTACTTAGTAAAAGCTTACTTTATTATCATATCTCATGGTATTCAGTAAGTCTGAAAAAAAGATCAGATAGCTACTTCTCAAACTTTAAAAAATATTTAAACATAGCAAATATGATAACATAGAACAAAATATGGGGTGGTTCCTCATTTATGATTTTCAATACATACACATGTTTTTTATACATTTGTACATGCATTTATCATATACATACAAATATAGAGATTAATCTTTCCTGTCTTAATGTTCCCACTGTACCTGTGTAAAATATGTTTATTCTGAGTTTTGTATGTCTATAACACTATTCTTCACTAGATTGTGATCATCCAGAATAAGTTCTTGGTCTGGGAAGACCATGAACTTGAGATGAGCAAAATATTATGTTTATTTTTACTCTCCTCTAATTTTTTTTTTTTTTTTTTTTTTGAGAAAGAGAGAGAGTGTGAGAGTGGGGGAGAGGGGCAGAGTGAGAGAGAATCTTAAGCAGGCTCCACACTCAGTGCAGAGCCCAATGGGAGGCTTGATCCCATGACCATGAGATCATGACTTAAGCCAAAATTCAGAGTCAGACGCTCAACTGACTGAGCCACCCAGGCTGCCCTCTCCTCTGATTTTCAATATACTTTTATTATGAATGTAATGTCTAGAATGTATACATGAAATATTAAGTTTACTTTCTCTTTTACTTTAAAACTACAGTATTTTTCAGAACCCTTGTTCACTGTTGGTGGGAATGCAAACTGGTATAACCACTGTGGAACACAGAATGGAAGTTCCTCAAAAAATTAAAAATATAAGTACCCCTCTGATCTAATGATTTCCAATGTCAATTCAAAAACACAAGAAACAATAAATGTTGTTAAGGATGTGGAGAAAAAGGAACCCTTATGCACTGTTTGGGAATGCAAACTGGTGCAGCCACTGAGGACCAGTATGGAGTTTCCTCAAAAAGTTAAAAATAGAAGTCCCCTAAGATCCAGTAATTGCACTACTAGGTATTTACCCAAAGAATACAAAAACAGTAATTTGAAAAGATATATGAACTCCTGTGTTTATTGCAGCATTATTTACAATACCCAAATTATGGAGGCAGCCTCAGTGTCCACTGATAGATAAATAGATGAAACAATGTAGTATATATATATATATGTATATGTATATATATACATATATATGTATATGTATATGTATATATATATATATACACAATGGAATCTTATTACTCAGCCATAAAAGGAATGAAATCTTGTCATTTGCAACAACACGGATGGATCTAGAAGATATAATGGTAAGTGAAATACGCTAGTCAGAGAAAGATAGATACCATATAATTTCACTCATATGTGAAATTTAAGAAACAAAATAAATGAACAAAGGGGGGAAAAAAGAGGCAACCCAAAAACAAGACTCTTAACTAGAGTGAACCAACTGATGGTTAACAGAGGGGAAGTGGGGGGTGGGGGATGGGTGAAATAGTGAAAGGGATTAAATAGTACACTTGTCATGATGAGAACTGAGTAATGGATGGAACTGTTGAACCACTACATGGTACACCTGAAACAAATATAACAGTGTATGTTAACTACAATAGAATTGAAATACATTTTTTTAAAAAATTACAGTATCTTCAAAACCAATGCCAGATTAATAAAAATAAGCAAACACATTGCTTATTTTTTTAACTTGTGCTTTAATATTTATTTTTAATAATGTAGTAACCATATTTCAAAAAATGTTGATACCCTCTATTTTGTGTTTTATAATCCTTAATGTCATGCATTTAAAAACATCATCACGAAAAAGGATCGGCAGGCCTCACCCAATGGTTAAAGAAGGCAGGATACAAAAATAATTGTCTCTGCTCTAGAAGGCAGAGTCGGTGACTTATTGGCCTTTATAACACCTAGTACAAAACTGCCTCTCAAGAAATTCCCTAGTCTTATTCAGAATTTAGTCAGTTCACTCCCATTTTAAGATTCCCTTCTTGGGCCACCTGGGGGGCTCAGTCGGTTAAGCGTCCAGCTTCAGCTCAGGTCATGATCTTGTGGTTTGTTGAGTTCAAGCCCTGTGTCAGGTTGTGATGACAGCTCAGAGCCTGGAGCCTGCTTTGGTTCTGTGTCTCCCTCTCTCTCTCCCCTCCCCTACTCACACTCTGTCTCTCAATCTTCCTCTCTCTTTCAAAATTAAATAAACCTTTAAAAAAAAAAAAGATTCCTGGGGCGCCTGCGTGGCTCAGTCAGTTAAGTGTCCGACTTCTGCTTAGGTCGTGATCTCAAAGTTTGTGAGTTCGAGCCCCGCGCTGGGCTCTGTGCTGACAGCTGGGAGCCTGGAGCCTGCTTTGGATTCTGTGTCTCCTCTCTGCCCCTCCCCCACTTGTGCTCTGTATCTCTCTATCAAAAATAAATAAATGTAAAAAGAAAAAAAGATTCGTTTCTTCCTTTTTACTTCAGAGGTTTCATTCTTTTTAACAACTGTAGATAGAGCTAAGTTCTTTGTTTCTATTTTAGTTTTGGCTTCAAGATACAGGAATTGCTGCATTATTACTTCTTACAGGGAGCATCCATTAGACAAACAGCCTGTGGGAAATCAGACATGACCAGCAAAGAGGTATAAACACAAAACACATACGAGACAGCTCCATGCATGATATGTAATGCATTTTCAAACTGCTAAGCAAAACAATAGCAGGTATTCATGTAGGCAGCTCCTAAAAGCTTATACAGTTGGAGAGCTCTACATACTATAAACTCAATTACCTCATCTAGAAAACATTATGCCATTACTCTGCAATGCACCAGTACCACATACCTTGGACCACACACACACATATGGTGAGTACTTACATTTTAAATCATCTAGCAATCCTCAGACATTTTCAAATTAAAAAGGAACATTTTTCCTCAAATTTACAGCCCCTTAAAAATGTTCTTGTTATAAAACCTGTAAATGGTCTGCTTTAAGAAATGGCATGCATATTCATCATTGATTTGTTTAAATGACCAGAATTTCTCCAAAGCATTTAGTAACAGCTCATTTTAAAGTAATTAATTTTCTATTTTCCATATGGTGAGAGTGACTTTTCCTGACATAGTATTCTATATCCACAGTGCTTTGAAACAGCAGTGGCCACAGTCAGTGCTATCAAATATCAGAAAAACAGTTCCCCAGTTACACGCCTTGCCCATGTGCCTGCATGCGGTTAAATGCAGGATGTGAGCCTATAAGTGGAAAAGATGATGTCACTGTGGAAAAATTCGATCAGGTTTACTTTTACGCTCGGGGGCAATGTTCTGCTGATGTTATGAAATTATGTAGATGAAAAATGTGTGTGTGTGTGTGTGTGTGTGTGTACTCCTTCTTCTAAGCCAGATCTGTTTTTTTTTTTTTTCATGCTTTTGGAACTTCAATTCGACATGTTTCATTTTTAGTCTTATGCTTCGTATGCTTTTAATGCAACCATTATTTACACTACCAAACAATAGCTTACAGTTTTAACTTTTGAGAGGAAAGAGCCGCTGAGCAGTTTTGAAGGAGGGCGATTTATCAGCAGATTCACATAAACATATAGCTTCTGAAACCTGGCAAATTTCTAAGTTCAGTGCTGCCACCTTGTCTTTCTCCTCTCTCCCTCACTCTGGAATGTGGAGATGCTTAGCAGGGTACTGAATAGGGCTAGAAATACCCCTTCACATCTCTTAGCTCATCAGTAGCAAACTCCAACAAGAAAAGAAGCTTAGGATTTGGGAAAATGACTCACTCTTGCTCATTAAGAGGTTGGCAACTACTGGTCTAGAACAAAACAAGTAGGGAGCCAAATATGATAATAGTAGGGTATATTTTACTCTCTTGTAATTTGAGGGAAATTCTAAAATAATTCTGATTCTTTTCATTTGCTTCTTTGTACATAAAAAGAAAACCATCTCAAACATGAGTGTTGTCACAAAGGTTAATTCCATGCTTTGCACCTGGTTATATTCCATTTAGCGAGCCCTGTATGCTTGTCCAAATAATTTTAAGCATGTAAACCCATAATATCATTCCACTTCTAATTTCATCATACAGACAATTCAACAAACTTTATACTGTTTTAGGTAATTCTCAAAAAACTTCAGCCCACCTGCTTAGACATTGGCTGTCTTTGCCACCCACTGAAGGAGTTATATATATATATATATATAAGGGAAAGTGGCAATTTCTTCTATGATTTACTGAGGACAACCAAATGAGAATAGTTTAAATTTTGACTTTGTGATAATAAAAGAGGAAAAAGCTGTAATAATAATGTATGGGTAGTAGGAACAATCAAATTAATATACTGAAATCCACTTAAAATCATTGCAGTAGGCTTAAGCACAACAGCCATTCTATTTTATAAAGAAGATATGGTTTTTAATTGGTATACCTTTTGATTTAGAAAGCAGATGAGACACACTCAAAATAAAAATTTTAAACAACTATGTGCATGAAAACTTTTCAATGTATACTACTATATGCTTTAAGTTCTATTCTAAATTCAGTCACATGATAAATATTGCCTTTCTTTTATTTAAACTGTGGCTGCTTAAAATTAATTTGTTTTCAGATCATTTTGTGAGCTTGATCTCAAAATCTATATAATACTGCATGCATCTTATTTCTCCCTAATAGGTAGTAAATTCCTTGAGAAGACTGTCTACCTTCACATCACAACCATTATTACCAATGACACATACGCACAGAAATATTCACAGTAAATAATGTCATCTCTTGTTTCTAACAAGAGCTCTTATACTCATCAATCATATATCAACTTTTAAAATAACATATATAAATAGGGCGCCCGGGTGGCTCAGTCAGTTAGGGGTCTAACTTCGGCTCAGGTCATGATCTGGTCAGTGAGTTGGAGCCCCATGTTGGGCTCTGTGCTGACAGCTCAGAGCCTGGAGCCTGCTTCGGATTCTGTGTCTCCCTCTCTCTCTCTGCCCCTCCCTTGCTCTCTCTCTCTCTCTCTCTCTCTCTCTCTCTCACTGTCTCAAAGATAAATAAACATTAAAAAAGAAAAAGAAAAAAAGAAATAGGACTCAGTTAGTGTAAAATATTTGTAGTTCATACTATTCTGTATTATTTAAGGTTGTTAAAATGATGAACTTGCTCTGCTCCATGATCATTTTTATCTCCTTTTTGAGTTAACCCTTAGTTAATAAAATAACACATTTTTTTGGAAAGCTGACAGCAGCGTTTACTGCTCGTTGTTCTTACGCACTGGAATTCTCTGACTCACTCCTGCAGTTTTACAGAAACTGTATTTTTACCTTGGTTGTTAAAGAGTGTTTTGGTAGATGGCTAATTAGGGCTCTGAAAAGAAACAATGGTTCTTATATTCCCATTTCACTCACCAACTATTTTATTGGACAAAAGGGGCAGTTATTGAGAAAAAGATGCAAAAAAAAAAAAAAAAAAAAACAAAACCCACCTCCACAGGGATTATATCTTTACAGCTCCTCAGTCATTGAAAGACACAACCCTTAATTACTCTAGTAGTACCTTATTTCAGGTCAAAAGTACCCCTTGAGAACTTAGTCCATGAAAGATCCTAAAATTATTCTTTTTCTTAATTATCAATGATAAGCAAGTTCATAAAGCCATTAGTTATCACTCATCTGATCCTTTTATTATCCTTTTATATTTTATATTTTATTCAAACCACAGCAAACACTATAAACAGGTCTTGAAAAGTAATCCTTCAATGGAATAAAACATTGGGATATTAATATGCTCATTTTTGTCATCATTTTTACCTTTAGATAATGTTCTGAACTCAAATAATATAACATAGTGTGTGACTACATAATCTCATTTGCAATTAACTTAAATGACCAATCTCCTCCAGAACTTCCTTACTAACTTAGACCTCTATGGTCTATTACTTCACCAATATCTTGTCAGCACTTTTAATGTCCTCAGATCCTTTTTCTTTCCCTGAACCACCCCAAAACTCTCCGATTCTCTGTTTTCCCCATTACTTAAAACGTCAGCTTTGTGCCTTATGATTTTGAACATCAAAGTGTTTGAGTGAAGCAAAACCAGCAGAGGGAGGAATTTCAAACTTGGTGACAAAAGTCTTCGGGTTAAAAATCGAGAATTGCTAAAACCCACTGACAACAGCATTCTGGATCTACAAGTAAATATCTACATTGGCCCATTCATTCATTTATTCATTCATCTAAAAACAGATCTACTGAAGACCTATATGCCAGATTTTATGATAGACCTACATACAAATAAGACATTAACCAAGTTCTCAAGGATCTTAGGGTCTAGTAAAGGATAAAGGCAAGCAAAAAACTAAGTATAACAATATAGTACAGATACTCCGACAGATGGGGAAACCATAAATATTAAAAACATCTCTACTTTTCCAAAATCCCTCTACATTTTCTTTAGGAAATATTCCCTATCTCATTTTATTTAGTCTGAGAACACATCAATCAAGGTGAAGCCATGACCTGGTCAGACAGCTGACTGTTCATCACACTAAACAAACTCCCTCTTGCTAACATTTGAAACTTGAGAGAAATGATAAATGGATTTAATAGTTTAATGTTACTGAGCACCCATGTATACTAGGTATTACTCAGTGCTTATGTATATTAAATTTAGCCTCCATAACAACTGATACGTTAGGTACTATTATTAGCTACATGGTTACAAATGAGGATGTTATGACACAGAGAAATTAAGTAGTTTTCCCAAGCTAATTAACAGTGGAGTTAGGATTTAAACCCAGAAAGTGTGCCTGTTGAGTCTACACAATTAACCACTCTATTTAGCTGAGCTCTCTGAAAGTGTTTAAAATGATTCATTCTAATAATGGTACTCTGAAGTGAATGCCCACGTATCCACACTTTATAACCTTCAGAGTTGGTATAAATCCTAGGTCCTCCAAAGCCATCGGTTTTTATTTCTTTAGTCTCAGAGAGTAAAGTTCAGGCATTTGGCATTAGAAAACTATGGGATATTTGGAATTGGTGTTGAGGCTAATACTGGAATGGAAAACTAGCATTCTCTTTATGGAGAATAAACTGTTTTTGTGGGCTTTTAAGCTTACACTATTTTGGCATCCTCTTAATGAAAAAGAATACAGGGAACTAAGTTGAACAAAAACTTAGGGAATTAGATGTTTACTTAGGATAATAAAATAAGGCCCAACAAACAAATAACTTTTAAAGAGGATAAACACTGGAACCATCAAAGAAAAAGAATATAGTATCTTAATCAATTAACTGCCTGACAGAACACTATTTTACTTTTCCTTATAGATTTTGGCTTTATTTATACTTTCTGGTTGCTCCTTCACAAACAGTAACTTGGAAATCTTTTCATAGAGAGAATAGAAAGATAACCTGGTCTTCCTTTTAGCACGAGTAAGCAAAACGAAATCTTTTTTAACAGTTTAGAATAATCTTTCAGTCTCATAACTCATTACTAATAAATGCCATAAATTTTGAAATCTACTAAAATTCTGTTGTGCCACTTAGAGAAATTTATCAAGTTTCTTTTACATGTGAGCTTTTGCATGCAGAATAATTTTCCACAGGATAGTTGTGATAGAAATAATTCAAGTGATATGACTTGCATTTGGTATTGGCTCTTGTCCTTTGCTTAATTCCTGTCCCCTGACCAGTTTTCTGTTTCCAAATGGGACACAACTAGACATTCTTATCTTGGGAGAGTGGCAGAGACACAAAGAGTGGGGGTAAGCTGGGATGAAACAGCAAGCACGCCTTCTCAGGAACTGGGGAAGGTACATGGTGGATCCCCCTACCTCTGGTATTCTCCCGGACCAGGCTAAGAAAGGACTACGAATTAACCTGGACATTCCTGGTACCATTGCTCTGTTCTTCGAATCTCAGCTAGCCATAGTCAGAGCTGATGATCTCTCTCAGGTATCAAAATACTGCAGTCTGGATCAGGATGGAGTTAGATCCCTCTCACAGCATAACTCCTAGCCAACACAGGAATCCCTGGCCAACCGGTTGTGTATCTCAACATACATTTAAAATCTTGAGTGCCACTAAGTGTATTATGGCAGGGTTTTTCTTTATTAATGTAATAGACTTGGAGTGTTAGTCTGAGGAGAACAGGATGTAAATTGAGATTTGGCAGAATTAATGCACTTTAACTGCACTAAATAGAATTCGGTGTGCTAACGTGGACAGCCACAGATGATCCTGTTAATAGTCTGCTAGATTTGCTGACACAAACGTAGATGTGATGCTAGCCCACACTAAATGACAATAAAAGGCCAGAAATCACTTAGTAAAATACAGGGGAAGGGATTCAAACCTTGGAAAAGAAATGCAGCATGCAGTTTGTAATGTGGACCTCATCGAAGCAAACTTTTTACAGTGTCACTCAGTGGGGCCCAAAGATGCTCTATTTTTCGCTAAGATATGAAGAACAGGTTGGTGAGGAGAGTTCCCTAATTTCCTAATGTGATTTTTCGCTTCAGAGAGAGGATGCTGGTGACAGGAGCTTTCTCTTATTAATGTGAATGGGGATTCTCAGGGTGGCAGAAATACATGGTAGCACTTTCATAGGCAAGGTGGATATGGTTGCTAGCATACAAAGTAGGCCAATCAAATCTCTTAGAATAACCTCCCCCACAGGAGATCTGAATGTGGTTTATTAATCATGAGGCCTTTAGCTGAAAATTGAAAGGCAACTTCCTAAGTTCTTGCTTTGTATAACAGAAACAGCAACAGCAACACAATAAGAGAATCTTTCTGATGGCCTAGTTCTTAGACTACAGCCAATTTATAGACCCAGGGCCCATTGAATGAAAGGAGTAATGATCTCAAGTCTTTCCTATAAAGCTTCCTTCTAATCTTTAAAGGGACCTGAAGAGTTTGCTATGCACTAGGGAAAGGGAAATACCTTATGGGGATCAAGTGACAGATGGATTTTGACCTAAGCCTAAGTTACACTATGACTATTATGCCTTTGAACATATAGAAGCCAATTTTACATTTTTCCATGAATATATAATTGGCAAGGATATTCTCAGCAACTTTCATAATTTTTGTTCCCTAACATATGGGATAAAATGTCACAACTTAGAAAAAGTCAGAGATTCATGCTGCTATCAGTGACCTGAACATTGCCAGAAAAGTGATTTCTATCACACCTCCATTCAATTCAAGCCAATATGAAAGATGGATGGGACATGGGGAATAGCAGGGATATTATAATGAATCAATAGTGTCAATCGAGTTGCTGTTCCAGATTTGGTCTTTCCATTGAAGTATACATATTAGAAAATATCCTAGTACTTAGCATGGATCTCTTGGTCTGGAAATGCAATTTTCTTAATCCTGAAACATAGAAAATTCCAGAAGCTGTTTGCATACACTTGACAAAAATAACAGAAGTGTTTTACTATCCTGTACATCGGCTCAGGCTCTGAAACATAAACTATAGGAACATTTCAACATCACACAACACATTCTTCTACTAGGTCCACGGTATTTGGCTGACTTGACGTTACAGAGCAGGAATAGTAGGCAAACTAGATGGCTTCATAAAATACATGCGCTCTAGGGGATAAATTACGTGACAATTCAGGATGGGGTTTTGTTAACTAAATGAAGTTTCTGGGTCCAGCAGTAGGGGCCATGTCGGAACACTGCCTTCTATGTAAAGGATACTATGCACATGTTCCTAACTTGCTATTGTTGTCTTATGGAGGTCGAATCTCCATCTTGGGACACCAGGGACCATAGAACTTGAAATGTTTACTATGAACTTAGTGCCAGATAATCAACTTGGCCACATTTTCGGTGGTGCCCACCAATATTCTATCACTTACAGATATTCTCTCACATATGGCATTCGTTCAATTAGGCCTTAAGATACAGGTAAATTCCATAAGTACATCATTCACTCCCAATTATACCCATTCTTTCATATTGCTGCTTTTGTTCTCCTTAGTCCATACATACAGCAACCCAGATCAAGTTGAGTATCAAGTCTTTTATGACTATTTGACTATGGGTAGAAAAAAAAAGTTGCGCTTCTTTTCCTAACATTCTGTATGATTCATCAACACTTACTGCTATGGCAGTGAAACCTGACTTAGACATAACCCTGTAAGATGGTCTAGAACAGAAATACTCCCAATGAGAAAAAAAAAAAAAAAACTCGGCAAGATATTTCATGGCCTCTGATTAAGATTTTCCTGGTGATCAAGGACTTAGAAAATTGGTGACAAGGAATTAATTTTATATTGGTAAATAATTCACCTTTATATATTTAAAATTTGAAGATATTTGTATTTTTTTTAAATCCTGAGTAATTGGATTTTATCCCTGACTTTTTTTTTCCTTTTCCTCTCAGTCCCAGACAGCAAAATAACTCAAAAGAAAAAAAACATTTATGTCCACATCATTACACCTTTAGTCCCTCCATTTATCATGACTCACTCTGTTGGTTTAGTCCTAGTCCTAGCATTACATTTGTATTTAAAAACCATGAATTTCTTAAGAAATACACAATTATTTTAGTTGTACAGCCAGATATAGATGACTCTAGATTAATCACAGCTGAGATTTTCTTTTCAAGAAAAACCTTTGATCATTTCTATCATACTTCCTTGTTCTGTCAGAGGCTTCAGCAGTAAACACACTTTTCTGGATTTCTCTGAAATCAATCTTGGTAAGTAAGATGTTCTCTAAACAAAACATGCTATCGATTTTGAGGGGAAAAACTCAAATCTCTATGTTTTATCTAATTCCTTGATGGTTAGACATCCTAAGGTAGTGTTATCTTACAGCTCAGAGAACTAGATATTCTTCTTTTTTTATAATGTTTATTCATTTTTGAGAGACAGAGACAGAGTGCGAGCGGGGGAGGGGGCAGAGAGAGTCAGAGACACAGAACTCAAAGCAGGCTCCAGGCTCTGAGCTGTCAGCACAGAGCCCGACGTGGGGCTCGGGCTCACGAACTGTGAGATCATGACCTGAGCTGAAGTCAGACGCTTAACCAACTGAGCCACCCAGGCGCCCTGAGAACTAGATATTCTTGATGGGCAAATGTACTATGGACATTCTATCTGACTAGGATGTTCTTTCCCTCAAACAAGGCCTGGATTCTACATTTAGATGGTGAATGTTCAGTTCCTTCCTTGGAGCATAATGTAGCATTCTACTAGCTAACAGAACTTCTTTTTTTTTTTTTTTCTTTTCCCTTCTTGTGCTTCAAAACTGATCTAACCATTCAGGGCTCTTTGAAGTCAAAGAAAGCTCTTAACCCAGGAAAACTCTGATGCCTGGGGCAGAGACTGTCAAGATAAATGAGACAAATGGAAAGGAATGTTAGGAGAGAAAAAGAGAGGTTGAACCCTTTGAATGACTTGCACCATGTTGATGCCCCAGTCGTTGAGAATCTTGTATACAAATCAGCAAGTATACAAGATGGCTGGTGTTAAAAGAAAAGTAAATACACAATAAGAAGGGGTTCCTACAGTTGAATACTATCCGGACCAGGAAGTGAAAGTTCGTATATCAAGATAACAATTATTCTGTCCTGATTGGAGATGCTAACTTTGAGTCAGGTAACTAAGGGTCAAAATACATAAAATATGACCTTGGACTTATCGCTTATTTTGGTTTTCTTACCCCGATATGATATTGGAAAGATTTGTTTTGGTTAGATTTTTGTCTTTTAAGGTCTTCAGCTCCAGGAATATTAACATTTATAGTTAGACTTAATTAATCATATTGTGGTATATATGAGTTAATCAAAACCAAATTATACATTAAACTGATGCACGTGAGTCTCAAATACTTCTACCTACCTATTGCTTAATTCTATGAAATTTCTGCATTGCTTCCATGCAAAGTGAAAAAATGCAAAGGCTAGGATTTACTACTTATAGCTAACAAACAGAGAGAGGCTACTTTTATTGATCTATTATTGATGCCTAGAAAGAAAGAATCATAGGATATCATTTACTTTCATTGAGATATGTTATCAAGCCAGAATAGGATATAACTCATGGATTTATAACTCAAATATTAAAGATGTAAACTGTCTAACATATTTATTAAATAGGCTTGCAAGTATTAGGATTGTTTAAGTCACTCTTAACACAGACATACTTCACATGTACCAAGTATAACTTACTCATCTGAATGTGTTTACATAGCTATAAAATCTCCAAATTAAATATCAATTAGGAAAAGTAAAAATATTGCTATGAGAACGAACATGTGAGATTTAAGTGCTAGGAGAAAATTACAAAGGACTTCCTGTGACATGACTTAAGAAGGGATCAAGTTTGTGGTTGATTTTTTTAAAAGTAATTATGTTTTAATATCTCCCTAAATGTAACAGTTTCACTAATTCAGCAAAGGTATTAACCAACTTATCAGTCTTTACCACTATTGTTTTTCCTAGATTCTAAAGTGCCAAAGTGGAAAATAATTACACACACATACAATCAGGTAATATTGTAACCCATAGGTTATTTATATGCAATTTGAAAGCCTCCTTGTTTTTCTATGGGAAATATTCAATGTCAACCTAACTACCTGGGTCTTAAGTGAATTTATTCTTGTTTAAATTTAGATTTAATAACAGCAAAATACTGTACAATTTCATATAACATCTATTCCTGTTTTAGACAAAGGATGGATTGAAAACAAAATTATATTTGATTTATGAAAGTGCTCATATCAAACTTGGATAGATTGACAAAATTATATTTATGAACAGTAATAGCAATGAAGTATTAGCCATGTGGTTTCTCATCTTTTGAAAAATATTTCATAAAATGTAAAAAAGGAAAACTAACCTTCTTTGCACTTTTTTCATATAGTAAGACATATGCTATTTTGATTTAAGCTGCATATTGTTGGAAGTAAGTTGTAAAATATATAAATTCTGCCAAGGACACAGAAGGTAATTCAGTCAAGAGTAATTGTGTCGACTTCTAACTCAAATTAAATTTGATTTTTTGAGCACTGAAAGTGAGATCATAAAGGGTATTTTTAAATCTACACTTGTTCAATTACCAGTTGAGTTTTTATACTAAAATATATTTATTATAATCAGAATAAATTTGAACTTTATATTTAATTAAACAAATTGCTTAGAGTCAATGAAGTATTTCAAGTTTAATAGGACCTTGCTTTATTTTTACTCACTTTGAAAGGAAAACTTAATTTGTTTCTTTTTTATGTTTTATAGTTGTATTATAAAAATGATATAATTTGAAATGAATGTTTCAAAGGAGAAACAGCTATCAAAATCCTGATCCATAACTATTCTCACTATTACATATTCTCATGGAGATTTACAGAAAAGATATACCTATTTGTATATATGGTGTTAACTGAGTAGTTATATTTACAAAGTACTCATCTTTTTCTTCTAGTTTCTTCTAGCAAATCAAAAATTCTCATCAGGATCTCTTAGCTCTTTCACATAGGGAAGGGAAATAATATTTATCTAAAGTCTTTTTTGTGCAATGCTTTCTGGAACGTATATATGCATAATTATTACTCCTACTTTACAGGTAAGGAAATCAAAGATAGACATGTCCAATTAATAAATAACAAAACTAAAACCCAAGCAAAAATGTGCCCAAGAACAAAGCCTTTAAATTATAGGTTTATGCTTTGGGGGTTCTCTTACAGCTGATGGACGTACAATTCTATTTGGAGATCTCAGCTTCTGTTTTATAAAACATAAGCTTACAAAACAAAACAAGAAAACCTCACACCAGCCTTTGTAGAGTTGTTTATTCTTTGTTACTATGAAGGGCTCAAGACCTTAGCATTGAAGTAATGGTCTCTCTTCTCAACAACAAGCAATATAAATAGAAGTTTCAGGACCAATGCAATATTAACATAATGATCTCAAAACAATCTTGCACCCAGCAGTTTTTTCCTCTTTGTTAATTATTTCACAGTGAACCTTCTATACAAATTGTCCTCCTATTAGGCATTATGTTTTCTGCTCGGTCAGCTGAAGTAGAGTCTCATTACAGTGGAAAGCACGGCAAAAGAATTATTGGTTTCCTAACGTCCTCACACTAAGTGTGACATAAGTATGTTAATAAATGATCTATCTCTTCATGTCTATACTATACACAGTGCGCTAAAATGAGAGGCTTAGAAAAAGAAGGTCCACAGCAAATTCTTGCTCTGTCACTTACTAGCCTGGTGATCTTCCACAGATCACTTAGCATCTATCCAATAGAGAAAAAAAAAAGATGAACACAGTGGTTCCCAAATTTTGCTGCCCATGAGAATCACCTGCAGAACTTTTGAGACATCCCAATCCCCAGGTTGCACCCCACAGAAATTAAATCAGGATGTTCAGGCACAGGAGCCCAGTCTGAATCTTTTTTTTTTTTTTTTAATTTTTTTTTTTAACGTTTATTTATTTTTGAGACAGAGAGAGACAGAGCATGAACGGGGGAGGGGCAGAGAGAGAGGGAGACACAGAACCGGAAGCAGGCTCCAGGCTCTGGGCCATCAGCCCAGAGCCCGACGCGGGGCTCGAACTCACAGACCACGAGATCGTGACCTGAGCTGAAGTCGGGCGCTTAACCGACTGAGCCACCCAGGCGCCCCTGAATCATTTTTAAAGACACTCAGGTGATTCCAAGGTGCAGCAAGGTTTGGGAACCACTGCGTTAACTAACACTTTCAAAGAGCTGCTTTTAAGATGGAAAATATAATGGAGGGGCTTTGTATATAGCATACAGTACTTCACAGAGTGATGTAAAATATTATCTCCAAAGTAAGTACAGAGCTGTAAAAAAAAATGCATTATTTTAGGGAGCTTGAGTTTTGTTTGAATTTTAGTTCAGTAATCATAAAGAAACTATACATGAGTAATCAGATTTACTTTTTTTTTTGCCACAGTTGCAGAAAATTTAACAATTTTTAAGTTTTTATGTTAAGCTATTTTCAACATTATTTTAACCTTATTTTTTCTTATGCTTTTTCTTTCTCTTTTAAAAATTAAAAAGTGTCATCTATCTTGTTTCTTCCAAAAAATATCAAGCATCAGGGGCACATGGGTGTCTCAGTCGGTTGGGTGTCCAACCTCTGCTCAGGTCATTCTCTCACAGTTCGTGGGTTTGAGCCCTGCGTGGGGCTCTGTGCTGACAGCTCAGAGCCTGGAGCCTGCTTCAGATTCTGGATCTCCTTCTCTCTCTGCCTCTCCCCTGCTCATTCTTTTTCCCTCACTCTCTCAAACATAAATAAATAAAACAATGTAGAAATTTTTAAAAAGATAACAAGCATCATACTCTCATTATGAACTCATAATAATCTTAAAAGAATATGTGCACAAAGGAAATCTGAGCAGTCAAAAAAAAGTAATTTGTCTAAAGTTACTTAGTTCAATGCTACTACTTACAAAAAAATTACACACTCCAGATACTTTATTCCAATGATCTATTATAATAATCTATGTGGAAACAAAGACCTATTCAGTAAATCTTTCTTGACCAGATTGTGTTCATCACCTGATTACATAAATTATTTCTGTGCTAAATTTGTAATCAATACATCAGATTCAACCAGCTTATACACAGTACTTGTTTTGTATTAATACCATCAATTTTCATAACCTTCTAGTTAATTAGACTTACTGAAAGGATTATGTAATTTATGTACAGTGCAAATTACATGTTGCCTGATTAAAATGCATCCTCTGTGTTTTGTTAATAGACATATTAATGCACCATTGACAACAAAATACTAAAATTAACCTCCGTTCATAAGCAACTACAAATGTAATCCGCCTCCTGAATGATTTTGCCTGGAGATCTCCTACCTTTGTAGGCTTGTTAGCATCCATGCCCTCTTTGAATTTCTCCTGCATGGTTTCTGCAAGTTGACAGAGCAAGGCACCATTATCCAATTTTTCCATAAAAGTTTCTGCCGTAATCTCCTTCCCTGCAATAACAAAAAGGAGAATTATAAAAGCATAAGCATTCCCCAATGCAAATATGACTTTCATGCCAACATATCTGACACACAGCTTTTATCACCAAAACTTCTATTCCAGCTGGGTTGCATATCTGGGATGGGAACACAGGAAAAGAATGTTTCTCTGGAATTTTATGTTTTCCTCTGGTGGCAAGAATCTCAACATTTTAGATGTTCATGACATAATTTCAACTGCATAAAAGTTTTATTTCACATTCAAAATGGCAAAGAGATATCCTATGTGAGAGTCCCTCCACTTGGCAATCCAGAGGAATAAAAACCAACCAGTCAACGAAATTCAAAATGTTTTTCCCATGATTGCAGTTTGACCTCTGAGATGCACTCAACTCACCCTCAGGAGCCCATTTGATTACTCTGGCCCACAAGGTGAAGGCAGAAAGAAGGCAGAGCTGGCATCCTGTGTTTTGTTTATGTCTTTGACTACAAGAACACCATAAGCTCTCTTTTCTTTAATTTGAAATAGAGTCACAGTGCATTGAAAAGTCAACCACCATTGGCAACTGTAGTAGCACGGCCAATGTGTAAACCACATCTCTAAGTTCTATTGAGTTTGTTTTCCTGATTAAGATGATGAGGTGAAACTAATGCAACCCCGAAAGAAACACTACCCCTCTAACCATTCCTCTTCCTACCACCACCCTTGAACTGAGGATTATTGGGTTCAGTCTCTGCTTTTCTCTCTCCTCAAAACCACTCGGCTTCTTCTACTGCTCTTATGACCATCATTTCCCATTGTTCATCCCTGGCAGTTAACCAGTTAAAGGTCGTTTGTCTTCATTCTTCTATTCTCCCCAAACAGATTTTGTTTCTTCATTTTCCTTTTATTTTATAATGGCTTCATTGTGATATAATTCACATACCTTACAATTCACCCATGTAAGTGTATAATTCAGTGGCTTTTAGACTTGTGCAATCATCACCATGAACAATTTCAGAACATTTTATCACCCCAAAACGAAACCCTATACCCTAAACCTGTTACTCCTGATTCCTTCTTTCTTTCAGTGTTATAAACCACTATTTTTTTTTCTTATATGCAACCCAAATTAACCTCTCCCCTTTTCATGCACTCTAAGTCTCTAAGTTTCAACATATTTTATTTTCCTGCCTTAATTTCCTATAACTTATGAGTCACAGCTCCTATAGATCCATGCTTCCTTTTATTTCTGGTACCATAATATTAATAAAAATTTTGGGGGTGCATGGGTGGCTCAGTGGGTTGAGCATGTGACTCTTGATTTCAGCTCAGGTCATGATCCCGGGGTCATGGGATTGAGTCCTGTGTCAGTCTCCATGCTGAGTGTGGAGCCTGCTTAAGATTCTTTCTCTCTGTCTCTCTCTCTGCCCCTCTCCCTCACTGTCTCTATCTAAAATAAATAAAATGAAAAAAAATTCTTTTTTAATTTTCATGATTTGATATTTAAACCTCTAGCAACAAAAACAACAGCTATTCCTTGTATCCTCAACTTCCTTCTCCAATACATATCACACTCATTGCTAAAATTATTGTTCCTAAACACTACCCTTCCTGGGTCATTATTCTTCTTTATTTCATAGTCCCTAATCTTCTGTGCTACCCAAAATATGAAATATATCCACTTTAACATATCCAGAGGATGAGCCTTATGCCTCTAATCCACTTTTCTAACCTAGCATCTTTATAGTCTCCTTGATTCTTGGTCTACACATTGCCTTCACTGTTTCTCTAGCAAGACCTTCCCATCCCTACCACCAAGGCTTTCTTCCTGGTGGGCCCCTGTCTACAATATCCTCCTACCTTATATCTGCCTGACCAAGTTCTATCTTTCCTTTAATCAGAAGTCCACAAAGAGATTCTCCCAGTGTACACTGCTCTCTTTTCTACATGGCCACACTCAAAGGCATCACTCATTTTGGTAACTTTCCAAACTTCTTCCACTGCTAGTAATATGCTTTGTGTAAAGTTCTGTCTTCCTCAAACTTCTTTTTTTTCCTTTTTTCTTTAATTTTATTTTTTAAAATTTACATCCAAATTAGTTAGCATATAGTGAAACAATGATTTCAGGGGTAGATTCCTTAGTGCCCCTTACCCATTTAGCCCATCCCCCCTTCCACAACCCCTGCAGCAACCCTCAGTTTGTTCTTCATATTTATGAGTCTCATCTGTTTTGTGCCCCTCCCTGTTTTTATATTATTTTTGTTTCCCTTCCCTTATGTTCATCTGTATTGTCTCTTAAAGTCCTCATATGAGTGAAGTCATATGATTTTTGTCTTTCTCTGACTGACTAATTTCACTTAGCATGATACCCTCCAGTTCCATCCTCGTAGTTGCAAATGGCAAGATTTCATTCTTTTTGATTGCTGAGTAATACTCCATTGTGTGTGTCTCTCTCTCTATATATATATATATATATAGACACACACCACATTTTCTTTATCCATTCATCCATCGATGGACATTTGGGCTCTTTCCATACTTTGGCTATTGTTGATAGTGCTGCTATAAACATGGGGGTGCAATGTATCCCTTTGAAAAAACACACCTGTATCCTGTGGATAAACGCCTAGTAGTGCAATTGCTGGGTCGTAGGGTAGTTTTATTTTTAGTTTTCTGAGGAACCTCCATACTGTTTTCCAGAGTGGCTGCACCAGCTTGCATTGCCACCAACAATGCAAAAGAGATCCTCTTTCTCCGCATCCTCACCAACATCTGTTGTTGCCTGAGTTGTTCATGTTAGCCATTCTGACAGGTGTAAGGTGGTATCTCATTGTAAACCTCTTTTTTTAAATGTTTATTTATTTTTGAGAGAGAGAGAGAAAGCAGGGGAGGGGCAGAGAGAGAGGGAGACACAGAATCTGAAGCAGGCTCCAGGCTCCAAGCTGTCCACACAGAGCCCTGCATGGGGCTGAAACTTGTGAACCATGAGATCATGACCTGAGCCAGTCAAATGCTCAACCGCTCAACCGACCGAGCCACCCAGGTGCTCCAAAAGCACCTATTGTCTTCCTCAAACCTCTTGGGGCAATAGCGCGCGCGTGCGCGTGCGTGTGCGTGTGCGTGTGTGTGTGTGTCTGTTTGGTCCTACAGAGGGAAGTATAATGATATTACCATAGTAGGCACCTAGATAATGTGTTCAGTGAGCACATAAATTAACAAATAAAGAAATAAACTGCTGGAAAATTTGGAGAAAATGCTGGGTATTATTTTTGTAAAGAGTGGTTAAGTTAAAGCCAAAAAAAAAAAAAAAAGGAAAAAAGGAGTGCTTTAAAGTTTTGTACTGAAACTCTCTTAGGAGCAGCTTTTATCGTAAGGGCAACGCATGCAGCTCAGTTCCATGAACACCTAAAAATAACCCAACTGGAACAACAGATAAAGTCCTGGCTTAAAGTTCAACTCACAACATAGAATATATTTGGATTTCAAGAAACATCTGTTTGGAATTCTTTTTTGTTTGTTTGATTTGGTTTGGTCTGGGGGGAAGGGCAGGTAAAGAAGGAAAGACAATTAACTTTTTAAAAATGTTCTTTCTTCCCTACTGGATGCTTCACATTTTAGCCCCCAGATAGGATGATGACTTCTGCAGGTGGCAAAACATCAGGAGCCCTAACTACTCACCACAGAGGTAGCCTACACAACACTACTATTATTTCAAAATTGTATGCAGCTGAACTTCATTCAGGAATGAAAGTAATATTCTGGAGATACAAAAGGCTGGTCCAGCAAAATTTGTGTTATGCAGTCACCATGTTGGCCTGCATTGTCTAGTAAGAAAGTAAGTCTGGAAATAAGTAGGAAAAAATAAGTATTAGAAATATTTTCAAAATTATCAAATTTACATTTTGACGTAGAGAAGGTAAATTTTACTCCAAATTGTTGAAGGATCCCTTTATAAATTACTTATAAGATTACCTTCATTTAAAAGAGCTCTTTAGGTATTCGTCTTTCATGAAGTTCCATGGCAATGTAAAGATTCTATTCATATGGTAAGTGGCAAGATGATTACAGTTAATTTAAAAGAACTTGTCAATTATAAAAAGAAAAATGTCTCTCATTAAAAAGTTATTAGCAATTTACCAAAAGGTATGATTTTTACTTTTTATACATTATACCTGAAAAATTTTCATTAGCCTGATTTTCCTGAATACTTAAAGAAGGAGTTTACATTAAACATCTGTATCTAATGAAAAATATATTAGGTGTCAGCTTTCAATTCTGTATATTTTATAGCTCCAAAAGGTGGATTTTTTTTTGCTAAAACAGACACTGTTACATACTTTATAGTTGAAATATACTGCCTTGGATGAAGGAAAAAATGCAAGATGGAGAAGTTTTTTTTTTAATCTTCATGTGTAATATATTTTCCACACAAAGAATCATAAAATATATTTTTAAACATACTTTATAATTATAAGAAATCAATATAAACTTTAGATGGAATGATATATATTATCTTATTACATTAATATTACTAGTTTTTTTTTTTACATCAGTATACAAAGTTAGCTCAATTTAACCATGACAAGTCCATTAGAACAAGGTATGAAATACTAATTCCAATTCTGAAGTAAACATTATAAAAAATGAAATATCTCTGCTAGGCAAAACCAGATCTTCTTTAATCTGAATTGGGTAACTGTTTTGAGATATTAGATTATAAATACTAGATGCAGTAAGATTCTAGAAGAATAGAATCACTTCTTCCCCAGCTCTGTCCTCCCAGGTTATTGGTATGCTTAGGAAAAAATAGGGTGAGTGCCTGGGTGGCTCAGTCAGTTGAATGTCCAACTCTTGATTTTGGCTCGGGTCATGATCTCACAGCTTGTGAGTTCAAGTCCCAAATCGCGCTCAGCATGGAGCCTGCTTGGGATTCCCTCTCTCCCTCTCTCTCTCTGTCCCTCCCCCACTCATGTGTACACACGTGTGCACTCTTTCTCTCTCAAAATAAATAAACTTTGAAAAAGAAAAGAAAAGATAGGGCAATGTATAGATATAATCAAATCATCTTGGAGCACCAACTGACCCACACTAGGATGTAAAGACCGTTGACTTGAAGGTTAATCTAAAACAGTCTTGTCTAGAAGTAATTATCTTTACTTCTTGCGTTCATAATTGCGGACTTTGATCGTCATACCACCAATTCAGTCATGACTGACAGCTTGCCAATAGACAAAGATCAGGGAGTTTGAGTAAAGATTGTAGTTAATTCACTTCCTCATAAAATGTTAGGGCACAATCATATGAAATGCAGATCTGCCTGAAATTTTTTGTCAAGTAACTAAATCAGCACACACGCTTTTACATATCGGTGTATTCCTCCCAGAAATATGCCTTGTCATAATTTCCATAAAGATTAAGTATCAACCTGTGGTGTTTTGGACTAGAGCCACGTGGAAAAGAATCCCTTTTAACTTCTACCTTGCAAAGAAAGAAAGCTTTCCTCCCAGTCAGTTAGCAGATATGATAACATTTAATAATGGTATTTAACATTTGAAACCTAACTATATGTCAGGCACTTTACAGGTATTCATGTTTTTTAATCATCTCACCAAACTGTGAAGTTTAGCTATTATTGTATTCACTTTATAGATGATAAAACTGAGGCATTAGATTAAGCAATTTGCTTAAAATTACTCAGTGAATCTGGATTTTTAACCCATGATGTCTACGCCTACAGTCCAATGCTCCTAGCTAGCCACTGTGCTTGGCTACTTAAATAAATATTTGCTGAATACACAAATGACTAGTTTCTATAATAAAGCATTCTCCCTAATTCTTGTTGTCTTTTTCTCTGTAGAAACTCCACCAAAAGCCTTTCAGGAAAAAACAAAAACAAAAACAAACAAAAAGAAAAAACAGAAACAGCTTGGGGATGAAGACAGTGGTGCTAAAAACTGAATAGCAGTCCACTGTGTAGATCAGAGAATAGCTGAGAATGTCATTTAGGCATGTTCTGATGTGAGGCCTGATTCATTGCAGAGAAAACTGGTGTATGTTTTCTCTAGAGCTGATCCAGGCAGGACCAAACTCTACTCCAAGCTCAATGCACCACTCATTCCCAGCATATTTCACTAATTGCAGAACTCAAAGAAACTCATCTGCTATCTTAACTCGGGTTAGCCAGTGTTTTGAGATTGAAATTTGAAGGTTGGGAGATAGGAAAGGACTCATTATATCCAGAAACCCTAGATCAGCATCTGGTCCCCTCTGATTCACAGTATCTACCCTGCATGTATATCAAGAAAATACAAAGCTGTTTCTGTTGGAAAAAATGGGTAAAAAAAATGGAGGCAGTATCTTCTCTGAAAGGTGTTAACTCGTGAACATGAATTTGATTCTCTAAACTTTTGAACTAGCAAAAGATACCACCTCTCCTAAGGAATTTTTATTGACTATGTCAAGAATATGAAAACTTTGCAGGATACGGATCTGATATAAGGGTTTTAAGAAAAAAGAAAAGAAAGTTGTTCCAAACTCATTATACAGCAGTTGTATTTGACAGAAGCAGCTTCAATAAACAGGTGCTTAATTTTTTAATGTTGAAAATGGTTAATTTTAGAAATAACTGAAAATTTTAAAATATTCTATATTGATCATATTAAGCATATAATAACGGGATTTTCTTTCCTGTGCATGTAGGAAAGTCAGGCAAAGGGTAAATCACCATACTATCAATTACTATAATGCATTTTTAAATTTAAGTGAAACAATTCAGCATAATGTAATTTGTAATATATCTTATGATTTACTCAAAGTCCCTGCATATATCCAAATAATTATACACTTACATCCTAAAGATCTACAATCTTTAAAAACAATGTCAATTTCTTGGATGCTTAACAGCTAAAATCTTTTCTCAAAAATATATTACCATATGGTTCATACAATGTTATCAACCAAATACTAATTGAAGGTAAAGGTAGACCATTATTTTTAAATGATTAAAGAAACACAAGTGGAATAAACAACTTGAGAACATTTACATTAGTATATTCATTTCAAAGTTAAGCCAACAGCAATATTCAGTACTCCATCAGCAATCATGAAATTCATAGAATATGCCTCATCTATTTCAAGGAGGGGTGGGTGCTATAATCTGGGACTGTTAATTTAATAACATGCTGTTTATTCAAAGTGATAATTGTTTCCCCAAGATTTATTTGTATAATCACTTGAAGTTCAAATGTGTCCTAAGGACACAGTTAAATAACAAATGGGCAATAACTAGTTCATGAAAAAAAATAACAAAACAGAAGGCCTAAAATAAAGATGAAATGTATATTTAATGTGTAACAGGACACAATGGCCAAAGAAATGTTTTATAGGGAAGAATAAAGGGGTCTTTGGGGTTCTTCTGCTGTCTTTTCTGAATGTTGCTCATAAAACGCTCCATGGTGCCAGGTACTAGAAACATACTTGGACTACAAAGACTATTTTCAATAAGATGGGTAGATATTTCCAAGAATGTGTGAGTAGTCAATAAACATTACACGATGATCTTTTCATGAATCAAGTTGGTATGCTATCTCATAAACAAATCCCAACTACCATAACTATTTATTCACCGTAACTAGTTAATTTGTCATAAGATAGCTGGCATTTAATATTCTAATATATAAATTTCCATATAAAAATTCACTACTGTTGCTTTAATTTTATGCCTAAGAATGTAAAGTGCTATTTATTATTGTTACCAATTAATAAGTACCTATTAAGTACCTGGAAATTATGGTATTATATAACTCCATATATGGCATGAATGTGAATATTGGTCTCTGAACCAATAAAGTAATTATTTTCTCTAACAAACATTTTTATCTACCAAAAAATCTGAATACATATTGAGTGTTCTTTAAGAAACTATATCTTATATTTTACATTTGATATATAGGAGCAGAAATATATGAATTTAAACAACCATTAATACTCCTTTTGAAAGACAAAAAAAGTCATATTTTAATCAATATTACTTAAAAGAAGCAGAAAGCCTTTCCACAAGTAAGGTCCACATCACAATGGCACCATCTAATTGAAAGGTTTAATTTAGTATATAAATTTCTACATTGCCAAAAAATGCAGAAACTTTATATGGAGACAGTATCAACTTTGAAACTACTTTCAAAACATTTCTAACTTTCAAGTAGATGAAAAACAAGAATTGAAAGAGAACTACACAATATAAATTTGCAAATATCTGAGGTGACAAAATGGTCAGTAATAAATAATTTTAAAATTTAATTTAAGGACTCCATTTCAAAAATATGTGAATTCTAAATGTATCTATTATGTGTAATAAAAATACCTTCTTTTTTTAAATTTTTTAAATGTTTATTTATTTTTGAGAGAGACAGAGACAGAATGCAAGTGGGTTAGGGGCAGAGAGAGAGGGAGACACAGAATCCAAAGCAAGCTCCAGGCTCTGAGCTCAGTACAGAGTCCGACATGGGGCTCGAACTCACGAGCTGTGAGATCATGACCTGAGCTGAAGTCGGATGCTCAACCGACTGAGCCACCAAGGCACCCCATAAAAATATCTTCTAACATAGCCATACATTTTTTTCTCCCCTCTTCATTACCATTCTAGTACATAATGCATTTTCTTAACTCCAAATGCTTCACCACTTTAAAATAATCTCAAGTTATGAGTTTACTTTCTAAGTTACCATGTGAATATTCACTTGAAAGCTATTATCTCTCTACTTCTACGAATATAAGTCAATGCGAGGTGGTACGTTATTGTACCTTGAGATTAAGATTCCTTTTCTGAGAAAATTTCACAAACCATCAGTTGCATGTTTGTTACCAAACACTAGCATTAAAAAAATTATTCTTATTCTCTAAAAGAAAGATTATTCATTTATGTAAATTGTTTTCACTTTGTTTATGCATATTGATGATCTCAAACTGGGTCTCAAGAGATGGATTTCTTGGAAACCTAGACTTTTGGAACTGGAAAGGACATTAGAGATCATCCACTCCAAGCCCTTCATTTTATGGTTGAGGACACTGAGCCCAGAACAGATAGCTGAGTGACTTTGGGCAAATTTCCTACCGAGTGGCAGAGCCAGAATCAGAAGCCAGGTCTCCTGACACCCAGTTAGGAGCCAGGTCTCCTGACTTTTAATCCAACGATCTTTCCATTACACACACAGTGAGTCTCTATTCTTTGAGGATGTCTTGGGCTGCTCACCCTGATCAATCTGCTTTGTAAATGATCACATTCAGCAAATAAAATGTCTTTGATGACAAGTCACCGGACCTTGGAACATGCTTATACAAACAGGCTATACTCTAATCATTATCTTTCTCTGACTTTTCCTTCACCCTACAAAAAATTATAAAGCCCCTTAACACGGTCTTCAAAGCAGTATGCGATCTAGCCCCAACAAGTCACATGAACCTCTCTCCTTCTTGGTCTGTGCCACTGATGCCAGCCTTCATTGAGTTCTTCCAAGGTACCAAATTTCTTCCTGTCTCAGCCTATGCTATTCCCTCCACTCAGGTTATTCTCCCATGCTTTCTCTGACTAGCTGTTAATTATTCTTCAGTTTTCAGTTTAAATACAAGAACTTTAAAAACATTTTTTTTCATGTTTATTTATTTTTGAGACAGAGAGACAGAGAGACAGAGCACAAGCAGGGAAGGGACAGAGAGAGAGAGGGAGACACAGAATCCAAAGCAGGCTCCAGGCTCTGAACTGTCAGAACAGAGCCCGACGTGGGACCTGAACTCATTAACTGTGAGATCATGACCCGAGCTGAAATCAGATGCTTAACCAACTGAGCCACTCAGGCACCCCAAATATAAGACCTTTTAAAGAGGATCCCCCCTCCAAGCCCTCTGAGCTTTGCCCATTCACACTTCCTTCTTTTTACATTATCGCAACCTGTATCTTTTAGTGTTTACAACAAGCTCAGTTAATGAATTATTTATTCACTTACTTCTTTAAAATGTTTCTTTTTCAATTTACTCCAAGCTCTTATAAGAGCCGGTACTCTATTCCTAATCACTATTCTATCCTCCAGACTTAGCAGACTGTGTCTAAAATACAGTTAACTACAAGAGTTAGTATTTCCTAGCTAATTGATTACTATGTGCCAGATCTTGTTCTAAAGCTGGTGATGTCATTCAAATTTCCAACAATCTTATGAGGTTGGTATTGATATTATACTTATTTTATAGATGAGAAAACTGAGGCACACTGCATTAAGACACTTGCCTAGTATCACAGAGCTGGTAACTCATGGAATTGAGATTTGAATTCAAGCACTCTGATTCCAGAGTTCATTTTTTAAACTAATATATATTATATATGTAATATATATTTTTTTAGATTTATTTCTTTATTTTGAGAGGGACAGAGATGGTGTGAGTGGGAAAGGGGCAGATAGAGAGGGAGACAGAGAATCCCAAGCAGGCTCTGCACTGTCATTGTGGAGCCAGATGTGGGGCTCAAACTCACAAAACCATGAGATCATGACCTGAGCCGAAATCAAGACTCAGAAGCTTAACCAACAGAGCTACCCAGGGGCCCCTAAACTGATATATGATTCTGTAGCACACTCAAATATTTGTTGAATATATTAACTTATCCACAAAATCAAATTAACACTATCACCAAACTATATAAATGGAATAACAATGACAAACCATATAGCATTTAGAAGATGCCCAGTACTAATTAGCATATGTATTTTCATCATTTACTCCCACAGCAACCCTGTGGAATAACACTACTATTATTACCACTTTACAGATGAAGAAACTGAGAAACAGACAGCATAAGTAACTTGCCCAAGATCACATTGCTAGTTAAGTGGCCGATCTGGGGTTCAAGCACAATAGGCAGTCTACTTCAAATCTGTGCTCTTAATTTCTCTTCTATGCTGCTACACTTGCAATAGCCTGTGTATCTGAGGACAGCTCAAAGTTAATGAAAGTACTAATGTAACAATCATTAGTAAACCCTTGAAGGATGAGAGAGAGAGAAAGAGAGAGGCAAATCCATCTGCCTAGACAAACTTGACTCCCTGTATGTGATGGTGATAAAGCCTCTACCTTTGTATGGATGTCTTACTAAAAGGGGACAGCCCCTTCCTTCCAGAGGATATAGTGCCATAGTGTAATAAAGGGTCTTCCTGGGAATGCCTTTGGTATTCCTGTCCTTACCCTGTGGCTGGGCACGCTGAAAACCGCCACGTAGCCCTGCTACACCACATAGAGTCGTATGTACACACTGAGGAAAAAGGAGACATCTCACCTTAGGATAAAGGCTTAGAAAACGTAAAAGCCCTGCAAAACTCCAGAGCCATGGTGAGCAAAAGGAAACGTTTGCGAAAATGTGCTAAAATCTTGCCAAACCCTGCCAAAACCTTGCTACGTTTTTAGATAAACAGGGCACTCTCACTAAGCTCCTCATTTTCATCAGCTGGAAAATGAAGATAAAAAATGTGCCTTGACGGATCCTTTAAATAAGAAAATAATGTTGTGAAATCCCTTCTACAAATGATAAAGCACCACATGCTTTCTATGTTTACTCTGTATTCAACTCTTCTATCATATATCTATAAAGGTCCTTTCTTCAGGTTTTAATTCTATTCTCTGTGAAAAGCTACTGGTGAAAACATGATGATCCTTTAAATGCACGATTCCATTGTGCACATGGTTGAAATTTTATCCTATGAATATGCTGGCAGAACAGAAAAAAAAAAAAAAAGGCAGCCTTAGCATGAGGTAGCATTTTTCTCAGAGACAAATTTTGGAAGAGCACTTACAAACAAAAATGAAATGCAAAGAAAACTTTAGTTCAAGGTTGGACAACTCCAGCCAGCTCATTTAGACAAAAGATAGACAATTTTGTTCTAGAGTCTGGGTATTCAGCAGTTTTGGAAGGTGTGCTATAAAAGTAGGACGAAGAAATCTAGTTTTAGAAGTCAGATTTTCACAGACTGTGGCCCGTGTGCAGTGTCAAAAGAACAGGTCAAATTGGTCAGCTGCATGAAAGAAAAGTAAAAAATAAATCAGACCGGCCTATAGACAAAACCAGAGATTTGACCACACATTTCCACATTTCAATGCATGATACTGGTATTCCTCAGCACAGTTCATGTGAGAGATATTGAGAAATTCATTTAAAATTTCCACCTGCCTCAGGTTTCCCAGATGCAAAATCCAAATAATGAAATCTTTCTTCCCAAGGTGCTGTCACATGCTTAGGTGAAGGACACTACATGAGGGGGGGAGAAAAAACAGCCTGTTACCTTGGCTCACAAAATAAGATCTTATAACCTTACCTAGTAGATTGGTTAACCACAAGGCCAGATCTTCTTTCATCGGTAGCAAATTCGCTTCATGTCTGCTGGCCAGCCATTGGCTATACTGATGCATATCAGAAAGGCCAGGTCCACTGCGTACCTTTGGGCTCAGAGCAGTGCACATCATTTATCCACTTGTAATACCTGTTTTGAAAACAAAAAAAAAAGAGGAGTTGCTTTTTATATAGACTTGTCTCGTGAAAATCTTTCTGCCAATGACACAGTAAGGAACCAGATCCATGGACGTTTTGATGACGGGTGAGGTTTTTAATTATTAAACCCCAGAAAACACTACTTGCTTTATCTGCACTGGCCCTATCACTTTTGACCAATCACTTGGTAGGAAACAGCAGCAATCTGAGGTCAAATAGAAAAATCAAACACTAAGCTCTAAGCTCATGTGAAACACCATACTAGAAAAAGTCAGCGTCTAAGGCAAGAAATTCCACTATTCAAAAGCAATGAAAAGGGCTTGATTAAAATTTTAGAATCTCAATTGTACACTCCCAATGTTTGGGTTCATGTTTGAAACCACAGATTTCCACAAAATTTTAGAACTGAGTGCAAGCAATGACATAATTTGCACAATTTATTGTAAACATGGTCACCTCTCTCAAAACTTTTACCTATACAATTAAGTATAGCACTTGGCTCTTTCAGCTGGGTAAGTTAATATGAACTCACAGTTTAGATAATTGGTGGGGAGACAGGGTAGAAGGTGCTTTCAAAGAGACCCTACCACACTTTTCTCATTTTACAGTTAATGAAAAAAAAAAAAAAAAAGGCAAAACAAAAATGAAAAACAAAAACCAGAGAGGATAAGTGGCTCAACCAAGATCATATATACAAGATCATGGCAGAGTCAGGCTTGAACCTAGGTCTTCATACTCTAAGACCATTATTCTTGCCAGAATGATACATTTTTACAAAATAGATTCATCGAGAACCCATACTATAACCCAAGAATTGAACAGAATTCTAATAAATACTACCAAAGGTTTTTTTTTTAACTTACTTTGGATCTTCCCACTTTATATATTTTACACACTAGGTTTTGCTTGTGATCATTTTTAGAGTAGAAGTAATTAAATGTCTTAGGTCTATAAAATAAAAGATGATTTCATTACCCCAGTCCCTTATGGGCTTATGAGCAGCCCAGTCCCCTGTATGGGCTGTAGAAGAGATGCTTGAATATATACTTGGCCTTGAATGTAGCACTTTGTATGCATTATTCATAGGACCTAAGACTATAGAAGTAATATTGAAGTAGCTAGAGTAAATAAACTCATCACTTCAACAACATGCAGGACTCTATTCTGTACACAAATAGTGCATATGAAATAACCAAGTATGGTATGACTAATGAAAATGAAAATATTTGCAGCTGGCAAGAAGTATGATAAGATATAATGGGGTTTTCAGCTATATTTCATGATTTACAGTATTTTAAATTTACCAATATAAGTTGTATACACTTTTGTCGGTTCTATTCTTTGAAACTTTACGTAATAATCCTTTCTACTTAATGTCCAACTCTAATTCTCTTACCATAGGCTAATTTTTTGCCTTTTAAAGACTGCTTTTGAAAGAAAAACAAGACAACATTGGTGTTTAGAAAATTCTAAAACGTGACTGCTTCCCAAACATTCTGCCATAGTATTAGAAAAAACTGCTAATGTGAATAAACACCTAAAAAGTGTCATAGATGCATAATTTAAAAACACAGACAATTGCATTTCCAAAGCAATTATGCTTTGGAATAACTTTTTGCAAAAAAAAAAAATTCCCATAAATTGTCTTTGAAAACATTTTTTTATAAATCTCTATATATCTAATTATCTAAAGTGAACCAGTGCAAATGTGAAATAATTTTAATACATTTGTCCTATGTTTCTAAATTATCATTACAATATCATTATTGCCTTTTTTTTTTTTTTTTTTTTTTTGGCGGTTAATCATCATACTATTCATGCAATGTCCTGAAGCTTTCTCCAAACCCTGTGATTAAATATCAGAAACCTAAAAGAGTTTTGCTCCCATTCTTTTAAAAAATAGGTCCGGTCCCAGGAAAACAAAACGTCTACCTGTGGCTGGTTAGGATTGGTAAAGGCTAGCTAGCCTCAGAAACAAACATTTAAGTAATAATACATTTAAGCACATGATTGATACATTTAAATAACTCATTGAAATCTTAAAAGGGTTACCTCTAAAATGCCTTTCTTCTCAAGACACAATCTCTCCCACTACTTTCCTGAAAGTGAGATGTTGTACTTCAGTAACTTTACCTACATCCTATTATGTGCTGTGCAACTTCCATTTAAGCATCAGAAGCCTACTTTGCTCGGTAAAAGGAAGAAGACACCTCAGATTCTTAAGCTCATTGTTCAGCAAAGAATTCATCAAGGGATAGTTTACAGTAAGCCTAAAGGCATGTAACAGTTTCAATGAGCCAAAGGGACACAATCCTTCCCCTCAATCCTTCCAAACAGTGAAGTTTTTATTTTCCTTGACAGTGGCACATTTATTTCTCATGTAGTCTGTCCTGTATTTTGCCAGAAATGTAATTCAAACTATCTTCTAATATTTATAGATGATCATTAAGTAAAAATAAGAAGAGTAACTAAGCAATTTTTGTTATGCTGCTTCAGGTATAGTCAAAATTATATACAAAGGGGGGAAAAAAGCAATAATAGGATTATATTTCCCCAGGAAGCAAAAGGGGGGAGAAAGATGGCTTAGTGGGTAATTAGCATATAATGGAAATTAATTAAACATGTATCAAATACATAGACACCTAAAGTCACTGTCATAGACAAGGCTCCTCTGTTTATGTGCCTTGGGAAAAAAATCGTGATTTCAATCCATGTTCTCCTGATCCATTTTTCGTATTTCAAATCACCATCAAACCTAGCATGCCTTTGTGGTTTAGTTGAAAGTACACGGAAGTCTAGGATTTAAATATGGCAGAGACGTGAATAGGAAACATGGAAATGAATTCAGCTAGGATCGAAATTTGGACTGTGGAAGAATTACTGCATCGTGAAGTAGTTTCTAATTGAAATGATTAAACTGGTGTGGGTAACAACCAAATGAATTTATATCACTCAGATAAAAAGATCACTGCAGGATTGTAATCTTTTTATATTTTCAACTTTAACCAAGTGGATGAGTTGAATTATATCACAAAGAACAAATTATAACAAAAAGTAATTTCTGATCCTTTGAATCCATTCAAAAGTTTTCAAAAACCAAAAAAGATGCCAAGGAGTAGCTTTTAAAGATGGGAAATAAAATGATTAATGGTCCATTAAACTTGAAGCAAAAAGTTAGGTTTTGGGGAAAGAAAAATGTTTTGTATCAGGTATGTAAGCACTGAAAGATGTTACCATGAAAATTCATGTAATCTAAATATTTTAAAAGCTTGATAAGTGACTTTGGTAAGTACTAGGCAAAGCCAATCGCCTTGGAAACACAAGTAAGGATTCAAATGCTTCCATGACTCTCTGAGCTATGGCTTCTTCAAGCTGTATGGGTCTATCTAAAAATGGATAATGCAACCCTCAGGATTTGGAATTCAGAAAAATAAAACTTAAAGGGAAAAACATGCAGAAACTTAATACAGAATTCTTCAAAGAATGTGTGTGTGTATTATTTTTTCTTTCTTTCCATAGTAGAACTGATTCTGGAATAACCATTATGAATATGATGAGACTGAACTAGCCCAGGGGAAGAAGAAAAAATTAATGACTCCATAAGTAAAATCTCACATGTTTAAAGACTGTTTAGTCTGTTGCTCCACAATCCCAGTTGAAGACATCATAGTTTTGACTCTGAAAAAAAGTATTCTTTCACGCCACCTAGAGGTGTGCTTTGATTATGACCAAGATGGTTTCCAGACTATCTCTAGACGTTGCTGACATGTTATTAAAAATGTATTGCATAGAAAATAAAGTGGAAGCAAAGAAAAATAAGAATAAAATGATAAACATTATATCACTACTGTCTGCTGTGATATCCACTAAGAAGCTTAATTAATGGATTAGAATATTAGAATTGGAATCAGAAGTGCTGGGGTCAAATACTGGTTCCACTACCTCGCTACTGAATAGCTATTCTTTTCCAGTTAGATGACTTTTTCTCTTTGTACTGGAGCTCCCCAGTGTATACAATGGAGACAAAGACCTCAAAGATAGTTGTGAAGATTAAATATTTGTGCCAGTTTGAGGTATATACTTTATATCCAATAAATACTAGCGAAGCCTAAATCACCGTCATAAAAAATGTGCCGAAATAAAACTCCTGTAAGACAATAGATTTTATAGAACTAAATCACAAAGAAAAGCCAAAAAAAAAAAAAAAAAAAAAAAGGAGAAATGAAAACAAAGTATTGATGGAATAAAGCCATAAATAATGGAAAATCCAAAGTTTTCTTATTGACAGGGATGAAACCCCAAGGTGAAGAATGACATGTTACTTTCTAAAATGAGAAGTTTACAAGTATTTTTAAAAACAAATTTTGGTAACAAATTATAGTTCATTTTTGGCACCAGTTAAAGACTCAGAAGCTATTAATTAAGATGGGGGGAATGCTATACCTCCCAAAATAAATGAGGAAAGATCTCACAACACACCCCCACCCCAACACACCACACCACACACACACACACACACACACACACACACACACTCCTTAACTGTGGCCATTTAAAACAGTGCTAATGAACCCACAGTTAAGGGCTCCCATCCCTAAAGGCCAATTTTGTTCTGATCTAACAGCACTGACCTCACCTCTTTTCAATTTTGTGTGTTATGAGTGTGAAGCATTGCAGAAACAAAGTTTATAGGCCAACAGCACTATTTTTTTTTAATTTTTTTTAATGTTTATTTATTTTTGAGACAGAGAGAGGCAGAGCATGAACAGCAGAAGGTCAGAGAGAGAGGGAGACACAGAAGCCGAAGCAGGCTCCAGGCTCTGAGCCGTCAGCACAGAGCCCGACGCGGGGCTCAAACTCATGGACCGTGAGATCATGACCTGAGCCGAAGTCAGACGCCCAACCGACTGAGCCACCCAGGCGCCGAGCACAATTTTTTTTTAATTAAGCAAACAAAAAACACCCCACGCCAAACACCCTTTCAAAATTTGGAAGGAGAAACTGCTATCTTCCAACTGAGATTCGAAGAACTAATGACCAAGGACCACTCTAGATGTGCTGTTCCATCATTCCGAGTTCTTTCCTCCTATGTGATCCATTTTGGCTAACCAATAGTATCTCTACAAAGCTACACCTTCCCAAGCAAGTCATGAATGCTAAACTGTAACCTAAGGGTCTAATTAGAAAATAAAAGTCCAAAATTTAATCAGAAATGTCATTGTAGATCTTAGAAATGGACGCACATTTCGGCTAAGAAGCACAACTTGTCCACACCCACCCACCCACCCACACACACACACACCAAGAGTAAAGGCAAAATGACACTCATTATTAATTTTTCTAATTATATAACAAAATCTTTAAACTCAAAAGGACCATAGAAGATGTAATAGTCAAATTCCTGGTTTTTAATAAGAGACTGGAGACCTAAGATACTTTGGCCAAAGCAACAAAGTTATTTAGTCACAGAATCATTAAAAATATCCTACTCAGCTCTCCTGGCCTCCAATTTCAAGTAATGCTAACTTTTTTTCCAGGAATCTCTTTCTCTTCTTGCAGCCCCATGATGATTTGTCCTGAACTAAATGATGGTATACCTGTAATAATAATTCTTTCTCAAATCATGACCCAAAAAATAACAGAGTAGACACTGATTCTTGTATTTTCATGGCACTTGAAAATTTTTTTTTCAAGTTTTTAAAAGTCCTATTAATCCATTTTTCCAAACAACTTAGCACAGGTTTTTGGACCCCTACCAGCTTAACGTAAAACATAATTTGAATAGAAAAACATCTGAAAGTAATTAATCAATTAGACTAAAGACTTACCTCAAACCTTCATCTAAATTGAGTAAGTAAACCTTAATTCATGAGGACACTTTGGGGCTTTGGATGTTGTCTGTGATGCAAAGATTCCTATAATGTAATTGAGGGCTAGCAGAGTTCTACACTCCATTGAACACATACATCTGTTGTGCAGAATAGTCTCATATAAGGGGAAAACAGTAGTAAAAACTCCACTGACCCTGAAAACACTTAGGTCAGAAAGATTACACAAGCATTACTCATTTTGACAAGGGATATTTTGTATCTTCTCTCCAGTTCTTTTCTCTAGTCCAAAAACACTGAGTGGAAAATCTTGATTGTTGCTCAGGAGAAATGAAAAGAAATAGTGCCATCCGGCTTGTGCCCCAACATCAAAACCACAAAGATATCAAAACAGCCTTAACATCAACTGCAGTTTTAACAAAACTCGGCAAACAAATTGCCAGAACCTCATTATGTGCTTTCAACCAAGGTAACTTTGGCCTTCCAAAGGCTCCAAAAGTCTAGAATACAGACTTGCAGCCTTGAATCAAAATTCTAAAATTCTACATAACACACTTGGATTAATGTAAGACCCACCATTTCACCATACCTGCAAGTTTAAGATTTCTTACCAAGATACTAGAAATAAATTGTGCCATATGACTTTATATCTCAGTAAAGCGCAGTCCACATCACAAAAAGTAGGGTGAAGAAACAAGCCCAAAGTTTAGTAACACACAGGCTGAAATTCAAGCTACGTTTCCATTCCAGAGCCCATTCAGGGAGCCATGTGTGAAGGCTTCAGTGTGCATTGCAAAGGCCGCCTGCTCCATGCCTCAGACATCTGCCCCTTACCTTCTCTTAGGCAGTCAGAACCAGGACGCCCATGTTGGAGAAGACCACCACAGCCACCCCCCTCTCCTCGGCAGTTAAGGGAGAGCATTCCTCGAGAGGGAACTCATTGATCGATTTCAAAGGCTGGGTAAACTAGACCCCAGCTGCAGCTAATCAGTGTCCACCCCACGAAGAGGTTGGGGGCAGGAATCAATAACCGACACGGGCTTGTTTCCAGCCCTGCGGCGGTGAACCTCAGGGCTCGGTGAGGGGAAAAGGTGGACTTCTCTGCCTGGTTGGCACATCCGACCTGTCTGCACCTTTATTTTAACACTGGGAGGCCAAATGGGTGTTCCTGTGCACACGCAGATCTTATTTCCCCCACAAAAGATCTCCCCTACACAACTGATTTAGCTTTGTTGGAGAGGGTTCTTGGGGGGAGGGAGGAGTTTACAAGAGGGACGGTAAAGTTTTGCAAACTCTTAACTAGAAGTGGATGAAAGTGAAGGAGGTGTGAGAATGAAGACGAGGAAGGTGGGGAAGCGAAGGCTTTGATTTCCGGAGGGAAGTACTGAACAACCCACCCCCCACCCCTTACCCCAATTGTACTGGAATGCAGAAAACAGAATCTGTTAACCCCTGCTTTTGCTCCCTCTCTATTCAAGGCCGTGGAAACTTCGGGTGTCTGGGCCGGGTTAATGACAATTTACCCTACTGGGCAGATAGAATTTAATTTTGCCGGAATAACTAATGCCTCCAAAGCAAAGTTGGCTCCTCTGCTCCCCAAACAATTGCGGATTCCAAAGCTCCGCTCTTTGGATGAAAAGAACAATACTACTATGCAAAATCTCCCCAAAGGGGTTGGTTCCTAGGCTAGCGTTTCTGTTATTCACGTAAAAGAACTCAACTCTGTGAAACCCATCAGTTGAAAACAAGGAGTATCTCCCCAAATCACAAGTGTCGTCCCTTTTCCTCCCATCCCCGCCTCCCCCACTCAAGTGAAACACCCAACATCAATCCATGAAGACCGCCCTCGCTCCGCTCGCCTCTTCCCGGGAACCGACCACGCTGAGCTTGCATCACAGAGACCCCTGTGCACGCGTGCAGAAGTGTGCGTGTATAATCGATGTGCTGATTAGAAATCCTCACTTCCGTCCCTGGTTGGCTGAGCCGCCCCAGCCGGCTCTCGTTGACGCGGTCATTTGGGCTGCTCCACAATAGGGATGGTTGCGTCCAGGGAACCCGAGTCACCCACTGCTGTGCCCACCCACCCAGCGCCAGAGCCTGTCCGCCTGGCCGCGGCTCCTCGCCCTTCCCGGACGCGCCCCCGAGGTCACCGTCAGGCGCGCCCCTCCCCCGCCGCCCCGCGCGCACCGGCGGGCAGGGCCCCCCCAGCGACCCGGCTGCGGAGCGCGCGCGGCGGCTGCGGCGGCGCCGGCGGGAAGCCGGCCGGCCCGCCTTGCTCACCCCGCGTCCGGAGCTGGCTGCTGGCGGCTCTCAGGGGCGCCGGGGCTCCCGGCTGGGCTCCCGCCGCGTCTCGGGGCCGGCCCCCTGCCGGCGCAGGTCCTGCAGCAGCCGCGCTCCGCACCCCAGCAGCCCGGCGGCAGCGGCAGCAGCTACAGCCGCACTGCCCCTCTTCATACTTCTCTGATGGCTCCTCTCGGTGCTGTTTGGGAAAACGATTTTCCCCCCTGCCAGAAACAGATTTCCTACATTTCATCAGTCCACATAGACCGAGCGGAAGTAAAATGCTTACTTTTTCTGGTGGACGGCAAACCCAATTGACACTGATTTACCCTTCAAATGGGGAGAGATTGTATTACAAGCCCTTGGCAGCAATTCCGAGGTTGGGGCCAAGCTCCAGCCCCCTTGATCCCCAAACACGAACCTGAGAGAGAAAGGGCGGGGGTGCAGTGGGGAGGGGATCCTATTTAACTCCAGGTTTTTAACAGAGTCAATGGCGTTAGCACAATATTAAAATTGGGTGTTGGAAAAGTTTTGCTCTCCTGGCCCGCGGTTTTGCAGACTCAGAGGCATGAGCTTTCCAGTAACTTCAGCCACTCTTCGTCCCAAATTGAACAATTTGATTTCTTACAATTCTTTTTAAATATCAGATTTTAGAAGAGGCCGCGCTCAACGGCTGTTTTCGCCTTGCAAAGGGAAATACAATTCCACCCTTCCTTCTCTCAGTTAAAGCTCAGCTTCATGTTGAATGTCGTGGACAATTTTCTCCAACTGTTGTTTATTAGTACGTGTATTCTGAGATGAAAAGCCTTCCCATGAAACGGACAGATGTTCAAGCGTCTGCTTCACCTCTACTATACATGTGACTCTTGCTGAGTGTCCTCATAGCGGCAGGTTACCCCTCTCCACGGAGGGTAGATGAAAACCATCACACTTTTGTGTTGTGATTGTGTTTACATGCTCATCAGTGGCCTATACAGCTCCATCCCATGCATGTGGTTGCAGGACACAGGTATTCTGATCTTCTGTTGAACATCATATTTTTACCTGGTGAGTAACTTAGACCACCTGCCCCCGCTCCCGGTAGTAACTACCTGTAGGTCCACATAGCTAAGTGATGTGCATAACTTTAGATATAATGGGGAAAAAGGCATTTTGCGTGTATTATTGCTTTCATCTGGAAGTGGTTATTTGCTCTACAACATCTAGAAACTGCATCAGTTATTTGCTTGTTGTAGCAGTACAAAGAATGAAGAAAGATTGGAAAGCTGGACGTCATTGAACTCCAAGGTTTTTATTTTAATTTGGTTTGATGTCGCAGCTGTCAGCTCCATAGTCCTCCTTGGCTTCCCACAAGAAGGGGAAAAGAGCCATTCCTCATTTCAAGGAGAAATAGAATTATAAAAAGCTTATATTATTGCTTAGACACACATAAACAACAAAACATACCGAGAAGCTTACTGATGAATTTGAGTGAATGATGCTGAATAATAAAAATTTCTCAGAATGTAACCAGATCTGAGTATTCCAAGAGCCCCAATAAAGTATCTGGAGTTTCTGAATCTGTGCAATTTAAGTAGAAGATCAAACATCCTTGATACTTTTTTGTGATCAAAATATCATCAGCCAATAGATGTTAATTTAAGTATCATCAGGGTATGTAATAAGAGTTCAAAGAATCTAATACCATGCATTTTGAAAATCTTTTATCCTATTTCTCTCCAGATACCAATATTCTTGTCATATTGTTCAATATTGATAATATAAAAAGCAAAGCTTAAGGCAGTATTATTGTTGATTCAGGAGCAATGCTCAACCCAATCTGGGACAATAAAGAAGCTTACAGAGGCATTGGGAAAGCATAGTCTTTCAAATTACTCCCTCCAAGGCCTTTCCATCCAGGTATTTTTAGTTTTAATATCTGCATTATAGCACATCCTCTGTCCTTTTAGCAAGAGCCAAAAGGAAAATGCTAGGAGAAATATGCATTTTCTCCCTTCACATCTGAGCATTGTGCTAAATATTCTTTTAGTGACAAAAGAGAAATAATACAAAAGAGCTCTGATGAGGCATCAAAATAATGTTTTCATTTAACAATTTTTCAGCATTTCTAACAACTCCTGTTTGCTTTTTATTTTGTGACTTTCAAAATCAAACTTGTTTATGTATTCTGATTGGCCACTGATACATTTGTCAGACACTCTTTTCACCCAAGAATTTTCTTGACTTGGTCTCAACCTAAATGTGTTCATCTTAGAAAACCATGGCCCAACAGACCCAACTATAACCTCCCCAACGTGACAGTGCAGGAAACAAGTGCCTCATCTGATGAGGTAAAAAACAATGTCTAAATACATTCCTGAAGCCTGACAGCATAAAAAGGGAAAAGTCAAGCCAGATTTAAAGAAAACATAGTTTAGTTTTCCTTTTCAAGTTATCACAATTTAGAGGATCTCCATATTGAAAGTTTCGGGGTTAATATGTATTTTGGGCATTCTAAACCTTCGATATCATCTTGTATATGAACTGTGCCTTTTCTTCTCTTTTTTTTAAATTTTTTTTAACGTTTATTTATTTTTGAGACAGAGAGAGACAGAGCATGAACGGGGGAGGGGCAGAGAGAGAGGGAGACACAGAATCGGAAGCAGGGTCCAGGCTCTGAGCCATCAGCCCAGAGCTCTATGTGGGGCTCGAACTCACGGACCGCGAGATCCTGACCTGAGTTGAAGTCGGAGGCTTAACCGACTGAGCCACCCAGGCGCCCGTGTGTGCCTTTTCTTTTAATATGTACATAGAGAAAATGAGCAATAAATTCTTTACTTTTTCCTCATCTATAGGCCAGCCTCTCCTCCTTCCCATTCCCCTCTCCCTCTTCTCCCTCATTTCTCTCCCTCATGGAAATAATCAATACTCGCTTATTCTGAAAAGTGGGGCAAACCTTCACTAGATGATGGGGATCAGACAGCATGTTGGAATACATTAAATAACATGGAAAGACATACTGGGTAAGATAAATGTGCAAAGGTAACCAAGACACTCTTATATTGCCAAATAACTTCAAAAAGGCACTTAAAGACGGCAAGTGATAGCTGTAAAAGCAGGTGAGAATAATGTTACAGAAAGCAACATGCAGACACATGCGGTGATGCTGGAGAATCACAGGAAGCCATGGAATAAGTGAAACACTTACATTTTATTGAAATACTTTATCCGTGATGTAAAACATGTTTATATTTCCCTACCTAGCATCTTGGCCCATGGTGCAGGCCTTCAACTGATATATATTGAAATAAATGTTTTCTAAATATCATAAGGCAAACAAAAGTCCTGTCGTGGTAATTACAAATACTGTTAGGGATAAAAAGTGGAGGCTGTGACTTTTCATCACCATTCATGTATAAAACTACAAAGAATAAACGAGAGAAGTTTCATGGGAAAAGCTCAAGGTTTACTCAGTTTGACATGCAACTTAAAAAAAAAATCTATTGCCTTTACTCTCAATGGAGAACTTTAAACTTTATAAGCACAGCACAACAGTAGCAGAGATGTTCATTCCCTACTGTTCAAGACTCATATTTTTGCAAAATGTGTGCTATATATAAGCCTATGTCTTCTCACTTTTACACAGGGGATAGATTAAAATCATTTCATGAAATATGCCATTTATCTCATCTAGTTTTAAATACCCTATACAATGTAGACTGTTGTGTGATTTTCCTTGTCTAGGTTGGAGGTGGGTTTTTTTAACTTGTCTTTCATTAAACTTTTTTGTGGTTTGTTTCTAAACCTTTTGTTAAAATATCATGGCGTCCTAATTGCAAGAAGCTCAAATTTAATGAGTGCTTAATATAAATTATTTTTATTTCAATAACCTTGTCTTTCCTTTACACCACTGTTATCTCCAGCATTTAGAATGCCAATGGGTATATAGTAGGCACTCAATAAATGTTGAATGAATAAATGACTACTACAGTAAAAGCCAGTCTCTTAGGAAACTTACTACTAATTGGTTAGATTTTTATATATTGTCTTTAATTTAGTAGTTTGGAACTCAGAATAGAAAACTAATGTTAAAATAACATTGTAAATGATGGTTTCATTCCCAAGCTAGAATCGTTTCATCTGGTAAAATGTAACTAGCGTTCAGTAAAACAGATGCTTGCCTGCGTGCCAGGCTTATAAATGAGGTCAGTCTGTGTCACTTGTCACTTCATTAAAAACCAAGGTTGATTTGGACTCAAGGTTTAATCATAACCAATATAATATGATTGCAGTGAAAAGTAATAGAAAAAATTACTACTTCAGTGGCTTTCAAACTTTTTTTATTGTGACCCACGATAAAAAATACATTATGGACCAGACCCATAGACACACACTCAGACACCCAGGACCAAACCAGGTTTCACATAACAGTACTTACCTTCCTCCATTAGTGCACTCTGATATTTAAAAAAATTTTTTTTGTGTGATATTTTTCTATTTGGCTTTTTCTAGTCTTCCCATGCCACTCATTTGAAAAGAAATGCTGTTGAAGAACTGCTAAATACATTTCACAACCCACAGTTTGAAAAAAATAAAATCTGACCTAGAAACTAAACTAAGGAGGGAATCAGTCAAAATGAAGATAGGGTATCAGTGAACAGATGGTTTCATTATAAACTACAAAACAGATGTTCCTATATATTGTTAGCAGTAGACTTGACATGATGTAATGTCACAATATTCCAAACATTGTGCACCATCACACCTCCATGCCTTTGCTCATGCTGACTAGAATGATCTTTTACCTTTTACTTTCTCCCTGAGAAGAAATCAGACTCATTCTTCTAAGAGTGGCTTAATCTTCTTTGTGGTTTTCTTGCTCTCTCTTGCAGAAATACTGCTGTGTCTCTCTGTCTGGTGCTCTGAGAATTTTTCCATCTCTTGTATATCTTATTTATAACATCACAGTGATTTTCTTATGCATCTATATCTCCACCACCCTGCCCCACCCCCACTAAACTGTGAGTCCCTTGAGAACAGGGACTAGGTTATACATCTTTGCATAGCTAGTCCTCAGCATGGTACCAAACCAAAGGTTGTTGAATGAATGAATAAATAGTGATGGAACTGATACAAGAACGGAAGAACTGTGTGCATCAAAAAAGAACTAAATGGAAATTCTTCTGCAAAGATGGCACCAGCTGCTGATTTTGCATCATTGTGGGTAGAACAATTTACATTATAAGTGACATTCTACTGTCACATTTCTTGGGACTTAAGGCAGACCGTGGTCCATCGGTCCATTACATTTTAAGAACACTGATAATGACAAACTTAGGATTACTTTGTTGAAGAATGAGAAAACTTGCTGAAACTTCCATTATTGTAACTATAACCTAGTTTATAATCAGGGAAACTTTGCCGACTGCTGATTTACATGAAACATTTAGAGAAATAGCTCTTCATCAAAGGGCTTTTCTAGACCAGGCAACTTGCCGCGAAATGTGGCACACTTGGCCCAAAGTGAGAGAGCAATACAGGAAGTGACCAGGGGCTTCCCTTGGCAGAGGAAAGTACAGCTGCTTTCACAGTAGCCACTCAGACTCGAGATTTGCAAAGAGATGTCACCAGCCATTGTCCCCACTGAAACTGTCAAAGAATAAACATATTAAATTGTAAAAAATAATAGTAATTACAGTTAGCATAATGATTAAGAATCCAGATTTGGAGAAAGACAAACCCAAGGTCAAGTTCTAGTTTCTTCACTTAGTTGCTAAAAATTACATGTAAATTACTTAACCTTTCCAGGTATCCTTTCCACATCTGTGAAGTGAAATTAACCAATGTCTCCTCTCTCATAGGCATGACTTGAGTGCTATATAATATAATACCTGTAAAATATTTAGTTTACTCTCTGGCAGATAGCAAGTGTGAAATGAATATTAAGTATTTTATTACTAATTGAGCACCTAAATCATCTCATTGTCTCATTACAGTAATTCCTCATCCCAACCCCAGGGATAAGGATATTACCATCATTAAATGTACAAAAGATCAGCGAATTTTATTCATCTTTTCTCTGAATTTTCTCTCGTCCCCACTTTATGGCATTCCATTTTATACCCTTTTACATCAATGGCTTCATGATTCATTCATTCATTCATTTATTCATTCATTCTCCAGCCTTGTCTGTGTACTTATTATATAAAAGTGAGGCCATATGCCCTGCTCTCTGGGAGCTCACAATATAACAGGAAAAATGGTCTGTTGAATGGCACAGTGGTGGGATTCAGACTCATGTTTTCTTTCCTTCCTTCCTCACTTCCTTCCTTCCTTTCTTCCTTCCTTGCTTCCTTCCTTCCTTCTTTCCTTCCTTCTGACTTTGCTTTCTTTTTACTCTCTTTTTGAGCATAGGGAAGAGCCTATACATTAACAGTTTTTACTTCTGAGATAAAACTAAAATGAATTTAGGTTAAAAGTTTAAAATATGGTAATGCAATACTCTGAGAGAAAAATAATAGAATCATTTTGAAAAGAGAAGACCATTTGTGTCAGGTATCCTCACTCAAGGCCCGATGCACTGCCCCAGGTACCAAGGGCTCCATGTCATGTAGAATTAATCAAATGCCTTATAGCGGTATGAAAAAAGAGCTCACAGAAAGAAACACAGCAGAAGGTTTGATGACAGATTTTCTGACCAGGACAAGTCAAGAGAAGGTTTCAAACTCTACTTAGAAATAGTTTCCTTCCTTTTGGGTTTCGCTGCAGGAAAGGCTAGTTGGGAGTCAGGAAAGGCTTCTTGTTAATTAGCTCCCACTGCATAAGCAGGCCAAATAGCCCAGAAACCAAAAGAGATTATTATAAGAAATTGGCTCTTGTGTTTAGCAAATCCCGAGATCTGCAGGGTGAGTTGACAAGCTGAAGACTCAGGAGAGCTGATGTAGTTCCAGTCTGAAGGTCGGAAGGCTTAAGACGGAGGAAGGGCCAGTGTTTCAGTCTGAGCCTGAAGGTGGGAAAAAAGGCCATGTTCTGGTTCAAAATTAGTCAAGCATTGCCTCTCACTCAACGGAGAGTCAGTCTTTTTAGCCTACCAGGCCTTCAACTGATTAGATGAGGCCCACCCACACTAGGGAAGTCAGTAGACCAATTTAAATGTTAATCTAAAAACATCCTCATGGCAACACTCAGAATAGTGTTTGACCAAATATTTGGGCCTAGTCAGGCTGATACATAAACTTAAGCACCACAGGAGAAAGAGGTGACAAGGAGATATTTACCCACAATCACTCTAATTTTCCTGAAGCCAGGTTTCAACAACTGGGGGAGCCCCTTTGCCCTACGTCTGCAAAGCTATTCAAATTATTCAGTCCACAGGGAACTCTGAAAAACTGTGTAAACCCACTGAGCTTGCTATAAAAGCTGTCCCCTACAGCTCCTGTTTGCTGTTACCCTGTTCCAGGATGCAATACTTTACATGACTCTGCCTGGCACCCTTCTCTCATCTGGAGCTGTAACAAAGAGTTCTGACTTTCAACTCCTAGGGTCACTCTGTTTTGATGTGTCCTGCCATGAAAAGAATCTTTAAATTTATAAAATAAGAAGGAAGAGATGGAGAACTCTGTTTTTATCCTACTGCCCTTTCTTCCCCTTATTCACATTTCCAGAGTTGTTCCCCTCTTACAGGGTCACTGGATTCTTCCTGCTTCATTGTTCTTCTCTCTTAGAATATTCCTTCCTTCCCACTATCTCCTTGCTATAGAAATACAGTAATCATTCTTCCCTGTGCTCATAAATTTGTGTAAGTTATCTCAAAATACTATGTGAAAGAGAAAACTAAAGAAGAGTGAAAAATATTAAAATTTTAAGAGAGTAAAAATGAAAATATCCAGCACAGAGTACAAAAATAGGTGTTATAAGTGACATACACACAGTCATGACAGACACGACCAGTGGGAAAGTAATAAGCAATACTTCTGTGTGATATCCACCGTAACTTGAACTACCTTTGACTATTTCCACTGTCAGCAATTTTCTTTAGCTCATATATCTTGTAGCTTGTGAATAAAGAATGGGGATGATTTTCACTTGTTCATATTGCTTTACCACTTGGTTGTGGATTCGTTGAAGCATAGGATTTACTTCTCAGTGATTTTGTTTTTATTTTTTAAATTCCCATAATTCTTTATAGTTTACCTGGATTATACATTGTTTTTCTTCTCCAACACATGAACATACTCTTCGCATTCATTCAATTTCTCCTTTACCCAGTCCTGTTCTATTTTTTTTTTCTTTTTCTTAGATCATCCCCTTTGCTTCATCAGATATTTATTTTCAACGTTCTGTGCCTAAGGCAGATCTCCCTAATTGATGGTTGGTGTCTGTCATGTGCTGAATTAAGAACAAGAGCAGGGAGGTTACCCAACTCCCTTCATTAATGACATATGTTGCTGTAACTCATAAGGAGACTAGGGAAAGCTTCAAGTTTCAGGAAATGTGGCCAAGTTGAAGACCGGAATTCTAAGGCAAGAATCAGAAGACACACCAACAAACTAGGATACGCTCTGATGTAAAGTTTGTAGAAATTATGATTGTGATTGAAGTAAGAAATTTCCAATTCGTTTAGAAATACTTTTTGTTCCTTGTTCATGAATAATGTTGGTCTGCAGTTTTAGTCAGACAATATGACGCCATGTAAGGATATTTTTACTTTTTATTAAATAATATTTCTATGAAATAACAGGGATAAAGTACGATCCAAGAGGCACAGAAAATACAAAAACATACTATCAACAAAAAACTTATTTAACACTCTTCCTCAGAATTATTAAATAACTTTAAAAATGTCATATACTCACCCTTAATCATTGCACTAATCTTGCTAATTAAAATTTAATATTTAACCCTAAATATTTGTGCTACACACATAGAAGGTAAGGGAATAAAGCTAGGCTCTGTATCAAGAAAGAATACTACTTACATTTTATGGTTTGGTTTAATTTTTTTTTTCCAGCAGATGAGGCATGTATGAGGCCTGCCAAGCCATACATTAATTTTTTTCATTGAGACAGAGTTTATAAGTAGAACTAAATTATGTATGGGAGTTATACAGACAGATGTCTTCATCAATAGAGACACTAATTTTTTCCAAAACAAACTGGCAATTTCTATTTGGAATTTATGATTTCAACAAAGTACAGTAATTTTTTTGTTGCTCTTGTTTTTCAAGTTCTTTGAACAAATTTTGGAATTAAAGAATAGATGGAGACCCTGATAGTGTTTTTGGAATGCTTCTTGCCATGTTACACACTTACCTCAGAGTGTGTTCTGTATTTTTTTTTTTTATCATTTAGGAAATCTTTATTAAGTACCGAAGATAGATCCTGTGGGAATATAAAGATGAATTAGACACAGTCTTTCCCTTGAAATATCTTCCATTGATGGAGGAAACAGGCATGAAGAATTAGCCTAACGCAAAATGAAATAAATGTTAAATATCAGTACAAAAGGCCATCCACAGAAGAAGAAAGTGATGCAGAGTCAGCATGTCCCTGGGAATCAGGGCAGGTGGCAAGGTGGGGTGACCCTTCCTTAGATGGTACCTTAGGGGAGGTGAGCCCGGGAGCGGAGGTGTGAACATGTCCGGTCTTCAGGGAATGAGAGGCAGTCTGGAGAGCCTGGGCATTCAGAATAGAGGCTAGTACAGGGGATGAGGCTCTGACCAGATTTTAGATAGAGTTGGATACAATATTAAGAAGTTTGGACCCTTGGGGTGCCTGAGTGACTCAGTCGGTTAAGTGTCTGACTCTTGGTTTCAGCTCAGGTCATGGTCTCATGGTTCGTGAGTTCAAGCCCCACATCAGGTTCTGTGCTGGTGGCACAGAGCCTGCTTGGGATACTCTCTCTCCCTTTCTGTCTGCCCCTCCCTGACTGTCTCTCTCTCTCTCAAAATAAATAAACTTTAAAAAAAAGAAGTTTGGACCCTTAAGAGTATAACTCAAGCTCCAATTCAATTAATTTTCTAACAGAGTTGGTTATCAATTCAGATGTAAGCATCACACAGTATATTTTTTTCTCTAATGAAAATTGTGTTTCTAACCATGAGCAATAGTATAGTTAACCATTTAACTCTTTATGTTCTTTTAGTTTCGTAATAAAGATCCAGGTAGACACTACACAATAGGAAGGAATGTCTCTTTTTATCAGGAAAAAAGAGGTAACTTTTATATTATTTATTATTTATTTCCCATCACTTGGACCTATGAGTTACTTTACAAGTTATTTTACACTTACCTAGGAAGAAAAGTATTTAAATAATTCCGACTGGAGGAATTTAAAAATAGTAGCGAACCATTAAGTGATAATGACCTCATAGTCTTTAACTTCGTTTTTGAATTCAGCACCTTCACCCAGGTATCCCCTCGTGCTCTAGTTTCTACTGCTGTGCAACAAAGCACCCCAGATTTAGCAATGGAAACAGCTACCACATAGTTTTGCTTACAAACTCTATGGGAAATAGCAAACAGAGCAGTGCAGGACAGCTTATCTCTGTTCCAAAACATCTCAGGTGGGAAAGCTCAGTTAGGAACTGGAATAATCTGCAGACTTTGCCACTCACACATCTGGTGTCTGGGCTTGGATAACAGAAGGCTTCTTCATGTGAATTGGCCTTCTCACAGCAGGGTGGCCAGATTCCTAGAGAGAGTGTTGCTGGAGGAATGTCCTGAGAGCAGGCAGTCTGAGAGAACCATGGAAGCCTCAGGCCCTTTTCGGATCTAGCCTCAGGAGTCCTGTAGCATGCCTTCTGTTGTGCAATGTTAGTCTATCCTTTCAATAGGAGGAGTGTCAACTATTTCTGTTACCCTGTTTATTTATTTATTTATTTACTTATTTATTTATTTTAATTTATTTTTTAACGTTTATTTATTACTGAGAGACGGAGAGACACGGAGCATGAGCAGGGGAGGGGCTGGCAGATGGAGAGACACAGAATCCGGAGCAGGTTCCAGGCTCCGAGCTGTCAGCACAGAGCCCCACTCGGGGCTCGAACTCACAAACGGAGATATCATGACCGGAGCCGAAGTGGGACGCTTAACCTACTGAGCCACCCAGGCGCCCCAATTTTTATTATTATTTTTTAAATGTTTATTCCTTTATTTCAACAGAGAGAGAGAAAGAGTGCGAGCAGGGGAAGGGCAGAAAGAAAGGGAGAGGGAAAATCCCAAACAGGTTCAGTGCTGTCAGAGCACAGCCTGATGCGGGGCTAGAACTCACAAACCTTGAGATCTGACCTGAGCCAGAATCAAGAATCAGGCACTTAACCGACTGAGTCACCCTGGCACCCTGCTAGGACCCTGTTTAAAACTGCCAGACCCAGTAACCCAATCACAACTATGACTATTGACTATTTGAAGTTTTCTTCTCTCTTAGACTGGGTCTGCTGATGCAGGCTCTATTGTATTCATTAGCATATATCTAGCACATAATAGGGTATGTGATACGGGTTCAAAAAGTATTAGTTGAGGGGCGCCTGGGTGGCTCAGTCGGTTAAGCGTCCGACTTCAGCTCAGGTCACGACTTCAGCTCAGGTCACGATCTCGTGGTCCGCGGGTTCGAGCCCCGCGTCGCGCTCTGGGCTGATGGCTCAGAGCCTGGAGCCTGCTTCCGATTCTGTATCTCCCTCTCTCTCTGCCCCTCCCCTGTTCATGCTCTGTCTCTCTCTGTCTCAAAAATAAATAAACGTTAAAAAAAAATTTTTTTAAATAAAAAGTATTAGTTGAAAAAATGAATAAACTATTTTTCAAATGCATCTTGCTCACCTCATTTTTTCATATTGCCAGTCCTCGTAGCTAGAATACCCTTCTCAATCTCCTGTCTGCCAATTAACATCTGTATCTATTGTCTATCTATCCTTAATGAGAAAAAGAACTCTCTAATATGAATTGTACATGATGATGTACTAGTAACTGTGCTACATGCCTTGCAAACATGATTTCATGGAGTCTTTACAACAAATATTATGTCTTCTTTACAGATGAAGGAACAGGCTCAGAAAAGTTAAGTAAGTTGTCCAAGGTAAAACTTAAAAGCAACACTGATATTAATCCCAAGTCTGTCTGATTCCAAGCTTTGGTTGAGCTCAACACTTACTAACCACCAACTATGTAACAGTGATTATTCGAAGAACCAAAAGTTCAAAGCCTTAGTCTCTCTCCTCTAGAAGTTCAACATCTGTTGAAAAGAAGTCTTACCATCTAAGAAGACAAATATCCTTTCCAGTCCATCATCTTGCATTCCTGCATCCTGTAAGTTACTGTAAAAAGTATTGTGGACTTTAAAAATACTCTTAAGAACACAGCCATCCCATTCAAAAAGGTGAAGTCAGACCTAAGATGCACATATCCACTTGAAAATGTAATTAACTTGTGTATTCTTGCCATTTTTATGAAGGAGAGACCCTGCACAATGAACCTAGACTATTGGATCTCATAGTAGCAATATACCTAGCTTGGTGACGGATCCAGTAGGTTCATGTCATTAAACTATTATGCTGTGTGCATCATAAAAAGAACCTAACTTGTAGTAAAAGCCAGTAAATAGTAAATGACAAATTAACAGTCCAGCCACAAGTGTTATTGGAATCTGGACGTGAAACAGATTACTTTCAGCTGGGGTTATCAGGAAAGACTCATAAAAGAGGTAGGACTTGACTTAGGTTTTGTAGCTTGGAAATAAGAGTCTCATGTAAAGCAGAAGGGAAGACAATGGTTCCAGATGCAAGAATCATTAGTCCCAACATGGTTGAGAAAAGAAAAAACAAGACTGTTCTGGAATAGAAATGAAACTACTTTAGTCAGATTAGAGGTAAAGTGCATATTTTTTTAGAAAACATCATAAAATAAAGCCTGCATATATTTCTTGCTACTTTTTCAGCTGTTATACGCACAAAATAATATTAGCTCCCTTTTTCTTAGGGCTTTGTATCCTGCAAAGCTGTTGAGTCTTATTCTGACCATATATATTAAAAAAAAAAAAAAAAAGGAGTGAACAGAAAGACAAAAAAAAAAAAAACAAAAAAGAAAGATAAAAAGAATGGAAGGAAGGAAGGAAGAAAGGGAGGGAGGGAGGAGGAAGAAGGGAGGGAGGAAAGTTCAGAAATAGAAAACAAACTTGGCAGTGTGCTAATTCTACTTCATTAAGCCGCTGACATGACTGGTGTGTGAAGGAGGTTTTTGATTTCTGGATTACCTTCTAAAAAAGATGCCATATAAAAACAATTTAACATAGTCAAAGGCCTTATGATTCTGTTTCCAAAACACTCCACCTTTCTCAAAATAGACTTTTATTTTGTAGTTCCAGTGGTCCATTTCCTTTAACGATGTGCGCGGGGTGACCTTCCAATTTCCTATCATTTAGTTGTCAGATTAATATTCATAGATCATGCTCCTCACCTATATACCTAATGAGATTACAAAATTCAAGAACACATAGATGGATTTAAAGTTGAAAATGCGGGGCGCCTGGGTGGCTCAGTTGGTTGAGCCTCTGACTTCCACTCAGGTCTAGATCTCACGGTTGGGTTCCCGCGTTTGGGCCCCGCCTACGGCTCTGTGCTGACAACTCAGAGCCTGGAGCCTACTTCGGATTCTGTGTCTGCCTCTCTCTGCCTCTCCCCTGCTCATGCTCTCTCTCTATGTCTCTCAAATAATGAATAAACATTAAAAAAAATTTTTTTTAAGTTGAAAATGCTTGAACTGCTGGAACTTGAGCGCTAGCTTCAGAGTACTTTAAGTTTGAAAAACCAGAGGAAAGTAACGGAAAATCTGGCAGCTAATATAGGCAATGAAAGGTAAATTCATCATAATCCACACTATAGAGATATTCAGTCATCTTGTTTAAAGTAAGCTATTTTTTCCTTTTCACTAAAATCTGTAAAAGAAAAAAAAAGAGAGAAAGAAAACTAATTAAAATTTCCACATTGCAAAGCTAGAAGAGAATAGTGTTCTCTTTAATCATTTTTCATCATACACAATTGCAGATATTAATTGATATTCTCCTGGTTGGGCAGAGGATAAAAATACCAAATTGTTTTTTCTCAGTTACATGAATAAAACCAAACATATTTTATATTTTTACAACCAAGAACCCCAAGAGCAGAAAATTCTATTTGAACTAGGAAAAGTTAGGAACGTTACACTGGTGAAAGAATTTCAATCTACAATGGAACCCAGGAAATAGGAAATAGAGAATCTCATGAATGCACCCTCAGAAGAACCGAACTTAAGATCTGGAGAAACTGATTTCCCATAAACACCTGGTTTACAGAAGAGAGAGATACATCTCTTAACCAGCTAACATCTGCTAAGAATCCCTCTCCATCCTCAAGCCCATGAGCTTGCAGCTTGGATTGGGGGTGAACTCCCCACTCTTCGCACTTCTGGACCATAAATGCAGCCCACCCCAAACCCTCAATGGACTCACTCATATGTAGCTTGCTACAGTATGCATTTCTCAAATTGCTATTCCCAAATAGACTCAATTTCTGGTAATTTGATGTTGCCTCAGTTTACCTCTTTATTTAGGTTGACATACTTTAAAAAATACATTTTTTTAATACACAAAGCTTCTTACTATAAAATCTGACATTTTCAAATTTGCTTAAAATTATATTGTTGATTGTAATATCCCTAACTTTGTAATATCTCAATAACATTATTTGGCACATATCTCTCTGAAAAACAATTTTCTCAGTGTTTCCCATTATATAGTCAAATTTAACTTGCTACATACCTTTTTTAAATCTTGCCTTTATTATTATAACTGTTTTTTTTCCTTCTACCTTACAATTCCCTCAATAATTTTGTCTTGTTCTGAACTCTTGGCATTTTCTGAGATGTCCAAGGAAAACTGAAATGTCTTTAAACGGATCCAGGTACTATGAACATCCTGGAAAAAGAGATATTGCTCAGTTGTATGTATCTCCTCCTCTATGTCCAGCATCAATAAAACAGATGAATACCAAAATATATCAACTAGAGGAAGGTGAAGACTCATCATATTCTAAGATAACAAGAAATAGGGGCTTTTACTCGCTAGGTCAGCTGAAGTAAAGACACACAAACTGGTAGGTAGAAAGTTATAACTTTCATTATCCCACTCAAAAGCATAAAGGAAAAAGAAATATTAACTATGGCACTTTTGCTTCAAACATCTCCCCCTCCCCTCAAATGCAGTGTTTCCCTCACATCTGACAGTGAAATATTCCCTTTAAAGCCTCCCTTCATATTTAAAATTCTGTAACTTACTGATAAAACATTACCAGAAAGAATTTTTACATTCCAATAAAATGTCTCTGTGATACTGTGAATTTTGTTTTAATCACTTATTTGGCTTATTTCGGTCCGTTTATTTTGCAATGTTAGGAATCTTTGGGGAAAACACTTCTTGACATTAATGATATTAACAGACTAGCCCAATCTAAGAACTAAGATTAGGTCTGGAAGTTATTAAAAACAAGAAAGTTTCTTGAGAACTTTTCTACCATATTTGCTATTTTGTAAGAGAATATTAATAAGGAAAATTAGATTCATCTATTGCTTTTTCAAGGAAAATTTGAAATGAATTGACGTATCTATATACATGTATTATACATGCATATTTTGCTTTCCATTTCCTTAGTTTTATTTTTTTATATAGTAATTCTCTCAGGACATTTCAGGTTATATGTCTGGAAACTTCAGCCATCCAGAAAAAAAAGAAGGTTGGGAAATAATGAAAAAAATGTGCTGAAAGAATTCACATAAAAGTTTTTGGAGACTTGAAAATGGGAACAACAGACACTTAAAAAGTTATTGAACCAGAAAAAAAAAAAAAAAAAGCCCTTCCTGGCAGGTAGTTATATAGCAATATACTGATAACTGTGGGATAAAAATAAAGGCATCCAGACATTATTACAGAGCTCTCCTCCATGGAAATCAAACCTAATTCAAAGGTAAAGAGAGAAACTGATTCATCTTATTTTTTTCTTTCTGGTATGAATGTTAGGAAAAAAGAAAAAAAAACATCAACTGTGAAAGAAAAATGAAATCTTAAAAATAAGTGTAGTTCAATTATTTAGTTCCAGTGTCTTATCAGAAATTTCATGTCATTTACTTCTGTACAAATACACACATATAGATAGAGAAAGGTGTTAATCTGTGTATTGATATATAGTGATAAAACTATATATAATATACTCTATTAATGTCAACATGAATTTCATCATTGTCCTTTTTATATAGAATTAAAACAAAAAAACATGTGCCAAGCAGTGGAAAATACATAAAAATGATAAAAGTCAGAACAGCTTCTTCAAGTGTGATTAATTCAAGTATTTAAATAGTTTCTGAATATCAGCAATCCAAGAGGTATCAATTTAAATGCTCAGATTCTGGGAATTGAATCTGAGATTATTTAAGGAACTGGAGAGATTCTTGCTTAAATTCTTCCCATTGCATAATTCAATCCATATTTTTAATAACTCAATCCTCATGCAGGCAAGATGTCTTCTCAAGTTAGCATACGATCCACGAATTATTTGTTCTACTATCTAACATGCTAATCCAGAGGACCCTAAAGAGGGTAAGGGATGACAGTAGTCTGGGATTAAACAAATTCATTAAAATGTCTACTTAGCCATGTTTTGCTATGAGCTTTTTTTTCTTTTTCCCAAATACTGCTATGAATCAAAATCAATACCAATCCAAGCATTCCATTCCAAAGGTAAAGAGACTTCACCAGGGGCGCCTGGGTGGCTCAGGTGGTGAAACAACCTACTTCGCTTGGGTTGTGACAGCTCTGAGCCTGGAGCCTGCTTCGGATTCTGTGTCTCCTTCTCTCCCTGCCCCTCCCCCACTTGCACTCTGTGTCTCTCTCTCTCTCTCTTTCAAAAATAAATAAACATTAAAAAAATTAAAAACAAAGAGATTTCACCAATCACTTAAAGAGAATATGCTAGGTAATTTTGATTCTCCTCTCCATTAGGATATTGATTCTCGTTCACAAAGAATTTTCCTATCAATTTACCACAACTTCTACCCACCCGTCCTTAATGTTTCCTCTGCTACTCCCTTAATGAAACTGTCATTTTATGCACTTCAACTATTGCAATATTTTCCTACTGGACCTCCATTTTAGCCATTTTCCCCAGCTGGCTACAACCAATTCTCTACATTGCATTCTAGTAGATAGAATCATGTCATTCTTGTGCTCCAAAGTTGTCAGTAGCATTTGATTGCCAATTGAGCACAGACCCTGTTACTTAGTACAATCTTCCAAGGTCTTCATAAACACTTCTACAGTAGACAGGAGATTTTCAGAGTTGTGGATTTCATAGATTTATAAGCTATCTATATATCTAGATAGAAACATATATCTATACACACACATATATATTCTTTTTTTTACGTTGGTTTGTTTATTTAGAGAGAGACAGTGAGTGTGCAAGTGGGGTAGGGGCAGAGAGAGAGAGAGAGAGAGGGAGAGAGAGAATCCCAAGCAGGCTCCACACTGTCAGTACAGAGCCCCATCCAGGGCTCGAACCCACGAACCGAGAGATCATGACCTGAGCTGAAGTCAGACACTTAACCGACTGAGCCACCCAGGCGCCCCACACACATAGGTATTTTAAAGCAGGCATCTAAGATAATACTTGCAGACTCTCATTTTTCCAAATAATGAAAACACAAAATTACCATTTAATATCACCATGGCTTTATAAAGGAATGCTTTTTTCCCTTTGCTTAAATTAATTATGTTTATGAAAACATTTCACATTGTGCTGTCGTCTATCTTTCATGTATCACTGTAATAATGATGACTTTGTAATAGATTGGCAGCAGTGTATGGCAGTGAAAGGTATTTGGGAATCATTGTACTAGACTACCCAGCATTCCCTAAACATATACTGATTGATCATATTATGACTCACAGACTTGTGTTAATTATAGGAATGGCTGAGAATTCAAATAACTGTGTCAAGGTCTTGGCAGGAAATAGGCTCAGTCAGCAGGGATTTTGAAAATAATTTAGCAGAGCAATATTTACAGAGGTATGGCCAGGGTTAAGGAAATCAATAGGTGTGTTAAGGTATCCAGGGTTAGCAACAGCAGGAAGTCCCCAGGACTGCAGGGAGTAATAGTTGCTATCAAAAGCTCAAGGGGGCCTGATAGAACTTTTAGAGGAAGAAACAAGAATCCTGAGGTCTTAGCTGAGAGCAGAGAAAGAAGAACCCTACGACTCTCTCCTCCTTCTGATTGCTTGCTAATGCCTCTGGCTGGTTAATTCAGCAGCATGCAAGAGGGTAAGAGAAGAGATTGACACAATCAAGGATGAGGCCAGTCCTCTGTGCAGAGCAGGGGAGAGAAGGGAGAAAATGGATGAAATAAAATGGGAGGTACAAAAAAAGAATAATTAACCACCTAACTTTCTGCCTCATCATATTTATAAAAACCTCAGGCAGGCTAATTTGAATTGCAATGCCTTTTATTTTTTCCCCTTTCCTTAGCTGTGTTAATGCCTGTGTTAGAGCAGTATTTTCCACCCTTCTCACATGGTGGCACCTGGCAGTCAACAAAGAGGAGTTGGGAACCATGGTGAAAAAAAACTTTTTTTTTGCACTTTCCTGTTATGCTAGTATGAATAGAGATGAATCTACATATTAAATTTATAATAAACTTCTTAACGACATTTGAAACTCTGAGATTTTTTAGAGGGAAATTCTTGAGTCCATGATTTTTTATAGATACTAGTTTTATGTTTGGTAGGGTCCATCACAATTCTTGATCATCATTGAGAGTCACCATTGACTAGAAATATTGTTAATAAAACAGATACAACCATTTTTGTGCCAATTAAAATTTACAGGAAATGAGATTATATTTAAAATTTTTTAACATTTATTCATTTTTGAGAATGAGAGAGACAGAGCATGAGCAGGGGAGGGGCACAGAGAGAGGGAGACACAGAATCCAAAGCAGGCTCCAGGCTCCGAGCTGTCAGCACAGGGCCCGACGCGGGGCAGGGCTCGACGCGGGGCAGGGCTCGAACTCACAGAGCACGAGATCATGACCCGAGCTGAAGTCGGACGTCTAACCGACTGAGCCACCCAGGTGCCCTAAGAAATGAGATTATATTTAAAAGAAAAGCTCTTCTTTCCTTATAAAGGCAACATAATGTCAAACCTTATCAATAATGTTGCAAATGAATTTTGAATCCAAAAATTTCTAATACCAAGAATTTAAAAGTTTTCGTGAAAGCTCTGATTTTCAGAATATATGTGCATTGTTAGAGCAGCCTTTCTGCTACTAAAAGACCACTTAAAGCCACATATAGTTGCAAATGGAAAGGAGTGTCTCAAATTTGTAAAAAACAGAGATTTGGGGTGGACATCTACACCTGTGCCTACATGGAGAGTCTCACCTTTTAATCCCTTCTTCCTCTATGCCCTGTCCTTCTTGGACATCTGGAACTCTTCCACTAACTTCCTGGGCCCCTTTCCCATGACGAGTTTCTCAGAAAGATAGATTGCATTGTTGCAAAAAACAAAAAAAAATCCGAAAGTGTCTGCAAAGTTTTTATGAGAAATCTGTCTTCAAAAGTTGTGCCAACTTGACAGATGGTAACTATACTTATTGTGGTGAGCGCTGCTTAATGTACGGAATTGTCAGATCTCTATGCTGCACATCTGAAACTAATATAACTTATATGTCAACTATATTTCAATAATAAAATTCTTTAAAAGGTGTACCAGCTTGTTATTCATTGTTGTTACTGAAGAATACAGACAGACCTATTCTTACCCCTGTTTTGAATGAGGTAATGGAGTCAGGATCCGGTGTTATCATTGCCCATAATATTTGCTCTCAGAGGGACTATAAAAAAGTCAAAACACTTTCCTTTCACGAAGGCATTCCTGGATGAAGGGAAAACCCTCTGTGTCCACCTTGCCTGAAGATGGGGAGTCCAGGTCTGCTTGTTCATATAGAAAGATATTATTTCAACAACCAGGTAGCTGAAATTAATGTAGTGATATGGGACTATGACATTGTTCAGAGTAGAATAAAGGGATACCAGCATGTTTTGTTTCCGGTGGTCTCTCAGATGGATAGCGTCCTATAATTTCCGGCTGATTGCATATCTTAAAATAATCAGAAATTTAGACCTAACCTAGAGAATAAAATCAATTTGATTTCTCTAGTCTTTATAGTCCATTGAACAAGAGTGTATTAGAAAACTCGCAGGACCATGAGTAAATACTTCAGCAGCAAGCTGCATCTTTCTTCAATAAAATTTTCTTCACCATCACCCGTAACAGTGTTGGTGGCTGCTCTTTTGTATTTGGGAGGAGTGGAATTTAGAGCAGATGTGAGAAAATATATGCTTTGGAGGCTTATATAATAACAACAACAACAACAACAGCCAATGCTTATTGTTTACAAGTGCTGTACAGTGTTCTAAAGGGCTTGTACTAATTGGGTGCATTTAGCTGAAAGTGACAAAAATGAAACTGAAACTGGCATACACACGCAAGAAAACCCACCATAGCCAAACAAATAAGACACACACCCACCACAACTGGGAATATATGGGGCTATAATCCTAAACAGGGTTAGTTTGAGGGTTGTCTTAATTCAATGGATTCTTTGTGATTCTGAGATTCTCTTGGCTCTGGGGAAGGAGATGGCTGCGGCAGCTGCGGACTTCATATAAACGTATAACAATATCAAGAGGAAGACAGAAACTAGCTCTTAAGCATGACTGATACTCAGCTTGTGTACCCGCTTAGGGCTCCAAGCTGACAGTTCAGCGCCTGCTTGGGATTCTGTCTCCCTCTCTCTCTGCCCCTCCCCCACTCGTGCTGTTTCTGTCTGTCTCTCTCTTTCAAAAACAAAAACAAAAAAACTTAAAAAAATAAATAAAAGACTGGGTTCCTAAATTAATTACTGAATTAAGAGCGGGGTGGATTAAAATGGTTCGCTCAAAATTCCCAGGTACTACCCCTTGGGCTGAGCTGAGTCAGTATCCCCAATTGCATTGTTATCTTTCAAAGTGGGTGGGAGTGATGACAGCATGGTTATTGAAAGACAGTCACAATATCAAGTATGGCGTTTTACATTTATTATCTCATTTGCTCTTCACCAGGACCCTATGAGGTATGTATTTTGTAAAAGCCTTTTTTTTTGGAAAAGCCTTAACCTTTGCTTAACAGCCATGGTTTGAATAATTATCATATTTTAACAAAAATCTCCTGAAATTTGGCCTTCCGTTCACTCTTTTTTTTTTAATTTTTTAATGTTTATTTATTTTTGAGAGACAGACATGAGCGGGGGAGGGGCAGAGAGCAAGGGAGACACAGGCTCCAGGCTCTGAGCTGTCAGCCTTCCATTCACTGTCTTAATTTACTGTCTCCCAGGAATTTAGGGATCATAACCAAGAAATGGGAGATTGCTCCTGGTACGTGTAGTCCACATGGTACATGGTCATGTCATTATATGTTTTACTGTGTTATTCCTCTCGTTTCAATTTTCCTTTATTCCCTGATTGCTCAGTTTAAGGCCTAAATAAAGTACTGGTCCTTTATAAAGCTCCTGTAGAACTCTCCAGATTACAACTGGTCTCTCGTAGAATCATTCTTACAGTTTTTAAAACATATAACAACCGATTTGCATTACAGTTAAGTATTTTTGTGCCCCTCCCCACCCCTGCTTCAAGATTGTTAGACACCTTTTTTTAAAGCTTATTTATTTATTTTTGAGAGAGAGGTGAGGGTCAAGGGACAGAGAGAGAGAGAAGCCTCAGAAGGCTCCAGTGCGGGGCTCAAACTCACAAACTGTGAGATCATGACCTGAGCCAAAATCAAGAGTCAGATGCTTAACTGAGTGAGCCACCCAGGTGCCCCAAGATTGTAGATTTCTTGAAGTGAAAGCCCTGTCATAATTATCTTTCAATCTCTAACACTTTACATAGAGTAGAAGCTTAATAAATGCTCATTGAATGTTATTGAATTAAATGGAACACTGAGGAGAAGCTCTAAACCCTAGGCTTTTCTTTTTTTTCTTCTAAAGGGGAAAACTTCACAGACATTGTTTAAGGAAAATAGGCTGGGGCACCTGAGTGAGTTCCAGCACTGCACTGCACCCTGCCCCCCTCTCCCAGCCATTGGGCTTTGTGCTGACAGCTCAGAGCCTGGAGCCTGCTTTGGATTCTGTCTCCCTCTCTCTCTGCCCCTCCTCTGTTCACACTCTGTCTTTGTCTCAAAAATAAGTAAACATATATTAAAAAAAAAAAAAAAAAAAGGAAAATGGGCTAATGTGAAATATGCATACATTTATGCATTATAATGCTCAAGTAAGGATTTAAAATAAAATAGCTTTTTAAAAAATGTTTATTTATTTATTTATTTATTTATTTTGAGGGAGAGAGAGAGACAGAGAGAGAGCACATGCACAGGCAGGGAAGGGCGGAAAGAGAAGAAGAGAGAGAATCCCAAGCAGGCTTCACGCTGTCAGTGCAGAGCAGACACGGGGTTCACATTCATGAACTTATGAGATCATGACCTGAGCCAAAATCAAGTGTTGGAAGCTTAACCAACTGAGCCAACAAGATGCCCCTAAAGTAGCATTTTATAGAGGTAAGTGGAAAGATACGAAGCTGGAAAAGTTATGAACCATTCTTGCCATAAGGTCTCACCCCATCCTGAATAGAAGATGTCTCACCTTCTCGAATGGATTGACTTTCTCATCTCAGGTATCTGCAACTTAACTGTTCCCTTGGTCATGAAAACTTTTCTCAACACTCATCTTTGAACTTCCCAGGGAAAAGCCAGTTTCTTTAAAAAAATTTTTTAATGTTTATTTATCCTTGAGAGAGAGACAGCGCACGAGCAGGGGAGGGGCAGAGAGAGAGAGGGAGACACAGAATTGGAAGCAGGCTCCAGGCTCCAGCTCCAAGCTGTCAGCACAGAGCCCAATGTGGGGCTCCAACTCACCAACTGTGAGATCATGACCTGAGCTAAAGTCAACACCTAACCTAACCTAACCGACTGAGCCATCCAGGTGCCCCGAAAAGCCAGTTTCTTAAAGAGGCCTCCTTATCACCTAAGTCTTGCTGACCTATCTCCATTATATCTTCCTTACCACATTTGAGGCTATTTGTTTAATATCACTCTCAAAAGTGAGGAGATGAACTCCTCCACCAGGACAAGGGTCACATTGATTTTCTTTAGCACTAAATCCTTAGTATCTTACAGGATGTGATGTAATAAGTACTCTTCATAAAAGCATAAATAAATGAGTGAATTAGTGAAGTCTGTACATTTTCTAAAGGCAGCCTGCACACTGGGCTCAAAGTTTCTAGTAGCCAATACAAAGAATTTCAGGATACGGTATCCTTAGCATAAAATCAAGTAATACTTCAAGACCAAAAGAATGTGGGCTAAAAAATACCAAAAAAATAAAACTGAATTAACAGCATAAGCACCACTGCTTTATTTATTCATTAAAAAAAAAAAGTGTGGGAATGTTCATTTTAATAAAACATGACTCTTCCCCCTCTTAAATTTGTTTCTCTTCCCCTTTTTGTTAAAACAAAAGAAAAGGAAACATCAGTTCTGCTTACTTAAATTAAAAGTGTTGGCTAGTGTCTTTAGGACTGTAAAGAAATTCAGCTTAAATGAATTATGTCACCAACATCAGTAAGTTAGAAACTGTCGTATTTACACAATGCAACCTCTAAGAAGTTGGCAAGTATTTTTTGAATGCATAAATGAGTGAATAATCCAGATGACATTCCAGAATTGAATCCTTCTTCCTCTCCCCTCTCTTCCCACAATCTTAGTCAAATATATTTCTGTCATAGTGTCTTAACTGTCATTTTGCTCAGTTATTTGTGTGAAATGAAAGTCAACTAAGCTATTTTGCCATGGGAATAACGAAAACAAAAAAAGTGCAATTTTGTAATAAAAATTTAAATTCTTTAAAAAAATTTAAAAGTACAAGTATTGAAGTTTTTTGTTTGCTTCAGTTAATCTGGGCTTCAGCTCTAATAGCAAAATAACAATGTGAAGGCCCAGAATTTAAGAACGTGCCTGGCATTAATTAATTGGTGGTCAGTACATTTTTTACTAAGCTGAATTGAACTAAAGATTTAATTTAATATTTAACAGCATGTCTGGCATTACCCAATAAACCTCAGCAAAGACCATCTCAGGCCAAGCTCAAGAAATTTCTACTTGGGCTTATTTCCAAAGTGAAAGAAGCATGGAGACTCTCGCGACTAACGGTATCTCGCACGTGACGCAGGGAACTCTGTTTTGAACACCCCACATTTGCACCCCCTCCCTCCTTAACTTTAGTGGCAAAAGTAAAACCGCGGGGACTTTTCTCCAGTTTAAATTTCCCAGGGTCAAAGTACCCGGATGAACGTCCTTGTCATATCGACAGGGACTTTATCCAATAGCATTGTAGAGAGGCGTATCCTTACACAGACGCTCCAATCGGCACGCAGAGAGTCGGCGTCTCCAAGGTGAACGCGGAAGTAAGCACGCCCCCATGGAATCGCTCCTGCAGCACTTTGAGCGCTTCTCCGAGGTGCTGGCGGTCTCCCGCACGACCCACGTCAGGACCTGGGACCCCGCGACAGTGCGCAGGGCCTTGCAGTGGGCTCGCTACCTGCGCCACGTCCATAGGCGCTTTGGACGCCATGTCCGCATTCGCATGGCTCTGGAACGGCGGTTGCAAAACCAGTGGAGACTGGAGGGCGGCTCTGGGTCCTCTCCAGTCCCTGGGTTGACGAACTTCCAGGCCTTGGAGCGCTGTGACCTCCTGCTGTCTCTGCGCCTGCTAGAGAACCGGGCCCTGGGGGATGCCGCCTATCACTACCTGCTGCAGGAGCTCTTTCCGGGCCCTGGCGTCCCGGACGCCGACCCGGAGACGCTCCAAGGCAGCCTGGCCCGCCTCGCCCGCCGCCGATCCGCTGTCCACTTGCTGCGCCTCAGCGGCTACGGAGAGAACTCGGTGCTTGAGGAGGACTCAGTGCTGAAGACCCAGGCAGAGCTGCTGCTGGCGCGTCTGCGAGAGGTGCCGAAGGCCGAAGCCGAGGGCCCTAGCCGGTTTCTCAGCATCCTGTGGGAGCGCTTGCCTCAGAACAACTTTCTGAGGGTGATAGCGGCCGCGCTGTTGCTCCCCCCGTCGTCTCCCCGGCCCCAAGAAGAGGAGCTGGAACCGGGAACCCCCAAAACGCTCGCAGACGGGGATCAGGAGCTGGTCCGTTGGCTTTTGACGAAGTCGGATGTCATGGCCGCCTTTTGCCGTAACCTCCCAGCCGGGCTTTTAACTTCGGTGGCAGGCCGCCACCCAGAGCTCTCCCGGGTCTATCTGGGTCTGCTCGCAGACTGGGCCCGACATCTGCACTACGACCTTCAGAAAGGCATTTGGATTGGAACTGAGTCCCAACATGTGCCCTGGGAGGAGTTGTATGGCAAATTTCAAAGCCTCTGTCAGGCCCCCCCACCTCTGAAAGATGACGTTCTAGCTGCCCTGGAGTCCTGTAAGGCGAAGGATGGAGATTTTCAAGTCCGTGGTCTCAGCATCTGGACAGACCTGTTGTTAGCTCTTGGGTGTGGGTCATGATATTGCACTTAGGAAAAAAGAAGTTTTAGGTCTCAGACCGGGCGCCAGTTCACTTTGGGCCATGTTTTGTTATTACTTGAATGTATGGTTTACCAAATTAAAATTCCAGTGCTTGCACCAGATCTGTACTTTCATGTGTCCAAAATAGTATTTTAGGTGCTAATTTGTAATAGACGGAATTATAATTTACAATTACAATTGTGCAAAGTAACTGCCTCGTGTTGTCATGGATTTTGTGGATACAGGAGTGACATTGCAAGTACCTTAAAGCCATGAGGTTAACAATAGTTTGCATATTAGAAGGCTCACTTCTGGGGCGCCTGGGGCCCCAGTCTGTTAAGCCTCCGACTTGAGCTCAGGTCATGACCTTGCTGAGTTCGAGCCCCTCCTCGTGCTCTGTGCTAACAGCTCAGAGCCTGGAGCCCACTTCCCCTTCTGTGTCTCTCTCTGCTCTCCTGCTCTCTCTCTCAAAAATAAATAAGCATTAAAAAAAATTTTATTAAAGGCTCATTTCTACGAATGCTGAAAAGATAATGTAGTTTTCAAAGTGACAAAGCACTTTTTTTTCTATCAGTATAACTTACTTTTTTAGGTTCCCCTGCCCCCCAAGTAGTGAAAAGCTTTCTTTAATCTTTAACCAACAACATGTGTTGGTATGTGTGTGTGTATATGTATATGTATGTGTATATATATATATATATACACATATATATATATATATATATTCATTTTAAAAGCTAAAAAGCTAACTGGGCTATTTGGAGTTTAAACCCTGGACTTTGGCCTTTTTAACTTAATATTCTAACCAATTAATCAGCCTCAACCTGTATTGAAATTGTGTTGTTCAGCAAGTTTGTTTCTCATTTCTGCAAATCACTACTCCCTGAAATTCAAAGACCAAACAGTACTTTAAAGCGCTGACTTCAGGATGAGGAAAAACTTTGCTTAAAGTATAGTAAATACGTATATATGCCCATGGGTTTAATAGAGCATTTGCTGGTAAAAGAAACAAAACATGAATTAGAAGACCCAGATTTTAGGGCAGCTTCTGTCATCAACTAGGTTAATAAATCACAACTTTGGTGTTACAGTTGCCTCATGTTAAATGAAGTGCTTAAAATAGGTAAACTTCCTCATTTTTCCCTTGGTGGAGGCCCTTTGGGGACAGTTTAGAATATTTGTCTAGTGTTTGTAGGAACCTAATTTCGTGAGTTTATCCAGATGCTCCACAGCTGGCAGAGTGATTCCCAATCACTCAGTTTAAGAGCAATTTGTTAATTTTTGTTAGGGGGATATAACTTTGCATTCATCAAGAAATTTTTGTCCCTATCCAAGTTAGTTGGTAGCAACATTTTCTTGGAAAACATATGAAGCTTCAGAAAGTTAATTTCTAATTTCAGAAATGGAATTAGAATGAGGACTTGTGTAATCTTGTAGAATTTTTAATTCTATAGTAGAATCTGGAGTAAACTACTGTTCCCCTACCATGTACACTTTTTTTTGAATTATCTGGGTTAACAGTATCCAGTTTTTATTTCCTGTGGTCCGATTCCTTTTTCTAGCTCTCATCCATATAGCACATCTTTTAGATTGCTTGCCATAGAAAGGCAATTCCTTTTATCAGTTACGCGAAAGTCTTGTTTCAGGAAACAACCCTGAGAAGTTTTACGGGGGTAAGTCCTAATTGTGACCCATAACCCTAAGTTCCATAATTCTGAGCTTTAGAGAATGACAGTTTGTAAACTTATTTCCCTAGTTTTATAGCTACATTGAAAACTCTTATTTAAAATGATAAAAATGGACATAGACCTAAGTAAAGAAAATTTTAAAATCCATTTTTATACTTCCCATACCTTATTTTAGGCTCTCTGTTATGTTCATTACACAGATAATCTTGTTGAATTTTCACACCAAGACTGTATTCTTTAAATCAGGGTATAGGCTGAAAGAGATCAGGTAGAATACGCAAGGGCACACAAAATAAGCGACATGGGAGCAGAAGCCCTATCTTGTTTTTTTTCTATTTCCCCAGAGCCTAGCACAGTGCCTGGCATGTGGTAGGTACTCCAAATGTTTCAATAAATGAAGCTAAGATTAGAACCTTAATCTGTATTTTTTATCTCATTTTAAGCAACATTAAATACTTGAAAATATGCTATTGAATATAGCAATCTTATTCCTCTAGGAATCTATAAGAAAAAGTGAGAGGAAAGAATGGGAAATTGAGTAAATAGCTTCAAGCTTCTCATGAGTCAGCAAATAAAACAACTTCTTGTCTGTTGTATTGCTGTTAGTATTATTTAACGACATCTATCTCAATGTTCTCTTAGAACTTCTATTCGGCTAGTTGTACATTTATTAAGTATATTAAAATATTTCAAATTTAAATGCTGTTGTCTATATGCTGGCTACTTGTAACATTTTAATGGAAAATGTATAACGTTTGGCTTTTGGAGAATAAATAAGGCATATGTATGGTGTCCTATGTATGGTGTCTTATAGTTCACAAAGTTCTACGATTAAATCATCTAGCAGAACCTCTGTAAAACAAGGCAATGTCCTATGAGCTTCCAATTTTATTGAGACTCAGGAATTGAGGCTCAGGGTAGCGATTTGTCCAACACCGCATGGCTCTTAGGTGGTAAAGTCAACATAGATCTGGATCTTTTCTAACTTGAATTGCTCCACATATCTTTTAGGTAATCTTAGGTGACTGGTAACTTGAAAACCGATGTTCAATTAAAAGGTCTGTATCATCATTGTATACTTCAAATTGACACAGGGTCTGGCACAGGGGAAGCATTACATTTTTTCAATATTCTTTACGTTTGGGTTGTCACCTGCTATAACTTTTACCAAGTTATTTTACTCTCTGAGAGTTTATTCATCTTAAAATGGAAAAAATGCCACTTTGTCTACTAATTAGCATAATTAAAAGATAAAATGATAATGCCTATGAACATGATGTCACAAGTTATAAATAGGCAGATTCACTTATTTTCTCTTCTTTAAGCTGATAAATATAAGTACATGTTTGTAAATTATGATCTACACTTAATCCATTAGTATGAGTATGAAAAGCAACCATACAGACAAGTATGAGAACTAAGAATGAAACTTATTTAGATTTGACCATTAAAATAAATTTACAAATAAAATGAGACTGATAAAAAAAATTTAAAAATAAAATAAATTTAAAAATAAAATAGTTTAATATTTTAAACACATTTCTGTTGTATAAATAATATAATGACAATATTAAAGGGATAGCCTGTCACCTTGGCACTATTTACATGTCTGTGTATTCCTTCCCATCTTTTGGTCATAAGTCTTATTTCCATAGCTATAATAAATGTACATACCATTCCTAAATTTTATAAAGTTATCAAATGTTTTCATATTTAGTCTTTAAAATTAGGAAAACCTGCACTGATTATAGACTAAGCCCTAAATAAATTTTAGTTGAATGCTTTTCCTACATTTAATGAGATGAAAATGTTGAGGTATTTTTCCACCTTTATTATGTTAACTTTTCTAATGATAATTTGCCATTGCATTTCTGGGATACTCAACTTGGTCAAATGTATAAACTTTTTAATATTCTGTTCAATTTCATGTATATTTTGCTTAGATTTTTGATTCTCAATTCTTGAGTGAAATTAGCCTATAATTTTTTATTCTTATTTTTGTATGAAATTAAGATTATATTGTCCATACAGTTTGAATTATGGACTATTTCTGTTTTTCTTACCATATGGAAGAATTTTATAAAATTGGAATGATCGATTCCTTGATAGCTCAGAGAATTATTCTCTAATACAATATGAGCTTGATGGTTTTTTATTGAATTGCTTAACTAAAATTCAAATTTTGTTAGTGGTTACAAGAGCTATTCACACTTTCTATTTCTTCTTAAGTCAGTTTTGGTAAGTTACACTTATCTAAAAATTTATTTCATCTAACTTTTCAAATTTATTGGAACAAAGTAGTTTCTTACTTTTTTAATCAGTAGTATCTTCTCAGATTTTTCATCATTAGTTATCTGTAGTTCTGTCTCTTTTTTTTTTCTTACATAGCCTGTCTTTTCTTTCTTTTCAATTAGTCTCTTCAGATGTTAAATGTTACATAATTTTTACCAGCAAACTAACACTTTATCATACATTTTTTTTTCCTTTTCAAAAGTTCATTTTTTTTGCTTTATTCTGTTCTTTCCTTCTTGAACAAAGACATTTAGCTTATTTGTAACTCTTCTTTTTATGTTTATTTATTTTTTTAATGTTTGTTTATTTTTGAGAGCAAGACAGAGACAGCTCCAGCAGGGGAGGAGCAGAGAGAGGGGGAGACACAGAATCTAAAGCAGGTTCCAGGCTCTGAGCTGTCCTCACAAAGCCTGATGTGGGCTTGAACTCACTAACTGGGAGATCATGACCAGAGTCTAAGTTGAAGGCTTAACTGAGTAAGCCACCCAGGCACCCTCTTTTTGTATTATTATATAACATTTAAAGTGACTTCTGAATTCTGCTTTCACTGAAAGTCTTGTGTTTTGATGTACTACATATCTTTTTTGATATATGAAACTTTCTCACCCCCACATTTCAGCTAGAAATGGCCACCCAGTTAGTAAATATCCAATTTTCTTTTGCAGTTGGGTATGGTCCTCACACTAGGTTTTGACCAGTTACATATAAGCAGAATTGATAGGAACAGCTTAGGATTCACAGTCTAGGATCATGAAATTATTTTTCCATATGCCCTTTCTCCCTTCAAATGTATTGGAATGTTAGTATGGTGCTAGTGAGCTACTTTGAATCATATCGGTGAAGTCAGCTGGAACTTCTGTAGCCCCAAACATGAAGCCACACGTTTGCATGCTACTCACATCTCCCTGCCTTTGGACATATATGTTTGGCAGGGGGTGGAGGGGTAGGGTGGTGAAGTGTGAGAGAGGCGGCTAAGAAATTTCCTTTATTTCCTAAAATTCCAATGAAGCATTAAAAGTATGTTTTGTTGAGAATTGAAATGTTTGTAGCAGTTGAGCCCTATGGGACATACAGTTATAGCTTCGCCAGAGTGGAAGTCCTCATTTTCCCTTTAACCCATACCAGTTTAACTTCTGCCCTCAATACCTGATGCCAAATTGAAAGGATAGCTTTCTGATGTCAAGTTATTTGTCCTCTCCATAGCATTAGACATACTGGCATGATAAGTAGTTGATAACTATTTATGAGTGTGTGGGAATGGACTCAACAATAAAATAGGAGTGTCACCTATTCATTAGAGTGTCACCCTTTGGGTCATATCTTTAAGAAACACAAGTCATTTTCCTAGTAGGTCCAAGGAATACAAATCCAAACAAAGAGAGTAGAGCCCTCAATATGTGGTAGCTATTTCAAACTGTAAGCCAACAATCTGAAAAACCTTCTAAAGCTTATTTGTTGTGTTTGATATGGATCCACCTTCATCAATGTCAAGATTTAGTTGCTGTCATTAAATTGCTTAATTTCATTTGGTTTTATAGCTCTTTTACACATTTTTGGAGCTCTGAAACAATGCTCTAAAGTTATAAATTCCTGGGCCAGTTATAAATAGAATGGCCCATCTTCCCTAGATAATTGTGGATATAGAAATTTATATTAACATAAATTAGTTAACATAAATGCTCTAGGAAGGAAGCATTGATTTCTCTCAGGAATTAATTGGAAATGATCAATCACTATCTTAGAAGTGTGGCAGTAGCATCATTTATCAGGTACTAATTGTCCTGGTGGGCTAAGAATGCCCTTTCAGCTTAGAAATCTGGTGGCCCTAAGGGAAAGCAGCTTGAATAATTACAATAATTAATGTGTATACAACTGTCTTTTGAAGCTTCATTACTCTTAATATTGGGGTAAAGGTTTGGGTTCAAAAGAGCTTACAGTGTTTTAAAGTCTCATTGTGGTTTTATCTTTTTATCTCATGGATGATCAGGACTTAAATCTTAGAAAATTTGTTATGCAGTAATTCAGAAGTATAAGCATAGGGTTATAAAATGTGAATAATCAGTGTATATTTCACATTTATGCATATATTACAGGTAGCATTATCAAGTTCTGAATAAGGTCTATTACAATCTTAATGTTAGGGACATATTTGAAATTTGTACTGAAATATTTAAAATAAATATTTAAAATATATATCGCATAAATATTTAAAATAAATTTATTCTAAAGACAAATTTATTTGTTTCTCACCACGAATAAAGCCTCCTCACTATAACCTTTCAGTTTCATATTTGTGTTGCAAATGTTTACTCATTTATTCAAATAGCATTTGATCACCTACTTATACACCAGTCTGTGATTTAATACACTAAAACTTATTACAAACCAATTTATTTAGTGTATATATTTTTATGTTATGAACCGATTTTTTTATTTCTTAAAAGTACATCTGGAAAGCAATATATAAAATATAGATATGTGTGTAAATCAGTATTGGATATTTTACCTTCTATAATTGTTCAAAACTCTATGGGATAGCTGTTGAAATATTCATTATTATACCAACCATCTGACATATTATCAATACTTATTTTGTAAGATATTCTGTTTGAGGCTATGCATACATTTATGAGCATTGACAATATGCCAGAATGGAACAAGAAAATAGCACACTGTTAGCTTCCACTGAATATAGATGCAGCCATGGACAAGAATGGGTAAAAGGTTTTCGCTAACCTTAGACACATTAGGTACCTTAAAAATATTCCCTGAATTTGAATCCACAGTGGATGTTAAGATAAAATTTCAAAAAATCTATTACTAATAAAGACTATCAGAATGCAGAATGAGGAAAACAATGCAGACTGTAAGTTATTTTACAGTCTCTTTTAGAGATTCTCATATGCTATGCAATCTCATAGTTTTGCAATATTCTGGCCAAAAGGAAGTATGTTTTCTGTCTTGTATTAAAAAAAATATGTTCACGATGATTTGATTATCTTCAAAAATATTCAGTAGTTTGCATGAATATTGATAGCCAATAGTGGGGATGAGGTTGAGGGTGCACATTCTCTGGTCTGTTTTTCCAATGATTGCAAAAACATGTGTTCCTGACAATGCTGGTTTAAAATTGTTGTTGGAAACATAAAATAAATTGCAAGTGACTAACAAGAGCAATTTACAAAAGATACACGATCTAGTTCACTAGTCAGCAGGCATAGGTTGCATATGGAATTACTATAGTAACCGAAACTAATCGAGAGCAGGCGCCATTTTCTAATTATAGCTGGAAGCACTGGACCTTGTGCGCTGCACCAGTAAATTGGCCCCAGTAGATTCAAAATAATTTCACTGTTTGTCATTATAGACGTTAGCTAAGGCAGGATATTTGAAGAACATAGTTTCTGTAATTTGTTAAAGGTATTATACCCATTTTTATAGTCCAGTTATATGAATGGAATATTACACCTTATATTACAATTAAAAGGCATTTATAATTCCATTAAAGAGTTTTAAAAGATTAAAGAAAACAATCACTTTTTATGGTGGAGGAAGTAAAGTGTAACTAAGGACCCAAAAAGGAGGAAATAAAACATGTTAAATAGCTTTTTCTTTATGACTGATTTTTATCATAAAACACTATCTCTGGACAACTTTGAATAGTTTTTCATAGCTTTAAGCTTCCAACTTTTCCTTTATATAATTTGGATAAGAATACTAACTACACCTTTCTTCAGTGAAACAATCAAGTGCATGAATATTCAGGAACTTCTTTTAGGCATTCTTTTAGGGTAGGTGTATTGGCCATACATTCTCTTCATTTTCCTTTATCTGAGAATGTCTTGATTTCCCCCTTAACTTCTGAAGGATAATTGAAGCCAGATCTAGAATTTGGGGCTGACATGTCTTTTCTTTCAGCATTTGAAAACGTGCCATTTCCTTCTGGTATCTGGTTTATGATGACAAATCTGTCATTTGAAGTTTTACCTCTAGTGGGAAAATGTCATTTCTCTGTTTCTGCTTTCAGATTTTTTTCTTTGTCTATAGTTTATGGAAGTTTGATTATGGTATGTCTTTGTGGATTTCTTTGGCTTTACCCCATTTGGAATTTACTCAGCTTCTTTTAAAAAAAATTATTGAAGTATAGTTGACACACAATATTACATCAGTTCTAGGTGTACAATATAATGATTCTCCTTTCTATACATTATGCTATGCTCACACAAGTATAGCTACCATCTGTCACCATACAACACTATTACAATATCATTAACTATACTCCTTATGCTGTGCATTTTATTTTCAACACTTGCTCATTCCATAGCTGGAAGCCTATATCTCCTACCCACTTTCACCCATTTCATCCATCCCCCAAACCCTTCCCTCTGGCAACTATCAGTTCTCTGTATTTATAGATCTGATTCTGCTTGTTGTTTATTCATTCATTTGTTTTGTTTTTTAGATTCCACATGTGAGTGAAATCATATGATGTTTGCTTTTCTCAGTCTGATTTATTTCACTTGGCATAATTCCCTCAAGGTCCATCCATGTTTGAATCTATAGGCTTATGTCTTTTGCCAAATATGGAAACACTTCAGCCATTAGGTCTTAGAATATTTTTCAGTCCCACTCTTTTTCTCCTCTCTTTCCTTGAGTCCAATGCCATGATGTTAACTATTTTGTTTTACTTAAATAAGTCACTGAGCTCTGCTCATAATTTCCCCCCCCCTGCAATTTATTTTCTTTCTTTTGTTCATGTTGGGTAATACCTAGAATTCTATATTTGAGTTCACTAATTCTTTTTCTGCCCTCCCCCCCCCCCACCATTCTGTTGTTGAGCTCTTCCTTTGAATTTTTATTTCTATTGAATTTTGTAGTTCTAAGATATTCCCATGGTTCTTCTTTATATTTTTTATTTCTTTATTGGGACCTTTCCTTTGTTTTTTATTCCTATTTATTTCAAGTGCTTGTAATTGTTTATTGAATCATTTGTATGATTGTTGCTTTAAAACCCTTGTCAGACAATTCCAACATGCATGTCATTTTAGTGTTACTATCTACTGATGTTTTTTCTCATTCTTCAATAATATATTTTGATGAAACAAATTTATTTTTTCTGAGAGAAAGAAAAATCTAGCTTGAAAGTTAAGTGCCTCAGCAGAAGATATTGGCAGAATTTTATTTGCCAATATTGTTTGCAATGTTATTATTTGCAATGTTAACATCAGGGACTGTTAGCATAAGGTCCATCAATTTTTAGTGTTAAATCCAATTTTTGTAATGTTATTTTTTGTAATGTTATATTGTATGTCAGTTAAAATTCAATAAAAGTCACTTAATAAACAGATTTACTTTCTTATACCTACATACTTCTCTACTACATAGTAGATACTATCTATTTATCTGCTTGTGTATTTACTATCTACCTACCTGAATCCCTAGAGAGATGTGGATATGGATCCAGCTATCAACATGGATATAGACATAGATCTATGCATAGAAAAGTATCTGGCAGTTCAGCTGAATTTAATGATTGTCATTGCTAAATAGAATAAAGAAAGACTTTTCTACATTTTTATTGGTACTTTTGTTGAATTATTGTAGTAAGCATATAGAATTTTTATAGACAATAAAAGTGCCAAATATTTTTCTTAAAATGATCTTTATGAAGGCTATTAAGGAAGTATGTCAACATAGACACCATCTAATTGATTTGGTAACCACTGCCAAGCTGACCAGACATGTAAACTTTATACTCATCAGTGGGCCATGGATTTGATAAATTTCAAATGTGGATCTGTAGACCCTGTGGAACTGATTTATATCTTTTTTGAGAGCAGTTGCGCAGCAATCAGATACATTTTCTCCCTGAACTACTAATATATATGGTAACAACAGAAGGCACAAAGATGAAAGAAGCCAGAGAAAAGAGGCAATTGTCTGATAAAACAAAATGTGTGTGTGTTACTATAAACAATTATACATACTTCACAACCAAATGTATCTATTTATTTATTTATTTATTTATTTATTAATTTATTTATTATTTTATTTATTTTGCTAGAAGTTGTTTTTCTTTTTATAAAGGAAGAATAACATACTTTGTTTATGATTAGATCTGTTCATTGAAAATGATTTGTCTGGGGGCACCTGGGTGGCTCAGTCGGTTGAGCGTCCGACTTTGACTCAGGTCATGATCTCACAGTTCGTGGGTTTGAGCCCCGCATCGGGCTGTGTGCTGACAGCTCAGAGTCTGGAACCTGCTTTGGATTCTGTGTCTCCCTGTCTCCCTGCCCCTCCCTCACTTGCTGCTCTCTGTCTCTCAAAAATGAATAAACGTTAAAAACAATAAAAAACAAAAAACAAAAAAGAAAGTGATTTGTTTGTAACTTTGAGATAGAAGTACGAAATCAGTGCCTTTCAGAATTTCTTTTGAGTCAGAAAAGATTGGAAGAAAGGTAGAAATGATTATGACCCTTCTGTTGCAGACTATTGGCATGTCTTAAAAGATAACATATTGGTTAACAATGTTTATTAGTTATCAAGCAAATCTCTACCTTTTTTGATATCCTAATTATGAAAAAATACATAAAGATACACAGTGTTAAGATTAGAAGAAGGGGGGCAGGCCGCCTGTGTGGCTCAGTCAGTTGAGCATCCAGCTCTTGATATCAGCTCAGGTCATGATCTCAAGGTCGTGATCTCACAGTTGTGAGATTGAGTCCTGTTCCGTGCCCAGTGAGGAGCCTGCTTAAGTTTCTCTCTCTTTCCCTCTGCCCCCCTCCTCTGCTTGCACAGTCTCTCTCTCTCAAATTAAAAAAAGATATTTAAAATTTTTTTTTAAAAAATTAGAAGAAAGAAAAGAGAGAGTACAATAATTATGTGTCTTATTTTATATTAATTGAATTAATAGAAATTTGTTTATCATGCTTCAAATATTCTATTCTGAAATTCTGCTGTCAGTAAAAATATCTGCTTTACAATGGCACCTTGGAGATATAATTATGCATGGTGAATAATTTAAATGATAACTCAGTTTAGAATAACTTTCAAGAAAATGGGCTCATATAACCGTTTGAAGACAGGATATTATTTGAGTGTTTGTCACCATAATGGTTTCTTCATCTTATTCCAAAGGACAGATGTTGCTAAGCTTTAATTGAGGTCAGAAATTGCTAAGAAGGGATTTTTTTTTTTAAATCACTGACAATCGTGTCATTTATTCAGTTCATAGCCAGCCATCACTCATTTAGATTCTTTTTGTTTTTAATTTGCAACCCATGTTATGTCATAGAGAAATTAATAACTAAAATGGGTGACTTCAAATTGACAAACACTCTCTCTTCAGCTAACTTTAGTTAGGCTCTCCTGAAACTTCTTTTCAACCAACCGTCAAATTTGGCCCCTATCCAGTTCTGTCTTTGGTCTGCTCAGTCCAGTTTTAGCAAATAATCCTTCTAAGTAGTCCCACCCTTGATATTTGATCACCCTTGATATCTGATAAAGTTCTTCAACTCCTACTTTAAATGTTAGGTCCTTGGTCTCTCTTTAGCAAGAATCTTGTAAGGCCAGTTTAGCAAGAATCCCCCTGTGTTTGATGTCTCTTCTTAGTAATTTTCCACCCTCTACCCCCTCAACCTGCTGGTTGTCTATAGATCCTTGTTTGTCTTTGTCTTTTCTTTCTTTAACAGAGTCACAATATTGAGATAAATCAAACTTAAAGGTATAGCTTTCTAGGGTTTTCTATATAATCTGCTCACTGGTAAAAAACAAACAAACATAGAAACAAGCATTATGCTGTTTACTTTAAAATTCATAACCAATTACTGAACAGATGATTTGGTGAGCACCGACAAAAGCAGAAAGTAACTGGAGACAGCCAGCAAGGAATTCACTAAGAACAAGTCATGAAAGCAAAAATTATTGAATTTATGTGAAATTTACTAGGCTGCTATTCTTGGAAATGCCATAGACAAAACTTATCACAATTTGAGCAAGATATTTGACAAAATATTTCATGATATCTGTGTGTGCCAGATGGAGGAATATGAGCTGGGTAGTTTATTTTTTTTTAATTTTTTTTTAATGTTTATGTATTTTTGACAGGGAGAGACAGAGAATGAGCGGGGGAGGGGCAGACAAAGAGGGAGACACAGAATCTGAAGCAGGCTCCAGGCTCTGAGCTGTCAACACAGAGGCTGATGCGGGGCTTGAAATCACAGACCACAAGATCATGACCTGAGCCTAAGTCAGACGTTCAACCGACTCAGCCACCCAGGCGCCCCTAAGTTGGGTAGTTGTTAGTTGGATACATTGATTGTATCAAGTAACCCTCCCTTCCCCACCACCCTTTACGTGCTTGATTTACTCTATTACATAAGTCTGTTTTATTTTTTATCATAGAACTTACTCTGCTTGGGATTACTTGTTCATTTATTTGATTAGTCATTTATTTCTTCACAGCACCATGTAAAGTAAGTGACCTTATCCTCTTCATTTTACAGTTAAGGAAACTGAAGAATAGAAAGTTAAACAACTCAGTCAAAGGTATATATCTATGACTGCTGCATGATACCGTCTTCCTTAGCAGGGTTTGAAGATACTAAGTTTTTATGGGCATATGGGTGGATGTTCATGACTCAAAAAGGTATAGCAGATACTACTGGGTTTATGACCGCGAAAATCTTTTCTAAGCTCTGCCCCATGGTGAGGATTGGCTGGGGAAGTGAGCAAAGTGGAGTATGCTATTTAGATGTATTCAGTTCTGGAGATCAGAGTGACTGGGGAAAATCTAAGGCTAATATTTTTTTTTAAATTTTTAAATGTTTTTACTTATTTTTGAGAGAGAGGGAGAGATAGTGCATGTGAAGCAGGGGAGGGGCAGAGAGAGAACACAGAATCTGAAGCAGGCTCCAGGCTCCAAGCTATCAGCACAGAGCCTGATGCGGGGCTCGAACCTACAAACCATGAGATCATGACCTGAGCAGGAGTTGGATGCTTAACCGACTGAGCCACCCAGGCGCCTCCTAAGACTAATATTAATTAAGCAATCATCATTCCATTATATTTAAAAGGCAATTTCAGTGACCCAGGTAAAAATCCTAAAATAATTTAAATAGTTGGCAGGATTTAGTGGCCTAATTGTTCTAATACAGAAATAGAGATGTTCCAAAGAATGGCCAATTAAGATACATTTTATAAATAAGCTGGAAAGTCTAGTGGCCTGCAGATAGCTGCAAATATGAAATTAGAATTTAAAGAGTTAGAAATTGGTATACATCATTTGACATAAATAGCACTGAGTAATGATGGCCACAAGACTTGATTAGCTCTCTAAGAAAGTTGGCATAAAAGTTCTGTCCTTGGCCTTGTTTTTTTTTTTTTTTTTCTTTTTTTGTCTTTGGCATTTATGGCTTATACTCTACGGAAGTCATCCAGGGTTCTGACACAAAAGGAGGAAGAACAATCTTTGGAGCTGACATACAGGAAGATGAGAGGAGAGCAAGAGGAACATGGTGTCACAAAAACTGAAGAACATTTTTTGTTTGTTTTATTTTGAGAAAGAGAGAGCTAGAGCAAGGGAGGGGCAAAGAGAGGAGAGAGAGAATCCCAAGCAGGCTCTGAGCTGTCAGTGCAGAGCCCAACATGGGGCTTGATTCGTGACCCTGGGATCATGACTTGAGCCGAAATCAAGAGCTGGACACTCAACCGACTGAACTACCCAGGTGCCGCAAAACTGAAGAACATTTTGATAAAACGATGGTTCATGGTGTTATCTGGAAACAGAAGTCTGAGAGGCTGAAAGAAATTGCCTTGCATTTGACTAAGAGAAAATTTTTGATAAACTGAGATTTAGTAGTGTCTCAGGGCTTGAAAGAAACAGAAGACTAAAGAAAATTATGAATGCAATAAAAACATACAAAACAGACCACAGACTCCTTACTTGAAAAACTCATTGCAAATAGAAACATTCCAGCATATTTGCTTAGAATCCAGTATTTGGAATCAGGAAGATGCAAGTTGGACCCTATTGAGCGACAGACTTGGTTTCTTCATTTGAAAGAAATGAGGATCATAATAGCACCTACCAACAACATACTTGTAGAAATAAATAATATAGCGTATAAAAATATTTAGAACAGTGTTTGCATATAACACTCAATGTTCAATGAATGCCCAATGAATAATATATATTATTATGGAATGATAATTGTAGGAGGCCAATGATATAATATTTTAGGGGGTGCATTTGGGTGTACATGTGAATTTAAAGTGGTTTTGTGTATGTTTGAAAGGGAAGTATAATACAGATTTGTAGTTCATGCATTCTAGCATGCAGTGTCTATTCAAGTAACAACACCCTGCTCTTGCTTTAGGAAAACTACTCTGTCCCTTTGTATACAGGCAGGTGGCACTCTGGTTAAGGTGCTCTGCTCTCTCCTAGGCCAAAATGTGAGAAAAATGGTTAGAGTTGATTCACCTTAATCGTGGTGTCTTGCCTGACTTGAGCTCATCATCTGGATCCTTAGAGCTCCTCTGGTTTCTGGCCCTGTCCTGTTTTTTCCAACTCTTCCTATAAGTCTGTGAGGAATTTATGTGCTTCCAATAAATTTTCTTTTTCATAGTTGGCCAGGGATAATCTCTGTTGTTTGTGACCATATAATCCTATGCAATATAAAGAGGAACCAGGAAGGAGTTAGAGATTTAAGACATTACAGAAAGACAAGAGCGGGTAGAATTTAAAGGCAATGGATGGAAAAGTTTTTTTGGAACAGAAGATAGGCTCTCTTTCCCAGAAGATTACAACATCAGGGAAGGGAGAGAACAGAGATGTAGACAAGAGTGTGGAAGCAAAAAGTATGAGAGAACTTACATGTAAAAGCACAGGTAGGTAGCCTTGATCGCAAGACTACACTGTATGCTAACTCCAATTTAAATTAAAAAAAAAAAAAGAAAATATTACATAGTCACTTGCTCTAAGTGAGGATGAAGGGAAGTAAATGGAACCTTAAGAAGAAAGAAGATATGAAATAGCTATAATGAAGGGTCTTTTGGAAAGAAAGAACTCATAAAACTAGAAGGAATTTTCAGGCCTTGATAAGAAAACTTTATATTAAATTATAGGGGAGAGAGCACTGAGTATGCTATCTTTTTTTTTCTCATGATAAAGTCATCCAGTATCAGTAAGCCTCAACTAATCCAGGATCTTTGGCAGCAAAATGATGGTGAAGAATAATTACTTTACATCAACTAAACTGAAAAATTAGATTTTTCGGTCACAGTAAAATGTTTGAGTGCAAAAAGGAATGAAATTCTGGGAATTAGTAGCATAGTACCATGGGGAACTCCAAGTGTGACGTGCCCTCAAGAAACAAAAAAAATAATCACATCCATGTCACATCTGTGAGAAAGGTGAAGGAAACATTACTTACTGGCTGCCCGTGTCACTGAAATATTGAGGATATTAAAAGGGAAATCTTGAATTATTTATATGCAAGACTATGACTTCAGAAAAAATACCTTCTAGTTTCTTACAGCTGATTTGATCTCACCTCACCAGACCAGAGCTGAACAATAGAACTTTCCTGATAATGAAATGTTATAATGGCAAAAGTAACTTTAACCTATAATCTGTGCAGTCCAATATGGCAGTCACAAGTGTCTATTGAGTACTTGAAGTATGCTAATGTAACTGAAGAACTGAATTTTTAATTTTGTTAAAGTTAATTTTAATTAAATTACATTTAAATAGTCATACGTGACCAGTGGCTACTGTATTGGACAGAACACCTCTAGATCATATTTTTTTATTCATCTAGTGATATTTTAAAATTACATATGTAATCTCCAAGATAATCCAAATAGACGGTGTAGATAATAATCTAAGAACAGGTAAAATAGGATTTGATTAAAATTTCGATTTGTTTGCAAAGGTGCACTTATTTTTGTTACATATACTAATGTTATCATATATTTCCAGTTTAAATTAAAATGATAAATCTCTGAGGGGCGCCTAGGTGGCTCAGTCTGACTTCGGCTCAGGTCACAATCTAGTGGTTCGTGAGTTCACTCCCCACAATGGGCTCTGTGCTGACAGCTCAAAGCCTGCTTCAGAATCTGTGACTCCCTCTCTCTCTGCCCCTCTCCCACTCACGCTATGTTTCTCTCTGTCTCTCAAAAAATACACAAATGTTAAAAAAAATTTTTAAATGATAAATCTCTGATTTAAAGTAGACAACTATTATTAAAACCATTACAATCACAAGAGATAACTTAGCACATGTATAATATTTTTTAATTGTGTGGCATATATTGATGTTTAAGAAACAGCTTCAGTGTAAGATATGAGAGATTTGGGGAGAGTGAGGGTCAGAGAAAAAATATTCAGATATTTCTATCCTGGTACATATACCTATCAATGCAACTATAATGTTTGAGATTTTCTTGCTTCAAGAAACACCTAATCAAATGAGCAAAATAGTATAAGAAATTTTAAGGAAACATAGTAAAAGGCATATAAGAAAGTAAGGAGGAAGAGAAGATTAATTTGAGACATCCTGATAAAATGTTAGGTGGTGAACAGAAAGATATATTCCTGATCCATGTAGATATTATACAAATTATCATGCTAGAATTATAAACATGGAAAGATAAGAATTCATATCTGCTGAGACTCTTATGTAGAAGGAAATTTAGTAGTCCATTAACTTCCATTTTCTTCCACTCATGCAAAAAGAATCAAAGATGTAGTTTCTTATATGAAACTTTATAATGGACAAATAAGCCTTAATTTTTATTGAGATACAAAGTATACATTTTCTGCACTTCTATAATATTTTTCATGCAAATAGAAAAGAATATATTTCCTAAAGGTACAGAGAATTTTCATATTGAATTTTACTTAACTTATGCTTAATGATTTTGGGGGAAGTGATTCTTATCTTTGGAGGATTTACTGATTTGACTGACATACCCATTGAATAGATTTTGATGAAACATTGAAACTATTCACAATAGCTGTGCATTATCTTTCAGAACTTTACTCCTGGAATTTTACTTCAAACAGTACAAATAAATACATCTTTTACTAATAGTAGTTTTGGCTAGAAAATAGAAAAATGTGGAAAAGACACTGCAGGTATGAAAAAATTAAAATGCAAAAGATTACATCTATTATGATGTATATATATTTTCATATATAATTGCATGCATAATGTATTTAAAATGGCTTTCTCTCAAAGTCTAGAATATTGAGACTATGGCTGAATCTACATAAAAATAATTTTTTCAATTTTTTTTGCACTGCAGATTAGCTTTATTTATTTATTTCTTAAATATAATTTATTGTCAAGTTAGCTAACATACAGTGTATACAGTGTGCTCGTGGCTTTGGAAGTAGATTCCCATGATTCGTTGCTTACATACAACACCCAGTGCTTGTCCAAGCAAGTGTCCTCCTCAATGCCCATCACCCATTTCCCCCTCTCCCCACCCATCCCATCAACCCTCAGTTTGTTCTCTGTATTTAAGAGTCTCTTATAGTTTGTCCCCCTCTCTGACACTACTTTTCCCTTTTCCTTCCCCCATCATCCTCTGTTAAGTTTCTCATATTCCACATATGAACGAAAACATATGGTATCTGTCTTTCTCTGAGTGACTTATTTAACTTAGCATAATACCCCCAGTTCCATCCACGTTGCAAATGGCAAGATTTCATTCTTTCTCATTGCCAAATAGTATTCCATCGTATATATAAATCACATCTTCTTTATCCATTCATCAGTTAATGGACATTTGGGCTCTTTCCAGAATTTGGCTATTGTTGATAGCACTGTTATAAACATTGGGGTACATGCACCCTTATAAATCAGCACTCCTGTATCCTTTGGATAAATTCCTAGTAGTGCTATTGCTGGGTCGTAGGGTAATTCTATTTTTAATTTTTTGAGGAACTCCACACCATTGAAAAGTGTAACTAACTTTCAGTCAATAATATGGATGTGTTAACTCTTTAAAAAATGTTTCTGTATTTATTTTGAGAGTGAGACAGAGAGAGAAAGAGAGTGAGGGAGGGGCAAAGAGACAGGGAGAGAGAATCTCAAGCAGGCTCCTCACTGTCAGCACAGAGCCCAATGGGAGGCTCAGTCTCAAACCATGGGATCATGACCTGAGCTGAAATCAAGAGTCAGACGTTCAACCGAGCCATCCAAGCACCCCAATGTATTAATTTTATACAAGAAAGTTATTATCATATCTACATATCAGTTATCATATTGATGCTACTAATATTATAGGAAAGCACAACCTAAAGCGTTACTTTAGGTTAACATATGCATGGGAAAAATATACAAGTAAAGATAGTATTAAGGCAGTATCTTGCTCATGTTACATAGCATTGTGTATGGGATTCAAATAACTAAAAACCAAGTTCAATCCTTGGAATATAGTAATCATAGGTAGCAAAACTTGCTTAATGCCCAAATAGTTTACAAAATGAGTTCTGCCTTAAACATATGTTTCAAATTGGATCCCTATCCTCATAGCCATTTTTTTCTTGTCTTATCTTTATATTTATTTTGACTACATTACATGCCAGAGTTGGAAAGCTACAATTAGCCCAGCATTTCAGTTTCCCAAAATGAATTTTTCTCTTGCAAAACAGAAATTTAAAAATTAAATAGTTTCCATTACTGTAGAGTCACTTAAAACTTCTAAAAATTTTTTAATATTTATTTATTTTTGAGAGAGAAAGAGAGCACAAGCGGGGGAGGAGCAGAGAGAGAGGGAGGCACAGACTCCGAAACAGGCTCCAGGCTCTGAGCTGTCAGCACAGAGCCCAATGCGGGGCTCAAACTCAGAAACTGTGAGATCATGACCTGAGCTGAAGCCAGAGGGAAGCTCAACCGACTGAGCCACCCAGGCGCCCCAAAACTTCTAATATTCTAGTACGCATCATTAATTTCCAACTGAGAGACATTTTAATGTTATTGTAATTTAAAAAGAAATCTGAGGGCATACTCTTTGTCATGTTAAGGACAAACATTATTCATGGCACTTGTTAAAGGCAGTAAGGCAGACTTTAATCAGGGCCATCACAGTAGGTGTTAATAACCACTGCAAAGGACTTTTGTAGTAGGGAAAGAGACTGGAGAGAGCTCCTACTTACAACAAAGAAGAGTAAAGATTTTATTTCATAGCCAAGGTGCAGGTGCAGATGCGGATGCAGGGAGTGGAGGTGGGGGAGTGGGGCGCGGTCAGTGGATGGAAAATCACTAAGAGGAAACAACAGGACTGAGGAGGACTCTGGCTTAACCAACTAGTAACCAGGCTTCCTACTGAAGGCAGGCCAGGGCAATCAGACATCTCCTGAGGGGTGGTTGGAAGATGAGCAACCAGATCAGATTTGAGTGTGATCAGATACTGATAGAGAATGGGGGATGCTGGTTAAACTGACTTCGCAGGATTCTTGCTAAAATTGGACTCTGCAGAATCCGAACAAGGAAGCCTGAGTCAGGGTCTAGTTGAGAAACAAATTCAGAGGAGTCTGACTAAAACTTGGTCAAGTAGAGAGTCTTTGTCATTTAGGCTGGACATAATAACCGTGAGTCCCATTGTCACGGAATTTGTTGACTAATGGGGAAGACAGATTGAAATAAGCACGCAAACACACACGTACATGTAGGCAAACATTGATAGAAGTAAAAGATTCTCAGAGAAAATGTGGTATTTCTCCCAAGACTACATGACGCTTTTTTGCTCAGAGCATTTCCTGGTAATAGTAGTATTAGGGACATATTGGGTAGACTTTAATTATGAATTTCTTAATCTGGTCATTTTCCTTTATGTGATTCAGACTATTTGTCTTTTGTAACTGATAAGTAACGTCTTCTCAGATGTAACTTTTACTTTTTAGGGCAATGATTTTTGTGTTCCGATTCCTCTGATATTCTTATGGTCCTTTCGTGGGAACAACTGTGGTAAAGAATTGAGAATTTTGAAATATAGGGTTTTTTCCTTTTTGATTTACAAGTCTTATGAAATAGCATTTCACTGAAGTCATTCATTTAAATTCCAGCAATAAAATAATGCAGTATTTTGTGTAATTTTGTTAAAATATACTGACATGTATTATGTATATTTTATTATATGGAATATGTACAATATAATCAACATATTAACTCAATAATAATTGAATCAAATTATGTTTCCATAGGTCATGTGCAAAAGAAGTAATGAGTAATACTTCAATGCCCCTTTGAGGATATACATTTATTAATTAAAGCAAGACTGCTGTGTTTTTGTTCATCTTAATATGATAAATATCCTTGATTACATATGAAGTACATTTTTGTAGATTGATGTATTATCTTTTACATTTTACCTTTTATAACATTTTTACTTAAATTAATGGCAGTAAATTTCCACTGCAATGGTTTCCTTGTGCTCCTAATGTGCCTATCAGTCTGGAAAAGATTACCAAGCCATTTTAACACTGTAAATGATAACATTTAAAATGAAGCTTGAGGGCTTATTAAAATATATCCAACATAATAGATCATTTGGATATATATCCTTATTTTTAAAGATATAATTAAGAAAACTTGTTTTTCTATTCCATACATATTTTGGTTTCGAGTTGGTTTTCTGGTTAATCTGTTTTTATAGGAAAGAACAATGATTACAGGAGAGATGATATGTTTCTACTGAGCATATATGAGTAATACACAATGTAGACTATGAGAAAACTTTTTGTACCCAAATTTCTAGTGATACATGCCACTCGTCAAATTTCTTCATATTTTAACTGCTGGAACAGCTCTTTGGTACAGCCATGCAGACCATTCCTCACTATAATTCAATGTTGAGTGTGAGTGTTGTTTACACATAATTCTGGCCACATCTTTATGTTTCTAAGATAAAGAGGTGGCTAAAGAGGAGTATGTTGAAGTATTATGTTAGAGACAGGTTGTATGGCTCATCTATTTCCTGACCTACATAAGCCATTAATCGAAAGGTTCACCATAACATTACACGTGGGAAACATGTACTTTAAATCAAGGAAGTACAGTTAGCACTTCCCAGAATTTATTTATAATTAACTGTATTTATCGTATTTATTTCACTAATAAGATGGTTAAGTTTCTCTAAACTGCTGAGTGTCTGTATTGGCAACAAAGGAGAGGTACAACTCCATCAATGCACACTGAGTACACACAATACATTTTATATTATATGCATGATATGCGTAATCTTCCTTTAAGTTAAGTGACTTTCAATGTTTACCTCAATACATAGCATCTATTTATCAAAAGAACCAGATCTTCTTTATTTATTTTCTAATTCACGCATTTAATTCTTCATTCAGTCAGTTAACACCTTACCATACTCCCATAAGTTAAGGCTCTGATCATGATAAGAAATGTGCAAACACATAAGATAAACACTTCCGTTGTATAGTTTGAGACTGGTTCACTTACACAAGCTATGTTAACACTTAAATCACCCTAAATTGCAACATGGATACAAAATTATGAAAGTTAGAGTTGCTTGTGACAAAAAGTGATAAAAAGCCATTTCATCCACTTCTGACCTTCTTTTTTTTTTTTAAATTTTTTTTTCAATGTTTTTTATTTATTTTTGGGACAGAGAGAGACAGAGCATGAAAGGGGGAGGGGCAGAGAGAGAGGGAGACACAGAATCGGAAACAGGCTCCAGGCTCTGAGCCATCAGCCCAGAGCCCGACGCGGAGCTCGAACTCACGGACCGCGAGATCGTGACCTGGCTGAAGTCGGAGGCTTAGCCGACTGTGCCACCCAGGCGCCCCTGACCTTCTTAAAACTAACCCTTTGTTGGCTTGCACCGCGCAAACACCCAGTGCTGTGCTTCTGCGGATCCATCCCTCCAGTGGGTCTGACCCCCTCCCGGTGCTGCAGGGCCCCTCCCCAAGGATCTCCGAAGGAAAAGTGAGCTGAGACTGCCCCTCCTGCTCCTATGCACCTTGCCGATCCACCCCAGCTAATACGCCAGATCCCCAGCACCACAAGCCTGGCAGTGTGCAAGTAGCCCAGACGACCACAGCACCCCACAGTGAATCCCGCCCCTAGGAGAGGGGAAGAGAAAGTACACACCAGTCTGACTGTGGCCCCAGCGGTGGGCTGGGGGCAGTCATCAGGTCTGACTGTGGCCCTGCCCACCCACACAAGTTATTCAAGACAGCACAAGGGAAGTGCCCCGCAGTTCTACACCACTCCAGGGACTATCCAAAATGACCAAACAGAAGAATTCCCCTCAAAAAAACCTCCAGGAAATAATGACAGCTAACGAACTGATCAAAAATGATTTAAACAATATAACAGAAAGTGAATTTAGAATAATAGTCATAAAATTAATGGCTGGGCTTGAAAACAGTATAAAGGACAGCAGAGAATCTATTGCTACAGAGATCAAGGGACTAAGGAACAGGCAGGAGGAGCTAAAAATGCTATTAATGAGCTGCAAAATAAAATGGAGATGACCACAGCTCGGATTGAAGAGGCAGAGGAGAGAATAGGTGAACTAGAAGATAAAATTATGGAAAAAGAAGAAGCTGAGAAAAAGAGAGATAACAAAATCCAGGAGTATGAGGGGAAAATTAGAGAACTAAGTGATGCACTAAAGAGAAATAATCTACGCATAATTGGTATTCCAGAGAAGGAAAAGAGAGGGAAAGGTGCTGAAGGTGTATTTGAAGAAATAATAGCTGAGAACTTCCCTGATCTGGGGAAGGAAAAAGGCATTGAAATCCAAGAGGCACAGAGAACTCCCTTCAGACGTAACTTGAATCAATCTTCTGCATGACATATCATAGTGAAACTGGCAAAATACAAGGATAAAAAAAAAAACTAACCCTTTGTTAACTAAGCTTAACAGAATTTAATAAATAATTAGTTTTTACAATGGAAATGGTAACTAGGACTCTAAGTTTTAAATTAGCTAAGCTTAAGTGTTACATAAATAAGGTCTTACATGGGGCGCCTGGGTGGCTCAGTCGGTTAAGTGGCCGACTTCAGCTCAGGTCACGATCTCACGGTCAGTGAGTTCGAGCCCCGAGTCGGGCTCTGGGCTGATGGCTCAGAGCCTGGAGCCTGCTTCCGATTCTGTATCTCCCTCTCTCTCTGCCCCTCCCCCATTTATGCTCTGCCTCTGTCTCCAAAATAAATAAACGTTAAAAAAAAATAATAAGGTCTTACTTATTTGATCTATTCCTTTTCTTAAAATTTGACTTAACATATTTGTTATTGCATAAGTAATAAATAGAATGCACTGAAATCTTTATCATTATTTTTTCTATTCAGAAATACTGAGAATGAAGGAAACATAAGCATAAATACTACTATAAGAGCAAAGAAAAAAAGAATGAAAGAGTGGGGGCACCTAAAGGCCGGCTCTGAAATGATAAAATCTAGAAGTTGAAGCCGCATATTAAACTTTGCCTTTTGTACTGAGGTATTCACAAATAATGTTTCCCTGTCAAGAGCCTTGGAAAGCAGATGATATTCCATACTAAATATTTACTAATGATTCGTTTCAGTATAGTGAGGGAGAGACTGATCTTTCCGGCTTTGTAAGTATAAATAAAAAAAGGTTTTTTTTTAAAGAAATTAACTTAAAAGAAATTTCTTGAAAGAAATTAGTGGGTTTTTTTTTCTTTTTCAATGTAGAGTACTAAAAAATATGGGGTGAATCATTAAATTCTTAACATTCTACTTGATAGAGTAGGTGTAAGGATAAAATCCTATGAAAATTACGATGAACATATTTCCTTATTGAATCAGATCTTCTTTTTTTTTTTTTTTTTTTTACATTTATTTATTTTTGAGCAACAGAGACAGATTGCGAGCAGGGTAGGGGCAGAGAAAGAAGGAGACACAGAAGCCAAAGCAGGCTCCAGGCTCTGAGCTGCGAGCACAGATCCTGATGGGGGGCTCGAACCCACGAACTGTGGGATCATGACCTGAACCAAAGTTGGAGGCTTAACTGACTGAGCCACCCATGTGCCCCCAATCAGATACTCTTATTACCCCCATAAACTATCACAATTATCACAAGTGTTAAACTATGAAAATCAACAGCAGAACCAAATATCTTAACCAACAAGAGAGAAAGATTCAAATGGAAAACTGAAAATTTTCAACTTTCACCTGGATTGGTGATAATTCTGGTTGATTGATGATGACAGCATTTGCTGATTACCTTCTCCTCACCCCACTGGGATGGGGAATAGGGACTTTTACACCAGGTCTTTATCATGGGCTGTATCCGACTTTTCAGTAAGAATATTTCTGTGTGTGACTTCTCAGGTGATGGAATCAGGAACAGAAAGTCCCTCCACTTAGCTGTTCCCCTGATTCACATCCTAAGTAAAGATTACTGTATGTCATTATGTAAAATGGATGGTCGGGTTCAGCTGTTTACTGTGACTGAGCAAGGACAGAGGTTCAGACACAGCATTGGTGGATTTGATCATTTTCCTTTCTACCTGGCATATGGTTCTTTTATTGAGGGAAAGAAGTCCCTCCTGCTGATTTAGTTTTTTTTTTTTCATGTTTATAAGGTGTAAGTATAGGCTCATGTGGTAGATTCATATAAAGCAGTCAGTTGCAAATAACTTGTAAAACATGATTTATTTATATTAGTTCCACATTTTCCTTTTTACATAAAATGTATTATATATATAGAGAGAGAGAGAGAGAGAGAGAGCCAAGGTTACCACATTTCATCATTTAAAAATTGCAAAGATTGTGGCTATGTTTTCTTTGTTTTTTAGTTTAACATGAGATTTATGACTTCAAGCTGAAAAGGTACTTTTAAAATGGGAATACCACATGTACCGGCAAAGGTAGTCAGCCTTCCTGCCTGTGCTGGTGTTGGCTAGTTGTCATCCCTGCGGACACACCTTTTTATCTGTTGCCGTCTGCAACCTTCACCTTAGGATCTCGGAGTCTGCCACGCAAAGGACTTCGGAAGCTGACTTTTCGTAGAGAGTTCAGCCATGCCCCTGCCTCTCACAACTCAGGTAGCGCTCTTAACATTTTCATTTTGTAATTTAAAAACTAATTTAATTCCAGACCTACAGCAAAAATAATGAAATTCCTCTTCACATTGTCCCATCCCCTCTACTCTGTGTCTCTTCATTTTTTTCAGAGACCATCACTTTTAACAACTTGGTGTGTATCCTTTCAGACACAAGAGATATTAAAAAAACAACAACAACAAATCATATGATACATATTGTTCAGTCACTTGCTTTTTCACTTAATTAAATACCTCTTGGAGATATTTCCATCTTTGTTCATATGGACCTAACTCATTTTTTCTAATAGCTGCATGTTATTTTGGGAGGTGAAGAGATCATTATATGTTTTATAAATATACAAAACCATTCCCATAGTAGGGACATTTAGATTTCCAGTTTATTGCAATCCTTGCAGAGAACGTTTTTTTAACGTGAAAAGTGCTTTTACCCAGGATAGGCTCCAAATTTCCTCTTCAAAAGGCTGTACTTATTTACAAATGCACAGATATTATCTGATCCACAATTACACTCCTAGGAATTTATCCTGCATGTATATTCACATCTATGTGATACAATTTATGTGTAGTGTTTTTTTATGGTAGCACTGTAATCAACCTATCTATCCATTAATTATGTCATATCTGTACAATGGAATACTATAAAGCCATAAAAAAGAATGAGAAAGCTCTTTGTATGCTTATGTGCAAATTAAAGTGCAAGTATTGTGTATTGGCTTATATGCATACAATATTTTTGTAAAAATACGTAGAAAATTAATTAGATTAATTGCCTGTAAGAGAGAAACTGCTGGCAGGGAACTGGGTAGGAAGGAGATTTTTATTATATAGTATTTGTACTTGTGCATTTGGGCCCACAGGAAATATTACCTATTCAAATATTAATTAAAAATATACAATTTGCCCTACCAAGTTTTGTATGAATGTATTCTTATCTTACATGCTAGCTTCCCATTTTATAATGTATTTGTCTGATTATCAGTGACATTGAGTATCTTTTATATGGTAATTGGCCATTGGTGTTTCTTCTTTAGTGAAATATCTGTTTACCTATAGGTTTTTAGCCTCCTTATATATTTGAGACGTTGGTATTTTATGTTAAAAATGTTACAAATACTCTCTCTCTGAACTGACCCTTATATTTTAACTGTTTTTATAGCATCTTTAATCATTATGATGTTTTAAGTGTTTAAAAGACCCTTCTGATTTTTTTTTTTTTTTTTTGTCTCTGATTTGCTTGCTTAGGAGAGTTCCCCCTACGTTAATATTATCAAAGCCATCTCCTTCTATTTTCTTTTAAAATTTTATAGTTTTTGGTTTTTGTGTTTCTCATGTGTACTTTTTGTTTATATTTAATTCATTTAAAGTTGATCTCTAGTCCATATGGAATTTATTTTTGCCTTTAGTAGATGCAAATGGAGATCCCATTATCCAAACACCACTTAGTTTTTAAAAAATTTTTTAATGTTTACTCATTTTTTAGAGAGAGAGAGAGACAGAGCGTGAGCAGGGGAGGGGCAAGAAGACAGGGAGGCACAGAATCCAAAGTAGGCTCCAGGCTCTGAGCTGTCAGCACAGAGCCTGACGTGGGGTTCAGGATCACGAGCTGTGAGATCGTGACCCAAGCTGAAGTCAGACACTTAACTGACTGAACCACCCAAGCACCACATCCAAACACCACTTATCAAGTAGCATATATTTTTCCCACTGATTTGCAATGTTAACTTTTTAATACTAAAATCCCTATGCAAATACTTATAGATTCTCTATTCTGTTTGACTGATCTATCTTTTCACTTACAACAACCCTGTTTTAATTTCTGTATCTTTATAGATTTGAGATCTGATAAGTTTGCTTCCATTATTTTTACCAAGAATATCTCCATTATTCTGTCATATTTTCCACTTCAGGTGAACTTTAGAATTACCATGCCAAATTCCATCTGAAAATTTAATGACTTTCTCATGAGATTATATAGAATTTACATATTATTTGGGCTGACAATCTCTATAATTTTTGAGTCTTACCATCTGGGAAAATTGTATGTTTCCTATTTGGGGTTTTTACTTGTATTTTTTTCATTTGTATTGTTTAATTTGCTCTTCATAGGTCTTGGAAATTTCTTATTAAGTTTCTTCCTAGGTATTTGATAGTTTTTGTTGCTCTTTTGAAATATGTGTTGTTTCTAAAGTACTTGAAAGGGGGCTCCTGGGTGGCTCAGTCAGTTGAGCATCTGACTTCGGCTCAGGTCATGATCTAGTGGTTGGTGAGTTCAAGCCTTGCCTCCAGTTCTGTGCTGAGAGCTTGGAGCCTGGAGCCTGCTTCAGATTCTGTGTCCCCCCCCCATCCCTTCTTTCTCTGCCGCACCCTACCCCTGCTTATGCACTGTATCCCTCTGTCTTTCAAAAATGAATAAACATAAAAAAATTTTTAAATAAAAAAATAAATAAAGTACTTGAAAGGACCCTAGATACTTTACTAGTCTATTGTTATAACGAATATTTTAATTCAATAACTATATGTAAAATAATTTACTTCAGAAATATGATTTATATATATGTATATACAACAAATATATATATTATACATACACACACATATACACACATACTTGTGTTTGTTGTTCTCTTAAACTTCAGTTATTTGAGCGTTAACCTAAAGCTTGCCTTAGCTAATGGAACTGTCAAATTTTAGAAGAAAATATTCTAAATTTCTTGTCTTTGGAGAAAAGCAATTCCTCTTTTTCTTCCAGTTTCAGTATTTTTGGTAGCAAGGGCAAAAAATACATTCAAGTATTTTTAGTTTTCACCTCAGATTCAGTTTGTGTGCAATGGGATATATGGGACTAGATTGGAGTGAATATATATATTGGAGTGAATGAACCAAACATTTCAGTTTATTTTTACCCTAAGACACTTCATTCTATGTTCAACTTCTAAGTTTCTGCCAGTCAATTAATGAAATTTAAAATTGCACAGCTATTTTGAACATCATTCATTATATCACTGATTCAGCCCTATAGTTTTTATGATAGTTTATTCATCTCAGAAAGTGAGACAAACACAAGAGGGAAACAAATTTTAAAGTCATATAGATTAATTGCATTTTTGGTGCCATATTTTGTTTCCTTGTAGCATATAATTTTTGGACATTTTCCTTTCTGATCTACAACACTAGGTTTTAAGCAACTTGACTATAGCTAATCTTCAATCTAAATTTTATAAGTGATATATATATTTATCCCAATTTCCTTTTTTATAAATGTTTATTTATTTATTTGGAGAGAGACAGCCAGAGAGGTCACACAATTGGGGGGGGGGTGCAGACAGAGAGGGAGGGAGAGAGAATCCCAAGCAGGTATCTTGCTGTCAGTGCAGAGCCCAACTGGAGGCTCAATCATGACCTGAGTCAAAATCAAGAGTCTGACATTTAACCGACCGAGACACCTAGGCGTCCCATCCTAATTTCTATATACGATAGTGCTTACTAACATTCCCTTCATCTTGCTTATTTTCACTGGTTCTGGTACTGAAGAGTGAGTTTTTTAAAACAATGAAACAAACAATAAAACAAGACAAGACCTCACATTGAAAAATCAACCTGACTTGCAGGGAACATTGGCATTTCTGTTTAATGTCTCACAATCAGAAGCCGTAGGCACTGAAAGAATCACAGAGATAAATAACTACTTTCATTGTTTGCAGTTGTCCTGGGAAGGTATAAACAATAATGTTTCCTTTGTAATTTAATTTTCAGTAGTCTGGCATCTATCATTTTGTGCCCTCTCCCTTCTTTCTGTAGGGATTGTCTTCTCACCTCAAGGACCTGTGGCTCTTTATTGAAAGACTCCTTCAGGCGCTGGGGCCTGCTTTGCTTTGTGGAGAATAAAAAGTGTGTGGAGACTTAACTTTATGTCTCTCCCACTTCTCTGGGGTAGCTTGAAACCAGTGAATAAAACACCAGCTCTCTTTCCTCAAGTCAAGACATCTTGGAGGCAAATTTACACTCCAGGGATTCCCCCAAAGGTCTGGCTGAAGCTTTGTTGTGAGACTTTGCCTGAGAGCCAGTCCACCTCTGTTGAGTGTTCTCTCTTTCCCTTGTCAGCTTCCCACACTCTTACTGGTTTTCCTTGAGAAAACTTCCAAACTAAACCACTTACCATGAATCCTTGCTTCACCGTCTTTCTGGTGGGCAACCTGACATAAGACATAGAAAATAAAAACATTCTGAATGACATTTTTATATTTTGTACACATTTTCCATTTTTCCTGTGAAAACAGGTCGTCTCTCTACATATTCTTCTTTAACCCCCTTTCCTTCTTTCTTTTTAATTTTTTTAAATGTTTATTTTTGAGAGAGAGAGAGAGAGAGAGAGAGAGAGAGAGACAGAACACGAGTGGGGGAGAGGCAGAAAGAGAGAGAGACGCACAGTATCTGAAACAGGCTCCAGGCTCTGAGCTGTCAGCACAGAACCCAACATGGCGCTCGAACTCAGCAACAACGAGTTCATGACCAAAGACAAAGTCAGACACTTAACTGACTGAGCCACCTAGCCGCCCCTCTTTTATTTCACTATAAAAACTCTGCTTTTTTCAGTAACTATCTCCACATTACTACCTGATGTCTCTAAGTCTCTGCTTTTCATTAGTCTTGCCTTCTCACTCAGACCTACCTTGCAACCCTGGGCCTCTTGCATTTCCTATCAATTTCTGCAGCAGGTCAAGGGAATCAAATTTGGCAAGACTGGCTTGAGGTTTAACCTCATGTAGCCTACAAAGACATTTTTTGAATGTCTCAGTCACAGGCAGGGAGAAAAATTATAGAATGCATAGCTCCACTTACTGAGTGCTTGCCATATGCTAGGTATTCTGCTAAATATTTTCAGTCATTATTTCATTAAAACATCATGATACCCACAATATCTGATACATTTGTCCAATTTTTATATATAAGGAAATTAAAGCATGGGGAGATTAATAATTTTCCTAATCACTCAATTAGTAAGTATAGGAGCAAAATCTGAGTCATGTCTCTCTGGCGCCATTTCATGATTTTAACCACTGTGCGGCATTGCCCCACAGAAATAAGACCTTTTTGGAGGGAGTTAGATCCTTGTTTCTGAAAGTGTGGGCAGAAGAACAGAAGCATCTAAGTAGCTCGGGAGCTTCTCAGAAGTGAAGAATCTCTAGATCTCCTCAATCTAGAATCTAAATTGTAACAAAATTCAGATAACCATTCACGTTTGTTTTGAGAAGCACTTGGCTAGAGCTCTTGGTGCCATCAACCGACGTGAAATCCAACGTGCAAATGGTTAATTCATTCCACCAACTTTCACTGAAATTTTGCTGGGGGTGAACAGAGCTTTGTATTTGTTAGAGTGCTAAAATTGATCCCTGTCTTTCAGGTGTTTATAGCTGAGTGGGGATTCAGATGCGTTAACCAATGAAATAGATCAAGATTCTCAGCCAGTGTGCAAAGCACTGTAAACTATGGAGTCAGTCACGGTGAGCGGAGAAGTCTACCATCTAGAGAAGTTTAAACCTGATTTTCATTAGTCTCGCTTTCTTATTCAGAGCTGCCTCTCAATCCTGGGCCTCCTGCATTTGCTATCAATTTCTGCAGGGGGTTGGTGAAATCTAACTTAGCAAGGTTAGGCCCAAGATTTAGCCTCACTTCATCTCTCTCTCTCTCTCTCTCTCTCTCTCTCTCTACTATCTATACAATATTTTAAAGCAGCTAATGAATTATATATCTGACCTTGGATTTTAGACCAAATTACTCATGTTTTAAAGGGCTTTAGCATTTTGGCATTCGTTTACAGTTGACAAAATGTACTTGGCTGATTAGGTATGTACCATAGTTAAACAGTGGGGGATCTTGTTTTTACCTTGAAGTGCCCACTTGAAAGGGAAATGCAGTATCTATTTTAGAGGAAGAATAGCATTCAACATAATGAGAACTCGATCAAACAGTACTTTTCCCAAGAAGTGATGCAGCCTTGGTTATTTCTGTACTTGCTTTTACTAACTCCCTTGTGGTTTAAGTAGAATACCTGACAGTTCTAAAACCATCTTTACCCAAGTAGGTCAAGGATTTATGCAAATATAATCTTGTTAGGTGTGAATATTTATTTTGGACACCACTAAACTATTTCTTTCCATTTTATAGTTTTAAGGCTTGGGTTGCCAGATGTTCACAAAAATACTAGACTACCAGAAAAGCAATGAAAAAAACTCTACTCCCCACGCCTAAGTCCAGGACTGAAGGTGAGGTTTTTGATATGATCACCATCAACTCAGGAATAACTGACTATTGCCTTATTCATGACCCAAGATGTCTCACAGAAACCTCCACATTCAAATCCCAGCAGAATAGGTATTGTTTTTTATTAACTTGTCAAGGGCCTGGTATCACATAATGTAAGATACTGATAAAGTTAAGTTGGAAAATCAGTTTAGATTCAAAATCGAAATAGAGTTTTTATCTTTTGTCTTAGTTCAGTTGGAAACTTACCTCAGCTGGTCTCGGAGTCAGAAGAAATGACAATACTGCTGCATTTAGGGAAGAAAAGAGGAGCAAAAAGTGAGACAGTTTAATCTGCTACGAAAAACGAAGGCTCTGTTTACCTACCCCTCAGCATAACATGCATATGGGTGCACTTAACTCTGCCAGTAGCCAATCAAGTAGTCAACGAGGCCCAATTAGTCTCTGTAATCCATCTATTTTCATTTGTGTCTATGTCTACGCCTGTATCTTTATCTATATCTGTATCTGTATATAAAACATTGCTTTGGAAAGAGCAAAGAGGTTTTGTTGGCATGGAAGACAGCTGAGAAGTCCCTCCCCATTCAAGGATCACAGCAACCTTTTTCCAGTAGAGTTTTTGACATCTCTATCTGAAGTACTTTCATTTGATCAACTCCACCAAAATCAGGAGCTGAATCAAAGATATTGAGTAGGAACTTAACCATGAAGTTTATGAATCGATCTCTCCCACAATTAAAACAATGATAATAATAATAATAAATAATTACATAAAGAGAAAAATATCTTCTTCTACTCTTAAAGTCATCAACATTTACCAATTTTAAGACTGAATCTCTGCTTTCATCCTTAAAAAGTTCAGGAATATGGAATTCAGTTTGCACTAACAGACTTAAACAGAGCTTCCGTCTTTCATATTAGTCTAAATTGAAAATTTGCCCCTATCTGATCTCTGAGCAGAAGGATATTTGAAATAGTCTCTTAGGTGCTTATAAAATCACTACAAGGGCTAGAGGAGCCAGTTCTAGCCTTTGTCCCCAAGGAAAGAATCCCAGAATAAACTACAAGAATTGCTTATTATGGGAATTGCTATCTCTTCCACAACAAGGAAGCTGAGGAAGCAGGAAATCATGATACCAGCTATTGGCCCTGGTACTACATTAGCTCATCCACAATCCATTCAGTAAGGTGCTACACCTACTACATCATTGTCTGTAGGAAATCATTGCTTAGCAGTGATATGGAGGTCAGGAGGAAACGGCAGGAAAGGTTGGCTTCAGGTACCTGCTCTACCTGCTGACCTGAACCTATAAAATGGTTGCCTCATATCTTGATTCTCTCCTCAGAGTTCACTTTCTTGGCAGAACCAATATCACATTTGGAACCCTAGCTTCAAGGGAGTCTAGGAAATTCCACTTTCACCTTTCCAGACTCCATATACAGGAAAGTGCTGTAAAAGAAGGCTGAAAGAGATGTTGAGTAAAGTCCATCCCCGAATGAATAAATGAATCCTTAGCCAGGTGCTCTTGTTTTCTCTGTGAAAGCTTTATACGTACACCTTCATACGCATGAATTATAATATGTCGTTTCCGGGATTATCCTCAGTTAAGCTTCGATGGAAAATTCCATAAGGGCGTTCGTTCTAATACCAACTTATATCCTCTGGCTATATTGAATCTACTAAAACCAGTCTATAAAATCTGAAAACTAATAACTTGACACTTCTGGTTAGAGCCAAAGTTGCAAATAAAATATGCCTCATGATTAGATGCTCTGTGAGGGTTTGTGTCACAGCTGTGATTTATTGGATATTGCTAATGAATCAGGTCTTCGTATCAAATCACTCTAGGTCCATTTTACAGAACATATATTTATATAGAAAATAATAGTAACATTATAGATCTTGGCATAAGCCTTGGAAAATTCTCTCCCAGGGTTCTACTTTTCTCATAACAGTGATTATTTTTCCTGCACGATGTTTCTGGCCAAAGCAATGAACATTCCATTTTACCCCAATTGATTCTCCATTGTTGAGTTTAGGTTCCATGTCCATGGCTTCCTCTGCCTATCCATCTCCAGAGTTTGTCTTTATTACTCATCTTTTTATTAAATTTCCAATAGAATAGTTATGCTTTCCAAGTTATGAGGTGTTTTCATTGGGTAGATTTTCTTTTTGATAAAAGATTGCCTTAGAAAATGTGGATATATCATTGAATCTTTGATGATGATGATTTTATAGTGCTGAAGGTCATCACTCTGAACATTAACTCCCATTTAAAGTACCTTAGATGCTAAAGGAAATGACATGAAAACTTTCATGAAAGTATTTTTTTAAATGATACCTCAGAAAAGGGGCAACTGATAGGTTGAATAGCTAATTTCTTAGAATAATAGAAAATAGGAGAAAAATCCGATCAATCGAAATGCTGTTACTTTGTAGTCTAAACTGCTTTTTACAAAGCCAAATTATTTTACAGATACGGATTCAATTTGGAGGAAAAAAATTATTCTTAACATTTATTCAAAGTAATTCATATTATTAAAGTATTTTATATAATCTGTAAACATCTTTAAAATTTATTTGTAAAACAGACTATCATTCGTCTCATATTGTGAGAATTAAGAGAATCATAAAGTGCCTATCTGAATACTCAATCTAAAAATTATATATTGTTTGTGCAGGTTCAGTGCAGGCAAGTGAGATAGGTATCTTCTAGGTCTTAGAAAGTTCAGATCTTATAGCAATGTTTTAAGAGCTTAGATTTTTATAGTTGAATCGACATGGCTCCACACCCTACACTTGATAATCAGATTTTGAACACATTGCTTAACTCTGAGTTTCCTCATTTGTAAAATGAGAAAAATTGTAGTATATACTTCATAAGGATGGTAAAGATTGAATGAGAAACTATTAACACAGTAACTGAAACAGAATAAATTTTCTCTTACATTAGCTATTTTTGATATTGGTTTTATAATTCCTTGTACCCAGAAAAAGTTGCTCCTAGACTATCCTCCCTTGTGAAAATGCAATAGCTAAAATCTTTATAATGAGATCTTTATAATAAGATCTGTGGATAAAAGACTAAATATTTGAACCTTGGGCTAATCTCAGCAGTTTAAGATTGTTAGTATAAACTAGTGACTCGTAAATTACCTCTCCCTACAAACTTATTTTGTTTATCTTCTATGTATCCTGAGTCAGTCATTTGTATTACCAACCAGTCCTAGTCACTCAGGTATATAAAATAAAATATCTGCACTTACAAGCATCTATCTATATACATAGATAGATATAAATATGTGTAATTATACATAATCTAAGAGTATGTTTATATACTTACATATACACATAGGAGCATATATGTGTGTGTATATATATATATATACTCTTAGAAATTCTAAGCTATGTGCATATATTATTTTTTATTTTAAAAATGTTAACAGAGGTTATGTGGCTTTTGTGATGTTACGGTTTTTTGTTTTGTTTTGTTTTAATTTTCTTTAATAAAAGAAGTTTACAAATAGAAACATTTAAGAAACTTATCTGATTAAAGTTAAGTTCCTCTCTCTTCCTATCTCTTCTTATTTCCTTCTCCTGGAAAGAGTCCATAAATTATGGAATGAAAAGTATGAAAACACTTGTTTCTTATTATCTCAACTCTCATTGGTTTGACAAAGTTCTGCTTATGAAATTGGAGATAAGCAATGTTAATTATAGAATCACATGTTCACTCCTGGTAACCACAGCCAATTGTTAATTTGCCATGGACTTGAGGACACCAGTTTAATTACAGTTTGGGACAAAAGAGGATTTGTGAATGTTAAAACCAGCATTCCTCACAGGACACATAACTGATCCTTGGAAGCTTTGTGTTGCATTGATTGAGCATGCCAAAATTTCTCTGATGGAATCTGGCCTGGTGATGGTGGCTGATGATGAAGAAAATACCCAGGGACTCAACCCAGGTCTCATTCATTTGACATAGGAGTTATGGATGGATATACTTTGAAATATATTTACTGATCCAAAAACTGTAATAAATCTACTCCAGAGACCATCTGGAAGAACTTCCAAAGTACAATGTCATTGAAGGTGAAGACATGTATCATTTTAAGCCATTTGACAAGAACAGATTTTCATTGGGGAAGAAACATTGAAGAAGCCTAAGTTGTAACTAGTTTTAACTTCTTTGAGAAGAGTAGTCTGCTGGAGTGTTAGACATATTTCTTTTCTTCGAGGTACACTTTAATATGGGCTATAAACGGACTCAATATCATTTTTAAAAATTTTTTTATTTTTGAGAAATAGAGAGAGACAGACAGACAGAGTGAGTGGGGGAGGGGCAGAGAGGGAGACACAGAATCCGAGGCAAGCTCTAGGCTCTGAGCTGTCAGCACAGAGCCTGACACCGGGCTTGAACTCACAAACCGTGAGATCATGACCTGAGGTCAAGTCGGCTGCTCAAATGATGGAGCCACCCAGGTGCTCCTCAATATCATTTCTTAAATTATACCATAAATATATTTTAGAGCTCTATGTGGTACAGGAAACTATTTGGGAAGCATTTATCTAATGGGAAGGGAAGAAGAACTTTGGTTTTTTTACTTATGCAGAAGTGAGCCAGGTAAATTGTTAACGCAACATAATAGCCTATTGCCCTCATAGCAGTGCATCTCTTGGGATTGTATTGAGTTTTTCTTTGGTCCAGGTAATATGCTACATATTCAATATATCGTACCATATTTAATGTCCTTAAAAACTCTGTGAAGCAGCCATTATTAATATCTTCATTTCACACACACACATGCATGTGTATAGTTGAGATTCAGAGAGGTTAAGCAACTTACTGTGAAGCTTATAAGTGGCCAAACTGGAATTTGAAGCCAGGAAGTCAAATTTCGTAACACGTGCTCTTAACCAGAAAACGATACTGACTTTAACAAATGCAGCGTCTTTAGCTGAAGGATATATTATATACTTTGACAGACCTTTTGAAATGCCTAATAACCTGCAAATAACCTGTAGTGATTTATATAGACCTCAAATTAGGACCACTACAGGTGGCTTACCTGGGATTCCCAAATTTTCTTTGAAATGATCACCCTCATGTTTTCTAAAAGACTTTGATCACTCTAAAAAGAATAAAAGGTAAAACACTTGCATGTGGAGGGGCAATTGAGGGGAAATATGCACTTCTTTGAATCATGGGAAGATCCCCTTTAGTAATGGCTGCCACTTGTAGAGTATCTGGGACTAACTTTAGATCTTGTCCTCGTTACAGATTTGAATGGTAGGTATGACTTTATGGATGAGGATTTGAAGTTGAGACTGAGTAAACAACCTTCACAGAGTCACACAAGACTCTGATCATTTGTCTCTTGTGGTTTTTTTTTCCCATCTGTACGATAATGACTATTTATGACCAATCAGGTAAGATTTAGTGATTAAAGAGCTTCTAAGGCATCTTAATTGGCCTTTCCAGGAACCGTCAGCCTTTGAACATCTTAGATATACAAGGAGAAGTGGAAAATTGCTGTACAGTCTAAGAAGATTGTCAATATGATCCAAAACAAACAGGAAATAATTGAGACCAATAAATAAGCACTGCTTATTTATTCCAGCCTATGCTGGAGAACTCATGACCCTAAGGAATGGAAGAATAACCACAAATCAAACACATGAAAGCCCTAGAGTAATATATCCCCCTTCTTCATCTTCTTTAATGTGCTCATAAGAGCCACTCTGACCAAAATGATGGCTGGTGGGATATACGTTTCATGCAAATACGGTCCAAGAAAGGCTGGGTAGTGAAAAAGCTATAGGTAGATATGACGTTAAAAGTTTAATTTACCTAAATCAGCATAAAAACAAAGAACAGAGGTAAAAATCGTAGTGACTTAGAAGTATTAGCAACAAGATCCAGCAGACAGCTGGAGATATTAATTGGAAATATTCTTTCATAGAGAAATAAATCTAAAAGTTCAAAGATCCTGAAGAAATGGAGTTTCTTCCAGCAGAAAGTAATAAGAAACATGAAGACTGAGATAAGAGACAATGCCTGGGTTAAGTCCCCCGTGTCTGTATTGGTTATCTGTGCTGGAATAACACATCCATCCATTAAGTGTCTTAAAGCAATAATAATCACTTATTATTTTCAGTTTCTGTGGGTGGTATATTTGGGAGTAGCTCAATTGGTCAGTTCTGGCTAAGGGTCTGTCATGAGATTATAGACAGATGTCAGTTGGGGCTGCAGAATCTGAAGATTTGGTAGTTGAGGGATTCACTTCCAAAGTGGATTATTCAATGTCTGGCAAATTAGCAATGCCTGTTGGCAGGAGATCTCACCCTGTATCCTTTGCAGGCATCTCCATAGGACTGCTCTATGTTATAATACGGCAGCAGAGCAGAATTCCAAGAAACCAAGGCAGAAGCTATCCTTTTTATGACTTAGCTTTGAAAGTCACACACTGTGACACTTGTCATATTCTATCAATCACACATACCAGCTCTGATTTATGCGGAAGAAAACCACAGAAGGATATGAACATGAGGAGGGGCACCTGGGTGGCTCAGTCGGTTGAGCGGCTGACTTCGACTCAAGTCATGATCTCACAGCTCATGAGTTTGAGCCCCTCGTCAGGTTCTGCGCTGACAGCTCGGAGCCTGGAGCCTGCTTCGGATTCTGTGTCTCCCTCTCTCCCTCTCTCCCCCTCCCCTGCTCATGCTCTGTCTCTCTCTCTCAAAAATAAAAGTAAACATTAAAAGAAAAAAACATTTTTAAAAGGCTATGAACATGAGGAAGTAAGAATCACTAGAGGCATAAAAGTCTAGCTATCCCAGTTTCTAACCTTTCTACAACTTTGAAAAGTGGCTTGTTATCTATTGTTGACTACTAAGGTAAGCCAAATACAGAGTTATAAAAATGTAGTGTAAGAGATCTGTAATTGGTTACATGGGTCTTATGTATATATTCAGCAAATCTTGTCATTATTTTATCCACATTGTGATAAAATGAGATAACATTATTTTCATTTAACAATTTTTCATTATTAAGAAATTTATTATTCTATTTCATTAAACATATCTGAATAATGATATTTACCAGGTGTACCATTTACTGAGCTCTTAACTATGTACCAGTCATATGCCAAGCACTCAGAAGCATTACCTAATTTAGTTCTCACAATAATTATGTTATCCTCATTTTGCAGGTAAACAGCCAGAAGCAGAAGAATTTCAGGAAGCTACATAAGCACTAGAAGTAAGATTTGAATTTAGATTGATCTGAATCTAAAGGTAGTTCTATTAACATCTGGACTATCCTTCTAGGTTCCTGCAACATTCTGATCGTCAAATTTGCGCCCTATCATTAGCCATGGGAAAAGGGTTATAAAATTAATATCAAAAGAGAGATAGTGGGACACCTGGGTGGCTCAGTCAATTGAATGTCTGACTCTGGATTTCAGATCAGGTCATGATCCCAAGGTCGTGGGATCCAGCCTAGTCAGGCTCCACATTGACCATAGAGCCTGCTTACAATTCTCTCTCTTTCCCTCTGCCCCTTTCCCCTGCTCACGCTCTCTCTCTCTCTCAAATAACAATAATAATAATAAAAAAGAGGAATAGTCACCAGTTACCAGTTATAAGCAACAAAAAGGAAGATTGAGGTGTACTAGAGTTATTGGAAGAAATGTAATAGAGCTAGAGAGAGTGCAAGCAGGGTTGGAGGCATCAAGGTAGATATGTAGCAAAGGAAAACATGGTAAGTATAATGACAGGTCTGCAGGCCCTTGAAACATCTGGACAGAAATAAAAGTGAGTATCTAGGGGGTGCCTGAATGGCTCAGTCGGTTGGGCATTCGACTCTTGATTTCATTTCAGGTCATGATCTCATGGTTAAGTGGTTTCGAGCCTGTATCTGGCTCCACGCTGATGGTGTGGAGTCTGCTTGGGATTCTCTCTCCCTCTCTCTGCCATCCCCCTCTCAAAAGTAAATAAATAAACTTTAAAAAGTAAAAAAAAATATTACAAAAGTGAATATTTAGGAATATCTAGGCTGCTAAGGAGATAGTGCAGAGAGCAGAGTGCAATAAAAAAGCAGACATGCACTTAATATTCAGACTGACCAAGGTTCAGATTTTCACTGCACTACTACAAATTTCCTGGTGATCTGAGACCAGTTACTTGAACTCTGAGCCCTGGTGTTCTGGTCTTTAAAATGGGAATTATACTGATAATAGTTACCTTATTGGGTAGTTGTAAGGACTAAACAAATGGCCTTTGTTAATGTACCTAGGAGAACACGTGGCACATGGAAGGCCAATGAGAACAACATTTACTGTGGCCCTGGTACCCTGCTAAGTGCTTTATATATGTTATTTTATTTAATCATTAATATAAGCTTGGGCTGTCCAATTTGTAAGTTCCTAGGCGATGAAAGGGAAGGTATCTATAATGCCAGAACAATTTAAAAATGAGCTTAGTTAAACTAATTGGTAACAGAAAATAACCACAAGAATTTTTTTCATTAGAAAAGGAGTATAGGAGCATCTGGGTGGCTCAGTCTGTTTAGTGTCCAACTTCAGTTCAGACCATGATCTCATGGTTTAGGAGTTTGAGCCCCACATCAGGCTCTGTGCTGGCAGCTCAGAGCCTGGAGCCTGTTTCAGATTCTGTGTCTCCCTTTCTCTCTGCTCCTCCCCTGCTCACACTCTGTCTCTCTGTCTCTCAAAAATAAATAAGCATTTTAAAAGTTTTTTTTTTTTAAAAAAAGGAAAAGAAAATGAGTATAGATAGATATTCTTGGTTTCTGGATTAAAGACTTAAATATACTCCTTTAGCATTGTCATAATTCCAAAATTATAGCACTTAATTTTCTATTTGATAAATATTTGTTAACTAATCCATATTCCCTTAGCTTCCCTCACTGACTCATAAACTTTGTGAAGACAGACATTTTTCTTTCTTTATTTTGGTAATTTTTAAAATGTTTATTAACTTTTGAGAGACAGAGTGAATGGGGGAGGGGCAGAGAGACAGAGAGGGAGATAGAGAATATGAAGCAGGCTCCAGGCTCTGAGCTGTCAGCACAGAGCATGATGCGGGGCTTCAACTCGTGAACTGCAAGATCATGACCTGAGTTGAAGTCGGACACTTAACCGACTGAGCCACCCAAGCGCCCCTACAGATGTTTTTCTTTCTCTTTGTTTTTGTATCTACAGCACTTGGTATAATACCTGGCAGAGTGAGGCTTCAGATATTTACTTAATTAAATAAAAGAAGTTTAAAGGGTTATGCTGAAGAACAGACATGAATTAGCTTTGGAATTACAAAACAATGCACATAAACAGGGGGTTTCATTACAAGTAATTTTTTGCATTATTATATTCAGGCATCACTTAAGCTTTAATCCAGGCTTATAAGATGGATTTGGGTACTTCTCCAGAGGAGCATTAGGTAAGAGTCAGATGATAAATACTATCTTTCATGAATGAAGCCTTTTTTTTTTCTTTTTAAAACTAGCATTCTCTTTATTAAAATTTTCCTAGCCTCATTGACATATAATTGACAAAATTGTAAGATATTTAAAGTGTACATTGTGATGATTTGATATATACATACAAGCCAGTTGTGTTTTATCAGTCATAGTGATGTTATATTCATTGGAGATATTGCCAGGATGGGAAATTGGTCTTTAAGCCTGATGTATTTTAAGCAAATGTTGGTGGAGCGTGCTGTATCCATGCTAGTCCGTGAGTCCATCCACAAACTAGGAAAAGCAATGGAGTAGTTATCATTTAACTCTCAAGAAACCCACCTGTATTAAACACTGTCTAGCCATTGTGCTACACAAAGAGATACAAAGATGAACACACACAGGCCTTGCCTGCCCTCGGGAAACTTAAAATCCAGTGCGAGAGAAAGCGTTACTGTAATTCAGCTTAGATCATGATAAGCAAATGCTATAAGGGCTCATAAGGGGAAGAATACTTTCACATAAAGGATTGAAGGCAGCCAACAGAATAACTCTGATTTTGAACACTGGAAAAAAGACAAGGAAGGAACATTTATTTTTATGCTTATTACTTGTTACACTATTTTAAGTAAAGTAATTCTTAGTGCTGAGCAGTTTATGCTGAGAGTTGATATGGAGAAGACTACCCTCCAGGCTTTTTAGCACTGAGAAGCCATATATGCCTTCAAACCCCTTGAAATAGGATGTGTCATTTTATCTTCCTAGAACAACTTGCTTTAAGTTAATGTTGGGATATTTATTTTTATGTACAGAAAAATGAACCAGGTTTACATAGCCCAGGTTGGTTGCAAGCTCTTTAACAATTGTTTTTTCAAGATTCACAGCATGAATGAATTAAAAAAAAAATAACATTTGTATTTCTGACTATAAAAGCAGTAAACCCACTTGCTCATGACAGATCTTCCTCCACTTACAATGGGGTTATATCCAGATAAATCCATCATAAGATGAAAATATTTGAAAATAGACTTGACACACCTAACCTAGGAACCTCATAGTTTAGCCTCACCTACCTTAAAAGTGCTCAGAACACTTATGTTAGCCCAAGATTGGGCAGATCTTCTAACACAAAGCCTGCTTTATAATAAAGTGCTGAATATTTCATGTAATTTATTGAACACTGTACTGGAAGTGGAAAACAGAATGGTTGTATGGGTATGGAATGATAGAATAAGTCCATTCTAACAATGGGTATCATTGTTTATCTCGGTGACTGCGTGGCTGACGGGGAGTGGAGCTGCTCTTTCTGCTCTGCCCAGCATCCCGGAGACCGTCCTACCACATACCGCTAGCCCAGGAAAAGATCAAAGTCCAGACTTCAAAGTGAGGTTTCTACTGAATGCGTTTGGCTTTTGCACCATCATAAAGTTGAACAACTGTCAGTTGAACGGCCATAAGTGGGGGACTTGTGTCTGGACTCATTTTTCTGAGGACTTACTATGTCACCTCCACCAGAAGCAGCAATGTAAACACAACCATCAGGAGTGCTCACAGCAGAAAGAAGGGATGTGAAGATCTGGTTCATCAAAGTAAGAAGAGTGGACATCATGGGGTGAAGTATCAAGATAACCATGGACATCCTGGGTTATGACGGAGTGTGGAAGAGAGACCCTAGACATCCTTTAGGAAATTGTCCTGATGAAGGAATGAGCTTGACTATCTTTCCTTTCCATCATTGGGACCCAGGTTTATCAACTGCAAACTTATTCTGGTATGGCCAGGATAAACTGTGTTCTAACTTGCTTCAGTTGCTTAACTGCGCTTTCATAGTCCTATCCATTTTCTGCTGCTGATTCCATTACATATTCAACAAATAGTCATTAAACCCCTACCATGTATGGGTGGCATGGAAATATAGTGGTAAACAAGAAAAAGTGCCTCTTTCATGGAATTTACAGTGTTACTGAATTTGCAAATAAACATATATTTCTAGTTTGAAACAATGTTTTGGCATGAGAGATTTAAAAGGAAAATATAGACAGTTATGCTGGGTCTACCTAGAACCAGCAATGAGTGAATGTCTTTGACTTGAGTTGAATTCGTTAATCTATAGAACAAACAGGCATTATTATGACTGTTTCTATTAAGGTGATTTTTTTTTCCATTGCAGCCCTTGTAAATAAGTTTTCACAGAATATCGTTAAGTAATGATAAAATGATATTTTTCAAACTATTTTTTTCTATCAGCCTTCCTCCTCCTGACAAATGTACATTTGAGGTGGACTTTAAATGCAAACGTTAGACCAACTGCTCAGCATGGACGTAACTCTTATATGCTTGCATTCACATAAAACTATAGGAGAGTGAGGCATGGAAAGTTATTATAATAAAATGATTTGGTGATGAGAAGAAAATGAAACAGCTGGGACAAGATGAAGCCATGGACTCCAGGGAAAATCAAATTCATGTCCACACTAATGCTCCTACTAGCTGACTCGTTGCAAAACAAATACAATTTATTAGATAAATTTGCTGTAGTGAATGTTTCTGCAGATCACTGGTGTACCGGTGCTGAATATTATAGCAATGGACAAAATAACAAAGATTTTAATCATGTTGATTACTGATTTTTTTTCCATCCACTTCAGAAGCTGTTAAAAAAGAAGCAATTACTTGTTTCAATTGAACTGATGAAAAAGTGAAATCCAATATATAAAGAATTATGAGTTCATTTTCTTTCTTTTTTTGGTGTAGACTTTCAACACGTAATAATTTATAATACATTTCCTTCTAATTAGACTGAACTAAAATTTCAGCTAAAGCAGGCATGAGTCCTCTATTGTTTTATTTAATAATGAGTGGATGGAAACTCAACTTTTCATCCACTGCAGAATGGGAAGCAGGTCTAGAAGGTTGCCATTGAGAAGGACAATGATTGTTTTTATTTAAATGGAAAGTAAGCATTTTGTGACCTTGCTGAATAATTTTTTTTTTGTAATGTGTGCGTGGAATTTTTATTTTTTCACCGGGAGGTGAGACTGTGTGCTCTGGGGTTTTCTCTGGAGGTCTATTCTCCTGGCTGGATGTGTATGACAGGTTTAGACATTAAATGGCTTTAAGCTTGTCAAAGAAAGGTTATTAAAAATGTCCCTGCCTTTCAGGCTCCGTGCTCAGTAGGAGCCAGAATGCAGTCCTATGGGGCTGTCTTTCTATTTAGTCATGTCATTTGGATCTTTGCCTATAGCAAAAAATGAGACACCATCTGTTATTTCTTCACTAATGGCTGTCGGTCCCGTGCTTGCCTGGCTCACTAGGCTTATCCGTTTCCCACCAGCGCTGGACACAGCTTTGCTAACAGGATTCTATTGAGAAGCGTGCTTATTATCAAATGAGCTTAGCTACGTGGAATCGCTCGTATACTCTGAAGCAGGGTTCAATCTAAGGGATTGTCATTATTTTGTTACCGCTGTGAAATCTATCTAATTTTTTTCTGAATTAGGGTGATCTAGATTATATGCAGAAATCGCCTTTTTGCTGATAATAATAGTTCATCTTAGTTGAGGATTCTGTGAATTATTCTCTTAATCTTCACAAAACCCTAGACCAAGGCATTGTTACCTCCATGTTACAGTTGAGAAAACAAGAGAAACAAGTTTATGTAACTTGCTCAGTTCCATAGCAATAAAGAGCAGAATCAGGACTCACCCAGTTTAAACCTTCCTCTCAATTGCCATACTATTCCATCTCCAGGTAACATACTGGGCTCTTTGGGGTTATAATCAGAAATTTGAAGCTTAAAAAACACTATACGCTGGAAGCAAATTATTTTCTCTTGGGTAAGATTCAGTGTCTGTATTTATTTACAGGTGCAGAAACACCTTCTGTTTAGCTTCAGGAACCATAGTGGATTTCCAGCTTTGCAGTGAGCTCTGCTCCAAACTCTCCACACTTTAGGAGTGGGGCTTCCGACCGATCACGATCCTGTGATGTCAGCCTATTGTCAGTTTCTCGTAAGCAGCACTCACTTAAAGCACACTGGCTGACACACCACTTGTCACCCGGGCCATGAAGTCTTTTTCATTTCGAAACCTCAACATGGGGCAGCGCTTGGGGGTGGGGGTGGGGCAAACATTTGTTATATAGCAACAGGTAACTACTGTATTGCACTAAAAACTTGGTCTATTTTTTAGCCGGGAAGAATTTTTATTCCCCGAAGTATAATTTTTTTCTTTGCGTGGTTTTAAAAAACCTTATTGGGTGTTAGTTCTGATAGAGGGAACTGCAAATACTGAAATAGCTAAAAGAATAAAACTCAATTTGATTTTCTTTATAAATTAAAATCAAAATTAGTTCCTAAAGACTTTACCATGACTAATGTGAGGCTCAAAAAATTGGTAACTACGTTGCAACGTCATTTTTGACAATTTTTGTTGGATATTTACTGATGAGTTGAGCAAACTGTAAATTGTTATGAAGTATAAATTGTTACCCAGAATGCTAGATTTGCAGTATGTTAATAGAGGTTGAGTAAAAGGTTTCATTGTCAAATGTTTTTTTGAAACATTACCTTGAAAATATATGGGTCTCTTTATTGGAAAAAAAAAACAAAAAACTTTCGTCTTTAATGTATTGATTGTGCATTGTAAATCTCCAATGGCATAAGACTCATGGTATTTTTAAAACCTAATTTTCCATGGAAACTTATTTTTTGAAGTTTTCAACTGCATGGTTTTCAGTGGATATGCATTGGACAATACTTATCAGATATCTCAAAAGCTGATAGTTATGTTTTGTCACCTCCCCAGATAGAGCCTCTTCTGACAGTTGTCCAGAGGGAAAGCTCATAAGCTTCAGTCATGTCTTATTTTCTTTCATCTCCCACATCAGTTGATTGCCAATTGCTATACATTTTACCTCCTAACAAACCCTTGGAAATGAACTCTCCATGCCATTTCCATTGTACTTGGCCCAGCTCATGACATTATTGTATCTTGTCTCCATACCAGTGTAAGAGCTTCCTAACTGAGCTCTTTACTTTCCATCTTTAATTAATGGACAGAACAATCTTTCTAAAATATAAATTGGGTTTTGTAAATCAGGTCCTTACATGACTTCACAGGTTCTCCACAATGAACAATAAAAGTCATCCTTGCTGGCATGGCTTTTAAAGTCTTCTGTGACCTGACCCAGGCTTATGTCTCTCACTTTTCCTATTCTTTAGGCATTTTGGGTGTCTTGTAGTTTCCCAAATATAGGGTGAATTTTGTCATATCTGTGTGCTCTTCCTGCCTAATCTGCCTGGAATATCCACCTTCCTGTCTATCCCACCCACTGATGAAATCATCACTTTGCAAGGCTATGATTAAGCTCATAACTTTTGCAAAAGCTTTTGGGCTTATCCAGGCATATTTGGCCATTAGTATAACATTTCTTAGCCCAGGGTTTATAATATATTTTCTGGAAAGTGGTAATCAACTCTACAGATGGCCCCCAAAGTTCTCTGCGTCCTCATACTCATGCCCTTTCATAGTCTTCTTCCAAATTTTATCAAGATTTGGCTATAGACCAATAGATGGGAGGCCTGGGTGCCTCAGTCAGTTGAGCATCCAACTCTTGATTTCAACTCGGGTCATGATCTGAGGGTTGTGGGATTAAGCCTTACATTAGGTTCTGCACTGAGTGTGGAACCTGTTTAAGACTCTGTCTCTCTCTCCCTCTGACCCTCTCCCCTACTTGTGTGTTCTCTCTCTAAAAAGAAAACAAAAACGAAAATGAAAAAGAAAAAGATTGATCTATAGACCAATAGAATGCTATATAAGTGATGGTATGTCACTTCTGATACTAGGTCATAAAAAGCATCAGGGTTTTCTTTTCTTTCTCTTTCATGGATCACTTGCTCTGAAGAAAGCCAGCTACCATGTCATGATCAATCTTGTGAAGAGGCTCATGTGGCTGGGAATGAAGTTTTTCTAACACAGCCTATGGAGGACTCCTTGATGCCTCCTTCCAATGGGCATGTAGAATGAGCCATATTGAAAACAGATCCTCCAGCCCCAGTCAAGGTTTCAGCTGACAGCAACCCCAACAGAAAGCTTGACTGAAATGTCATGAGAGACCCTAAGCCAGAACAATCCAGCTAAGTTACTTCAGAATTCTTGAACTTTAGTAATTGTGTGAGATAATAAATGTTATTTTAAGCTGCTAAGCATTCAGACAGAAATGTATTGTATAACAACAGGTAACTAATACAGACCATTATGTTCTCAGAAGGGTCCACGACCCAAAAGAGGAATAAGAACCCTGGTATGCATAATGTTCATATTTCTATTAGCATTTATCACTGTGTATCATTATTTGCTTGTCAGGTTCCCCTCGATATAAGCCACTTCAAAACTACAAAATTGCATTCATCATTATATCTTCAGCACCTACCACAGAGCTGGAAATATAATAGACAGGTTAAAAAAATATTTTTTTTTACTAAATGAAAGTTTATCTTTTATCTGGAGCTTGATGAAAATGCTGGCTTATAGGAAAGATTCAAGTCACTAGACAACCCTCTAAGGGGCTTTAGATGCTGTGGCACATTTACAGAGAAAGACTAGAGAATTCCAAGGTATCTGAGAATTTAAAGTTCTCCTAGTAAAAGAGACATAGAAAAATAATATGTAGATGAAAAACATTGGCATTGAAAGGATGATGGCACTTTCTTTCCCTCTCAACAGAATCTGGACTTATGCCTTCTATGATGTGAGAGTGAGAGAAAAACAACCTACAGTCATTTTGAGATGACTGGGTTATCAGTGAAAAAGGACATTGGAAATTAGGTATGTCCTCAGCCTACTCTGTGTGTGTGTGTGTGTGTGTGTGTGTGCGCGTGTGTGTGTATTTCAGGTGTGTGTGACTGGGAGACAACTAGAAAGTGTTATGTTTCTGTAAAACTCAGCATCTGGCTTGAAGAAATTTTTATGAGAGTCTATAAAGGCACACAGGGCTTTTGCATGTAACCAAAGCATGTATGCATTTAAAAAAGGGTTCTTCATAATTGTCTATAGTCATTGATTAAGATATTTCATATCAATTCTAGTTTATGATAAAAAATAGATGTGCTTTATTATAAAGAATATTTCTTCTTTGCTTTCCCTGTTGTTTTGCAAGAGAAAGAACTCTCTCTCTTGCACAAAAATGACTGAGTGGACAGTCTAGCAAGGGTGACTGTGTAAAGTATACTGTACACAAAGAAAATTATAGAAATTCCAGATCATTCAAAAATACAAAATTAAAAGAAACTAGAAGAAAAGAATAGGTTTATCAGAAAAGAGCGACCTTACAAGCACCTTTGTCCATCTACAGTTTTTATTCAACAGTGGAATCAAAGTTTACAGTTTTGTAGGGAACAGTCTCGTTTTCTCACACACTTCAGCTGCATACAGGTTATTGACACTAGTCACACACAATCAGCAATAACAAATCAGCATTTTCAACATTTTAATATCTCTGGGTGGGGGGCCGGTGGGGGATAGATGAGGAAGGGGAAAGCAAGATAAAAAACAGCTTTCTTAAAAGGTAAATGTTGTGTTCCTAGGACGCTACAACTTTAGCCAGGACTGAGATTTCTGAAAATCTTGCCATTATGTTATCAGAAAGAAATCTCCAAGACTTCACTTTGTCCTTGGGGAATTTGTAATAGCAGCCTTCCATCAGAAGTTTGCCCCTGTGGAGGACTAGTTTGCTTTCTTGTTGTTTGTTTTTAATTGAAAGTACGTGATTCACAAAACCTTATTGAGACGGATTTAAATATTCACCAGGCGCAACACCCTTTGATCATCTCTATGAGATTTATCCAAGTCTTGATCTAGCTTACAGTTAAACAGCTCTGAAGACGGAAACTCACCTGCCTTCAAAACATTGACTCAGGAAGTTCTTCCTTATTTTAAACTAAAATGGTTTTCTATAGCTTCCACCCAGTGGGGCTGTAGCAAGCCAGCTCCCCTTCCAGAGGACAGGTTATCTGGAAAACTCTCACCTCCCCAAGCCCACCCCACTTTCCTCTCACCACTGCAATTTGCTCTTTACATTAAGTGGGAAACTTCCCTGGCTCTACATTTCTTTTATTCCGTGCAATGGGCTCCTCCTTCCTGATTCAAGACCTTCGTGCATGCCCTTTCTCAGCCTTGAATGTTCCCTCATCCTTTACCCTGATTATGGTTTTTTTTTTAAATACGAAATTTACTGTCAAATTGGTTTCCATACAACACCCAGTGCTCATCCCAACAGGTGCCCTCCTCAATACCCATCACCCACCCTCCCCTCCCTCCCACCCCCCATCAATCCTCAGTTTGTTCTCAGTTTTTAAGAGTCACTTATGTTTTGGCTCCCTCCCTCTCTAACTTTTTTTTTCCTTCCTCTCCCCCATGGTCTTCTGTTAAGTTTCTCAGGATCCACATATGAGTGAAAACATATGGTATCTGTCTTTCTCTGTATGACTTCTTTCACTTAGCATAACACTCTCCAGTTCCATCCACATTGCTACAAAAGGCCATATTTCATTCTTTCTCATCGCCAAGTAGTATTCCATTGTATATATAAACCACATCTTCTTTATCCATTTGTCAGTTGATGGACATTTAGGATCTTTCCATAATTTGGCTATTGTTGAGAGTGCTGCTATAAACATTGGGGTACATGTGCCCCTATGCATCAGCACTCTTGTATCCCTTGGGTAAATTCCTAGCAGTGCTATTGCTGGGTCACAGGGTAGTTCTATTTTTAATTTTTTGAAGAACCTCCACACTGTTTTCCAGAGAGGCTACACCAGTTTGCATTCCCACCAACAGTGCAAGAGGGTTCCCGTTTCTCCACATCCTCGCCAGCATTTGTAGTCTCCTGATTTGTTCATTTTAGCCACTCTGACTGGCGTGAGGTGGTATCTGAGTGTGGTTTTGATTTGTATCTCCCTGATGAGGAGTGATGTTGAGCATCTGTTCATGTGCCTGTTGGCCATCTGGATGTCTTCTTTAGAGAAGTGTCTATTCATGTTTTCTGCCCATTTCTTCATGGGATTATGTGTTTTTCGGGTGTGGAGTTTGGTGAGTTCTTTACAGATTTTGGATATTAGCCCTTTGTCCGATATGCCATTTACAAATATCTTTTCCCGTTCCATCTGTTGCCTTTTAGTTTTGTTGGTTGTTTCCTTTGCTGTGCAGAAGCTTTTTATCTTCATGAGATCCCAATAGTTCATTTTTGCTTTTAATTCCCTTGCCTTTGGGGATGTGTCAAGTAAGAAATTGCTGTGGCTGAGGTCAGAGAGGTTTTTTCCCCTTTCTCCTCTAGGGTTTTGATGGTTTCCTGTCTCACATTCAGGTCCTTTATCCATTTTGAGTTTATTTTTGTGAATGGTGTAAGAAAGTAGTCAAGTTTCATTCTTCTGCATGTTGCTGTCCAGTTCTCCCAGCACCATTTGTTAAAGAGACTGTCTTTTTTCCATTGGATATTCTTTCCTGCTGTGTCAAAAATTAGTTGGCCATACTTTTGTGGGTCTAATTCTGGAATCTCTATTCTATTCCATTGGTCTGTGTGTCTGTTTTTGTACCAATACCACACTGTCTTGATGATTATAGCTTTGTAGTAGAGGCTAAAGTCCGGGATTGTGATGCCTCCTGCTTTGGTCTTCTTCTTTAAAATTACTTTGGCTCTTTGGGGTCTTTTGTGGTTCCATACAAATTTTAGGTTTGCTTGTTCTAGCTTTGAGAAGAATGCTGGTGCAACTTTGAATGGGATTGCATTGAATGTGTAGATAGCTTTGGGTAGTATTGACATTTTAACAACATTTATTCTTCCAATCCATGATCATGGAATGTTTTTCAATTTCTTTATATCTTTTTCAATTTCCCTCATAAGCTTTCTATAGTTTTCAGCATATAGATCTTTTACATCTTTGGTTAGGTTTATTCCTAGGTATTTTATGATTCTTGGTGCAATTGTGAATGTGATCAGTTTCTTTATTTGTCTTTCTGGTGCTTTATTATTAGTGTATAAGAATGCAACTGATTTCTGTACATTGATTTTGTATCCTGCAACTTTGTTGAATTCATGTATCAGTTCTAGCAGACTTTTGGTGGAGTCTATCGGATTTTCCATGTATAATATCATGTCATCTGCAAAAAGTGAAAGCTTGACTTCATCTTTGCCAATTTTGATGCCTTTGATTTCCTTTTGTTGTCTGATTGCTCATGCTAGAACTTGCAACACTATGTTAAACTACCCTGATTATTGTTAACGCATCTTTTTTAGTCCAGCTGTCATTTCCTCAAGAGAAGCAGTGTCATGCGCTGTCCAGAGAGTCCCCAGTGATGCTCTATTTCGAGCACACTGAAATCCTCTTTGCTTTTATTACTGTCAGCACTTTTTTCATCTATGTGACTATTAGATAAATGTCTGCGTCCCCCAGTAGACTCTATGCTCTATAGGGCAGAGAACTCTGGATCCCCAACACTGGCACAGTGCCAAGTACATAGTAGGTATTCAATAAATAGTTGTTGAGTGAATGAAATAATTCCTCGTATGTCATGGGCGTGATCATCTAAACAACCAAGAATCTTTTCACTGTAAGAGAGTTTCCCAGGATTGTTTCATTTAGCAAACCATAGAATGGATCTGTTGTATCCCTTACTTAAATATTATAATAATTTTAATGTGGCCCAAGGTCTCATTTAGTGTTTTGGTAACCACAACACCCTTCATGGCCTCATTGACTCATAGAATGTTTTTCCTTCAGTGGTGCTGTTATATTTTCACCTTTATCCTTCCCCCCATTTTTTTTAAATCCAAGCATAGGAAATGACACCAACCAGACTTTAACCAAAAGCATCAAGGGTCTTGTCTTGTGCATATAAGAAGTGTTTCCCAAATTGTTTAGGAACAACAGGAAACTAATTTGGTTCCTACTTCAGGGTTTGGTAGAATATTAATTAGCTGTATCAGAATTCTGACTACTTAAAGGCATATCCTTAGCCGTATAGAAGGTTTGAATACTAGACAGGATAACTGGCAGAGGGACAAACTAGTCAAAACTCAGGGTTCAAAGTTGGCCTACTCCAGGATTAGGAAAAACCACAATTTAGTGTCTAAAGGTAACATCTAGGCCCTACACCATTTTTTTATGCTAGATTTCCTGCCTCACTGGAAGTAAGTAAGACTCTGGATGGGAGATAAAAAGGGCATTGAAACTCAGAAGAATTGCTGGGGCCACAGAACCCCAGTTCAAACAAGGTTGATCACCAGGGTGACCATATAATTAACATTTGAGAGTGCAGAGGAGGGGTATTATTAAGAATAATAGGAAGACAATGAGTGTCGGAGGGGCTGTCTTTGGGTAAACCAGAATGTATGGTCGTCCTAGTGATGGCTTACTTCTCTGTCCCATTAGCTTCTGACACTGTTTAACTGTTTCCTGCTTTGTATTTCTCTTCTGCAAAAAGAGAATGAATTGTATTTACCTTATGGATGGTGTTTAACACACCATTAACACAGTGTAGATGCTCAAATTTAGTTATTATTGGCCATTCTACTTTCCTCCTAATCTCCCCAGTAGTGGTTCAGAAATTGATGGATTGCTCCTGGAAAGGGAGTCATAGAGGCCTCAGCAGACATAGCACTCTGCTGGTAGAGACAGAGAAAACTAGGTCTGCCAGGGCAGAGATATTTGTTTTAGCCAGCTGTGGGTGGGCTAAGGTGTTGGCTTTCTAATTTCCACCAAATCACATAACCCAAGAAATTGTCTTTTGCCCAGTACCAACCAGTGAGGGCAGTACTCCTTCTGGGGAAGTATTTTTAACAACTAACACTAGAGGCCTAAAGTAATTAATAAGACAGCTGCTTGATTTCTGAGCCAAGTACTCAGGAAAACCTGTATATGAGGAGAAACGAAGAAGGCGTGATTGGTCTGTTGATTTAGAAGCCAGGCCCTGTCCCACTGGAATGCTCCCAGGCAATCACACTCAATTCTCCCGAACTCACACTTCATTTTCTTGGTTCTTGTATGTAGGATTTTGATTGTTCTCTGTTCTCTCTGAATATTTTTTCCAAACATTAGAATCTTGAAGGCAAGCTTCCAGTGAAGGGAAAGAAAACACAAAACGTAGAAGAAAAGAAAAAAGACAGTAACTGATCTTTTTTTTTTATTTCTTATTTTTATTTTGAAAGTTTTCAGGTAGATTGCCAATTTCAAAATAATGACATGCTCAGGATACAGAAATCAGATGAAATGGAGGCCAACCAGCACAAAAATTAGCTGTGAGAAATGGACTTGTTAGCATCTGCTTGCTAAGTCAGAGCATAAAAGGAAGATTAAGCATGCATGCAGCTCAATAAGCTAGACTACTTGTACCATGCTAGACTATTGTTTTTTTTAATGTTTATTTATTTTTGAGAGAGAGAGAGAGAGAGAGAGAGAGAGAGAGAGAGAGAGACTGAATCCAAACCAGACTCCAGGCTCTGAGCTGTCAGCACACAGCCTGACATGGGGCTAGAACCCATTAACTGCAAGGTCATGACCTGAGCCAAAGTCATTCACTTAACCAACTTGCTTCCAATTCTTCCTCATTCACAAGACAAGCTGATATGAAGGCCCCATGGGGTGGAGAGTGTTGGTGATAAAGGGAGCTAAATTCATGTTCACAGCTCCTCTAGAAGAAACTGGAAGGGTTTCTGCTTCAGCCTTGGGGAGGTGGGAGAGAAGAGAAAATCCTGGAAAACTGTCTTGCCACTTTCTCTCCTCTGTCTCTTGTGGTGAGAAAAAAGATGACATGGTGACAAAGAATTTACTCTTGAGCTGGAGGGCTGGGCTCCAGTCTCTGCTCTACCTTATGAGCTGTGTGATCTGAAACATATTATGTCACCTCTTTACACTTAATTTTTCTCATCTATAAAGTGGAAGCAATTCAAGCTTATAGGATTTTTTTGAGGACAAATGACTTAATACATGCAAAGTCTTTAGGGTCTGGCTCAGAATAAAAATTCTCTGAGTGTGGTTTACTATTATTACTATTATGGTAATCTTCTTCTCTCCCTTTGTCCTCACTTCGGGTGCATCAAGAGCCCACATTCTTTCTTACAGGATTCCGTGTGTCCTACCATTGATTCACCCATTCAATAAGCAAACTCATGGCTTCTTATCTGTGCCCAGTGTCTAGCATAGTGTCAAGGATATGGCATCTCATAAGTGTTTATTGAACTGAGCTATTGTACATTCATATGTACAATATACAACAATGAACCCTTGGGATCCCAGTTTGGCAGGATCTTAAGTTCACTTAAGATATATAAATGAAAAAAAAAAAAACCTCACTACAATGCCTACTCTAACTACATGAGATGCATTGTGACATTTTCATTTTACCATATTGATTTCTGTTATGTCGTGTTCTAGTCTGGTGGAGTTGATTTTTTTTTAATGTTTATTTATTTTTGAGACAGAGAGAGACAGAGCATGACCGGGGGAGGGGCAGAGAGAGAGGGAGACACAGAATTGTTTCTTGAGATAGGCCTGGATTGCAATGTATTTTCCTCTCAGGACTGCCTTCGCTGCGTCCCAAAGCGTTTGGATTGTTGTATTTTCATTTTCGTTTGTTTCCATATATTTTTTAATTTCTTCTCTAATTGCCTGGTTGACCCACTCATTCGTTAGTAGGGTGTTCTTTAACCTCCATGCTTTTGGAGGTTTTCCAGACTTTTTCCTGTGGTTGATTTCAAGCTTCATAGCATTGTGGTCTGAAAGTATGCATGGTATAATTTCAATTCTTGTAAACTTATGAAGGGCTGTTTTGTGACCCAGTATATGATCTATCTTGGAGAATGTTCCATGTGCACTCGAGAAGAAAGTATATTCTGTTGCTTTGGGATGCAGAGTTCTAAATACATCTGTCAAGTCCATCTGATCCAATGTATCATTCAGGGCCCTTGTTTCTTTATTGACTGTGTGTCTAGATGATCTATCCATTTCTGTAAGTGGGGTGTTAAAGTCCCCTGCAATGACCACATTCTTATCCATAAGGTTGCTTATGTTTATGAGTAATTGTTTTATATATCTGGGGGCTCGGGTATTTGGCGCATAGACATTTATAATAGTTAGCTCTTCCTGATGGATAGACCCTGTGATTATTATATAATGCCCTTCTTCATCTCTTGTTACAGCCTTTAATTTAAAGTCTAGTTTGTCTGATATAAGTATGGCTACTCCAGCTTTCTTTTGGCTTCCAGTAGCATGATAAATAGTTCTCCATCCCCTCACTCTCAATCTAAAGGTGTCCTCAGATCTAAAATGAGTCTCTTGTAGACAGCAAATAGATGGGTCTTGTTTTTTTATCCATTCTGATACCCTATGTCTTTTGGTTGGTGCATTTAATCCATTTACATTCAGTGTTATTATAGAAAGATACGGGTTTAGAGTCATTGTGATGTCTGTATGTTTTATGCTTGTAGTGATGTCTCTGGTACTTTGTCTCACAGGATCCCCCTTAGGATCTCTTGTAGGGCTGGTTTTGTGGTGACAAATTCCTTCAGTTTTTGTTTGTTTGGGAAAACCTTTATCTCTCCTTCTATTCTAAATGACAGACTTGCTGGATAAAGGATTCTCGGCTGCATATTTTTTCTGTTTAGCACACTGAAGATATCGTGCCAAGCCTTTCTGGCCTGCCAAGTTTCAAAGGAGAGATCAGTCACGAGTCTTATAGGTCTCCCTTTATATGTGAGGGCACGTTTATCCCTTGCTGCTTTCAGAATTTTCTCTTTATCCTTGTATTTTGCCAGTTTCACTATGATATGTCGTGCAGAAGATCGATTCAAGTTACGTCTGAAGGGAGTTCTCTATGCCTCTTGGATTTCAATGCCTTTTTCCTTCCCCAGTTCAGGGAAGTTCTCAGCTATAATTTCTTCAAGTACCCCTTCAGCACCTTTCCCTCTCTCTTCCTCCTCTGGGATACCAATTATGCGTATATTATTTCTTTTTAGTGTATCACTTAGTTCTCTAATTTTTCCCTCATACTCCTGGATTTTTTTATCTCTCTTTCTTTCAGCTTCCTCTTTCTCCATAACTTTATCTTCTAGTTCACCTATTCTCTCCTCTGCCTCTTCAATCCGAGCCGTCGTGGTTTCCATTTTGTTTTGCATTTCGTTTAAAGCGTTTTTCAGCTCCTCGTGACTGTTCCTTAGTCCCTTGATCTCTGTGGCAAGAGATTCTCTGCTGTCCTGTATACTGTTTTCAAGCCCAGTGATTAATTTTATGACTATTATTCTAAATTCACTTTCTGTTATATTATTTAAATCCTTTTTGATCAGTTCATTAGCTGTTGTTATTTCCTGGAGATTCTTCTGAGGGGAATTCTTCCGTTTGGTCATTTTGGATAGTCCCTGGAGTGGTGAGGACCTGCAGGGCACTTCCCCTGTGCTGTGGTGTATAACTGGAGTTGGTGGGCGGGGCCACAGTCCGACCTGATGTCTGCCCCCAGCCCACCGCTGGGGCCACAGTCAGACTGGTGTGTGCCTTCTCTTCCCCTCTCCTAGGGGCGGGATTCACTGTGGGGTGGCGTGGCCCGTCTGGGCTACTTGCACACTGCCAGGCTTATGGTGCTGGGGATCTGGCGTATTATCTGGGGTGGGTAGGCAAGGTGCACGGGGGCAGGAGGGGCAGTCTTAGCTCGCTTCTCCTTAGGTGATCCACTTCAGGAGGGGCCCCTCTTCCGTGGGCCTCTCGTCTGCGCTTGGCTCTGGAGACTCCGTTCTGCTAATCCTCTGGCGGTTTTCTGGGTTCTTTAGGCAGGTGTAGGTGGAATCTAAGTGATCAGCAGGACGCGAGGTGAGCCCAGCGTCCCCCTACGCCGCCATCTTCTGTTCTCCGGGAGACACAGAATTGGAAGCAGGCTCCAGGCTCTGAGCCATCAGCCCAGAGCCCGACGTGGGGCTCAAACTCACGGACCACGAGATAGTGCCCTGAGCTGAAGATGGACGCTTAACAGACTGAGCCACCCAGGCGCCCCGAGTGGTGGAGTTGATTTTAAAACCACAATAGGCAGTATTAAGGCACTCTCCCTGATTGCTGCTATACTTATTAGCATATATTCAGTTTCATGGTCCTCACATTTTCATCTGTGGAAATGCAAAGCTTACACTGTTCAAATGTTTGAGTCAGAAAGACATTGACTTTTTTTGGTGAGCTGCAGGGCAAAAAGTCCAGCAGCAGCTAAGTTACAAGGGAGATTTGGACCCCTAAAAAACAGTCTAGGGGCACCTGGGTGGCGCAGTCGGTTAAGTGAATGGCTTTGGCTCAAGTCATGACCTCGCAGCTAATGGGTTCTAGCTCCATGTCAGGCTCTGTGCTGACAGCTCAGAGCCTGGAGCCTGGTTTGGATTCTCTCTCTCTCTCTTTCTCTCTCTCTAAAAATAAATAAACATTAAAAAATGTAAAAAAAAAACAATAGTCTAGAATGGTAGAAGTAGTCTAGCTTATTGAGCCGCATGAAACTAGTGACTGTGACTTGAACTTTCTTAAAAAAAAAAAAAAGAAAGAAAACAAAACAAAAGAGAGAGTGAGGAGTGAAACTCATAGAGAACCTGAACGACCTCCATTTAAAAATTCGATCCTAAATCTCTTGGGGTTGGTATCAAAATTAACTTGGGTGGAGTCATTACCTTCCTAAAATCATAAATTTGAAAGATAGTTAATCTCAAAAGATGGTGCCCTTTGCAGGTTTGTATTTAAGTTCTGCATGGGTAGCTCTCTTACTGCTTTCACCCCTCCAAACAAAGATTTTTGTCCACAGACCCGGCAAATGGGGATCTGGAACCCTGCATGGTGACATGATTGTGGAGAGCCCTTCCTCAGGATAGAGTCAGAGGGCAGGTGTTGAGAGGGAGATACGTAAAAGAGAGGATGAGAATCAACTGCATCAGAAGAGGACATTGAACTTGCTGATCTAGTGTGGGTTATATGAAGATGGGGAAATTCATTAATAGGTAGGGCACATCAGAATGAACCATTCATCCATAAAATCCAAACATATGCTAAGAGCTTTCCTTTCCATCTGTACCTCGTGGATTTGGTTTTAATATGGTGCTCCATTTTGAAGGATTTGCTCAAATCAACAGTTCAAAAATGATTCACAGGGAAGAGCTTGGATGAAGAGTTCCTGTTCCTGTTTTATTAATGGAATTTGCCAACACTCTCATAAAAATGAAAAAAAGCCCCACAACAAAATAAGCTCTTATTTCTCAGATTGCTTTTGTGATTGCTATTTTGGTTTTTATTTTAGGCTGCTTGAGATTTTTTTTTTTTAATTTTTGAACACAATCCTAATAGAATTCATCATTTTTGTCTGCTGACTAAAAGTCTACCAGGAGGCATCATCTGGTGATTGCCCCCTGTGCCTCTAATTGCTTAATTAACATTCAAATCCAAGGTTTAGGAAAGGGTTGGTATTATTGTAAGTTATGAGCTAGTTAATTGCTGCCATGACACCTTTGAAGCTGTCATAGAGTATCTATAAAGAGATTCATGGGAGATGGGTCTAGCTTGAGGTAAAATACAAAAATCACAGGTTTTTAAAAACTATGTGAATAATAACTCAAAGCTTAATGTTCCTCTTCTAGAAAAAGAATACTTAATTATGAAATTTATAATTCAGTGATGCTTATTCAATCCAATAAATGAATAGCTTTCTAAAAATATCTATGGATTTTAAAATTATTTTATGTTCTTTCAAAGCAGTATTCATACTGGATGTTAGGTGCCAATATATTTCATTTTATTTATGACTTTCAGAGAATTTCATAAATAACTAGTCTCCTTGACAAAAATATGGCACAGGAGGATTCAGTGATGCATATTTAGACTATATGCCCCATAACCAAGTACAACTTCTTTGATCTGTGTATGTAAAATATTTTGTCTGGAAAATATTATCCCCTAGAAATAATTACAGTCACCTCTATCTCCTACTGAAATAATTTAATTTTTAACATAATCTTTTAAATTTTGCAGTGGAAAGACAGAGGCAATAACTTATGGAATTATTTACACAAAATCAAATCAGAAAAACGTGTTTTATTGGAAAAATACAAGGCAATAAAAGAAAAATCAAGATTACAAGGGATAGATGAGCAAACTGCATACATTGATAATTCAAAAAGGTGGAAATATTAAGCAAGAATGCATAAACACAATACAATGTGCAATACACATCCTCCCCATATGCAATCCTGTTTGATCCTGAGAAGTAGTTATTAATATAGTCCTTTCTGTGTCAGGCTGAGAAACTCACCTTAGGTATAACCACTAGCAATAACCATTACTGAAAGTTTACTGAATGCTTATTATATGCTACGAACTATTGAATCACTTTATAACCATTAATTCATATAAAACTCAGAATAATTTCATGATGTAAATACTATTTGTATTCTAACTTCAGAAGAAGAACTGAGACAACTAGAAAGGAAGCACCTTATCTCAGGTTTTGCCACTAGTCAGTTACCAGAGCCAGAATTTAAATCAAGCCACTTATTCCACGAACACAGAAAGCTGACATTCAAAAAGGAGACTGAATCATAGCATGTTTTGACAGCTACAAATACAGTGCCTTTCTTTGAATAAAAGGCAATTTAAAAAGTGGGTTGTTTATGAATGACCAAGAAAGATTTCTGCGTGGGATGCAGAGTTTGTAGGAAGATGCTTCATTCCCTTGGCAGAAGGAAGTTACAAGTGTCTCCCAGGTAAAATGACTTCCACTGCCCTGCAGGTTTATCATAAAGATTACCCAATTTTGTAGTGATTAATTATGAAATCGAATAACCAAAATTTTAAATGCAAGGAGGAACAAATTGGCCAGTGTGATATCCCTGCTACATGTCTGCAAGGAGACAGATACTAAGCAAATCAGCATTATATAAGAAGGTGATAGTGCTCTGAGGAAAAACAACAACAAAAAAAACACCTCAGTAAACTCACAGTGGTCCTTAACCTCTTTTGGGGCACTGGTGCTGCTAAGCATTGTTGAAAGTTATTGAATTTTTCACAAGAAAAATGAACATTTGTACCACATTCACTATTTTATACATAATTTCAAAGGATTGACCGTCCTTGCTCAGAACCCCCCTGGAGGGGCCCTGTATCCCAGGATGAGAACCATTGGCAGAGGGATGACAGAGGCTGGGTGGTGATAAATCAGGTAGAATGCCTATCACAGGGAAGGCCTCTGATAAAATAGTATTGTAACAGAATACTGAAGACATAAGAGAGGGGGCTGTGTGGATATTGAGGGAAAAGTTTTCCAAGGGAAGGGAGTGGCAAGTGCAAATACCTTGGAGCGGGAGCTTGTGTGGCTTTCGCTGATATCACATTCACGGTAATAGCATCAATCATCACTTAACATGTTTTTGGTAGCATCTCCTGAGTACTAAGCCCCAGCTGAGCCTATGTTTAAAATAGTCTTTCCCCTTGATGGGCTCAAAATACAGAATTGAAAACACATACATCTTAATTTATGCATTGCAGACACCCCAAATTTCAGTGGCTAAAAACCATAATTATTTGCTATTGAAGTTCATGAGCCAATGTCCGCTGGAAGCTGTCTGAGGGTTGGTAGATCTTGACTGGCTTGCACATGCTTCCATTTGTTGGCCGCGACCTACCTTAGACCGGGCTTGACTCAGGCAGCTAGGGTGGGGCAGCTCTGCTACATATGTGTCTCATATTTCTCCTGAGGCCAGTTGGTATATTGTTTTCATGGTCTTGGGATATATGCCAGAGAGAAGTCCAATAGCTTTTTCAAAACTCCAAGCCCTGAGACTTGGATTGCTCCCTGAAAGTGATTGCTCCCTTAAATTTTGTACCCCAGGTACCTCACTGGAAGCACGGTAGTCCAGGCTTGAAATCCTTCACTTAGACTCTGTCTGCAACATCCCATCAGCCAGAGTGAGTCACAAGGCCAAGCCCCAAGCCCGAGAGTGGGGATTTGTACCTGGTCCACAGTGGGAGAACACCACAAAGATGCATAACAAAGGGTATGGATAAAGGGAGGGTAGACTTGAGAATTGGCAATCTATTAATAATTCATCCTAATAATGAAGACTTGAGAATTGGCAATCTATTAATAATTCATCCTGATAAAACATAACCCAAGGGTCTCGAATAGCTACCATCAGCCTCTCTTGGCCCAAGAGCCTGTGTTTGGATGTATACATTTTAATGGTGGTATGAGAAATGATTTTTTTATTGTGTTTGAAATTTAAGAAAACATTGTTTTTATGTTAATACTATATATTCATTGTCATGTGTTGAATAATACAATAGGTGCCTGGAATTTTTTATTTGATTTTGTGAGTAATATTGCCTAAGTGAAACTGAATTAAGTAAAAATAATGAGCCAATATAATGCAAATTGTATAGTTAATAATGGTATCAGTGGCAGGGAAGGAAGAGAAGTATCATCCAGATGGAGACAGCAGCATGCACAGTGGTCCAACGTGGTAAAAGTACTTGATACAGAGTATATGTAATCATTTATCTCATTGATGGGATACCCTGTCCTAGCCTGGACTCCTTCTGCACAGTATCTCTAATCCCCTAGTTGATTAGAGAACTTCAACTCTTTCCCTGGTACCATAAGCAAGGGTAGTGCACAGTAGTCCCATAGCAGATATCTGTTGGTTGACAGAATTACCCATAAACTCTTTCAGAAAATTTATATAATATCTTAATCCAAAACCCAAGTCCCTCAAAATCAAGTCTCATTTTTAGTATTCTCTCACTCCTTGGAAGGAGCAATTTTACCTTTTTTTTAGGGCTGCCTCGATTTGCTTTTCTTGGTGAGCTCTCTGATTTCCCAATGACTAACTTCACCCAGGGCTATGTGAGTTGAATATACACAGACAAAACAAGCCCAGATTCACAGTCTGAGAGAAATATTTATAAACTAAGATACTGGGAACTATATTCAGAAAAATAAATGGAAACTCTTCCCTTAAGCCTAAGCCTGAGGAACAGCTACCATCTGCCTCTCTTGGCCCAAGAGCCTGTGTTTGAATCATGCTGCTGATTTCCCTCAGAAAAACCAGTCAAAACAAGGTTTTCAAGGCAACTGCTCTTTTAAGTAGAGCTTTATTTAATGTGCTCTGATATATAAGTATCTCTATCTATCTAGATAGGTAGATATATCTCATACTATATCATATATACATCATATATATCTCATACTATATCATATATACTATATCATATATATATCATACTATAACTTCCAATGCATACTATATGTATATATATAGTTCCAAAATTGCTCCCTCTCCAGAGTTCACTATAGGAGTAAATACTACACCTGTTATTCAATTGCTCAGAACAAAAACCTTGGACTTGACTCTTCTTTATGTCACACTCCACATTCAATCCATCAGGAAATACTGCAATTCAATGTACAAATTATATCTCAAATCCTGTCCCTTTTCATCTTTACTGTTGTACCTTTTTTCCAAGCCACTATCATCACTCACCCACACTAGAGTAAGAGCTATCCTACCATATCCTTCCTTCCATACTTGCCACCATGTAATTTATTTTCAACACTGCAGCCATGGGAGTCCAAAATGCAAATGGGATCATGTCACTCCCCTTCCCAAAACTCTTCAATGGCTTCCAGTCTGGTTACTTTGCATACCAAAGTCTCTCTGTAGCTCAAGTAAACAAAATGATGGGCTGTGTCAAAGGGACATGGGAACCCACTGAAAGAACTCCCAATGGCTATACCTGGAGCAACCTGAGCAACTGATAAATAATGTAGTATTGGATTCTAACCCGAAGTGTAAACTCAGTATCCATGAATCCACACTGATGTAAATATATGAATGAATGAATGATTAATTAATTGGTGAACTAATTAAAATATAAAAGAATAGACAAATGTAGGCGTTTCAAATAGGTTATGTGGATATTCTATCCTGAAGAAAATGGAGAACAAGCCCCCACCACTTAAGTGGGGGATGCTGATATTGATGCCCTTCTGAAGAAGAGTACTGTGTGAAAATGGGGGGAAAATAACAACAGAAATTTGGCAAAACTACCTTAGTCAGGTGAAAGATTAGCAAAATCAATGATAAGTCATGTTAGTAACATGTACCCCTGATAGATAGGATGAGAGGGGCCCTTTACTTCTGTGGTTTTCCACTCAAGAATCCATAACCCCAGCCTAAACAGAGCAAACCCAGACTGAGGGACATTATATAAAACATTTCACCTGTACTTCCCCAAATTCTTAAAATCCTCGAAAACAGATAAAGTCTAAGAAACGGTCATAATCCAAGAGGCTCTCAAAGAGACACAATGCCTAAATGTAATGTAGTATCTTGAATAAGATTTTGAGACAGAAGAAATTATTGTTGTGTAAAAGTTTAGGAAATATGAATCAGGTATGAACTCTAGTTAGTAATAATATGTTAATATTGGTATATTAGTTGCGACAAAGTCACATACTAATGTAAGATGTTAATAATAGGGGAAACTAGGCATGCGGTATGTGGGAAATTATTTGTACTATCTTTGCATCTTTTCTACAATTCCAAAGCTATTGTAAAAAGATTAAAATTTTTTTTAACATTTATTTATTTTTGAGAGACAGAGAGAGACAGAACACGAGTGGGGGAGGGGCAGAGAGAGGCGGGGACAGAGAACACAAAGCAGGCTCCAGGCTCTGAGCTGTCAGCACAGAGCCCGACTCTGGGCTCGAACTCACAGACCACAAGATCATGACCTGAGCCAACGTCAGATGCTTAACCAACTGAACCCCCCAGGCGCCCCTATTGTAAAAAAATATATTTTAAAAAGTTCTTCACGGCCTGCAAGATATTGCATAAAATGACCGACCCCCTAGCTATCTCTCTAGATCTTATCTCCTTCCACTGTCTCTTTTGCTAACTCACTTCAGCAACAATGACATTCTTGGTATTCCTTGAGCCTATACAAGCATTCTCCTACCTCAGGGCTTATGTTCTGTGTCCTTTGTCTCAGATGTTCCTCCCCTAGATATTCCCACAGCTCATTCTCTTGCTTTGCTCAGGTTTTGGTTTAAAAACCAATACTCTGCACACCTCTGCAGAGTATATACCTGGCCACCTTTTATAAAATTGTATCCTCTGTCATTCTCTGTCCTCAACACTGAATTTGTTATGTTCATTTATTACATGTTATTTCTTTATTCATTGTTGTTCTCTCTCATTAAATACAAGTTCCATGAAGACAGAGGTGTGTGTGCTTTTCTCATGTTATATTTATTTCCTGCTCCAAGAAAAGTACTCGGCACATAATAGATACTCCACAAAATAGTTGTTAAACAAATGAATGGGGGCACCTGAGTGGCTCAGTTGGCTGAGCACCCAACTCTTGGTTTTAGTTCAGGTCATGATCTCTCGGTTTGTGGGCTTTGTACTCCCTCTCTCTCTCTGTATCCCCCCTCCCCGCCCCAACTCATGCACTCTCTCAAACTAAATAAATAAACCTTAAAAATAAGTAAAGAAGTCAATGAATGAACTCAAATGTTTCCCCTAAAGCTGTATTATGCATGATACTTCCAAAGGCCCGATGCTTAAAACAAAAAAGTTAGCTCTTAGCGCACTATTCTTTTTGCCAAACACTTCACATCTATTGTGTCATTAGAGTCTGTGTATTATGGTTCTATGTGATAAATAAGATATCTGGGACCTACGGATGAACTTGTTTTAGGTCATGCGGTGAGCTGATTTTAGAGCATCCGTATCAGTTCTCTAGATTCCTAAACCCAGGGTCTTTCTACTGGACCATGTAGAGTTGGGTTTTGTTCCACTCTCACCCTTGATTATGCACAGATGCACGCACAGGCACACACTTTTTAATTTAGTAAAATAATTTGGACACCGAACTGTCTGAGCGCATTTTCCCTTCCCCCTTGGGGTATCCCAAGTGACAAGATTATGCTTGTCCCTTCAAAGGAAAGAAATAAGTGTGAATTCAGTTCTTGTTGGTATGGCTCATGGTTTCTCAAAGCGCAACAGCTCTGAAGAGATCCAAACTCCCTGCTATCCAGCTTTTGGGACTGAGCTGGGGACCTGGGAAGATGCAGACTTATGAATATAATCCATCATTATAATGAGTCTCTAAAACAGCAGGTCAGGATGTTCATAAATGTGTTCACTCATCAGAAATTTCTAAATGCCCCTTATGCACCAAGCACTGTGCAGGGTGCTGGGCAAGTGGCCGGGATGATCAGGCGCAGCTGAGTCGTCCGGAAATTTACGATCCGTGGCTGTACAAAGTAACAGAAAAAGGCATTAACGGCAGCAAGGGAATAAAACAAGAGGCGCCCAAAAGAAGCTTTTGTGAAGCAAGGAATGAATGATCAGAGATCTGGGAGTTAGGGTTGATTACAGAGAGGAAAAGCCAGAAGTATGATGGGAAGATAGGAAGAAACTACAAAATCATCAAAAATGAACATTTTTCAATGTATGTACGAATGTATAATTTGCATTTATGACCATTTTTGTTTTATTCACATGCACCTACTCTAGTCCCTGACAGCTTTTTATTGAAAAATAGTTCTTGGGGCACAGGGGTGGCTCAGTTGGTTAAGCATCCAACTCTTGAATTTGGCTCAGGTCATGATCCTAGGGTCGTGAGGTTGAGCCCCTGCATCTGGCTCCACGCTGAGCATAGAGCCTACTTAAGATTCTCTCTCTCTCTCTCTCTGTCCCCCACCCCCCACCCCGTGCGTGCTCTCTCTCTCTTGCTCACTCTCTCTAAAACAAAATTTAAAAATACAAAAAATACTTCTTACTCTACCTATGGGAAGATAACAATGAACTTCACTCCTGTTCAAAATAAAATGATCACAAAATAACAAGACACCTTCAGCAACACACATTGTATTTCTATTTAAACTGAAATGTTTTATTATTAAAGTAGTTATCCTCTTCCAGATATTTTAGGAGTGGAGAGGAGCAAGGCTTATGTGTGAATTCTAGCTTTTACATGAAACATTACCTTGGTCACGTTTTGAAGCCCACAACTGGTGGCACATTTTTCAAAATAACAATCACAACTGCTAATCCTCATGCCCCTCCAAGTCCTCCAGCCTATTTTCTTCCACCACTAGAGTGCACCAGAATATTTACTACTGGCATGGAAAGCTCAGTGACTATGGTTCAACTATAGATTCTCATTCTTTCTCTCTATTTGACAATTCTATCACATAAACATTTACATGTCTATAAGAGATTTTACATAGACCAGGACCCCTAGCTGATTGAAAACAAAAAATCCAGTCATTTGAATCAAACAAAGATTATGACTTCATTCAGTGGCCAAAATTGTAACGCATCGCTCTTTTTGGTGTGTGTATTTCGAATTGTAAGTTTGTACTGGAAGTGGAGAAGGGAGTCTGTTTGGCAAATGTAATAGAACAGCTTGACATACACGCAATCCTAGTATGAAATTTGGCAAAAGATCCTTTTGACATGTCAGTGAGCCAGCAGTGTTCTACAAATTCCTAGCACACTCTAGGGAATACACAATTTAAAAAAATCCAGAGTATTATCAATACATTTCAATGTTATTCAGCCCACAAACATTTTCTTAGCACCTACTATGTGCTATGCACTGGATAAAGTGCGTTCTAGTGTGGATTTCAGACAGAAAGTAGCATAGGTTATTAATTTACCATTCTGATTGAAGGCTACAGAAATATGCTGCTTCCAAGAGTATTTCTTCTATAATAATTTTCCATCTTAAATTTTAATATTAGAGAGTCATCACCTTTAGAGCAAAGTAGTATTTCCAAGATACGTTAGTTAAAAAGAAAAATTTACCCAAGAGAGATAACCCATAGAGCTGATGATGATGATGATGATGGTCTGATGATGACGATGCCAGCAACTAACATTTACTTAGGCTTAATACAAGCAGAAATGTTTCTGGAATCTATACATGTATTAATTTGTTTACATAAGGTAGTTGCTAGCATCATTATCATGGTTTTATAGATGACAAATCTGAGATACAGTTAGGCTAAATAACTTTCCCAAGGTTACACAGCTAGCAAGACCAGATAAACTCAGGCAGTCTAGAATCAAACCCATACTTTTAACCACTATCCAATAGGATGGCAATTCCCAAATTTGTATCTCTAGTTTATACATTTCCTCTAAGTTGAAGATGTGTATATAGAATGGTTAACTTGATGTTTTCACTTGGATGTCTCAAAGGCACCTCAGTGATAACATGTCCAAAATTGATCTCTTTATTTCCACAACCATTCCCCAGAGGTCACATAGATATACCTCAAGACATAGCCCTGTTATGTCTCTCATTTCAATTAAAGTTACCATTCTGAGACATGACCATGAGAAGCATGCCTGACTTCCTGGTTTCTCACCCTGCAAGTCCAAAATACCTACAAGACCTATTAAGTTTATATCCAAAATGTATTCCAAATCTGTCCACTCTTCTCGACTTAATCCAAGCCACCCACATCACTCACTGAAATAGTATCCTATCTTGTGTCTGTGTTTCCTCTCCCTATCTCTCCATCCATTAGATCCAGCTTCTACATAGGAAACATTGAACTTTTACAAACATAAGTCAGAAATGTTGCACCCCTGTGTAAAAATTCTCAATGTTTTCCCGTTATACTTAAATACAAATTCTTTATTATAACACGAATGTTCTGTACCTTCTCTCCCTTTCCTCTCTTTTGAATATTCTCTTAGGATCCTCCAATCTCTTGCTCACAATGTTCAAGGTAGAGTGCTGTTCTGCAGTTTTCTAGAGCATACTAAATTGATACTGGCACAGGATGTGCACATTTTCCTCTCAGGTATGTTTGATTCCCAAGCTCCTCACATGGTTGGCTTCTCCTCTTCTTTCAGGTCTCAGCTTAAGCATTGCCTTCTTTTAGCTATCTTCCTGCCCATACTGCCTGAAATAGTCTGCACCATTATTCCCTGTCCTACCTTAGCACTTGCTTCTGTACCTCATAGTACTGATCACAATGTATAACCATCTAGTTGTTTATTATTTGTGTGCATTTTTATCTTATTTCTCCAGGTCGTGAACTTTCCATGAGGCCAGGGAACTTAGATCTCTTATTCTCCATTGTCTCTCCAGTGCCTAACTGAATGTGGCTTCCAGGAGACATCCAATAAATGATTGCTAAATATTCTATGTGCCAGGAGCACATCTAAAATTAAGGACACAAAAAGGCTAAGATTCCAAGGATAAAAAAAGATATGCTAAGCAGAAAGGAACCAAAAGAGCTGAAGTAACTGTTAACAGAAAAAAACCACATTCACAGACTTTATTAATAGAAAAACATATATTACCCACAACATTGACTGATTAAAGGATAAAACATGTGATCATAATCAACAGATGAAGAAAAAGCCTTTGATAAAATTGAGTGCCCATTTATGATAAAGAGTGTTAGCAGACAAGGAATAGAAAGCAATTTCCTTTATCTGATAAAGGGCATGTTCAATAAATTTTCAGCCAACATCAATTTTAATAATGAAAGGTTAGAAGCTTTCTTTTTAAAGTTACATACAAAACAAGTTTGGCCACCATTGCAGTTCCAGACAGTGTGCTAATGATTGAAAAAAACTGAAAGTTTTAAAGTGGAAAGAAAAAAACTTGTCTTCAGTCACAAACAACAAGTGTTTGCTTCATAAGTCAAAAGATCGCACACTGAACAGTTAGAATTCATAGGAGTCAAGGAAGTCATCCATTCTGTGAATATACCAAGATCAATTGCATTTCTACACAAAGAATGTGTGTGGTTTCTTAGAGCTTCTTAATGCGATCTGACCTATTAAAATGCCATCCTTTTCCCTTTCTACACAACTGACTAAAAGTCAGAAGGCTATTTGAGTCCTGGTGATGTTCTCATCTAAGTCAAAGGAAAAGGTTTTGGATTATAGGGTCATTAATTTTTGTTAAGGAAAGAACTAATATAAAGGAGAATAATTATATTTCCTAAAGATGGATGTGTTCTGCAGAAGGAAAATGAGAGCCTAATGCCATTACATTTAATTTCCCTGATTCTTCTTACTCTACAAATAACCAAGATTTTAAATATTAATACTTTCTATGATTATAAAACTTGCAGAGGAACTTATCAAGACAGGAAGACTGGGTAAAAGAAACGCACAGACTAAGTCATTGAAACTCACAGGCAAAATTTTGTTTTGAAATTTTCCAACACAAATCTTTTTCTCAACTTTTCAACCTGAAATCATTTTTGGAAACATTTTTGGGTGACTTGAAAAACATAATCATTCATGCCTTTTTAGATACACTATCCAAAACACAATCCCTGGAGGAAATAATTGATAAGCTGGACTTCATTAAAATACAAAAGTTTTGCTCAACAAAAGAAGTTCACGAGCATGAGAAGACAAGCTCTAAACTAGCAGAAAACATTTCCAAAGCCCACTTGTAATAAAAGACTGTTATCCAAAATGTACCAAGAAACTCTTGAAACTCAACAATAAGAAAGCAAACAACCTGATTTTCAAATGGACCAAAGAACTTAACAGACATTTCACCAAAGAAGATATAAAGATGGCCAACAAACAAATGAAAAGATGCCCCATATCTCATGTCATCAGAGAAATGCAAATTAAAACAACAAATGACATACCAGCACACACACCTATTAAAATGGCCAAAACCTGGAACAGCGGCAACACCAAATGCTGACAAGGATGTGGGTCAGCAGGAAGTCTCTCACACATTGCCAGTGGGAATGCAACATGGTACAGCCACTTTGGAAGATAGTTTGGCTATTTCTTATAAAACTTAACATACTTTTACCATGTGATCCAGCAGCTACACTTCTTGGTATTATTAACCCATAAGAGTTGAAAACTTACTTTCACACAAAAATCTGTACACACAAATATGGCTTTATTCATAATTGCCAAAACTTGGGAAAAAACCAAAATATCCTTCCATAGGCTAATGGAAAAATAAACTGTGCTACACATAGGCAAAGAAATACTATTCCTTGCTAAAAAGAAATGAGTTACCAAGCCATGGAAAACCATGTAGGAAGCTTAAGTGCATATTATTAAGTGAAAGACGCCAATCTGAAAGGCTATATACTCTATGATTCCAACTATATGCCTTTCTGGAAAAGGCAGAGCTATGAAGACAATAAAAAGATCAGTAGTTGCATCAGGGCTAGATGGGAGACGAATGAATAGGCAGAATATGGAAGATTTTTAGGGCAGTGAGAATACCCATTTTTAAATTTTTTAAATGTTTATTTACTTTTGAGAGAGAGAGAGAGAAAGCACAAGCAGAGGAGACGCAGAGAGAGAGGGAGACACAGAATCCAAAGCAGGTTCCAGGCTCTGAGCTGTCAGCACAGAGTCCAATGCAGGGCTCGAACCCACAAATTGTGAGATCATGACCTGAGCCGAAGTCAGACGCTCAACTGACTGAACCACCCAGGCCCCCCAAGAATATTCTTTATGATGTTAAAGTAATGAATATATGTCATTATATATTTGTCCAAGCCCAAGGAATATACACCGTCAAGTGTTGAACCCTAAGGTAAACGACATACTTCAAGGGATTGTGTCAATGTAGGTTCATCATTGGTAAACTGTACCAGGATGAAGGGAGTGAAGTTGATCTGGAGAGACAGTTAAGCCATTTGAAAAACTTTTGTGATTTGAAATGTGTCCCCCAAAAAGATGTGTTGAAGTCCTAACCCCTGGTACTTGTTAATGTGAACTTCTTTAATAGTAAAAAGGTCTTTGAGGGGTGCCTGGGTGGCTTGGTCAGTTAAGCATCTGACTCGATTTCAGATCAGGTCATGATCTCATGGTTCGTGGGTTTGAGCCCCACACTGGGCTCTGCACTGACAGTGTGGAGACTGTTTGGGATTCTGTCTGTCTCCCTCTCTCTCTGCCCCTGTCTGCTTGCTTTCTATCTCTGTCTCAAAATAAATAAAAATAAATTAAAAAAAAATTCTTTGAGATACAACTAAGTTGGAATGAGGTCACACTGTATTAGTTTGGGCTTTAATCCCATGACTAGTATCCTTATGAAATGAAAGAAATTTATACAAAGAAAAATATCATGTGACTACATAGGCAGAGATTGGAGTGATGTGTTTACAAGCCAAGGAAAGCCAAAGATTGCTGGCAACCCCCAGAGGCTAGGAAAGGTAAGGAAGAATCATTCCTAGAGACTTTAGAGAGCTTATGGCCCAGCCAACACTTTAATTTCAGATTTCTGGCTTCCAGAACTGTGAGACAATAAATTTCTGTTATTATGAGCCAGTTTATGATAATTTTTAATGGAAGCCATAAGGAGCTAATGCAGAAACAATTACGGTGTTAAGCATCGTAAGCTCCCCTTAATTCATATGTTGAAGCCCTAACCCACAGTGCCTCAGAAAGTGACTGTGTTTGGAGAAAGGACCTGTAAAATGGTTATTAAATTAAAGTGAGGCTTAGAGTGGGCCTTGATCCAATCTTCCTGGGGCCCTTATAAGAAGAAATTTGGACACGAAAAGAGATACCAGAAGCATGTGTGCATACAGAGGAAAGACCATGTAAAGATACAATGAAAAGCCAGCCATCTGCAAGCCAAGGAAAGAAGCCTCAGGAGAAACCAACCTTGCTGACACCTTGATCTTGAACTTCTAGCCTCCAGGACAGCAAATAAATAAACTTCCTTTGTTGAAGTCATCATCCTGTGGCATTTTGTTACTGCATCCCTAGCAATCTGGTACACAAGCAATACAAACAAAAAGGCATGTTGGCTTGAAACACAGTTATGGCTGTGGGGGTAGAAAGAGTGCGCAGGGTTGAGGCTTAGTAACAAGACAAGGTTGACACAAAGTGGTGAGTCATTCAGTGTGCTGAGAAAGAGAGTAAGGGAAAGGAGTTACCACTGATGAACCTATAAATTCTGATTTGGACCCCTGGGTTGATGGTGGAGCTTTTCCTGAAGGCAAGGAGTAGGAAGAGCTATAAAGAGGCAAGAGGAAGGTTAGAACTTCATGGTTAGGCACACTGTGGGTATGTGTCATGGCTGGATGGAGATGCAAGTCCAGAGGTGGGAAAAGAGATCAGGTCTGGAATTACAGAATTCAGAATCATTTTATAGGGAAAGGATAGGATCACTTGGAGAGAAGGGAAAGAGGAGGGCAGAGGATCTGCGGCACATGGAGATTTGTAGAAGAGGCTGAGGTCAAGGAGACCATGAAGGTGGCAGTAGAGTGTCGGGGGAGTAATGTGGGGGCCACGGAGGAGAGAGAGTCTGTCAGATTTGCCAGTCAAGAAACCACTGGCATTCTCGATGAACATTTTTATTTTAGTGGTAGTGGCAAAAGAGAGACTCCAGGTAGGTAGGTTGTGGGGTACACAAGAGAAGAAGCAATAAACTTAGCTGACTCAAGAAAGAGAGTGGCATGATGGTGTGCTACCTCAGAAATCTTTAGCATTGATGGATGACTTAGTTGTTTTAAGGTTTGAGACCAGTAAGTATCTAAGTATGTTCAAGTGTTGTTATAAAGGAGTCAGTGGAGAAAAGAGAGAGAAGGAAAATAAGTAGTAGAGGAACACCTGTGAAAGTGGGCAAGTTTTGAAATCAAGAGCACAGTTGAAGAAATTAATCTTACATAGAAGGAGTGACTAGTCTATTGGGAGAGCGAAAATGGAAGTAAGAATGGGGCAGCAGGGAGGAGAACAGGGCAATGTTGTCAGGGGAATAGAAATAAATTGGTGGATGAGGTTGCAGAAAACTGAGAGTCTATTTTCGTTGTGATATGGAAGGGCATGCCATACATCCTAGGTGATGGATAAAGAGAGGGAGAAGATAAGAGTAGCAGGGAGTTTGAAAAGAGCTGAGAAGGTTTAATAGCTACTGGGATGAAAGGACGGGAGTGCTGCCTAGGGATGGATAGAAAACCACAGGGCTGTTGGAAGGATTCATGTTTGCAGCCCCCAGACTGCCCCAACATGTAAATTTTTCTCCAGCAATGCTCAGTGCTTGAGGACTAGATGCTGAGAAGGCAGCCTGTGGTGGGGTATTAATCGATCCAAATTAATACTTCAAAAATTTATTAAGCACCTAGTTAGTACTGGGCAGAGAGTTAGGGGCTGGGGATACAAAGAAAAATGAGGCAAGGTCCCAACCCTAGGTACTTCATAATCCCTGATATATTTGCTATGTAGCCAGAAGGCTACAAGCACTCATTCAACTTTAGAATATATAAGTTACAGGGATAAAAGAAGGGAGCAGATACTCAACTATGAGCGTCCAAAAGGGGAGACATTAAAGAAAAGTTGCTCTAGCACAAGTCTGTGGATTCGATGTTAATATTCCCATTTCTCTGATGGGGAAACATGCTCAAAGAGGAACATAATTTAGGAGGATGAAACAATTCTTCATGGGATAGTTGGTGTTCAGAACAGGATTTGGAAGGTGAGATTTTTTGCCAACTAAAGAACTGGTAGTATCAATTCCTGGGTATATTCAGGGAATGGCAAATTGTTTCGTTTGATTGGATTATAGGAGTGAGAGATGAGACTATTTTGCACTTTGGCCTTGAATACTTACATCGAGAGTTTGGTCTTACTTTGCAGGCAGTGAGAAAGGATTGAAAGCTTGCTGACAGCTCAGAGCCTGGAGCCTGCTTCAGATTCTGTGTCTCCCTTTCTCTGCTCTTCACCCTGCTTGCGCTCTGTCTCTCTCAAAAATAAATAAACATTAAGAAAAAAAATTTTTTAAATAAATACAGAGAAAAAGAAAAGAAGTATAAGAGATGGTTTTTGGGCGCTGACAATGTATTTCTTCACTATTCATAGGTTGTTGACAAATATGTGTATTCACTTAGTAAAAAATCACCAAGCTGTGCTCTTTTGTGCTACACACCAAGCTGTGTATGGTTATTTAATAAATAGCCTTATTAAATTAATATTTTTTACAATTATATACAATATAATAGGCCAAAAACTAAATGCTGGAAAAAATCAGACCAAAACGACAATGAGAGCAGAAAAGTAGAGAAAATGCCTGTGTACAATGGGTAAATTATAAGGTACACATTATTGGCTATAGTCGCCTGGCAAGTCAACACTGGGTTTCGTAGCACATCTTTTCCTAGTATTACAAACCAGGTAATGAACAACACGTTCAGTAATATCTCTTTGATAAAAGGTCTGTCTATTGCAATGTCCTTCAGTGAAGACTGTTGCCACCATAACCAGCAGTGATTTAGTGAAACCAACTCAGCAAAGTGGTGAAGCAACGCTATCCAGGCATGTGGCGCCCTCATACTCTGTCTTGATCCAAGAATCTAAAAGATAATTTAGAATATTCAGAGAAATTAGACTGAATATCTTTCAGATAATCTTCCATGGGTGTTAATTCTTTTCATTGGGCTTTAAGTAAGAAATGGATGGCAGTTAGTTTGTGGTAATATCCTCCAGCAAGGGCCTGGAGTACAGAGAAGGTAGATTTCTGATTCAGAGCAATTCCATATATTTCCAATCAGCTTAGAATAGGGTAAGGTTTACATGTAATACGGAAAGTTGAGGAGTTACCCAGCACATTTGGCTATTTGGCCAGCATGGGTCTAAACAGAGATTTGAATAAATGCTTAGGAGTCAGGTCCACATTTTCCTCAGGAAAGAGATTTGGCTTTACTCTAACACAGAAATAAATCTGTAGCCAAAGCTCAATGTTCTACACTATTAATCATGACCGGAAATTTTTGAAACAGGTGTTACTAATCACTCACTGTTGCCATAAAAAATTCACAATAGAGCAACTTCCTGGCAATCTCTTGGAATTAAATTAATTGCTAAATGTACTTCCTTGGTAGCTGAGAGATTTGACCTGGTGCATCAAACTGTTAATGGTAAGCCAAATAAATATTGGGAGATTTCTGCCATAAAAATGATTTTCATTGTAGAATCTTAAGGCATTTTTTTACTGAAAATAATTAGGATGTGTGACCCATTGCTTTCTTCAAAATTTTTTTAAAAAATTTTAAACGTTTATTTATTTTTGAGAAACAGAGAGACAGAGCATGAGTGGGGGAGGGGCAGAGGGAGAGGGAGACACAGGATCCAAAGCAAGCTCCAGACTCCCAGCTATCAACACAGAGCCCCACGTGGGGCTTGAACTCACCAACCCAAAGGTCATGACCTGAGCCAAAGTTTGACGCTTAACCAACTGAGCCACAAGGCACCTCAAATTTTTTTTTAGTGTTTATTTATTTTTGAGAGTGATAGGGAGAGACAGGATGCAAGCGGGGGAGGGGTAGAGAGATGGAGACAGAATCTTAAGCAGGTGACCCATTGTTTTCTAAGGCAATCCTTAGTATGCAGCTTCATATCATGTTTTTGTCATAGAGAAAACTATGTATTTTTCGTTTCTCAGTGGCAGAATGGTATGCATCAATATAATCCAGAAATTTCAAGTCATGATTGTAAAAGTTCAAATGAAGAATAATGAAAACACGTTCCTGGTTTTTGTCCTGCTTAAAATTGTCATCCAAGGACCTCGACTTTATGGTACTACGGTGCACCTATAAATTAGGTTAATAGTGAGTTTATACAATTAATTCCATGTACAAAGTCTCCATAGGGCTTTATCCATATTAATCTATTTCTTTGCTCAGGTATTTAGGGTAAAATATAGGTAGAATGTACCAATAATTGTTGCCTTGATCATATCTTGAGAAATGCACTAAAATAAATTATCTTGGATGATATGAATTCCATTTAGCAACACATATCTTCCAGGTTATCCAGGGTCAAAAACTCTGAATAATATTTAACTCTTTTTCTTACCTTATACCTGTAGCTTTGACAAATATTCTACTTATTCTTATTCCCAAAATTTATTTGCCTTGGGCTAGCCTAGGATAATGATTAAGAGTATGCTTCCTGAAGGCATGTGATCTCAGCTGGCCAATTCCCTACTGCAGTCTTTGACAAATTACTTCAATGCACTAAGTTTATTTCATATTTTATAAATCATTAAGGTATTCATAATATCTATTTTATGCATTTATTTAGGAGGATTCCATAAGATAAGCCATGTAGAAGGTTTAGAGCAGAGCCTGGCAGAGAATAAGGGCTTGGTATATATGATCTGAATGAATGAATGAGCAAATTAATAAATAATTTAAATAAGTCAACAGACTTCCATTTTCTTCTCTATACTTGACATCTGTGATTTGCACCAACACTTATTAAAATAGAAAAAGAAAGAAAAATCAGAGAAGTTAAAATGAATAGTATGTCCTTATACACAACTGTGGAAAGTTACATGAACAAACTGTGCACAAACAATTCAGTAATTCTCTTTTCACTAGATGGCACATTTAATAGATAAAAGGTCTCCAGTTAATATCATTTTTATGTTCTTCAAAGACGTGTTGGCTACAATGCTTAACAAATCCTACTTTAAATAAAGCCAGAGGGGAGCTTGGGTGGTTCAGTTGGTTAAGCATCTGACTTAGGCTCAGGTCAAGCTCTCAAGGTTTGTGAGTTCCAGCCCTGTGTTTGGAGCCTGCTTTGGATTCTGTGTCTCCCTCTCTCTCTGTCCCTCCCCCGCTCGTGCTCTGTCTCTCTCTCTCTCTAAAAAATGAATAAACCTTAAAAAAAATTTACACAAAGCTATAAAAACATGCTTAACAGGCCCCAAGATGAAGAGAAATCCACAAAAGACAAAGATAAATTTAAAAACTTTAGAACTTGGAACATTGTTTTTATGAGTTTAATAATTGTTTTCAAATGGTACTGATGATAGAATTCATTCACTAGATATTTATTTACTACTGTATTTCCATTAATGGCAAATATTTTCCAATACTTTAATACATCCTACATAATCTATTTCATTGAATCCTCATAGTAGTTCTGCAGAAAGGTATTATAATCCTTTAAAAGTTGGATGAATTATGACTAGTATGCATGGGACCAGAATTTTCTTGATTGCAATACCCTGATCATCCTTGTATACCTCAGTCTTCAGCACATAATGTTATTGTAGTCTCCATTATTATTTTCATTGTTATACTGGATTGGGTATTCAATACTATATAGATGATTATGAAATGGATTCCTCTTTCAAAATTTTCACAGTTTACGAAATAGTCCCATATATTATCAAATTTAATCTTTACCATAATTCAATGAGCTAGAAATTTTCCCTCTTCCCATTATACAGATAAGTAAACTGAGGCTAGAGAGGTAGATTAACCTCCCTAAGGCTTTACATCTGTTAAATGCAAAACTAAACCTAAACTGGGCTCTTCTTTTTTTTATTATTATTTTTTTTAACGTTTATTTATTTTTGGAACAGAGAGAGACAGAGCATGAACGGGGGAGGGGCAGAGAGAGAGGAAGACACAGAATCGGAAGCAGGCTCCAGGCTCTGAGCCATCAGCCCAGAGCCTGACGCGGGGCTCGAATTCATGGACCACGAGATAGTGACCTGAGCTGAAGTCAGACGCCTAACCGACTGAGCCACCCAGGCTCCCCTGGGCTCTTCTTTACTAGTAAAAAGCCAGATATAATTTTTATTAAAAAAATTTTTTAAACATAATTTTTTAAAAAAACAATAAAATACAATGTTCTGTCAATTTGACAAGTATATAAACATGATTAATATTTACATTCACAAAGCTTTATGGAAATCACCACTTTCACATATTGTGGTGGAAATGGAAACTGATAAAACTTGTTACAAGGGTCACTTGGCAGTGCATTTCTACCAGATTATTATATTTTTCTACCTCCTTGAAGTCACATTTAGCTACGTGACTTGACAGGGCTAATGAATTCTCGTGAGCTAAAGAGAAACTTGGAAGGCCATCAAGTGCTTCACTACTCTCTGCTCACTGCCTCCATCACCAGCAGCATCTTAACATAATGCCTACTCTGATGGCCTGGTTCAGGGGGAAGAAGGTGACACGGGACAGATCTCAAGCAGCTGCTCATGAACCACTGCCATAAGCCCCTGGTACTGAGTTGCTGCTAACTCAATATAATGTACCATATCAGAAAAAAGTTTTAATGTTTATTTATTTTTGAGAGAGAGAGAGAGAGCATGCAAGGGGGTAGGGACAGAAAGAAGGGGACAGGATCGCAAGCTGGCTCTGCATTAATAGCAGTGAGCCCAATGCAGGGCTTGAACTTAAGAATCAGGAGGAGATCATGACCTGAGCTGAAGGTGGGTGCTTAACAGACTGAGCTACCCAGGGGTGGCAGAAATTTTTCCACTGAGGATTTATCCTACAAAAATAGTTAATTATGTTCACAAAATTTTAGCTAACTTCATCTTCATGACAGCGAACTTGGAGCTAAACTACACTTTCAAATAAATCATAGTTCGTCTAGGTACATTTAGAAATTCAAGATGACAATAAGTGATAAAGATCAAACCTGAAGTGTTATATAATCATAATTTTCAAATTATTTTCAGAAACAGTGTACAGCAGGGCATTTACAAGGTTATTTCTACATGGTTTACATTTAATTTTAAATATTTTCTTACTTGCATTTTCCCATTTTCTTTGATAAACTTTTTAAAAATAGGAATGAGAACAGCAGCAACAATAACGAGAATAAAAAATCTTATACATTCTGATCCCAACTCCCTTTCTTTGCATTATACCATGCTACATCATTAATGGTGAACCTATGTATTTTTATAACGAATGGAGAAAAATCCTTGAAGGCTTGGCTTTGACCACTGAGCTCTGTTTGTCTTCTAGAGCCAACGACTGAACACTGCTTTGAAAGAGCCCATTCATAGCAGCACATTTTCTCTGGACTGCTTGCAGAGTTGGAATATGATGCGATTGCAAATTACGAAAAGATTTTGCTTCCCTAAGTTTGTTAATGGACTGTAATAATAAATGTGATGTGTACAGAGTAGTGGCAAACAGTCAAAACACTGTCATTTGGCATTCCTAAAGCGGTAGAAATCAAGAGAGACTGAGAAATTGTCACAGACTAGAGGAGACTGGAGACACATGACAACTATATATAGCGTGGTATACTGGATCAGATCTTGGCATAAGAATAGGACATTAATGGAAAAACGGGTGAAATCTGAATGAATTATAGGTTTAATCTTTAGTTATGTACCAATGCCAATTTCTCAGGTTTGAAAAATGTACCAGAGAAGGTAATATACGGTGTTAACAACGAGGGGAACTGGATTAAAGGTTGTGATGGGAAGAATAATGGCTTTCCAAAAATGCCCATGTCCAAAGCTCTGGAACCTATGAATGTGTTAAATTATACGGCAAAAGGGAATTAAGGCAGCAGATGGAATCAAGGTTGCTAATCAGTTGATTTTACAGTAGGGAGACAATCCTGGAGTACCCAGGTGGACACAATCTAATTGCAAGGGTCCTTAAATGAGGAAAACGGAGGTAGAAAAATCAATGTCAGGGTGATGTAGTAGGAGAAAGACTTGATCAGCCATTACTGGCTTTGCAAAATGGAAGAAGACCACACATCAAAGATAAGTGAGACACCTCTAAGAACTGGAAAATGCAAGAAGATGGTTTCTTCTCTAGAGTTCCCATAAGGAACACAGCCTTGTCAGTGCCTTTATTTTACCCAGTGAACTCCATTTTGGACTTCTGACCTCCAGAATTGTACACTGTGTTGTTTTAAGTCACCTAGTTTGTGGTAATTTGTTATAATAGCTACAGAAAGCTGATATGAAAGTTATACAAGAGCTCTCTGGACTATCTTTGCAAGTGTTCTATTCCAAAGTAAAAATTTATTTATTTATTTATTTATATTTTCTTGTATTTATTTTTTTAAATTTATTTTATTTTTACAGAGAGACGGTGAGAACTCAAGTGGGGAAGAGGGGCAGAGGGAGAGAGAGAATCTTAAGCAGGCTCCACAATGAGCATGGGCTCAATCCCATGACCCGGTGATCATCACCTGAGCTCAAATCAAGAGTCAGATGCTCAACTGACTGAGCCACCCAGAAACCTCCAAAATTTTTATTTTTAAATAGAACTACTGTGCCTTTAAGAAAAGTCATGGTGCATTTAGGGAGTTGCAGTCACTCAAAGTATTCCCCCACATAACAGAATACTGAACTGTAGTATGTTTGGGTTTCCTGCTCATGGGTCCTACTTTTTGGTCCAGACCCCTATTCAGTCCACCCCAGTTCTGACACCTCAGTCGGATACCAAGACCAAGTAGCTAGGATTTGATATCCCTCCCACCTCTCAAGGATCTCGGACCTCCACCTCTTCCCTAGTTCCGGTTTTGCCAGTCCCCCTTAGGTGCTGACAGCTAGAATAGTTGCCACTTCCTCCCACAAGGTTGAGCAAAAACAACTCTTTTTTTATGTAACACATTTTACTAAGGGTAGAAATTTAGATAAGAGTTGAGCTGTATTACCATAGCAACCATACAAAAGTGAAAACATGTAGTCAACTCATTTATTGGGACTACTAAGTATGAGAAAAGTGTGGGATCATCAAACCGTTTTGAATGGTCCTCCTTCCTCACCAGACTCCAGCCAGTCCTCTGACTCTGTACCATCCTGTCAGTATGACATGTTTTCCAGGTGGAGGACAGTATTATCTTTAGAGATAAAAAGAGTAAGTACACTTTAGGAAGTATACTTTACGAGTAAAAAAGATCACCTTCCAGAAGGGGGCATCTTCAGCCAAAGGCTTTCCTCAGTTTTTGTTGTTTGTTTTTCTGTTTGTCCTTGTCTTCCCAAACATGTTTATTTCATAGGTAGAGTGTTAGCCTTTAAAAAATTGTCTGTCCCCAGATTCCAGGAAGCCTTCTCTATCTTCAATTTCTGTTCCTAATTCTATGTCTAGATACCTGGAATGTCATCACTAGTGTTTAGGCATTGTGTTTGTGTTTGAGTCTCATCTTACCACACACGCGCGTGTGTGTGTGTGCGCATATGTACGCTGTGTGCAGGTTAGTAAATCTTGCAGAGTACTCCTGGGATGTAATCTCTACTTTTAGATTTTTTTTTTTATGAAGTAGCAATGCCACATGACATAACAGGTACTCAGTTGTTATTAATTCTCCTCTTCCTCTCTTTCTTCTTTTCATGAGTCTCGACAATCTTCAAATATACCCTCTAAAGAGCAGAGGAAATAGTCTGGAAATATGACTAATTGCATGAGCTTTCAGAACTCTAAACATTCTAAGGGATTCTTTAGTTCAAATCTTCACCATTTTCATCATATGGAGATTGAAGCCTAGACACACTGTAAGCTCTTCCCCAAAATGGAGCATTGTTTACTGACCAAATCAGGACCAAATGCTGGGTCTTCAAATGCTTTCTATTTCTTCCTTTAGCAGAAAAGGTACCAGCTAACACCCTGAATATAGGGCATATGATGGAAATCAGTCAACAAACTCCTAGGGATACTCAGAAAGTACATGGTCCAAATGACAAAGTTGGGTCATTGAAAGGAGAATTGGGAAGATATCAAGTACCCTGTCTCTTCCTCCTTGTCCTCCTCTTCCTTCTTCAGCCCTGCTCAGTGAAGAAGAATCTGTCTCTTGCACCCTGTACTTCACTCATCACGTTAAAGAACTACAGTGCATCTAATTCTCTGGCTTCCCCATTACTTTTTATGTGCCCTGGGCAGGGCGGGGAGGAGTGGTGCAGAAAACATGCTAATCTTGATTTTTTTTTCTAATGTCAATGCCTATTTGAGTTTTTGCTGATAGTTTAAATGCTTCTGTGCTGAAAAATCTTCCTGTAATGGGAATACAAGTAATTATTATAACTATATATATTAGTGTTCATTCATTCAGTTGATCATTAATCACTATTTTTTGATTCCCTAATATGGAAATTAGATGATGGATGAAATTATATATAGGGTATGTATAAGTATGTGTATAATTAGGAAAATATCCTGAGAGCAATTAATAAATCTCAGAGCAAGACATTGGTTTTTGGTAATTTTTCATCATAATTTGTTTTGTTCTCCATAATATTTAGAAATATTTTTTTGTCAATTAAAATAACCAGGCTATGTGGGATTAACCCCGTGAAAGAACAAAAGAATTCCTGTCTGGCATGGTCTAAAATTTGTAGCTCCTGAGACACTACAGTATCTTGGAGGAAGAAATCATTCAGTGTTCTCTAACTTCATCTTCTCAGGGTCAACATGAAAAAAAAAAATGTATTAATGGAGAAAAAATAAAATATACATGATAGCATTTCCACGGAGAACATATGACATTGTTTCCTAAGTGCATTTTTACAAAGAAAGACTGTGTGCAATGATCATTTGACCCTTATTCTTTTTTCTAGATAATCACCTGCATTCTTTAATATAGTTTTATTTGTATCACTGTGAAAAAGAACATCGAGGTATGGAGCTATAATTTGTTTTCCACCCTAAAATCTTTCTTAGGGTGTGGGGGATGGAAGAGAAGGAGGAATGGATTTCCACAGCCCCACTCCCATCAGTCTAAATCTTAAAATAATATGTCCTCTGGCAATCGCTAAATCTCGTTACTAGCGTAAAGCAATAAATCTTCCAAGGCATTGAAAAAAAAAAAAAAAAGGAAAGAAAGAAACACCAATGTAGTAATGAGATTATGCTGAAAATAAAGCGGTGGATTAGTAAAATCTAATTTGGAAGTGATGAAGTACATGTGATGTCCAAGTAATTATTCCTGCAGAGTCCACACTGTGGGGAGCTCAGAGTTATTGGACACTGCACTACGTTAATGATGCGACTGCTTGACATTTGGGCGAATGTGCTGACCGTCTGCTGTGTCGCCTCTCCTATTGTCAATACTCATCACTGGGTCCGGCAGCTGCATTTCGTAATGCTGCCGCAGACAGCCAGAGCTGAAGGCGACCACACATGCATGGGTGCCTGTGTGTGTGTGTGTGTGCGCGCGCGCGCAGATGCGTGTGCGTGAGTCTTCTCTTTTTTGGGCCAATGTTGGGTTTGTTGTTGTTGTTGTTTTCCATTTTAAAATCTGGGCTGAGACAAGAGGGCTATCCTGAACCCTACTATATAGAGAACTGAAAATCCAAATACATTTCTCTGAGCTTTATTTAAATACTCAGACCAAGCAGATTATTTGTGTTCTCTTTATACACTCTTATCTTCCAAAAGCACAAGCCTAGGCCCTCACTTGGCCAACAGCACATTGCCAGGTAATACTACTTCTTGTGGCCAGTGGAAATTTTTCTAATAGAATGTTCTACTTCTTTATACTTCAGTAATGGACATCTCTACTCTGTGACATTGAAAAGTGCTTTTTCTGATACAGAATTCTTTGGCTTTAATGCATAACTAATTGTTTTTCAAGTTAGAGGTGTAAAAATTACTTAGAGAAGATGATGGGTTGCCCAAACTCAAAGTAAAGAAAACACAGCATACAAAAAACCTTTTTATTTTCAATCCATGAATAGTTTCATCAAGTTGCCCATGAACTATGCCAGATATCCCAGAAAACTTGCACTAGATATGGTCAAGGAGGGCTTCTCAGAGGAGGAGACTTAATGAGCAGATAACAATAGATATAGACAAAGTAAAAAAGGAAAGGAGGCATTCCCAGTCAGGAGAATGGCTTCAGCAAAAGCTTAATGATGACAATTTGCTTGGCATGTTTAGTTGGACAATTTTATATTTTAGTGACCAAAGTGAACATCACTACCTTAAATAAAAAGAATGTGTTATAAACACATGGGATGTCTCAAGATTCCAATTTTGTCAGATCTCTCTCTTTCTCAATATCACTGTTTTGTACGTCCATTCTTCTCCTTCTCAAAAGACTAGCTTCTTTCTTCTTATACGTGTCCAAGATAGACCCTGAGCATTTTTTTTTTTTTTAATACTTCAGACCTCAAGTCCAAGTCCAACAGTCTTGGAGAAATTGTTTGGCCCAGTTTGGGTCAGGTTCCCTCCCATGGGTCAAATAATAGCGGCCAATGAACTGGAAAATAAAAATAAAAACGTAGCTGCTGTCACTGCAAATACAAGTTTGGGAGGAGAAGTGATTTCTAGAAATGTAGTATTGATCGGAAAACCCATGGTTGTGTACTACACACATTATTTCTTTAATTGCTTCATTCCTAACCACTTGAAGGCCACAGGAACCCTAGAAAAAGCACTGCTCCCTTTGGGAAGGAATCGCTCTGGTTTGCACTTGTCATTCTCTGCAACGAAATCTTTAGTCTCCCTTCTTGATAAGCCTCCAGAGACCCTGCAGTAGTTAGCTGCATGCCTGATTTTCTCTGTGCCCATCCTCCTTGGGATGCGGACTGATACGGAAAGTCCCACTTGCTGTGTCATTGGACTGAAAAGCAGCCACTCTGACTGCTTCAACTTCAGAACTTGATGCCAGGTCCTTTATGTGGCATCTTGCTTCCCTTCATCTTGAGTGATGATCTATTGATCCAGGAGTACGTCAAGTCCAAACTAAAAGATGCTACTTAATCAGAAGGATATTCAAAATTGACAACTCAGAGAGATGGCAACATACTTGGAGCCAAGAATGAAATGATAGAAAAATGAAAGATTGGTAACTAGAGAAGTTAAGAAAATGGAGCGAGCAGTACAGCATGGAATAGTCAAGTTAGGGATTCAGGGCATGGAATATCCAAATAATGCACATGCATCAGGCAATCCCTTTCATACTGAGCAGGATTTCTGCTGCCGGGAGAAGGGCGTTCAAAAGGCACCATTTCTCTATCATGCACAGCCCATTTTCTTTGCTCTTCAGTCAAAAGTGCGATCATCAAATGGATATTATGGGTCGGAGTAAAGTAAAAAAGCAGAAAAAGAGTTTCCTTCCTCTAGAGGTAGAGGACAAATGCTACATCTTGAAAAAAAAATTGCAGAAGAATGGATGGTGATGGGGTGAGGGAGTAGTAGTGACGGTCAATGTGGTCAAAATTGTCAAGGAATCTATTGGAGATCCCTCTTGTAGGGAAAAGCAACTCACATTTGCTGATCCAGGCACTGCTCTGGTTGCATTATATTTTCCATGTCACTTATTCATGAACAATCTCTGCAAGGCAGATATTATTCGTCCTATTTTATAGACGTGCAAAATGGAGGCTAGATGAGGTTAGGGAGTGGACCAAATGTCACATGTGGTAGAAGTGGGATTTTACATTAGGTCTGTCTGATCACTAATCTGTAAGCTTCCAACTATGTAATGGTGAAGGCTAATTAAGTTCTTAATATGTCTAAGATACAGTGTGGAATTTGTTTCCTAGTTATTCTGCAGCAATCCCTGTGAGTGTATAACCCACTATTCCACTATTTAGAAAGAATCCTTGAAGTACTTATGCCTAGATAATAGAATTACAGGTGCTTTACTACCTTTGCTGTCTTTCCAAACAAGTGTTTTTGGTGGGGAGGGGGAGAAGCTGCAAAAACACTTTGGCCTTGGCTGCTCATGAAGAAGGAGAAAAAATAAACAAATCCTTTATTCCAGCCCAGCTCCTTTGTCCCACCTCTCAGGTCCCCACTGTGTAAATTCAGGCATTGTGTATGAGGTTGTTTCTTTCTTTATAAGTTCCTTAAAAGGCACATACACTGGGTGGAAACCACCTCCTCATATCGCCATCCTGACTTGGATCCCTCCTACCTACCTCAGAGACTGACTGCTTTGCACACTGGCCAGCTCTGGAGTCCTGAGCCAGGATCATAAACCCTAGACTGCATGCTGACTGCCAGCCAATTTCCTATGGCACCTCCATGTGAGCAGGTAAAATACATCCCACTCCTCAGGCTGATACAAGAACACACACACACACACACACACACACCCTCTTCTGAGATGGATCTTTATTTTTAACAAGCTACACAGATCCTGCAGTTATCATGAGGCACTTTTCATATATTATCTCATTTAAATATTATAGCAAGCAGCACCTGGTTGAGTGTCCAACCTCAAGATCATGATCAAGATCATGCTCAGGTCATGATCTCACAGTTCGTGAGTTTGAATCCTGCATCAGGCTCCCTGCGTTCAGCGCTGAGGCTGTCAGTGCAGAGCCTGCTTCGGATCCTCTGTGTCCCTCCCTCTCTGCCCCTCTCTCACTTGTGCTCTCTCTCTGTCAACAATAAATAAAAACATTAAAAAATAAATAAAGAGAGTGGGCGGGGGGCAGAAATCATGACCTACATCTCACTGGGAAAGGATCAAAAGCTCAACAAGCTCAAGTGGCAATGTAGTGAGGTGATTATGTCCTAAATGACCTGGATCTGCATCCATTCAGGTGGCCTTACTTTGAACAAGTCATTTAACCTTTCTAAGACAGTCTACAGAGCTGTGTATGGAATGGAAATAATAACAAAATGATTTCTTTGCTTCCATGGGGTTGTTCTAAGAATGAAGTAAAACTATATACATGTGCACACTGTGTTTATCATCTTATTAAAGGTTCAAATGGTAGATATTAATGTGAGGCAGAGTCACACATTAAATCCAAAGCAATGTTCTAGTCACTCTGCACTATTGATTCCCTCTAATTGTTTAACTATTCCAGGAAGATCTTAAAGCAATGGAAGAATTTTGCAAAAATAATTAGAGGCTGTTCTGCTTTCAAAGGCCAGCATCAGGTTCCATCCTCCTGTGGGGCCACTGTCTCCATCTTGCCCCATAACCGGTAACTCCTGCTCCCAGAACACTCCATGCATTCAGCATGAGGCAACTCTAAAGAACGTCTCTCCATGGACTGGTCCTGTGAAATATCCCATTCCTCTCCCTGTCTCTTATCTCATGTAATCCTCACCTTGCATCTGAGCCCATTTCATATCTGAGGACCCTAACAGGTTCAAAACACGACTGGGTGAAAAGCTAGGATTAAGCCCTACTCTTTCTGTTATATCATTAAGCCCTTCTCTTTCCATTATCTGTTATATTATGAATATAATATATTATATATTCTCTTTCTGTTATATATTATGTTATATATACAATGCATCATTTTCAGCAAAGATTCTCATTCTTCCAGTCTGGAAGAATATAAAGGTATCAATCTATGATCCACTTGTAAAATATCCCAACTAATTTAAATGATGATTGTGTATTTTGAAAGTGAGGGGGAAAAGCTATTCTACAAAATCCTATGGTATTAGACATTCCTGTAACACTTCCAACTCAGTAATTACAGTGTCTAGCAGTTAATCACAGGGAATGTACCTTAATTAAATCAGATTCCTTGTAAATACTTCTCTTTAACACATTGAGATGTTTGGCCAAACCAATTTTCTGCACAGGAACATATTCCAAAATACTATAAATCTTCTGAGTCCTGGAATCTCTAACAGCATTTGATTCCACAAATGCTTCTCTGAGCCCCTGAGTCCATAACTAACAGGAAGATTTTAAGGATCTGGATAGTTTTCTAAGAAACTGAAAGGCTTCTGAAACAACTATGTTTTAGGAATTATACTATATTCTTGGGATCCAGATGTGACTAAAAAATGGTGAATTCTCTTAAAAGTAATTTTCTAATATTGAAGATGTCAACAAATACCTACAACAGGGAATGACCAATGTTGTATAGAAGTCTGCATAGTATGTTGTGGGCAAAGAGGCAAGGGAGCGATTATGGGAGAATGAGGAGACACACTATGGAGAACCTAGTTTTCAGCGTTGTTTCTGGAAAGTTCTATGAGAATTCACCAGGAAGGTGGAAAAGAGAAGGGCATAATCAAATACTCTGAGGCATGAATGGGCATGGCATGCTTTACAAAACTGCAGTATTCAGGATCCTGGGGTAGGAGACATGGCAGAAGATGAGCCATGAGAGAGGCACACAGAAGCATGGCCCATCTGAAAAGATATGCAGGCCACCTAAAGAGTCTGGACTTTCTTATAAGTTGCAAAGTCTTTAGAAACATGAGCGCCTGATCTAGTTATCTAAGGTTACATAAACCCTCCAAAACTGCACAAAATACTGCATAAGGATGTCAGAGTCCTGAGCAGAATGGCTCTGGAGAAGGAAAGAAGGCTCACAGCTTTCCTTGGGGTCTCAAAGTCTCCATGATTTAAGAAAAGGACTGACAAAATATGATTTATTCTCCACCCCATGGTTTCTGGGGGAGAGTAGATTCAAAAGAAGTTTGGAGTGGAGACTATTGCTTTAATCTCTTGAAGCATCCTAGAATGTTCCAAGCTCATGATAAAGAGTGGAGGTGATGAGGTAGTGGCATCCTGCCAGACTCAGTCCTCACGGGCCCAGCAGAGAGGTGGGTGGGGTGTGCACAAGCATAATTTAGGGCCTCGGGGCTATTACAACTCCAGCGGCCCCTGTTTGGACCCTTGCCATATTTCTTCAACCTTTTCTGCAACTTGGCTTTTCACGGCTAGAACAGCATGTAGGCTCACTCGTGCGCCACCGTAGCTTCGGGCCTGGAAGCAATAAATGAAGACCAAAATAAACAACACAGTTCTTAATGACAGTCTTTTAAAATATCAGCTCTACTCCCTCTTCAGATGATTACCAAAACCTATCTGCACTCTGAGCTCACGCTGAAGAATATAACCTAGAATTCTTTGCTTGCTAGCTATAATCAGACCGTGTCTGTAAAGAGGTGATACGTATAAAAGACTACCTTAGTAGTATTTTGTTCACTTTCCCCTCTGGAGGGTCGACATTTTGTTCTTGAAATGAACAAAGTACCTGTGAGATGAGCACGTGGACTATGGTGTCTTGACCCTACTTAATAAAATGGCTTTTATAAAACTGATCAGTATCAAAGAGATAAAACTTCATTGGAGTATATTAAGGAATCATCTAATATTGATTCTGAGACTATGAATGAGGATGCTGATCACTTTAATCTTACTGAAAACGCTCTTTCAGAGACCCTTTAATGTGCAGTTCCAGGAGAAAAGTAACTTAAATCTTGGAACTGGCTAAAATATACTGCTGAGAAAGTGGACAGTTTGTATGTTAGGTCTATAGTGAATTTTGAAACGTACTTTGTTTAAGTTTTTGCATTGGCTGCTAGGAAATTCAGAGTCAAATATACGACCTATTTGCAGCAATGTTATAGGATCATATGGCGTACCTTTGGGCAACAAGTCATTTTTATTCTTTAATTTTTCTGTCACCCCTATTCTTTTGTCTCATATTTATTTTACCCAGTGGCATTATATGTACGCATGTAAACTGACATTTTGGAGTGAGTCGGATGTCACCAAAGTATACAACAAATTGATAATTTTTTAAGTATGTTTTGCTTTCAATTTATGAACTGAATATGAACTAAATAAAACTCTAGGTGTCAGACCTGGGTATTATGTTTCGTCTTAAAATTCCAGATATCTTGTATCTGTAATCACTCCTCATAGGTGTCTTTCACAGTTCAGTGAAGCACTCAGGGGTCACTGCAAGTGACCTGTGAATTGACATCACCATAAATAATAATTCACAAGTAGGCTATGTCTCCAGTGCTCACCCCAAGCAGGGAGGAACTTTGCATGGGTTAAATTAACCAGCCAGGAGAACATGTGAGCTGAACATATGGTGAAGTGTTTTGAGGTTTGGAAAAACAAGTTTCTGGTACAAACAGAATCTGGCCTCTGAGACCCCACTGTCAGCATGAAAAAAGATCTCCTTATTTACCAGAGTGAAAAGAAAGGGGTGCTTTCAATTACTTCACCTCTGTAGCTGTGCACAATGAAACGGGAGGAGAAATCTCACATTAATGGAGAGGAAAACAAGTGTAAGTTCCTCGGGGAAGTCAAGAGAAGCCTGCAGAAAGCATGTAAGGAGTAGTTTACAGCTCTGATTGGAAGCGAAAAGAGAAGAAATTGGAAGTGAAAGACCACAAATTTAAATTAAAATTGTAATTCCTGCAAACCCTCGGGTCTTCCCATTACCAGACCATCCCCCATACTGCTCTAATTGTACCACTTCAAACCTAATGAGTTGGGTTTGGGAAGTACTGAGGCCTGTAAATGAAACCGTTTATCACTGCAACACTCTTACTCCATATTTGATCCAGCACTTGTTTTGAAAGCTTTGGAATAAAGCATAGAAATCAGTCATTGGAGGTATTATCTTCTGTATTTAGGGGAAAAATATAAGCACAATATGCTTGCCCTAATAACAAACATGTTAAAGACATGGTTTGTCTGGCCCCTTAATTTGTCCTACTCCATTAGCTAGGACTGGCATTTTACTTTGGTTGTTGGTTGGTTGCTTTCACCATGTGGGAAACATGAGCAGTCTCCTTCTAATGCTGGGAAATTAGGCAGATAGCTTATTTCCTCCATCCATTACATTTGTCATAGACTTGCCGTGACAATTAAATGGTAGGATAGGAGAAAAGTGCTTAGGGCAGTGTCTGGCACATGCTAAATTCTTCTCAAGTGATGGCTGGTGTTATTCTTGTGCATACAGCCCTCACGCCTCACCTTCTGGAGCTGGAATAGCGTATCAGCATCTGTTTGATGTCACAACATCATTCTGCATCATTTCCAACTGCATAAGGGAAAGTGAATTAAAACTTAAAACAAGAAACCACAATGCCTGGCATAGTGGCAAGGATTTAAACATTTTCTAGAATGCAGTACCAGCAACAGTGAAAATACTTTTAATAATTATAGGTAGCAGTGTTTACCGAAACCTTCTTTGGAGGGCGGTTGGCAATACCGGCCAAAATATTAAAGGCGTATTTAATGCATAAACCCAGACCCAGGAATTCTAGTTCTAGACATATGGTTTAAGAACTAATTATTTGCACAAATGTCACAAACAAGGTACAGAAAACTATATAAAATATATGAATTATATTAAACATTTCTACAGTATATGCATATGTAAATCACTCTAACCATCATATTAACAAATTGAAAAGTCAAAACTGTATGATAATCTTAATAAATTCAGAAATAGTATTTAACAAAACTCAATAGCCATTGATGGTAAAACAAACAAACAAACCAAAAAAAAAAAAAAAAAAGCAAAAAACCTCTCAGCAAGCTAGGAATAAAAAGGAACTTCCTCAATCTGCTGAAAGATATCTATGAAAACCCATAACTAACATCATAATTAATAGTGAAAGACAATGTTTTTTTCTGTAAGATTAGAAAGAACACAAGGATGTTCTCTCTCAACTTTTATCCAACATTGTATTGGAAGTCTAAGGCAAGACAATAGGAACACATAAAATTGTATTATGCCCACTTGACATCAATGTCTACATAGAAAACTCTATGTAGCCTCAAAGAAAAAAAAATTACCAGAATTAATAAGTGAGTTTAATGTTACTGGATATAAGGTATACATACAAAAGTCAACTGTATTTCTCTTTGCTGGCAAAAAGCAGAAACTGACATTTAAAAGAATAGCAAAATTATGACATATTTAGAAATACATTAATTAAATATTTGCAAAAGCTATACCCTTAAAACTACTAAATATTGCTGATAGAAACTAAAGATCTAAATAAATGAAGAAACACTATGCTCAAGGACCAGAAGATTCAATACTGCCAAGAAGTCTGTTTCCTCCAAATCGACCTACACAATACCAATTAAAATGTGGGGGCGCCTGGGTGGCTCAGCCGGTTGAGTGTCCGACTTTGGCTCAGGTCATGATCTCACAGCTCGTGAGTTCGAGCCCCACGTCGGGCTCTGGTGCTGACAGCTTGGAGCTTGGATCCTGCTTCGGATTCTGTGTCTCCCTCTCTCTCTGTCCCTAACCCACTCGCATTCTGTCTCTGTCTCTCTCAAAAATAAACAAACATTAAAAAAAAAAAAAAACTCAGCAGCCTTTTGTTAGTAGAAATTAATAAGCTAAATTTGAAATTTATATGAAAATGTGAAGAACACAGAGTAACAAAAATACGTTTGAGGGGCACCTGGTTGGCTCAGTTGGATAAGCATCAGACTTCGGCTCAGATCATTATCTCACAGTTTGTGACTTTGAGCCCTTCATCGGGCATTGTGCTGACAGCTCAGAGCCTGGAGCCTGCTTTGGATTCTGTGTCTCCCTCTCCCTTTGCCCCTCCCCCATCACGCTCTGTCTCTCTCTCTCTCTCTCTCAAAAATAAATAAACATTAAAAAATATTTTTTTTTCATTTCTTTAAAATTTCAGCAGCCTTTTTTTGGTAGAAGTTAATAAGCTGAACTTGAAATTTATATGAAAATGTAAAGAACATAGAGTAACAAAAATAAGTTTGAAAAATAAGAATAAAGTTAAGTAAATTTCATTCTTGATTTCAAGAGTTCATATAAAGCTGCAATAATCAAGACAGTGTAGTACTAATGTAAAAATAGAGTATACATACATAGGACAGAGTAGATAGTCCAGAAATAGGTCCCTTTTTATATTATCCATTGATTTTCAACAAAGTCACCAAGCAATTCAAAATATAATTTTTTCAACAAATTGTGCTGGGACAATTGATAACCACACACTCTTCACTATTACCTCATGAGAAATGAACCTTCACTCTTGCTTCATGAGGCACAGAAAAATTGATTTGAATTGGATAATAAACCTAAATGTAAGAAACACACACATAAAACTTATAGAAGAAAATACAGGAGAAAATCTTGGTGATCCTGGGTTGAGCAAAGATACCTTATCTAGAACACAAAAAACAATAGATAATAAAATATATACATATATATAAATATATATGCATATATATATGTATAAATTAGATCTCAATAGAATAAAAATAATTTGCTTTTCAAAAGACATTGTTACAAGAATCAAAAGGCAAGCCACAGACTGGGAGTAACATTTGCAAAAACCATATATCTATCTGATAAAGAATTTATTTTTAGAATGTATAAATAATTCTTATAAATCAATAACAAGAATAAAAATGAGCCAGTTAAACATGGGCAAAAATTTTGAAGAAACATTTCACTGAGAAGATATACAAATGGAAAATAAGCATAAAAAAAAGATGCTCCAAGCCATTAGTCATTAGAGGAATGCAAATTAAAAGCACCACGATGAGATGTCACTACCTAGCCACTAAAATAACCAAAATCACCAAGATTGACAATACCAGGTTTGGCAAGGTTATCAACTAACTGGATTCCTCAGGTACAGTCGGGAGAATACAGTTTGATGGAAAACTGTTTGGCAGTTACTCATTGACACACATTTACCATATGAACCAGCAATTCCACTTTTACGTGTTTACCCAAGAAAAATGAAACCATATGTCCACACAAAGATCTGTGCTTGAATATTCACATTGCTTTGTTTATAACAGCCAAAAGTTGGGCAGCATCCAAATGTCCATCAGATGATGAATGAATAGACAAATGTGGTATATCCATACAATGTAATAATATTTGGCCCTGAGAGAAAATTAACTATTAATACATACAATAGCTTAGATCAACCTCAAGGGCATTTTTCTGAGTGAAAAAAAAAAAAAAAAACTAGCCATAGAAGATTACAAGCTGTATGATTTCATTTATTTGAATTGTTTTAAAAAAAGGTAAAACCAATAGAAATAGAAAATCAGATCAATGATTTTTAAAAGACAAGAAGGAGCTTGGGTGCAAATTTATCTAAGGGAAACTTCACTAGTAATGTACATATGATTGTGTCAGTGACTCTATTAACTGCACATTTGTCAAATCCCATCAAAATGTGCACTTAAAATTGGTGAGTTTTATTATAAATTATACCTCAATAAAGCTGACTTTAAAATAAAGTAAATTATTATGTTTTGGTTATAGGAAGATAATCAAGATACAGAATTAAATGTCAAAATCATTATGGGATAATATGTATAAAATGATCTAGTTATTTGAAAAACTATATGCATAGGCATGTGGCTTTCTCAAAGTATGAAAAGTAATAGGTAGTTAAATTCTAGGGCAAAGAAGTAGTGTTTGAGGGTAGGGAAAGGGCCCTTTAAATTTTTTTCATCTCATTTTCTTTACTTATTAAACTTATTTTTTACCATAAATATGCTTTACTTTAATAATAAAAGTATAAATTAATGAAAAATGAAAAAGAACACTTGAGTGGCTCAGTTAGCTGTTGACTCTTTTTTTTTAATTTAAATACAAGTTAGTTAATATATGGTGTAATAATGATTTCAGGAATAGAATTTAGTGATTCATCACTTACTTATAATACCCAGTGCTCATCCCAACAAGTGTCCTCCTTAATGCCCCTTCCCCATTTAGCCCATCTCCTCACCCAACACCCCTCCATCAACCCTCAGTTTGTTCTCTGTATTTAAGAGTCTCTTATCGATTGTCTCCCTCTCTGTTTTTATATTATTTTTGCTTCCCTTCCCTTATGTTCGTATATTTTTTATCTTAAATTCCACATATGAGTGAAATCATATGATATTTGTCTTTCTCTGACTTATTTTGTTTAGCATAATACACTCTGGTTCCATCCATGTTGTTGCAAATTGTAAGATTTCATTCTTTTTGATCGTCAAGTAATATTCCATTGTAATATTCATATATGTATATTTCCATACTTTGTTGTCGATAATGCTGCTATAAACATTGGGGTGCATGTGCTCATTCAAAACAGCATTCTCATGTCTTTTGTATAGATGCCTAGTAGTGCAATTGCTGGATTGTAGGGTAGTTCTGTTTTTAATTTTTTAAGGAATCTCTATACTGTTTTCTAGAGTGGCTGCACCAGTTTGCATTCCCACCAGCAGTGCAAAAGGGTTCTTTTTTCTCCGCATCCTCACCAACATCTTTTGTTGCCTAAATTGTTAATGTTAGCCATTCTGACAGGTGTGAGGTGGTAAGTCATTGTGGTTTTGATTTGTATTTCCCTGATGATGAGTGACGTTGAGCATCTTTTCATGTGTCTGTTAGCCATATGGATGTCTTCTTTGGAAAAGTGTCTATTCATGTTTTTTTTGCCTATTTCTTCACTGGATTATGTGTTCGTTGGGTGTTAAGTTTGATAAGGCTTTTTTATAGATTTTGGATACTAACCCTTTATCTGATATGTCATTTGCAAATATCTTCTCCCATTCCATTGGTTGTCTTTTAGTTTTGCTGATTGTTTCTTCACTGTACAGAAGCTTTTTATCTTGATGAGGTCCCAATAGTTCATTTTTGCTTTTGTTTCCCTTGCCTCCAGATACATGTCTAGTAAGAAGCTGCTGTGGCCAAGGTCAAAGAGGTTGCTGCCTGTTTTCTTATCTAGAATTTTGATGGCTTCCTGTCGTGCATTTAGATCTTTCATCCATTTTGAGTTTATTTTTGTGTATGGTTGAAGAAAGTGGTCCAGGTTCATTCTTCTGCATGTCGCTGTCCAGTTTTCCCAGCACCACTTGCTGAAAAGGGTCTTTTTTTCCATTGGATATTCCTTCCTGCTTTGTCAAAGATTAGTTGGCCATACATTTGTGGGTCCATTTCTGGGTTCTGTATTCTGTTCCATTGATCTAAGTGTCTGTTTTTGTCACAGTACCATAGTGTCTTGATGATTACAGCTTTGTAATACAGCTTGAAGTCCAGAATTGTGATGCCTCCAGCTTTTGTTTTCTTTTTCACAATTGCTTTGGCTATTCGGGGTCTTTTCTGGTTCAATACAAATTTTAGGATTGTTCTAGCTCTGTGAAGAATGCTGGAGTTATTTTGATAAGGAGTGGGGTTGATTATGTAGTTTGCTTTGGGTAGTATTGGCATTTTCGCAATACTTGTTCTTCCAATCCATGAGCTTGGAATGTTTTTCCATGTTTTAAAGTCTTCTTCAATTTCTTTCATAAGCTTTCTATAGTTTTCAGTGTATAGATTTTTCACCTTTTCGGTTAGGCTTATTCCTAGGTATATAAAATACTTAGGAATTTGGATTTTAGGGTTTTGATTAGGTTTTGATTCCTAAATTAGGAGTTTGGGTTTTTGGATTTTGGCTCAGGGCATGATCCCAAGGTCATGGTACTGAGTTCACATTGGGTGGGCTCTGCACTGACAATGCCAATGGGATTCTCTCTCACCCTCTGTCTCTGCAATTTCCTCTCCCACGCACATGCTCTCTCAAAATAAGTAAACGTTTAAAAAAAAGAGAAAAATGAACAATAAGTGACTAACTTGAATATTAAGGCCATATTTTTTAGTTAAAAATGAAGACATAGGGACTAAGTGGAGGGTGTGAAGTAGAGATTGTCCCAACAGAAATATTTGGTAATCATGAATATTAACTATGTTTATTTTCATGAGAATGAATTATGATTTCTATGACTTACAAACTCTCTGGAACAATTGGAAACACTCCTGGATGATGCAAAAGCAAGAATGGTGATCATTGGTTTGTGGCAAGTCAATCATTTACCATAATAATTCTTATCAACTTTTGGTTTAGAATTCTAGTAATCTATAATTTTTCATAAAAACTAATTCAAAGGAAAAAGAGAAAAATGAGCACTTGTATTATAATTCTGATCACAGAACACTGTTGAGAAATGTTCTAATTATCTCATTCAAGATATGGCCTCTAAATCAGCATTTCCAAGAGAAGATTCCATGACTACATTAACCTTGGATCTTCAACCAATCAATAATATTTAACAAGTGATCTTATAGGCTTAACAGACCAATAGGCACTGAGATTTTTCAAAAGAAGTATATGAATTGCAGAGTTCTCTTACCTTTTTGACCACTGAACCTCTCACTGGCCAGTAACTTGAAGAGTTAGAATCTTGCAAAAATATACTTTAGTAAACACTGTTTTACATTCAGGTTGTGAAAATTGGAGAAATTAGAGTTGAAAACAATAACTACTTACATTTTCAAGACAAGATAAATTGTTCTCTGCTCTCCAAAAACATTGTGGTCACAGCTCGATTGTAGTACTTATGATTTTGTAAGTAAGATACAGTGGAAAGAGCATGGACTGTCTCATCAAATCTATCTGGGTTTTATTCTTGCTTCCATCATGTAACAGGGGATCTTCGAGACTCAATTTCTTCATTTGTAAAAGTGGGATGCAATGCTGAATGTGTACAAATAAAACAACATATTTACAGCACCTATAGTTGTGCCTGGACATACTTGGTTTTTATAAATACTGGTTCTCCTTACTTTACAGCTCAACATTTCAGTAGATGGTAAAGCCCTTGAGACAGGCACCAGGTCTCATTCATCCAGTTCTGAAATACAGTTTTCACCATATAGTGAAATCTCTTCATTGGAGATTTGGAGGCTAATCTCTTCATTGGTTTGACATAATCAACTTTAAGGATCAGGTAAAAAAAAATCAAGTTGCAGCCTTTTTTCTTTTCCACTTCTCTTCTTTCTGCTTTCTTTCCTTTTTTTGTCCCTTTGTTTCTGTCACTTCTTTTCTGTTTTCTTCCATTTCCTTTCCCATCCTGCTATCTATTTTTCTAATATCTTTTTGTATGGGCTGACCTTTGTCGAATAACTAATCTTTCCTGTTCCTTAAGAGAAGATAAAAACTAACATTTTATAGTGTGCGTGTGTACAAATAAACACAACTAAATAAAGATTTTCACTTTATTTGATTTAGTTTTGCTTTTTTTTCTGTGTAATTCTTAATAAAGTGGAAATCGTCTGGGAAAGCATAGCTCATGGTAGAACAAAGGATCCATATCCTGGTTATACCATGTGAATATTAAACTAACTGTGCTGATATTCTCCTGATGACTGACAATCTTAGCAAACAGTCGACACAAACAGTATATCTAGATGATAGGGATCGAGTTATAGTGACAAGATCTGAATTCTGTTCTTTTTGACCCTCTTGTTTTTTTTTTCTCTCTACCAGAAGAATAGTTTCCGCAGACCTCGAAGAGAAGAGAGAGCCAAATAACTCTAAAATGAGGATTGTCATCTCCCTGGCCTCTTGTCTGATGACCATGGCTCTAGATGATTAGTAACTCAATGGGAAATTCATTAGTTTTGGGTCACAGCCCAAATCCCAGAAACATTTTATTTTCACCTTCACACCCTTTGAGAAAATTCTGCTTTTAGGTGCCTGGGTTTTGGATCTGAGTGAAACTGTCATATCTTAATTATATTCAAAGCTACCCTCTTGACTTCTATTTCAGCTGTGACATTAGCCTTCACACTTGGATTGGCTTGAATTCTCCTGGCTTGAGAGTGAGAATTTCATATGTTTTCTTTTCATCTGCAGACATCTGTATTCTGTTGAACTCAGGATTGTAAAACTCACAGAGCAGGAAGGGCTCGAGCACGTTGTGATCACTATGGGACTTGTTCCTTTCAGGCCAAAAACTACAGAAATCCTTTTACTGGTGGTTTTAAAAATATTCTCATAATAAAGACCAAAGATAGAGAATAACATTATTACAGTTATGATTTTTAAACCTCCTTCTCTTTAAATATATGTTTTACTCATCAGTTCTTCTTTGTGGATACCAGCTTTATAAACTGAATTATTTAGAAGAAACTAAATGTATAATTTACAGTAATGTCTAATCTCCTTTGGTGCTGAAGAGACACAGACAGAGTGCTCATTAACAAATCAGATATATTTAGTGAATGTTTTTGGTGAGTGGCGAAAAATCACAGTTATAACCTGTAGAGTTTTATAATCCCTAACATATATTTGTATGTGCTGCCTCATATGATTGTCATTGCAATTCTATTAGGGAGGGGATGGGAATTATAAGTAAAATACATGCATCTCAAAGAAATAAAAACTTAGCCAAAGGAAAAAAGATAAATGAAATAATACAAAATAAAAATCTAAAAGATACCATAAAACTCTACTTTGCTCACTTAATGAGGTATTGTCAGTCTCTTAAACTGGACTTGTGTTCGCAATTTTTGCCCTAGAATTTTGCCATTGAATTGGGCATTTAACATCTTCACTAACCCATACCCTATAGAAACAGTTATAAAAACCATCCTAGGGGCACCTAGGTGGCTCAGTCTGTTAAGTGTCCGATTCTTGGTGTTGGCTCAGGTCATGACCTCCTGGTTCATGAGATGGAGCCCTGCTTGTGATTTTCTCTCTCTCTCTCACTCTGCCTCTCCCTTACTCTTGCTCCCTTTCTCTCTCTCTGTCAACAAATTAATTAAAAATTCTTAGATTGTAGTATTAAATAGTAATAGTGTGTTCTAACATAATCAAGAGGTACCGCTGTTCTCCAAGCTAACCACATTCCAACTGGAGCTGTCTGGTGAATTCAGTTGATGAACTGAGTGACCAACTGTGTATCTACTTTAAAAAAGTAGAAGGTATGAGTATCACCTTAAATATTTCAATGAGCATCCTGCAAAAGGGAACATAAATTTGGTTACACATTTTCCATGTTTGCAAAACAGTGATAAACAACATTTTAAGTATTTTCAAAAAATATAGGGTTTACAAGATTTTTACATACTAGTAGCCATTTTGTTTTTCAAAATTATTCTGCACAGTAAAAAACTTACATTTTGTAATGCTCTGGAATTAGTCAATGTTCATTGGAATGTTTGGACTTTTTTTTAGCCTTTTAAAATTTTACCTTATTTTCCACCATCAAATTTCATTTTCATGGAAAGATAATGCTAGATATTCAAAATACATTTCTTAATTTAAAAAACCTGTAATCCAAAAGGAGATGCACATAATTACAGTTTGGAGTGAGCAGAGAATTGGGATTTCTTGGAAAGTGGCCTATGCACAACGAAACACTAAATATTTTGGGTTGTTTTCGTATTCTCTAATGAATCAACAGTACCCCCTCAACAATGGATTCTGAAAGTCCAGCTGGCTCTTACAGTCTTAAAAGTGAGTTTTTTTTCCCTATGGTAAGCTTCTTTGCTAAAGGGTTCTGGCAGGTAAATCCTGGGATTGAGAGTTTGTCAATTTTTCCAATGAAGATAAACAGCTCAGAGGGCAAATATGCATGAGGAATCTTTTTTTTGTATCCCAGAAACACCAAAATGATTAAGAGTTATCTGGAAAAGAATAAGGCAAATATGAAGGACATGATGGAGATGTGATGATGTCCAGGGATTACTAGAGTGCCTGGTTCTTCACAGGTATTTGCTAAATCCCTATTGAATTAATAAATACATGAATGAATGAATAAATGAATGATGCCTTCTCAAACTGGGTAAGCAAAGGTTAAAGAAGGAAACTTTAAGGAAAAGCTTGAAGGAAAATTTAAAGAAAAGGGACAAGACAAAGAGACTTTATGACCAGGAGAATGTAACTGTCAAGAGGTTAGCTAAACTATTCCATGGTATTACTGCTGGATGTCCATTTAGTTTGGCCAACCTTAAACTGACACTAGCCCCTCATGCAAGTGCATGCCCTTGAAAGCAGCCTGCAGAGTCACATGCAAATGCAAGCGTTCCTGAAACAACTCCTCCAACAACTCTTGTGAGTAAGTCTCCCCAGCTCAAAGGGCCTTCCCTTTGTGTGCCTTAGATAAGAGCACCGTGGAGCTCCCCAAACCCTCCTCTCTTTGGTTTGAACTGACCAATCCAGTTTTAGCCTAGGAACCCCAAAGCACTCCACTCACAGACCCTAATAAAGGTAGATGCCCTAGATCCTGGCTCTTTCTCTGCCTGCACTCTGCTCTGACTCCCCATGTGACCCCTCCAGGCATGTCCCATACTCGATCCAGAACTTGTGAGTAGTAAGCTTCTCTATTTCAATTTCTCTTGTGTTCTTTTCTTCAACCATGGCTCACCATTTATTAAGTGGTAATGGCAATAAATAAATGGTAATAAATAGTAATTTAACAAAGTCATAACAGTAATGTTATTTGGCCACCTCAAGGGTTTTACAGCTTTATGAGGAATTCAAAGACTCCTAATCAGGACAGCACGTTTCCAGGTCCGAGGGGGCAAAGCTGTAAATATTGCAGGACACCATAGGCAGAGTGACCAGTGGATGCGGCAGTTCATCCAAAGGATGAACTTGGGTGGAAAGTGAACCAAAGCTAGAAGGCATGGGCAAATGTTGCAGTTATCTACCACGTGAAATTCCCTTCTCAAACTGGAGTCCATCCAAGTCATAGTTCAGCCTTTCTTTTAAGCTTCACATCCTACAGCTTTTTCTCAATGAACTGATTACCCTAGATTATTTGTTCATTCCCCAAAGTGCATATATATGTAAATGCTATTCCTTCTCCCTGGAATGCACTTCTCACCCTCCTTTACTCACCTGGGAAATTCCTACTTATTCCTTAGGTCCCAACTGAAATGTCTTCTTCAATGTGACTTTCATTTCTATTCCTGACCCTCCAGCACAAATAACATTTTTTCTCCAATATAGTTCCCACTATGATGTTACTACCTTAACTATGTTTCTTCATGATTATATATTCCCATCTTTTCCTACTTGATTAAGAATTATTTGATAGCTGTTACATCATGTTAACATTCGATCCCTAAAATCCACCATAATGTCTGGCATCTAATGTCGGATAAATAAATGAATGGACACTTTGAAGGACAGATGATGAATTGTACCTTTGAATCACTCTTATGCACTCGCTAGTCACTCATTAACTCATTCAATCATGGATGCATTTAGTTGGCCACAAAATACGTATTGAAGTGTTATTTGTATCATTAGACCATATTTTTTTCTGGAAGTATTTTTTACATTATGGCATGGAGAGGGCTGATTTTTTCATAAAGTCAGTACCCACTACCCTCCTCCAGGCCATCTCAGACATTGTGAGCTGTTCAGTCTCCTGCTCCACAGTCATGAATAGCTTTCGCCCATGCTCCCTTTACCCTGGTGACTATTGCTACTGCACAGCTTAATAACTGAATTCTCTAGGGAACTTATTTCCAGATTTGATTTGTGACTGAATAAACCCCTGTAGCCATTTGAAGGTAAGGTCAGTAGTTCTGTGAGGGTTTCTGCTCTTTGATATTGTGAAAGGCCAGCTTATGAGCAACAGGGCAAGCTGGATCTAATAGAAGCTAATGAAGGCAGCACACATTTCCCTGGCAAGCACCTTAGCCCCTGTTCTCCATCTATTTGAACTACAATGCCTCCTGCTAGCCTAATGTGGCTCAGAAGAGAGGGCACTGCCTGCCAGATGTGAAAAGAACAGGGGCAGAATGAATGAGTACAAAGCACTCTGTGAGTGCACTTCAAAACAATGTAAACATACCTCAAACATCACAGTAACCCTCTGCAGTAAGGATTATGACGCCCTGTTTACAGAGAATAGAAAATGAGGTACTGAGACACTGAAAACTTGAGGTAGATCCACAACTAGTAAGTGATAGAGTCAGATTTTAAGGGCAATCCTAGTTGATTTCTTTAAAAAAATTTTTTTTAACGTTTATTTATTTTTGAGACAGAGAGAGACAGAGCATGAACGGCAGAGGGGCAGAGAGAGAGGGAGACACAGAATTGGAAGCAGGCTCCAGGCTCCAAGCCATCAGCCCAGAGCCCGATGCGGGGCTCGAACTCACGGACCGCAAGATCGTGACCTGAGTCGAAGTCGGACGCTTAACCGACTGAGCCACCCAGGTGCCCCCCAAAACCTAGTAGATTTTGATATCTAAGGGTGCACCATTTTTTTTCCCTACACTCACCTGCCTCTCTAGGAAAGCTGATTTTAACTCAATCTGAAATGAGACTTTCTAAAAACTAAAGCTATCAAATAAATAAATGTCTTCAAACCTATTGAATTCACTAAGAAAATTCAACCAGAGGTCAGAGGAATATAAATTACTCTGTTGGAATGCTAGGTATTACATTTCCCTCTTGGTCTAAACCTTATGATTATTTACCAAGTACAGATAGACAGACATACTACACACACATACGTACACATACACAGGAAGTGCTCACAGTGTCGAGGTACAGTAACAAGCTTAATTAATACTATGTGTGTCCCAAATGCAAGTTTAAATAATGATTATAATATTTATCATAATATTAGCTAATATTAATTGAACCTCTAAAGTATACCAGATGTGTTTAAGACATGTAATACATTATCTCATTTAGTTGATGAGATACTACTAATCATAGTAGTAGCTTAAAGGGATATTATAAGAATTAAATTAATACAAATAAAACACTTAGAACCGTGCCTGACACATAGTAAATGTTGAATGAATGTTAATTCTTCTTGCTCTTACTATTATTCCTTGCACCAAGGAATAATAATAGAACACCAATAAGCCATAAGTGCTGGAGATTACAAATTTGGTAAGGAAGCAGAGAGAAAGGGAATGAGAAGAAAAGAAAGAAAGGTGTCTAACTATTTATTCTAATATGGGTAGAGGCAAATTGGCATTTTTTAAAGTTCATTTATTTATTTGAGAAAGAGAGAAGGAGGGGCAGAGACAAAGGGAGAGAGAGAGAGAGAGAGAGAGAGAGAGAGAATCCCAAGCAGGCTCTATGCTGTCAGTGCAGAGCCTGATGCGGGACTCAAACCCACAAACTGGGAGGTCATGACCTGAACAGAAATCAAGAGTCAGACTCTTAACTGACTGAGCCACCCAGGCACCCCAGCAAATCAGTATTTTTAAAGCAATATGTATTATAATACAGACTAAATAATTTAGGCAAGTATCTTAATATAAAGCTTTAATTTCCCCATCCTTAAGAAGGGAATGATTATAGCACCTACCCCATAGGGTTGTTTTGAAGCTTATATAATATCACGCAGCCAAAGTACTAAAGACTGGTGCTTGGAAAGTAGATGTCTTTGAAAAATTTTCCCAATATTTAAAATAATTGCAACTCACGAGTTAGCGTGAAATATGTTTTGTCTCCTTTCTCTCCTACATACCATTCCGTGGAATCTGATACAGCTTATCAGAAAAAACACAAAGATATATGTGGTTACAAAATAAACTTTTGTGATTATACTAAAAATATAATTCAATAAGAATTTTTTGGGCACTTATTATGTTATAAGAGTAATTGTATTTTGCTCAGTGATGTGAGAGAAACAGGAGTATATGAAAAAGCATAGCACGCAAAAGGCTTAGTACGACATAGTGGTCAGAATCTGGCTTGGAATCCCACATACACCATGTGCTATCTGTGTGATTTCAGGTGAGTGTTTTAATTACTGTAGGCCTCAGTTTTCCCATCCATTAAGTGGGCTTACTAATAGTATTCATCACATAAATTAGTTGTGAGGATTAGATAAAATAATCCATGGTAGGTGCTGGTTCATAAGAAGCATTCCCACATATATTAGTCATGGCATACAGTTACAAGTAAGGACAAAATTTTCTAAACATATATGGGATACTTTGTCAGGAAATTCTTATGTGCCTTTATGGTAACCACATAAAATATTTAATCTAAATTTGACATGAAAATTCTGTGGTTTAAGAACACACACACCAATATAGCTTCTAAGAAATTCATAATTTTGACAGGAAAGCATTACAGGCATGTGATTAACAAAAAAGATCAATAGAAACCTGAATTATCACATGTTGACATGTGTAAAATCGCAACCCTAAGACAGGGTGAGTCCTGTTTTAGATGCAGCCCATACCAGCAGCTCCCTAAGGACTAACACCACATCTCTCCCATTCTGCATTTTACCTCCAGTACCTTACACAGTGCCTATCACAAAACCCTTCTTCGATATATATTAATTGAATGATTAAAAAAACAAAAATAAATGTTGTAGAGTCTATTGTAGCACCATGAGAAACGTTTGTTACTCTATTCAAGAGAAAATCATAATATAAGATTGTAAGTACAGATCATTAAATACATGTATTCATCTATATAAACTCGGACGAAAAGGAATTACAAGAAAAAGAAAACAGGTGATTTCTCAATACCATCATGTGTTTTGGTTCGATCCACAAAGTTGGAAAACATTTTAAAGAATACTGGTCCAACGTGTTTATATTACAGACAAGGAATAAGGCATAGAGAAATGAGTTACTCATATTTATCTAGGATCAATTATTACCTATCAGGATTCTTATTTCTCAGTCTCTTGCTCTTTTTCTACTAGATTACACAGCCTCATTCTACTCCTTCCTTTTAGTCACCTCCCATTCTACTATATTGGATTTCCTCATGAAGTCTGGGAAAATGATCCCACTACATTGCCCATGATAATATAGGGCACACAAAATGTTCACAATTAATGTTTATTTGACTATTGATCCTCTCTATTGGAATTCATATAGGGTTTCAAAAGATAAGATTTTTGAGACCTGAAGGCAAAAAAAGAAGAGAGGCCATTTCAGTTAATAAGAATTCAACAACATTCTCATACATATATTTATAGCACAGTTACCATATTAGACAATAGGAATAGAGTGGTAAACACAAATTTACACTGTTCCTGTTTTCACAGAAATCTGAATAGTAGCAGAGGCAAATATTAATTAAATAGCTGTACTGGTAATATATAATTACAAACTGAGAAAAGTCTCCTGAAGACTTTCAGTCTGAAGACTGAAGTCTTCAAAAGTCAAAGACCTTTTGAAAGCATATAATAAAGGAACCTTTCACTTGGAAGTGGTGCTTGGGTTTGAGATCTGAAGGACACAGGGGATGGCCCGAATGAGTGTAATATGGGGAATGTGAAGTTCAGCCAGGAGACTGATTAGAATGATGGGCACATGGTAGTGAGCAAAGGGGGTGTGGGAAAAATAATATTGGAAATAAGGGTGGACATATGGATGGGATGGAGGCCAGATTATGAAGGACCTTGAAAATATAAGGAAACTGTTAACAAAATAGGAGCCATTAAATAATAGTAGTGAAAATTAAATAGAAGATATATATGTATATATAATTATATAATAAATACATATGTAATATGAGCCAGATTAAGCTTAGACATTATCTCCTTTAATTTTCTCCATATTCATAGATGAGGAAACAGGCACAGAGATCCAAAACAATTTACCGCAATACGCCAATCATTAAGCGCTGACTTCAACTCATGTCCGCCTGCATTTCAGTAAAGGTTTTCCAGAAGAAGATTGAAGTGATGACAGCTGAGGATGGCTTATAGAATGCACTGAAAGAACTAGAGCCAAGGGCAGATTCTGAGTCCAAATGTGAAGAAATCTGGGCTGTAGACCAGACTATTGGTCATGAGAATGGAGACATAGGGTCAGAATAAGGAGGGAGGGGGAATCAAAAGCAAAAACATAGGACTGGGTGCATTGGGGAATGAAGGCAAATAGTTAATTATGGCTGTAACATAGTGAATTCGGAAGATTTGGAAATAAAAGATGCCATTGTCTCTAGAAGGAAATTTTATTGAGAGAAACTGGTTATCAAAGTGGCAGGTGTTAATTAGGAAGAGAAAAGTCTATTGAAACTTTCTATATAGACTGGGCTAGTAAGAATATAAAACTGATTTTATTTATTTATTTATTTATTTATTACATTTATTTATTTTTGAGACAGAGAGAGACAGAGCATGAACAGGGGAGGGGCAGAGAGAGAGGGGGACACAGAATGGGAAGCAGGCTCCAGGCTCTGAGCCACCAGCCCAGAGCCTGACGCGGGGCTCGAACTCACAGACCACGAGATCGTGACCTGAGCTGAAGTCGGACTCTTAACCGACTGAGCCACCCAGGCGCCCCATAAAACTGATTTTAAAAAATAAGTTAGGAGCGCCTGGATGGCTCAGTCAGTACCAACTGCAGATTTCAGCTCAGGTCATGATCTCACGGTTCATGGGATTGAGCCCCCAGTTGGGCTCTGTGCTAACAGCACAGAACGTACTTCAGATTCTCCCTCTCCCTCTCTCTGCCCCTACCCTGTGTGAGCACGCATGCTCTTTCTCTCTCTGTCTCAAAATAAATAAGTAAACATTAAAAAAATAAGTAATTCAAGGTTCAAACTTCTCTGAAATGGACTTTCAAATATTCATCAGAATTTATGACTAAATGCCAAATGTATTCAACTAATACATATGTTAAAATGCACTCTACATGTCTTACATTTGACTAATGACATTTCAGATCCTTCCTGATTCACTCCCGTTTACAGAAGGAAATTAAAAAATTGATTGGTTACTTCCTCGGCTGCCTGTGGACACCTTGATTGGCCAGCTGCCGGTGGCTAGGCAACCAGGCGGAGAATCTTTGGAGCAAGTAGGAGACTTCATCACAGCAGGAGCCATGAGGCAAGAAGCTCTGGGATCAATTAAAATGCCAGGCTTTTCCAGGCTGGTTTCCAGCGCATCTGTGCATGATTCCACATAAATTTAGGGAATTAGAGATCAGACAAAGGTAAACATTTCTGTGCTTTGCTTAGCATTGATTTAGACTGAGGGGATGAAATATGCCGTAGCCATTTAGCCTGGAGGGGGTTTACACCTTCAGCTGATTTTTCCCCCTCAATTGCTTTATTATTTTAGGTATGTTGTAACTCAAGTCTGTTTAAATCATCTGTGTGTTCCTTTGAGGACGGGAAGAGAAAAAGAAACAAAGGAAAAACCAGTTCTTAGTTTCATAGACTAAACAGTAGAATATGACTCATTCTTTAATTTTATAGTCGCACCTCTAAAAGAAGACATTATTAATGCTCTTCATTTTCTAGCTATTGCATCTCTGAGCTTGGTTTAGATAAAAAGCTCACTCATGTCCCCATAGAAAAGGAAAGGCATTTTCTCCTCAAGAGTCTGTGGAAGTCTGACCTTTTACAGACCCTTCTCCCTTTTTGTTTTTTATTTTCTTATTTTATCTATCCCTTGGAGTCTATCGTTCTGGATGTTTCCCTACAGCAGAAGGTTGTGTATCGCCTGTGTGTCAGGGAGGGGTTGAACTTTCACAGAATCCTTTGTACCTGAGCTGAGGTAAGGGATTGGAGGCAAATCTCTGAGGTAGCAAGCAGCACAACAAAGCATATCACAGAGATGGGGGAAGTGTAGACAAGAGACTAGCAGTAACATAAAGGGCAAATGATACTATTTTAAATCCCACAGAAAAAGATAATCCTCTGATGTCACAGGGATAACACAAGTTTTCGTTATATTAAACAATAAAAAAAACTACGCAGCCATTAGCTTTGGTGACATATTTAACATGGAATCAGAAGTGGGTCTATGACATAGCTTCTGTGTGAACTTGACCTACTCCTTATCTCCTAGCCTCCAGACAGTAGCAAGTGTTAGAAAAGAATACTTCCAAGGTTCTTTTCAGATTTATAGTTGCAAATTTTATGAATTAATTCAAACATTTTCATGTACAAAAATAAGTTTATATTAGAATGAGATAAGAAATCACACAAGTTACAAATTTGTAAATGCTTACAGGAACTGCAATTTTAGAATTATTGTCCCTTCTAGCAGTTTGAACATTTTATCATGAAGTGACTCACTCTAATGCAATGTTTTCTATCTGAAAGTCTACTTGTCTCATAAAAATTCCACCAATTTTCTATTTCCATGGCATATATTTTTTATTCTTTTACTTTCAACTTTCTTGAAACCTTATGTTTCCAATCTTTTTCTTGTAAACAGACTATAATGGCTAGTTCTTAAATTCCATCTAAAAAATCTTTGCCTTCGAACTGGAACACTTAATCCAAAATTTTAGAAAGGCAAGAAAGGAAGTTGACATTTATTGAGCACCTAAGGCTGGGCTCAGTGCTGCACATCTCTTATTTTTAAATTCTTACTACAATCCTGTGAGGAAGACTGTGTCTGTTCTCCAAGTGAGGAAGCTGGTATTCTATAACGTGCCAAACAAAGGTCATCCAGCAATGAATGACAAAGCTCCTGTCTTTCTGACTACACCACATATTCCTTCAGCCCCACCATGCATAATTCTCTCACTCTCAAGAAGTCTTACACAATGAGGATTACCTGCCTAAAGTTTGACTCAAGTTAAATAAATCATTTATTTTGTATGTATTTAAGCAAAAGTGTAGTATAATATAAATCCATAATGACCATTTCCAACAGAACATAAAAGCTTAAGAAAATTTCAGTTTAACTCTCTCCTGCCATTTGGTCTCAATAAAGACAATAAGAGAAATGGCAGTCTCCCAACAGAACACAGTATATAAGAAGTGGGAGGGTTGGACTCCCGAGTCTGGTGTTCCAACTCTAGGTACCTTCAGAGTAATGTCATGCAGCTCTTGCCAAAGTACACAGTGAAGTATTTTAATAAGAGAGCAAGTGGAGGTTTAAAACTCAAGCAACTTGTAGAAGGTTATTTTAATTTTCTGTCATTCACAAGTGCCTATAATTAATAGTGCTTATATGCAGTTGGCATATTTATGACTTGAGTTTCCTTCTTATATTCACTCTTTACTTTTCCCCTTCTTATTAGCAGCACTCAGAGACCTGGGAGCAAATGACTAAAATTCAGTGGGAGCTGAAGAAATTGCCTAAGAAGACATCAATACAATAATGGTTTCCAAAAAGCAGCAATTATTTCTGCCACATTCTTTGAGCTGATTTAAATCCAATTTAGACTCTTCATTTGTTTGAAAAAAAATCCTGGCTTGTCCCTGAAGGAATTGTTATTTCTTTAATTTTTAAAGAAGGAGATTCCTCGGTAATATGGCTCTAAATGGCAAATGGTTACAGAGTGTGGATTTAGTGTGAGATGAGATGATTGTAATGACACTAGCCATTGAGTTGTCACTGATTTTTCCAGGGAAAGCCCCTTGCGATTGCAGCTACTTTTGCACAAAATTAAATATATAAAAAAGGTAAGAGGACACTTGTGATTTGGCAACTGATCTAATACAGACTCTTCTCCTCCTCAAAAAGACATGGTCATGCTGGATAAAATGTAATAAAAAGAAGTAAATAAATAAATAGCTGAACTCAGAAGACATCATGGAAATCTCAGATTTCAGGAAAAAAATACAGAAACTCGTACTGACAAAGATAAGCAACTGCTTTAGCCTATAACATCCTGCAAAAGAGAGAACCCTGAAACAGTTCCTATAATCTAGGGTCTAGGGTTTATACCTGACCCAAGAGCATAAGAGTGGTGGCTGCAGGCTAGAACTAGGGACCATCTCTAAAGCAAGGACATGATTACAGTAGCTTCCTTCATGTACGTGGGACTGAAAAAGTCCCAGTCAAGAAAAAAGGTAAGGGAGTGGGAAAGAAAGCCGCCCACCAGAAACAAAAATTTTGGTTAAGAGAAATTTAGGAGAAAGTGTGATGGTTCAATATGTATCTCGTATAGGTCCTTGAATAAGTGAGTAAAAGGCATTGGAGATAATTAATAGTCAAAAAGATAATGATTGAGATTGTTTCATAATTGATGAGAAACAGAATCCATACATTTACAAATCATATCAGGACAGAACTAGAGCAAATACAAATAAGTCCCCACATAGACATATTGTCATAAGAGTGCAGGACCCTGAATTCAAAGAGAACATCTTAGGAAGCAGCCAAAGAGAAATACCAGATTATCTTAAAAGGAATAATAATTCGATTTTTCAGCAGCAAGTAGTCAGGGGACGATGGAAAAATATGCCCAATAAGATGAAAGATTAAGATGCCTCTGTCAAAATCAATTGCTAAATCAATCCAACAAAAAATTATTAAGGGTATAAAAGATTTCAATAAATTCAAAATCTATTTCTTTGAAAAGACTTAATAAAGTAGATAAATCTTTGGCAGACTAGTGGAGGTGGCCATGGTGGTAGTTGTAATCCTAGTAGACGTAGAACAAGAATGAGTGGAAAGGCACATAAAAGCAATGATACGAACTACAAAGAACTATTGATAAAATATAATTTAAAAGAAATTATTTGAAAATTGAAGGGCGTTTTAAGAAAATTCTTATCAAAATTCACCCCAGAAGGAAATGGCAAATTCAAATGGATTTCTAAATTAGTGAAGCAACTAAATCAGCAATCAGAAAGCCACTCACAAAAAAGTTACTAAGCCCAGATGGTTACAGAGGTTAGTTTTAGAAAACTTTCAAATAACTGGCAGTTGCTACTTCATATTTTGTACTGTTACAAAGAATAAAACTGAAGCAAAACAAGACAAAGAAAATTTGAATCACTTTATAAACTTGCATACACTTGATCCTAAATCTAAAAAGTGTGAGAAAAAAGTATAAACCAATTTTATTTGTAAGATTATGCTTAATCCTAGTGAGTAAGTAGCTATGCATAAAAATACATCCTTATTAATGAGGAAACTTTCAAAGTCCCTTTAGAGCCAGTAACCAAATGATAGCTGTTTTGCTATTTCTTCTAAAATTATGATGTTAATTCTATCTAGTACAATAAGAAAAAAGAAGAAAATAGGAGGTAAAACAATTAGAGAAGGAGAAATAAAAGGAATAGTTATTACAGGTAAGATGATGCTTTATATGAAAAAATTCTGAAAGAAAATTCAAATTCTCCTAGAATTAAGAAAAGAAATCAATAAGTGAAGAAGTCATTAGGGGCACCTGGGTGGCTCAGTGAGTTGAGCATCCAATTCTTGATCTCAAGTCAGGTCTTGATCTCAGAGTTGTGAGTTCAAACCCCACATTGGGCTCTGCACTGGGCATGAAGCCTACTTAAAAAGAGAGAGAGAGAGAGAGAGAGAGAGAGAGAGAGAGAGAGAGAGAAATCATCAAGGTGGCTGACCAATAAATTAACACAAAAAAAATAAGTAGCTTTTTCATAAATTACCAACAGCTAATGAGCTATAAGTAAATGATAGGTAGACATTCATTCCTAACAGCCTCAAAACTATAAGTTACTTAAGAATTGTCTATCAATATAATATAAGATTTAGTTGAGGTTATTATAAAGTTTTGTTTTATTTGTTTGTTTGTTTGCTTTAAAGTTTATTTATTGTGTGTGTGTGTGTGTGTGTGAGAGAGAGAGAGAGAGAGAGAGAGAGAAAGAGAACAAGTGGGGGGAGGGGCAGAGAGAAAGAGGTAGAAGGAGAATCTCAAGCTGGCTGCAACCTTTGTAGCTGAAGATCACAACCTGAGCAGATATCAAGAGTCAGAAGCCCAACTGACCAAGACATACAGGTACCCCATAAAGTTTTATTTAAAAACAAAACATAAGGGGTGCCTGGGTGGCTCAGCCAGTTAAGTGTCCAATTCTTGATTTTGGTTTACGTCATGATCTCACAGTTGTGAGATGGAGCCCCGCATTGGGCTACACACTGACATCATGGAGAGCCTGCTTGGAATTCTTTCTCCCCCTCCCCTGCTTGCATGCTTTCTCTCTCTCTCTCTCTCTCTCTCTCTCTCTCTCTCTTCTCGCTCTCTCTCTCTCTCTCTCAGACTAAATAAAAAAATAAAAGCAAAACGTAAGATCAAACTATGTAAAGAGACATACCATACACATGGATGTAGTGGTTCAATTTGCTAAATGTGTATCTTTTTCCTAAATCAATCTATGAATTCAATGCTATTTCAGTCAAATTCCAATGAAGTTTTTGAAAAATTGATCACATTTACACAAAAAAGTAATGAACCTGGAAAAGTCAAGTCCAATATTCAGGCAAGAAGGCAATGAGAATCACTCTATCACACTATTACTTATAAAACTAGAGTAATTCAAACTTTAAAAGTGTATGGCATTGGGACTGGATTGATAAAAACATGAATGCAATAAAAGATAGAATCAAAAACAGAATACACACACATTTAGACCCAATGCTTTCTTTTTAAAAAAAATTTTTAAATGTTTATTTTTTTTGAGAGAGAGAGGGACAGAGTGTGAGCAGGGGAGGTGGAGGGGCAGAGAGAGGGAGACACAAAATCCAAAGCAGGCTCCAGGCTCCAAGCTGTCAGCACAGAGCCCGACAGTGGGTCTTGAACTCACAATCCATGAGATCATGACCTGAAGTCAGACGCTTAACCAACTGAGCCACCCAGGCGCCCCACAAATACTTTCCTTCTAAAACAAGATAAAAAGCAAGAAATATGTTCTTGCCAATCCTATTCAGCATTGTAATAGGCATCTTAGCCATTGCCAACAATGGGGGAGGAGAGGGAGGAAAGAAAGGAGAGACAGGGAAGGAAAAGAGGAAAGGAAATTAAAAACAAGGGGGGGGGGGAGAGCAGGGAGGAAGGGAGGAAAGGAAGGAGAGAAAGGAAGAAAAGGAAAAAGAAAGGAAGAAGAAATTAAAGTCATCCAGACTGGAGGATAAAAAGTATAACTGTCTTAATACAGATGACATTATTCTCTATATCGAAAATATTAAGGGAATTTCTTTAAAGTACAAGAACTTATAAATTAGTTCGGCAAGTTTTCAGGATTTAAGATCAATATACATGTACTGTCTCTATTTCAACATACTGACAATGCATAATCTGAAAATGAAATTAGGAAACAATTTCATTTACAGTAACATCAAAATAACAAAATATTTAGCAATGAAGTTGACAAAGGAAGTGTAAGACATGCTGGAAGTTACAAACATTGCTGAAAGAAATTAAACTCTAAATTATCTAAATAAATCTAAATAAATAAATATAGGTCTAAATAAAAGCTATTCCATGTTTGTATATTGAAAGACTCAATATTGCCAAGAAAAATTCCCTTAATTGATTTATAGATTCAAAATAATTCCAATCAAAATCTTAGCAGGAGTTTTGTGAGAATTGACAAACTGGCCCTAAAATTTATATGGGAATGCAAATGGTCCTGAAAAACCAAAACATTTTTTTTTTCAAAAAATGAATAAATTTGGAGGACTCTATTTCAAACATACTATAAAGGTGCATTAATTAAGAGAGTGTAATTTAGACATAAGGATAAGCAATCTAGATCAATGCAACAGAATTGAAAATATAAAAATTAATCCTTATATTTATGATAAATTAATGTTTAACAAAAGTGCCAAGGCAATTCAATGGATGATATTCTGCTAGGACACTTGGGTATTTATATGAAATAAGATGTATCTATAACCTTATCTCACAGAATACACAAAACTTACCTCAAAATGGATCACAGACCTAAATGTAAGAGCTAAAACTATACAGCTTCTAGAGGAAAACATAGGAGAAAATTGTGGGTTAGGCAAAAGACACTTAGGTAGGAAAACAATAGCAAAATCCATTAAAAGTGAATGTATTGGGCTTAATTAAAATTTATCATTTTATGCTTCAGAATGTATCATTAAAAAAGGAAAAGACAAGCCATCTGCTGCACACAGATATTTGTAAATCATATATTGATAAAGGACTTTTGTCTGTACTATATAAAGAACTCTTTCCACTCAATACGAAACATAACCCAATTTAAAATGGTCAAAGGCATGAACAGATACTTATGAAAGAAAATAAAGATGGTAAATGGCTAATAAGCATGCGTATAAATGCTCCATATAACCAATCATCAGGGAAACATAAAACTACCACACCATACCACTTTATGCCCATCAGAATGCTAAAAATCAAAAAGGCAAACAGCATCAGGTGTTGGGCAGAATGGAGAGAAAATGGAACTCCCATATATTACTGGTGGGAATGTAAAAAGGGTACAGTTGGTACAGAAAACAGTTTGACTGTTTACTAAAAAGTTAAACTTACTGAAATAGTTTTCTAGGGCCTCCATTAAAAAAAAATACCACAGATTAGGAAGCTTAAACAACAGAAATGTATTTTCTCACAGCTCTGGAGGCTGGAAGTCCAAGATCAAGGTGTTGTCAGGTCTGGTTTCTCCTGAGGCCTCTCTCCTTGTGCAAATGGCTGCCTTCTCATTGTGTCTTCACAAGGCCTTTCCTCTATGCATGAGCGTCCCTGAGGTCTTTTCCTGTTCTTATAAGGACACCAGTCATATTGGATTAGGGCTCCACCTTTGTCATCTCATTGAACCTGAATTATTTTTTAAAGGCTCTATCTCCAAGTAGAGTCACATATAAATTTGAAAGGAACACAATTCAGTCTATAACATTTACCACACAATCTAACAATCCCACCCCTATTTATGTCCCCAAATTAAATGAAAATATATGCTTACACAAAGACTTGTATGTGAATATTCATAGTAGTGTCACTCACAATGGCCACAAACATGATGCAGTTTTAATGTTCATGAACTGGTGAGTGGGAAAACAAAATGTAATCTATCCATCCAATGAAATGATATTTAGCAATGGAAAAGGAGTACACTATTGATCCCACCACAACATGGAGGAACATCAAATACATCATGCTAAGTTAAAGCAGCCAGACACGCAGAAAAACAACACTTTGTGTGATTGCATTTACATAAAATATCCAGAAAAGACAAATCTATAGCGGCAAAAATAAATCAATGGTTGTCTGAGGTTGGGAGTGGAATTGGGGATTGAACTGCAAAGGTGCACAAGAGAACTTTTGGGAATAATAGAAATGTTCAAAAACTGGATGCTAGTGATGGTTGTAGAACTCTGTAAATGTACTGACAATACTTACATTTGAGTGAATTTTGGCCTAGCAAAGCTATGGGGCAAAACATTTAAGAAAAGAAGTAGTGTAGTGATTCATGATAGAGTTGACCCATGAATCCTAACACTTTCTCCTCCCTCATCTGTCATATTCCTTTATGAAAATATTAATTTTATTTTACAAGTATTTCTGGTCATTAAAAGAACGTCAAAATGAGCTATCGATCATAAGACCTTAGTTCTCAGAAGTCAAACATAGTTAGAGGTGACTTTCTAATATGGAAGCATTCTTTATTTGGAATCCTTTCTCAGCACTGTTTGCTTTTGATTCAAGACCACAAAGTTAATTTCTTTAAAAACTTTAAAAGAATATTGTTAAGCATTATTTTTCCCCCAAAAGTCAATTAGGAGTGAAATACAATAAACAGTTCTCATTTTTATTAAAGACCAAGGCCACATAGAAATCATACTATAGGTAAGATGTCAATTGGTTTTAAATTGCATGTTGATGGCTGCATTCATTTATAAATTTTTCTTCCAGACTTTTTCCCTTATGGGAAAAACAATAAACAATGAGATGTTCTTTGCTCTTGGATTGATATCGCCATTTCAATTAGAATTTTTCAAGCATCTGTAAAAATGTTAATGTCAGTACGATGCTTTCTCAAAGCCCAGAGTCTTCACAATCCCTTTGGACCTGGACCCCCTTCCCGAGCCACAAGTCATTTCCAGCTTTATGCTAATAACTTAATTGTACTTTTTGATTTGTACTATGTCGCTTAAAATTCCATACAATTTGTATAAACTTTTGCATCTGAAGCCAGTTCCTGTCTTAGGCCAAATGTTGAACTAAATTAACTGACCGTAAACCCTGTGACCCCAGAGCCATATCAAACCATAGCACCAGTGCAAAATCAAAGTAAGCCATTCAGTAAGAATGCCTTTCTGTGTCAACTAATGAGGCATTATTTTCTAAAGTCAAAACCTCCTAGCAGACAGACATTTTTAATCATTTCATTTTTATACTCCAGGTTTCAAAGTTCAAATTCTAATTGCCACAGGACAACCAGAGAACTCAGATCTTTTTCTTTTTTAATTTCTCTGAATTGAGAGGAAAAATATTAGATGCCAAATGATAGAGAAAATTAAAAAAAGGGGAAAAAAAGCCCACTAGATGTTAAGCTGTATGATATAACTTAAACAGACCAAACTTGGACCCAGATTGACCTGGATTTTAGTCTCAGTGTTGCTTCTCATCAATGATGTCACCTTGCGCAAATTATTTTCAATCTCTAATCTTAATGTCTTCATTGGAAGAAGGGTGTAGGAATAACTGCTTATCAGGATTATTCTGAGGTATCACAGGGGGTTCGTAAACTGAGATATTTGAACCACCTTCAGGTTGACTGTGAAGTCCCTAAAACAGCAACAGAATTTTTGTATACAGAGTGCTTATAGTTTTCATCAATTCTCACAGGAGCTTGGGTGCTCAGGAATCACGGATATGGGAAACATAGGTGGGTTTTTTTTTAATTTTTTAAAAATTTATTTGAGACAGAGAGAGTGCATGCTCACATGGCGGGGGGAGGGGCAGAAGAAGAGAGAATCCCAAGCAGGCTCCACGCTCAGCACAGAGCTTGACTAGGGGCTCCATCCCCTGCCCCTGGGATCATGACCCAAGCAGAAATCAAGAGTCAGAACAACGCTCAACTGACTGAGCCACCAGGTGCCCCAACACGTAGGTGTTCGATAAATAAAAATTTGATGTTAACTTTTGAGAATGTGTTTATGATGTCAATAATCTCTTTCCTTTTCCATTCCGGAACAAATGATTAGGTTAAAATTGCAAGAGAATAAGATTCCATTCTGAAGCCTCTTTTATACCACATGTATACATGCACTCAACAGACAATGAGAAGCAGTATCACTTGGTGGTCAATAACGTAGCCTTTGTTCCCAGACCTCGTTTCCCCATTACTGTGTTTGTTTTTGAATAAGGGTCTTAACTCCATGTGCACTTCAGTTTCCTTATCTGTAAAATAAGGGCAATAAGAATATGCACCTCATCAGGTCATCCTGAGCAAGAATGGGAAAAGTGTACAGGCCAGTGCCTGTGTCACAGTGAACACTGAGAATGGGGAAATAAATGATCTTAGCCCTGTCCTCTTAGAACTCAGTCTAATGGAGCCTCCTTAAATGATCTAGCCCAGGAGTTCCCAACTTCCATCATGATTTGCTGTGGGAGCCCTGGGTCTTCTGCTCCAGTCGATGCTGACTAGATGTGGAAATGTGAGATCTCTTAACTTCTGCATTTTGTCTAAAGGGTAATGCTATTTCTTCTCCACAAGTAGCTCCTACTCCTGAACTCACATTTTTTATAATCTTATTCATCTTTGAGCACGTTAGCAGTTATTAGAATAACGTCATTCAGAGCTAAGTTTATATAGATGATAACAGCAGTAATAATAAATTTTAACACTTATTTAATGATTACCACATGTTAGACTAACGTTAGAAAACACATACATGGGTCTGCCTAATCCCTGTAACAGTTCCCTGAGATGGATGGTTCTTTGTGATACTGTTATTCCTATTTTACAGATGAATAAACTAAGCTAAGCTAGGTTAAGTTTCTTTCTCATAGGGCAGCAATTATGTACTGGAGCCAAGGTTCAGATTCAAGCTGATCTCTTAATTACTCAAGGTAGTAGTTTTATTTTAGGTTCTATAATTGAAGGGCTACCTTACAAAGGCTATTCCTACTGTAAAAGTGTCTTTGAAAACTCCACCATTTATTTTTAATGCCAATATTCCTGATAACAGTTAACATGTTAAATCACTAACACAAAGTATTAGCGTTCTCCAGAGAAGCAGAACTAATAGGAGATTGTGTGTGTGTGTGTGTGTGTGTGTGTGTGCACACAGTGATGCAGATTTATTATAAGGAATTGCATCACACAATTATGAAGGCTGACAAGACTTGCCATTTGCAAGTTGGAAACCTAGGAAAGTCAGTACCATAGTTCCAGTTCAAGTATGAAGGCATGAAAATCAAGAGAGCCAGGGGTGTAAGGTCTGATCTGAGTGCATGAGAATGCTGATGTCCCACCTTGGAAACAGGTGAAGAGAAAGAATTTTCCCTTACTCTTCCCTTTTGTTCTATTCAGGCCTCCAAAGGATTGGAACAGTCCTACCCACATTGGTAAGGGAAACTTGTGTTAGGTCTATGGATTCAGTGTTAGTCTCACTCAGAAACACCCTCACAGACACATCCAGAATACTGTTTGACCAAGTATGTGGACACTTGGAGGCCCAGTCAAGTCAACACATAAAATTAACTAACACACAAGGTATTGTGAAATAACTGTCCCTAAAGGTAAAGTATATATTCTAAGCGTAATTTAGCAACCATCAGTAAAATATTTTATTTATTTCCAATATTTTGCCTCATACAACCCACATTAAAACTCATATTCTCTATGTTAAACTCCTCTGTGCTGATAAAAATGTGTTGATGTTCAGTATTTTTGTTTTTCCTATTTTTTCTCTCCCTTTAATTTGAAATTATTCTCCTTGTTGAGTTTCATTTAAGTCATTTGGGTCTAATAGGTTCTTTAATCTACACTCTAAATTGGCATTAATATTTGTGTATGGTTTCTCAAGGTTCTTGCAAATTGTTCAGCAATTTTCTTGAAGCTTTTAACCTATTGATTAATAAAGAAACTCTCAAAAAATCACACAGTGTTTAGACTTTCATGCAGTGAATTAATTTCAAAGTTAGTAACATGTAGAATTTTTAAACTTATTTGCAATGAAATTAAGTAAACGGATACTCAGAAACACAAAAAATTCTTGACTACTTTCCTGTTAACATAGGTCAAACTACATGAGATTTTCAAGATTTGCCTACTTGCGTGTACATTAGTAGGTCCACCTGGCTCAACCAAAGAGCTTTGGGACTTGTTCCTCAGGTCTTTGCTGTTGCTAATACTTTTGTATGAAACATTCCTTTTCCAGTTCTTTTCATAACTGGCTCTCTCTTATCCTTGAGTTTTTAGCTCCAGTTTCATTCTTTACAGAGGCCTTCTGAAAACATCCATGTCAAAGCACCAACCTCACCCCCCACCCCATGAAACTCACACTTGTTAGTATTTTCTTCTTTATTATCACTGGTATCTGAATGGCTAATTGGTTTATTTAGTAAAAGCTGTCCTCTCTGTAATGAAAGCACTTAGTACCTGCTAAGTATAGTAGTTATATGATAAACATTAAATAAATAAATAAGCTAATGAATTAATGTGTATGCTTCTGTTGCCTGAAAAGATCCTGTGAGAACCCCTTAGAATATATTCTAAATATTTTATTGCCTGAAATGTGGTTTTAAAACTTTTCTTTGGCGAAAAGATAGAATAAAGAGCTTAAAAACCCTGAAATCCCCCAAGAGAAAGGGACGCTTGGGTAGCACTGTGGCAAGGGGTGTCAGAGAGAGCAGGGAAGAGGAACACAAAGGTAGACACGTTGGGCAGATCATTCTCCATGGGCCTTTCTTATTTTTGCACTGTTCGCAAGCAGAGGCATGGGCAGCCTGCCCAGGTTCCATGTTTTCTTCTCAAGGATGTTTGTATGGCCTTGGAATATAGAGATCGTGTCTCCATTCTGAGCAACAGGCAGGCTTGATAACTGTCCAGTTTACCAAAGGAGCTGTCTCCTTCCTGGGCAACGGCCACAGAAAATCTGGATGCTCAGTCAGATTATCTGGAGAAGAAATCTGGCTTCACACTTATTTGTAAGGTATTTTGCCCACTTTGAGTTTCAGATTTCTGACTTTATAAAATAGTTTCAACAAAACATGCCTGAAAAAGAGTGCTGAGGAATAAAGAAGATGCCGTAATGGTTTATACCATATCAGGCACATTTTAGGTGTTCACCCCCCATATATTTTTTCTTTTTACTTCATTTTCCTTCTTCTTCTCTGCATTCCATTCTGCATTCCTCAAGCTGTCTTTAGAAAATCAAAATGCCCATGTTTCCTTGGAAGATTTCAACCCACCTCAAATTAAAAAGAAACGGATATTCATGGAACTCATCCAAATATAATGAGCCTAAATACTTCTGGACCAAAAAAAAAAAAAAAAAAATCTCGAACAAATGTAAGCATGAAGCACACATCATGGAGGCCTAGATAATCACAAAGTCCTCTGTTACAGGGTCTGTCTTCCACCCGGATATCTTTCTCTGCTTTATTAAATATCTGCGGGGCACCCTGCCCAGCGAAGAGAGAAGGGCTGTGTCAGTGTGAAAAAAAGTTCAGCTGCAAATAACAGGAAATCCAACAAACGGCACTTTTAAGAAGTAAAGGATTTATGTGGCTCCGACAAAAAGAAGCCCCAGGCCAGTTAGTTTAAGTGTAATGATGACATCAGAGACCTTTCTAACCTGCCATCCTTCACATGCAGACTTTCAACCTCACATTTGTGTCTTCTTTGAAACATCAGATAAATTACACAAACAGCACCCATTTAACTCTCTGGTAACTCTTGAACTCTTCCCCTCCAAGTTCTTTAAAATTTCCTTAGAAGCACTTACTGACCTGATCTCCTGTCCTGTTGTTTTTTAGCCTCAGAGGAATTCTACCCAGTGGGTCTACATTTCAGTCCCAGAACACTGACAGCTGCCACCACCCTTTTGTCACTTTTTCTCTAGCAGAAGGGCTTGGTGTCTCTTGGGTGACATTCCTGTACCCTACTATGAGGACCAAGACTGGGCACCAACTTCTTTCCTGTTCACTTGCCCTTCCTGGTAGAATGCTCATTAAGATTATTTTACTCCACCGACTAATATGTATGTTATGTTGAACTTCAATGTAGTGTTACAACTGATCTCATCTTGGGTCAAACCCTTTTATTTCTCAGAGAACACCAAGAATAGTTGGCTCCATTCAAGAATAATGGTCACGGTGGAGGAAATGGCATCAAATCCTATCTTGCCAATCCCCAGCCCACCACAAATGACTAGGTGCAAACATGACAGTCCTAAAAGTTGGGACACCATGGGATGCCTGGGTGGCTCAGTCAATTAAGTGTCTGACTTCAGCTCAGGTAATGATCTCACAGTTCGTGGGTTTCAGCTCCTCACTGGGCTTTGCACTGGCCGTATGGAGTCTGCTTGGGATTCTCTCTCTTTCTCTGCCTCTCTCTCTCTCTCAAAATAAATAAACTTTAAAGATAAATAAAAATTAATAAATAAAAGTTGGGGCACTGGAAGGGAGTAGGTAAGAGGAGAGCACAGCAGGAGTATTTCCTTCAGCCTCAGAATTAGGCAACTGCTTACCCATCAAAAAGATGTAATTCTTTTTCAGAAAACAAGAATGCTATGCCTAAGCAGCCTAGGGTAGCTGCATCAACTCCATGCAGAATCAAGGATCTAAGTGTTTCTATTTTCCCATACCACCATAATTTCTGTACCTCTCATTTCTCTTGCCTCATTTACAGTTACAAGATAGCTGCTGATTTGCCTGGCCATCATCTTATCTCTATCACCTTATCTCTATCACCTTATCTCTATCTCTATCACCTAATAGCGTCTTGTGGCCACCACCTCCAGTTGTGAGATAATCTGGGGAATAAAATGTTTTAGTTGCAAAATTTGGCTTCTGTTAGTAAGGAAGAAGGAGACAATGGATATTGGGCAGATAACTAGCAACATCTGCCACATGATAAACTAGGAAGTGGAAAGCTACACTAGCTTTTATAAATTCCGTCTGTCTCCATTTATTAGCTGTTGTCACATTTTGAATTATTTTCTACGGAATCCAATGAATGGTCTGTAAGTCTCATTTAAAGTTTTAAAGTTGAGACGAAAATCCCATATTTCTTCCATTATACTCTGATCACTTCCTTCATATCCTGAACTCCTCCTTTGCTCACTACTGAGTCCCGTGTCATTAGGTCCAAAGTTTTCAGTCGCTGAAGTGCATAGCAGTCAAATGGTTAAAACCAGAGTTCCTAGAAAATTCACCTGTAGGTGATTAGCTAAAGCAATCTGAAAACGTAAGGTATTTCACTGCTTGCCACGTAACGTTTTTCCAGCCCCAGCCCCTGTAAAAATAAAATATCTTTAATGGAAGCCAACTCATTACCCCATAAAATTACTACAACACATGTGCTTGAAAATGTAAGACAGATTATTCTTAACTTGGCATTCCAGAGCGAACCACAGCAATGTTCTCCAAGAAATGATTTCATTTTGTTAGTCTTATATTTAAAGTCACATTTTTGGCAGGCAATCCCAAAGACAAAATCTGGGGGGCAAACTGGCCTATGGGATATAACTCAGACTTCTGGTTTCTCTCTGTCCTTTGTTAGGATAGTTTACCTGTCCTGTGTACTGACATATTGATCTGTAAGCCTAGCTCTGTGCTTTTTAGCTGTAGACCTCCTCTTGCCAGGCCTCTTCCCACCCTCCATATTCAGTATACTTTATTTCTTTAGCACTCATATGTGGAGATATAAAACAGTCTGGATCTGAATTGCTACTCTGGTACTTAATAGTAGTATGACTTCGGACAAATTACATAACCTACCTTTGCCTCAGTTTACTCATAAAAATCACAATAACATCTACCTTATAAAGCTAATATGAGGAATGAATGAGTTAAGACATGAAAGTGCTTAGAATAATGTGTCGAGTTTAAAACAAAGCAGGGGGAGGGGAGGTGCCTGGGTGGCTCAGATGGTTAAGCATATGACTCTTGATTTCGGCTCAGGTCTGGTCTCACAGGTCGTGAGATCAAGCCCCGAGTCAGGCTCTGTGCTAACAGCATGGAGCCTGCTCAGGATTGTCTCTCCCTCTTTCTCTGCTCCTCCCTCACTTGCACTCTCTCTTTCCAAGTAAATAAATAAACTTTAAAAAGAAAAAAAGAATACTGCCTCACATGTAGTGTTATATAAGTGGTAGCTATTATTGTTATCATCCAGCTGGAAAACAGGATGTGACCTCAATTAGCCAGCAAAATGACTCCCTAAAGTAAGCCTGTCAAAATCAGAAGAAAAGTATTCTGTAGTAATACGTGCTGAAGGGACAAATACTGGTAGAATAAGGGACTCAGGAAACTGAGTGGTCATGAAAAGTTGCCTGGGATTCAAATTTGCTATTTTCTCTGAATGCTTAGGGATTATCAAATTTTAGAGAATAGAAGAAACTCAGAGTTTATCTCACACCATCCCTTCATTTTAGAGAGGAAAAACTGATATGCGAGTTAATGTCAGGTTTCATAAGTTATTAGTGGAGAGCTGGTACTATAATTTGTTTCCTGACCCCTGGTGCAGTAATCATTTTTCTATATCAAGGCAAGAAAATGTCTTCGTTCCTTCTCAGGAGAGAATAGGAGGAGGAAGAAAAGAGCCATCTGACTTAGGCCATGATTCCCAGAGATTCCTGCTTACCAAGAAGCCCATTCCAACTCAAGAATATTTACTTACCACAATATCTTGAAATTCTAGAGGTCTTTGGGCTTGGCTTTCTATAGCTGTTTATTGAGCTGATCATCTGTCTCCATTTCTTACAGTGAAATGTGCAACTTTTAGAAAACAATGTACTAACAGCTTGAAATCTTCAAGACAGGCCAAAAAATGTAAGAATTAGGTTTTTCCCATTTGGAGGCCAAATTGACAATTTTATCTTCTTCCTGGTCCCATCTCTGTACCTGGACTGCAGCTACTGACTTCACAATAATGCCTGGCACTGTGTATCACAGTTACTTTTGTAACATTTTCATTTCCCAAAGTGCCTTCACCATCTCACTTAACTCTCCCAGCAATGCTTTATCATCAGCAGCCACACACCCACTTGACAGATAAGGAAATCAAGACTTAAAAGGGATTCACTGACTCTCTTTCAAGATCCTATGAGTGAAGGGGAAGCCGGATTTAAAAAACAGATTTTCTGAATCATTCCCTCTTTCATTCAGTTACTCTACCAATATTAATGTGTGCTTTCCATGTGCACTGAAGAAACAGTGGTGAAAAAGTCACTCAAGGTCGTTGGTTTTATGAAACTTATCTTAAGCGTAGGTCGGTTCAATTCCATTTTAACACACAGTAAACCTATTCATTGCCATCAATGAGTTTCTGAACTAGGCAAAGAAGCAAAATATACCTAAGGGGTCAAGTATAGAGAAATAGGAATATTTGTAAGATAACAGTATAAAACAAATCACAAATGTGAAATGAGTAAGGTAGTGACCAGGTGATCACAATTGGGGAAATAACTGAGAAAAAACACCTGGAGAAAGTCAATTTCACTGCCTCCCTTCCTGTCCCCTGACCCTGTCACTTGACACATCCTAGCCCCAGCCACACCAGATTGCTTTCACGTCTGAGCCCACCCTTATGCTATTTTATCTTGCCTTGGTACTGTTCCTGTTCCCCATTTACTTTCCTCATTATTTCTTCTCAAATAATTGATTTGCTTTTCATTGTATTCATTCTCTGGTTTAGTTAAAAAATTCCCAAGATTGATAAGATCATCACTTTCTTTTTTTTTTTTTTTAATTTTTTTTAACGTTTATTTATTTTTGAGACAGAGAGAGACAGAGCATGAATGGGGGAGGGTCAGAGAGAGAGGGAGACACAGAATCCGAAGCAGCTCCAGGCTCTGAGCCGTCAGCCCAGAGCCCAACGCGGGGCTCGAACTCACAGACTGCGAGATCGTGACCTGAGTTGAAGTCGGACGCTTAACCGACTAAGCCACCCAGGCGCCCCAAGATCATCACTTTCTTAAGAATCTTTACCCAATAGTTGGGACCTTCTGAGACCTAAGTGTCTCTGGGTAATAGAAAGAAAAAGTCAATATATAATAAATTGGCAATTTTTTTCATCCTCATGAAATCAGAAATAAGAAAAAGTGATGCAGGATCTCAAGCTCATTCACTGATTCAATAAATTTTTATTGTGCACAAAATATTCTATTTTTCTAAGTAAAGATACATCATTGAATACAACAAGGGCCATCCTCTTATGAAACTTCAACTATGGCAAGGAAGACAGACAATGATAATATATAAATAACAGAAATATATAACTTAAAATTGTTGTGAGTGTAAAAAATTTAAAAGATAATGGGATTGTGCTTGAGAGGAGGGTAGACATTTTGGCTGAATCGCTAGCACTTCATCCATCTTCACGTGACAAATAGCAGCAATGTGGTTTGAGGAAAGGACCTCATACTATTATTATTATGAATACATCCCAACCCCTTTATTAATGATTGGTTCAAGCATCATCATGTGACACAGCTCCAACCAATGAAAGTACAACAATTTTGCTGCAGGCATTTGACAAAAGTTTTCTTTTTTTTTTTTTTTTTCCTCTCTCTTCTTTAAGAAACAGTCATGAGCAATGAGTAGTCTAATGGTATTAACAAGGAGCCTATAGCCCAGACGTTCCCCGGATCCATTTTACAATCATAAAGGGAATCAGCTTTGGAAGGAAATGATGCTGTGGAAGTTGGAGTAAAGAAAAGGAAAGAACTGCTAAACCAACCACCTGAAACTCACCCCACCTCAGGATTTCTCCTTGTGTGAGCTAAAGTTTCCTATTGTTTAAGTGGATTTCAACCACATTTTCTTTCACTTGTACCTGAAAGCAAATGACACAAAAGGCTGGGTGGTGAGGTAAGACCACTCTGAAAATGTGACATTTGAACTGAAGCCTAAGTAAGGAGAAGGAGCCATCTGGCCAAAGATCTAGAGGATTTGAAAACAGGCAATATAAAGTCCCTAAAGAGGGAAGAAATAACTGGCAGCTTTTGGACAAACAGAAAGAAGCCAGGGGAGTCAGAGAAGAGTGAATGAAGGGGAGAAGGGGATAAGACCACATTGAAAGGCAGGCAAGAGGGGCACCTGGGTGGCTTAGTCAGTTAAGCCTCTGCCTCTTGATTTCAGCTCAGGTCATGATCTAATGGTTTGTGAGATCAAGCCTCATGTTGGGCTTTGCACTAAGCATGGAGCCTGCTTGGGATTCTCTCTCTCCCTCTCTCTTTGCCCCTTCCCTACTCACACATGCTCTCTGTTCCTCTCTCTAAAAAAAAAAAAAAAAAAAAAAAAAAAAAAAAAAAAAGCTTAAAAATAAGGCAGGCAAGAGTCACATTATCTAGTGTTTTGTAGACCACAGTAGAGGTTTAAACCAGTACTTACACAGAATCACAGTATTCCTACTCTGAAAGGTATAGCAGGAAGAGAATTTTTTGATACTCATTCTTTCTGATGTCATAGATTTTTCATGATCTCCCATGGCAAAGAGCAACTCAACTGTTCTCTAGACTTCCTCAGCCTTTCTGGGGAGCTGAGACCCACATCTCAATGTTGAAGATCCTAAACTATCCAATTCTGATAGAACACTGAGAAATACGCATCCTTTTTAGGATTACAAATGCCCATAGGCAAGGATGTGGGCAGAAAAGCTATGATTGTAAAGGATTTGTTTAGGTAAATGGAAAGGGAGAAAGGAAAGCCAATATCCGCATTTCTGAGCACAGAAACAATTCTGCCTTTAGGTGGTTTTCAAATCCCCAGAGCTAAATAGAGAATAAGTATTAACTGTCACTGCTCATTTTCATAGTTTGCTTCATAACCATAAAATTATTTCTAAATCCTTAACATATATTAAAAATAATTGTTCCCTACTTTATTTAACTGGTATAGCAATTATTTGTATTTATTCTATTTTGAGCTTAGTATTTTAGTCATGTCTTTACAAGTCTGTCTTCCCCAATATATTGTAAATTCCTGAAGGAGAGACACAACTTCAAAATTTGTTTTGTACTTCTTCATCACCTGAGAATTCTGTCAATATAACAGAAGCTCAGTACATTTTTTGATAAATATATAGTGTGCATTTCGTATTATATCATTATTGAAAAATGAAATCCTAGCGTCTCTGTCAGTGTTAAGTAGCAATCGAGGAGCCATTAAAGTTCATTCCAGAAGTTTGTGATAAATTTTATATCAAGAAAGGATTCTCTTTTAGTTTTTGAATAATTGCACTTTGCTATTTATCTTAGAGATTTGACTGCTGTCTGGGGCGCCTAGGCCCAAGTTGGGCTCTGTGCTGACAGCTCAGCCTGCTTGACATTCTCTCTCTCCTTCTCTCTCTCTCTGCCCCTCCCCACTCTCTCTCTCATAAATAAATACACTTAAAAAAAAGAAATTTGACTGCTGAATCTTTGAACCAAAAGTTCATTTATTTCATAGAAACAACTGCTGGAAATTGCAAAAGTTATCTTTTTTTAATGTTTATTTCTGAGAGAGAAAGAGAGATAGAGACAGAGAATGAGCAGGGGAGGGGCAGAGAGAGACACAGAAATTGAAGCAAGCTCCAGGCTCTGAGCTGTCTGCACAGAGCCTGACAAGGGCCTCAAACCCATGAACCTCGAGATCGTGACCTGAGCTGAAGTCGGACACTTAACCGACTGAGCCACCCAGGCGTGCCTGGAAATTGCAAAATGTTATCTTAAAATGTACCTTCTTCAGTACTCTTCATATATCAGTCTCCTGAAATAATGAGTTCCTGGCATCCCAAATTTGGTTTCAGAGTCCTTCCTGTGTATTCTCAGAGCAACCTGGTTTATATAGCTCAATCTTATTCTGGTAGGTACACAGTGCATGTCTGGTTGGTTGACCAAGAAAATTGGTGACATCCAACTCCCTTCCCACCTCCAAGCTCTTGCCAAGGATTTAATCACAATAATGTCTACCATATACCTTTGATACAATAAAGAAATACATATGCATGATGTTGACATTTATAATGTAGCATACATTGTGCTAAGAGCATTCACGCATATTATTTCATTTCATTTTATCCTCAAGACTCTTCCATCCAAATGCGATGACCCTCCTCCCATTCTTCTCCATTCCCATCTCCAGCATGAAACAGTGCCAACTGAAACTCAAAATGATAGATCTAGAAGACCCCAGGAATAAATATTTTTCAAACCTACTCACTTACGTTCAATATACTGTATTCACTGAGTCTAAGAATTCCTTGGTAGCAGGAGAATTATTTGCTTAGTAATCTCTCTAGCCTCCTGCCATCATAGCCAGCATGTGCTATGTGCCCAATAAAAGGTCAATTGAATTTAAGGCTGAAGGATCATCTCTCTAGGAAGATTTTCAATAGTATAGTTGTACACATAAGAAAAAATAGTTTATTTTCCAGCCAAATCAAAATTTTATTTGCTTAGATATCTCTTTTTCTCAATTCCACTGCTTAATCAAGATTTTACTGGAACAACAACAACAAAAAAACCATGAATTAAAATCAGGTTCTCTTGCAGACTCTAATATTTCAGTTTCTCTTTTGCTTCTTCATTAATAGCTCTAAAGTCTGCTGTACTTTTTAATTCAAACTGGAATATACGACCATGTTTATTCTGCTCTGTGCTGGACATTTTAACAAGCAAACTTGATTCATCTTTAAGCTTTTGAAAAAAAGGTGTTCTTGCAGCTGCTGCATGTTCTAGGGTGAATCAGGACAAGCTCCCACAATTAATTTCTGAGGCTTTATACCTGTCAGAGGGAAACTGCAAATGACTTAATGTCTGGAAGAATGTCAGTGTCCGGGCTATCATTATCTGCCAGTAAGCAACATCAGTTCCTTTCCTCAGTTCCCCAGGAGGTAAAAATGGAAGATTCTGTATGTGTTTCTGAAATCCCCCATTTCCAGAGAGAAAAATTACTAAATGATTGAGGTCTCAGTTGGCTCCACAATGGATATATTTTGAAGTGTGTGCAATTTTTATTTAAAATATTGCTGCACCTTTACAAATGTAATTCACTTAAAAAAAAAAGTCCTGTGAAAATGCAGGTTTTAGACTTTTGCTATTAGTGGGTTATTTGACGTTTCACAAGGTGGAATGAAAAGATTTTTATCTGTTTTGAGCAAATAAAGATATAAAAGCTGCTGCCATTTTTCCTGATTCATTAGGTAGTTGCTGCTCTACAAAGAGAAATGAATTCGCCATCAAACGTCCATACTTCAATGTCAGCAGGCAGTTCCCTAGCAAGCAGAAATGAGTTCATGATTCATAGGGAACTTGCAGGTTTGGACCTCATGTTGAATCCGTTTCCAGATTCCTTCTGAAATTTGAGCCAATCATTCTGGGAAAATCATTTGTGATCTAAATGATTAAAATAGTACATTGCTGTTAGTTTAATTTTCTTGTTTGAAAGGTGTCCTTGGATTCCTGAGGAATCTGAAAGCAGCAAAGGTCACAGTCGCTCAGGGCAACATCTTTTACCTCTCCAGCCAGTGAGGGGGCCAGGGATCATGCTGTTGCCTTCTCATTCCAAGCAGCTTCCCAGTTAAAGTGGCCATTTGTAGATTTCCTTCAAGCCTTTTTTTTAAGTTGCCCAGAGAGGTTTTTATCATTATCAGGCAAGCTATGTCCTCTGCCTCCCCTAAAATATCTCAGGGTCTCACAAGTGTAAGCCACTTAGGTGCCCTTCAGTGCCTCAACGTGCACACTGCCATGTCACCCGAGAAGCCAAACAGGTAGAAAAAGATAATGAAATGAAGGTTATTCTAGCCCCTCCACCACTGAATCATGGGCTTTAATAGCCTTCAGGGATCATCTCACTCAATTTTTCATTTTACAGTTGGAAACTCTAAAGATCAAGTTGGTTCAAGCACTTTTCCAGCATCACAGAGTCAATCAGTGGGTTAGAACCACGTGTTCTGGCTCCCAGATTTGTTGTTTATAAGTCGATCTTCTCAGATCTTCTCCTTGCCATTCTTGTACTCTCCTGGGAAGTGCTGGCCTCTCCCAGACGCTGTTGTCAGCTAGCTGCCACTGGTTTAGACCACCGAGGAGCACTGGTGGAAGACAGAGGGACTGGAGAAAGAGAGAAGCAAAGAGAGTCTTAACAATATCCATGGATGGGTAATGCCATAATATTTCATCTTCCGTCCATGCGTACGATGATCCCCTTTTACAGAGGGGATGGAAAACTTCAATGATTTAAGGGACTGCCTAGGTCACATAAATGAATAAAGCAGGCCCAGTGGGCACCCTGGAGAACACTCAGCCCATCTAAAGAGGACGGGCTACCATACAGCTCCAGACAATCACTGCCCTGTGAATAGCTGACTTATGCTGCTAATTTCTCTGTGTTTTTAATGCAAATAAGACATCCGAGATTGTGTGTGCAATTTTTTGCTTTTAGATGATAGAAGGGATTTTTTTTTTTTTTTTTTTTATGCTGTATGGATCAAACACAATCCAGCTGGGGGAAGAACCTGGCGAACAGTCCGTGATCCTGGCTTTAGAACAACAGCTCACCTGGAGAGGAAATATTTAAGTGCTGACAGTGAAGGGGAGGATGCAGCCACTTTCTGGGTAGTTTCTCTCCTCTGCTGCCCTCAACATCTAATACTCTGTTCTTTCAAATCATCACTTAATCTTGTTAAGTCACCTCGGTACAGTTGCTTACATATTCCACTTCACTTGGTGGATTTAAACACCGACCAAGCATGATCCTACAGAGTTGGTGGGAGTTAAGAGGGCAACATTTGATAAAGAACATGAAACTGAGTTGCCAAAAAGCAAACAAATCCTGCTGTAAGGACACGGCATACCTTCAGTTATTATCTACAAATAAACCCTGGTAATGAGGTTCGGGGTTCCTCTCGGTTGCATGTTGATGATAAATTCTCTGTGGAACTGACTCCAAGCCATTAAGCAGGCTTGCTCCTGCCACCGCGGCTGTTAATTTGACAGGACACTGTCACATTAAGTAGAACAAACATGTTTTCGCCCAGTCAGCCATCCAGAACCGACATGGCTGTTACTTTAACAACTGGATATTGATTGGAATCGCTCACCCCTTCCGACCCTCCACTGGGAGGTGGAAACCAAGCTTGGGCTGATTGAGGATTTGCCTCTTTGGCACACATGGGTAGCATGTTAAGGAGAGCCACAAATTTTAAGCCGTTTAGCTCCTTGTCATGTTCATCCGTCAGACACTGTCTGGTTCTCATTTTCATCAGTGGGACAATAGGCTCTGAATAAATCACTGTGTTTATTAATTTTATGGATCTACACCCCCACCTGGGAGGGCTGTTGTTTTTAGCATTTACAGCTTCATAAATGCAAAACATCAGGAGACACAAAAAGAATCCTATAGAAAGTCCAAAATGAGATTCAGAAATTCAAAATCCCTTAAATTGTAAAATTCAAGAAAATTCTCTGGACTTTTTTTTTCTTCATCTGTGTAACTGGGAACATCCACTTAGTTTTTGAATTACCAACCCATTTGCCAGATATAATCTCAAAGTCTTCTATAAATCAAACTCACTAAGATAGAATTTACATTTAATTTATAATTTACATTGCTTTTAATTTTTGGCCATTTTAAACCTGCTTATTACTCTGTGTACCTAATATTTAGCAGAGTTGACTTCTCACCAAGTAATCGATTTATCATAGATCAGATTTAACCTGTGCATTTACCTGTGTCTCTGTGTCAACCTGAACTTATTTTGTGCCCTGATACATGCATTACATCCATGTTCATTATGGAATCTCCTGGATGACAAGGACATTTAGAGACATTTAGTCAAATTGTTCATCAGCGTCTTTTGTCTGCTTTGGAACATTATTAAATCAGAGTCTGACATTTGCTTGAACACCTCCACTGATGATAAACGCATTATCACCCTAGAGAATTTTACTGAAATGTTATTGTTTTACTTGACAAAAATATGTTTACGTAAACTTTTGCCTGTTGGTTATAGATCCTCTGGTCATACAGCATAGGTTAAACAACTTTTGTGTATGGGATTCCTTAGAATATTTGAAAGTAGATATGGTTTTCTTCTTCTGTGCTCTTCAAGCTAAATAAATAAGTTCTTTCAGGGGGTTCTCATATAGCAGGGGTCTGCAAACTGTGGTCCAAGGGCCACCTCTAGTCTGCCACTTATGGATGTAAATAAGCACTTATTAGAATATGTCCATTTATTTATACGTTGTCTATACCTTCTCCCATGCTTCTTTCACAGTAATGGCAAATTGAGTAGTTGTGAGAGAGATGTTATGGCCCACAAAGTCAAAAATATTTAATTAGTTGGTCCTTTTTATATAGGTACAAAAGTTTGCTGACCCCTGTCCTACACCATGGCATGTCAAACCCCTTCGTCATCTTTATTCTTTCCCAGATGCCTTTCATTTTTTCAGTACCCAAGACTGTGGTGCTCCCAAACTTGACAAGTTTGTGCCATTTCTCCTGGACACTTTCTCTACTAGTGCAGACAAAAATCCAGTGGTTTAAAGAAACCTCGAAGCACAAATCTAGTGAGATTAGCCTGGTTTGTAGGAGAAAAATATAAGTTTTTGTAGTTTTTTTTTCTGAATCGGTTCTTATTTTAATTTTTTACTGCTACCTTAAAATGTCCTTTTGAGTACCTGCTCTTGCATAGCATTGTTCTAGACACCGTATGAAATGCTAAGTAAAATAGTCCTTCCCCAAAAGAGTATGTAGAGAAAATATTTACCAAATAAGGTAAGGTGTTTGTCTGCCTTGTCCTCCTATGTCTTGCCCAGGCCTGGAAGAGTGTCTGGCACATAGTAGATGCTCTGGGAATGTTGATTGGTTGAGAGGACTAATAACAAGAGGAAAATAGGGGTGCCTGGGTAGCTCAGTCAGTTGAGCGTCTGACTTTGGCTCAGGTCATGATCTCACGGTTCATGAGTGCCGAGCCCTGCATGGGGCTCTGTGCTGACAGCTCAGAGCCTGGAGCCTGCTTTGGATTCTACGTCTCTCTCTCTCTCTGCCTCTCCTCCGCTTGCACTTTCTCTCTCTCTCTCTCTCTCTCTCTCTCAGAAATAAGTTTTAAAAAACTTTTTAAAAAAAGAAGAGAAAGAAGAGGAAGATAAAATATCAAAATTTAGCTAAGTATTAAATTTATGATAATATATACAGAGTACGTGACAAGTTGGAATTCTGGGTAGAGATGGATCAACACGGTGAGGACACAGAGCTGGATGAAAACTGTGCACGTTATCTAACCTCCCTCAATGTGGAAATTCCGTCGATGGTCTTCAGATTAATATTTCTCATTTGCATCAGAATCTTCTAGTTCACTTATTAAAGACAAGAGATTCCTGATACCTACGACTCACCTACCGAATCAGAACCTCTGAATCGAAGCCCAGATACACATTTTTTTACCAAGCAGTCCCATGTGAATCTCTTGAAACCTACAATTTGAAAACTACCACTCCTAATAGAAGGTGACCCACCTCCATGTGAATACCCATAGCAATGAAGGTCTCACATTACCAAAGGCCAGCCGCTACGTTTGTTAGCGTTAGTAGTTGGGAAAAAAGTATTTCTCAGGCTGCAATCTGCCTCCTAGAATTTCCAGCCACTGGTCCCAGTTGCATTCATTAAAGTTGCAGATAACAAATTTTTTTTTTCTCTTCCACATGACAGCCCTTCAAATGTGTGAAGACACCTATAAAATTTCTTCTCTAAGCTCAACAATTTATAAATGCTTTATTTTTTGTTGTTGTTGTTCATCAGCAGGACTACCTGGCATCTATCAGCCACTCCAGGATCTCAGTCTGTGTTGCCAGAAGAACTTGACACCAAGAGCGAAAATAAATGGTTCCAGAATCTACAGATAAACCCCTCTTCCTTCCGCTCCAAGCTAAACAGTCTACCACAGCCGGCTTTTCATCCACACCTGAAGCCTCACTGTGTGCCTCCTTGTCTAGCTTTTGATATTGACTCTCATTAGACTCATTGGAAGGGGATAAGGGGAACTTTGCTCATAGATCATGAATTCCAGTCTGCACACTATTCTTGGGGCTTTCCTAACAAGTTCTATATTTCTCAACATCTATCTTAAAATGTCTCCCAGAACAGACTAGTTATAGTGGTCAAGCTGTGACTCAATGAATCAGACTTAAACACTAATTAGCTCTGCAACCCTGGGTGATTATTGTTTAAACTTTATTAGCCTCCATTTGTTTTTTTTTTATAGAAGAGACTGATAAAAATCATGATAATATTTGTAAAGTATTTTATGTAGTACCCGGTATATGGTGAAATTTCTATAAATGTTGGTTACTATTACTTCCCTCCTGGTAGAGTGAGACCATGTCTTTCCAGCAATCCTGCGAGTGTTGTAATTTTTTATTTACATTCCTGTCTCCTAGTGCAGATGGTGAACTTCTCAAGGCAGGGACCACATCTGACTTATCTCTAGCTACAGCTACTAAAAGGCCACTGGGGAGATCTCAAATAATTCAATACTCTCTAAATAAGTTTTCAACTTTTCCAGTACTTTGCATATTGCCAACCCTCTACTTTGTGCTTCTAAACTAGGCCAGGGCTAATACACCCAACTTTCTGGGCAACCAATTTTTAAAAGCCACCATCGCACCGACCCAAGTCTTGGTAATCATCTCAGAACCAGTCTCCCTGCCCTTGCTCTTATGCTGAGTCTATATCCCTATCTTAAACGTGATCTTCTGGCTTGGTCAGAAGGTTTTCATTCTGTACTTGCCTTGTCGACATAAGGACCAGGTTTGAGCTTGCTCTCTGATTCTCCCTGCTTCTGACCCCTAGACACATCTACCTTGCCTGCCTTATTGCAGTCCCCAGAGCCTAAGGCTGCACCTGCTGTTGGACATCAGGCCAGCACTCTAGCCATGTCTGTTCTATCACCCTGGAGAAGAGCAAAGCAGAAGGATGAGAAAAATGCCGTGATACAGGGGTGGCTGCCCTCACATTGTCATGTTGGTTTCAACTGTGTGCTATGCAGACAGAGGGTGAGAGCAAACACATCATTAATATTTCAGTGATTATCATCAGTGGTGAAGTGCTGATATAGCCGGTTCAACAAGACATGGGGTTATGTAGGTAAGTCCCAGAAAATGTCATCAGTGTCAGCTCTAGAAGTCAGAAGGGATGACGATGGCATCAGGTCTTAAAGCAAACTGCAAGTGCTGAGTTTGACCTCCTTTGTCCTTGTGGTGGTGGCCCGACACCCAATCAATCTCAGAACGGGAGTGTGATGCTGTGCACAGAAGAGGCTGGTGCAGTTCAGCTGAGTGGGCGGGTTGATGGAAAGTGACTGTGGCATTGCTGAGTTCAAATGGAATTAAGGATTCATGAGAGCACTGCACAGGCAGGCAGAGAGCCCTGAGTGAATACAGAATGAGTCACAAGGGAGCCCCGGCGAGGCTTCAAATCCCAAATAAGCAAGGAATTGCTTTTTGATGATGCCAAACTATAAATATCATCACCTCAGAAAACCAGGTTCTCCTTTCAGGACGTCAGGAATGAGCGAAGAAGACTGTGAGGCCAAATGCATTTGCTATAGCCAGGCATAATGCTTTGCGTAAATAACACCGCCACTCCGAAGCCATTCTTGAAAGAATTTTGAAGAGGCATATTTTTCTTAAGCTATTATTTTAATAGTATCTTAGTCATACTGGAAGTCATGGATAGAATTCAAACAAAATCAGTATCTCTAGCCTACTTACCATGCGATAACATTTATTTATTTATTTTTAATTAAAAAAAATTTTTTTTAATGTTTATTTATTTTTGAGACAGAGAGACAGAGCATGAACGGGGGAGGGTCAGAGAGAGAGGGAGACACAGAATCCCAAGCAGGCTCCAGGCTCTGAGCTGTCAGCGCAGAGCCCCATGTGGGGCTTGAACTCACGGATTTCGAGATCATGACCTGAGCCGAAGTTGGACACAACCGACTGAGCCACCCAGGTGCCCCAATTTTTAATTTTTTTTAATCTTTACTTATTTTTGAGAAACCGAGAGACAGAGCACAAGTGGGGGAGGGGCAGAGAGAGGGAGACAGAATCTGAAGCAGGCTCCAGGCCCTGAGCTGTCAGCCCAGAGCCCAATGCGGGGCTCAAACCTACGAGCCATGCGATCATGACCTGAGCCGAAGTTGGACACTTAACTGACTGAACCACCAGGCGCTCCCAGGTGATAAAATTAAAAGCATTTTCTCTGTTCCCTACTCTGAATCTGCATATGGAATTGCTGATGTGTAAGCGTCACATAAAAAAACAATAGCGTGTTTCAGATTTAGGGTGGGTTATTCCTCTAGTCTCTTATGCTCTTTCAAATTTCATTATTTCAACCGAAGACAGAAAGCTGGAGAATAGCAATTGTATTTTTGCCAGAATTTTCTTAAAAGCATTGAAACGAATGTGTCCAGAATCGTTGGGTTTTCCAATCTTTGACTCTGCTGTGCTTGTCATGAGCTGTTCTTGCAGAACACCTCCCTGCAGGATTTAATGGATTAGAACAGATCTTACTCACAGCCGAGGAAGACGGTAAGGCTGGATCCTCATGAACTGTCCGATTCTGCAAGGGCAGGTGGGCCCTATTTTCAGCAAAGCAGGGCCCGAATAATTTGCCGAAACAGAGGAAGCTGAAATCGTGCTTATAATCTAATCCTGTGCTGTGGTCACTGTGTGCCCGGGGGGAGGAGGCATATGCTGTTCCACTGGAGCTGTGTGTAGATGCCTTAAGGACATCCACAGACACACACACACACACACACGTAGATCTGTTACGATCCTACAGTCTCACTACTGCAGCTTTCAATATAATGTGTCAAAAAAGGGAAGTAAAAAGACCTAATTTAGGGGAAATAAGTTATGCATGTGGAGGCCTGGATCCACATGGCTGTACTAGACTCTAATGTTTGGGAGCTGATTAAACCAAAGCAGGTCTGAGCTCTGGTCTGGACTACGTGACCAGAATTCCATTAAAGTAGATTCTGCATCTTCTGGGAAGAACTCGTCTACTTTCGCTGATCTCTTCCAATTTCGGACTGCTCTGTCTGTGGTTGTTTGTCGACTAAATGGAAGGAGGCAGAGCTTCTGGCTATTTTGTGTTCCTATCTTTACAAACATCAGCGACAACAACAAAAAATTCCAGCACCTCACCAGACAAATGCAAACAAAATGCTGTGTGTTTGATTAATCACAGCAGTATCACAGAACATTCATCTTTTATTAAAAAGAATTGTCGGCTTTCCAGAATTTTCTGGGAGTTTTCATTGTGTCCTCCATTTTTATGGTAATGTAAAGGAAAGCAGTGTTATATAAACCTAACACTTCTCTTTTTCTTGGATGTAATTTACACCATGTAAACTTCACAACTTCCTTTCAATACTTTAAAATTACACTGTAGGCTCCTCATCTGGGATTTTTATTACATAAATAAAACACTATCTGACTTTCAACTTAAGTATATATATTTTCTCTTCCCTAAAAAGAATTATAGCTTGGAATGCACAACACTGATATATTTTTATTATTTCAATCTTTGCTCACAATATGCCTATACATTAGAACCAGGTTTTGGCCCTACTAAAATCCATCTGTGAATGTGATGTATGTTAATGAACAAATCATATTAATTTTTTCCTTAGAATAAAAGCACATGAGAAATGGCTTGGAATCTGTGGGTGAAAATCATAGAAGAGCTACTATCTAAGAAAGCACATGGTATATCAGAATAGCATTAAAAACCCTGAGATTTAGCAAAAAAAAAAAAAAATCTACCCTTCAATAAGGTGTTTATAGGCTCGCCTTATAAGACCTTTTACCATCTGGTCTTAGTCCATCTTCCCAGGCCACCTTCCCCTTTTAACCTCTCCTACTAACCTACCGCTCTAAACCGATTTGGCTAGTCTCAATTCCCTGAATGTATGTACACTCATACCACCTGGACCATGCTCATGCTGTTCCTTCCACCTGCCCACCTTCCCATTCTTTCTCTACCCACTAAGAGCTACTTACTCTTCCAGACTCAACTCAGGTGTCACCTCTTCAGGGAAGCACTCCTAATGTGCACTCTGTTGACTGTCCCTTCCCCACCTAGCACAAGAGAATGTCAGCCCCTTGCATGGCTGGCATAGTTTATCAAACTTCCTCAACTCTTGGTGTAGTAACTGGCATGAATAAATGAACATGCCAACCAATCAATTCTCAGTGAATAAACCTGAAAACGTCCTTCAGTTTCTATGACCTCCTCTGAGTCAAATTTCTCATTTAAATTATTCTTGCCCTAATTTTCTTCCAGTGAAGCCTGCTGCTCACTGGTGGCTCCAAAGCTCTTGTCAAGCCCTGGACTTGTCCTATTAATACCTATATTTTTCCCATCAGCAATCCCACAATATTTTCTTTGGGAACTCGTGACATGTTTAATACTAATATAAACTGAGCACCAGACTGAGTAAGAATCAGGATACTGACAGTCTGGTCCTAAATATTCTACTAATTTACTGTGAAGCCTGAGCAAATTATTATTCCTGTCTGGGTCTTTGTTGTAAAATTAGGAGGATATACAGAATGTCTTGGATCCCTTCCAACTTGAGGGAAAAAAAAATGTGGTTGACAATGTTTTAAGAGTAGTGTCCCCTACTTGAGGAACTATAGTTTAATAGACATTTAATTCATATAATGCCTAGTTTTTGCTAAGCCTTTTTCTAAGATCTGGGAATACAGTGGTAAGAAAAACAAAAACAAAAAAAAATGCCATCTGTAGCTTACTTCCTGGTGGCAGCAGGAAAATAAATGATAAACAACTCATTTACATATATGTATGTTTATACCTATTTCTATCTATCCAAAAAATCAGGAGGTGATAAGTTCTGATGAAGGAAAATTTTCAAGAACAAATTGGTAGAGAAAGAGACTATTGTTGGGGCGAAGGTGGAAGATAGATGGTTTATGATTTTATATACTATGGGCAGTGATGGCCTCGTGTATAAGGTTGACAGCTGAGAAAGAGGGGTGTTCCAGCAAAAGGGGACAGCAAGTACAAAGGACTTGTGATGAGAATGTGAAGGGCTTGTTCAAAGAAGAAAAAGAGGTTGAATAATGCTAAAGAATTAGAGAGAGGATGAGAAATGAAGTTGAAGAAGTTAAAGCAGAGGAAACAGATCACAAGGGCCTTGGCCATTGTAAATGCTTGGCTTTGAATGTGATGAGAAACTGTTGGAGGAATCAAAGGAAAAGAGTGACAAGATTTCGGCCAACATTTTGGAATAGTCTTCGAGTTGGTTGGGTTGAGTTCAGACGGGATATGTTCAGTGAAACATATAGACATATAAAACCGCATAATCTACACATAAAACTGCAGGTGACTTGGTCTTGGGAAGAAGCAGTGGATATGAGGACAAGCTATTGGATTCCATTTTTATTGGAAGGTAGAGCTGACAGAACCTCTTATGGATTAGTCATGTGCAGAGTGGGACAGACAGGTGTTACAACTTACAGTATTTGTGGCCTCAGCAAGTGGAAGGATAGTGTTGGCACTTAGGGAAAACTGCAGAAAGAACAGGAGAGGCAGTGGTAGGTTGGCAAGAATATTCAGTTTTGACTGGGACATGGTAAGTTTGTGATGTCTATTGAACATTTAAATGGTTATGTCAAGTAGGCAGTTGAACAAGATACTAGAATTCAGTAAATCCTGGGTTATGATATGCATTTTGGAATGATCAAGATAGAGATGGTTTTTTTTTTTTTTTTTTAACGTTTATTTACTTTTGAGACAGAGAGAGACAGAGCATGAACGGGGGAGGGGCAGAGAGAGAGGGAGACACAGAATCGGAAGCAGGCTCCAGGCTCCGAGCCATCAGCCCAGAGCCCGACGTGGGGCTCGAACTCACGGAGCGCGAGATTGTGACCTGAGCTGAAGTCGGACGCTCAACCGACTGAGCCACCCAGGCGCCCCAAGATAGAGATGGTTTTAAAGATATGGGAAGAGGGTGTGATCATCAAAGGAGTGAATGTATATAGAGAATAGGAGTGGCTCAAAGATGGACTCCTGGGGAAATCTAGGAATAAGAGATTGAGGTGATGAAGGGAAATAGCCAAACAATTTGAGAAACAGTGATCAGTGAGCTAAGAAGGAAGCAAAGAGACAACATGTCCAGGAGCCAAATGAAAAATGTATTTCAAGAAACAATAGATGACAGATGATGTCAAATGTAACTGAGAGGTAAAACGTGGTAGAACTTGAGTCAGCTTTCAATCCCCATTGCATTACTGGGAGTCTGTTTCTAATTACGGTCATTCTAGACCCTGTGCCAAGCAGGGACCCCATATTCTCGTCATGGTCTGTATGAACTCGGGTGCCCTGGAGTTATGCCGTGCAAAGCCTGAGAACATACACATGGCATCCTGAGCCAACTATAAAGGGCCAGCAGGGTCTTTCTGCAAAGCTTCTTCAATCAGCAGTATCAGATGACTAGGTAATAGTCAGCGGATCTGTCTCAAGTGCACACAGGTACTTCCCCTCCCTCAACACACAAACACACACACACACACACACACACACACACACTCAGAGTATTTGTCATTTTAAATGCAAAGATGAGAATAATGGCATATTCACCCTGATCTCCTTCTGAAAAGTAAATGGGTTTGTGTAAAAAAATGACACTAGTTGTTGATATTACTGTTGTTATTATTATTAACTGCTTACATTTGTGAAGTGATTAACAAGTACTAGGTATTATTTTAATAATTTTACATATATAATTTTGTTAAATCCTCATAACAACCTATGTGATTGATATTAATATCAACATGTCCTCAGATGTGGGTAGTTAGCCTTAAAGAGGTGGAGTGGCTAGGGGCCCCTGGGTGGCTCAGCTGGTTAAACATCTGACTATGGCTACTGTCGTGATCTCTGGGTTGCAGGGTTTGACCCCTGCTTCAGGCTCTGTGCTGACAGCTCAGAGCCTGGAGCCTGCTTCAGATTCTGCGCTCCCTCTCTCTCTGCCCCTCCCCTGCTCATGTCCCCCCCCCCCCCTCAAAAATAAACAGTTAAAAAAATTTTTTTAAGAGGTGAAGTGGTTTTCTAAGGTCAAACAGCAAATAATGGCAGATTCTCTTTTCAAATCCAAAAGTCTGCCTCTGGGGCTCTCAGCCAAGAAATAAGAATGGGACCATTCAGTTCTCCTAAATGCCCTGTTCCTTGAATCACATGTGAACTTTGAACTCTCTGTTATCAAATGCTCCTTTTTTGTGATTCTCAACAAGGTTAGGCTATCTGGAACTAGCTCCAAAATTTTCCTGATGCTTGAAATTCAGGCAATATCTGAATTTTCCATTGCCTTAGACAGTTACCTATTGCTAAAACAAAGTATCTTGTGGGACTGACCAATGAATGAATAAAGAGCCATTTGAGCGGTAACCTTCCAATCCTTCAGGATTGTAAAACTGACCCAAATCATTACTAGCATTTCTGGAAGCATACCACAACATGATAATCAGCCGCTGAGTTCACTTTTTTGGTCATACTCCAAGGGTTAGATACCAGACTTTAATGACTAGGCAGTAGTTAGAACTTTACTAGCATCTTGGTTATGACAAGTATAGAATTGGTAAGAAATTATCTAATTCTTTTTATGTAAGTGACTGGTATCTGAGATGGCTTCTTTCTAAAACATAATAAATCCATAAATTTGAAATGTAAAGTCATTTGTTAGAGAAAGGAATCAAATTCCTTAGTAGACAGAAAGAACTTTAAAAAAATTGTCCATGCTATTGAAAAACAACCAGTTTAGAGTCCCACCCTCCTTCCCCCCTGGGGGAAAAAAAAAACATAAGTTTAGCCTCTAACTTTGCCTCCTTGTTCAGTGAAAAAAAATATTCTTGGAAAATCTTATTTCATGGAGAATATGGCTAAATGACACTAAATATCTATGCTTAATGGATACCAGAAAATGTTTTCTTGAACTGTTTCCATTATTCTCCATGCTTTTCCATTCCCTATGACAACCTTGATCACTTCAGGTAAATCTGGAAAGTATTAGGGAAGAGATGGAACAATTGACTCATTCTCAGCAAGGCAGGTGTCTTGGAACTTGACTTCCCAGCCATCATGATAGGCAGGTGCCTTGGAACTGCATTTCCCAGCCATCCTGATAGGCCGTCATCCAAAGTCTCATCTGGTCTCCCCAGTTTCTCACCCAGGACCTTCTGCATACCTTTGGAAGTAGTCACCCTGGGATCAGGCATGTGGTCTCTTGCAGTGATTGACTATGTGTGTGTGTGTGCATGTGTATGTGCACGCATATGTGCATGTGCTTGCACATGTGTGCAAGGAACAAGTCTAAGTTCCCCACTTCATTAGCAAAACAGTCTCCCCAGTAGAGTTTCCTGATGCAATTTAAACCTAGACTCTGATCACATCTTTCCTTCCTCAGTGGCATCAGATAGCAAAAACATGGGTTTCAAATTTGCAGCCAGTTTCGAACGCATATGCTACATTCTCATTCCTAAGCCATTTTAAGAAAATAATTTATGCTGAGCTTTGGTGTCCTCATGTGATTGAGAGGAATAAATAGATCTATGACAAGTGAAATGTACTTACATATAGCAAATGCACACACGGTCACCCCTTTAATTTGGACATCAGTGAAGACTGAGCAGTAGCGTCTTCAGTTACATTTTTGAAAATTGTCATCCTGTTGTAGAAAATAAAGTTATCAAGCTGCTCTTTATAAAGTGATAGAAGTTAACTAATAGCTGGTTTTGAATTTAGAAACCATCTTAAAACCAGGTTAAAGCAGTAACATGAAATGTTTCATCTAGCCCTTGTCAACTGGAAAGTCTTTTAAATTTTTTTTTGAAATGTTTATTTATTTTTTTTTTTATTTTGAGAGAGAAAGCTGGGGAGTGGCAGAGAGAGAGGGAGAGAGAAATCCCAAGCAGGATCTGCACTATCTGTGCAGAGCCCGACGCGGGGCTTGAGCTCATTAACTGTGAGATCATGACCTGAGCAGAAACCAAAAGTTGGATGCTTAACCGACTGAGCCATCCAGGTGCCAATTTTTTGTGGACTCCAATTAAAACATGGCTATGCTCACGGGCCTCAAAAAGACTCAGAACTGCTGGGAATAAATAGATAACAGCTTACATTTGTTGGGTGCTTATGGTATTAATCTACTACTGCATTGCAAATTACCACAAGCTTAATGCAACAAATATTATCTCACACATTTTTTGAGAGTCAGGAGTCCAGAAGCAGCAGCTGGGTAGCTCTGACTCAGAGTCTTTTATGAGGTTACAGTCAAAATGATGACCAGTTCAGTCATACAAGCTGCAGGTTCTGCTTATAAGCACCCTCACAGGCTTTTTGGCAGGAGGGTTTAGTTCCTTGCTGGCTACTTACTGAAGGCCTCAGTTCCTCACCACATGCACCTGTGCATTCGGCAGCTTACATGCCCTAGCAACAAGGCACTTGGCTTCTTCCAGAGCCAGGGATCCAGGAGGGCCGCTAAGACACAACGCCAAGTATCGGAAATAATACATCATTATTTTTCTCTGTAATCTATTCAGTGGAAGTAAGCCACTACGTCCAACCAGCTGTCAAAGGGATGAGAACTGAGCTCCACCTCTTGAGGAGAGGACTATCAGAAAGTCTGTAGACATATTTTAAATCTACCACACTTGGGGCACCTGGGTGGCTCAGTCGGTTAAGCGTCCGACTTCGGCTCAGGTCATGATCTCGCGGTCCGCGAATTCGAGCCCCGCGTCGGGCTCTGTGCTGACAGCTCAGAGCCTGGAGCCTGTTTCGGATTCTGTGTCTCCCTCTCTCTGACCCTCCCCCGTTCATGCTCTGTCTCTCTCTGTCTCAAAAATAAATAAACGTTAAAAAAAATAAAAAAAAAAATAAATCTACCACACTTAATACACTAGAAACTGTTCTGGGCATACAATGTGAATTATTCCTATTTTTTGCCCCCTAATTCTGTGAGATTAGGAATTACTCCAGCTCCCATTTTATAGATGAGATCATTGAGGATTAGCAGTTGAAAGATACTCACAGCTATGTGGTAGTGCTGGGATTCCAAACCAGTGGAATCATTTGGAATCATCAAAATAATAATAATAATAATAATATAATAATTTTCTTCAGCAGAAATCTTAATAAAGATTTCTTCTTCTTTTAAATTGATAATCTATACATAGAATATCTGACAATGCCTTGGGAAATAGAATTTTGGATTATGCAGACTATATCAGTCTCTGTGTCAAATAATTAGGAATTTACTGCTTATGGTTTAAGACCCAGTGTGACAGGTAAATACAAGTCTATAATATTTTACCATATGGATTATACTTCATTCTCAAACACCATCAATCCCAGAAGAATACTTTTTAAAATATAAAAAATATTTAGGAAATGTGGCCATTTTTACAGTTTACTCACCCAGGATGGTAAACACTCGTAAGAGATTCCCATGGAGTCAGCTGTAAAATGGTCTTAGTGTCTTTTTCACCCACTCTATCTTTTATGGTCTCAGATTTATTTCCAATTATCTCATAAACGTGGGGGGGGGCTGGTGTAGGGGGGTGCTCCACTGAGAAATTACTTAGACTGTCATTTAAACGCTGCTTTTCTGCCAACAGTGGCTCGGGTTTAATTTACTAGGGGATAAAACTGCAATTGTTGATCAAGTCAAAGCAGAAGGGGGAAAGACTCAATGATCCGGATGACGGCTTCACTAACAGGCAAAGAACAAACATCAGCAAGATATTAATCAAATAAATAATAGATGAGAAGTGGAGGGGACGGAGAAGGAAGGAAAGAAGGAGAGTGAACAAATAAATGAATGAACAAAAGAATGAATAAAGGAAGAAATGTGGGTCTGAACCCGAAAGAGAGAAAAGAATGGGATAGGTGAAATCTTCCATGGCAGGGAGAATAATGGTCTCCCGGTTTTGTGCAAAAGCTTTTCACGGCTCTCCATTGTCTCCAGCAGGGATGGAGAGACTACTGCCTACTGCTGGCTCCTGCTGCCTGTCCCTGACAGGAGGAAGAGCCTAGGGCTGAGAGCCAGAGCCTCCCAGAAGATGGGCGGGAGGGTTCTTCAGTCCCAGAGAAAGATCTTGGAGGCACTGCACGGAATCCTTTCCCCTCTCCAGGCATCCTTTGCTGCTTTAGGCAAGTACGGTTTTTATGCTCAATAAAGGGACATCTTCTCCTTCAAAGATGCCAGACCCAAATCTCAATCGTTTATCTGAGAGCTAATTTATATGATCATCAAAACGGCCACAAAGAAGATTAAATGAGATAAAGCAAGTAAAGCATTTAGCATGGTATCAGAGAGGGTCAGCTGCAATCGTTATTATTAATATTATTATTAACTATATTTTAGGCTTTAGGAACCTATTCTTCCAGCAAATACTCCAAAGATCAAAACGAATATGTAGTCCCAAAGATTAAAAAACAAAACAAAACAACAACAACAACAAAACCAGGGGTCATGGCTACTGAAATCTTTAAGCATGCTCAATAAACGGCACCTCCGTAATCACCTCAGGATCTGAACAAGTTTTTTAAAAAGGCCAAGGAGTGGCAGATAGATGTCCAAGTATGACATTTTGACAGGTAAAAGTTGAGCGGGGCCAGCTAATGTGTATACAAAGAATTAGGCAGACTATCCACCCAGGTATGGCCACACTGAGTAAGGGCAAGCCTCCCACATGCCTTCACAGGGGCAGAGCTAGCCTGGAGGCGCAGAGCAGAAAGACAACATCAAAAAATGGAAAGCAATGGCTGAGCTGAGTCTGCTTTTGCCTCCTTCATTCATCACAAGTGTACTAATCAGGTCCCTCTTCCTCCTTTAGATCAGAGTAAGCAAGAAACAGATGACGTAAGGATATCTGCTCACTGAGCTCCTCCCATGGAAGGAAGCACCCAGAAGAGATGGAGAGAAGTCTTTCCCTGTAGCACTGGTTTCATAGAAAAATTCTGACTGTTCCCATCCAAGGTCTGGCCACATCCGTCCGGAACATTAGGTCTGGGAACAAAGACACAAAAGATCACTTTGAAAGTTGTAAAACTTTCTAGGTATGGCAGATGCTCTATAACAAACTTTTTGTTTTACTGATGTATTATCATTTTGTGCAGCATATTTTTTATTGAGGAGTTTGTTACCTTCTTAAAGCCTAAGGAATTACTTTATAAACAAATAACACCTAACGCACCTAACCAAGGAACTGATGATATTACCACAGTCAGGGAAAGCCCTCAACTTGTAACCCAAAGATCTGATTTTCAGTCCCAATCCAACCATTTTCTGGCTAAATATCCTTGACCAGTCGTTTAAATTAAATCTCAGTTATCACATCTTTAAAATGCAGAAGATGCAGGTTGCCTAAAATGTTTCCTAGATGCTGGTCACATCACTAAAGGATGTATGTAAAAGCACTTTGAGGGTACTGTGCATGTAGGTATGGCATCTCCAAGGGCTTCAAATGTATTTTAACTGAACAGAAAAATAAGGGATCTTGTACCTTGGAAGTACAGGTAAAGGAAAAGAAACAGTTCATGTTTTACCAGTATATGACAGCAAAGCAGAGAGGAAAAAAGAAAAAAGAGATTTTGTTTTTCTCCCACGCATAAACCTATTAATTTTTCATGATGGGCTTAGCCTTGAAGAGATTTTACATACAAGAGGAGCTTTTTATTATGTAGTCCAAGGGCCAAAGATTTGGAAACCCATAAGTTGCCAAACAATCGGATATTTCATATAGATGCAAAACCACTATATTTGTCCCTTTCAAAAAAGTCAGGCTGAATCTAACACAAGTATCTTCTTGTAAATGCTTTTCATTCAAAAATGAAACAAAAGATGTGCCGCTGCTAAGAGCTTCAAGGTCTAGAATGCCTATGTGCTCCTTATTATAATTCCTTTCTTCAAAATAGGCATTTTGTGTCCCCGAAGGACAAGCCTTGTGTTCACTCAGCTCTAGGAATTGATTAATGTCGCAGGATGTGATGTATATTTAAGCCAGACTCATGGCCTATTAGTAATTCACAAACCGTGACTGTGCACAGTTCTGTGCTCAGCTCCATTTTGCATTACAAAATGTTTATAAATCTGCCTCCATTCTCAGAATGGCATATAAACACATCAACAAACTGCATGTATACTGAGGGAAGGGAGGTAGAGGGTTATGAATTTATTATAGCCTCAGGCTGCTCTGTGACAAATTAAATATCACCCTGGCCACTGAGGTCCCCACCAGGCAGTTGGTCAGAATGAACTGTAGATAGATTGAACCTCTCTTATTGGTGACAAGTCAGCAGCTCACCCAAACATTATAAATTGTATCCCCCACCCTCTAAAGAAAATCACACCATGTTAAAGGCAAGGCTCTCTTTTCTGAAAGTCTGCAATCTTATGATTTCCTTAGAAGAAAAAGAGAGTTTATGGCAAAAAAAAAAAAGTCACAAGACATAAGTGGATGAAGAATGGTGGGAATATTATCCAATTTTGAGCCCCAGCACCTGTGAGGGAGGTTTCAGGTTAAGTGAATATATATATATATATATATATATATATATATATATATATTCACTTATATATATGTATTCACATATATATATATATATATATATATATATATATATATATGTGCTCTTTTATATATACATATTTTGTTTCTAGAAGGCGAATTCTTTCCCTTCTCATCTTTAGGATCTTAACAGAAGAAAGTGGACAGAAAAGGGGCCACCAATCAAAGGCTCACAATTTGCACTGAACCCTCCTCCAAGAGATGGTTGTCTGGATTCCATTTTCAACAGGATTTAGTCACACGGAAACCTCATTTTCCCTTTCAATGTAAGGGTATGCAGTTGTACTCAAAATATAAGTGTTCAGTGACTGGTGAGAAGATACACTATGACCAGCTATCTTAAAAGATCCTACAGTCAACTAAAAGTTTCATCTTTTAAAGCTTTACCTTATAAAGTAAGGGGTTTTATTTATGTTATCCATACTTTATTACAATAAACAAAGAAAAAAAAATAAGGTATTTTCTCCCAGAGAAGCACACACACTAACTAGAAAGGGGAAAGTTTATCTGTGGCATTATAGAATATAGACTTTCAGAACTAGAAGAGCTCTTAGAATATTCATCCCCTACAGAATTTTCCAGAATGTAATTCTAAGTTAGTTATATCTTTTGCCGTAAGAAAGGGTTCCAAAGTCAGAGTAGTCATTTTTTTCTGCTCACCACCATCCAGCTTTCCTCTCCTCTGTTCAGTTTCTATTTTCCCTGTAGTTGAGTGGGATCATGTGACTGGTTCTGGCTAATGAATTTTGAGCGGGAATTATATGTGTCTATTTGGGCTGTACCATTTCATGGCTGGTTTGAGACCCTCCTGAACTTCCTCATTTTTTTCTGCCAAAATGACCTGCAATTTTCATGATGATATCTACTCCATGAGCTGGTATCCCTGAATCACTATGAACAAAAGAGCCCGTCTCCATTAAATCATATTACAAATGGAATAAGAGAGTGAGGAGAAAGCGAGAGAGAGAGAGAGAGAGAGACCTTCCTGTTCTAAGCTTGTGAAATTTGGCTGTATTTTTTCTCTCAGCATAACCTAGTCTATACTCACTGATACAATGTTCAGTTAAGTTGGAAGAACACAGTTTTACACAGATGCCTTTATGACAGAAATGTTCAAGGTTTTAAAGTGACAATAGAAAATATGAATCTTCAAAGCAAGTATATATTGGAAGTATTTTTCACACTTATATGATAACAGAAGTCTTTGCTTTATTTTATTTTGTTTTTGTGTATTGTGCAGGACACTTATGTCAAAGATCATAATGTTCCACAGAGCAATTAGAGAAAAAAACAAAATAGTTAAACAAAGCCCTAAGAGATGAAGGTCTTCTTCAAGGTCATATTCAGTCCTATTTAGTGGCAGACATGGGAGCTGATGCCCAAGGTCCATCCTGGACCTAGAAAACTGGGATAGTTTCACAAGTGAGTCAAATGTTTGCTAATGTTCTAACCTTTCATATGAGTCTTTACAAAGTTAGCACATTGCAAGCACCCACACCACCTTACCACCTCACCATGCAAATTAAAATCAATACAAGGTTACCATTTGCCCACAGAGATTTAAAACAAAAAACACCCCTAAGAAAAGCTCAAAAAATTTCCCAACCAAGATAAAAGCTAGAGTTAATGTTAACATTTTCTGGAAATCTGAGGGAAAAAAAATTCAGTTGGATCTTCTGAACCAGGACTCTGTAGACCTCTGAGGGGGAAAATATGTTTTGCTAAATCCTGGCAGTGAGAGCCTCGAGGACATGTCACACTCCTTTTCCTTGGGGAAAACTTAGCCAAAACTGAGATTTCAGTCTGAAATGAGGGGAAACTAATTCACTGAGGGGGTTGTTAAGCCATGGAAGACACCTTTCTCCTTTGAAACAATTTCTTTTGACTGTGGGAAGGGCCCTAGTAGAATTTCTTTCTCTCTCACAAAATCATCACAGAAATCAGATTGACAGCTTTGACAGTGTAGAAGCAAAGATCTACTGAAACACTATTAGGATTTAATCACAGTATTAAAGGAAGGGGTGAAACCTGTTTCAAAAACAAACAAACACAGAAAACCCAAATCCCAAAAAGCAAAAAACAACAACAATAACAACACACACACACATACACACACACACATAAACTGCGGCATGAATATGGATATTTCCAGAACTTGATTCAGAAAAGTTCTAAGAATTTTTTTTAATTACCTTTGGTAGCAACTCCAACCTGAATCTCTGAGTTTCCCCAAAGCACTTTATCACATACGCTGAGGAAGGTTTTAAATGGTATGCTGTGTCTTTCTGGAAATATGTCACAGGTTCTCTGTGGCTGCTTTGAAATGAGCCAGATTGTATTGGGTTCTTCACTGGAGTGAAATGAGATCTTTAGTTAAAAAGTAATGAAGTGTAATTGGAACATAAATAATTTTAAGCCATTTTGGTCTAGGCCAGAACACTGGCATGTGAATCATTTTGAGTCATGCCTCAGGGAGTATATTGGTAGACACAGGTGGGGAGCCTGAATTCCAAATAGTGCCTTGAGGGTTCCAGACATAATGGCGAGGGCAGACAGACCTCTGCATTTTTTAGTCAAAGAGCCTCTACAGAAAGCTTTCTGCTGCACTGCTCACCCCCATGGAGAACAGAGGGGCCCACAGCCTTCCCAGCCAGCTGGAGAAGCAGAAACAGTTTAGCTCAGCTCATGAATGCTCTCTCGGCCTCAGCAAACACCCAAATAACTGCAGGACCCAGCCTGAGCTCTCCTTCCCCACAAAACAAGAAGTGCAATTAGAATAGACAGGACTTGGGAAAATATGAATTTGAAGCTACTGTAACAGCTTCCTTGGAGGACTGGAATACAGACGGAGATACCCACTAATATACAGAAGGAAGTAGACCACACCTGGATGCCAGAGGAACCTCCTTCACTTGGCATTCATTTGCATAACCCCACCCCTCCAGATATAGGATGTCCTTACTCATCCAAGGGGCTACTTGTCATGGAACTGCTATTATGCCAAGACAAAGCATCAGTCATTGTTTGCCTCCTGCATAAAAATGTGATTGAAAAAAAATCTGATTTGAGCCTCTTCCATGTGTAAATCCCACAAAGAGGTTCATCCCTCAGGAAAAACAACAACAACAACAACAACAACTGTATTGTCATCTCACCTTCTTTTCTTCCTTGTAGCCCAGGTCTTTCATTTTCTCTGCAGCTCTGATTTGATAAATACATGCTCAGGAAAAATGTTCTGGATTTAACAGCTTATTCTTTCCAGAGCTGGGGCTTCTAAAGAGATCATGAGAACCATGAAAACAGTGAATCTGAAAAAAATTATGAATCTGATGGTAAGCTTTCTAGATTCACTATCATTCATTGACTAAGGAAGAAGGGAGGTCTGCCTGCAAATGGTAAGCTAGAGCAGTAGGTATCTACCGGTTCAGTCACTGCCTTACTCATACATTCAATTAACAAACATGTTAGAAACTTCGATAAGCAGAACACTGTGCTCATTACTGACTCAGATACAGAGATTAAAAAGACACATGCCCTGATTTACAGAAACTTCCAGTCTGGTAGAAGAGACAGGCATATAAACAAATATCTATAACACAAAACACAAAGACATAAAATACATGATAGAAGAGGGGAGGTGGGTGGGGGGATGGGGGAAATAGATGATTGGGGCTAAAGAGTACACTTACCGTGATGAGCTAATGTATAGAACTAATATATAGAACTAATGTATAGAATTGTACACCTGAAACTAATATAACTCTATGTTAACTATACTGGAATTAGAATTAAAAACTTAATTAAAAAAACTTTAAAAACCATGGGATGGGGGAACTGCAGCATACGATAGAATACGGAGAGCACAGTTGATTCAAGCCTCAACATAAGAGTACTGGTTTTATGCGTGGAGTGGGGAGGGGGAGCACAGACCTACTGGGTGGAGCAGACAGCACGGGTGATGGACAGAAAGCTGGCCACAGAAGCAGAATCCGGCCAGACCTCAAAAGGTCAGAAAACCATCTGCTGTGTTAAAGAGTTTGGAAATGTCTATTAATAACTATATTCATTTCCTAGGGCTTCTGTAACAAGCCAGCACCAAGTGGTTAACTATAAACAACAGGAATTTATTCCCTCACAGTTCCAGAGGCCAAAAATCCAAAAGTAAGGTGTTGACAGGACCATGATCTCTCTGAGGGCTCTAGGAAAGAATCCTTCCTTGCTTCTTCCTAGCTAGCAATTCTTGGTATCCCTTGGCTTACAGCTGGATTGCTCCTTTTCTGCTTTGGTCTTCATGGCTGTCCTTTCTGAGTCTGTCTCTGTTTCTCTGCTTTTTCTTCTTATAAAGATGCCGGTCATCGGTTTAGGGCCCCCCTAATCCAGTATGACCTCATCTTGACTAATTACATCTGCAAAAACCCTATTTCCAAATAATATCACATTTTGAGGTTCCAGATGGACATGAATTTTAGGGGAACACTATTCAGCCTGGTATAGTAATCAATGTCATTTACCATTTTTGAGGTAAAGGGTAGGATAATCTGTCATAGAGCCAAGCAGGTAAGCTTTGTGTCTAATAGTCTAATTAAAATCCCCTTCGTGAAGACAATTAGGGACATACCTGGTGGGTTAGTTGGCTAACCATCTGATTTTGGCTCAGGTAATGATCTCATGGTTTATGAATTTGAGCCCCACATCAGGATCTCTGCTGTCAGGACAGAGGCCACTTCAGATTCTCCGTCTCCCTCTCTGTCTCTGCTCCTCCCCCACTTGCCCATGCTTGCATGCACACTCTCTCTCTCTTTCTCTCTTTCTCAAAAAAAAAAAAAAAAAAAAAAACAACAAAACCAAAACAAAAAAAAACCCACAACATTTAAAAAATCCTTTCGGTAAAGATAAGTTCAATAACTATTTCAAAAGTAGCATAGACTGAATAGCCAGTCAGATATGGAAGGATGAAGGAAGAGAGAGGACCAATCTTTCAGGTTTCCAGTAAAGGTGATAAGATAACAATGCTGATGGCAATGATGATAGCATCAAACATTTGTTGAGTGTTTCCTATGTGCTAGGCATCTTTCTAGCTACTGGTATATCATTAGTGCTCATAACAACCCTAGTGAGAAAGATTTTTCCCATATTGCAGATGGTGACTTTAACCAGTATAATAGAGCCACCTCTCTAAGATGGTACTACCTTGAACTAAGGGAATCCACGAGAAAAAGTTTTATTAAAGAAAAAGTTTTATTAAAGAAGACAAAGAACAGGGGAACAAACTTGGTTGGAAGCATAGTTAAAGAAGTGTGCTTCCTAGCACTTGCTTCAGAATCTGAATTATATGTAGTGCCTTAGAATGAGCAGGCTTATGTAAAAGATCCAAATACACAGCATAAACACTGTGCTAGAGAACAATGTAATACCTCAGAACGTTGTACGAAATTATCAGAGGGGAAGATTCAATGATAGAAAACACTCTTATGCATTTCTGTTTAGATTTGCTAGTTCAGTCTCCATCCAGACTCTATGCTCTGCTCCTCTGCAACTCAGTTAGGGGATCGTAGAGCTCTTAGTCACTGGGAGGAAGTGTTACGGCATCATGTTCCAAACTGCCTTATCACCTTCTCGTTACTGATACTACAGAGCCATCTAATCATCAGAACAGTTCCATATATTGTATCTTCATTTAAAAAGAAAGAAGTCTCCTTGGGATGCCCGGGTGGCTCAGTCAGTTGAGCTTCTGACTCTTGATTTCGCTCAGGTCATCATCCCAGGGTTATAGGATCCAACCCTCTTGGGATTCTCTTTCAATCTCTCTCTCCCTCTGCCCCTCTCCCCTACTTGTGCTCTCTCTCTCTCTCTTTCTGTCTAAGGAAACAAAAAAAAAAGTCTCCTTTAGGCATAGATCACCTCTAACTAGCACCCACTCTCCTTTACAATACCTTTTTTTTAAAGTCACCTTTCCTTACTTTTTTAATTCTTCGACTTTTCTCTTTTACCCACAGTAATCTGGACAACAGTGCACTGCCCCTGCCTAGATTACCAACGATACAACTGAGGCAGCTTCTGATACTAACATAGTATTTGACACTCATGACCTCTCCTGCCTTCTTGAAACTTAATGTTTCGGTGGTTTGGAGGATATTCCCCTACTGCTGGTTTCCTTCTCACCTCTAGAGTTTCTTCTGTGCCCAGTTTCTTTTTGTATTTCTCTGCCCAGAATTTAAATCAATGATTTTCAAGTAGGGCATTATGAATAACTCATAAGGGGATGTGATGGGAATGAGGATTTTTTTAGGCAGCATCAAAGATGACCCCCAATGATGTGTTCCTCATGGTATTTATTCTTGTATGATCTCCTTTTCTTGAGTGCAGCCTGGTGGACTGGATTTACGGACGTACTTCTAATGGATGGAATACTACCGATGAGATGTGATGTCACTTTTGAGATTAGGGTATAAAAAGACTGTGGTTTCCATCTTGAAAGAATCCTCTCTTGCTCTCTCTTGGATTGCTCAACCTGGAAAAGCCTGCTGCCAGCTCATGAGACAACCATATGGACAGGCCTATGTGATGAGAGACAGGGGTCTGCCCAAACCCATGTGAGTGAGCTTGAAAGAAAATACTCTGCCAGTCAAGCTTTCAGATGAGACCACAGGCATGACTAACAACTAGACTGCAAACTGAGACGCCATAAGCCAGAGGCACCCAGCTAAGCCTCACCCAGATTCCTGGCCCATAGAAACTGAGATAAAAAAAATGTGTGTTGTTTTAAGCTGCTAAATTGGGAGGTGATTTGTTATGCGGCAATAGATAACTAATATAAGAACCCTGACTGTTAGGCTTTACCACCTACTCCCAGCTCCCAGCTCCCAGCTCCCAGCCCCCACTGCAGTTCCTGCTTACAGACTCCAGCTCCCACCCATTGCCCTTTTCTCCACCACTACCAGAACCATTCAACCAGAGTAGTTCTGTTTTGACTTCTCCTATAAATTGATTTTCTTTATACAATTTTATTGTGTTTAATTGCACAACTACTTCCCCAGATACAAACTGGTTTGACAGCCAGTGTTCTAAATGTTGATGTTTCTCAGGGTTCCCTCCTTGGTATGTTTCTCTTTTCACTTTTCCCACTCTCCCCTAGAAATCACGCTTATGTCCATGTCAATAACTACCTCTCTCTACGTTCATAGTTCCCAAATGCACATTCCTAGACTTACCTCAAAACTGAACTGATCATTGACCACCTCCACTTAAATGTCCCATGGGCATCTGAAAGTGAAAATGCCCAAAACCAAACTCATAAACTTTCTTGAAAAATATGTTTTTCTCCTATGTTTTCCACTTTAATAAATGGTGCTACCATTACTCAGATCATCCTAGTTTCCTCCTCTCACTCCCCAGCATTCTTTCAAGAAACATTTAAAATCCCATAAAATCAACTTCCTTGCTGTGCCTTGGAGATATCTATATTCTGTACCAACCATGTCATTCTCTTATGTTCAGGCCACCATTGTTTCTGCATGAACTATTTCAACACTCTCATAAACAATCTACCCATATCCATACGACACAGAGGTGGAGAACTCAGGTTCTTATTTCATACTCATTTCTAGTCTCAAATCATTTTAATCCTACCTCTGTCCCTTACTTTCTGGGTTATATTGGATAAACCATTTAATCTCACTCCTTATAGTTATATCATCCATAAAGCAAAGGTAATAAGAATACTTGCTCATAAGGTGGTTCTAAACACACTAGCAGACTCAGGTAACAGGTCTGGAATACCGCCTGGCATAGAAATAGCTCTCAGTAAATGTTTGTGATTATTGAAAGGCAGTCTAGCAGAGTGGTGAGGACATGGACAGTCAGCCTGATGAGTCTGAATTCTTATTCTGCCATTTATTATCCAAATGAGCCTGGGAAAGTTACTTTACTGCTCTGTTCCTCCACGTCTTCATCTATATTATAGGGATACCAATACTAATCAACACACAAAATTGTTCTAATGTTGGCACATACCAACCACTAGCCAAATATTTTCTGGTATTACCCTTATTGTGCCACTTTTAGATCCATGCATTACCTTGTCAAAGTGATATTTCTAAACCTCAGAGCCAAACCTTATGACATTCCCCTGCTCTTTGACAGTCCACCCATCATTACTCCTTAGCATAACATCTTGCAACTTTCATGATCTGTCAAACATCTCCAGCTTAATCTCTCTCCATTCTTCCCCACTGAACTGTAAACTCAATTCAGACTAAGATATTGACCTTCAAATGTTCCATGTTCTCACATGTCTCTCTGTCATTGCAAATGCTGTCCCTTCGACCATAAAGACCCTTTCTACACTACTGACCTAGCTAATTTCTACCCATCCTTTCAAAATCTAGCTGATGATGTAAAGTTTTCCAGGAAAATTCCCTAACTGCCACTGATAGCCCGTGTAACACAAATATACACACACACTAACACACCCATGCGTGTTGGTAGATCTTCCATGAGTGCCCATAGTTCCCTGCACACATTTCTGTTTCTACTATCCAGAATATTGTAACTAACCATGTACATTTATGACTCTCCAGTAGACATGAGATGTGTGCACCAGCAATGAGCAGGGACATATGGAACATTATAGGGAGTCAATAAATATTTAATCAATGAATAAATGAGGTCTCTAATTTGCCATGTCCTTTTTTCTTTAAGAGACTCTATGAACTTTCTACATTTTGTTCCTATAGTTGACTTTTGTAGCACTACCTTGATATGGCTGGGCAAACAACTAGAGAGAGTCCTAGAGCTCAAATGAGCACATGAACTCTGAACAATGAGGATCCCCAAGAGGCTCCAGACACTTTATAGCCATGTGTTCAACCGAGCCCAAGTGAATGAAGTCATAATAATCTCTCCGAGCCTGTCCATTCCATAGCTTCAGACTGCTACATACCTGGCTAGAGTCTGCTATCTTTAGCTCCCCACTCCCACAAAATTCCACAATACTTTTATGAAATTCAGAGTTTTTGAATACTTCAAGCAAAAGCTTCAGACCAACAACTCCAATGTAGGTTTGGTGTCCCATATTTCAACAATTTTCTAAGTACAGTTCTCTAAGTCAGTTGCTTAAATTGGGGCTCCACTAGCCAGTGTATTGATTTCCAATTGATGGGAGGGCCAAGGTGTGAATCACTTCACTAAAATGCCAAGAAAGATAAGTGAAAAGACCAAAGAGTTTCCTGTCTTTTTTGGTTTAATCAAGGAACTGCCAAGTTCCCGGTTCTTAAAAATATGTAAGAATGAGGAAGCTATACTTTTTTTTCGTCCTATACAATTTTCTCCTTTGATATGACCTGAAGAAAAAAAAATCGCTGTCGAGAAATAACATGTTCTCCTGATAGAAATGGAAGAAATCGGAGCGATCATCTTCGGGTCTCAACACAAGCAAGAAATGAGCGGTGCCATATTACTAATGAGATCTCCTACTGAAACCGGAGATCGTTTCATAAAGGGTCTAAATATATGAGATGAGCAAGGACTTTTTCTTCAACAGAACGTTTTTCTGTAGCTACGAAAGAGAATTGAAGGGAAAATTATACCTGTAAAACTGATTGAGAGGATAAAGAAAGAATGCTTTATATTTTTAACACAGAGAAATGGAAAGATTTTTCCAGAATGTGTTTTCTTTACTACAGTAAGGTGGCAATGATCAGGGTAAGATTGAAAGGGAATTTTTTTATTCTTTGTAAGATATACATATTGAGATCTTTGGCATTTCTTTGGGCACAAATAATTTTCACAGAGATGTTGGCTGGAAATTTCTATGCTGCTGCATAAATAGCAAATAGAGGAAATAAACAAGTGGTTAGAATATTTTATGTAAGAAAATACAACTCATATAAAGTGATGACAAATAACAGACAAATAACAACAAATACTGTTGACCTAAGAAAAGAGATGTCAATTTCAATTAACAACTGAGAAATTATGTCTGCAAAGGTGGGTCCAATAAGGTATATCCAGGGCTACACAGTGTAATACATCTCACCTGTACCATAAAACCATTCTAGACTCAGAGGAAAAGAAGTTAATGCTTAAAAAACAAACAAACAAACAAAAAAAAAACTTTGAAGTCTATCTTCAAACCTGTGATATATTCTTGTTAACTCATCTCCTAGTGGAAGACAGTGACTTTATCAGCAACCAAATGATGTAATAATGAAAGCCAGTCCTGCCTAGGAAAGGATTTTCCCAAGATACCTACCTGGCAAGGGACTGATATCAAGGATGATAGAAAAAAAACAAAACAAAACAATGGAGGAATAGACAGGACTCTGAACAGATACATTACAAGGGAGATTATGTGGATAGCCAATAGGTACAGGAAGGAGTATATCATTATGCACCCATAAAATATGCCAAAATCTTAAGGACTGACTGTACTAAGTGTTGGTGAGGATATGGAGAAACTACAACTCTCTGCAGGAAAATAAAATGATACAGTCACTTTGGAAAAAAGTTCTGATTGTTCCTCCTATTCTCTGCTGGACAGTAGGTGCCTAACATTGGTGAGCACTTTGCTACAAGTTGCAAAACCACATCTTGTCATAAAGATGCAAGAAGTTTGTTTTTCTTTTGGATAAAGCCAATTAGCAAGCACAGCTGACCTATGTCTTGCCTCTAATGTCATGTAATATTTCTCCACTAGCTTACCCCCAGCCCTAAAAACCTATGCCAGACTTTGTTCCACTGGAGTTGAGGTCAGACTGAGTTCTGTCCTCTCTCCTTTTTGTTACATTCTTGAATGGTCATCTTTGCCTGTTTAACTTTGATCCAATTTTTGCTTTGACACGGGGTAACTGTTACACATTCTTTCAAGAATCAGCTTAAATGTCACTGTTGTTTAGGAAGTCCTAATTACCTTGGGCTACCTTCTCATGCAAGTATTAGGTTGTCTTCCTTCTAAACTTCCACAACATTTGGTAGGTACACACGCCAAATAAAACATTTTTCTTTTTGGTTACCTGTCTCATCTTCCAGAACGAGAGTTCCTTGATATGCAAATATGTCTTGCATCTTTGTATCCCAAGCTTCTAGAATAACCTTTAGTCCATAATGGACATCAATTACTAGTGGTTAGATGAGGGGCAGCTGGGTGGCTCAGTCGGTTGAACGTCCAACTTCGGCTCAGGTCATGATCTCGTGGTCCGTGAGTTTGAGCCCTGTGTCAGGCTCTGTACTGACAGCTCAGAGCCTGGAAGCCTGTTTTGAATTCTGTGTACCCCCCTCTCTCTGCCCCTCCCCAACTTGTGCTCTGTCTCACTCTGTCTCTCAAAAATAAATAAATTTAAAAAAAATTTTAGATAGTGGTTAGATGAATTAATAATCAAATGAACAAAGATATCAGGTTCAGATCTTGCCATAACATGATGCTGGTCAGTAGGCTACTTACTACTTACTTAATGTCTAAAGTATCTGAAGCAGTCATACAGAGCACATTATCTGATAAGTGTAACCCACAAAAATCTATACTGAGCAAGTGAGAAAAGAATATCCCTCTTCCTCCTGGAATCTATTTCATTTTATGTCCTCTACTAGTTTCTAGCCTCTGGGGATCTCAAATATCCCCATACCCACTCTGCTAAAACATTTATGACAAACCTAAAGATGTTATGTTTTTTTCTTTTGGATAGGGAATAACCATATTCCTGAATTCAGCTATTTGAGCTAAAAATGTAGGGAGCTGAATATGAGAATATTGTGAGTTTCATGGCAACCTTGACAGTGTTTTCCTAAAAAGGAGGACAACAACCTTGTGCTTTTAATACCTCAAGGCCTGTACATGCAATGGAAAAACAGACTTCAAGGTTTATAGAGCACATCGTATTCACCACATGCCTGAGTAACACAGCTACAATTTCTTTGGTGCTAATAAGGGAAAACACATTAAGCTAACCATTCTGCAAGCATTATTTTATTTAAATACCAATTCTATACTTTAGATTCTGTAATTATTTTCACTGGCCAACCTCATCTTGTTGAAATCTCCCTTTGCCCCTTTGTCCCAGCCACACGACCTTCGTTCTGTGCGTGAAGTCCCTGTCTCGGAGCTTCTTGAAACTAGCTGTTTCTTTCATCTGAATTCTTTTCCCTGCAAGACTCTGCTTGGCCGGTTCTTTCTCATTTTTCAGGTGTCAGCTTAAATCTCATCTTCTCAGAGAGGCTTTTCTTGACTATTGAAGCTTAAAGCTGCTGTCTGCCTCACCCCGGTCACTCTCTACCACTACCTCTTGACTTATTTTCCATATAGTAGCAGTTCTCAGAAGGTACTCTGCAGTCTTATGGGGACCTCTGAGGCCCTTTTAGGGGCTCCCCGAGGAGAAAATATTTTCATAATAATACTAAGATGTCATTTGCCTTCTCTGCTGTATTGACATTTGCACTGATGCTGCAAAACCAGTGGTAGATAAGATCTTCGGTGCCTCGGTAGGAATCAAGGCATTGACACCGAACTGCACTAATGGTCATTGTATTCTTCCACACCATGCAGTCAGTCACAGGACACACAAACACAAAAATCAAAACAAAAAATCAGAAAAGTCACTTAAGAACGTCATTAATGGGGGTGCCTGGGTGGCTCAGTCGGTTAAGCAGCCGACTTCGGCTCAGGTCATGATCTCGTGGTCCGTGAGTTCGAGCCCCGCGTCGGGCTCTGTGCTGACCGCTCAGAGCCTGGAGCCTGTTTCGGATTCTGTGTCTCCCTCTCTCTCTGATCCTCCCCCATTCATGCTCTGTCTCTCTCTGTCTCAAAAACAAATAAATGTTAAAAAAATTAAAAAAAAATCATTAATAAAGCAGTAAAATGTATTAATTTTATTAAACCTCTACTCTTTTTTTTTTAATGTTTATTCACTTCTAAGAGAGAGAGAGAGAGAGCACACACGGACAACAGGGGGAGGGGCAGAGGATCCAAAGCAGGCTCTGCACTGATAGCATAGAGCCTGATACGGGGCTCGAACTCATGAACCATGGTATCATGACCTGAGCTGAAGTCAGATGCTTAACCAACTGAGCCACCCAGGAGCCCCTAAACCTCTACTCTTAAATACACACTTTTTCAACATTCTATGTGATGAAATGGGAAGTACTTGTAAAGCACTTTTGATGCATCGCACAATATAATGATAATCTCAAAGGAATGCACTCGTGTGACCACATTGAGAACAGAATTAACTATTTCGTTTTTCATGGAACAGAATTTCCATTTAAAAGAACAACTGAGAAACTTGAGTACTTAGCAAATATTTTTAAACAATAAGAAAAAGTGAGCCTGTCGCTGTAAGGAAAACAACTGACAATATTTGTTGCCAGTAATCAAATGTAAGATTTCTGGGAAAATGAGACTTTGAGAAAATTTGCACCTTCAGGAGCTTCATGGCTTTCAAATACTTAAGACTTCTCTGATGAGAGCTGTAGTACTGTCAACAAATGTGAGCATTTTCATATTATATAATGAAATATGCCCATACCAGGGACATGCACTCACCTCAGTGAACCAGTGTTTTCCAAATGATCAATGTGATGCACGACTTTACAAAATCATGAATAGATGATAGATCCTTTCAGAGTGCTAGACTGATGGCTTTTATTGTAACAGCGTATGAAAAGTTCATTGATACGATTTCCAATTCTACATTACCATTAACCTCTAAGAAGGTACCACTTCTTATCACCAGCTTCCATTCTGCTGTTATGTTTTTAATTATTGTTCATTGTCTATACCCATCCATCAGGTAGTTAGCCATGAGAGGAGGATCTAACTCTGGCTTGTTATTGATGTCTTCTGTGCCAAAAAGAGGGGTACATACTAGGCGCTCAATGAATATTTGGTTGCATGAAAGAATCCTTATTTGAAAGATGAAGAAACTTAGTCTTGAAGACTTAAAATTATAGCATCACCGGGGTGGCTCAGTTGGTTAAACATCTGACTCTGGATTTCTGCTCAGGTCATGATCTCACAGTTCATGAGTTCAAGCCCGACGTTGGGCTCTGTACTGACAGTTGGAGCCTGCTTGGGATTCTCTCTCTCCTTCTCTTTCTGCCCTTTCCCTGCTCTTGCATGCTCTCTCGCTCTCTCTCAAAATAAATAAACATTAAAAAAAAAAAAGCCTTAAAGTTATGTACCCAAGGTCACAGATCTAGTAAGTAGCTAAAAGGGATTCAAATTATTCAAATTAAGCTCTGTACAATTTCGAAGCTGATCTCCTTTTTTTTTTTTTATAAACTTTTCTTTTCTTTTTTTTTTTTTTAATGTTTACCTACTTTTGAGAGACAGAGAAAGACAGAGCTCAAGAGGGGAAGGGCCAGAGAGAGAAGGAGACACAGAATCTGAAGCAGGCTCCAGGCTCAGAGATGTCAGCACAGAGCCTGACACGGGGCTTGAACTCACGGACTGCGAGATCATGACCTGAGCCGAAGTCGGCCGCTCAACTGACTGAGCCACCCAGGCGCCCCCACATCTAGTTTTAACATCAAAGGACTTTCAGCCTTGGGGAACTCTTAGAGCATCTTAAGTTTGATGTGAAATCATTTTATTTTACTTTCTAAAGATTTTTACATTTATTTCGCTTATTATTTGTTTTATTATTTTTTAAGTAAGCTCTACTCCCAGCATGGGGCTTGAACTCACAACCCTGAGATCAAGAGTCACACGTCCACGAGTGTGCCAGCCAAGCGCCCCGATGTGAAGTCATTTTAGAATTCTAAGGCACCTCAGAGAGTATTTAGTCCATCTTCTTGTAGACTTAGCTGGGGCCACAGTCAGTTATTCACGTAGCTGAGAAACAGCCCCGGAGCTTCCATCCATACCCATTAGGGCAACAGATGCGGAAGCAATGCCATAGACGTCACATGAAGCAGTCTTCATTTCTCCTACCTCATGCCCAGTTCTTTCTTTTCTAAAACCCCAGATAGTGAAGAAAGGAACAAAACAAAAATGGAAACAAACAAAAAAACAGCCCACAAAAACCGGAGGCCTGGCCTCCTAAGTTGAGGGCTTTAATTTTCTGACCACAGCAAAAATTTTTCTATAGCTGACAACTAGGTCACACAACTTTTAGAGGTGTGCCTTGATGAATGACCCCCAGGCACACTAGGCAGGCCCCGCAATATCAAAGATTGCAGCGTCTGGAGTGGGAGTACATTCTGGCAATTCCAGCACTTGCTAGAGGCACAGACTGCAAGTCTTTGGAGAATAAGGCCCCGTGGAAAGGCCCTTGCCAGGTCTGTCTTGTGGTTTAATTACTTTTCCTTGACGTATGACACTTAAACCAACAACAAAAACACTCCATTAGTAAATCATTTCATATGCTGCAAAGCAAAAGTGACTGAAACTGTCACTCAAGAATATGTTCATATGCGTGTTCACAGGTAACATAGCTGGGTAGTTGGCGAATAACATAAAAAGAGGCCGTGCCTCCTACACTTTGCCCTAATAGTGCTCAAGGTCATACTTCTCTGACACAAGCCCAGTGCGCAGCAAAATTCCCTTGATCGATATTATTCTGAAGCGCTGAGTGGTTACTTAGAGTGGTAAGCTTACCAGCTTCTAGCACAGAGCAGATGATCGATAAATAACCTTTGAATGACTAATTTTCCATAATGTCAGTATGTATTTTATGCATTTACCATGAGTATGGTTCCTCTAATCTGGAAACATTGTGGTCGTATGGAAGACCAAACAAATCCTGCTGTCTGCAGCAGAGAAGGTTAAATTTGTAAATCATGGATGTTTCCATATACTTCTGTTGGTAAAGATGATATTTTACCTTCAGAGAGATCTTATATCCACATCACAGCTGTCAGGAGAAAATGGTGGCTTAGCCTACAGTCCAACTACAAAATATAAAACAGTAACACCTACCTCTCCCTGAAGAAATTCAAACACATTATCATTTGGTGGGGTGAGGAAGATATTAAAGAAGCCAGATACTTAAATTGAGGGAGTTATTAATACAAGGTTTAAAATTATCCCAATTAATGCACTTGTCAACTATTTTCCCTTACCTTGATAATATTCATTTCTGAATTTCAATCTATGTTATATTCAGATACTAGCACAAAATAATTGCTTAATAAATTTTGTTGAATTAATCTGATACAGTGATTCCCAAAGTATAGTCCAAGGACTCCCAGAGTTGTGATGTCCTGGAGCACACACACCAAGTGTCAAGTTTTTGACAATTTTAGCACTCCTTTGTTAAATATAACCATTACTTAAATTAAATCATAAAAACATAGGGGTGCCTGGGTGGCTCAGTTGGTTAAGCCTCCGACTTTGGCTCAGGTCATGATCTCGCAGTTCATAAGTTCCAGCCCCACATGGGGCTCTGTGCTGACAGCCGGGAGACTGCAGCCTGCACCGATTCTGTGTCTCCCTCTCTCTCTGCCCCTCCCCTGCTCACACTCTGTCTCTCAAAAATAAATAAACATTAAATTTTTTTTTAATTTAAAAAACATAAATTAAACACGTTCTATTAAAATAAAGGTAGTAAATGCTCAAAACCCATCATTGCCTAAATATCTTACTACATTTTACTATTTCTAGGCTTTCAAGGTTATTTCTATCGATTGTATTTACACGGAAGAAATATTATATAGTGGTGTTCGCTATGCATTTATTCCAAACTCTGTGGAATCGGCCATGTTAAGAATATTTACACCAGGAAAACTGGCAAATGGTGCACATTGGGCTTCTCTTTCCTCCGTGGTGGGTTGGGTGCAACACTTCTGAGAATTCCCAACACTCTTCCAGACTTGGGAATTCCAGACTTGGTTTACCAAGTCTCCCCTTTTAATGTGAGAGGCCACATTTTCTCCATATATGTCAACTAAAACATATTAAAACAGATTGAATGCAAAAGCCGATGAGTTCAACTGCAGGCCAGACACTAATTTTCAAAAAATGTAAAACTGTGCCCTTCTAATTTTTCTTTTTTCACAAAAATGTACTGTTAACATGCACATTTTTAGATCTCTTTTTAAATGGATGAATAAGTATTTTTACTCTTAGTTTTAAATTCTAATATGGTAAATATTGATATAGTACACAAAAACAAAAGCTCTTTGGCATCCTTAATAATTTTTTTTTACTATAAATGGGTGTAAGATAAAAAGTTTGAGAACCATTGATTTAATGGAGTAGTAAATCCCATATCTTGCTTGTTTGACTTAGTGTGGTCAACCTAGAAAAGGACGCCTGTACTCCTATGCTTATGTGAACCTGGGAAATGAATTCTTGACGTCTTCAAATCTTTATTTCACCATTTGCAAAAAACAGCGCTAAACAAGATGATCTCGATGAACCTTTTTTTTTTTTTTAGCTCTTAGATTCTGTAACTATGAGAATTATAAATGAGCTTTGCTCCTAGTTCGAAGGCAGTAGAAATGTTTGTGCTTTGTCGTATTTTTCATACCTCCGACCCAAATCATCACTGTTTTTAATAATCTTTTCACCTAAGCTCCTGCCCCCCAAAGAATTTAACATTCGATTACATCATTCTAATTACAGAAGTCACTACGTCCAATTGTCAAAAAATCAGACCAGTCTTGGACTACAGTGTATGCCATGTAGCAGGCATAACGAAATGCCACAACAAAATAACATGGCTTCCTGTCACTCCATGGGTCCAAATTCAGTAAAGCAACCATTGTGGGGGCTCTGCTTTGCATCTCCCCACAGCAGCATAGAAAACTAAAAGACACGTGCTGCCTGAGTATTTTTTCCCTGCAAATAATCACGAATGAGTATTTACTAGGCATCCTAAGAATCTGCTGAATGATCAATTTCACGCAAGTCCGCATCAGCTTTGCCGAGGAAATCACTGCGGAAAATGCAAATGGTATATGCAATAAAAGGCCCTTGCCAAGTGCATCAAGACAGCAGCCTTCGCTTTCGTATCACATCTGCGTCTCCCTCCGGTTCCGTGGCGCATCCGCCAGCCAGAGCGAGAGGTGAAATCGCTTCCCAGCCGGCTGGAAATTCAACTTCCCTCTCAACAGCAAACGACCAGAAAAAGCAAGCCCTCCCGGGGAACTGCAGGGCCGAGGGCGCGCGTGGGTGACCGGCACCGCGGGGCGCGCCCGCCCCCTTATCTCGGGCGGTGGGCTGTTCTGGGCCCTACGGGGGCCCGGCGGCGGAGGCGGGCGCGGAATCGCGGCTGCGCCAAAATGGCTGCCAGCATCTAGCTGCCGGGAGGGGCGCTGCTCCGGGCCCCGGGTGGGCTGCCCTCCCCTAAGCGGCTCAGTGCGCCCCAGCCCTCGCGGCCCGGGAGCGTCCGCTTGCAGCCGCGGCGGAGGCGCCTCCCAGACGACCCGTATTTACCACTACCCTTCCCGAGGCCAAGGCCAGGCGCCCGCCACGCCTTCAGTTAAGTCTGCAGAGGGTCACCCCCCGCACCGCCCTCCACTACGCGACACGTGCGACACGGCATCGCCATGGCAACCGTCTCTTCTCCCCCTCTCTTATTATTGAACATCTGAGGCACAGGGCGTCCCTGAACTTGTTACTGCACTAGTTAATGCGGTCCTCCGAGGGCTTAGTTTCCTAACTATTGTTCTTTGCGCAACCGACTGCTTCCTGAAGCTAGAAAAACCGAGCGTGTGTTTCAAACGTTCTCCCCACCACTCCTGAGCCAAGCATGTCAGTGAATGAGAATTCTCCTCCAGGGATGCGCTGCAGAGTAGAGTGGAAGGAACCAGCTCCCAGCCTAATTTACTGGCACTAACCTTGGAACCATTTTAACGTTTGGTGGCTTCCGTTTTAAGAAATGTAAACCATTAATGATTAAATACAGTATATTTATTATCTATTGATAGTTATATGACTACCTTCTCTCCCTCTCCCACCTATAATTAATGTGTGAAGATGAAATATTCTCTCTGGCTATGACTTATCAGTATGCCCAGTGAAATGGCATTCAGGGAAGTAAATTGATCAAACAATTATTCCTTTCAATTGTGAGTAATTGCAAATAATGACCCCAAAGGACAAAATTGTGTGTGCTCATTAACAATCAAAGAAATGTAAATTAAAATAGCAAAGGTATGCTGTTTAGTGAGCATTTTGTTTGTTTTTAATAATAGCCAATGCTGACAAGGGTGTGACAAAGCATTCATGTGGCTGGTGAGTGAGTAAATTGGTACAATCTTCTTGGAGACAATTTTTTCAAGAAATAATTAAGAGATTTGAACAAAATACAGCTACAAAATCGCTCATAGCAGGAATGCTTATAGTTGTTTTTTTTTTTTTTTTAAAATCCAGCTAAATGTAGCATAGAGGAATGGATAAATCAATACAATGATATACAGTGTATCTTTTTAAAATAAAATGAAAGAATACTTAATTTCTTGAAAGATAATTTTAATGATTTATAGCTAAGTGAAAAGTAGATATTAAATAGTGATAAATTTGATACTATTTTTATTTTCTCTTAATGTATTTAACAAGGAAAATGTTAACAATGATTATCTCTGGGTGGTAGAATTACAAATGACTGTATCTTGTTTCTTGTTCTTTCTTTGACAGTGATAAGCATTATTTTCTATAACAATTAAAAAATTCAAAAACATGTTTTTTTTTTAATTGTGTCAACAGGTCCAACGGGTTTTTTAAAAATAAATATACATATTTATAATAACATAATTATAATCTATTTCCCCATAGATTATAGTTAAATAAATATATTTTCCTCAAAGGAAAGTGAAAATTTTAATAGAAAAGAGCTCTGGATCAATCACTCTGATCATTTGGTTTTTCCCTTCAGTTACCCAAGTACTTACATTTGGTTTGGAAAGGAAATATTTCTTTAATTCTTTACATCCACCAAAGGAAGCAAAAATGGGTGTCCATTGAAAACATAATGATATTAAGGAATACACTCAAAAACATTATAGTGTCATAAACCTTCATTAACTTTCATTTTGTTCCCATTCTCTGGCTGTAGAATTACAAATTGAAAAGCAGTTGTTGGTTTAAAGTGGAAATTTATGAGTAATGGTGAGAGGACAGACTTCAGTGCCAGACTTCTCCAAATGGAATTCTGCCAAACCACCTCCTCTATGGTCCCTGCACCCAGGCTCTGGGATAGTAGGGAATGGCCTGTCACCTCATTCACACATGACAGGTTGATCTTTCAGGGAAACTGCTCTCTTCCCACTCTGGTGAGAATGATCCTGGCTGTTGTGAGGTAGTTTGTGGCAAACCTCCCAACAATAACCTCAAGGCACCTCATTTCTGAGGAAGGCTCGAGAAGAACCCGGACCCAATGGCTGCAATGAAATCAGGCCTCACGAAGGCTTAAGAACTTCTCCCTTTGAATTATCCTGAAGAAAACAAGGTATAGACCTGGGCAGAGATAGAGCTATAAGAATGTTTGTCTTTATACTAGTTTATAACAGTAAAATTTGGGAATCCACATAAATGTCCGGGAATCAGAGAAATTATATTATAGATGGATGATGACACTGCCTGCAGCTGTTAAAATTAAAAATGGAGAAGAATATTTGATGATGCAGGACAGTGCTCACACTGCAGGGTTAAGAGAAAAGAAAGACATGTTAAATATAGACCATGCAATGTAATCCAGTCTTTATACAATATGTTACACATAATGTTTAATGTATTACATACAAAATTGAAAATTTAAGCTAAAAACTTATGGATTTCCAGTTTTGTTTCTTTTTCTTTTATCATCTCTAATAAATCCATTAATAATAAGCTATTAGTGATTAAGTAATTATTAGTAAGGCTTTAATGGAAGAACATATGGTTTATTAGAAGCCAGGGCACAGTTCTACAGGTTCTGGTGACTTTTCAGGTATGCGTTTTGTAGGCACCTGGAAACACTTTCAAAGCATACATTTTGTTAGCAATGAAAGGATGATACATCACTTGGGTCACATTACTCACTTCTGTTTATCTGAACTAAAGTTCTGGACCCTGTCTTTCTCTCCGACCTAATTGTTAGAGCAGATAAGACACCATTCACCTAAGGACATCTGTTTACAACACTGAAAAGATTAAATTAAACTAAAGATTACCCAGGCCCCAAGTAAGCACATCTATACACTCTTTTGTCCATATGTGCACTCTATTCCAGTTTGATATTCCATAAACCTATCATTTATAAATGGAGAAATGGTTGACCACATGACTCTCTGATGGAAAATCCATAAAGGCTAATCTTTCAGGATGCATGGCCAAGTTTTTTAGGCTTAAAAAGCCTTTGCTGCCTGCTCCCCGCCCCCCCCCCACACACACACACCAGAGCCTCAAGCCCCACTGTAGCTTTCCCATGTGCCCTGTGCCCAGCCATAGGGAGACTACGACAGCTAACACAACTGGAATCTTACGATGTACTGGACGTTGTTCTGATTCTGCCAGCAAACCTATAGGGTATTTTCTAGATGAAAAAACCGAGGCACAGAGAGTTTAAGTAATTTCATCATCCATATCTCCCATGATAATAAGCATTAGATTGTGAACCCAGGAAGCCTGTTCTAGCTCTTAACTGTGATATTACCACCCAGATAAATAGTTCACCAAAGAAGTCATTAGCTTCAATTAATCTCTGCCTTAGCCCAGCTCTTCCCTGTGTGGAGAGTCTTCCACTTAGCCAAATTCACACTCCTTTCAAATCACAGAGGCAATATATCTCCTTTGCAAAGTCTCCTCAATCATCTCAAGCAGACTAAAGGATTTTCCTCTATGCCCCCATGAGGACCTCGGTTATGGTGCTTAACACACTGCTGTGAGGCATATTTATTTACCTGCTTCTACCACCAATTTGCTAGCTCTTCAAAGCCAGGGTGTAAATCTCTGTTAATCTTTATACCTCCAGTGCCCCACATAGCATCTGACACATAAGAAGTTCTTAATAATTAATGTACATATGAATGATTATGAGGAGTACTATACAGTTCTGCTTGCCTAAAACTAAGGTCTTCAATGTCCCACCATGATAGCCACCACCTGTCCCTTAGAGTTGGTGCTATGTAGGTGAACACTGGACTGGTAGCTAGGGGACAAGAGAAATGCTAACTGTGCTCCAAAAGTGCAATCTTTGATGGGCTCTTAAATGTTAAATGTGAACCTATCCTTGCAAACGGAAGGGAGAATATCAAAAGAGCCTCTCAAGATACTATCAGGTATTAATTTTGGCTATTTGCCAGCTGTTTTGTTAGGAAAGAGGGCCCCTTTTGAGGTGGGAGACAGGGTGGCTAAGTCTGATAGAGAACTTGGGCTCAGGATGTGGCCAAAAAGGTACACACCTTGATGAAGCTATGTAGTCAGCAACCTAAAAATATACCCAGGTCTGTCTACTTTGGGCAGTTCACACCTCTCCCATCTCAGAAGATTCACCAAGACAGGCATGAAACTCATTGTCTGTCCATTTCAATGTTCTTGGATAGTAAAACATTATTCTTGCTAGTTTCACTCACATAGAGACATATTTCTGTTTGAATCCTTCTTACTATCTGCACCATCTTTCTGCGGTGCCTGCATTTTTGTTAAGCTCTCTCAAATCTCTTTTGGAACAAAACTGGGAATAAATAAACACATAAGATGAAAATAAACATACCGTTGATTCACTTTAAGGGTCTGGTTTGAACTTTGCTTTGGGCTTCTAGGTTTATGTGTAACCACATATCTCGAGGAAGGTAGGATATCCTCACAGATACCAAAAACAAATGCTTTGAAAAGAAGTGTCAAAATCCCAGGAGCCTTTTATCCACTCGTTTGGAGGAAAATAAAACCAATTTTACCTAAAATATTTCGTACAATCAAATTATACATATGGACGTTTGGCTATGTAGAGGTTCATTTGACCATCATGGAAAAATTTGGCTCATGTTATAGTGCTATTGCATTTTAAACTATGAGTTCTTTTTGAAGTTTTGAAAAGTTCTCATAGATATCTAGTGACTCCTTGTGGAGTATTCTCTTTTCATGTAACAATTCACTGAAAATTTAGAAATCATAGAACATTAAGATTGAAGGGGCCGTGGAAGCATTCAATGATAACTCCCGTCCAGGTGGGGCGCTATCTAGCAATAACCATGAAAAAGGGTTGAACATCTCTGGTAACAAGAAGAAATCTTTTGGATTATGGCCTCCTTTCCTCTATAATGGTGAAACAGACTTACAAACCAGGTTGCAATTTTCTTGGGATTTTGCCACAGAGGTAGCTATTTCAATAGGGCTCATAATGAAAACCAAAAAGGGAAAGAGGGGAATCAAACATTGGCTACAACCTGTGATTTTCATTGGAATTATGTTGGGAAACTGAATCCTCAAGACGGTTGGTCTCACTTAGTGGTTAAATAAACAATGTTTCAAGTGCAATGAGGTGTCTCTTAAAAAACAAAAGCTCACTTATTCTGAAATTTCACCATTACTTTATATTTTTGGGTTTTTAAAATAATATCCGACAATCTTGATAGTAAGAATTTGTCATTTGGGTCTCCATACCTAGTGTCTTGCCATGAAACTACACTACTTGTCTTTTGTGGAACAACTTTCTCCTACATTGTGTGTAGTCTATGTGGGATGGTAAAATTAGTTGCCAACTGACTACTTTTGAAGCCTCAGGATAGTCAGGTGGTTATCAGACCCAACCATCCAGTTTCCCCCCAAGACACAGAATCTGAGGTAAGTAAGCAAGAACCCAAAAGGCCCATTTGAGACTACTATTGCAGCATTGGTGCCCTACCGGAATATCTCAGTTGTGAGGCACCTCCTCACCATATAATGCTATCTTGGGTCTTGACATCTTCCAAGTCTGGTTCTGGCATCCCTAATATCCTTCTAATACAGTCTCCTTTTTTAAAAAGTCAGCCAGATTCTAAAATTGATTGTGATGATGGTTGCACAATTCTGTGCATATAGTAAAAAACATTTAATTATGTACTTTCATGGTTATTTGGTACATGAATTAGATCTCAATAAAGCTCTTATTTCCCCCACCCCCAAATGAAAATAGTTAGCTACAGCTGGTTTCCATTGCTTGAAACATAGCAAGATCTAACTCATATAATCTTCCTGTCAAAATGCATATATCTAAGCTGTAAAGATTACACATTTTCAATTCTCTTTAACACTGAGTTTACCAAGAAAAAGTAATGTCCACTAGTTTTGATAGGAGTTGATTAAGTCTTGCAAATACAGTGCTATTTTAAGAGGACAGGCAACAGTAAAGCACCACATGGGTGAGATTTTAGATGTTCAGACCAGCATGGGACATTAAATAGTAGGAAGGTTAGAGACAGAGGTGTGGAATGTGTAATGGTCATCCATAGAAAAGGTAAGTTTTTCTGCCACTGGTCATAAATCTGAATTTATCTGAAGTCATAAACCTAGCACTAAGTTTATTATTCCTGTCCTGCAAATCATTTGTTATCCACCCCATTAGTTCTTTTTAAAAAATATTTATTTATTTTGAGAAAGAGAGAGAGCACAAGCAGGGGAGGGCCAGAGAGAGGGAGAGACAGAATCCCAAGCAGGTTCCATGCTGTCAGCACAGACCCCAATGTGGGGCTCAAACTCATGAATCATGAGATCGTGACCTGGGCTGAAATTAAGAATTAGCACATAACCGACTGAGTCGCTCAGGCACCCCCCCCCCTTACTTCTAATAACAAGTGTAATAAACTAAAACCCAGATCCAGCAAAACCAGCAAAAGTAGGCCAAGACCAAGACATATTTTAATTAAATATGCAAAATACAGTGCTAAAGAAAAAATCTTAAAGGCAGCAAGACAAAAGAAGTCACTAACTTATAAGGGAAAATTCACAAAGCTAGCTGGAGATTTTTCGATAGAAACTTGGCAAGCCAGAGGGCATGGAATGATATATTCAAAGTCCTGAATGGGAAAAACCTGCAACCAAGAATACTCTATCCAGCAAGGCTATCATTCAGAATAGAGAAAGATAAAGACTTTCCCAGTTAAACAAAACCCAAGGGAGTTTGTGACCACTAAACCAGCCTTGCAAGAAATATTGAAGGGAACTCTTTGAGTAGAAAAGAGAGATCAAAAGTGACAATATAAAAACAGGAAACACAAAAGCAGTAAAATGAATATATCTCTAAAAATCACTCAAGGTACTCACACCAAAAAAGGACACAAAATATAATAATTTATACATAAAATGTGGGTGAGGAAAGGAGAAAAGAATGGGTTCAAACTTGAATGGCCAGCAACTTAATAGAGACTGTTACTTGTAGCAGATATTATATACTAACATAATGGGAACCATTTATCAAAACCCACTAATAAACATGCAAAGAATAAAGAGAAAAAATCTAAATCACTAAAGAAAATCAGCAAAACTTTAAAGGAAGACAAAAAAAATGATCAAAGAAAATCTCCAGAAACAACCACAAAATAAATAATAAAACAGCAATAAATACAAATCTATCAATTATTACTTTGAATGTAAGTGGACTAAATGCTCCAATCAAAAGACAGTGTCAGAATGACCCATTTATATGCTGCCTACAAGAGACTCATTTTAGACCTAAAGACACCTACAGATTGAAAATGAGGGGATCGATGAAGTGCCTGGGTGGCTCAGTCGTTTAAGCATCTGACTTTTGATTTTGGCTCAGGTCATGATCTCACCGTTTGTGGGTTCAAGCCACATTTTAGGCTCTGTGCTGACAGTGCAGAGCCTGCTTGCGATTCTCCCTCCCTCTTCCTGCCCCCCTCAACTAAATAAACATTTTAAAAAAAGAAAATGAGGGGATGGAGAAACATCTATCATGAAAAATTTATGTCAAAAAAACGCTGGAGTAGCAATACATATATTGGACAAACTAAAGTTAAAAACAAGGACTATAACAACAGAAAGAGAGGGGCACTATATAATCATAAGGGGGATGATCCAATAAGAAGATATAACATCCATAAATATTTATGCACCCAAATATGTAAAACAATAACAAACAAAAAAAAGAACCAATTGATATACAATAATAGTATGAGAATTTAACACCCCACTTACATCATTGGACAGATCATCTAAACAGAAAATATATAAGAAAACAATGGCTTTGAATGACAGATTTGACCAAATAGACCTAACAGATACATTTAGAACATTTCATTCTAAAAGAGCAGAATACACATTCTTTTCAAGTACACGTGGAACATTCTCCAGAGTCACATATTAGGTCACAAAACAGACCTCAACAAATACAAAAGGATTGAAATCAGACCATGCACCTTTTCTGACCACAATGGTATGAAATAAGAAGTCAACCACAAGAAAAAATCTGGAAAGACCACAAATACATGGATGTTAAACAACATACTACTACACAATGAATGGGTCAACCAGGAAATCAAAGAAGAAATTAAAAAAAAATACATGTGAACAACTAAAAATGAAAACACAATGTCCAAAGCCTTTGGGATGCAGCAAAAGTGGCTCAAAGAGGGAAGTATATAGCAATACAGGTCTATCTCAAGAAGCAAGAAAAATCTTAAATACACAATTTAACCTGACACCTAAAGGAAAAAGAAAAGGAACAACAAAACAAAGGCTAATGCTAGCAAAAGGAAGGAAATAATAAATATTAGAACAGAAATATATGATATAGAAACTAAAAAGAAATGCAACAGAAGAGATCAATGAAACTAGGGGCTTGTTCTTTGAAAAAATAATCAAGTTGATAAACCTCTAGCCAGACTTATTAAAAAGAAAAGAGAAAGGACTCAAATAAACAAAATCACAAATGAGAATGGAGAAATAACAACTGGTTCCACAGAAATACAAACAGTTTGATTATGAAAAACTGTATGTGAACAAATTGGACAACCTGGAAAAAATGGATAAATTCCTACAAACATATGAGCTACCACAACTGAAACAGGAAGAAATAGAAAACTTGAACACACAGATAACCAGCAAAGAAATGGAGTCAGTAATCAAAAAACTCCCAGCAGGGGCACCTGGGTGACTCAGTCGGTTAAGTGTTCGACTTCAGCTCAGGGCATGATCTCACAGCTTGTGAGTTCGAGCCCCATGTCAGGCTCTGTACTGACAGCTCAAAGCCTGGAGCCTGCCTAGGACTCTGTGTCTCCCTCTCTCTCTGCCCCTCCCCTGCTCATGCTTTCTCTCTCTCCCTCTCTCTCTCTCTCTCTCTCAAAAATAAATAAACTCTAAAAAAAAAAAAAAAAAAAAAAACTCCAACAAACAAAAGTCCAGGACCAGATGGATTCATAGGCTAATTTTGCCAAACATTTAAACAAGAGATAATATCTATTCTTCTCAAACTATTCCAGAAAATAGAAAAGGAAGGAAAACTTCCAATTTCATTCTATGTGGTCAGCATTACCCTGATACCAAAACCAGATAAAGACACCGCTAATTAAGAGAACTACAGGCTGATATCTCTGGTAAGCATGGATTCAAAAACTCTCGATAAAATAGTAGCAAACCAAATCCAACAATATATTGAAAAAATTATTCACCACAAACAAGTGGGGTTTATTCCTGGGTTGCAAGGGTGTTTTGATAGTCACAAATCAATCAACATGATACATCTCATTAATAAAAGAAAGGATAAGGACCATCTGATCATTTCAATAGATGCAGAAAAAACATTTGATGAAGTACAACATCCATTCGTGATAAAAACTCTCAAAAAATAGATTTAGAGGGAACATGCCTCAACATTATAAAGGCCATATATGAAAAACCCACAACTCATATCCTAAATGGGGAAAAAATGAGACCTTTTCCTCCATGCTCAGGAATAAGACAGGGATGTCCATTCTCACCACTTTTATTCAACATAGTATTGAATGCTCTAGCCACAGCAATCAGACAACTAAAAGAAATAAGAGGCCTCCAAATCTGCAAGGAAGAAGCAAAACCCTCACTATTTGCAGATGACATGATACTATATATAGAAAACCAAAAATACTCCCCACACACAAATATACTAGAACTGATTAATGAATTCAGTAAAGCTGCAGGATACAAAATCAATATACAGAAGTCTGTTGCATTTCTGTACACTAATAATGAATCAGCAGAAAGAGAAATTAAGGAATCAATCCCATTTACAGTTGCACTAAAAACAATGAAAGATACCTAGGAATAAGCCTAAACAACAAGGGGAAAGACCTGTACTCTGAAAACTATGAAATACTAATGAAAGAAATTGAAGATGACACAAACACATGGAAAGACATTCCATACTCATGAATTGGAAGAAAAAAAATATTACTAAAATATCTATACTAACCAAAGCAATCTACAGATTTAATGCAATCCCTATCAAAATACCAATAGCATTTTTCAGAGAACTAGAGAAAACAATCCTAAAATTTTTAATGAGCCACAAAAGACCCTGAATAGCCAGAGCAACTTTGAAAAAGAAAAAGGAAAAAAAAAGGAAAGCTTGAGGCATCACAATTCCAGACTTATATTACTAAGTTGCAATAGTCAATACAGTATGGCATTGGCACAAAAATAGACACATAGATCCCTGGAACAGAACAGAAAACTTAAAAATGAACCCATAGCTCTAATGTCAGTCAATCTTTGACAAAGCAGGATAGATATGCAATGGGAAAGAGACAGTCTCTTCAAGAAACAGTGTTGGGAAAACTGGACAGCAACATGCAAAAGAATGAAACTGGACCACTTTCTTACACCATATACACAAATAAGCTCAAAATGGATTGAAGACCTAATTATGAGACCTGAAACCATAAAAATCCTAGAAGAAAACACAGGTGGTAACTTCTTTGACATCAGCCATAGCAACTTCTTTTTGATAGGTCCCCGAGTCAAGGGAAATAAAATAAAAAATAAACTTTTCAAACTACATCAAATTATAAAGTTTCTGGGGCATGGGTGGATCAGTTGGTTGAGTATCCAACTTAAACTCAGGTCATGATCTTATGGTTCTTGAGTTCGAGTCCAATGTTGGTCTCTGTGCTGACAACTCAGAGCCTGGAGCCTGCTTTGGATTCTGTGTCTCCCTCTCTTTCTCTGCCCCTCCCCTGTTCGTGCTCTGCCTCTCTCTCAAAAAATAAACATTAAAAAATATTTTTTAAATAAATAAATAATAAGCTTCTGCATAGCAAAGGAAACAATAAACAAAACTAGAAGGCAACCTTCTGAATGGGAGAAGATATTTGCAAATTACATGTCTAATGAAGGGTTAGTATCCAAAAAAATATAAAGAACTTATAAAACTCAACATCCAAAAAACCAAATAATCCAATTAAAAAATGGGCAGAAGACATGAATAGACATTTTTCCAAAGAACACATACAAATGGCCAACAGACACATGAAAAGATGCACAATATTGCACATAATCACGGGAATGTAAATCAAAACTACAATAAGATATCACCTCACACCTGTCAGAATGGCTAAAATCAACAACACAAGAAACAACACATGTTGGCAAGGATATGGAGAAAGGGGAACCCTTATGTGCCGTTGGTGGGAGTGCAAACTGGTGCAGCCACTCTAGAAAACAGTAAGGAAGTTCCTCAAAAAGTTAAAAATAGAACTCTATGGTCCAGCAATTACACTACTAGATATTTACCCAAAGAATACAAAAGTACAAATTCAGAGGAATACATGCACCCTGATGTTTATAGTAGCATTATCTGCAATAGACAAATTATGGAAAGAGTTTAAGTATCCATCAATTGATGAATGGATAAAGAAGATGTCGGGACACCTGGGTGGCTCAGTGGTTAAGCATCTGACTTCAGCTCAGGTCATGATCTGGCGGTTCATGGGTTCAAAGCCCATGTTGGGCTCTGTGCTGATAGCTCAGAGCCTGGAGCCTGCTTCCGATTCTGTGTCTCCCTCTCTCTCTGCCCCTCCCACACTCATGCTCAGTCTCTCTATCAATAAATGAATAAACGTTAAAAAAATTTAGAAGATGTGTTACATATACATAGTGGAGTATTACTCAGCCATGAAAAAGAACGAGATCTTGCCATTTGCAACAATGTGGGGTGAACTAAAGAGCATTATGAAATACGTCTGTTAGAGAAAGATAAATACTGTATGATTTCACTCCTATGTGAAATTTAAGAAACAAAACAAATAAATAAATGGAAAAAAAAAGAATATAGAGAGAGGCAAACCAAGAAACAGACTCTTAACTACAGGGAACAAACTGATGGTTACCAGAGGCAGGTGGATGGAAGGATTAAATAGGTGATGAGGATTAGGGAGTGCGCTTGTGGTGAATCCCTGGTGATGTATGGAAGTGTTGAATCACTACATTGTACACCCAAAACTAACATTACACTTCATGTTACTAACTGGAATTTAAATTTAAAAATTTAGAAAATAAAGTGAAAACTAAGAAAATTACAAAATAGATATACACACGGTATGGAGTGCTTTCTTCCTTCTCACCTGCCAACGTGGTGTTCAGGTGCTTCATTGAGGTTGGCTGGACGTAGAGTGACCTACGTCTCCTTTGGGCCTCATACGGGGGAAGCGGGCTTGGACTGTAGATGTTATTGATCAGAACAAGGCTTTGGTTGCTGGACCCTGCACTCAGCTAAGGATACAGGCTATGCCTTTCAAATCCATGCAGCTCACTGACTTCATCCTCAAGTTCCCACACAGTCCCCAGCAGAAGTATGTCCAACACACCTGGTGGAAGGCAGGTATCAGTACAAAATGGGCAGCCACAAGATGCACCAAGTAGATTAAAACCAGAGAAAGAAAAGCCAAGTTGACAGATTTTGATTGTTATAAAGTCATGAAGGCAAAGAGAGTGGGGAATAGAATAATCAAGCTTGATGTTAGGAAGCTGCAAAAAGCAGCTCTCCTGAAAGTCTCTCCCCCTAAAAAGCACCTGCTGCTAAGGATGTAACTGCAGCCGCTGTTGCAAAGGTTCCAGCAAAAAAGATGGCCAGTATCCAGGTGCCTGGGTGGCTCAGTCAGTTAAGCCTCCATCTATTGATTTTGGCTCAGGTGATGATCTCATGGTTCATGAGATCAAGTCTCGTGTCAGGCTCCATGCTGACAGCATGGAGCCTGCTTGGGGTTCTCACTGCCCCTCCCCTACTGGTATGCACCCTCTCTTTCTTCCTCTCTCAAAATAAGTAAATAAACATAAAAAAAAAAAAAAAAAAAAAGATGGCAACTGCGGGCAAGAAGGCTCCACCCCAGAAGGTTCCTGCCCGGAGAGCTGCAGGCCAGAATGCAATGCCTCCAAAGGCTCAGAAGGGTCCAAAAGCTCCAGTCCAGAAAGCATGTGCTCTGAAGGCATCTGGCAAGAAAACACAAAAGCATAAGAGGCTATTATAAATAAGTAATAAAGGTTCTTTTGGACACGCAAAAAAAAAAAAAAAAAAAAAAAACCTGACAAAATTACAAAATAAAAAAAAGTGCAGTATTTGAAGATAAAAGACTCACATGTAAACAATGCATAATTCACAATTAATACACACTGCAAACCTTAGGGTAAAATCTGTTTTATTTTACTTACAATTCATAACAGCCTTGTATTTCAACTTCGAACAATTTAGTGGTTTCCTCAAGGTTACAGAGCCAACAAATAAATGAAATGAAATTCAAACGCAGATCCTCTGATTCCAAAGGCCATGCTTTCTCTTCATGTAGCATATAATGCCTGCTCTTTCAGCATTCTGAGATGAAAGCTCTCAATCAAAACTGAAGTAAGAAGAAATATAGATTCAGCCATACTAATAAAATACTAACTTTCTATTAGATCAACATGGTGAGGGACATTTTTTACATTTTCACACACACGTGTATGTGCACACCCCCCCTAAGGAGCACCACATTTTCTAGGAATATTAGAATTATTTAATCTGTTCCTAACTTACTTCTTAGACTCACCTCTTCTTCTCTGCACCCCAATACATTCCAAATACCGTGAATTATTTATATGCCATGTTTATTGAAGTTTACATATACTTTTCTCTCTGCTCAAAATACCCTTCCCAATTTTTGGTGCCCCAATTTTTGCCTAATCATTTCAAGGAAAATGGCTCAGGTCAACCTTCTCTTAATTAGACCCTAACAGTGAATGATCTCAACATTTCCTGTCTTACAGACTTCTGAAGTATCCTGTGTCTACCTCTGACACAGGGCATTTCAATCTGTATTACATTGGCGACTCACTTTTTTTGACCACTACAGGGCACATTACTTGGGTCTAAAAACTGTATCTATTTGTCTTTAACTTTCAGTCCCTACCCAGTTCCTGGAAAATATGAAGTACCCAATCAATGCCTATTAATGAATAAAACCATCGATCATTCAAGAGTTTGAAAACTAAAACATTTTTTCCTGAAATCGGATAAATCCAGTTCAGTGTATGGGAGGATGTTCTGGTTAAACAAATAATTTGCTTGAAAGATCCTCTATAACATAAATATTATCAAAGAACCATGATATTATGAGATATATGAAAGCCCCGCTAAACATAATTTACTTTTTTTTAATGAAATTTTGGATATTATTATGCTTCAACATCATTTAATAAAGAGATCTGGTTAGTGTGTCAAATGCCAACGAACTTACTATATAGTGGTGTCACTGTTGTTGTTCCAAATATTAATCCAACAGTATTTCTTTTTTTTAATATTTTAATGTTTTTTTTATTTATTTTAATTAAAAAAATTTTTTTTAACATTTATTCCTTTTTGAGAGACAGAGCATGAGTGTGGGAGGGGCAGAGAGAGAGCAAGACACGGAATCTGCAGCAGGCTCTAGGCTGAGCTGTCCGCACAGAGCCCAATGCGGGGCTCCAACTCATGGACTGCGAGATCACGAGATTGTGACATCATGACCTGAACCCAAGCTGGATGCTCAACCGACTGAGCCTCCCAGACGCCCCTGTTTTAATTTTTTTAATGTTTATTTATTTTTGATAGAGGCAGAGTGTGAGCGGGGGAGGAGCAGAGAGAGAGGGACACACAGAATCTGAAGCAGTCTCCAGGCTCTGAGATTCCAGCACAGAGCCGGATGCAGGGCTAGAACTCACGAACTGTGAGATCATGACCTGAGCTGAAGTTGGACACTTAACCGACTGAGCCACCCAGGCACCCCAATCCAACAGTATTTCTAAAAAGCTTATTTTGTGGGCACCTGGTTGGCTCAGTCAGTTAAGCATCCAGCTTCAGCTCAGGTCATGATCTTGCAGTCAGTGAGTTCGAGCCCCATGTCGGGCTCTGTGCTGACAGCTCAGAGCCTGGAGCCTGCTCTGGATTCTGCGTCTCCCTCTCTCTCTCTGCCCCTCCCTTGCTCACACTCTGTTTCTCTCTCTGTCTCACAAAAATAAATAAATATTTAAAAATTTTTAAATAAAAACTCATTTTGGAAGCAACTGTAGAGACTATATTCAGTAATTTTCGGGATATCTTATTAATCTTCTGATACCGTCACACTGATGCACTGACCTTGAAAAGTATGTCACCAATATTAAATTTGTCCTGGGCAAGAACTCATGCTTGAAGGAGGCCAAGCCAATGATCTCCTGCCTATGTGTTCTTCCCAATTTACCTGTCCTATTTTTATCATCTATGTCCCATTCTTGGCTTGATATCCTGACCTGATATCCTATCTTGCCTTCTCACATTATATAACCTTTTAGACTCTGTCCCTCATTTAGGACTACAGTGATCAGGATGTTATGGGCTGGAGCACCTCCTTAATTTTTACCATTCCCCATTGCCTATGGTGGGGACTCTACTCCAGCTCCCAGTGGACTTTTCTTTTCCTGGGCTACTCCCCAGCATCCTCCAGGGAGAATGGCAGGGTAGAGGGATTAGACAGGCAAAATTTTGACAAGTTTGTTATTCCTCCTTATCATCAAAAATATATGACCAGACCTTTATGATAGGGACCCAGTGGACACTTGAATTAACGGTGAATTTTGTTTGGGGGAGAAACTGTTCTCAGCATTTCCTGAATTCTAATCCTTACTTTGAACTTCTGTGCGTGGGCACAGACAAGGCAGTTCTCTTTCATGTCTTAACATCACTCTCTGTAAAACTGACTATAAGAACAGCTATCTACTTAAAAAGTGGATACCTAGATCAACTTTTGTTTGTGAAGAGTTACACTAGAATTGAAAAGGCCCCCATTTGCTTAAAATGATGGTTTTCTCCTGTTTCATTTGAGTGAATACCAGGAAATCTTGATGGGATTTTAGCGTGTCATGTGCATATGTGTCTAATGCACAGAATGTTTATATATTAAATTATGTCATATGAACTAGATATAATTTTTAATATAAAATATGACTTTATTAGATGTCTGCCATAAAGTCACAACCATGGGTGTCCTAAGGTTGGGAATGTGGGCAGACAAGCAGTCTAAGCAAGCATGAATTTCCATTTCTCGGTTTTCCTACAGGCTTGTTCCTCAATCATTCCTTTCTTTAAAGACAAGCTGTAGAAAGTATCAACTATCAAGAAATATATATGGAAGAAATTTTAAAATTCGAGCCAATACTTGTCTCAGAAAATCGCTGCTCACTTTGGAAACAGAATGCTCCAGCTTAGTTCAAGGAGCTCCTGATCTCCATACCAGCGTCATTTCAAAACCTCTGTGCTCACATTCTCAAGACCAGCCTCTAAAGCAACTGTTCCCCCTATATTTTTCCTTAAAATGAACTGCAAGTTAAAATAGGGTGGTTTTACTCAAATGGGGATTGAGATGCTAATATTTCCAAAGAAAGTGAATCCAGAGTTTAGCATAAATATATAAAAATGTACATTTCTCATTTCTAACAATTTTTTACATTCCACGTAGAACATTCACACTGCACTCATTCATGGACTCGGTGCCTAATTTGAAACATATTTTCCATTGGAGAGATGATTTTATATGGAAAAGGAAATAACTCCTGTGGTCCCTCTGTGTATATTGAAAAAGAAGTCTGGAGCCATTATATAGTTTATGCTTAAGTTTTGATTAAAAGATACCATGAAAATCCCATGAGAGTGCAGTCCAAGGTAGAGGATTTGATTTGAGCATATTGAAAAAAGATTGGGTGCCCAAATACCAGTTTTAAGTATCTTTTCTTACTGAACTATATAATAAACAATCCACATGAATGTAAAAACCAGCAACTTCCTGAATCATGGTCACATCTGTTTTCCAGTCAAACTTAAATCCCCTATCTCTAAATTTAGTGAATAATTCATTTTAGATCTGGAAGAGAAGTTAGTCCAACTCCCTCATATTACAGATGAGGAAATTGAGGCACAGAGAGATTTCTCCTCCATAACCCCTACTAATCCTTCCAGTCTCAGCCTAAGTCATTCCTTGGGGAAGCTTTCTCTGATTCCTGCCACCACCAAAAATGATGCCTCCTTGATATAGACTTACAAATTCCTCTGTATTTTTCCTTCATACTGTTTAACATAACTTATAAGCATGCAGCTGTTGTTGTTGTTTTAATGTTTATTTAGTTATTTTGAGAAAGAGAGAGAGAGAGAGACAGAGAGCAGGGGAGGAGCAGAGAGAGAGGGAGCGAGAGAATACCAAGCAGGTTTCAGGCTGTCAGCACGGAGACCCACATGGGGCTTGATCCCACGAACTGTGAGACGATGACCTGAGCCGAAATTAAGAGTTGGAGGCTTAACTGACTGAGCCACCCAGGCGCCCCATTATGCACTTGTTTTTTGTGATGTTTTGGTTTAAAATCTGTTGTCACAAGGGAAAGCTCCATGAGGCTCCACACTGACTAACACATGCCAGGCACAAAGAGGGTGCCCAGTAAGTATTTAATAAACCAATGTTTAAGTGACATGCAATGACACAAACATATGTGTCACTTCATTTATAAAATGAGAGGATACACTAGATGGTCTTGAAAATTTATACCAACTAGAATAAAATTTATGAATGCTCAGTTAGATCTGATGTTCTTTCTGCTCTGCCACAAATGTCAGAGAAGACAAGTCTTGTTGCTATTTCTGTTCCTCCATTTCCTGTTTGTGTAACTTTGGACAAATTATTCTCTACATTGAAGCTCAATTTCTTTAATAGAAAAAAATAATAAAAATCTCTCTTCCAACTGATTTATTTTTTAAATTTTATTTAAAATTTTTTAAGTTCATTATTTTAGAGAGAAAGCATGAGCAGAGGAGGATCGGAGAGAGAGGAGGGAGCAAGAACCCAAGCAGGCTCCCCACCGACAGCGTGAAACCTGAGGTAGGGCCCCATCCCATGAACTGTGAGATCATGACCTGAGCTGAAATCAAGAGTCAGATGCTTTAACTGACTGAGCTGCCCAGGCGCCCCTAATTGTATTCTTTAATTATGGTAATATGTATAAACACAAAATTTATCATTTTAACCATTTTTTTCTAAATATTTATTTTTGAGAAAGAGAGTGAGTGGGAGAAGTGCAGGGGGGCGGGATAGAGGATGTAAAACAGACACTGCGCTGACAGCAGACAGCCTGGTGCAGGACTCAAACCCACTGACTGTGAGATCGTGACCTGAGCCAAAGTCAGACACTCAACCAGCTCAGCCACCTAGGTACTCCACCATTTTGATCATTTTTAAGTGTACAGTTCATTGTCATTGAGTACATTCATGTTGTTGTACGACAATCACCACCATCCATCTTTGGAAATGTTTTCATCTTCTCAAGGCATTTACTTTTGTACTCCCACTTGACCAATCCTTCCCTTTTTCTCAGACCTCCAATCCATTTACCTTTTCTCACCATCAGTCACTTGAATTATCTGTTACTATGTAACAGGCCATTTATTGGGCTCACAATTCTGTGGGGTGGTTCTTCTGATCGAGTCTGGGCTCAAATGATCTTGTTTCTGAGTTTGGTTCAATTAGTTAGTTGACTGGGGCTTGGCTGGTCTTGGATGGCCTTACTCATACGTCTAGCCATAGGTTGGTTGTTGGCAGGTGTGACAAGAATGACTAAATCATGTAATTTCATCCTCCCAGTAGAAAAATTATTCATATTGTGGTGATGGCAGTATCCCAATAGCACCAATAAGTCAAGACCCAGTGCTCCAACGCTTTTCAAGTGTGGAGCCATTATCAGTGTGGAGGAGATCACAAAAGGGCATGAATGCAGGGAGGCCTGGACAAATTGGGGGACATTACTACAAAAACATATCACACCCTTGTTAACCAATTGGATTCCATGTTCTACCACTACATTCATTTCTACACATTATCAACTCTCTTCCTAATTCTCCCTCCAAAACACTCAATTGGAAAAAAATCAAAACTGTGGTCAGAGCTAACAATCTGCCTATCCTGTCCTATATTGGAGTAATTTATATTACTGAAGAATATCATCCAAACAGGCTAGATGCATTCACTTGTAATTCATGACTACAAATCCCATCGGGGCACTGAGTATTACTTATTAGTCCCACATTATTTTTCTGATTAATTCATTTTGATATTGTCCTAGAGATAATCTTACTTCCTAGTATCCAGCACATAAATACACACATGGAGAAAGAGAGAGAATCAGAGAATCACAAGGGTGTTTCCTTCTCTTGCTGACAACAACTCTCCTGCAGCTGATAGCACAGTCTTTGCCTTCCTTCTAGATAGATGCCTTTCAAATCCATTTCTTCAGGCTTAATCTACTTCTTGTGCTTCCTCCTCATATACCCAGCTGCGTCCTGTCATCTCACTTAGATGTCTGCTAGGCAGCTCGAACATAACATGCCCAAACAGAACATTTGATTCTGTTTGTTTCTTCACCCTCATCCTGCAGCACACAAACCTCGTCTCTCTCTCCCGGTTTTCCTCCATTTCTAATGGCACTTAATGTTGCTCAAGCCCGTAAGTGGGAGTCACTCTTGTTTCCTCTTTCTTGCTAGCCCTCCTCATCAATCCATTAGCAAGTCTTGTCAGATACCAAAAATCTATTTCAAATGCACATGCTTTTTTAGATCTCTGCTTCCACTACCCTTGCCAGGCTACCATCACCCCTCATCACCTGCAATGTCTTCTTAACTGCTCTCCCTGCTCCTTCTCTTGGACTGTTGTGTCTACTCTCTCTATGCAGCTGCTGGAATCTTTCCAGAACACGAATGATCATGTTGCTCCTCTGCTTGACATTTTCTAATGGGTTTTCACTACACACAGAATTAAATACAAACTCCTAATGGTTGTTTGCAAGGCCCTGATATGGACCCTGTCTGCCTCCTCCTCAGCCTCACCTGACATTACTCTTCTCTGTATTCTTATGCCTCAGCTACTCAGGCCCAAGTTCTATTGCTTGAACACACAAGGCCTATTCCTGCCTCAGTGGCTTTGGCACTTCCTATTTTCTCCACATAGGATGCTGTTCATGTGGTGAGGCATTATCATCAATCCGGTCTCATCTCAGATATCACCTGGCCATCCTTTCTAATGTCACTTCCCCTCTACGTCCTCCTCATACATAACTATCCACACCCCTGCTCACTCTCCGTCACATCACCCTGTTTCTTTCTCACAGTGTTTGTATTACTTGAGATTTTTTGTTTATATCTCTTCCACTAAAATATAAAATCCTCAATTGCTGACATATCTGTTTTGTTCACTGCTTTATTCCCAGCTTCCAGGAAAAAGTATGATAAATAGTAGGCATTCAATAAATACCTAAAAGAAGAATAACTATTTTACATTACCTGCTTTCTGTGAGAAGTTTTTTAACAACTTTTGTACTGTTTCATTTATTTTTGAGAGGGCACAAGGGGGGAAGGGCAGAGAGAGGGGGACAGAGGATCCAAAGTGGGCTCCACTCTGACACTGAGGCTGATGTGAGGCTCGAACTCATGAACCACGAGATCATGACCTGAGCTGAAGTCGGATGCTCAACTGACAGAGCCACCCTGGTGCCTCTGTGAGAAGTTTTAAAATGTATATTAAACACTCTAGTACATTGTAGTCCCTCCATAAGTGTTGTTCATCTCTTTCCTCACAACTGAAAATGGGTATTTTTTCATCTTTTTCCCTTGGCACATAGCAGTTTCTAGAAATAGTATGCATATAATAATAATTTTTTGTATCAAAGCAATGATTCTATAATAAGTGGTCAGTATGGATTCCATAGGGTATTTCAGTCAAGATATTTTTGGTAACAAGCAACATAAATCCATTTATACCAACTTACATATAAAAGAATAATCATAATAAGGGCAAAGGTGTCATCTTATAGATATACAGAAAGTATAGCCATGACCTCCCTGGATCTTGGAACTGAGAAGTAGAAAATTATTACATACCATAGCTATTTCTTCGGTGAGCATACATTTTTGTCTGGATCATTCTGTCTCTGCAGTTCAGATCTTTCTAGTGTTTTAAGCAACAGCTATCCCAACCCTGGCTTTCTATTGTGCATAGCTCTAATGACCAAAAGACAGTAAACTAGTGTCTGAGAAAGAAATTTCCAAATTCCTATCAAGAAAATATGATTTACCCAAATTGGGTCAAATACTTGCCTCTACTCAAACATGTATGGCCAGGGGTTGTGGTTACATATTATCAAATGATTGTGCATGTGTGTGTGGGTAAGAGCACAGTAGAGTTCTCAGGGAAAAAAATGAACAAATAAAGAAATGGACAAATTCCTCAGAATGCATTTACCTCTCAAGATCCTTAAGTTCAACTTACAGAGGAGTGGAGAATCTATCTCCAATGGCAGCTTTGGTTTTCAGATCTTAGCTGATTTTCCTTAACCATGTCCCATTCAAATGGTGAAAAATACATTGAGAGGGGAAACTTGGCCCAGATGTATGTGAAGAGTTTGCCTTGTGTCAGTCACTAATGAGACTTCACACTCCAGGGGCCTACCAGTGAGCGGGTGTCTGATAGGTGTAAATTACAAGTCAGATACACAAAGCACTCACAATATGGGGGCAAGAAGTCTTGTCTGATAATGCTGAAGGAACAAATGTAATTGGCATTTTGATCAGGATACACATATTCCCAGGAAGAACCATTTTGAAGCAAGTTACCGAGTAGAGATTGAAACTGAGATGCAAATAGACACCACTTTCATCTTTGACCTCTAGAGAAGCTTGATTTATTAAGAGTGTAGGAAAACAGAATGATGTGATTTCTGGTGTTAGCACGGGCACTACAGTGGAATCATGGAAAGAAGGGAAAGTGGATTTGTTTTAATCCTTTTTGTCTTATCCTCTAAAAGGCAAGCCTACTGGTTTCCCATGCATAAGAGAGAAGTATTTTTTGAATTTCAGGACATAATTCTTCCACCTGCCACATCCCATCTGTGACTCTCTCATGAAGAATGAACACTCTTTGAATTGAGAGATAGGGAAGAATGAGAAAAGGGTGAAAATTAAACTGACTTTTTTGAACAGGGAATAAAAGTTAGAAAAATTAAGAAGAGGATGTATGACTGAATGCTGCCTTATATTTTAGACTGTCCAGACTAGAAGGAAAATATTTGTTATCTACGTCAAGTCCAGCTTCATTTTAACAACATCAGGGGACAGTAATTAAGAAGGTATAAATGTTGGCTATGCAAAGGTTATTTATGCCTTGAGCAAGTAAAACAGAGACTATAGTGTTTATCACTTATTCCTTAGATTTCCAACTTGACTTCATAAACACATGTTAAGACCTGACATCATAGACCAGGGCGAAAACACAGAATGTACACTATTTGTCATTGTCTGGCATGACATCCAGCAAAACTCATTGGACTTAACTATGCTAACCATCTTGAATGGTCCATATATCAGCTGTTTTCTGGCAACTACATTTTTATTTATTCATTCATTCATTCTTGCATTTCTTGACACATCCATTCTCCCAAAAGATTTTTTTGAGAACCTTTCCAATTCCAGGAGGCAAATATAATAAGGCAAAGCAGGAGGAGGAGGAGGAGAAGGAGTAAGAGGAGGACAGAAATTAATTAGGACCTTGCAGAGTACTTTGTTTTGTTGTGCACTTACTCTATGTGGTAGTTAATTTTATGAGTCAACTTTGCTAGGCTATAGTGTCCAGTTGTTTGATCAAACACTAGTCCAGATGTTGCTGTGAAGGTGTTCTGTAGCTATCATTTAATATTTAAAAGACCATCCCTGTGGGGCGCCAGGGTGACTCAGTCAGTTAAGAATCTGCCTCTTGATTTCAGCTCAGATCATGATCTCATGGTTCACCCTGACCAGTGCAGAGCCTGCTTGAGATTCCCTCTGCCTCTCCTTCTCTCTCTCTCTCTCTCTCTCTCTCTCTCTCTGCCCCTCCCCCCTCAAAATAATTAATAAAATAAATTTGTAAAATAAAATATAAAAAACAATCATCCTTGATAATATGAGAGGGCCTCATCCAATCAGTTAAAGCCTTAAGAGCAAAAACTGAGGTTAACCAGCAAAGAAGGGATTCTGTCTCAAGATTTTAACATAGAAGTCCTCCCTGAATTTCTAGCCTCCCTAAATTTCTGACCCACACCCTTTAGACTGAAAATTGCAACCGACTCTTTTCTGAGTTTGCAGGCTGCTGTCCTGCCTCACAGATTTTGATTTGCCAGCCTCCACAGTCATGTGAGCCCATTCCTTCAAATTGCCATCTTTCCTCCTCCCACTGTGCTCTCTTTCTTCTCTACATTAGGCACTTTCCGAAAGCTTTATATTTACTTAATATCTCATGTAATCTCTGCAACCAGATGCAGATCCAGATATTATTAGGCTTAAAAGTAGTCTATTTGCAAGGTTCTTTTTAAGGAAAGCAATATAAAATTAGAAATACAAAATTAGATACTGAATTTGGAGAAAATCTCTATAAATGAAGCCTTGCAACGTACCCTTTGTTAATGTCGTGGCAAATCCATCTCTTTTTTTTAAAATGTTTATTTTATTTTTTAAGACAGAACATGAGCAGGGGAGGGGCAGAGAGAGAGGGTGACACAGAATCTGAAGCAGGCTCCAGGCTCTGAGTTGTCCGCACAGAGCCCAAAGCCGGGCTCCAGCTCAGGAACCATGAGATCATGAACTGAGCCAAAGTTGGATGCTTAACCAACTGAGCCACCCAGGCACCCCAATCCTTCTCTCTTTACAACAACCTGTGAGATAGGTACTGTTATTTTTATTTTTCCCACCTGACCTAGGAGGGAATTGAGATTTAAAAGAGTGACGTGCCTCATGCCTTAAAGCTCAAGATTGGACAATGTAAAATTCTAGAATAAATTATACGTTATGCTTAAGACTTAAGGTGCCTTATGTAAGTATATTAGGTAACATTTCACACAGGAAGTTTCTATTTTCGATTGAAGAGAGGCAATTCTGAGAGGTCTATGCCTTCCAATTTGATGTACCTTTTTAATTTCTAGATCCAAAGTGTACCACCACCACTGCTAACTGAATAGAACATAGAGAAACAACGCGCCATGTAATCAAAGGCTTGAAACCCATATGGTGCTGGCATACTGGGATTTCTGGTCAAAAAATGGTAATAGTGCATTTAAAAAAAACTGAAGCAAAATGGAATGCTTTTAGTATTTATGGGTTTTATTATTTTTTTTAATGTGTATGTATTTTTGAGAGAGACAGAACATGAGTAGGGGAGGAACAGAGAGAGAGACACACACAGAATCTGAAGCAGGATCCAGGTTCTCAGCTGTCAGCACAGAGCCCAATGTGGGGCTCGAACTCATGAACCACAAGATCATGACCTGAGTCGAAGTTGGACACTCAACCAACTGAGCCACCCAGGAGTCCCCTCTGTCCTTATGGATTTTAAAACATATTTCCTTTTCTGTTGCTCTTTATTCCCAAACAAATGTCATACATTATATTCAAGATACTCAGCTTTGACACAAATATCACTGGACCTATGGTAAGCCTTAAACAAATCTAAATATTTTGCTATATTTACTTCAGATCTTTAAAACAAAATATTATAGTTAAAAATTAAACAACCATTGTATTCCCTCCTTGGTTACATTTCTCTCTACCTCCGTAATTACTGGTAGAATAAATAAATAACCGAACTAATAAGCAAATCCAGTTGCAATAATATTTTCTCTTCTCTCCTTCTCAGCAAAGCCATAGTGCTTCCACCCTCTAGGCTAGACAACACCAACAAATAAACATACCCTACAGATCTGAGTGAAGAAACGAGATGAATATTCTGATGCACCCAGAATGTCCAATAATGTCACTGGGCAATATGTTCTATGGGAATGGAAACACCCTGAATCAGCTCAGACTTAGTCCCCTCCTTAACCTTAATCAACTTACTGGCCCTGGATGCATCGTCTTTTAAAAATTTCTATCAGAATTTCTGCACATCTATTTTTAGAATCACAGAATCACTTCTCTTTAATTTTTAGTGAGATCAAGAGCTCTAGGTGAGGACTGACGCCACAAAGTTTATGAAAAAAATCAGCCTCCATATGTGAAAGTCACTTTTAGCGTGAGAGGTGTGACATTTTCTCTGTTGGAAAGAGAAAATGATATAGACATAGGTAACAGCATCACTTCAAAGTTGTGTGATCTATAACATCTAAAGAATTCCTGTCTTTGAGTTCTGCTCTGGCTTTCTTGTTCATGGCTTGCAATCTCTAGCTGACCCTCAACACTGGGGAAAGAGAGGAACAAGCTGTTCCCCCACCACACCAGGGTTCAGAATTCTTCTGCTCACTGAAGGGAAGTGGAGGTCTGGTCTGTGGCTGAAAAGAGACATTTATTAAATTAAATGTCCATAGCAGTCAATAACTCAAACTCTGAGCCAGGCAGGCTTTGTTTGGTGTCTTGGCTTTTTACCTTACTAATTGTATAAAGACTGAACAAGTGACCCCTTCATTATAACTTAGTTTATTCATCTGTGATATGGAAATAATACTAGTAACTACTTCATTAGGTTAACATTTAATTATATATTTCATCTAAAGTTTGCTACATGGTGCATAACACAGGGTAGATGTGCACCAACAGGCACTGAGCTGCCTCTCCAACTCCCTTCCTCCTCTGGAAGCTCTGCCCTCACCATCAATGTCATTTCAGGGGCCACCATGTGAATACATTATGACCTCACTCCCTGACCATAGTTGATGATTTTGAGGTGGGCATCTGATCAGTCCTTTCCCAATAATTTTGGAACTAGAACTGAGAAGCAGACTCTCCTTGAATAACTTCTGCCAAAGATGACAGAAAGCTGACTCAAAAGCTGACTTCTTGGGCAGCCATGATCATCTACTATGAATAAAAAGCTGGTGTTTAGTGGAAGGGAAGGAAAACATGCAATGGTGTCTTAATGACATTTGAAATTCTGTTTACAGTTGGTTTTGAGATACAGCCATATCCCTGCATTCTATAAGATCTTCTTGTTCTACACCATATCCCAACAACCTTCCAACCCTTTATACTTAAATTAGTTGAAGCTGATCTTTGATCTCTTGCTAACAATGGCAGCACTTAAAAATATATCATCTCATTTACATTTCAGTAAAGGTGAATATTATTTACATTTTACAGATAAGGAAACTGAGTTTCAGTAAGTGATTGCTCAAGGTCAAACCACTGATGAAAGGTTGAACCAGGATGCAGTATGATCCTGCTTCCAAGTATTTATTCCTGCTTCTCCCTTCCCTCCATCATGTTCTTGCTTTTTCTTTCTGTTCTCCTCTCTCCCTTCACCTAACTTCTCTTGTCCTTCAGGTACCACCCTATAGTTCCTTTAGGAAGTTTCTCTTAACTCTAAGTACCAAATAAAGGTTTTCATTCTATGCTCCATAACTTCTACACTTGCCTTTATCATAGTATTTATCACCTTGTATCCTGAATGTCTCTCTTCCTTTCTGTATGCTCCACTATACCGTAAACTGTCTAAATGTAAGAGGGGTCTTGTTTCTATCTTTGTATCTCCTGCCAGGCATAGCCCCTGGCATAAAGTAGACCCTTTATACACGTACTTGGAATTGAATGAGTAAAAGGTATATTTATAGGAGGAAAAAAGGGGTTCTCCATATCTCCAAAATCACACAACTAAGAAAGGCACCCACTTTCTCATACAGAAGATCAGGCCTGCAGTCAGAAACTTCTCTTCCTGAGCTAGATGCTCTTATCTTAGAAAATAATACAAATCATCTTTTTGCTTAACAGCACCCTCTTCTACACCTCCTCCCCATTTCCCTGCAGCTTTGCAGCTCTGTTCTAATTGGGAGGTGAGAGTGAAAATAGCAAATAAAGACAATTTAAATACTCTGAGCTATCGTATGGCAGTTCTACAGGACAGGAAAATGTGTCTTGGGCTAATAATGTTCATAAAATTTCTGGCTTTAAATTCAGCCATGCTGCCTTATAATCTCCAGGAATAGAAGCTATGGTTTTTCATTAAGTTTTACTTCAGAATGTCAAAAATATTCTGGCTTTCATATTTTTTCTTGGCATCCAAGGAAATATATGCATAAACAGAGCAGCATGCATACCTACACACTCACACACAGAGAAAGAGAATGTAAGTTTTAAATAAAATAATTAAATCTAATTATTAATCTAATATTTAATCTAATAATTAAATCTAAAATAATTACAATGCTATTAAAGATTCTTCAAAGTTGAATCAATCATAATGAAAAAAGTTGAAAGAATAATATTTAAGAAGATAAATTTTTAATGAACATGGTCTGCCCCTTATTAAACTTTTCTACCCAGAAGTGATCTCAAGAAAAGGAAGACCAATTGGAATTGATGCTAAAATGAGCTATCAGATATGAGATTTTTTTCTTTTTTTGATTTGGTGAGCCTCATGTCTCAGCTTGATAGAGAAGACAGCATGTCTTTTTGTAGGGACCATACTGAAATGGTTTTGAATTATTAGGACTTCTGGGAAACTGTGCCTATTTTGGACAGGTGAACTACTCTGAAGCTGTGAATCTGTTGCCATCCTCATTAAATAAAATCCTGAAAGATCAAATCCTCATGCAGGTTGGGACCAGAAGCTTTCAAAGAGCTGCTAAGCAGTGAGGGGTCTACTTTGTGGCCAATAGCCATCCAAGTTGCTCTTTGAAAGCATTGTCTCCTAAACAAATGGAAGGAAGGGGACAAGAGCTCTTCAGCAGTATAGAGGACACAGCAAACAAAAAGAAATGTAGTGTGAGTGCTTTCAGAGTAGTGCAGCTTAGCTCCGGAACATGCAAGATGTCGCCTTTCTTCTTGCAGGATGGGGGATGGGAGAACGGAAGAAGACAGAAACACTGAGGGTTAATATAATTAAACGAATGCTCTCATAACGCGGGGAATAGAGTTTGACTAAAAGAACATATTTCTCAATCACTGTCAAAACTATTTTCTACAGGATGCTTTTTCGTGCTCAAGCCTATATGTCTTACTGTGTTTAAAATCTTCTATGAGCTGTGTTCACCTTCCATGAATCTTTTTTTTTTTTTTTTACACTGAAAGTTGCTATTTCTGAATTTTGGTATGACGGAACAATCTGTTCAGCTGTAGCTTTTCATTTGCTGATTACAATAAGGAAAGGGTTAGTTGTTTTATAAATTCAATTTATCATGAAAGGTACTAACGCAAAGAGATAAATTAAATTGATGTTTGTATTTATTGCCATGAAGATGAAAAGAGTTACTTGGAAATAAGCTGCAAACCTGCTCTAACCAGAATGCAAGTGAAAATCAATAATTCATTCTCATACATCTTCCTGCACTTTGCTGGCAATTGCAGACAAAATTAACAGCAACTCTGACAACCAAAAGAATGACTCTACCATGTTTCCCCAGGAGGGCTGCACCATTTCAGTTCCAGTGACATGATGAGCAATTGGATTTGGAATTTATTGTAGTTAGGGGGTGGGCTCAGGTGAGGGTTCTCAAACAAGGTCTTGCATGGTTTGGACTTCCCACCAGTGCCGAGGGAGGGAGTGCCTAGGCTTTCTTACCAGCTCACTGAGATGTGGAGCAGAAGAGAAAGGAGGGTGCTTGAAAGCTGCCAGCAATGAAACGTTAAAAATATGGTCAGATCATTTAATACACTCTTCATCTCTTATTGGGCCCCAATACTCTATATTCTCCGATTCTCTCTGCACCAATCTGCCACTTTATTTTCTTTAAAGAACTGCTCCCTCTGTCAGGCTCTTTTGTGTGTGTGTGTGTGTGTGTGTGTGTGTGTGCGTGCGTGTATGTGTGTGTGTGTGTGTCTTTGGAGGCTCTGTTAGCAATGGTAAAAACTGTAAACATAAGTCTCAGTGACCTGTTAATGTTAGTGATTGTCACCATATAAATGACTAAACTGCTTTATCTACATGTGGAATGAGAGAAAGAAAGGGTGACAGGAAAATAGAGCCAAAGATGGAGAAAATGAATCATATGTTTGGATTTCCCCAAGGCAAGGTATCGACTCTGGCCCGTTTAATTATGTCCAGTGAAGTAAAGCCAGGTAGTTCAAATATGCCTACTCAAGTGCCCTCTTTCTTAACGTCCTGTGGTTGGGGTAAATTTTCGTAAAAGGAGTGATGACAGGCGGACTATTATGGCATCTTTGACATACTAAGTGAACACCAGAAACTGTGTTGTGAGATAGAATTGGAGAAGTATTATTTCAATATTGATCACAGAAGATGGGAGAACCGAAAAAGACTTGGTCAACTAAGGCCATGACAATTCAAAACGCAGCATGGTATGCTGTACACATTAAGCTCATAGATGATTGTTGATTGAATGAGGTCATAAATAAGCAAAAGTTGGTCATATTAGTAAAAAGAGAGAGATCCATCATTCTTTAAATGCTAGTTGAGCACCAAGTATGTTTTAGGTATTCTAAGAAAGCACTAAGGTTACATCCATAGACTAAACAGAAAATATCGTGCCCACATGGAGTTGCGGTCAGAAAAGGGAGATCGAAAATAAATAAATAATTTGTAATATAATGGTTTCTAGTGATAAGAATATTTTTATGAAAAATAGACAACAGCATTCTATGTAGGCTAATAGGTTGCCCATTGAGTACTTAACTATATACCAGTCCCTGATCTAAATCCTTATGGTGCATTCTCTCACATTTAATCTTCCCAACCACTATCATGCAGCTACTCTGATTACCGCAGTTCATGAATGAGGTTTCTGAAACACGAAGGAGGTTGTTTTGCTCAAACTACACAGCTTTGGTAAAGGAGCACAGGTCTACTTAATATGAGAGATGGTGCACCTAAGTTCTGCATTGTCTTGCGGTCGTTAGAAGGTGTCCAGTGCACACATGTTTAATACATAGACTTTATTTTTTTTAATTTTTAAAAATGTTTTATTTATTTATTTTTGAGAGAGGGAGGGGAAGAGAGAGAGAGCGCGCGTGCGCACGCATAAGTGGGAGAGGGGCAGAGAGAGGGAGACACAGAATCCAAAGCAGGCTCCGGGCTCTGAGCTGTCAGCACAGAGCCCGATGCAGGTCTCGAGCTCACAAAACATGAGATCGGGACCTGAGCCGAAATTGGACACTTTTAAATGACTGAGCCATTGAGCCATCCAGGAGCCCCATTAATACATAGATTTAAAAAAAATTTTTTTAATATTTGATTTATTTTCGAGACAGAGAGAGACAGAGCATGAGCAGGGGAGGGGCAGAGAGAGAGGGAGACACAGAATCCGAAGCAGGCTCCAGGCTCCGAACTGTCAGCACAGAGCCCGTCACGGGGCTCAAACTCACAGACTGAGAGATCATGACTCGAGCTGAAGTCAGGCACTCAACTGACCGAGCCACCCAGGCACCCCTAATACATAGATTTTAATCCTAATGAAAAACGTGTGGAAACTCTTAGCCAGAAAAGATTCTCTTTTCCAATGGGGCCTGATTTCTCTTCTTTATTCCAGTTGCTTTTGCAAAAAAAAAAAAAAAAAAAAAAAAAAAGCCAAAGCATCTTGTATGCCAAAGGACTAATTGTGAAATTTCTCTTGATAATGATTTTACAGGTGATACCATTCACATCAAGTGGGTTCTAAAAATGGTTAAACTTTGTCTGTCTTAATCAAAACTTTCTTTTAAATATGTGCTCCTCTCTAGCATTTAAAGAGCACATGTTGCTGTGGTTTTTAAGCTTATCAAAAGGTCACACCAAGATAAATTATAAGTGGAAGAGGTGAGAAATGGTAAGGGAGAGGAGTGGAGATTTGTAGCAAAGGGAAAAAGCAGACCCAGCGGGAAGACATTTTCATCAGTGGGGGACAGTCAAGGTTGATGAATGTAAGGTGGAAAGTAATCTAATTCCTATAAATGCCCATGTTTATGAAACGGACAGGTACAAAGCACAGTCTCTCCAAACAAGGTTTTCTTAGAGTCTAGGAAAAGATTCTGCCTGAAAAGTGTCCGATTCCTCCATATTAAGTCCTATCTGCCACTTATCAGACAAGTTCTTGTCTGGGTGAACAGCATCTTAACAGGATGTGAGGCTTTGAATAAGGAGGCTGGCAAGAAGCAGTCTTGGCATAGGTGTCTTCCCCTTGTTTTACCTTTCCTAGTTACTTTTTGTACTACATGTCTCTGAATCTCCTAGCTAAATACTTTTCTCTCAGATACTTTGACCACAGCCAAGTCAGCTCCTGCCTCTACCCAAAGCTCCTTTTGCCTAGTTAGTAACAGGCCTAAAATTCATAACAAGAGTCAATGTGGTCCAACCAGCTCCATTTATCAATGTAGACCACTATTCTGAAGAGTTCCTTTACTCACTCAAGACTTTCAAACTCATCCAATCCACTCATGAGCTTTTTAATCAATAAAGGCAATTTCAACATTGCTATATCTAATAAACTGTAAATACTACACAGTCTGTATTTAATTTAAAATTTTCTTCCTTTCCCACTACTATTAGTTCTGGTTTTATCTGATTCTTTCTCTTCTTTAATTGCTCAGGATCTTTCTATGTGTCGTGTCTAATGTGAGTTAACTGCTAGTACCCATTCTTCCCCCCCCTTTTTAAGAGACATTTTAGCTATATACGTGGTTACCCAGATAAAGACTACATTTTCCAGCCCTCCTTGCAGACATGCATGGCCATGTGATTAGGTTTGGGCCAATGGAATTTGATCAGAGCAATGTGTTTAACGTCTGTATCATGCCTCTTCCTATACACTGGCCTATAAAAGTAGAGGAGGGCCATCCACGAACATGTCGTAAAGGCAGCATTCTCAGATTTAAGAGCAATAAAATGAACAGACCTTGCCCTTCTGTACTGTCAAGTCACCCCACCAGTCTTGGACTCCTTTCTCAGGGATGAGAGAAAAATAACTTTGAACTTGTTTAAACCATTGAAGCCACTATGTTTTAGAGTCTTCTGATTACAGTAAGCAAGCCCACATTCTAACTACTGTACTCTACTCATGTTCCACCCCGTTTTTCACTTCTTGGTCGCTCCGTACACCAGGATGTCTACTATTGACTAGAGGTCTTGGTTTGTAATTGTCTGAAGTATGGGTTTTGGAGTTGCCATCAGCCAAATTTAAACAAGATTTTCTTCATTCCAGTGCACCCACTGTAATCTGCTACGTACACGGGAAGTCATATTTCTTTGTTTTCATAGCCCTACAGAAGAGCACCTTGTAGGTATCAAAGTTTCCTGAGTGTGCAGATGGAGATTCTCCAGGAAATATTTGTCTGGACCACCCCTGACCTTTAAACTCTATCACCCTGTTCATGCTCCATAACCTGTATAGCCACAAAGTCAAACCAATAAGGAAGAACAAAAAACTTTAACACTTTCCCAACATCCTTCGCATTTAGCTTGTCTTAAAACTTTGTTTACAGTAACAACATTAGTTTGTTTGTATTTTAGAAAATTGTGTTGATGCTTGGAAAAGATAATTTAAAATTGTCAATAAGCCCAGCACCCAGAGTTTACCATTCCACTGACATTTAGTATTTGGTCGATATTGCCCTATTTTATTTGTTATTTTTTAAAATAAATCTCACATTTAAAAACTAACTGAATTTAAATTTCACATTTAAATTTTCACATTTAGGGGCACCTGAGTGGCTCAGTCGGTTAAGCGTCCAGCTTTGGCTCGGGTCATGATCTTGTGGGTTCGTGAGTTCGAGCCCCGCATCAGGCTCTGTTGACACCTCAGAGCCTGGAGCCTGCTTCAGATTCAGTCTCCCTCTCTCGCTGCCCCTCCTCCACTCATGCTCTGTATGTGTGTGTCTCTCTCTCAAAAATAAATGAACATTAAAAAAAAACTAACTGAACTCTACGTTATATGTATCAGAGTATGCCAATTGCTGTAACAACTCCAGTTGCAATGGTTAACATAACAAAGGTGTGTCTCTCACTTAAATATTAGCTGAATATGGTTCATCTGGAACATTTACTCCATTTAATCATGCAGAGACCCAAGCTTTTCCCTCTAGTGGCTATGCCATCTTCGGGTCTTCAAAGTCCTGCACTGCATTCTCTGGATCTGGCAAAGAGATAAGAGTTAGCATGGAGGCATGGAGGAACTCATGGAAGATTTCAGGTCTTAGGCTTCTGCTTACATTCTATTGACTGAAAATCAGACATTTAAGAACATTTAAATAAAGAGACTGGGAAGTGCAATTTAGCTGTGAGCTGAGGAAGGAAAGGTCACTCTTGATGAGCATCCACTTTATCTATACAACATAGTATTTTCTCATGTGAATAAATATTCTTGGAAAATTAACTAAATGATTGCATAGATAGCTCCTGCCTACTGTAAATAGTCATATCCCTGGTTCTCAAATTGCTAACTATATACTCCAGTTTTCACTTCTGTTTGTGGAAGTATCTCATTAAAATTCCATTTTCTCTTTCTATCCATTTCTTGGTCCTGTTCTCTCTTCTTTTAACATCTCACAATGATGTTAGTGAGAAATTTTCCACTATAAATCTGAGGTCGCAGGAACTGATTAGCTCCAAAAGCTGATATGCATTTGGAAGAATAGGAAGCAAAAGGGATATTTGGAACCTGTCAACTACTCACTTTTTGGGGGGCTGTTAATAGTTCCCTATTTTCTTCAGGAAATCATCCCCTCTACTGCTCTCAAATCATGTACTTTAAACGAAACTGACTCCAGCCAGGAGTCAGGGATTAAACCTGTGTCTGCTTAATTAAAACATCTTATTTGCCTCTCCAAACAGTTATTTCAAGCAAAGGAAAGTCTGTGTGAGCGTGGCTGAAACTTAGGAGAAAGCAAAGCAGAAGACATCCAAAACAATTTGGATTAGGCTTCTGTCTCTTTTGACAGAGTCCTGGCTACTAATAAATATAGAAACAAGCAGGGAGTAATTCAGTTTCATCAATTCAAGGAGACACTGCTCCAGAAAAAGAAAACAAAGCAGAATCTAGGAAACAGCAGAACATATCAAAAATGAACAAATTTTTTTTAATTTTTTTTAACGTTTATTTATTTTTGAGACAGAGACAGAGAGAGCATGAACAGGGGAGGGGCAGAGAGAGAGGGAGACACAGAATCCAAAGCAGGCTCCAGGCTCCGAGCCATCAGCCCAGAGCCCAATGCGGGGCTCGAACCCACGGACCGCGAGATCGTGACCTGAGCTGAAGTCGGATGCTCAACAGACTGAGCCACCCAGGCGCCCCAAAAATGAACAAATTTTTATAAATAAAAGCATCCTAATTGAGCAACTCAGTAAATCAGTAAACTGAAAGAGTAAATCAAAGAGGAAGAGTACTGGAACAAGTCTGTTGTAGAGAAGATAGTTCCAAACTTGTTCAGTAGTTAATTCCAAGATGATTGAGTATCTGCTATGGTATCCTTGTAAGTACAGCCAGGTAAGCTTCACCAGTTAAAACACAGATATATTCCTAAAGTACCAACATAGCCACTTATATTTTTGTAGACAGATTAGGTTTTCTGTCTCAGGTTACAAAAAAATCTTTAATAGAATGTTCCAGCTCAACCTGAGCAAGGTTTAGTGTGGACTTGGCAAGAAGATCAGTTACCAATTGCCCAGGTGAAAAGCAGTGATTCCCCAGAGAAATATGTGGAAAGGCAAAATGGATTCTCCATTGCATCAACTTACTTCTTAGATACATTCTTGGGTCATGGGCTTAGAAAGGGTTTTCTTCTTACATGGATTACCAGATGAAGGGGAACAGGTGATAGCTTACTTAAAATCTCGCTAATATTACCCCTTAGAATCTTTAAACCTTGATAGAGAAATTGTCATATTACTTTCTGATGACACAAGAAATGGGAATTTATACTTTTGTGGTAGAACATTTCTTGGTTCTTGGAAAAATATACCAATGGGTCATGTACTTATGCAAGTGCTTTGAGGAAATTTTGTTTAATGTTTATTTATTTATTTTGAGAGAGAGAGAAAGTGCACATGAGCAGGGGCGGGGCAGAAAGAGTGGAGAGAGAGAGATCCCAAGTGGGTTCCACACTGTCAGTGCGGGCCTGACACAGGGCTTGATCTCACCAATCATGAGATCATCACCTGAGCCCAAATCAGCTCAACCAACTGAGCCACCCAGGTGCCCTAAGTGGGCTTTATAGAAATTACAATCAGATATAGAGGTGTCTCAGAAGTTGTGGGATTAAGGTGCTAAACTGCCTGATGTGCTAATATGAATGTTTGCTAATGACGGGCATAGTTACATCTCTGAATGTGATGTTACCTTAGAGATGATCTAATTTGCAAGTATGGATTTAGAAGGATGTGTTTTCAAAATATCTCATGGCATCATACGTTCTTCCTTTGGACTATGGTGTCACAAGAGAACAACATTTGTCAACATCACCAACAATTTCCATGTTGTAAAATCTAAGCGTCAATTTCTGTTTTTCTTTAAATAATGCAACAGCATTTAACACAGTGGTCACTCCTTACTTCCTGAAATACTCTTCTCTTCTGAATTCTGCATCAACTAGAAGGCCTTATATTGCATTACTCAACGTTACAAAATCTGGCTTAAAAACGAAGAGGGATTGATTGGTTTATACAAATGTGAAAAGTTCAGAGGTAGCACAGGGTGGTTTCAGGTAGAGTTTAGTCCAGGTTCTGGCTCCATTTATATATAGTTCTTTCAGCTCTGCCCTTCTCCAAGAGTCAGCTTCATCCATAGCTGTGCTCTTTATGTTTATACGACAGCTTCTCGCCACATCTAGGGTTAATAGCTTCCCATTTATACCCAGGAAGAATGGATAGCTTTGCTTTAACTATGGAAAAATAAAAACCCATGTTTCTTATTGATTGGAACAGACTAGAATGGAATCTTATAGTCAAAATAATGTCATGTGCTACTTGACTTAAGCCACAGCAACTAACCCAATTACTGAGTCAAGGGGAGTGAGATTATCCTGACAGATCATTACTAACTGGGGCACTTTCTACAGGTGGGGAGACAATTCCACCCAAATTCTACAACTACAGCACCATGAAAAAAGGGAGAAATTGATGATGGCTAATCAGATACAAGGTTACTCAAATACAATTTTGGTGAGATAGCTTCCTGTTGTTTCACACAAATCTATCTTAGTGTTCATTCCTGGCTCCCTTCCCCTATCCAAGCTGTAAATATTGGATGCTCCAGAACTTGACCCTGGACCTTATTCTCTTCTCTATACCCTCTCCCTGGCTGATGTCTCTTTCTCTCATAATTTTAAATATTATCTATTGGTTAAGGACTCTCAAATTTACGTCTTAACCCTGACCGCACCTTAAACTTTAGTTTCATTTTCCCAACTATTTTATACAACACCTGCACTTGAATGTCAAATAAGTATTCATATTTAGCATATCCAAAATAGAATTATTCATTTCTCCACTTTAAACTTTTTCTATCTTCTGCCTATTCTGTTAACTCAAGGTAGTTAATAGCACTATGACCTACCCCAATCCAAAATATCTCATCCCTGATCCCCTAACCTCGTAATCCAATCCATCAGAAAATTTATCAGCTTTGTCTTCAGAATATTTTGCAACTTTGACAGCTTCTCATCATATTCATGGCTACTATCCTAGTCCAAGCCCCACTGTCTATTAACTCGATACTACAGTAACCTAACTGGTCTCTTGCTTCTATTCATGCTTTCCCTATAATTTATCCTCCACAAAGGGACCTCAGACCTTATTCTGAAATTTAAGGCATATCATGTCACTGCTCACTTAAAAACTTATAATGAGTTTACCACAGCACTTATGAAAAATTCATACGGGTTTTGGTTCCCCATCTACTCCTCTAGCTACATATCATCCATGCTCCACACATCCCATTAAACCCCAGAAACATTGGCCAAGCTTGTTCCCATGAGCTCTTCCTTCAACCTGAAGTACACTTCCTCCAGATATTTGCATAACTTGCTGCTTCTTACTTCCAGAGCCAAACTCAAATATCGCCCCTGATAGTGAATATGGTTAGTGCTTACCCATAGCCCCATTGTTATGCTGCTGCACCCATCCCTAGCTGTTGGGTGCATTGGTTATTAACAGTTCACAGCTGCCACCTTTTCCAAAGAATTACCTTCAGCCCTGTAGCTTAAGAGGTATGCTCCACTCACGAGGGGAGTAATGGAGACAGTGACTGACTGACAGGGGAGATACAAAAGGCCAGCCCTCTTGCTTCAAGGTGGTACCAATTGTGTGGTGTAACTCATGTTCTAAAGTCCTTGGTGGGACTAGGCTTAAGGGCCCTGCATCTGAGACCACATCCCTGATTTGCATTCTTTCTCTGGCCTCTTTTTCCCCTAGTTCCCCTCCTCGTAAGAGTACACATTCAATAAATTACTAACGAATCCTCATCTCAGCTCTGCTTCTAAGAAATTCTATGTAAGGTTCCGCCTCAGAGAGACTTTCTTGACAACCAGCTGTAAGGTAGAACTATACCCTTCCACATTTGCTATCCCATTAGTCTCTTTTATTTTTCCCTAACACATTCCATTCTGAAATTACTTATTTGTTTACTTTTAAAAATCTGTCTTCTAGACATATCATAAACTGCATGACAAACATGCATATGCTTGGAACAGTACCTGCCTGTGCCTGGTCACACAGTCAGTATTGGCGGAATGAATGGAATGCAGGCTTTAATGGTTGAGGAGGAAAATGCTTATTTCTGTCTGCACTTACATTTCTTAAGGCGGGTCTCTGAGGGGGGTAGACGCTTAGGAGCATAACCACAGGTAAAGGGGGAAAGGTGATATATGCGACTAGGACACAGGCTAAGAGCATGTCAGGGAGTTATTCCTAGATCTTGCCAGGAGTCAGGTCTGTAATGAGTGTGAGGAATCCTGTAAGAGAAGCTTGAGGAATTCCCAAGTCACACAGCCTCTAAAACTGTCAGCCCCAAGGCACCAGGGTGGCTCAGTCATTGAACGACTGACTTTAGCTCAGGTCATGATCTCACAATTCATGAGTTTGAGCTCTGCACTGAGCTCTATGCTGTCAGCACACAGCCCACTTCAGATCCTCTTTCCCCCCTCTTTGCCCCGCACCCCCCCCCCCATGCGTGCTCATGTGCTCTCTCGCTCTCTCTCTCTGTTTCTCTTTCTCTCTCTCTCTCTCCCTCTCGCTCTGGCTCTCTCTCTCTCTCTCAAAAATAAAAATAAACATTAAAAAAAAGCAAAAACCTGCCAGCCTGGAGACTTCCAAGTGAAGCCTAAGGGCCAAATTGGCCTGGAGACATTCTGTTTAGTTCACATTGTTTGTTAATTTGACATTATATCTGCCAGTATTTAAAAACAAAATTCCAGGGCACCTGGGTGGCTCTCTTGGTTGAATGTCTGACTTCGGCTCAGATCATGTTCTCAGGGTTCGTGAGTTTGAGCCCCATATGGGGCTCATTGCTGTCAGTGTGGAGCCTGCTTTGGATCCACTGTCCCCTTCTCTCTTTGCCCCTTCCTTGCTTGCACTCTCTCTCAAAAATAAATAAAACATTTAAAGTAAAAAAAAACCAAAATTCTGTGATGCCACATAAATATCTCCATTTTCTACCTCTTGGAAAAATTCCACCATTTCCACGTGGCCATAACCAACTGGAACTGAGGGGCTGCTTCCCCTTTCTGCTGGGGTGTGAATTTTCTGTGTTACCACATCCCCCATCCCCACTAGCCTTCCTTCCTTTGTGTATTATGCTTGAACCCTGTAGGCCTTTGAATTATGATCCTAAATAGTGACCAGTTGAACATCTTCTATTATTCTGGATCTTTTTTTGGACCAAACTTTGTAGAATCTTCAGCTTGTCTTGAGCTGTTGTAACTAAAGGAAAGACTGGAGTGGTAAAGGGGCAACGGGTCTGGGTGGAAGGAACCGCTGAGACTGAAATGCAGCTAGAATTCTGTACCAACAACATACCCTGACAACTGAAAGGAAGATGTCCCGTTCAAATCTTCCTCTTTGTAATTCATTGGCAAAGAGCAGGCCACAGGTAGAAGTTATGGCTTGAGAGAGTAATACTCAGGGTAGCATTGTGGTAGCAGGAAGAGCCCCAGGAAACTCCAGGGGTAACATTTCAGCAACTCACGGATGGATCAGTTCTCTGGCACCAAATTCAGCAGAAGTCCAGTAAGTGACTCAGATGAATAAGGGCAGCCCAAGGGACGCTTGCCAAAAAAGGATAGTTCAACATCAAAGCCAGGAGTGACACTTCAGGTTTAACTGCTGTGTGATCTCATTAGAACCCAGAGCAACCTAAAGGGATTCTGGTTTTATTTGATTTTCAGGCAACTTTTCATTTGCACATACTCTGCAGATCTCGCAGTGAGATATATACAGTTGAATCTTGAATATTTACTCCAAATAACAGCTCTACCTTCTGCAGTGACTGACGTTGACATTGAATTGGATAGATCCACTGAATTTTCTGAGTAATGTTAAGTATTGCCTGAGATGAACTGCCAAGTGGAAAAAAATCAGACTCACGAATGATTTGGGATACCAGTCACACAGCCAAGTACACTTGTTTTATGCCCTTGTCTCCAGTGCTCATTTTATTTCTTGCCCTTTGATCTAAGACTTCTGCCATCTGATTCTTGAGGGGATCGACAGCGTGTCTTATCAGACTGACTCCTTGTCAACAGAATGGCCGTGCACTGTCTCTGTGATGTCTTCCTCATTGTCCAGGATGCATGTTTACTCTCCCACTTCTGGTCATGTTAGAAAATCACATTCTTGTACATCTTGGAGAGAATGAGGGCAACTAATGCCCACAATAAGCTAAGTATTGGAATATTTTGTAAGACTTTTATTATCCATACTAAAGGGAAGAAATGGAGAGATTATTAAGAAGAGCTGCTTTGTGGTCCCTAATTGAATAAGCTCTGATAAACTAAGAGACTTTTAGGTTCTCTTAAGCCCAGAGGGATGTTGTTATAGCTTGAATTATGTTCCCTCCCATAATTATGTCCCCCACAGGTTAATCCTAACTCTGAGGACTTTATTTGAGATCAGGTCTTTGTAGGTATATAAATGATGTGACGTTATTTGAGATCAGGTCTTTATAGGTATAACTAGCTGAGTGAAGATAATGTCATACTAAACTAGGAAGAGTCCTTAATCCAGTACAACTGGTAGCTTTATAAAAAGAATGCCATGTGAAGAGACAAACAGACTCACAGGGAGAAGAATGTCATGTGAAGATTAAAGTTATTCTGCCATAAACCAAGAAACTAACCAAAACTAGGAGAGAGGCCTGGAACAGATCATTTCCTAGCAACTTTAGCAAGAGCATGGCCTCACTGACACCTTGATTTCACATTTCTGATCTCTAGAACTGTGATACAATAAATTTTTGTTGTTCTAAGCCATCCACGTTGTGATACTTTATCATGACACCCTAGGAAACCAACACGGAGATGTTTTGAGTTTCTCTCCACTCTATTCTGTATTAGGTGAGAGGCATAGCTTGGGGACTGTGGGAAAACATGAAGAGAATAAAACAGGGCTCCTTCCTTCAGTAAGTTTGCTGGGGAAGCACAAATAATAAAACAATAATAATAAAGGTTACCTGAAAATAAAAGTAACTTGTCAGTGAGCAAAACAAAACATGGCATACCAGCCTTCCGGAGCCATTCCTTTCCTTTTCTATGCCCCTTTCTCCTCATCCCACACAGGATCTTCATGGGGTCACGTGGCTGCTCCTGCCCACCCCCATCCAAGAATGTCCCTATTGAACCTACTCTGCCTAGAGAGCAGCTCTTCCCAGGATTCACTTTACTTGGGCCTATCCCACCCAGAAACGGGTGCCATGATATATCTGACTTAGTACTAGTCCTGGGTTCTAGCCCAACATTCAACAAATCAAAGACTACCTCTGAGTCTTGATTTTTTGTTATTTGAAAAACATGAAAAAAATGGCCCTTCTCATAGCACTGGAGTGAGAATCAAATTTAGGGAGAATGACTAAAGGCATTTAAAAAAAATTTTTTTTTAATGTTTATTTATTATTGAGAAACAGAGACAGAGCATGAGTAAGGGAGGGGCAGAGAGAAGGGGAGACACAGAATCTGAAGCAGGCTCCAGGCTCTGAGCTGTCAGCACAAAGCCTGATGCAGGGCTTGAACTCACAAACCACGAGATCATGACCTGAGCTGAAGTCAGATACTTAACCGACTGAGCCACACGGGTGCCCCGACTAAAGGCATTTTGAAAACCTATAATATATCATAAAATATTCAGAGTTGCTAATATGTTTACATGCAGTTAAATACTTCCCTTTTACTGTGAGCCTTTTGCATAGCTGCCACCTTCCCTGAAATGGAGAAACTTGAAATCCTTTCATTTGCTTAGCACTTTATTAAGATTTACAAACTCCACAAATCAAATCATCCAATTAAATTTATGCCACAATTTGGGGTGCCTGATTGACTCAGTTGGTTGACTGTCAGACCTTTGGTTTCAACTCAGGGCATGATCTCACGGTTCATGGGTTTGAGCCCCACATTGGGCTCTGTGCTGTTAGCACGGAGTCTGCTTGTGATTCTCTGTCTCCCTCTCTCTCTGTCCCTGACATACTTATGCTCTCTCTCTCTCTCTGTCTCTCTCAAAAATAAATAAATAAACATTTTAAAAAATTACCACAATTTAGTGAGCTCTGCATTTTTATGCCCATTTTGAAGATAAGGATACTGAGCTCAGAGAAACGAAATGATTTTCTCCTAAGTGGTTGGAGGTATGGTGTGAAGCCAACTCCAGCATTCCTTTTGGCAACTCGTAGTAAGGGTGATATTTTGGATCACCCATTCCTTTCTATGTTTTCAAAAATAAATTCTTAAGGCAGGCAACTATAATGTCCACCATTACTGATGAAGAACTAGGATTTTGACCTTAAAAGCCCTCTGGTTACACTTCCAGTTTTTATTTATGTTTCCAGACATATCATAAAAGAACCATGCTCTATCAAGAAAAAAAATTAAGGAATACAATGATAAAAAAGCACCAAAAATGATGGAGTATGGTCAAAGATTAACTGGAATCTACCATTTGGATGAGCCTGTTGCTCCTTGAGTTGAGTGCATTCATTTCCTTGAAAAAAGAGACCAACTTGGGGTTACTTCTGAAACAAATATGCTCCTAGATATGAGAGAGAAGACAAAGTAAAATTGGAGACACTTTGTCTTGTCCTTGTGTATAACCTTGAGATCCAGACAGGATTTTTAAAGGGAAGAAAGAAAAAGAGAGAAGTATTATTTCATAAATAATGTGCTTGGTTCTTTCTGTCTAGAGTTGTGAAAGCCAGGGACAAGTGGATCACTCTGCCTTGGACTCATTATGCAAGGTGCGGAAAGCATGAATCATGTATTTGTCGATATATTTTGATTATCCACATCCTGTTCTTGGGTTGTGAGTGGGTGTATATGCAATGAAGGAAACAAGCTTTTATATTAACATCTGGAAAGACACTACGATCCCCAGAGTACATCATCTTCCCCCACACCATGTCTGCCTTGGCACTCTTGTACCAGCCCCTCCCCTCTCCTATGCAACATCCTGTAAGACAGAAATGCTCATCTCAGGCTCCACTAAAAATTCTTTCAAATATAAAATAGCATCTGAACAATATAGTCTAGCACCAAAGACACTGCACAACCAGGCTAATCATCCTATCTAGTCTCATATCTCTTCCTAAGCACACTTGATATTATATTCTCACCACCTTCTGGCTCTTTCAAACACACCACAGTAGTAACACCTCCATGATCTGCCAGTGATGGGTCCTCTGCTGCTATGCCTTTCCTCCACTTAGAACGTGGGCAAACATCTATTCCGCTTTCAAAGTCTAGTTCAATATCTTCTCTCTGTCTCAGACTTCCCTTCTGAAAAGAAGAATTGATTTAATGAGGAGGATAACATTGTGCTTGCATTTCAACTATGACCATGCATTCTCCCATTGATTATTTGTTGAGTTCCTAATGTGTATGTTAGGCCTTGGATATAGTATGGAGAGCAAAAGATATGCCTCATAGCATTCACAGTTTAGTGGGAAAAATATGTTAATGTTATAGTTATAAACAAACAAATAAATGCCTAATTACAAATTGTGATAAATCATATGTAAAAGTGAAATTATACAGTGGTGTGCCTATGTCAGGAATGATCGTGAATATTGACTGATATGCAGAATTTGCTACCCAAATGCGAGAGGTTCTACATACACGAAGTTCTTTCTTTTTTTTTCTTTTTTTTTCTCTGATAACATTCTTTCTACAGTTATTTCTATTTCTATTTGTCTTCTCTTCTAAACCATGAGCTTCTCAAGAGCAGACAATATGCCTAATTCATTTTTCTGTCTCCATAGTTTAGTAATAGGTCTGCACATAGCTTAATAGACGTTGAATGAAGTAATGAATGAGCAAATACTGTAACTCTTGAAAAAATGTTTTAGTATGATAGATTTAAGCTTAGCTGATTAATATTTCTTCTTTTTAAACGTTTAGTTAATTATTTTGAGAGAGAGAGAGAAAGAGAGAGAGCACACACACAAGCAGGGGAGGGGCAGAGAGATAGGAAAAGAGAGGATCCCAAGAAAATTCCATGCTGCCAGCACAGAGCCCAAATTGGGGCTCAAACCCATGAACCGTGAGATCAGGACCTGAGCTGAAGTCAAGAAGAGCTGGACATTTAACTGACTGAGCCATCCAGGTGCCCCACATTTCTATATATTAAATACATCTAACTTGTTCTGTGTGTATACTCACCGACATTTAGGTAGTTTGAGAAAATTTTCTTCCACCCATAGACTAGGTCAAGTCCTCCATTTGAACTTCTCAAAGCACCTATCCATCTCTTTCATAGTATTTCATAGATTTTTCTGTTCATTTATTTATTATCTGTCACCTCCATGTATTAAGAGTTCCATGAAGGCAGGATCATTTTAGCTATTTTCCCCACCATACTTCTAGTACCTGCCACATAATACATTCTCAATAAATATTTATTGCTTGACACACTACCTAACTTCCTGAGTGAAAGAGTGGTTCTTAATTAGCTCAAAAGCTCTGTTGTGAATCCTAAGATGTAGGCTAACATTACCTTCTGTTAATGACTAGCTTAAATTAAATTCTAAGTTTTGTAAGAGTCAGGAAGAGAGTAGCATCACAGAAAGAAGCCCACCAGGATGAAGCGAACCTCCAGTAACCATCAGGATTTTAAAAAATGTCAGATAAGAATATAGACAGAAAGAGAAACTTTAGTCTTACATGTAATGGGGTTCTGAGAACAATTACACTTCTTTAAGTTGACTTGAGGAACTCAGCTATATGTCAGAATAAAGTCAGAAAACTTCAGAGCTTCAGAGCCAGGAGGATCTTTAGAAACCATCAAGGCTAACCAATTCCTTTATTTTGGCAGATTTAGGAGTTCAATCCAGATAATTCTCATTTTTATACTATCCCTTTGCAACTGGAATTGAGAATTAATATTCCTTTAGATTAATGGTGATATACTAATTTCTACTTTGCATTCAAGGAGATAGGTACACCCCCCAAAGCCCTTTTTTAATCTTTGAGAAGCAGTCCAATAGACTTTGAGGAGATCTGTTAGAAAGAAGGCTTTCATCTGTGACATTTATTCTCATGCACACTTTTGTTGGCTTTGTACCCAAGAACTTCATTTGGATTCATAAACCTATTCACAAATGTGTATAATTCTACCTTTATCTTGACTTTATAAAATAAAATCATCCCCCGAAAGCTGTTGCATTAAATGCTATTTTGAAAGCTGTCAAACACTCTGGAATATTATGACAATATCTTCACTGGCAGCCCAGAGATTTAAAAACAAACAAACAAACAAATAAAAACCTGGAGAGAAATAAGACTTGTGTTCTCTCGGGAAAATATCTTTTCTGGTTTGCTTATTTTGTATTTTACAATGCAGAAAATTGTCTGAAAAATATAATAAAAAGTCATATATAAATTCCCAGAGTAAACAAATATTGGAATTTTATTATATTCGCTTCAGATCATCTTTCCAAGTTAAAAAATGACAATTTGAAATTTCTCTTATATTTTTCCCAAATCTATTCTCCTCCTTCCTTTCCAGGTGTAACCACGATGAATTCTGTATATTATAATTTACATAAATAGCATCCTACAGTGCCTATTATCTGCTCTTGTTTTCTGTCACATAAAATCTATAAGCTAGAAATAGAAAAATAATTTAGGTAATCACCCTGAGCCATTTCGTTTTGGTAAAGATAAAAATATCTGAAGATAGTTTCCAAACTGAGGTCATACTTGAAGAATTAACACCTTGCATTTCCTTAGCACAATGGGGAAAGGTGCAAACAAAATGACCCTTGTTAAAAACTAGAGTGCAAGATGCTGTGTTACACGCTTTATATGGTATTTTATGTCATCACAATCCCAGTTACAAGTTAGGGATTAGAGTGTCATATTATTGGTGAAAAAACAACAACTGAGTCTCAGAGAAATTAAGTCACTTCCCCAAATCATACAGCTATTTAGAAGCAATCAACTGTAGCGATCATGAGTACAGGATCTAGAGCCAGATGGCTTGCTCTCATGTTGTTAACTTTACTCCATTAGTTGTATGACCTTGGATAAGTTACTTCACTTCTCTGTGCCTACATCCTCTCATTTACAAAACAGAGTTGACAACAATATCTACCACAAAGTGTTATTCGGAAGATTAAATGAGTTATGTATGCATATATGAAACCCCAAGATAGTGTCTGGAATTTTATAAGCCCCATATAAATGATTCCTAGTATTAATACCATCATCATCATCATCAGATCCCTTACTCACATCCTCCTTTAAAATGTAATCAAAGGAAATAACACCTAGGGGCGCCTGGGTGGCGCAGTCGGTTGAGCGTCCGACTTCAGCCAGGTCACGATCTCGCGGTCCGTGAGTTCGAGCCCCGCGTCGGGCTATGGGCTGATGGCTCGGAGCCTGGAGCCTGTTTCCTATTCTGTGTCTCCCTCTCTCTCTGCCCCTCCCCCGTTCATGCTCTGTCTCTCTCTGTCCCAAAAATAAATAAAAAACGTTGAAAAAAAAAAATTAAAGGTAATAACACCTAAACAAACAAACAAAGAAAAACGGAAACTAAATGAAAATGAGGAATGAAGATAAAAACAGCACTGAGTCAAACAGCATGTCTCTAAGCTTCTGGAGAAGGAGACAAAGAAAAGGAGACATGGTGGAGCTCCATGTCTTTTCATTTCTATTTGCCCACAGTGCACTAATGCATAGGGAAAGCATTCCTCAAACTCTTGGAAATGCAAGGATCTTCATCTAATGCATATTGAGCAAAGTAATAAAACGTGTCCTCCGATGTGATTTAACAAAACTGGAGAGGTTTCTTCATTTTGTTTGCTCTTGGTGAAATCTGAGGGTTTCATTCAACAAAAGTGGCTGACTTTGGACAAGGGACAGGGTAATAAGTCCAGATTATGCAGCTTTTAGCTGCCTGGCTATATTCATGGGAGAAGCTTGGAGAAGCTTGAGCATTTTAAGGGACTGTATTGCACAGAGGCACCTTCACAAATAAAGTGTTTCTGACAGCAGCTGAATGAAAATTCAGGTTTGAGGTCTTGCATGAGGATGGAGAGCAAAGGATAAAAAAACAACCCCGCTCATTATATCACCACAGTAAGAATGAAATCTCAATCGTCATTATTTGTCATTAGAACTGACAAGGCAGTATGTGGATGCAGGGGGAACAAATGGAAAGAGAAAATGTACAGGTCATTAGAAACCCAGGGGAGGAAAACAAACAGAAAGAAATGTGAAGGAGAACAGGAAAATGAGCGTAAGAAGTTCAGCCCATCCGTCTCTTCTCCTGCGGAGACTCAGACCCTGGAGATGGTTGATGTGGATCTTCCTGCACAGCCTGGACCCCATGCAGCGTGGAGATCTCTAAGGCTGAGAATAGCTTCCTCACCTGAAACTTAAAAAAAAAAATTGACATGGTGCCAGGGTTGGTAGCTCAGTTGGTTAAGCGTCCAACTTTGGCTCAGGTCATGATCTCAGGGTTCACGGGTTCGAGCCCCGTGTCAGACTCTGTGCAGACAGTTTAGAGCCTGGAGCCTGCTGCAGATTCTGTGTCTCCCCTTGCGCTGCCCCTCCCCTGCTCTCATTCTCTCTCTCTCTCTCTCTCTCTCTCTCTCTCTCTCAAAAATAAATAAACATTTTTTAAAATGTTTAAAAAAATTGTCATGGGGAGCACCTTGAAGGCAGCCCACCTTTGGGAACTTGGGGGATTAAGAAAAATATTTTCTCAGCAAAGTCCTGGTGTGCAAAAGCCTTTCCTCTCACCTCTGTGTGGCCTGTCTGGGCATCCGGGCATGCTGCAGACACTTCAGTGAGGAGATTGGACTTAAGGATCCATGAGAGCAGGGGCTGATTTCTCACCACGCTATGGACAGTGACTTGCACAGTGTAGGTGCTAATAAACCTTTGTTAAATGAATACGTAAATTAGTAAATGAGCCACAGAAAAGCCAATTGTCAGGAGCACTGTCTGTAAACAAACACGGGAATAATAAGCTACAGATAGTAATTTAAATATCCAACACGGTTATAGAGGTTATAAGTGTGTATATGTGACTTTGCATTTCCCCAAATCATCCACACAAGCAGAAAGATAAAGGGAAAAAAAGATGTAAAATTAAAATTTTCATAAATAAGATACTGGTTACGTAGACTAAATATGGCTCATGTTATGTAACAGAATATTAGACTCTAGAACTCTTGTTCAAATAGGAGACTATGCATGCAATATTGTTCAGTGGAAAAATTGGTTTGCAACGATAGTTCAAGTATGACTTCAAATTCGAAAATTGCAAAACCTTTTTGTCCATTTTTCTTATAAAGATTCCAGAAATATTAACAGTGCTTATCCCTGGATAGTGAGATTTTCAGTTGTCTTCACTTTCATTGTTTTCAATACTGTCCTTTACCTAATGAAGCTCCCCTCCCTTATACTACATTTATAATCAGAAGAGTAATAAAGTGATTTAAAGATAAAAATAAATCACTCTTTTGCTGTGGCCAAATAGTCTGTATCTCGTTCTAGGGAATCTTTAGGAAGTTAATTATGCCATCTTACACCTGGTTCCCCTACTTGGAAAATACAAATACTAACACTGATATGTGGCCTTTCAATTTTACAAGGCAGATAGATGTGTGGATGAAATGGGGTAACACATAAGAAAGCATTTTGCAAATTACAACATACCTGGAACATATAACACTCCACATGGGGATAGCCATTGGGATGAGGAGGAAAAGGGGAGAATGAAGAGAAAGGGTAGATAAGAGGTAAAAGCACATGAGGGTGGCCCATGGTAATATCTGGAGACAATAGAACGCTTCTCTTACAGAACTGTAAACTTTTGTGTTACAGAATTGGGGAAATTATAGAGTGTTAGGTCCAAGACACTTTCATTCCTGCCAAAGATATGCAAAGATGGCATGTCAGCCTCCATAAAAATTAGTCTGGGTGTCTGGGTGTCTGGCTGTTGTTTCTTTGTGCAGAGGATTTCAGGAAGAGACAATACATTCCTTCACTTCCCACACACACACTGAGCTTATGTAAGTCGTGGATACGGGGTAGTGGTTGAACTGATAAATATTCTCCAATTAATTTCTTAAATTAAGTCCTGGCTAAAAAAGAAGATAAAAATAAAAACCAAGCACAGCTTACTGTGCTACTTCTTTCCACATCCACAACATGCTCTGTGTCCCTTGATCCAGTCAGTTTCATGTATTGACCCTCAGTGTCATCATTAGTTAAACAAGGAGTGTTAACTAAATCATCCCAGAAGTCCTGTTGAGTAGTAAAGTTCTATGACTCTAAGATCCCAGTGCTATATAATTATGGTCTTCCCCTTCCACATGTCTGTAACATTGGGAATCAGAGCAAAATGATCACTTTTCCAGTAACACAGACATTCCATTGGCCGCTACCTTGATAAATCTCTCACCGCTTGCTGGTTTGGCTGACACATTATACCCTATGATGCTGTTACTCTGTTTTACCTTGGGAAACTTATTCAAACTTTACAAGCTTCAGTTTCTTCCTTTGTAATCTGGGAATAAAAAGAGTAACTACTGTGGGTCATTGTGGAGTTTTGTGAGATACTTTATGTAGAATGGTTAGGACAGTGTCCAGCACAACCAACAAATGCAATCCAAACTGTATAGCATCCTTGACCTGACAACTTGAATTTTTTCCTAAAAATTTTTAAGCTTAGCACAAATGTTATGAGAAGTCCATCACTGAAAGATAGAGTTTGACTCAGAGACCTATTCCTTGATGTAAAACTCTGTCTAGGGAACCGCATCCCATACAATCTAAAGAATGCCATGTTTTTCCATTAAATCTCAAGTAGCTAAAAAGATTATTATTCTTGAGCCTAGATTTGGCTTCATTGGAGCACACAAAAGTTAAATTTGCATTAATGTTACAAACTAAATAAAATAAACCCAAATTAATGTATTGTATTTTTACAAAAGGATAAATAGAGCATTTTATTAACTTTTTTTTTTTTTTTTGCAGCAACAAAATGATAGTCCACATCTTTTCATTCAACACAACAAAAGCCATGATCACATTATATCACTTTGAGACACAAAGCAAAGGCTGTTTTTATTTTCTCAAGGTTCAGGGATGGTTTGCATCTTTAAAACAAATGTTATGTTTTCTATTTGCAGTAGCGGGATTTCCAGTCACTAGCACAGTACAATGAAACAATGAACAGATCAGATATCCAGAATAGACAATTAAATACACCAATCATATTTTGCATTGAATTGGGAAATGTGTTATTATCATTTAGAACATTATAAAGAGGTCTGATGTCAACTTTTGAAAGAAAAAAAAAATCATTCCAACCACCCAGACAGCTACCACAAGCAAAATGAAGATAATATACAGACAGGAAATTGTATGCATTGCACTTATTGCTTGGAACACAAATGTTGCAATTCCTGTTGAGTTATATTAAGAAATGACAAGCAAAATGCCTCTGCCCCATCTAAAATTCTATGACTCTATGAAAGTAGAAATTGCAGTCCCCTAACCCAACATGAGGTGTATGCTATTTTTGGTTTTTTGTGAAGATTGTTTATTATGTTTTTGTGTATGGATATGTATAAGATATACAGATATATATAGAGATATAATTTTTAATATAATTTATTGTCCTATATATTTAAGACAAAGATCTTTTAAATGGGACTTTAAATAATAAAATTGTCTACTTACAGTATCTCTATTAAGTTTATCTTTTCATATTATATATAGCTCTGTGGCACAAGGTTAATATAGTATTTCATTATTAAGGAAGAAGAATATCTAAACAATTTTCTATTTCTTTTGTTGTTAATATTGCATTTTAAGGGATATATCTCCGTAGTAAATTTCTTATTAGATTCTTTATGGCATGTGTATCTTTTTTTTTTCTAATGCAAGTTACAACCAGTACAAAGTTGTAATAAAAAATACATTAAAGTCTATTTACTTTTTATATTTTTTTGCAAAAAAGTTATGTGATATGCTACATGAAACGTCAGATTTTGTTGAAGTGTGAAGTGTTTTATACTGTTAGGTAAATGAATGGAAGAACATGAAGCATACCCCCCACTTTACAAGTTCTCTTTCACAGATATAAGTATATGCACACAAGCATTTCATATAAAACACTGCAAGATATTTCTTTTCAGAACCAACAAAATATTCCACATTATGTAATAACAATAATTATTTAGTACACCTTGCTAGTTGCTAGCCCACAATATTCTTCTCTTATTGAGAGATATATCAACTCTATAATTTATATTCAATAAATGTTGCCAACACCTGATGCAGCCAACATGACATCTTTAGTTTTCTTAACAGGACTTCTGCATGATACCTTGCAATACAGTGTAACAAATATATAAGTGCATTTTGCATGATCAAGTAGCTTTGGCTTCCTAACCTGTGTAGGATGGGATGTGCCAACTGTTTTAGTTGTGCTTTATTAAATGGTGATGAGTTTTAGCTCACATGAATCCAAAGAGTAACTACTTGCTTCTACAATTTTGACCAGTCAACCATTAAATCACAAACGCAAAAATGGATGACCTGAATGGAAATGATGGCATTTCACAACTTCTACAGATTGCACTTGATGGAAACTTCATGAGTTTTTTTCTTTGTTTGTTTGTCTTTTTGATTCATTTTTATAGCAAGAGTTGCCTGGTTGATATGTTTATGTGTTTACATCACTTTTTTTTTTTTAATTTTTGTGCAATCACAATTAATTTAATCACAAACACTAAAAATAAATCCAGCAATTAGCTTTGTTATGAATAATCATCTCGGTCCTTATAGGTGTATGAGTCTTGTACTTCTTCTTGTACGAATTCCTCTTTCTTTTCCCAGCCATTTGGCCAACCTCCATTGGCCTGTGTTGTGGCACCATAAGACTTGGTGGTACCATAATTTATATAATTTTGAGTAATGTCCCCTGTCTCTTCATCAAGCTCATCTTCATGGATAAATCCACATTTTTCTTCACTTGTTTCTTCAGGATCTGCCCAGGGTTGCTTCTCTCCTGAGGCAAATATTGCGTAAAATATAACTCCGCCATAGTGGACCAAGGCAGCAATCAGGAAAACATACTGCCACTCTTCACGTGACTGTAGTGACAAAAATTGGCATTGTGAGAACAAACTCCCTGTGTTTAAAAAAGCATAACATCTTCTTTGAATGCACCACCATCAAGCTTTTCATACAATGCTATCTTTAGGGGAAACCCCTCTTCTGATTATATAAAGCAAATACTGTGATAGAAATTTTCCATAATCCTATGCCTTTTCATTAACTAACATTTTTTGTAAATCTCAGGATCTGAAATAAAACTCCAAATATATCTGTGGTCTGCTAATTTTTAAAATACCCATAATCTCTCTTTTAATTTCCATTCATGTACTTATATATTTTTTCCTCCTAATTCTTTTGTTTATTTCTTTTTGGTGAACCATAATTTTGAAGCTCTACATATAAGGACAAATACCTGATAATAATATTCTTCCATTGATACCTGTGGATTCTGAATTGACATTTCCAAATAAAGCTCAGAAGACTTCTATTTTCATGTTCTAATAAGCTAAGAGAAAAAAGTTTTTTCGTTGTTTCGCCAAACCAGAAATATAAGAAATATTAAAAGGTGTTGGAAACCATATTGTTTATTGGTTGGGAAAGAAACCTTCCTCAGAGTTCCTCGAGAGAGATTTTCTTCTGAGCCTCCTTTATCTCCCTTACTCAGAGGTCTGGTGACAGGACCACAAAGAGAATGTCAAACAGAACACAGGAACTTTTTTTTACCATGAGAGAGAATCTTCTAAAACTAACACTTCCATCTTACCTTATTCTTTGTCATTGCACCAACAATGATAGGGCAAACCATTCCTGACAATGTGCCAACACCATTTGAAATGCCCATTAAGATACTTGCATATCTCGGAGCAATATCCAAGTGGTTAACATTGAAACCTGAAACATACACACAAGCTTAAACTCAGAGAATCCTAAACCTCTTAGAAGTGGGTGACTGTAGAATATTCTCTACCCCACTCATCGCCCTCTTTAGAAGATACTAGGTATACAGCCTGTGCTCAATAAGTATTTTTTGATAATCTAGCTCAGGGATATAATGGGAGTATGAGGTATTATTTCTTACACAATACTTAAAATGTGATGCTCACACTACAGAGAGATTTTCTCTGAAAGAGAAGAAGGAGAAGAAGAAGAAGGACAAGAAGAAGAAGGAGAGGAAGAAGAAGGAGGAGGAGGGTAAGCAGGAGAGAAATTAGTGGTAACAGATCCAAATAATTATTTCTAAATGTTTATTCTTTTTATTTTCTAGTGAAAATATTATGAGTAACTTTTCAACAGCCAGAATATTAAAGAGGAAAGGAAAGTGTGTGTGTGTGTGTGTGTGTGTGTGTGTGTGTGTATTAACAGCAAGTGTGTGTGTGTGTGTGTGTATTAACAGCAAAAATCAGGGTGTTACATTTATAAATTTAAAAACATATCTTACCAGAAATAGCAAATCCACTGAATCCCACTGCAAGGACCAAGAATGAGATAGCTACACCTCTAGTATGAGAATAGCCAACAACCAGAAGCAGTGTTGCTTCCATGCCAAAACCTTCAGAAACAAACACATAGAAACACTTCACAAATTTGTGTAAATTTTTCCAATGAGCTAAAACTGCTAAAAACGTTCATGCCTATCTGACATAGCAAACCATTTCAGGAAGTCTATTTTAAAAATAATAAGAACAGTATATGCACAGGGATTACTGAAGCCTTTCATTTTAATAAAAACATTGAAGACAATCTTCAGTTTCAGTGGTGGGCAGGGAAAGTTGGTTATGTGGTTACTTAAAACTAGAAATTATGAAAATTTGAAGATAGAGAAATGATTATAAATGAACAACGAAGACACAAATTGTGCTGCATATTTGATACGCACAGAAAAATTTACTCACTCCTGTAGATCAGCAGTTTGTGAGCCAAAATCATGTCCTTAACATCACTTATGTACTTACCACCACAATTCATGATCTTTCTTACTGTAGTTGTTGAAAGAATTTGCTTGCTTCTTAGAAAATCTGCAATCTGCCCTCCAATGGGTACAATAATTGTCATTACCAAGTGTGGCACAGCAGATAGCATGCCAACCTGAAGGGGAAAAAAAAGAAGAGACATATAAGTGACCATAAGTAATATGGGCAACTTAATGGTCTTGGTTTTCTGAATCCATCATAAACTCTTTATGGAAAAAGAAAGGAAATAAAATACTGTCTCCAAATGACCACTTAGTCCTAGAATAAGCAATAACTTCCACAGAATAAATGAGAAAAGCTAAGTAAATTTACTTTTTGTCTTTTGGAAGAGAATGCTTTTTTTCTGTGTGATGAATCAGTAAAATTTGAGTTTATGAATAAATTATCTTGAATCTTATCACAGACTGATTCACATTTATGTGCCCATATTATATTCTTTTTTTAAATTTTTTTTAACGTTTTATTTATTTTTGAGACAGAGAGAGACAGAGCATGAACGGGGGAGGGGCAGAGAGAGACGGAGACACAGAATCGGAAGCAGGCTCCAGGCTCTGAGCCATCAGCCCAGAGCCCGACCGGGGGCTCGAACTCACGGACTGCGAGATCGTGACCTGAGCTGAAGTCAGACGCTTAACCGACTGAGCCACCCAGGCACCCCATTATATTCTTAAATGTGTTTGGAAAACTTCATCATTAGTGAGTGAGAGAGAGATAGAGACAGAGACAGACTCAGAGGCACAAGAAACATATTGGATAAGGCTGGAAAAGTCTACATTTAAAAAAATTTTTTTAAATTCTTAATAAGGCTAAAAACCTTAAGTGCAATTTAAATGTGTATCTCTTATGAGTTTCATAGTTAGTTTCTAAGCTAAATTTAGCATGGAAAATGAAAATAAGTTCTTTAATTTTAGGTATTTTCTATGTCAAATGTCAATTTTTGGTCACATTGTCCTGCAGTGGTATATAGTTTCTGTATTAATTTCATACGAAATGGCTCATATCTAACCTAGAAGCATCAATTCAACACACATTTTTTGGCCAGTAATTATGTGCAAGGTACTCTTCTCTAGGCATCATGAAGGCAGGAAGTATGAAGAAAATGCATTTTAATTGTATACATGGACTTAGTAAATTTTGAATATAAACATATAAGGAAGTGTTTTCCCTAAGTATAATTTGAAGTACAGTTCCTGGCAAATTATAAGTACTGAGAAAAAGCCTGTTATTTGTGTATAAAAATGTCTTCCATGTTAGATCATTGAAAGTTTGAGACAAAGATTGCTGTATTTTACAATGGCATAAGTATTGTACCACAACCACAGAGTCAGGCTGTTACAATAATTAATTGAGATAGTGAATAACTCCTAAATAGCTTAAATATATGAGTTATTTAATTCTATCTCTTTTATCCAGATGAAAGTTTATTATATTCTCTCGTATTGATGAAGAGAGTGTAATTTAAAAGGGCTAAGTGATTTCCAGAACCAAATATTGAGCCATTTTCACCTGAGTCAAAAAATGGGCTTTTAACAATTTATGGTTAGTACTATTAACCATCTGAGAAAGAAAAATCAAATAAAACCAGTTAACATGTGTGAATACTTTTAGTTCGGTTCAAAACCTGGCATTTAGGATGGCCAACAGGCACATGAAAAGATGCTCCACATCACTCCTCATCAGGGAAACACAAATAAAAACCACACTGAGATATCACCTCATGCCAGTCAGAGTGGCTAAAATGAACAAATCAGGAGCCTATAGATGCTGGAGAGGATGTGGAGAAACGGGAACCCTCTTGCACTGTTGGTGGGAATGTAAACTGGTGCAGACACTCTGGAAAACAGTACGGAGTTTCCTCAAAAAATTAAAAATAGATCTACCCTATGACCCAGCAATAGCACTGCTAGGAATTTACCCAAGGGATGCGAGAGCGCTGATGCATACGGGCACTTGGTACCCCAATGTTTATAGCAGCACTTTCAACAATAGCCAAATTATGGAAATAGCCTAAATGTCCATCAACTGATGAATGGATAAAGAAGTTGTGGTTTATATATACAATGGAATACTACTTGGCAATGAGAAAGAATGAAATATGGCCTTTTGTAGCAATGTGGGTGGAACAGGAGAGTGTTATGCTAAGTGAAATAAGTCATACAGAGAAAGACAGGTACCATATGTTTTCACTCTTATGTAGATCCTGAGAAATGTAAGAGAAGACCAGGGGGGAGGGGAAGGGGGAAAAAAAGTTACAGAGAGGGAAGGAGGCAAACCACAAGAGACTCTTAAAAACTGAGAATAAACTGAGGGTTGATGGGGGGTGGGAGGGAGGCAAAAGTGGGTGATGGGCATTGAGGAGGGCACCTGTTGGGATGAGCACTGGGTGTTGTATGGAAACCAATTTAACAATAAATTTCATATTAAAAAAAAAACTGGCATTTAGTAGAGGCTCCACAAATGTGAACGAAGTAAAAGTATAAGCTAAATTGACATTAAAGCAAACATTATTGCTTTTCAGAACAGCACCTTGAAAAAAGCAGAGTGTTCTTTATTCTTAACTACGGTAGATATATTTAAAGCAACCACTGTGTAGAGAGAAACCATCAGACAAGAAAACATTCTGAAATACACCATGCTGGATTTGTGTAGAATTGTATGTCATGTGTCTGATATTCAGAGGCAGACAAAGCCTAAGAGTGACCTGCATTTCTGAAGTCCACACAACTGGCCTGCATCTTGACCAGTGTTTGAGACATCTGAAAAGTTCTCAAATTGAACACCCTTTGCTATTTACTATCTACTCAATAAACATTTTATTCCTTTGGATAAACAAAGAATAAAGCTATGATTATTACTTATTCTTTCAGGAAAACACTGTGGGAAGTACAAGAAGCTAACAATCTCAAGGTTAATGAGACAGAAGTTGAGAATATTTTAGCACGCTGACTTAATATTTGAAGGTACTGAATCTCCCAGTTCCTTAGACAACGTTTATATATTCTGTATGCGACCTCATCAGGGCCAAGTTGCAGAACTCTGTGTAACTTATTCAACTATCTTCTCAGCTTTTGGTGACTTATCATAATTAATCATTTGCAATCACATGTTATCAGAATGATCAAGACTTTTTGGGAGTATCATTATTTATGATAAACACACAGTACTTTGCTCATTATTTTAAGGCTAAATGTTTTTACATCTAAATATAGTTAGATACATATACTTGATAGATAGATAGATAGATAGAGTTTAGATAGCTATATCTATATATAGATATAGTTTTTTATCAGTATATATAGACTATAACTGATTGGTTCTTCATAGAAACTCCAGGTCATTAGACTTTGTGCACCCTCCTCTTTGTGCTTCTCCTCTTTGTGCTTCACAGTCTGGATTTCCTCTCTCCCGACCTGTGTCACAGTCTTTGTAGAAATTGGCAGGTTACCACGCAACAAAGAGCAGCCACTCAACACTTCTTCTCTGCCCCTAAATGTGAAACTCAAAAGGAATCAATGTCTCCTGTCACTTGTTATCTCTTTTAACCTGACCTCTCAAAGGACTGGTTAATCCAAGCACTGGCCTTCCCTTGATATACCATTTTCAACATACATATGTGTGTATATGTGTGTGTGTGTGTGTGTGTGTGTGTGTGTGTGTGTATGTTTCTGCTTTACCTGAGTCAGTCTACTTGAAGATTAAGCTATTATACTTGTCATTGAGTCTGCAAGATACTCAATTTAACTAAGGTTGGAGAAAATTATCCTCCTTTTAAATATATTTTAATGTTTACTTATTTATTTATTTATTTATTTTAAGAGAGGGAGAGAGAGAGAGAGAGAGAGAAAGAGAGAAAGAATACCAATCAGGCTCCATGCTGTGAGCAGAGTCTGACACGGGGTTTGATCTCCCCAACCATGGGATTACAACCTGAGCCGAAATCAAAAGCCAGAGCATAACCAACTGAGCCCTCTCCATTTAAATATTTTATATTTTAGTTTGCTTACATTTTGCTGAGTTCTGAAAGAGGATATTAATGGAATTATTTGTACAAGAGAAAATTGGGGCTGGCAAGCATTCAAACATCAGCACTAGGTTATGTATCAGTTGTTTATTGTACAGCTTGGATTCAGAGCCATGCCAGCTGGGATCCAAAACCCATGTTCTATTTACTTTACTACCTCCTTTACACATTTTTCAAGGAAGTCTGTGACTTATTTTAGGCCAGTATAATGAAAATTTTCAAGCCAATCTGTGTGTGTAGAATTTACCTACAATTTTAGTTAAAAATATAGTAAGTGAATCAAATCAACTCATCTGGTTATTGTATTTAGGTTTTGCAAAATATCATTGCTTTTACTCAAGCATTTTCAATTAAGTGGAGCTACAGGGCCAGAATGACCACACAGTTTCATTAACATCAGTTGGCTCCTTCAATTTTTCCCCATGAGACCTGACTTTATTAATAGCGTCTCAGTGTCATATTTGTCCTAGATTATGAAAATGGACTCACACCTCCAGCAGCCTTTGTTGAGAAGTATAACACCTCTCAGAGCTTCCAAAGGCTACCCTGCAATGTTTGATCAGCTCTAGAGAGAAGAGGCCTATCTAAAGCAGCCATTCTTCTCAGGAATGGAGGAAACAGTTTCCTTAGAAACAGGGATTACAAAAGAGCTCTTAGAATAGCTTCTCCTAAACTCAGGTTTTCTTCAATTCCAGGCCTCTGATAGTCTTTCAAGTAGAGACATAATATGAATAGCGAGCCCAGCTGGACGTATGTAATGACATGAAGAGAAATGGCAAGTCCATTGCCAGCACAGACAAGTGTATTCAGTACTCGGCAAAGGGCTTGGCAGAGACGGTATTCAACAGATACTGTGCTAAGTGCTTAAATGAACATAGGGTCTACCTGAATTTGAATAGCATAGTAAAGGGAAATGAAACATAAATTAAAGGATCAGGGCTTCAACTCGATCCTGGCATATATTACCAGCTTGGCCGTAGGCAATTTAAATACCTTCCCTAGTTTGTTTCCTCATCAATAGAAATGATGATCGTTATCCAGCTGGTCAACCAAACAAGGTTGTTTATGAATATGAAAGGACCTTGTAAATTTCAAATCCTTCTATAAATATGAAGTTGTATTTTCATTTTCATTTTATCTTTACGGAATGTCTCAAAATGATTACATTTTCACAGCTACGAACGAATGTCTGTAGCATTTAGCATACAGTGCTGTAACTGGTAACTAATTGCTTTCGTCTATACCACCAAGCTGTGAACTCTTGAGGACAGGAACCATGTTTTTATCTCTGAATCCTACACATCTCATGTTCAACAAAAGCTTGTTAAATGAATAAATTGAATAAATGGCACGTAAGATTGTTTTCAGCTTTTTTTTTTTTTTTTGCTATCTCAAATCTTTTAGCCAGACAGATTTTTTTAAGTTTATAGGAATTTTTTAAAATTTTTTTCTTTTACTTGAGTGTAGTTAACACACAATGTTACATTAATTTCAGGTGTATGACAAAGTGCTTCCACAAGTCTATATATTTTGCTACACTCACCACAAGTGTGGCTACCATCTGTCACCACACAATGGCATTACAATATCATTGACTGTGTTCCTTACGTTGCGTCATTTAATCCAATGACTTATTTATTCCATAACTGGAACCCTGTATCTCCTGCTCCCCTTCACTCATTTTGCCCATCCCTTATTCCCCACCCTTCTGGTAACCCCCAATTTGTTCTCTGTATTTACACATCTGATTCTGCTTTTTGTTTGTTTCTTCATTTAGGTTTTTTTTAGATTACACATATGAGTGAAATCATAAGGTATTTGTCTTTCTCAAAGTCTGACTTATTTCATCTCATATAATACCCCCGAGTCCATCTATGTTGTCACAAATGGCACAATCTCATCCTTTTTGTGGCCACATAATATTCCACTGTGTGTGCACGTGTGCATGTATGTACGTGTGTGTGTTATGTATGACATCTTCATTATCCGTTTGTCTATCAATCAGGACCAAATCAAAATAAACTTTTACATGGAAAAGAGAGCCAGACAGATTTTTGAAAGCATTGAAGAAGAGATTGGTAATTGTATAAATACAATTCCATTTTTTGTTCACTGTAACACTATCTCTGATCTGAGACTTAAAGGAAGTTATGTTTCTTTATAGGGGAAAGGCTCCAGAGCTGCCCACCCCAACTGAGATATAAGCTCCATGAGAGCAGAGACCAGGCTGATTTTGCCTGTATTTCCATCAACAAAGACAGCTGAATGAAGCAGACATTCAAACACCTTACTCAGTCTGTTTCCCAGAAGTTATTTGTTAAATAGATGACCATAAATGAGTAACTTATAAAATTTAGAAGATAGAATGTTGGCAAAGAAACTTAATATTCAGCTGAATACAAAAATAATGCACTAGTTAAACAGGATAATTTTTACATACCTTGCTGATTTCAAATCCAAAGACTTCCTCAAAATATGCCGGCTGACTAATAAGCAGTAAGTAAAAAGTCCAGCTTCTGCAGAAGTTTGCAACAATTATTGCATAGACAGGCATAGATGTAAAAAATTTCCTCCATGGAGTCTTGAATTTCTGAAATCCCAAACAGAGAGCCATTCTGACCATTTAAAATATGTTCTAACTTAAATGGGAATAATAAGTGCTTTGCATTTTCAGGATGTATATGTTGGGGCATGAGTAGGAGGTAATGAACAGTTCATTGCAAGTCTAATTAATCTTTGCTGCATGAATAATCATTGGAATAAAAAAAACTTATCAGCCTCTTCTGATTAGATAGTTCACATTTTAGGAATATGTAAGATCCTATGTTTATAGAAAACAATTCCAAAAGCACAGATCCTAGTTGCTAAGACGTTTTTTTGCAATGACAGATCATGACTTAGCTAAAGATCATTGCCATATCAGTGACCTTGTTAGTATCCAAAATATCTTATCTAAAACATTGAAAATCCAATATAGTCAGAAGAAAAATAAGAAAAATTAAGAGTGCAATATTCTAGACCCTATCTAAAGTCAATAATACGACTACAGATCTATAAATTCTCTTGAAAGACAATGGATTTCAATATAAATTCTGTGATGCTAAAGTGCAAGGTTCTGTAAAACTCATATGGTATACAGCTAGATTAAAGTGGCCACCCATCACACCATGGGCACATGATAATTAGTTATTTGTGATATTGAAAACATTTCAAAATTAACAACCTAAACATGATTGGTTTTGCTTATGATAACCATTAAAAAATTATACCTAATATTCCTAAAGATCCTCTATATGCCCAAACATAAAGCAATTATCTTCTCCCCCTCAAGACTAATATTTTCAGACCTGAAAATGTCTCTCCTATTCTCAAGCACTTTCTCAATGACCTTATTTTGAATGCCAAAATAGAGTTTGGTGAAGAAACAATAGCCTAAAATAACTCTGTTTAACGCAAGGTTGGGATCCTTGAACCGACCAAATTAGTAAAAGAAGAGACAACCATTTTTTGCACAGATTTGGTAATTATTCCTGGATATAGAACCTTAGAATTGCTAGTCTTGATTGTGACTCTAACTAAACCTTTCAAGATCACTTTAAAAGTAATATAGTAAGAAATTATATTTTGTGATCACAAATATATATAAGACAAAAAAGAAAAACAAACAAAAACAAAAACACAGCCATATGAGTGCTGTGGCTTTGAATAAAAATATCCAGTGACAACATCATAGATGAATTTCTTAAAATTCAATATGCTCTGGGAAAACAATGCCAGATAAATATGCTTATTTCACAGGTAATAAAAATTGTCAAATACAGGGATGTCAGCATTGTACTATTATGTTTGTATGAGAAATAACTTCAGAATATTATTAAAAGTAAATAACTTTTTCCTGCTGGGAAAGTGTTTCTATTATTCAGACCTGGAACATCTCTGCTAAGAACTTTTTTCTTCAGGTTGTAAAATATTTCATCAAATGTAAGATATATCTAATTTTATACCTTAAAAATTGTTAGGGGTCGTAGGAGGGCTTATACCATTTTGATAACAGTGTACTTACTGACCTGGCTGTTTGCTTCATAAGTGTGTTTACAAAAATTAGGCAAGTTGTTTGCTTAAGATTTATGCATTTTTCTGTATACATGTTATATTTAATTTTTTAAGGAAAAAAAAGATTTAAAAGACAATACAGTCAGCTGCAATGTGTGATCCTTAATTGGATGCAGATTCCAAAGAAATAGCTGCACAGGGCATATGAATATAGACCAGGTATTCATATTGGGACTGGGTATTAGAAATTTGAATACGATCTAGGTATTAGGCACTATCAGGGAATTATTTTTAATTGTTTTAGGTATAATAATAGCCCTTAAATTGTGAAAGAGGATTTTTATTTTTTTAGAGAGGCATATGAAGTATTTGTGGGTCAAGTGTTTTAATACCTCATTTACTTTGAAATCATTCAGAAATAAGAAAAGTGAAATAGATAAGGCAAGATGTTAACAACTGTTGCATCTATGCCGTGGAGACATGGATGTTTCTGTTACTGTTCTTTCTGCTTTGCTATATATTAAATTTGTTCACAATAAAAAGCTAAAAATAACTAAAGTCCAAGTACAATACCTGGAATATAATCTCATTTTTAATTTTCTTTTGGAGCTTCAGGAAAGTATAAAACATCAATAAGAAGTAAATACTATTTTCAGAAAAGCAGTAAGGTAAGGAAATGGGGAGTTTGAGATTATCTATGCTGTTTTATCAAGCTACTAGCTGCCCTTTTTAATGTCATTTCCAGAAATTGGTTTTCACTTAGACTAAATTTTTAACTGTTTAAAAACATGTCTGATTTAGACACACAATCTCTCAAGAACTGGCAAGTAAAAGAAGTATATTAAACAATGAAAATATAGGCCGATCAGATCATTTTTGGGCTAGAAATTGAGGCTAAATTCTGAACTCACCATGGATCAGCCTATATTTAGCTTCTGTGCACAGCGACCACTGCTGGTGGGCACCAGAGTGCACTGCCAACACCCATGCCATCCCCACATCACCACTTGTTTCCTAAGTAGCCACCATTAGAAACCATCAGGCCATTTACAGAAGGAAACAGGAAGGGGAAAGTTCTAATGCCAGTCTGTCCCATTCATGGGACTACCATAAGAATACTGTTTTTAAGTACTGAAGTTTCACTTCTGTATGATATCCAATATGGGATTTTTCCTATTCATTAAAGGCCTCAACACTAGTGGCTGATAGACCTTTGAACCTAGGATGAGGTGTCGAAGACAGGCCTTCTCTAACAAATGAAGTAGAGAATATGCTGGAATAAAATACAATTCAAATGAGGAGAAGAGCCTTTAAAAGAAAGAGAAGCATAATGTTAAGAGACCCTGGTTCTTCAGCCATGCATGGTGCCTTCTATCTCTCAGCATAAGGAAATTGAGTTTCTGTTCAGGTGCTGAATTATTGCACCTATCTAAATACGTGAGTTTTGCTCCCCAGTTTTTAATAGTACCAGATGGCTATTTACCAATTAATATTTATGATATATTAATGTCACGGGGACTAAAATATTTGCATTATTGACACAGAATGCATTTCTGTCTCCATAGATTCCATTCAAGAAAGCAAATCAGAATAAGGAAAGGGGTTCATGTTATATGAATACTTTATCTTCATAACAATAATCCTGAAAATTGTAAGATTTTATCAATAACAAGATTGTATTATGCTAAGAATATTTTCATGTCAGCTATTATTGACATTCCAATAATTTAAGATTTCTTAAACCACATGTAGCATAAATAGATATGTGTAAAACCTACATTTAGACAATTCAATACACTAATAATAGTCCTTTTCATGATTGTGTTAGCTGATCTGGCATTTCCTGTGATCTGAAATTAACAAATATTTGTTGAATTTGTTTAAATTATGGATCATATTGAACTGTTTATAAAAGCTTATTTAGGTTTATAGTCCTAGCTACAGCCAAGGGAAAATTTGATGATTGAGAAAAGATAAAGAAAAAAAGAAGTTATAGGTAAAGGAAGTAGTGACCATTCCTAACTCAGAAACTATGGATGGAGGAAAGAAAACAATCATGATTGACACCAAATTGGTTTCGTTGAATTGGGACTCAGAAAGTAGTTTGGTTGGTCAAAGGGAGGTGAGATGAGGAATAAGAACAGGAATATACACCATAATAAAATTCTTACTTCCATTGCACCTAAAAGATTTGCACTCTCTCCAATGCTTTCTTCAATGTACCTACGTTCTTCATCTGTAATGGTAGGATGCTTTGCAGGACTCTCATAAGACACCAAAAGCCAAAACATGTACCAGATCATTCCAAAGCTTCCTGCAAGCAAAAGTTCAAAAGAAAAAAGGCAAAAATCTATCATAAATGTCCTTAGTTAACCATCATTTGCTGGAATAAAATGATAGGAATCTCATGACAGACACATTCTATAGAATGTGATTTGGAGTTTATGCTTCTCCAACTGACTTCAGCCATCTATGCTTGTGTTATGCCACTAGACTTCAACCTTCCTGAAGGCTGGTCCTGTAGTTTTATCTCTTTATTAAGTAACGGTGATACACAGGAAACTCACAATGAACAATTATTGAATGGCATGGTTGGAAGATGTTCATACATCCAACAAACATTTACTGAGCACTTACTATTCCAGGCACTCTGCTAAGTGAGAGGTATTTGGTGCACAAGACAAAATTCCTGTCTTCAAAGAGGTTGAGTTCTTTTCTTATTTGCCTTCCATATGAATATGTGAGTGTATTTCCACACACACAAAAATACTCCTTTCACTCTCCTACTAGCACCTCCAGGTCTAGTAAACAGACTATTAAATAAAATCTAGATTATTTTAGCCTAAGTGGCTATCGTTCATTTAAAAAAATTCTCTAATTAATGTAGTAACATTTAACACTTTATATGACTCTATACCATGTCATTTTCAGTACCACACTGCTGTCTATGGATCACTCTTTGGGCAGATGAAAGTTAAATACAATAAACTGTTTGCAAGTTCTTCTCCATCCCTTTCTTTAGCACTTTCACTATTAAATCATGCCCTTATTGTGCAATGTAAACCTAAGGAATTAATAAAAGAAAAAAATTTCAAGTGGTTTATTCTGGTTTCCCAGAGGATGGTCATTTATTTTTGCCTCTTACCGTTCTTTATCCCTTGGGTAACAGTCTAAATACTCCTGATCTCTCTAATACTTTTTTCCTGCTTGTTCAATCTCTAAGAATTGTTTCTTAATACCACAGATTTTGATATGCCGTGCTTTTTTTTTTCATTACCAAACATGACAGTGAACACAACTGGGGGTTAGATAGTATGTGAACATTTGGTAGAGTGTAGTCGTTGTGGCATATGGGTCTCCCAGATTCAAATCCTGGCTGTGTCACTCATTAGATGTATGTTCTAATCAATGATGAAATCTCCATAAACCTCCACTATAAAATGAGATGACTCTTTTTTTTTTTTATAAGACTGTGGCAAAGAAGGGTTAAAGGAGATAATGCAACTAGTAACTAGCACAGTGGATGGCACAAAAAAAGCACTCAGTAAATGAAAGCTCGTGTAATTCAGTAGTAATTATCATTACCACTAACTGAATGCATCTGCAGTGCCAGACATTTAGCTAATTGCTATATATGCATCATCTGTTTTAATGTAAGCCACTATTCAGTTCATATCTTATTAATTTTTAAATTATTAATAGTGAATGTGTGGCTGGCTCAAAGACCTAATTTTTGTTACACACAGTAGGCAAGTGCTATAATGTGATATTTTCAGTGTATCTAATATCTAAATTTTGTACCATTCAATGATAAATATTAAATGAGATACAACTTACATAAGGGGATTGATTTTCATGAGTGCTTTGTGGAAATTAATATTCTTCCTTTACCGTCACCTCATATTTTCAATTAAGTAATGGGTTAAATGAAGGCACAAATCAGAGGATTTAATGGCTGGCCATCCTAACTTGTACTACATTTGCTTTAAACTATACACATGTGCTTTAAATTTCTTAGAATTATGGACTCTTGAAAATCTAATGAAAGATATGGATTAAAATCTGATAAAAATATCTCCCCAGGAAAAAATATACAAATGCATGTATGGCTTATAATTTTGGGCATTCATGAATCTAAAACACATCCATGGCTTTTGAACCAGAATAAGAGCTCCTGCTATAAAGCATATTTAATAATATTCTGCAAATATAAGAATTTGCTCTGATGAGAACATTCTGAAATGGAAATGGATCATGCCAAATTTGGAAGCAGCCAGATACTGTCCGGTTCTACCTCATGACTTCATTAATATTTCACATTCTCGGCCCACATCCAAAGATGGTATTAATCAGTGACATCAGTTGGAATCCAGCTCTCTTATATTTCTCTTTTTCTGATTGTTACAAAAAAAAAAAAAAAGAATCTAGAGAGAGACATTAGGGGTACTTTGAAGGGGTAAGCTTTCTGGTTCTGGTTAGAAAGTGAACAGAAAGGGACTTCAGACTTAGAGTTTCGGGTCCTTTTTTATTTCCATTTGAAGGTTTCATCGCATTTAATTCTGGAATAATGAAGACGAAAATGTCTGTTGCTGCAGCTGACAGTTAATATTTCATCACAAAACTGCACTGCTGCATTAACCCCACTATTGTTTTCCAGCTTTCTACCCCTATTCAGCCTTGAAAAAGCAGGGTCAGGAGAATAACTAAGAAAGCAGTAGCAAAGAAAGAAAAGTGGGTGCTGCCTAGCTCTTTCCTCTTAATTGGCTATGAATCAAGAGCTAACTTTTTTTCATATTCAAGGACAATATATGTCATACATCACAACATTGCCACCAGCAATGTAATTGTTTTTAAAAACAATAAATACCAAGGTAGGGAGAATCATAAAGATAAGACATTTTCCTTGATCTTCCCAAAATATGAACAAAGGATTATTAATGGGGGAAACGTGAGTAAATGCAGGAGCCTATTCAGTGATCTATCACTTTGTTTTAGTTTACATACATTTCTTATAACTTTATTGTAGAGAAATGCAACATACCATAGACATAGAATACTGAGGACCAACCAGTATACTGTACAAGAATGCCAGCTAAAGGCATTGCAATCACAGCTCCAGCATATGAACCTAAAGTAGAAGGGAGAATGGGAGGAAGGTAAGTGAAATAAATACAAATTCTGACTTCATCTCACGTTTATTGGTTGGCTCCCATTAACACATACTTGCACACTTAGGTACAGGCACACTTGTACCCCTGTACCTACAAATACATATATATGTCTACATACACAGCCAGTGATACAGGACTACACAAGTGTATCTGACCTACTTCCCTAAGACACAAAAAAGGTATAAAAATAATAAGACTATAATAAAAAAATAAAGTAAAAAGACTATGATAAAATTATTTATGAATATATTTGAAAACTTAGATGAAATGGATCATCAACTCCTAGAAAAATACAAAATGCAGAAGAGATAGAGGATTTAAGGAGACCGATAAGAATTAAAGAAATTGAACTGGTGGTCAAAAACCTTTCCTCATGCACACACACACACACACACACCCCAAATGGTTTTAGAGATGTGCTTTATTGACTTTCGGTTCTTATCCAAGTTGTTCCTAAACTTTTACCTACCATAATTCCATCTGCATGTGGTACTCACCACAAAAGGAGGTGGTTGCCAATCTACTCCTCTCTAGAGGAGGAGCCCATTTGCTCCATATCCCATGACATGCTGGGTAGGTGACGCCCTGTGATGGGGGAAGACATATATATATCACCATTTAGGATGCAGGGTAACTGAAAAATAAGCTCATTCCCTTCTCTGAGGCTATCTCCTTCAAATGGGCCCAAGGTATTAGAGAAAGCTGCTACTCACAGCTCTTTGCTAATTCCCTGAAATTTCACCTTAAAAACTTTCAGCCCAGATCAAGTAAGACATGGCTTTTTAGTGACCTGTCCAAATTCTCCCCAACCCTCAGGTATTACTCCATTCATCTGCAACTCTGAACAGCTCGAGGAATGTGGGAGGCCTTTTCTTGAGGCATTAAATACAGTGATTCCCAAATATAAGGAATCCATACAGAAGAAGGTAAAGCTTAGATCCTTGAAGCTCACACTTCCTAAAAGTAGTATCTAGAACTTAAGATCTTTAAAATAATTATCCATTTTGTGTTATTTTGATCCTATCAAGTTTATCTTTCTTTTTTGGAGAGAAGGGCCTTAATACTTATCTGATTTACCTACTCTCACTATACTTCAGGAGAATTCTGAATTCCCAAAGAATATAGTCAATGAAACAAACGTTTTAGTGAAAACTCGAATCATGATTCGAGTCCAACGGGAACTTGGTATAAAACTCCCAAAAGGTATTAATTCAGGTTATCACCAGGAAAGGATGGACTCAAAAATTCTTATCATAGCACATTAACAAAAGTGTTTGTCCTTTTTATTTTTTTTTTTATTTTTTTTTTTTAAATTTTTTTTTTCAACATTTTTTATTTATTTTTGGGACAGAGAGAGACAGAGCATGAACGGGGGAGGGGCAGAGAGAGAGGGAGACACAGAATCGGAAACAGGCTCCAGGCTCCGAGCCATTAGCCCAGAGCCTGACGCGGGGCTCGAACTCACGGACCGCGAGATCGTGACCTGGCTGAAGTCGGACGCTTAACCGACTGCGCCACCCAGGCGCCCATGTCCTTTTTATTTTTTTAAGTTAAATAGTCATTAAACATTTCTTTAATACCACTCAATTCTCAAGAAGAGGAGACGAGCAGTCACAGTTGTACTTTAGCATTATTTAAACACAAAATATCTGATTGCCCAATTTTCCAATTTTTAAGCATAGTGTGTAGACACAACCTTATAAAATGTTTATTTGTAGATCAAGACAAAGATAGCCTGCTGGTTCTGATTAACATGCCAACCTTAAGATGATGTCATCCTGCGGTTCCATACCTCAACAAGTCCCTGCAATATCCTAACAAAGATGACACACCCATAATGCACTCTGGCTGCCGATGGGATTAGCATATTCAGAGTAGAGGTAAGAAGTATGGCAGCTCCAAAAACCCTGAAAAAGAAAAGGAGTTAGCAGATCTAAATATCTCAGGTCAAGTTAATTAAAAGCAATTTTAAGGTACATTGCTTTTTCCAAAAGAATACAATGTGTTCTGGACTTGATTGACTAGCCACTACAAATAAAGACCTTGACCATCTTGAAATGTTATATTATTAAAGCACAAGAAGTAAAAGAAAGACTCAAGAAATCCAGTTATATTTACTTGTATTTATTTTCTTCATAGATCTAAGCACAAATTGCAAATATTTGACAAATCTTTGTACATGTTTTTGGTTTATATCTCAGTCTACGATGTCAGCTGCTTACGGGCAAGAGGATTTTTTTTTCAGGTATACTGTTATATCCCCAATACAGCACAGTGCCTGACACATGGTAGATATTCACTGAAAAGTTGTCAAAAAAATCATAAATGCCTAAATGGGCTTATGTCTCACATTATACAACTATTTTCAACTTTCTTAAAAGCTGCATATACATAAAAATGTTATGAACGGAATTATATTTTAAATACCCCAAGAAATCTCATGATAGGATCCAGCAGCACATGTATTTATAGTGAAAGTAACTATTACTTAATACATATTTTTTTCTTTCTTTTTTTTTTCTTTTTTGTGGGGATAGTGTCTGAGGCACACCTCTAGCGGTGTGCATACACACAATACGTCAGAAAAGAATTGCTTTAGCTATGGTACTCACACCTTCATCTATCTATAAGGAAAAATTCCACTTTGTTTTCAAAATATCTTCCACAATGTTCATACTAAGTAAGAAAGATATTCCCTTAACTGGGTAGCTTTAGAAATATTCTCTTGCAGAGAAGTATGGGAACACACTATCTCTAATGAGCTAATTTGTGCATCCTGTGCAAGTTTTCTCAAGTCAACCACTGAGCCTTGAATTCATTGAAGATTGTTGCCTCATAGAAGCTCTGATTCTTCCATGGGGCACATTTAAGTGTAAGAGTTAAAGCCTGGAGTTTCTGAAAGGGACCTTGGTCATTATTAATCAGCTACTGAAATTTGAGAAATGACTTTATGAAAGGCTAAAGTGGATCAGCTGTTTTTCTATGAATCATAGATCAGGTCAAATACTTTTGTTTACTTCATGTAACCTAATATCTGCCTGTCCTCAGTGGCTTCTCAGGAGGTAAATATCCTGTTCCATTCTTCCTCTTTGCTGTTTGCTGAATAGGTATCTTTAGGTTTGAGTCAAAGAATGACTTATTTCCTAAATGTCTGTCACAAAAGAGGAACTTTCTATTTCTAAAAATGATTACTCTCATTAAAATGCCACCCATCCAGTGACATTAAACTTCTGCCAAACATGGATTTATTTTTTCAGAAAAGAAATGCAAAATTCCAATGACCTGCCTTTATAAAATAAGAGTCCAAAATTGGTACAAAAATTGATTTAAAATGTATTGTCATTGATTATTACCTTCCAGCTGAAAGAATTTCAACCTCTCTTAAAAATGCAATCCGAACGTGGCTGTGTGCAAACCCCAGGACCTTTTGGAGGCTTCCTTTAAGACTGATAGGAAGCAAGAGAAAAGGTATAGGGCATGTTTCCTGGACCTAGTGGTAAATGGTGTCTGTTTCCAAAGGCCAGTGTGATGCACATGTTTCTACTGTTCTGGAAGTATTGTTTTACCTGTGCAACAGGATGAAGGCAGGAAGGGCAAAAGACACTGAAGTTTTGGTCATGTGGGTAGGCTGTCTAGGTCCTGCCAAACTCACTCTGCTGTATCCTGTAGCTGTATCTCACTTTGCTTATTATCCTCCACACTAAAGAGACTGACCCTGCTGCAGGCTTTAAGGATAATGAGAACCAGAGCTACATAATGCGACGGCACTTTTGAAGGTGTTTGTATGAGTTATGCATCTACCCCATTCAGCCCTTCAAAAGAATCCTTTCAAACTGTTGTCCATGAACCAGCTGCAGATTTAAAAATGCATATTATTAAAATGCTTATTAAAAATGCAGATTTTTCACACCAGAGTTGCCAAATCAGACTATGCTGGGAGTGAAGCCTGAAAATCTGTGTTTTAATAAGAAATCCAGGTGATAATTTTGCATGCTAAGGTTTGCCAAAAAACAAACAAACAAACAAACAAAAACCACCATAAGGTATATATCCAGGCTTATCTAATATGTGTGTCTTCTTTTCCAATAATTTTTTGAAAGTATGATGCATGAAGTTTACTTTTTATGAATATAACTTTCAACCATCATTTTCTCCCCATTTGAAGTGTTTTTTTTCACATTTATTTATTTTTGAAAGACAGAGTGAGACAGAAACTCAAGCTGGGGAGGGACAGAGAGAGAAGGAGACACGGAATCTGAAGCAGCCTCCAGGCTCTGAGCAAGCAGTCAGCACAGAGCCTGACACAGGGCTCGAACCCACAAACCATGGGATCATGACCTGAGCTGAAGTTGGACGCTCAACCAACCAAGCCACTCAGGAGCCCCATGAAGTGTTTTAAAATATGGCTGTCTCTAGAAATGTCAGTAGAGATGACTTTTACCCATTCTATAGCTCAGGATTTCTCAACCTCCACACTATTGATATTTCAGGATGGATGCTTCTTTGTTGTGGGACACTGTCTGTGCATTGTGTCATGTTTAGCAGCACCCATGGCCTTTATGCACTAGGTGCAGTAGCATTTGTCCTCAAGTTGTAGCAACCAAAAATGTCTACAAAAATTGCAAAATGTCCCTTGGGGGACAAAATCACCCACTAGTAGAACTGAATCAATTATGAACTGTTCATTAAGCATCCATTATAGTTAGACCTAAATCTAATAAATGCTTCTTCACCTTGCTAAACCCCAGGCTAACACTTCACATGCCATAAAATCCATAGCCACTTAACAACCCAATGACATGGATATTATTAATATACCCATTTTAGAGATGACGAAACTAAGCCTCAGATAAGTGAGATCATTGGCACAAGTCACTAATCAGTTCCAAGTAGAAGAACCCTGGTTCAAATCTAGTCTGTCTGATTCCAAAGACAGTAGGTTTTACCACTAGGGTTTTCATCTGATTATGCATACATGTAGTCAGTAATGTGTTTCAGGATTCTAACTGTAAATTTAAGTAGTAATCTTCACAAACCTACTTGAACTCACTCTACTATTCCTGAAATAAAACACCAATAGATCATTTTCAAAGTTTACTTCTCACTCTCACCCTGAAGAGTGTTTGTAATAATATAATCATGTGGCATGTTTAAATGCTTCCCACTTGCAAGTTCCCAGATTCTTTTAACTATCCCTTTTTCATTATAGTTGCTATTGGATCATGAAAACACATTGACTTTTTTTCTATTTAAAAATGAAATCCATCAGACTTTTCAGAACCTCATCTTCTTTTTAAAATTTTATATAGTTGTTATCCAAATCAATATCCAAGTACTTACAAATCTATCAAAATTCTTGCCCAGTATGAGAAGCTTTCACACCGTCTCTTCCTGTGCTACACACAGCCAAAATTAAAGCAGCCACTTCACTCAACATTCATTTATGCATTCACACTCCAATTCTTTGTGAGACTGTATTTAGAGTAGGGTACTGTGCTGAGGAGGGAAAGGAAGCTAAACCTTACAGAACAATTACTATACTCTCCACCTACATTAATTCATGTAATCCTTACCTCTCTGAGTCACACTTTCTTCTCATTTTACAAATAGGAAAATGGAGACAAGAATTGTGTAAGATAAAAGCAAGCAATAGAGTGGAGATTGGAATCTAGGACTCTCTGACATGAAAAGCAATGCTCTTTCACCAATATGGTGCTACTACGCACTCAGGAGAAAATATAAGAATGGCCCTTGGTGTAGTAAGAGAAAGAACGAGACAAGTAGCAAGAGACAGCTTAAGCCAAAGTTCATAACAGGTGTACAAATGAAAAGCAAAAGAAGGAAAATACCATTCCAGCTGGGGTGACCAAGAAGCAAGCCCTTCGTAGGGATACTCTCAGGTTGGGCCTTGGAAGATGAATTGTTGAAGGAAGATGGAAGAAGGAAAAAGGAAGAAGGGAGAAAGGACAAGGAAAAGGAGAAGGAGAGGAAGAAGAAGAGGAAGAAGGTGGAGGAGGAGGGAGAAATTCCAAAAAGAGGAAATGGATCAGCAAAGGTTCAAAAACATGGAAGAGATTTCATTATATATCAGAAACTAGAAACTATTTAAAATGGCTGGACATGGTGGTACCCTATAGGCTGAGTAAGAGAAGTGAGAACATCAAGGGTGAGATTATGAGCAAGGAATTAGTACAGAGGGTGTGAGGAAATGCAGACTGAACAAGGAGGGGAAGAGCAGAGTCTGTAAGTCCATGACATCTTGGACATAATGTAGCTTAGAGTGATTAGAGAAGATAATTGATGATCAAGCCCTTAAAGTGCAGTAAACACAAAAGCTGATCAGAATTAAGGGGCAAGGGATTGTTAAGGCCAGGGAGACATAACGTGATCAGGATCCATGTAAATTTAGGCAAGATGATGGATTGCAGAGGAGCAAGGTGCCAAAGTCACTAATGGTGATAGGAGAAATAGTGACATAAACATGGTACAGGAATTTTTATGACTCCAGCTTTGTCATTTAATAACTATGTAACTGGAAAGTTATGTAACTTCTCTGGGTGTCTGATTCCTTGTCTATAAAAAAGGGCAGAGCTGTGTAATGGTCAAGAGCACAGATTCTAAGGCCTGGGTTTGAGGTTTATTTCTGTCATTTATTACTTAGTGATCTTGAGCTGTTTACTTAACTAACTATGCTTCATTCCTGGTCTACAAAATGGGGACATTAACAGAACCTATGTATTATTACAAGTAAAGCACCCAGAAGAATGTCTGGCATATCATAAGCATTTAAGGGGTGTTAAGAAATGTACAAAGAACTATTAATAAATTACATGTCATAGGACTGCTGTCAGACTAAAAATAATGCACTTAAAAGGCTTAGGCTGGTGCCTGGCACATAATAGTAAATCCATAAATATGAGTCAGTCAAGTAGAAATAATAATAAATAGCCAATGGTTATTGAATTGTTAGTGTATGTCAGTCAGTGTTCCAGATTCTCATTTTAAGCTAACAATAATATTAGAAAGCTGCCACCGTTATCCTTATTTCACAATAGAATAACTACGTGCAAGTGAGTTTAAATAACTTGCTACAGTCACATAGATATAAGCGGAGAATTATGGTTTATATTTACTCAGTCTGGTTGTAGATCCTAGATACTTAACTGCTAAGTTCTACGTACTCTAACAGCAGCATAACTAATACTTACACTGTTCTGGCAGCACCAGATAAAATAACAACAACTTTGAAGGACAAAAACTTGCTGAATAACGGATGATAGCAGCAGTGAGGAGGAAAAAAGGATTCTACTCCTGTCCTATTTTCCAAAGTCATTAAATTGAGAAGCTTATTTAGAGAGGGTTTTGTCTTCCTATGAGCAAAGTCTAGGTTTTAACAGAGAAATGGAAGAAATAGAAGTAAGTATGGAATACAAGTTCCAGAGTATAAAATAGTGATTTTCAGATTTCATCATTCATGATCATCACCTTAGATGGCTTGTTAAAACACAGATTGCTGGGTGCCACAGCTTCTGGTTCAGTAGGTATATGCGGGTCCTGAGAATTTGCATTTCTAACTAGTTCCCAGGTGATGCTGATGTTACTTTTCCCGTCTTGAGAATCTTTGGTTTAGCAGGACTATGCTAGCTATTCCCCGAAGACATCACAAAAAGGACACATCTGGGGCAGAGGTGGGGGGACAGGCCTAAAATGGACAGAGGTAGACATAAGTAGAAAAGGGGGGGTTGCCTTTGACGATAGAGGGGAGTGACAAGAATGGAATGGAAACACCTGCTGATAGAAATGATATCACTTACAAAATATAAATTGTAATTTGATGGTGGGATCAAGACCAAAAGTGAGGTTCTCTGGCCTAATTTTGACTGCCCTCACTGACCAAATTGACTGAGCAGCTGCCATATTTTTCTTGGGGACATAAAAACAGCACAACATAATACTGAGAATAAAAGCTGCAGTTACGGTGTGTGATTTCAAATTCCAACTCTAATTTCTTTCTAGTTATAACTTTGGACAAGTTATTACTTAAATTCTCTAAGCCTTACTTTTTCCATTTGTAAAATGGAAATAATAAGTTTTCACACTTCAAAGGACTATCATGGAGATTAGATAAGTCAATTATGAAAGAGGACAGTGCCTGGTTCATAGCGTGTGCATGGTTTATAAATATCATCTATCATTACACAGGAATTTCCCAACATTCAATAGAGTTTCCAGAGAATTGTTATTCTTTGCCTTTTTTTTCCAGAATGTTTTTGCCCTAGTTAAATAGTATTATTTCTATAACAACGGACCCAGAGTTGTTCCGTGTCATCTTGAAATTCTAGCAGCTTAAAGTGTATGAAGACATATACTGAAAATTCCCTCTCCCCTTCTGAAGACATACAGAATTGATTGAACTGCATCAGCCGCTCAGTCTGTGCCTCAGTAGAGCATCTAAAATATCTGTCAGGAAACAAAACATTTTTTTAATGTACAGCATTGTCTAAATGAATTATACCTGTCTTAGTATCCCTCCACCCTATCCCTAGTAACCACCCAACACACACACACACACACACACACACACACACACACACACACACACACCTCTTTTTTCAGCTAATCTCCTCTCAGATATTTCTCAAGCACTGTAGATTGCTTTTATAAGACTTAACTCAAGAGATCACATGTTCCCTTACCCCCTGCATTATTTGTGTCTCTTGGAGAACGCAGTCAGGGTCCTTATCTCACTTCTTCAACCCCTATGATGCTAGCAGAATGCTTTGTAGATGACATGCTCTTAAGAAATAACCATTCAGTTACTTTTGTAGAAAGACTGTAAAGAGAAGGCAATGATAACTTCCCTTCCTGAGATGTGTGTGATAACAGATTCTTCTCTGAACCTTTGTTATCCCAATATCCTTTTCAATCAATTGACCATTTGTATGTTCTTGAGCTTTTAGTAGGAATGAACTGCTGTTCTTGGTATCTTAATAATCCTAGGAAGCTGAGTTACTCTCACAGAATAACTGTAGGATGGCAGCTATGGACTAGAATTTAGAGTATTCCTGTGGATAAATCCTCACTTGAGATAGTTGCTGAGTTCAAGTATGTGGCCCAGCCTGGCCTCATCCTTAAGTCTTCTAAACGACACTGTAGAATCTCCTGAAACCAACTGCCATTATACTTTGTTTATTACAGCATCCTCATCAGCCTTTGAAACCACTCTTTCTAAAGCTCTGCTTTCATAACTAAATTAGATGGTGATGTTTCAGAGATGACATATTGTCCTCTTGAAGAATCCTACCATTTTTCAATATTTAATATAGTTGTGTATATTGTATGGTGCTTGATAATCATTGGTTTGTTTGGCTTGATGTTCCAAGAACAAACATAAGCATTGAATATATTTTTGGTATCTCAACAGAAGGAAATCTATACACGTAATACTCATGTGAGTTTCATGATCTCTAGCACTGGTTTCAACTTTGACACATAATTGCATCTCATAGTACTGCTGCCCTGAAAGCAGTTTCCACCATAATAGGCTTTCCAGATTTACCCTCTGATTAGAAGACTTGTGTAAAAACCAAACTCATGCAAAAAAAAAAAAAAAAAAAAAAAAGCTGTAAATTATTCCACAGCCATGTTTTTTCCTATGGACCTAGCCCATCACTAAGTAATACAGTGAAATTTTTTAAGACACTGTTAAAAAAATGTTTTAAGGAACACAAGGCAAAGGTATTTAACAGGAGAAATGTGTTTAGAAAAGAAGCACATCCTTTGAAATTAGACATACTGGGGTTGATACCCCAGCTCTTCCTCTTACCAGCTAGTAATATTTGAGGAAATAATAGCTATACTGTGTTCAGTTCTCTCACCAGTAAAACAAGTGTTAAGAATGTCTGCCTTCCAGAGTCTCTATGAGGAAGAAAGATGTATATAAAAAGTTTAGTGACACATGTATTTAGTATTCTATTCAATTTCAATTTCATCTGCCTCCTGAAATGGGGAACTAAGGCAATTACAAAAACAATTAATAACTCATATCCTCTCTCTTCCTACCCCAATACAAATGTACTATTTAGGGAGAGGTTGAAACTTTATCCCTGAATGATCTACTTCACATTGATGGAAAAGCTTTTCTGATATTCACTCAGGCCTGTCCATTGTACATGGTTAGAGTGTCTCTTCCATATTTCCTTTCAGTTGGGCTGGTTTTATTTTTCCCCACATTATTCTAAAAGCTAGATTTCTAGACTCTCTTTACAGGGAAGGAGAAGGCTGTCCTCTACTCCATCATATAAATTAAGCAATCGTGTTACTGCTTGACCTCAGTAGGCCTATGCTGCTTTCCAGGTTCATTTTTACAATTTTTTTTTGTCTTTTGAAATTTCATTGTGGGTTTTTTCAGGGACATTTTCAATGTTTCTCAATAGGTTAAGTGCTAAATTTAATGACATCAAATAGTAACGTAGTTTATTTGAGAATGTTTTAACGAATGGCGATTATAGAATAGAAATGTAAGACTCTATTCAATATAGGTAACCAATTACACATTTGTAAAAGTAAGCTGACTTCTGATTTATATTGTCAGGTTTGTTTTGTTTTGTTGTTTGCTTTATAATCCATGTCAGTCAAGAAATTCACTTAAGGTCTGATGCACCACTTATTCCAAGTAAAGGTGAATAATGTATAGGCAAATAAATATTATACTTCACATCAAAAAAACAATTTATAGAAATAAATTTCCCCAAATAAACATTTTCCATGTTTAATATATTACTTTACTTTCTGAATTATAAATCTAGGTTCTATAGAATATCACGTAGTAGCTATATCAATATATGTAATCTCAGGCAATATATTCATGTCAGTACTACACCTAAAAACTAAATCATCATTGAAAATTCTGGCAAATTACAAAAAAATTTTCTGCAATAAACTAAACCATTCATTTACTTAACAAATAATCAAGCCATAGAGTTATTAAGTAGATAAGTATTGCCGAACTTTCAATTCCAAACAGTAGGCTGAATCTCAACTAGCATATTTCATTTTGCCTAAAGTCCTTCTCCTTATAATGGACAAAGTCCTACCTGAAAAACCCACTCAAGTGTGAATATAAGTCAGAGATGGGCGTCAGTAACTGGGCCAAGAAAAAAAAGGCAAAGAAATGAAAAATCTGAACATTTCAATGCCTTAAGAACAGGATTAGAAACTGATGGGTGCTCTCCATTTCTCACAGAACATGTTTATAACCTCTGTGAAATAAAATAAGGGCCATTTGCTTATTAAGATTGTTTTTAGGGGCATCTGGGTAGCTCAGTCGGTTGAGCGTCCAGCTTCGGCTCAGGTCATAATCTCATGGTTTGTGAGTTGGAGCCCCGCATTGGGCTCTGTGCTGACAGCTCAGAGCCTGGAGCCTGTTTGGCATTCTGCGTCTCCCTCTCTCTCTGCTCCTCCCCCACTCGTGCTCTGCCTCTCTCTCTGTCTCTCTCTTTCAAAAATAAATAAACATTAAAAAAAAGATTGCTTTTAAAAATGATAAACTACTTGAAAGCTACTTAAAATTGTTGTTTTCCTCACGATTTCTCCTGCAGCAAATGACACACTAAAATGAATTTAATTTGCCTATTTTCAAGTTAAAACCTAATTTCTACTTGTTTTTCCTCTACTTGTTACAACACATACACACACACACACACACACATACACACATTTCTTTGTCTTCCAGTGTGAAATGATCATATTCTCTTACACAGAATAATTTTAAGAACACTGGTGTGTGTGCATACATGTGTGTGCACCTGTGAGCACATACATGTGTGTATGTATGTGTGGTAGGAGGCTCTGCATTACTAAACAGATTCCCCAAATTGAAAAGCATATAGTACCCGGATACAGAAATGTTTGGAAAAGCAAATGCATTTGCTGAAAACGTGCATCACCCGCTGTCTGATGATTAACATTCAGTGTGGTCCAGAGTGAGTTAGCTGTGAAATCCTCAGTCATATTATTCTCTTTGCCCCCCAAGCCACAAACACCCTCACCTACCAAGCCCACCCCACAAGGATTTTCCTGGAAGAGATGACAGGAACACTGGTGACCTGTCACTCCTACAGATGCTATCCATTTTCCCGGAATCAATCAATCCATTTCCATTTGGGCAGTGGCTTGTCCCTTAACAGGGAACTAGTGTTCCTCACCCCAGGTGTGGCACTAATCCTTTCCTAGAGGGTCTGTAAGAATAGACTGATTCAGGCTGTTTAATCTATTTAATATAATCAAATCAGGGCTCAGGCGCCTCCCTTTGTCACATCTGATGCCCCGGTCCCATATTTAAAAAGGAATACACAAGCACAAGCCAGCCCTCTGGGTCCCTTGGTACATCATTAAGTTGTAAAAATGACTTCATCACTCATGACAGAGAAATGAGACAGCCCCAACAGTGGCATATGGCAGCGGGAGAATCATTCTACCAGCTGCCCACCTGACTCTCTCCTCCCTCAAAATCACGTCCCTCCCCTCTAGAGGCTGCCTCTGCACTGCAGTAGGTTGCATGTGGCAGCCGCAGGGGAAGCCAGAGCTAGAAAGGGTGAGAGGAGAGAATAGAAGGAAAGAGAAGCTCAAGCCAGCAAACCACGTGCAAGCCCTTAGGGACCCCTCCCCCTCTCAATCCATCTATTTGTCTTGTGCAAAGGGTATTTTCTTTTGTCAGAAAAAGGAAGGTCTCTTCCGTGTTGTCCCAGACACATAACCTAGAGAACCCACAATAAGAAGGTGGTGAGATGCTTGATAGGCTGCTAAATGAGTGAAATAGAGTCACCTCTGGCCCTAAAGGACTGGATGATGATAAACCATTTCCACCGCAGTAGGATGGTGGTTTCTTGCAGCAGCTTTATGTTCACAGTCTGAATTATTTTCTTACACAAAAGGAATTTGCAAATGTTTCTCACTGGAAGGGTTCATGAACCCCTGCTTGCAATAGAGGTAGCAATGGACAGGTAAGTAGAGAAGAAAAAATGGTGATGGATGATAGGTAGACAGAGAACGTTTGTATATGTGCTTGGTAATGATGCTTAAGAATTCATTTCCAATGCTTATTCCAGTAAATAAAGTACATGTTCAGTGTTTTATTTCTGTGAAAGAAAAAGAATAACACCTGTAAATTGTTCCTTTCTGGGCTTAAAACATGAAGATGTTGAGTTTAAAATATCTTCACTCCTCTTTTTCTGAAAATCCCTCACACATGAGAATTTTTCAGAATCAGGCCAGTCAGAATATTTACCTAAAGTATACCAGATTTCATTTTTATAATTGCAAATTCAACGTTAGGTAACAGTTTTAAAATCCATGCATTTGAATTTGTAGATTTTTTCAGTATAAACCAGTCTCTCTTTTGGTATGAATTAAGTTGTATCAGTCAAAATCCCAAGGAAAAATCCCTTCTTTTTTGCAGACAAAAGGTCTAAAGTACCCCACCTCTCCCCCCACCCCCAGTCATGCTCAAACCTCTATAATCTTGCAGGAGCCCACACTGCCAAAGGGCTAGGTAGGGAGAAAAAGTTCTAAATACTGCTTTTTCCTATAGACAATCACAAGTCATTTGTTTAAGTCGTTACCAAGTTTGGGTTTTGTCTTTGGCAAAGAAAAGAACAGAATCATTCATATGGATTCGGGAGTCTGTACACACACACACACACACACACACAAATACAGTATGTTTTTCCTACCACCAAAATCTAAGGATCCCTTGGGCTTGCTAAAGACTTCTCCTTCTAATTCTTGGATTTCTGTCCTGGATTTGGGGCATGATAGATTGTAGGCACTCACTGAGAGAGCAGATGGCTCAGCTTGCTGCTGAAAGTGAACTTTGTGGTGAAGCACAAGGTATCAGGCAGAGATGTTAAATTTCAGTGTAAAGATAGACTGAGGTCATGCATTCCTGGACACCTGAGTTTTAGTCCCAAACTCTTGGTGATCTTGTGATCCCTGATTCTCTGTTTCCTTTCCTGGTCTCTAAATGAGAAGATTGGATTAGATGACCCTTATTCTGCTTTACTATGGGCTCTTTCTGTTAGCCAAAGTCCACTGTTCAATCTCTTAATTCAAATAAAGAGCTTTTTTTTTTTCCTTAGCAAAAGTCAGGCTAGAAACCCAGGAAATACCTGAAAAGACAGTGTTGCACCAGAATCAGACACTATTTAAATAAAGGATAGGCGTAGGGGGAAATAAATTGTAACTATCAACAGAGAAGTCTACCCTCAAACTTAAATGGATTTCTCTAAGTGTATTTATAATGCCTGACTAGAATTCAAAGACTGAATGCGCTGAATTACTAGCACTGTCTATACCATTGGCCGAAAAGCTCTTTTAAGAGAGTCCTTCAAATGAGATGTAAGGCATTTTCAGTGAACAATAACTTTAGCTGTAAATAATGTGTATGGAAAAATAATTTTAAAGGTGCTTAAGACAGATTTAAACACGAATAATACTGAATGGCCATAAGACATTATTTATTCTTTCATTTTCTTCTGAAGTCAGGACGTTATTAATAATAAATGGTAACAGCCAACAATTACCGCGGGCCAGGCACTTCTAAGAACATTACACGGATTCTCTTACTTAGCGGTCATGATACTCATATCAGGTAAGTAGTTTGATTAATCCCCTTTTACAGAAATATAAGCTGAAGCTCAGAGTTGTTGAATAATGTTTTATGTCATTCAGTTATTAAATAGTACATTCAGGAGTCTAAACCCACATGGTTTGTGCTTAGAACCTGTATCTTAACCACTATACCATACTGCCTTTAAAAAATTTTTTAACCCCAAACACTTTTATTCGACAAGTGTCTGTCATGGGCCAGGCACTCTTGAAATGCTAGGGATATAGCAGGAAGAACTACATGGACACAACAGCCTGCTGTCATGGAGCTTACATTTTAATGGAGAAAACAGATAAGTAAAATACCTGTATGACCGCTGGCAATAAGTGCTCTGTAAAGAACCAAATCAGCATTGGAAGATCAAGAGGACAGGAGCAGGAGAGGGAAAATTTTTAAATAGGTTTAAATAATATTGCCCCTAGACAGAAAGGATAGCCTTTGTGAAGACAATATCGGCCATGAAAAACATAACGTTGACCAAATATTCTTTGGTAAATCTGGCCATCTTTGGTTATGTCTTTGGTCAAAATTCTGTTGTTTCTCCTGTTAAGTACTTGACTAGGTTCCTCACCAGTCCATATATGCAAGATAAAAAATAACCCTTAGCAATTCCACATTTGTAATTATCCGGATTACTGCAAGACCATGTCTTGGACTGTTTAAAGGTAAAATGAATTTGTCCCCGATGCATTTTTATCCGTGTAGTAAGTATGTTCTCATCTAAAAACACCACAGATTTTGTAAGGATTCCTCCTTGGCTTCCTCACCCCAAAGCCCTCCATGGAGGTGACCAAATTTTCCTGCCCACAATGTGCAATAGCCCTTTAAGACAAAGACAAAGGAAAAAATGATGCAAGAGTCCTTTCTCTCCCCTTGACTCCCCTGGCTTTGTCTCTCAATGAGGAGGAAAACAGGAATACTTGAAATTTGACCAGAAAGGGACCAAGTATCTGTATTCTGACCAAGGGTGTTGCTGCTTTTGTTTAAAGCACAAAATGGAGAGGCAAAATCACTGCTGTGGGTTTTTCATTGAGAAATTTGCCAGGGGGCGTAGCCAGGAGCTCTTCTCTCTAGAGGAGCAGTCTCCACATACCTCAGTTCCTCTACTCTAGTCCTGCCCATGACTGTGATGACAAACAGACAGACAGGACTCTATCCCCGTACCCACCCCCCCAAGGGAAATCTTGTTCTACTATTAGATGATCTATAGGGAGAGGCTTATTTGAATGGGCACATGATATCTGTAGGTGGAAAACTGGTCTCGCTGGGTTCTTTTTACTGTTTTTGAAAAGGTAACATCATAGGAAATGTACATCTTTCAAAACAATTATAAAAGTCTTTCAGATTTTATGTTTAAAAAAAATTTTTCCAAAATAAAATTCCATGTAGCATATATAGGACTACGTGGACATTTACCACCATATTAACAATAGGGTCTCGGTGTGATTAAATTATTTATGATTTTTATTACATTTTATTTTTTATATATTTTCATTACCTATTATACAGTAGTTTTCTCGTCAGAAAAGAAAATGTTATATATCTTTTAGACCTGTTTTCACAGAAAATTTCCACTGTATTTGTAATGTTTTGTTATATTTTTTAAATGAAGCAAATATGTCAAAATCCTAAGATCTGATAAGGAAGTTACTCTATATTTTCCATATGTTTGTAGTATTTTACAATAAATTTTAACTTCATTTTCTCAGTCTTGGAGGACATAAGACATTGAAAATATTAAGTTTCTCTTCCTTGAATATCCATTTCAGATCCAAATAGGACTTCTAAAGTTCACTATTGTTTCCTTTAAGGAAAATCTACCAAGTCAATTAGAACCTGCGTTAGCATTAGTCTTTAATAAACATAACACAAATGATAGCAATGAGCTTGTTTTTTTGTTTTTTTTGTTTTTTGTTTTGTTTTGTTTTTTTTTTTTTTTGTTAACCAGAAAAACCTGTTTACTGACCTCCCAGTGTTACAAAGAGGGAAAGCTGGGGCATCCCTGGTGTTTTTTCCTGGCAGGAAAATGTTAGCATTTTAACAATTGGCAAGCTGAAGGTTTTGACTCTAAAAAAAACTTAAAGGCACAGTCATAATATAGTTTCACTTCACATTACATTGAGTTTGCTGTATCATTTGTGTGTGTGTGTGTGTGTGTGTGTGTGTGTGAATTTTCGGTTGTTTTTCCCCTCAAGTGAAAATACTTATATATGTATGTTTGGATTATCTTTCTGGGAAGTTTATATTGTTTTAAAAAAAATTTTAGGGGAAAAAAGATTCAAGACATTATACATTAGGGATACGAAAGCCAAAAATGTAACATGCTCATTACTACATTACCAGTACTATTTAATGACATATTTTCTTCAATTCGATTTATCTCATCTATAGAATTGGGTTTTGTAAATAGTTAATGATTTTAATTTTACACTGATCCCTTTTTTAAAAGACTGGTTTGTCTCCTGTTGGGTCTGAGTACTAACCATCGTGGTGTCAAGGTAAAGATGATATTCAAAAGGTACTATTCCTAATCTTTTGCCCTCTTCTTTTGACAGTTTGAAAAAATGTTCAAAAATTCTGGTCCAAGGATTGTTAAACCTAAAATAAATTTCCAAGAATTCTTCCCTAGGCTCTGGAGCAGACTGAAAAGTCTTGGGCAGGAAGTCACAGCTGGTGAATGGAATTGGAGGTGACAAAAGCCACTAGAAGAGGCGTGGGAGGTTTTACTGAGAAATGAGGAGGGACCAGTTTACAAAAGCAAAGAAGAGATCAAGACTGGAGAGGTGCCCCGTTCAAGATTTCTTCCTCAGAAAATCTGAGTTTGGAGGGGAGGGAGAAAGGTGAAGTCATAGATACAAGGTCTGAAGAAAGACCGGAAGTCTTTACTTGGAGTCTCGACGAAGCAATACCTGAAAACGTGAGTGCTTGCGTTGTCAGTTTTCCAATTCAGACTTAGGGAGCACTTGGTTTTATTCATCTTAATATACACAAGGAAACAAATAAACCTGCCTTTCACCCTCCAGTGGCCAGGCTGTGCTCCTTGGTATCCCAAACCTTATCAGTCCTTATGCCCCATATTTTGGGGTGTCTCTGCAGCTGACCCCGACGGCATTCCCAGAGCTGGTGCTAGGAGCTCGACTGCAGCCACCGCTGCATTGCTGGAGGCCGCGGGACTCAGCTGAGCGCCCTCCCCACCCCCGCCCCTGTTCGCTGGAGCTCATTAACAGGTGGAATCGCACCCCCGGCGCCTGAAATCCCGCCTGCCTCCATAGAAACAAATCCTTCAGACCCAGAGCACCATCTGGGCGGGCTCGGTGGCCCGGCGTTCGATTCGCCCTGCCGGGAGGTCAGCACCACAGGGAGCCGGGGCACCCGAGGGACGCCCTGACGAGAGCGCAGCACGTGACGCCCCCCAACACACTCGCCTTTGTGCACCCAGCCGCTCAGTCCCGGCCCGGCCACACCCCGCCTGGCCTCAGCTCTTACAGGCCTTAAGGCACGTAGACCATTTGGCGAAAAGCTGGCTCAGCCAAGGCAGAGAGAAAGCGGCGACTAGGGCCCTGCCTGGCGATCCCAAATCCTCTTGGGTGCCTAATTCTGGAACGAGGCACGAACAGTTCCAGCCCGGAGAGATGGGGTGCCGGCGGACCAGAAGACCTCGCCCAAGAGTTCCAGTCCCCGCGGGGCTGTGGTCCCTGCCCCCAGCCTCTGATGCCCCTTGTGAGGGTACAAGCCCCATTACCCCCCGCCCTGGGGACGCGTTACCTGTTGGCTGCCAGCCGAGACGCGATGTAGCCGCCCGGAATCTGGGTGATGATGTAGCCCCAAAAGAAGGAACCGTGGATCATCCCCACGGTTTCTGGGTCCCAGTTGAATTTGGCCTTCTATGGGGGGTACAGGGGAAACGGGGTGGAGGGAAAGAGGAGAGTCAGTGTTTGGACTGCAGACTCACGCTCAGGAGCCCTCAATCCCCCGGGTGCTCCCTGCATTCTGGGGTTGGAGATGGCTGAATTTTCGTTTTCTAACAAAATTGAATCTATACCTTCTTATGGAGAAGAAATGCTTCTTTTAACTGAAAAACTGTTCGTTTGAAATGTATTGCAGTTAATGGCGAAGCTGGACGCCCTGGCTTTGCTCCCCAACTACTGTCAGCCAGATCTGATCACCTCGATGAATGAGGAGTCCTCCGGGCTCCAGTTTTGAAAATCAGAACTCCTCAGGAAGAGATTCCATTTGCTGGCTGGGGACAGAGACCCCTGACCGGGGTCCGTTTAACCGATGCCAGCCAGTACTAAAGCAGTAGTGGGGTCTCTTCCAGAATGAAATCCAACCAGGGAAATTCTGAGGAAAGAAGGTGGGGAATTTGGGATGGAAGGTGAGGAGGTCGGAGGAGCTAGAGGAAAGGATCCTCCAGGCAAAATGGGGATGGGCGGAAGCGGGCAAGATTTGGAGTAGCCTGGGGAATGGGTGGGGGCGGTCAGTGGAGAGGAGGATTTCCTCAGGGGTGGTCAGAAAAGCTGGAGAGGGGTGTGTGTGAAGGTCAAGGCCTAACTCCGCCCTCGCCAGCCTGGGTGAACCTTTAAGTATCTGCATCCGAAAGGCGGAGGAGGGCTTATACCTCCTGAGGAATAGAGGCTCCTTTTCGTCTCTTTGAGTAGTATTTTGAAACTAAATCTGCTTTGCGGGGTCTCTGGGAATACCCGGGGACCAGCGGCACTCACAGCTTCGCATCCACAGTGAGTTCCCGAATTTCTCTCCCCACTACCCCGGCTCTGCCTTGTTAATTGTCGCTCAGATCCCTGAACTGGACGTCTAGACCCACAGGTTTCAGTGACTTTGACATTGACCTTCCTCTCCCTACCCATCACCCCAACACACCCTTCAGGAGATTACCGGACTGGATGACCGGTGACTTCAAGGCACTGCTGAGCTTGGCTTTTCTCTCCACCAGTTAAGTGGACAACTCCTAAAGGCCCTTGGGTGGAAACTGCCCATATGCTCACAGTTGATCTGATTTCGGTTTTGTTTCATTTTTATTATTAAGACTGTTTGGCAGGAATTGGAGGAAATCAGGGAGACATTATCACTGATATGCTGCCTTACTCCTTCCTCCGAGTGAAAGAAAAATATTTCGATTTAAATTTAGCGTACATTAGTAAGCACCAACTTCTGGTATGGAGTCACTCTTGACAAGAAGCTAGTGCAGGTGAGAAAAGGAAGGCCCAGAGAGCGGAAGCGAAAAGGGAGGCCTTAAGGGCTATCGCGGTCTATTCCTATTCTAGAAGCGCACCGCTAGCAGGGGGCTGGCGAGCATTCAGGCCTTCCTCTTTCATGGGGGGGAATGGAGCTCAAATAGGTGAGGCGGCTTTGCGAACCCACACGGCCAGCGGCTGCCCACCTCCTTGATGACCTTGCCCCCTCGGTGGATGGTGCTGTTGTTGACCATGTCCACGATGGCCACGCCCAGGTTGCAGCGGATGCCGAAGGAGATGCAGAAGCCCAGGCCGCTCATGATGGCGATGATGTAGCGGCGCGGCAGGCCGAAGCAGGTGCAATCGCACAGTGGAGCCTTTTTCTCGGGCACCTCCAGGGGCTTCCCATCCTCCGTCAGCTCGATGGTCTCCCCAGTGTCTTGCTTCTTCTCCAGCACCCTGCGTGGCAGAGCGGGGGAAAGGCAAGGACGCGGCGGGTTAGGCACCCCCGACGCCGACCCATCCCAGTTCCCAGGACCCGTCAGGGCTGGGGGCGGGGAGGGGCGCTGCCTCGCTCGACTCCTTCAGGAGTTAGGGTGCTAGGGCGCCACCAGGCTTCGGGACCTCCCCGGCTCTCCAGCCTCCTGCTAGCCCCCCTCCCTGCCGCAGCATCTCTTCAACTTTAATGCCGTCTGGCCCGTGGCACCCAGCCCGCATTCCCTCGGGATCCACCCCGCAGCGGGTTGGATTAACAGACACAGGCAATTGGGGCCTAACTTTCTCCGAGGGTCTGTGGTTTGGGAGGGAGTGGGTTACTGGAGCGGCGCCTCGTCAGCAACCGTGTAGACTTCTCCCACCTGCAGTGCTTTACCCCCGGCGATGGTCGGTTTTATCCAGCCACTAGCTTCTTGAGGGCCGGTGCTCTGCAGGCCAGCCCAGCTCAGACCTGCACCCGCGCTACCCCTTCCTTCACAGCTAAGTTGAACCTTCTGGGTTAAAGACACGCGATCCTGCCTCCTAGCTGAGCGCGGGGACCCCCAGGGACTAAGGCCGCTCCTGACCGGCGCCCACGCCGAGAAGGTCTTGTGAGCGCTCTCTGAGAGTGTCACGCACGCATTCTATTGCCCATTCCTCCAGTCCCAGGGTGCCTGTTCACCGTTTACTCTCCCGTTACACATCTTACTTTCTTCTCCTTGTTACTCGAGTTTGAAACAAAGGCCTCCGCAGCATATGGCCGACACCTAAGCTTCCTACTGCCAGAACATGAATAATTAATTATTCACAATCTTGCGTCATTACTATCTCCGTTACAAACACCGAAAAATGGCTTGGGCACATTTCCAAAGACGTAAAATGCGACTTCCAGATACACGGACGTGCCCCAAATCAACTCTGGTAAGATGTCCCACACCACAGTAGATCTCAAATTTTTGCTTTGTTTTGTGTTTTTTAATCTGCACAGTATTTCACAAGATTTCACCCTTAAAATTCAGTTCCTTTAAGGTTTTCGTCCTTGAGGGGAGGAGGAAGGGAGAAGGGGAATGGGGAGTGATGGAATGGTTTTGCTAAAAGCTGAGGCTGTTATGCTAGTCCACGATATATCTGTGAAATGTCTATTAAAAAGAGAGAGAGAGAATGAATGTGAACAGTACAATTACTGTGGACTCTTGGGATGGATACTTCGATATTTAAACAAAGAACCTCTCCGTTTACAGTTTGCAGATGTTTTTCAATCCACTGTATAGTTCATTTTTCTGTGTGCCCTTTTAAGTGATATATTCACGCACAATTATTTTCATACATGGGAGTAAAGCAAATGAAATTTTAAGATCAATTCCAAGAATGCACAGGTTAGGAGCTGACTGCCAAACAATTTGAGGCTACCAGAAAAAAAAAAAATGTCAGACTTCCAAATTTTACAAAATACCACCTGGGGAATAAGTCATAAAGGTTTTTGCAGCTATGTTAATTCGTATTTTTAAAGTTCAATCCCAAAGTCAGAACACATGGCAATTTATTCTGGGAGAAAAAATTCAACTAATGTGATTTCTTTCTTTCTTTCTTTCTTTTCTTTTCAATTTTTTTTTTTTTTTACATTGGCTTCCTAGGCTGTTATATGCAAAGTTGGACTATGCACCTGAACTCCCCACCTGATGGCAATTGAGCTGGGAAAGAAGAGCTTTTTTCCAGGGCAGCTGCAGGACTGCAGGGCCCTTGCGGTATCTATTGCCGCATAGGTGCATGATGGGGTGCCTACATGAAGCCCACCAGATCCAAAGAGATTTCGAAAATCAGGAAGTGCATTGGTCATTTTGTGTACATTTTCTCTACACTTCTAAGGGCTTCATTTTCCCAAATGTGAAAATTAGCGCTCTCTTGGAATCGTTTATCCTGCTGTTTCTGCCCTCTCTTATTGATTTTGCTCATATTATTAAGGAAAGTGTACTCATATGATATTCTTAAAATAATTTAAAGTTGTAAAATTTTCAGCATAATTAGTACATTGACTACAGGGACGATAAAAAATTAAATTATTGCCAGTACTTTCAAAGTCATTATGCTTTTTCTTATAAACACTGACATTTGCCATGCAAGACATAGACTTCTCAGAAAAGTCAAATAATTAAAGCACATATATATTGTTTTGGATTTGGATAGAGGAAATGCTTCAGCTATTAATTATTGATATATTTTGATTCTTCCTCCTTCAGCACAGAAGGAAGATTCCACTGGGAGATTATCTACTTGAGTTGTTTTAAAGCTGAGGTCTAAATTTCTTTCTGCCATTACTCTTTGGAATTTCTTGGTTGATTTCTTTGAGGGTTGTATTTTCTAAATTCATGTGTCTGCATTAAAGGAATTTGTTGTCACTATGAGCACCGAAAGAAAGATTCTTTGAACAGGTGCTGGTCATTTCTCAATTGTAAAGAGGGTAAATCCCGGGTAGGAAAGGATGAGAATCTGCAGGTACCAAAACAAAAACCACACACACACACACACACACACACACACACAGCACACAGGTTCATTTAGTGCAACATTCCTGAATTAATAAGCAGGTTTCCAGAGCAGCCCTGCTTGAGCAATAGCAGCAACCAACAAAAAAAAGACTTTCCGATCATATTACAACCTCTCAAAGCAAGCAGGGTTTACGGAAATAGCCCTGCAGATTTTTTCATGCTGAGCCCCAGGCAAATATGGGTTTGCCCAGGCAAATATGGGTTTCTCTTACCTGTAGATCTGGCCAAGGGATTTTCCAGCAAAATTCTTTAGCCCCTCTTTTCCTGGGGTCAAAATCCTTTGTTTTACCGACTCCATTCTTGCAAAGACTGGTGTTGGCTCTTGCCAGATTTGTATAGTGATCGCTATGAAAGGCGAGAGTTGCGCATATTGTCTTAATCGCTTAAGGTAGTTGTGGGCTTTTTCTTCTCAGCAGAACGGTATTGGTGTGCCTCCAGCAAGAGTGTGAGTGAGAGAGGGGAGGGAGTGAGAAAGAGAATACAACAGAATAGCTGCATGCAACCCACGGGTTTCCTAATAGGAGAGTTGGTAGACACAATCAGAAAGTCTCATTGGAAGGGGAGGATCCGGTGGCAAAGGGCGCACGCAGTGCCATGGTATTTGGGCGGGTGCAGATGAGTCCTTGTCCTGGAAGTCAGTCCACTGAAAAACAATGCAAATTCCCGATTTTGAAAACCTTATTGCTGCCAAATCTTCTGGCTTTTAAACGAAAGGCGGAAATACCACAGAACCTTGTGTAAAAGCAAAGTCAGAAGAATAGTATTTTTTTTAATGGTGTCTTTGCTGTAAGGAGCAGAGCACTTCCAAACTCATGGGAGCATCTGAGGTCTCAGGTGAGCAATGCTGATGTTAGTTTTTCCTCCTTGCCTATGATCTCCTCCTATCACGCCGGCGCAACTCTGCTCTGCGGTAGTGTCGAATTAAGATGGAGAAAGCTTGCTGCTCTTTGAGGACGTGAGTAAATAACAGATACACAGTTCTGATTTGGGCAGCGTCAGGGAAGATTTTTTCAGCGCGGCTGACAGCGCTCCTCAGGGCGCGTCTCGGCAGAATTGTTCAGCACCACGGACAGAGTAAGTTTCCGGAAAAGGGAAAGCTGCTTTTGGCTGGCCAGGTTGCCAACTTTTTGGGAAGCTGGGTGGTCGCCCTGACCAAAGACCATTCTGGGGATCTTCAGGAATGGATGCTATGGGAACCAAGTGGAAATATGTCATCATCTCCAGAGTTTGCAGGGAGAATGGTGCATTTGACTCTTCAAGGGAGGAAGACTTAATTAAAAATTGATAAGTTACTTCTAGTTTCCTACGTTTTGCCCAGCACACTACCGCCAGCTCTGACAATGTTGCAGGGAAGGAAGAGTACATGTTTCATTTATGTTTGTGGAATTCTGGGGCATTTGGGCTCTCTTGGATATAAAACATATGCACACAGAATGCATAATTACATTGTTCATGTGTTGTGTTTTGTTTTAATTCCTGATAAGAAGGGAAGAAGGAAGGAAAGAAGGAAGGAAGGAAGGAAGGAAGGAAGGAAAAGAGAAAGAAAAACAGAAAGAAAAGAAAGGAAAGAAAAAGAGAGGAGGAAAGCAGAAAGGGAAGGAGGAGGGGAGAGAAAGAAAGAAAAGACAAGCTGCAACCTCATTGCCCTTGGTTAAATAAAATATAGGCAGTTTAATATAAATTCCTTGGAATTTTTTTGATTCTTTGCTTAACTAATTTGCAGCACACGATGGAAATATCAATATACTGACAAAATTTGTGGCTGTATCTTGTGCTTGTCAACAAATTATCATTAATATTTTCATGATTTATTTGAAATTGCTTACATTTCTTTAAAATGTGATTTTTTTCCTTGTACCATCTTCCCCTAAAACAGAATTATAGAGAGACATTCATGTAAGACATTTGTTTTCACATACATAGGTACAGCATCAATGAATCTATTTCATTAAGCAAAGCCAAAAAGCTATGCTAGCTTAATGTTAATTATTAATGCATTTAACATGAATCACAAACCTCTTAGATGCAATTCAGCCAAGTGATTACAAAACTGATTGCCCTTGAGTCACATTGCCAAGGTCAAAATCCTTGGATTTTATTTAGGCCAACAGGGGGAGTAGATTTTTCTTAGGGATTTTGGGACCAAATCTCAAAAGTATGGATCTAAATAGAGAATCATGTAAGAATGTTCCCTGAATAGGACAAATTATACTATGGATGTGTATACACTGAATGGATAGCCAAAAAAAAAAAAGATTATCAAAAGTAGCTAAAACCATCTGTCATTATTAAATTTGATAGTTGTCATATTATATTTCATTATGAATTATAATGATGAAAAGAATATTAGAGGCATCTTTCTCTCATTTTTACAAACATGTATTAAAATATATATCCCTATAAAACAGTGGACCAGATTTTTCTTAAACTCCAGAATGCTCAAGATAGTATCTATCCCCAAAGATGATCAAGTATAAGAAGGGGAAAAAAACCCACTAATCTACCTCCTTCCAAATAAAAGATTCAAGTTAATTAGGACCTTACTCATCTAGGGTGTTTTTCAAAATATGTATGTTTTTCAAATCTTTAGTGAACAAGTTCAATAGACCAAATTCATTTAGGGATATCCATGATTTTGAAATTCTGAGAAGTGATGCAAAAAATAGAAGTTAAATAAATATCTGTGAAGCTAGGAAGGTGATATAAAACTGATTCTCCTCAGCACTCCTGCTTACATTTCACCTCAAATAACTAGAGATCTAAACCACCAATAAACTTAATTGCTAACTCTGCACTATAGATTATCTGTGGGGCACCAAGCAATATAAATCCAACATGAAAACATTGTTTCTAGAGTAAAGTAATTACATTCACCTTATTGAAATTAATGTCATCTGGTTCCTCCATTCTCTTGATAACAGGGCAAGTACTTGAATCAGAATTATTGCTAATATTGATTTATTCATTCTAAAAATACTCATTTAGTGCCAAGAATTGTACTAGATTCTGAGAATATTCCCAGAAAGATCTCACAAGCTATGGGAAATAGACACATAAATACAATTACAAATAATTATGGATGAAATTGGACAAGAAGATGACCGAGCCTGGGAGTGAAAGTATATGGAAGAGAAACTAGGAAATGATGTTTCCTTTTCTGTCTTAATACTTTAAGAGAAACTTAGCTCCAAGAAGGTGATGGTAGCCTAGTGGAATTGGGTGAGGAGGGGTGGTGATACTTGGAGAGCATCCCAGCCAGAGGGGACATCTTGAGCAAAGTCATAAACAAGGGAAAAATATTGTATGTGGAAAATTACAAGAATTGTTACTAGGCCACCTGAGACCAAAGAATGCCATGTAGGCTTTTCTTGAATTAATATCTCCCAATATAAGAGACAAATATTCAGGCACTATTTACATATCTAATAGATTCTCTTCATGTGTGATCCCCAAATTCAAACACTGAACATGTACTTTTGTGACCTTAATATCACCAGATTTCTCTTTATGCAAAAATAGTAGTAGTTACACATATGGTATTAATTTAGTCATATGGAAAAGACTTCCTTTTTGTGGACACCTCCCTTACCTCCTTACTCCCTTACCTTCCTTACCTCTTCCATCTTCTTCCAGCCAATTTTAACAGTGCTTTAAATGGAATTATTAGACAAGTCTTCTTATAGAGGAATTGTCCCCTCTACCCAAGCACTCTTAAAAATAAAAGCTTTCGGGGTGCCTGGGTGGCTCAGTCGGTTAAGCATCCAACTCTTGGTTTTTGGCTCAGGTCATGATCTCACAGTTCCTGAGTTTGAGCCCCACATTGTGTTCTGTGCTGACAGTGCACAGCTTGCTTGGGATTCTCTCTCTCTCTCCTTCTTTCTGATCCTACCTCCCCCTCAAAATATATAAGCTATGAAAAATTATTAAAAATAAAAGATTTCTTTGAATTTATTTAATGTGTGTAGCATATTACAAATTATGAATGACTTTGATTTACATGATCTCATTTATTCCTTGTATTCTTCAGACTAATTTTATTCCCATTTATTGAGAAGAAAAATTAGATTTAATGAATTGCCTGAAGACATGCAAACAGTGATGAAGAAGGAGCATGAGTTAGTGTAGTTTCTCGCAATTTAAGAAAACACAGATTCTGATTCAATAGGTCTAAAGTGGAGCCCAAGATTCAGCAGTTTTAACAAGTTTTCAAGACTACTTGCTCATAAATCACACTTTGACTATTGACAGTGTAGGATATGAAAGGTGAAATGTGCTGACCTGGGTTTGGGTCTTGATTCTGTGGATTATCATCCTTGTAACTTTTTTTTTAATGTTTATTTTTGAGAGAGAGAAAGAGAGAGAGAGAGAGAGAGAGCGCGAATGCACAAGCAGGGGAGGGGCAGACACACACACACACACACACACGCGCACACACACACAATCTAAAGCAGGCTCCAGGCTCTGAGCACAGAGCCCGACGTGGGGCTCCAACTCACAAACCACGAGATCATGACCTGAGCTGAAGTCAAACACTTAACCGACTGAGCCAGCCAGGTGCCCCTCATCCTTATAATTTTTAATCAATCATTTAATTCAATAAATTTCGGTTCCTTAATTGTGTAAATGAAGGTTTATAGTAAGTGGTTTCTATTATACCTTCTACTTGTAAAATTTTATGACTTTTTTTGTTAATTTATTCATTGATGTAAAGCCACAATTCCCTTGTTTATTCCACCATAAGATTGTTCTATTGTATTTGAGCTAAATGGTTAATAATGAAAAGAGAAAAATGCCTATACTATAGAAAACCCTACTTCTTTCTGAAAGTTGTATCTTCTTACATATTGAAAGAAGAATAAATTTATTGCTTATTTTACTATGACTGGTTATTGAGTTTTATATGCAATTGTTTAAATAATTGTCTTTGTAGTATTCTTTAAAATTTATAGAAGATATTACCCAATAACAATGTGATAGGTTTGCATTTGTTTATATCCTTGTGAGGAAATACATTTGAGAGATCCTTTAAATGACTTGCAAATGTTGCCCTCTGGTGGAGGGATATACAATTATTTTAGAAGCAATTGTCCTTAATTATGTCATTAAAACTACTATTTCCTTTCTTTCTCTCAATCTCTCTTTCTCTCAATTCTCTCTCTCTCCCTCTCTTTTCAGTACTTGTTAAATTAATATCTACAACTAAAAATATGAAGTCACGTTTGTGCCCAATATACTTACAATTGCCTGAGCAAGTATACATGTCTTTAGAAATAAGTTGATTATGGGGGCGCCTGGGTGGCTCAGTCGGTTAAGTGTCCGACTTCAGCTCAGGTCACGATCTCGCGGTCTGCGAGTTCGAGCCCCGCGTCGGGCTCTGGGCTGATGGCTCAGAGCCTGGAGCCTGCTTCCGATTCTGTGCCTCCCTCTTTCTCTGCCCCTCCCCCGTTCATGCTCTGTCTCTCTCTGTCTCAAAAATAAATAAACGTTAAAAAAAAAAAATTAAAAAAAAAAAAAAGAAATAAGTTGATTATGTAAGAATCAGTTAACCAAAGAGTTATTATAAGGAAATTTAACTCTATTAAGATTTATATATGGTATGGTAATCACACAGGGGGTAAATGAGTTAAAATTCTAATCCCTAGAATTAATTGTGATAATCTTATAAATATTTTGGAATAGTAATATAAGTTTGATAAGTTTCCTTCTCCATTACCAAAAAAATATATTTTAGAGGCATCATATTTAATGCTATTCATAAATTTTGCTAGAGCACTTTCAAGACAATTTTATTTCAAAAAATTCTTCAAGGTGTCTAATTCTGAGGCTATTTTAAATACAACATTTTCTATTTATTTTTTTACAAATACTCATTTAACAGATAATTTGCATGTCTGGTGGGCTAGGCCCTTTTCTGCAATATGTAACCCAATGAAGTATTATGGTTTTTATAATAGACATAGGGAGTATATATGAAGAAAAAAGGTGCTTTGAAAAGGTTTTTTCTTTTTTTTTTTTTTACAGTATCACTTATTATTTGACTTGAATTCCTAAATCAACATTCATTCTAATAATTACACACATCTTTCAGGTTGAGGCTATACAAATAAGCTCTAGGATTCATCTGTGACTTGTTTCTTATCAAGGCTTCTTAAGTGGACAGTGTTTTGTTCAGCTTTATTTGACTTTACTTTGCAGTGTTAGCCTCAAAGATATTTCCAAGAAATTATGATTATACAATTTCTTGAGTGCCAGAGATAGAAGATATAATTTAGTTTGTCTTATCCACATCTGTGTGCATAACCCAATATGTTGCACTGCTATATTTAGTGGCCTAGTATAAAACATCTTTTGATTTCCCTATGATCTGTTTGATTAAAAAACTAGAAGCTGTAAGTTTTAAATAAAACAACTTGTAATCTTAAATATAGATTTTAACTACCAAAAATGTATGTGTATAATCATTGATGCAATGTGTTCTTCTTTTTGTGTACATTTTACCCTGTATAATCTACCATTAGAAAGATTTATACATCTTTTCCAGTCCTTTCTTTCTGTACTCAGAGAAAACAATTCTTATTCACTACACATCATTATGTCTTAGGGAAATCCAAGCTTAAAGTAATTGGAGACCAAGTACTGTTAGTCTAATGCCTCAAAAGTATTTCTAATTTTGAATCCCATACTCTAGATCTAGAGTAATGTGATAAATTATAGAAGGGCTTTTAACTCTCTTTAAACTCTCAAAAATATTTTCTTAAAGTAAAAGTTGATTGTATAAAGGAATATTGGGAGAAATTAGGACAGAAAAGAAATGCAACTTGTAAAGAGAATAAAGGAAATAAGCACTTCAATATAAAGAAGACCAAGGCAGAGATCACCATGACTCAAGATATTTTACAGATAAATAAAGAGATTAAGAGATGAGTGATATGTAACATTCTTAGAGTCTGATGAAATCTTACCTAATTGAAATGTCTTTCTCTCTCTTTGGATCCTGTAGGGATCATCAGCCTAGGTTACTGATTCCCTCCCTTTGAATACCATATGTTTGTCATTCTAGATTGTGGAATATTATCTTCCTTCAAGGAAAGCATCTAACATTATTGATATCTTCCACGTGGCTTCAAACATCTAGATATTTTGTTTTTAAATTATTCATATTTTCTAAGTGACTTAAGCTAGCAGAGGCAGAAGGTAGGGTAATTTCACTTCTAGAATATGTAGAGTGACATTTTCCAAAATAAGGATATGAGTACATAGTTTTTAATAGGACAGAATATTTAAAATACAGAATATTTCATTGTTGTAAGCATACCCTATCACAAGTTTGGAGAAGTAAAAACAACAGCAATAACAATAGCAACAGAAATGTAAAGAAATACAGTGGGGGCTATTTTTCTAAGCTCTGCCCTCTAGTGGTGAAAAAGAAAATGATTTCTTTGAGTTAAAAAGGCTAACCTAAAGCATGCTGATTTAAATTATTTTAAAATCAGCCGGTAAACATGTCTTAAATAACATTAATAGTATTTGTGTGGGGGTTTTCCCTAGTACAAAGAGTAAAATGGCACCGATTAGCTAGCACTGAAAAATTGTGTCACAACTTAAACAACATTTTTATGTCAGCCTATGGAAATATGGTAATGGTAAAGACACCATTATGCTGTGGTGAGGACGGTGGTGAGTAGATCTTATTGTGTAAAAAGAAGAGGCTATGGTCATTTGCTGACACTTTGGATATTGAGTGCCTATCCCTTTGCTCATTCATTGTAGAGAAACAGAGTCAGAGATCTGATCAAACCACACCTGAAGCCTACTCTCTATGTAGACCGACTTTCCAAAATTTGGAGCCACTGAGTTCCTTTTAATTAATATTTAAACCAGTTTGAATTGGGGTTTTCATTACTTGTAACTGAGAGAATACAGTTTAAGATTTATCACCTTAAAAGTACTTCATAGATAGATAAATAGATGAATAGGAAAAAAAAAAGGATGAATAGATAGATTTGAGGTCTAGAATATAAATTAAAAACACTGGAATGAGAAAGGGGTCATATAAAAGTAATTAGAGAACAACATATTAGAAAGGCAGAATAGGGTCAGCTTTAGCTCAAGCGGTTACTTCGCATGTGGTTACTAGAAAGGCAGAATAGGATAAGACAAAAAAGTTTCACATTTCAAGTTAATTCCATTACATTTGTATTCAATATTTCTAAGTTATGATTATGTGCTAGGTCTTTTGCTGGATACCAGGGAAGTGGAAAAATAATACACAGATCTTGCTCTCAGAGAACTCAGATTTTAATTTAAAAATTCGTGTTTTTTTTCTTATAAATAACCAGGGTAACATTCCTAGAAGTTTAATCAGGCAATGACGTGGTAAGCTGTGGAGGGAAGATGCAGGTAGCATTCTCAGTTCAGAAAACAATATTGCAATAGTGTATCTGGTGAAATATTATAAAAATTAGTCTTTTTTTTCCCAAAGCATGATCCAGCTGTTACTAAAAATAATAGCAGCTAATAATACTTTCAGAAGGCTGTTACTATTTTTAGTTTTCTCTTTGCCCTTGTTTTTCTGTTAATTTCCTCTTTTTCACTCTGTTTTAGACTCTTTTAGACTCTTTCCTTAAACAGCTAAGGGTCACCAGTGGTGCACTTGTATCCAAGAGTAAGGCACTGTGGGTATGGGGCTTACCAACTGAGTTCACACAAAAACTCCCCCCTTCAGTTGTGGGTTCTGGATAGCAACAATATACCTTTTTTCTTGCTTCCATGAGCTTCTCTATATAGGAGTCCTCCAATATTTTTCCTAAAGAAGATTACACATCTGGCAACCAGTATTCTAGAAGCTGAGTAGACAAAGGAGACAGATACAGAGTCTTGTTATTCAGTATGCAAACTTTCATCTTCCTCCTGATTTTTGTAAGACATTTCACCTCAGATCTCAGCTGTGCCTGCCTTCACTGAGGCACAATTCATACTGCAGAGATAAATTTCCATATTCTGAACAGGTGAGGTATATTTGCCTATCTGTACAGGCTGCAGTAGGTCTAAATCCTCTTTATATGGAATTGCAGCAAACCATCTATTTTTAACCCTAGGCCCAAAATCCTGCTTTCAGGGTTACCTGGTCACTCCAATTCCCAAGTTTTTTCCAGGGTTTGCCTCCTGTTGGCTTCCCAAGGAAAGGCATTTAAACTTCATCTTTCCCCACTATCTGGACCACTTTCCAATTGTCCATCAGCTTTCCATCTTCTAAAATCTTGTTAATATCCCCTAACTATCAGAATTTCATGTTTCCTTCTCCTTCTCCTTGGACACCTTTAAAAAAATGCTTTACTATCATTTCAGAGAAACCCTAGGAAAAAGTGGACATAAGCTATATGTTCAACCATCTAGACTTAAATGGAAATCAGTGTCTATTTTATAGTTTTTAAAAACTCAATTGGAAACTTATGTCCACACAAAAACCTACACATGGATGTTTATTGCAGCGCAATTTATAATTGCCCAAACTTGGAAGCAACTGAGATGCCTGTAGTGGGTGAATGGATTACCAAACTGTGATACATTCAGACAACAGAGTATTATTCAGAACTTACAAAAGAAATGAACTATCAAGCCGTGAAAAGACATGGGGGCACTTTAAATGCATATTACTAAGTGAAAGAAGCCAGTCTGGAAAAACCACATGCTATATGATTCCAATTATATGACATTTTGGAAAAGGCCAAATTATGAAGAGAGTGAAAAGATCAGTGGTTGCCAGGGGTTGTGGGGGGGTGCAGGGCGGGGAGGGGAAGGATGAATAGGTGGGTCGTGGAAGATTTTTCCGGCAGTGGAAATATGATACCACACTGATGGATACATGTCATTACACATTTGTCTAAACGCACAGAATGTGCAAGAGCAAGAGTCAACTCTAACATCAACTACAGACTTTGGGGGATTATGAGGTGTCCATGTAGGTCAGTTATAACAAATGCACTCCTCTAGTTGGGGTTGTTGGTATCCGCTGTGGGGAATGGGGGCATATACAAGATCTCTGTGTTTTTCCTCAATTTTGCTATGAACCTTAAACTTCTCTTAAAAAAAAATAGGTCTTAATTTTTTTAAAAGAGACTATAGTGTAAACCTTGAAGCAAGTCTCATGTTTCTCTGGTTCAGGAATAGAAAAAACAGAACATATTTATCATGGAAAAAACTCTAATATTTCAACTTATACCATTCTGATCAAGATTAGCTGAATCCTCCCCAGTGAAGCCTGTCTCTCAACCTTCATCTTAACTAATCTCATTCTTGTTCTATATGCACCATGAACACAGTGTAACACAAGTTACATAAGTGCGTTTTTGTCTTAGGGACTATTCACTGGCTTACTATCATATTATCTTTTTTTTAAAATTCTCTTCATTCCTGATCATATCACTACAAAAACCTATCTTACTTAATTTTCTGTTTACTCTCTGTTTTTTTAGTTCCCTATTACCACTGTAACAAGTGACCATAAGCTTAGTGGCTTACAACAGCACACATTTATTATCTTAGAGATCTGTAGCTGGAAGTCTGACACAGGTTTCACTAAGCCAAACTCAAGGTGTTAGGAGAGCGGCATTCTTCTGGACACTATAGGGGAGAAGGCATTCCTTGTCTTCTCTAGCTTCTAGAAGAAAACATATTAAGTTCTGTGGGTTTTGACAAGAACATCTTTCAACTGGCCTGTCATAGTATCCACTGGTTCTTTGTTTTGTGTTTTGTTGTACCTTTCTAAGCCAGCTAGAGAAAACTCCTAAATGGCAGAAACTGTGCCTATTTTATTTTCACTTCTATTCCTGGCAACCAAAATACTCCTGCCACAAAGAAGGTCCTCAATAGGTTTTTTTGTTGTTCTTGTTATCCATTGTTTTTAAAAAACATGTTTAGTTGGCGAGGATGCGGAGAAAGAGGATCTCTTTTGCATTGTTGGTGGGAATGCAAGCTGGTGCAGCCACTCTGGAAAACAGTATGGAGGTTCCTCAGAAAACTAAAACAGAACCACCCTACGACCCAGCAATTGCACTACTAGGCATTTATCCAAGGGATACAGGAATGCTGTTTCGAAAGGGCACATGCACACCAATGTTTATAGCAGCACTATCAACAATAGCCAAAGTATGGAAAGACCCCACATGTCCATCGATGGATGGAATGGATAAAGATGTGGTATATATATGAGTAATACACACACACACACATATATATATATATATATATATATATATATATGTAATACTCCATTGTGTATTATGTGTATATATATGTGTATAATATAATATATATATGTGTATATGTGTGTGTATATATGTGTGTATAATATATGTGTATAATATAATGTGCATAATATAATAATATATATATTATGTGTATACACACACACACACAATGGAGTAATACTTGGCAATCAAAAAGAATGAAATCTTGCCATGTGCAGCTACGTGGATGGAACTAGAGGGTATTATGCTAAATGAAATTAGTCAGAGAAAGAAAAATATATAACTTCACTCATCTGAGGACTTTAAGATACAAAACAGATGAACACAAGGGAAGGGAAACAAAAATAATACAAAAACAGGGAGGGGGGACAGAATATAAGAGACTTAAATATGGAGAACAAACAGAGGGTTACTGGAGGGGTTGGGGAGGGGAGATGGGCTAAATGGGTAAGGGGCATTAAGGAATCTACTCCTGAAATCATTGTTGCACTATATGCTAACTAACTTGGATGTAAATTTAAAACAATAAATAAATAAATAAATAAATAAATAAAGAAAGAAAGAAAGAGAAAGGAAAAAAAAAACCAATATATTCAGTCAACCACATTTTTATTTTTCTGCATTAGAGCCTATGGAAGAACAGCTTAAGACCACACATTGCTGTCCATATCCATTCAGTGGCCTACAGACCAGTCCCCAGTGGCAGGCTGAACACTCCAGTCCTCACCAGGGAACTGCTAGATAGGCATAGAGGGCACCTGGATGCCTTTAGACCTTGGGTTGAATAGTAGTAAACTCAGGAGCTGGAGAAGCACACTCACCCTGAACTTCCTCCTTGGGCATAGCCTTTTTAGCAACAACTTGATCTTCCTTTTCAATCTCTTCAGGATACATGTAGAAGTAGGGATCAGGCATGACCTCCCATGGGTTCTCACAGGGAGAACCTATTCTCCAAGTACACGCACTTGGAATTTCCTGGGTCAGCATTCACCACATCAGAACTTCTGTTGTTGCACAGAATGGCATGTCCACATAGTGCAGAGGGTCGTCTATGTTGCATAGAGTGATGTAGACAGGTTGGCATACACATGTCTTTGAGAAAGTGGTGGTCATCCCTGGGATCAGTAACCATCAAGACGACTTATCTCCTGGGAGGCTGCCTAGATCTGGTTTGTGAGGTTCCAGAAGCCAAGCAGCCAACAGTAGAGTGGCTGCGGTAGCAGCAGCAAACTTCAGCCCATCCCCCTGGCCAGTATTCCTGGAGGATGTGACACCAACATCAGCCGGATTTTCAATGGCAACAATGGCATGAGCCATCAGCAGACCTGTTTCCAGGTCCTCTTCAGATTTATGATATAGATACCATCACATCACGTCATGAATTTCTTTCCATAGATGTATGGTTATTGGAAGTCAACATTGGTGCCACTGGAGTGGGCTCCTGCTGCAAGAAATTTGAGGACATCCTTCTTCACTCATAAGCTATCTGGGCTTCACACATTGTGAACATTTCCCTTTAAGTAGGGACGGAAACCCAGGACTTTGCCATATAGACAGAGTGCTGTTTGGATAGCACAGAAAGATTCAGCCAGTATTTTTGAATAAGTGAGTAAATGGTGTTTGAACTTAGAGTTGTTTTCTGAGGAATGTGAATGGATTCTGCCCTCTCTTATAACATGGCTCCTAAATAGATCCTTGGTCATTATTCTTTACCGGTCTCCACTCCATTTTTCACACTCTTATGGGACTTACCTGCCTGAAGCAACACTCAGAGCTTTCCACCTGTTTTAGCAAAATCTTTCAGAACTTTAATTTCTTTTAAAAATCATTTCATAGTTCCTCCTGAAATTTGCTCATTAATCAATAGCTGGTCTGAATCTGATTTCCAAACTGATTTCCCACTTTTCCTTTTTAGTGTTCTACACACTCCAACAAATTGAAGCCCGCTATTACCCACAAGAGCCCCACTGCCTGCTCTTCTGGCTATATGCTCACTCCCACTCACTCATAATGCCATTTCCCTTGTCTCCATTCACCAGTGCCCAGCATGGTTCATCATTCCACACCCAGATCAAATGCATGCTTTTTAATGAAGTTCTTCCTTTCTCCCCTAACTGGAAAGTGAGATCCAACCCTGTCATTGGAAGAAATGAACAACCTCGGAGAAGGCAATTTAAACTCATCAAGCCTTGGGGTGCCTGGGTGACTCAGTCAGTTAAGCATCCGACTTTGGCTCAGGTCATGATCTCTCACTCTGTGAGATCAAGCCCCACATTGGGCGATCTCGCAGTCTGTGAGTTTGAGCCCCACATCGGGCTCTGTGCTGACAGCTCGGAGCCTGGAACCTGCTTCAGATTTTGTGTCTTCCTCTCTCTCTGCCCCTACCCCGCTTGCACTCTGTCTCTCTCTCTCAAGAATAAATAAATACTAAAAAAATTAAAAAAAAACTCATCAAGCCTCGGTTTCGTTATATTTCAAATGGAATGAGCTATACCTGCCTTTTGCAAGTGAAATTAAATAATTCATGTAAGCCATCTCTCACAGCACCTGGCACATGAAAGTATTTATTAATATGATGATGATGTTGTTGATGATGATGATATATCTAAAACTCTTATATGAAATGTCATTTTCAACCCTGCAGTCTTTTGAAAATGGAGCTCATATTTGCATTATATGTATTTTCCATAACTTTTGCCACACAGGCAAACAGTAGACAAGGTTGAATAAACATATACTCCTAAACTTTATTACTAGGTTCTGCTTGTGGCAAAGGTACTATATTAGTTTCCTAGGGCTGTCATAACAAAGTACCACATACTGAGGGGCTTAAAATTACAGAAATTTATTCTCTTACAGTTTAGGAAGCTAGAAGTCCAAATTCAAGGTGTCAACAGGATTGGATCCTTCTGTGAGGGAGAAATCATCTCGTGTCTGTCTCCTAGCTTCTAGTCGTTGGTGGCAATCCTTGTACTTTCTTAGCCTGTAGATGGGTCACTCCAATCTCTGCCTCTGTCTTCACAGTGCTTTCTTCTCTATGTCTCTGTGTCCTCTCTTCTGACGAAGACTTTGGTCATTGGATTTAGGGCCTACCCTGAAGTCAGATTGATTCATCTTAAGGCCCAAATAAGGTCACAGTCTGAGGTTCAGGTAGACTTGAATTCAGAGGAGACACTATTCAATCCATCACAAGTATGTTCCAGTCTCATTCTTTTTTATAACAAATTTTAGAACTACACTGCATTGGCACAGGCCCTGTCCTTTATGGGATATGTGGCTTTGGTTACATTACTTAGCTATGCCAAGTCTCATTTTCTATATAAGTGAAATGAGGATAATAATAATATCTATATTAAAGAGTTTCTGTGTGAAGTAAAATAAAGAATCCTTACAAAGGGCTTAATACAATCTGGTTGTCATTAATCAATCAATAAATGTTTGCTTCTTATTTTACTGATTTATTCTTTTAGTTTTACAGGGCGAGTCTCTGCCTGGAAGGCTCAACCACCTTGCCACTTTCTACCTAACTTCTAAACACTCGTGTCTCAGCTTAAGGTTTACTTCCATGGGGTGGCAACCTCTAACATCCTCAATGGAATTCAATAGCCCCCCTTTTCTCAGACCTTATTACAATCTTATAATGATTGACTATTACAAACAATAGTTGAATGCACTTTAGGGAATTAACAAAGGAGCTAGAAAGCCCTAACCAAAGGAGCTAGAAAGCCCAAGGGAAGGGCTGCCTAACATCACTGCCCTCAAATAATTTCCTCTCTTATAGCCTTCACAATCCCATTTAGAACCAGAATTTAAAAAAAAATGTTCAGAGAATCCAATTTCTTTCTAGCCCTAGGGTTGTCTTTTGGAGGTGGAGCAAGGCCTCTGGAAGGGCAGTGAAAACTCAGGGTAAAGCAAGCCTAAAGCCTAGTTCCTTATCAGGTGAAGGGAGAGTAAGGAGGAACAGAAACCCATCAGGACTTTGCAGCTTTTAATGTGCTTCTCTATACTCTAGGAAAACAACAACAATGCTGTGTGAATGTAAAAAGGCAGCTTTAAAGTTTTAAATAAGAGTAGTCACTACCCTAAGAAGAAATTGGCATTCCTCAATGGATATGCCCATTGAAGAGTATGCAGTATTATTTTTGCCTTGCCTTTACAGCAGTAGAGACAATTTAGTGGTACAGCTTTGCCATCAGAATGGCCTGGTTTAAAACTCTGATGGAAATGTCACTTTTTTTTTTTTTTTAAGTGAGTCATGAATCACACAGGTTTTAAATCTACTTTTTAGGGGCTGACAGTTTGATGGCTGAAGTCATTTATATTTCCTTAAATAGAGGGAGCTGAAACAATGACAATTCTTTTTGCTGAGAAATGTAATTTTAGAACTTGAAGATTGTGTAGTCATTTTCCAACCATTCATTAAAATGTATTTTTATGTTCTGACTTTAAATGACCTCGCTAAATTCAAGTATTAATTTGTTGGCTTTTTTGCATATTCACTAAGTTGTTCTACATACACAATCATGCCACTGACAAATACAGTTTTATTATTTGCTTTCCAATCTCTATTTTCTTTATTTCTTTTTGATTGCCTTATACACTGATTAGGATCTTCAGCACAACGTTGAATAGAAGTAGATTAAAGCAAAAACCCTGGTTTTGTTCCCAAAATTTTTCCCAAGTTTGATGTTAGTGTAGTTTTTTGTTGATTCCCTTTATCAAGTTGTAAAAATTCTCTTTTGTTACCAGTGTGCCGAGTGTTTTTGTCATGAATACATATTGAATTGTCACTTTTTTCCCCTCCAAAATTTTAAATAACATGATTGCCCGATTTTTCTCCTTTATTATTTAAATGTGACCCATTATTTTAATTAAGTATCGAATATGAAACCAAATTTGCTTTGCCTCTTTGGGATAAACCCCATTTGGTCTAACATCAATTTAAAGATTTTTGTGTTTAGCTTCATGAAGAATATACGCTTGTGCTTTTACTTTCTTGTAATATTGCCTTTTGATTTTGGTATCAGAGTAACGTTGGCCTCATAATGAGTTGGAAGCAGACTCTCCTTTAAGTCCTCGGATGGATGGATGGATAGATAGATAGATAGATTAATGATAGATGGATAGATATAGATAAAGAGAGAGAGAGATGGATGGATAGATACTAGAGATATTAGCCATTATAAGGTCAATAACCAATAATTTAATCATCTGCATCATTTCTGCATCTGTTTCTGTTGACTAGGTTGACTTTTGTTATGGATCATAGTTTCCCACTTCATTACATGTCTGATCATTTTTTATTACATGCTGAGCTTTGTAAATGTTACACTGTTGAATGTCTAGATTCTTCTTTCTTCCTTTATGAAGTGTCTTTGAAATGCAGTTATTATAAATCCATGTGATTCTTTCATGACTTATTTTTAAGCATTGTTAAGTTGGCTTAAGAGTAGCCTATAATCTAGGGCTAATTTAAATCTGTCTCACACGAGACAGCTCTAAGGCATCCTAGGATCTCTGCTGATTGCCACAGGTGTTCACAAATTCTTTCCACCCTACACAGAACTCTGCTATCTCTCATGCCAACATGAGCTTTGAGAACTGTTCAGTTTGCAGTTGTCTGGTAATTATTTGCCTGATCTCACACACAATTTTGAAGTTGGCAACAGAATCAAGCGAGTTCCGGTACAGATTTCTGAAACTCTTTCTCCTACATAAATCCTTCATTTCCAGTATTACATCCTACAAATATCAGCCTCCCAAGCTCCCTGGACCCATCTGTTGCCTCCACTCAATAAGCCAGGCCCTGCTTGGGCTTCCTTTTCCTATTATTCAGCTGTGTAAGTGCCTCCGGGTGGACAGCCCAAGTGATAGGAGGGTTGTCTCTATTCCTTCCCCTTCTCTCAAGAAGCCCAAGCCAGTGAAGTCTCGTTGTTTACTGTTTGCAGACAAGTCAAGGACCAGTTACTCTGATCTGCCAGAAGCAGAAGTGCACCTCATAGGGTCTTAATTATATGTGAGTATTACACTGGAATTTAATACTCACATGTGTGAGTCTTCTAGCATAAAGTCATGAATGGTGGCGTTGATAGTTACTGTTCTCCCTCACCTGCCCACCTTTCAGTTTGCAGTGGCAATAATTCAACGTTTAGCAAATTATTCAGTCATCATATATCTGTGAATGTACTAAAAACCACCGAACTGTACACTTAAACGAGTTGTATACTATACATTTATGTTTCAATAAAACTGTTTTTAAAAAAAAAATAAGCACATTTGTCTTCATCGGCAAACCAAGAGCTAAGCTTAGAGGTGCCACCCATAGAGTTCTTCTAGTGCAAAGAAAAAAGTCTCTGTTTGCTATTTTAAAAAATCTTCGACAAGAATGGATTTAGAACTGGGGAAAGGCAAGGTATGACAAGTGGGAAATCTCACTGCTTTGGAGGATCGTGACAAGAGGACGAAATCAGAAGGAGGAAAGCATATAAATCAGACATGAATTTCAATTTCCTCTTCCTAGGCTTCAGTTCAGAGAGGAAAATGTATCCTAATAAGGTGAAGGGATGCAAGCAGATGCCGCTGGTACCCCACCCACTGTTCCTCACTCACCTAGAGTTTACCTGCAGCTTCAGTGGACAATTTCCATATTGTTGGCATCGCACCCCCAATGCCTGCATCTCTTTACTTCTTGCGGAATGATTTTCCTAGCTGCGGGAGTGTTCTCGGCTTGCAGGGGCAGGTAGAACTTCGTAAGAGTTATTTCTAGAAGTAACCTTTAATCAACGAGCGATGGGGGTTGGTAGAGAAAGACCCCATCTCGTCCCTCCCTCAGTGTAACAATTCTGAGCTTTGTTTTCAACAGTCTCTCTGAGGATTCTCAGTGAGTCTGAACTCTGGTTTCTCATAATGGTAGCCCACTGATAAACATATGCTTTATCCCCAGTCTTATCATCTCACTCCCTTGAATCACATCCTAAAGACAGTACGTCACCCAAATCCTTATTGCATTCTCTGCAATAAGCAGGGGAACACTGAAAGCAGGAAGTGCTTGCCCCGATAGCCAGTTAGAGTCTACAGGAGGAAACTAGGAAGTTATATAGTGGACTCTGCCCTAATGTGGACCAGCCCAACATAATAACCAAGAGTGGATGAGCGTGATCAGACAGCTGTCCTCCTCAAGCCTCCTCAGTTGTTATGTATAGTGGATCCTAAGCTGAGAATCTGTGAAGCTGGCATGTAGTGCACCTGGAAGACTGAGAGCACTATCCAGCAGAGGTTACTGGGCCCCTGGGCCAGGATCTAGAGGGCACTATGACAGAAACTGAGAGGCAGTTAGCCAGCAAAACCTGAGAGCAAACAGAGCTGGCAAGTGTAAGATAGCTTCTCCTCCTGAGGTGTATTATACAAGCCGATATCACAGGTTTACTTGCCATAGGATGCCACCAGTGCTCCCAGGGCCCAGACCTATGAGGTTTATTTGCCAAAAGACAGTAGAGAGCAGCACACACACTCCAAAATCAGTGTGAGACCAGAGACACTTCTCCCATGCCACATTTCCTTCCATGAACAAACTGGGACACCATCTTTGCTGTAGAAATAAGAGGGAAGACAGGCTCCCTGAGAGGCTGAGCATTTTTATCCAGGAATTACTGAGACTCACCTAAAGGTACTGTTTACTTCTTTGGATCCAACTAACTTGGAAACCGGATACTGGTTAAAAATTATATTTCTCCTTGCTATCAGCAGGTGGCGATCAAGCTAAGAGTAATTACAGACAAAAACCATATTCTTGTTGCTTATCTCAGCTTCTAATGTGACTCAAATTGTGAACTCAACTGTATAAAATGAAAATACTGTTGTGTAGAATCTCCATATTAATTTTAATATAAATACTGTGCTATATCCCATAATGTTAACTCATTTAATCTTTACTAACTACTTTCAGGTTATTTCTAATTTTTGCCTCTCATAAACAGTGAATTATATTATCACATTATATTTCCCAGTGAAAAGAATATACTTGAACTCTCAACTTTCGAAAAAAATTTCTCTCTCTGCAGTTTACAATTTTTTTGTTTTGTTATTTCTGTACATAAATTTCTAGAGTTAAGTTGCTGGTTGGACAGTTTGTAGTTTGTTGTTTTTGACTGTTAATTGTGAAAAATTTTCAGACATATACCAAAGCAGAAAGAAGAGCTCTCAAAACATGTATGTTCTCACACCTGGCAATCCTGTTTTACTTATATCTCCTCCCATTCAACTTCCCCTCCCCCATCAAGGCTTATTTTGAAGGATGTAATCATTATGTCATTTCACCCACAAATATTTAGGATATTTCTCTAAAGAATATATACTCTCAAAATTATAGAAATAATATCATTATCATGCCATATCATCCATTTTAAGATGAAAAAGTTTTTCTGAAAGTTTTTATTATGAACGGGTATTGGATTTCATCAAATGCTTTTTCTGCATCTATTGATATGATTATGTCATTTTTCTTCATTAGCCTGTTGATCTGATGTGACGGATTAACTAATTGTTTGTGAAGATTGAACCAGTCTGGCATTCCTGGGACGAGTCCCACTTGGTTGTGGTGTACACAATTTGCATCCTAATTTTCCTGCATAATAATGAAGTTGAGCACTTTGCCACGTGTTTATTGGCCACTTGAAGATTCTTTTTATATTGTGTGTTCAAGCCTCTTCACCATTTTCAATAACAGGTTGTCTGTCTTTCTCTTATAAATTTGTAGCAGTTTCCCAAAATATTGTGGATATGTCTTTGTCAGAAATGTATGTTGTAAATATCTTTTCCCATTCCATGGTTACAATTTCAATTTTTTTTTATTGATGTATAATATTGATAGAATACAGTGAACAAGTATATGCAGCTTAATGAATTCACAGTTATGTATACACCTGTGTAACCACAACCGCAACCACAATTACAACCACAGGTGTACTCTGTACGTACCTGTGTAACCACAACTCGAATGAAAATAGAACACATTTTCAGTAGCACCGGAAGTTTCTTCATGCATCTTCCCAAATGACACCTCCCCCCAAAAGTGACCATTATTCTGAACTTTCTATCACAGGTTCATTTTACCATGTTTTTAAACTTTATATACATCAAAAACATGTCCATTAGACATGCAAGTGTGCTCCTTTCGGTTAAGCTTCTTTTAAGCTCTGTGAAATCTAATCAATGATACTGCATTATTTCATTGTTGTTAGTATTCTACTTAATTAATATAGCATAGCTTAATTCTCCATTGCATTGTAGATTTTCAGATTACAGCTAGTTTGGAATACAATGAATAAGGCTGCTGTTGGCATTCTTTACATGTCTTTTGATGGACAGAAGTATTTAAAAATTGTTCAGTCATAGGGTAAGTCATAGCGTAATGCTTATAAGATTTAATCGCTCACGCTGAACAATTTTCAAAGTGTTGGTAATAATTTTCAGTCCCATCAGCAATAGATGAGAATTCCACTTGCTCCTCTCCTTTCTAACACTTGTATTATCAGTCATTTCATATTTGCCATCAGGTATGGGTATACTAGCGTTTCTGGAATTTCTCTTATGACCAACAATGCTGTTCACCTTTCTATAGTTTATTGGTAATTTGGACTTCTTTTGTAAAATGTCTGTTTACAGTGCTTTGCCCACTTTTAAAATAGGGCTGTGTTTTAATTTCATTTACAGAACTTATTTATATATTCTGGGTATGAGTCATTTTGGAACTACTTTCTCTTTATCTGTGGCATATGTTTTCACACTCTTAATGTTGTCTTTTATTGAATAGAATTTCCTAATTTTGAAGAAGTTAATGTATCTATCATTTCTTTAATGGTTATTGTTTTGCCTAGCCCAAGTCATGAAGATACTCTCCTGAGTTTGGTAATTTGTGATTTCTTTTTTTTCTTTATCATTTCTTGCAAGGTAGTTATCAATTTTGTTAGCTTTTTCAAAGAACAGACTTTTGTCTTTGTTAGTTTTCTCTATTGTATGGTTGCTTTCTATTTAACTTTTGTTATTTTCTCTTTCCTCCATTCTTTGGGTTTATGTTGCTTATTTTCTTCCTATATATTTGAGATAGAAGTTTAATTGATTTTTATAATTTTGTCTAATGTATGCATTACAATCCATATATTTTTTCTTAAAGCAGTGGTTTAGCTGCCTCCCACAAATCATGAAATGTCAATATTTTCATTTAAAAATGTTATCTAATATCCATTGAGTTTTTTTCCCCTAATCCATATGGCATTGAGAACTATGTTGTTTAATTTACAGATATTTTTAAAATTTCCTCAAGGAGAAAAATCACCACAAAAGCAGGCTTACGTCTCCTAAATACTGATTCTAGAAGGCTGCAAGTCCCCCTTTGCTTTGTAATTTTCTGATATTTTCAATTTTTTAAACATTTTACCCAATTTTTCTGGTTGTTCTCAGAGTTTCAATGACTTGAACAAAACCCAGGCTATTATTACTGGAAGTGTAATTTCTTGTTGCTGAATATAAAAGGGGTGAGTCTAACATGTTCCCATTAATAAATGTTTTCTGTTCAGTTTTTCATTAATTTCTCCACTTAAATACCTTTTCCTTTCTTTTTTGTTTATATTGCCATTGTCTAACTTTGGATGCTTAGCTTATATTCTTTTGTTCTTTTTGAATAGCCAAATGAAGACTATACATTTCCCCTAAAAGCAACCGACAAAACGGGAGCCTGGGTGGCTCAATGCATTAAGCTCATGATTCCTGGATTGGAGGCCTGCTTTGGGTTCTGTGCTGACAGTGCTGAGCCTGCTTCGGATTCTCTTTCTCTCCACCTCTCTGCCCCTCCCCCACTCCCCTGGTGCTCTCTCTCCCTCTCAGAACTAAACTTAAAAAAAAAAAAAAGAATTGGGGCACCTGGGTGGCTCAGTGGGTTAAGTGTCCAACTCTTGATCTTGACTCAAGTCATGATCTCACAGTTCATCAGTTCAAGCCCTGCATCAGGCTCTGTGCTGATGGCTGGAAGCCTGCTTGGGATTCTCTCCTTCTCCCTGCCCCTCCCCTGCTTGTGCATGTTTTTTCACTCTCTCTCAAAATAAATAAATAAACTTAAAAAAAAAAAAAAAAAGAACCCACAAGAAGTATTTAGTGTACTCACAAAATGTGAGCTGCACAGTACTTTTGGTTCCATGTAATTAGAATTATCCTCTAAAATCAACTTTGATAAATTTTTGGATCCATAGTTATTTGAAAATTTCTTATTTTAATGTCCTTGTATTTGGTCAGATTTTGTAAGAGTTTAGAATGTTCCTGAAAAAAGATTCCTATTCTTAGTTATTGAATACAACATTTTATGAAGGCAAATTGACTCTATTCTTTAATCACATTGTTCAAATGATCAATAGTTTCATTAATTTTGTAAAATTTTGTTTATATGGTAGTTTTGGTTAAGCTGGAGCTGTATTTCCCAGAAATTTTCTTTTTTCCTTACAGGGTGTCAGGTTCTATTTGCAAAAGAGGCAAACATAAGTGAAGCAGCAGCTAATTCTCTGTGGAGGTCTTTGCACCCAGATATATGAAGGACACACAGACGGGGCTCCAGTTGGGCTTGTCCTCACTCTGTTCCACTTCATTTCCAGATCTTCCTGACCAGCGGTGAAACTTGGTTGCAAACTCACAGAAGTAAGTAGCTATACAGAAGCAATGGCCTTCTACAGACTTCTTCATGAGTCTTCCTGCCTAGTCTCATTTCCGCCCTTGAATATCCATATGTTCTCCAGTTTTCCACCTATGGCAGTGTTTCAGGAGAGGTGAATAGTGCCTCTGACCCTTCAGCCCTTCCAGACCATGACTTCCCAGTTTCTTCCAGTTTCAAAGGCCTATTTTCTATAACAAACCCTTTATTCTACAATATTCATAGTTTTGCTGTCCTGATTAAACCCTGAAAATCTGTTTATTCTTTCAACCTAGAATGTGTCTTTCACATACAGAATGTGATGTATTCATCTCAATCTCTGGCCAGCATGCACTTTTGTTTTCTTGAATATGTTAGTAAAGGCAAATATCTCTCTCTCACTCTCTCTCTTTTTTTTAAATTAAATAGAAACTATAAGTCTAGGGCTCTTAGGGTATAAGATTTCAGTTACCTCTGCACACTGCAGAATTAGGACAGTTCTACACATTTGGAAATCCTGAGTTCACATGCCCTGACATACTTCCCTCATGGGTTGAAATAAGTTTGAGAGTTAGTATGAAAATGCTTTAGGCTAGGAATTTGGCATTCTTAGGAAATTCTCAATTCTTTTTTTTTTTTTTTTAATGTTTATTTATTTTTGAGACAGAGAGAGACAGAGCATGAATGGGGGAGGGTCAGAGAGAGAGGGAGACACAGAATCGGAAGCAGGCTCCAGGCTCTGAGCTGTCAGCACAGAGCCCAACGCGGGGCTCGAACCCACAGACCGGGAGATCATGACCTGAGCCGAAGTCGGACGCTTAACCGACTGAGCCACCCAGGCGCCCCAATTCTCAATTCTTATACCCACCAAAACATTACTTGGGAGATTTCACCTTTATCACCTCCCAAAGGAGAAAAAAAATAAAGAGACAAAACAAAAAAAGTACCACCTTCTCCAAATTTTCTGGACCATAACAGCCTCTTAGTTTAAGGAATTTGCATCTCTAAATGTGACAAACATGGAATTTTGTGAAGTAATCACTTTACATGTAATGTATCTTAAGGTTTCTAAACAAAAACAAGACTTAAAAATCTCTTAGGGTACTCAAATTCAGAGGAATCATATCAATGTTTTACTGGAAGAATAAATTGAGTTCATGTCAAAGTATTTATTCACTGCATGAGTTTGAATCTCTTGAGATTGATGTACAGGTTACTTAAGAGCAACTTTCCCTGTATACCTCCATTCACACCTCCTGGGGGAGGGAAAACAGACAAAAGAAAAGAAAAAGGAGTACCCATTTTCTTGGTTAACACCGTGGCACAGAATCACTCACAGGAAAGATATGCTAGTCAAATATGGGGGTGGGGGAGCTGAAGCTGGAATCTCATATACTTTGAACTATGCTATTCTTTTTAATATTCTCATGAATTTTTGCTATTCTTTTTAATATCCCCATGAATTTTTACATAATGCTGGAATAGCTGACATACCCGAATTATCATACATAAAGCAGAAGAGTAAAAATCTGTCCAGAAAAAAAATAACATAATAGTTATAGTCAATGACGGTGGCAGACTTCAAAGTCTAGTCAATGGTACTCTGGCAATGCTCTGTTCCCTATTAACATTCTTTGATAACATAATAACTATTGCTAATTAAAAACAACTATTATAGAGAGGTTCTTTCAAAACAGACTCCCCTGTTGAATGAGTGATACAAACTCCTCACCCTCAACCGGAGTCCATCAACAGAGATCCAGGGCTACCCATAGCAGCTGATGCTACACAGGCACTTTGGAATCCAAGTTTTACTCTTGACACCTAGTAGTTTTCAGCTTGAAACTTCTTTGGCTTTTCTCTCATCCTCACTGAGATGGCTTAGGAGAGACATTCCTCTCACTACCCACAGCTGCACCATGCTGCCTCACTGCGCCTCTCCCCATGGAAGCATGCACAGCTTCACAAGGAGAGAACACTATTTTATCTCCTTCTTCCTCTGCCCCTCCTCTTCATTATCATCTTCTTTGCATCTTCTCCTTGATAAGCTGCTTAATGGCTTAGCTGAGAGAAGAATGTTAAAGCCAAGAGAAATCGTGAGATGCAACAAAGATAAGACAGCAGCCCATTTAATTAAGATACTCCCTTCTTGATGGATTCCTCTAAAATAAATGTTTTGAGGTGGATTTTGCTTCTTGTGTGCAAAGAAAAACTGATGAAGGCAAGGATTAGAGATGACATTTGAAAAGAGTTATGTAATTTTTTTGGCTTTTGCACTTAAAATTATTTCAAATAAAATCTCAAGTGTTTCCTGGAACATTTCTGGAAAAAAAGAAAGTTTGGGTTTGACTGGATGATGAAAACATCAGCCATGCTGATAAATCTCAACCTACACTTGGTAGTCTCTAAATTCAGCCCTCCATTAATAACACAATGATTCTACCAATCATTGGAACTATTCACTTGTCTTCAAATGATTTCCTCTCTTGCTAGTTTCTCCATACATTCTAGAAACCTGACACTTGAGTTGATTTTGTTTTAAGATTGCAGTGTACAGATAATTTTACGAGTTTGATTTGTCTTTATTTAACACTCTCGATCTATAAATACTGTTAAGCCCTACAAACTAAAACTTATATCCAAGAAACCAATTTCCACACTCTTCCTTATTTTTATTAGCACCTGGAAGAAAGCAATATGTATGAGCTGTGCACAAGGGACAACACTGTAGTAACAAAGAGTTTGATTTCACAAGCCACAGATACTGCATCTGTGGCTTATTTCATAGTAACATTGACTGGTGTTCTCAAGCAAAAAATAGGTCTCCTCTTCATATGAAATCCTTTTTTCAATAATGAGATCATTTTAAATTACACAAAAATGTTTTTTATAAAATATACCCAGTGGATGCCAAATCATTACTGCCAATATTGGGGTAACTGTCTCATGGTTTTATAAAATTCATAATCCTCATTTCTAAATGCTTAATACTGAACACCAGTTAATACCACCTGCCATATACTTAATATTGGCAATTCTGCAAAAATGTATTAGGATCAAATAATGAAATACTACCTAAAAAAATCTTGTGATGAAGTTTCTCCTTTTGTATACAATTAAAAAAAACACCATTTTATTGGAACTGAAGTGTAATTTGAAGCTACGGACGCAAATAGTATATAACTGAACTGTATCTCTCACTCCATAATGTTAAAAATATGGATGAAGTATTTTTAAGAGAAAGAAGAACAGGTGTACATGTGCCATAGGCCTCCATATGAGAGAAATCATTCAATTAATTTTTTCTCACTTAGCTATCAAATCCATCACCCCCTTCTTCTTTGGTTGATCTACTTTTGGTGTTAAACTCCGTGACTAATGTTAAATTGACAATTTCTCTAAAAGAAGCTAACATTTGAGATGTTACATCACAGCAGATGAACAGCACAACCACTTCTTGTGTGTCAAAGGCATAGGGACAAGGCACTGAGCACTGTATGGAGCAATGAATGCATCAATAGGAAACAGTGTAAACCCATTAAAAGACTTGAGATCGCTTTAAACAGAGAGATCAAATTTCATAAACAACTTGTACCTAACTTATACAAAGAGCTAATGCTCAAATAGGTTTCATGATGCAAAATACACATTGTAGAAGAAAAATGATTTTTAAAAATTCAATGATTTTTTTTAGATTAAGCTCAACAAATTAATCAATATTCATTGTCTTGTGTTTGTTAACTAGTAAGAAGACACATTTACTTCTCTACAATATCTTTCATTTACTTGAAGAACTGAAGCAACCTAACAACTTAATGCTGTTTTCCAGATAACAATCCACACTTGAAATTGCCGTTACCAAAATGTCGTCTTTAAAGAACTGAGATGTTAGACTTTTGCTGAAACCCAAATGTCCAGTCTCTTGAAAAATCAATTCTGCATTGACCTGGAAGGGCTATCTGGGATTCTGATGGAAGTTTACCTTATTCAGGATGATTTCAAGGACAAATCCCTGCCATGATATTTACTCAACGCATTTAATAAGTGAGTTTTCTTAAGTCGTTTAATTTGGGGGTTTCATTCACATGGTCGAAGATGGCAGGATATAGATGGCTCAGTAGGCCTCTTCACTTCTTTTCTCCATGTCCCAACATTTTTCTTGATGGGAAGAAGTTATAAAACAACCCAATAGGAGACCATGAAAATGTGCAGATGCACTGGAACATGATGGGATAGCCCAAGTCCAGTGTTTAATTCTAAACTGCAACATCCCATGATTTTCCACTATTCTGATTTGATATGCACTCTTAACAATCATTTCTAGAACTCCAGAAAACAATATCTGCAGAGGGCTCAGGCAAGGAAGCAGACAAGTGGTATTCTTCCAACCTCACAAAGTTGGCTTCTGTAAAAGGGTACAGAAAACTCTCAGTTAAAAAAGAAGGAGGAGGAGGAGGCAGGGTGAAACTGACATGTGGCTTCTGGCCTCTGGCCTGAAAATCCACAGAAAATTGTGAAGCCTAACAGGCAACCAGTGGCTTGTTCATTATGTTGATTATACTGTTGATTTAGCCAGTTGTGTTTTGTTTTCCTGAATCAGGACTTCTTTGGCAAGTTCACTTGAATTAGCTCTCAAGTTCTCTTTTAATTTGTTAAGCTCAAAGTCATGGAGAATCTTGATAGTCATTAACTTTTCTCTCTTGATTCTCTCCAGAACATCTTTTGGAACATCAGGAATCATCCAGGCCAACAAAAATTTAACTAAAAACACAACGTGCTGGAGGAAAAATAAAAGAAAATCAAGGACATTAGAATTGTCAAATGTTCAGCAGGAAGTTCTTACAAACCACTTTAATCATTCAATAAACTGTGTTCAACACAGAAGTATGAGGAAAAGGCAAAAGATACGGTCGTTGTCCCAGAACTTTCCCAGAAAGACAAACCTTAAGCAAATGAATATATACTAAAATGTGTAATTATAGACATTTAAGTTGATCATGGTTATTGAATATACTTTTTTCTGTACTCACTCCTGAAAACCCAATACATATTTGTAAAGGAATTTTAAAAAATGGTGTAACTCACAAAGACCAAAAAAAAAAAAAAAAAAAGGAGGAAACAGTAGGAATAGATTCCAGAGATGGAAGAAAGCTGGCGCTTAAACTTGCAATTGGTGATATGGTGATGGTAAAAACCAAGAAGACAAAAACCAACTTTATTTTAGATCTTCAATAAATATCAGGAAAGATGGTCTTATGAACTTGGAAAGCATGCATGTGGGTGGAGTTGAAAACAAGAGGACTAGCCAAAATTTGGTATAAGGAGGAGCAGGTGAATTTTCAGGACCTCTCTCCCACCTTCATCCAGGTACTACTTCTCTCCAACCTCACCCTGGCAGCAGTTGAGTAATTTACTTTCTGTAGAAATCAAAACAGAAAGCTGTGAACTCAGGAGCACCAGAGACACCAGAGAATGGAGAAGTGGCAGCATTCTGAAAACAGGGCAACTAAGTGAAATTCAGTGAATCCTAAGATCCCTAGTTTTCTTCTGTCTTGCTCAGCTCTCGGAATACAGGTAGCCATAAAATAGCTCAACAGAAAAGAGTTCAGAGGATTTTTCTTTGGGGAGGGTAACCAGTCTGTGAAATTAGAATGGTTGATATCAAAATTTTGTAGGCTTCAAATGAAAAGGTCCCCCTCCCTAACTCGTCACCCTATAGTGAAACCCACCAAGTGACATTCTTCTTGTATGCACACAAAGCTTATAATCAGCTTTCATTTATTCACTCTTAAGTATGAGCAGGTTGGCAAGAATCACCCATTATGTAAGAAAGTCTCTAATGTAAAAGAAAAAGTTTGAAACAGACAAATGGGAACTAAGAGGCAACAGAAATAATGAAGGAACAAAAGAACAGAACAAAAAGACAAAAAATAGGAGACCAACTACTTATAGGAGAGAAATAATAAGAATTTTAAAACAGAAAGCATAACACCTGAGTAACAGAAGTTCCAGAAAGACAGAACAGAGAAAAGAAAGAAAGAATAAAAAATAATAATAATACATACAAGCAAATTTTCTCACCCTGAAGGGTAAGTATGTTTTCAGATTTATAAAGTCCAGCAAAGTGTCCAGAAAAATGAATACTGTCCAATAACAAGAAGCTGTCTTGTAATGTTTCATAGAAGAGGACTAGTGGGAGAATCCTTAAAGCTTATTGATTTAATAAAAGATCAGAAACAAAGACTGGGGAATTGGAATGCTGACATTGAAGCTGACAGAAAATGGTGCAATATTATGTCTCCAAAAATGTCAGGAATACCCGGGGTGCCTGGGTGGCTCAGTTGGTTAAGCAGCCACCTCTTGGTTTCGGCTCAGTCACAATCATGGTCATGAGATAGAGCCCCACGTCAGGCTTCATGTTGTGACAGCACAGCCTGCTTGGGATTCTCTCTCTCCCTCTTTCTCTGCACCTCCCATACGTGCGTGCTCTCTCTTTCTCTTTCTCAAATAATAAATAAATCTTTTAAAAAGTGTCAGGAATACCTAAATAAAGTTGGTTGAAAATTTTTCAGGGAAATAACTTTCAGTCTTCAATTCTATACCACTTAGTCATCTGTGTGGAAAGAAAAGAAATTTTCAATATTCAAGGTCTCAAAAATTGACCACCCATAATTTTCCTCAGAAAATTACTGAAAAATGTACTTCACCTAAATAAGCTAGTAAACCAAGAATGGGAGAAACATAGACTGCAGATAATGTAGCATATAGCATTCAATACAAGAGAAGGTGAAAAGAAGTCCCAGGATGATGGTGAGTCAGAGCTCACCAGATTAAAAACTGGTCATCAGAGCTGGATGATTAAAAACATTAATAAGAATAATAAATAAACAAAACTCAAAAATGAAAAAGAATCCTGGTGCAAATGACCAGACTGAATGGTGAGCTAAACTGATGATGTAAAATATGGGAATGAAACAGTGATAAAGTCATAAAGAACTGAGAGAAAGAGAAGAAAAACATGGGGAGGGATACACATAAGACTGCTCTCTTTTTTATCATGTAGAATCTGTGTCTGCTTGCATTAGACTTGTGTATTATTAGATTTCACAGCAGAGTGAAAAAGTGCCTCACTTTTATTTCTCTCCCTTATTGGCCTTCACATCTTATGATGTAGAACACTCAATATGTAACTTACCCAAATCCCCCCTCTGTATTTGTTCTCTTTGAACGCATGCCTTATATCCATAACAAGAATGGATAATCCACAAAGGGGGAAACATAATACAGCGGACAGAGCAGATGCTTGGGAGTGATATAGCTGGCAATGAAACTCAGCTCCAATATTAGCTGATTATCTTTAAAACCACTGCTAATTCTGCTGAGTCTCAGATTTATTTCTCAAGAGTCACTAATAAAGTCTAACTTACAGGGTTATTATTATAGTGTCTGGAATCACTATATAATAGAAACTCAGTAACATCAATGAGTTCTGTGTCCTTTTATCGACCTTGAGAGAAGAGGCCACATTTTTTCTTTTTTTCTTTTATGTCACCTTGATATCTTCAACAATAGTAGGTGAATAATAGGGCAACCCATTGTACTGAAAATATCCCTAAGTTGCTTTTTAGGACAACAAATACTTCCTTCAAAATAATTTCCTGAGATAATTTTTTGCTGAGCAGACACCTTTAGAAACCTGAAGGCAGAAGACAGACTAGCTGGAATGCAAGTTAAGAAAGGCTTACTTCCATAACAATGATGAAAGTCATCTTGGCAGCAAGGACGTGCCAGTACTGCATATTATGAAAATATTTCTGGTCATGATCAGGTGGATATCTGTAATCCCTGTACCTGAAAAACAGAAGTAAATGCCAAAAAAATTAGGTATGATTTCCAATAGAGACCTAGCATAAATTCTTACTATTTCTCTTAAGAGACATTTTTAATTGACTACAAAAGTCAAGTCATAGGAAGATAACTCCTGTTATGAAATGTTTCTTTTTAGCACAGATAAAAATCATGGCCACATATTACTTGTATCTAGTTTGGTGTAGCAGAAGACACAAGTGAAGCTTCTCACCTGACTTTCAAAGTCAAATTTCTCAAAAGAGTTACCAAAATGATGCTGTCTCTGTTCCCCCTCTTCCTACTCTTTAATGCAGTTCTATGCACCACTTCCCTGAAATGCATTGTCTCCTATCCTTAAACTGAAGAAACACACTAATCCTCATCTTTTTTGATCTTTAAACGGTAGGACTTGACATTGTTGACCATTTCTATTTTTTGAAACTCTATTTTCTTTTGGCTTATTTGACACTGCATTGTTTTTGTTTTTCTTACTATTCTTCTGGACTTTTCTTAGTGCTCAACCTTGGGGGCTCATTGTTTTCTACAAAGTTGCTAGAGATTGATGTTCTTCAAAGATTTAGTCCAACTAGGAAGTGATGAAATCTAGAAAACTGACCCACATCTATGCTCTTAAACAGTATACTATGATTCCTCTATATGCAAATCTAAAATATAACAATGGTTTTGTCTACTGGTCTATCAACATTTTGCTGTTTCTTTGTTGGAATCCCAGATGAAGTAGCTGGCTTAAGGTTTAAGTTAAGTGGGGTGTGTGTGTGTGTGTGTGTGTGTGTGTGTGTGTGTGTATGTATAAGTATATATATGTATATATTATATGTATATATATATGTATATACTATATATATATATATGTATACGTTATATATATACACACATATATGTATATATATACATGTATACATGTACGTTATATATATACACATATATATGTATATATACATATATACATGTATACATATGTATATATATTTATATATATATACATTTATGTCATATATATTTATTATATATAATCTTTAAGTCATAGGGTAAAAAGACCCTCACAGTACATGAGACACTGAATGTGGAAATACATTCACAAATCTAATTTCATGCTTCCTACACAGAAGAAACCCTTAAAGTGGGATGTATGGCGAACTTATCATATTATTTCTCCCTTTCTCACTCTCTTTTTAAGGACACATAGTTAAATTCAAGTAGGTTAAATGCATATATAATATGATCATGCTGTATGATCTATAGATACAACATTTTGGGACCAAGATGTATTTGTTGGTCAGAAGTCTTTCCAATAAATTTAAAAAATAAGAAACAATTCAAAATTGATGTCTTTACCCATGATATTCTTTTACTTTTGGACATTCTACTTTTCCAAACCAGATTCATATGATGAGTGAATTCCAAAATTGACGCACTTTACCCAGGATTTTTATTGCCCCAAATAAATCCTTCACATTGTAAGACAGGAAGAAAATGGAGAATTTAAAAAATACATTTAAAAAGCAAAATTAAAAGCTAAGAACGTAAGAGGGAACCTGCAAGTGGTGAAGTCTCGTTTCTCCCAAGGTGCAGTGTGGTTTGGAAAATCAGCTATCAGGAATGTTGACAGGCTGTCATTGACATATCCTTTCATGGGTGCAGTGGCATCCTTTGAGTAGGCATAGTAGTAAACTAAACGGGGAATGATGTCCGAGGTAAATGCAACAATAAAAGCCTAAAGAACAAAGTAAGAGGGAGATTTTGAGCTAACAATTTCATTTTAAGAATATCTGATTTGCATATATCTCAGTTCTATATGGATACAAATGATTAAAATGCCATTACAAATCATGTTAATAAATGAGTCTTTGGCCTAAAACATGAAATAGGCCTTTTAAAGCATATGATTAGTATTCCAAGATTTCACAGCTAGAAAGTGGCTAAGGTGAAAAGTGAACCTAAATGCATCTAGCTCCAAAAACCATGCTCTTTCCACAATGCCTTGTTATTTCTTCCATTTATTTCACAGCATAGTTCTACTGTCCCTAACCAAATTCATTTGGCGGAATCAACTCTGTAAGCTAGGACAGTGTGTGTGCCTGCATCGGTGTGAGTTTGCACACGTGTGCACTATTGGTGGCTGGTGGGAAGCAAAGGAGAGATAGAAGACCATGTGATGGTAAATTGCCCAAAGTTCAGGGTAATTAATCTTAGTATTTAATTCTATAGGAATGGTATTTTCCCATTCTTACCTAAGCTCTGGAATTCCTGTTTCTTTTAGGTTAGGTAAGTCCATTTAAAACCATCTGGCTCTGCCATCTACATTGTTAGTGTAGATGCTTAAAAAAACTTTAGTTAGTTAGTAAGTTAGTTAGTTAGTTAGCTAGTTACTTATGTTTATTTATTTTTGAGAGACAGAGAGAGACAGAGAGAGAGAGAGAGAGAGAGAGAGAGAGAGAGAGAGAGACAAAGCACAAGTGGAGGGCAAAGAGAGAGGGAGACACAGAATGTGAAGCAGGCTCCAGGCTCTGAGCTGTCAGCACAGAGCCTGATGTGGGGCTCGAATTCATGAACCAAGAGATCATGACCTGAGCCCAAGTCTGTCAACTGAGCCACCCAGGTGCCCCTAAAAACTTTTAATATTACTTCTATAGCTACTGGTCCATTCAGGTTTTCTACCACTTACTGAATAAACTTTGGCAGTTTTTATTTTCTAAAAAGGTGACAATTTCAAATAGATTTTATAATTTATTTGAATAAAGGCACATATATAACCATTTCACAATTTTCTTACCTGTATAACTTTTTTCTTGTTTGAGATTGTCAGAGTTTTATATGTCTTTTCAATGAACCAGCTCTTGATTCACATAGGAATTATATTGCTTTTTTAATTTATTTTCTATTTTGATTATTTCTGATTGCATCTCTATAAACTCTTTCCTATTACTTTTTGTTGATTAGTTTTATGTTTTTCTTTAGTTTCTGAAATTATGTGCTCAGCTTATGCTTTCAAGTCTTCTTTTTTTAATAATAAAAGCATTCAGGGGTACCTGGGTGGCTCAGGCAGTTAAGTGTCTGACTCTTGACTTTGGCTCAGGTCATGGTGTCATGGTTCAAGAGACTGAGCCTGACATTGGGCTGCACACTGACAGCACAGAGTCTGCTTGGGATTCTCTCTTTCTTCCAATCTCTCTCTGCCCCTCCCCTGCTCACACACATATTCTTTCAATCTCTCTCTCTCAAAATAAACTTAAAAAAATAACAAAAGCATTTATTGCTATGAATTTTTCTGTAACTATAGTTTTAGCTAATTCCTATAGGGTTTCATTTTAATTAAGCTCTCTATAATTTGAATTTTGCCTCCATTTTATACAATAAAGTTTACTTGGGAGTGTGAATGTTAGGTAGATTTTTTAAAATTATCTTTATTATCGACTTCAATTTTTATAACATTATTATATACAAATAAGTGTTATAAAATTTCTGCTTTGGAGAATTTAGTTTCATTATCATTTAAAAAATGTTTTTAATGTTTATTTATTTTTGAGAGACAGAGTATGAGCGGGGGAAGGGCAGAGAGAGAAGGAGACAGAATATGAAGCAGGCTCCAGGCTCTGAGCTGTCAGCACAGAGCCCCATGCAGGGGTGGAACTTGCGAACCGTGAGATCATGACCTGAGCTGAAGTTGGAAACAACCGACTGGGCCACACAGGAGCCCCTCATTATCATTTTTTAATAAGTGCTCCATAAGCAAAACACATTAATGTTTTATATTCTCTATTTGTAGTAGACAACTCCTTGTATAATTAAGCTTTAATTGTGTTATTCAAATCTTTTATACCATTACATATTTTCTGTCTACTCTGTCACATGCTATGAAACTATATCATGGTATTTTAAGGACAGTGGTTTTACAATTTTCTTTGTATTTCTAAGAGTTTGCATGTCATAAATTTCTCTATGTTGTTCAGTGCATAAAAGTGTAGGGATGGTTTATCATTATGGACTGTCACCATGATGAAAGCAACATAAATACATATTGAGTTAAGCATCATTCACATCTCCCCAACCCCAAGAAAACGAAATAAAATACGAAGCCGTCCAACCAAAATGGGTCCACTTACATTAGTTGCAACAGAAAGGACAGCCATTCCATAAAGAATGTCTTGCCAAACACCTATGCTATGAGCTTTAGCAGCTACCGGTCTCCTGTACTGAGTTGTAAGTTTCCAGGCATCTACTCGGATCTCTATAATATTATTCAAGAGAGCAAGAAGAGGAGCCAAAGGAAAAGAGGCCACAAATAATGTGACAAATCCAAATTGGATAACTGTAGGGAAAAAAAAATAGTGAAGTCATTATTATGAAAGAGAAAAAGGGGAACATTCTGCCCAATACCTCCAACTCCCTCCTTTTAGAGGGATCTACACCAGCAAAACCCTCCAGGCCTCTTTCCATCTGCCTACTCCTTCCTCCTCATTGGAAGCCTAGTGACTTGTTTGCTTACTAGAATAGAAAGGAGAAACTGAGCATGTACAACTCAGTTCTTTCCTGGCTGTTTCTTTTGACATCTGCTTCTCTGAAGAAAGCATCTCCTCTTGTCAGATAAGAGATTCTCTTTATTCTTTTTAAACATAGCCTTTTATTTTGGGCTATGTTTATGCCTATGCTGGCCCAGCCTTTACACTGGTATTGGCACATTAGTGGGGTAATCAAGTTTTTCTATCTTGCTAAATCTGTGAGATCAGGGATAAGGACTGATTCATTTATACGCTTCCAAGAGCCAGCATGTGTTGGGTATATAAACATACTCAACTATAATAAGCCTTATGAATGAATACATTATTTAAGGTTGGTTAAGGTCCTGATCCTCTATACTATCTTGACATCTTTCTAAATAAATTTTATTCTCTTCTCTTTTCTAAGTCTTAAGACTTAGCATCTATGTAAGTTAGCTTCTCTTCCTATTTTTGTTTGCTTCCAACAACGATTAAGGTACAAGAATCCATTCAACTGGCAGTTTGGGCTTCCCGTGAGTGAAAAATGTAATAAGAGAACAGGAATGGCTTTCCACTAAAGGGAAAAAAAAAAAAGACTCTTCCACGAGTCCTCTATTTTTAGATGAATCCCAAGTGTTTCTGAATTTCAACTTTTATCACAAAAAATTCTCAAAATAATCAGTCTTGCCATTTACTAAATCTACTGAACACCTCTACTGAACTAAGAGACAGAAAATTCAGAGGAAGTGTTATGTAGAAACAGCTTGAATTTTCTGGGTTCAAATCCCAGGTTTTTACCTAAAATCTTTCAGCCCATAACACAAATTATCCTATCCAAATTTCGGTATCCTCTAAAACAAAATGCAGTGAATAATGACTCCTCTGCAGAACGTTTCAAGATTAGGGATAATGTTCATTAAACAACCAGAATAAACTAACTCTTAGCTGTGTCTCAATAAATGGTAATTAATTTTCTTATGATACCTTGATTTCATTTTTTTAAAATTTCAGTGATAATCCCTAACGCATCTATGCACAAATGCATTTGATACTTACAAATTTAATTAAAAATTACAGCCTCATCACCCCTAAAGCAAGGACTGCCCAATTTTACAGTCAGCTATATGAAACAGACTTCTCTCAATTTGTCTTAAATTTACCTATTTCAACCCAGGTATCATGTGTATGTATCACAGTGGAGAATCAATAACAATTTCAGGTCATTTTTTCATTCTATCATTATGGGATTAGAGAGTAAGTGAAGAATATTATTCCACCAGAGAAGCAGAGAGGGTAACTTGAGAGGAAACACTCAGAGGTTAGAGTGGGAGAGAGCCAAAGCATAAGAGACTCTTAAAAACTGAGAACAAACTGAGGGCTGATGGGAGGTGGGAGGGAGGGGAGGGTGGGTGATGGGTATTGAGGAGGGCACCTGTTGGGATGAACACTGGGTGTTGTATGGAAACCAATTTGACAATAAACTTCATATATTTAAAAAAAAAGAGGGGAAACACTCAAGTAGACTTTATAAGTAGTCCTCAGCAATCATCCTTCCTAAAATTTCACCTCAAAATCTCTTCTCTGTTCAATCCTTAGCATTTTTATGCATTCTTGTATTCAATGTGAGCTTCCCTTGCACAACTGTTTTTAGCCTGCTTCTTTTCAGCCTGAAATAAAGAACTTACCTAAATGTATGTCAGACTCTGGAAACATCTTTCAACTTATTCTCTCTCTGGGCTGTCGGTGTGGCAAACAGGACAGCCATGCAAGCTAATCTGAGATAGGAATTTAAAATTTTTTTTTTTAACGTTTATTTATTTTTGAGACAGAGAGAGACAGAGCATGAACGGGGGAGGGTCAGAGAGAGCGGGAGACACAGAATCGGAAGCAGGCTCCAGGCTCCGAGCCATCAGCCCAGAGCCCGACACAGGGCTCGAACTCATGGACTGCGAGATCGTGACCTGAGCCGAAGTCGGCCACTCAACCGACTAAGCCACCCAGGCGCCCCTGAGATAGGAATTTAAAAGTAATCCATACTTTATGTGGTTCAACAATCTTAATGTTCAATTGATAGGAAAAACATCTCTACCATTGGTGTTTTGAAATTAAACTTCATTCTGCATTCTATTTGGTAAGGATATAAATACTGAACCAATCTTTTCCATATCCATCCATGTGTCTTTTAACCTACCATCCAATAATTTATTGGACACCTACCATGTGCAAGGCAGGAAGAAATATAAAGAGTTGGAAAAACACTTACTCTACTCAACCTGACTCTATGTTTCAAGACAGTGGTTAAAAATTACCTGTTTCTAAGTACTCATAGAACAGCCCAAGAGATCCAAAAGTTTCAAGGTCATGATCCTGCTCCCATCGACTGTATAGCTTTTCGGAATTGGTCCGAGCTTTTCGACGTCTCCACCAATTCAGAACCATACTGTTGGAAGTGATAAAAGTAAATACATGATTAGAATTTAAAAGTAAGGGGTCAGAGAATAAGGGGGTTAGATCTAGAAATTGGCAGTAAGACAGGGTAGGTAACTTAAGATCACAGAGCAAGGAGAGATGACTATAGCTAAAGTTGAAATAAAAATCTAGAGTTCTTTTCATAACACAGGCTGTGGTCAACGTTCTTTATTGGGGTGATAAAGAAAATAAGACAACCCTGACTCTCCCCTATGAAGATTTGAGTCTTCCAATCTGTGAGCACATTTCTCCCCAAATAATTTTTTTTCCACCAGGATCTGTAGTTTTCAGCATATAAATCCCATATATTTTAAAAATTTGTACCAGTTATTTCATTTTATTTTGGTGCTTACTCTTTCTGTACTGATCGATGATTTTTGCTTCCCATACTTTGATTTTGTGCTCTTTTCTTGCTCAACTACACCTTTCAGTAGTTCTTCCATTGAAGGTCTATAAATGTAAATTCTTGTTTTGATGTCTAAAAGTGTCTTTATTTCACCTGCACTTTATAAAACAGTTAAACTGGTTCTAGAAATCTAAGGTGTGCATTAATTTTACTCCAAATCTTGAAACGACTCTACCGTCCTCTGTATCCAGTGCTATGAGTAAAAAATCTGTTGTCAGTGTAGATGATACTCTTTTTTCTTCTGGAAGATTTTAAGATTGTTTACCTCTCATGTTCTGGAGTTTCACCATAGCATATCTGGGTGTGAATTTAATTTTATTTATCTTACTTCATACAAAATGAATTTGTTTTCATTTCTGAAACTCATGTTTTCCTTCAGTTTTGGAAAATTATCAGCAATTACCTAGTCAAAGAATTTTTCCCTCCCACCATTTACCCATTCTCTTTTTTCTGGAACTACTACTAAGTTGATGTGGAAGCCTCCTAATATAGTCTCCTGTCACTTTATTTTTTTAATCTCATTGCCACTCTATTGCCATTTGTATAACGTGGGAGTGTCTCAGTACTATTTTCCAATTCATTAATTCACTCTTCAATTGTGTCCAGTCTGCAATTGATGTCACCTATTGTACTCTTTATTTAAAGTACAATTTTTTTTCATTTATGTATAATTGATTCTTTTTACTGTCAATTTATTCTTATTTCATTTATATGTTTTTATTTAAATTCTTTCCTGATTCTTCTAAATGACAGTATCACTTCCTTTTATGCTTTTAGGCTTTGCCAGAAGCTTCTAGCTAGATAAGTTCACTTTCTAAAACTTGATTTTGTTAGCAGTCTCTGTAGCATTAAATTTTATCATAAGTTATGGAATTTTGGTTTCTGTAGGTTTAATTTTACTTGTTTATTTTTTCTTTTACTTCCTTGTGTGTCTGTCTCCTTTCCTCTCTGTATTTATTCTCCTCTTGTGTTTGGTTTAGGGGTTATCCCCATTCTGCCCTCCAGATCTCAGTTTACAGCTAGGACTTAAAAGAGCAGCTTAGAGTTATTTCCCTGGGGCAATTGGGATGCAGTGCATCAAATACTGTTTCAAAAGATAAGTCTATGTTCTTCCTTTGTCAGCACATGAAATAGAACCCCAGGAGTGCTACAGAACTGTAGGGAGAAGTAGGAGCAGAAGGGGAGGGTGTTTTCAACTTTTTCATAAAGAAGTGAGAATAAACCCAATCCCTAACATCAAGTAGTTACACTGGCCAAGCCCTAGTCCTAAGTGGGGCACTTTAGTCCACTTGACACTATAGGTGTTAACCTTGGCACTGTCATTTCCTAACTGGGAGACCTGCAAGATTACAGGCTTATGTTTCTTTCTCTTTTTATCCATGGAAATTTTCAACTTATATTTGAGATCAACTGTCATTCTGGTTTTCTCTTTTGATAATGTATTCATTATTGCTATGCTTTTGGACCAGGGAGCAATTCCTTCATATACTAAAACTTCATTCATGACCAATTTTTGTGCCTAAGTGTGTCCATGTCACAAAGTTTATTTATTTATTTTGGGGGGGAGGGAGGGAAAAGAGAGAGGGAAAGAGAGAGAGCCCGACATAAGGCTTGAACTCATGAACCATGAAATCATGACCCGAGCAAAAATCAAGAGTGGGACACTTAACTGACTGAGCCACTCAGGTGCCCCTCACATGGATATTTTTAACAGAGTTCAACGTTTAGTAATCTTGAGAAATAATATGTGACATATAGAATAATATACAGAGGATACAATATTTAGATTTCCCAATGGAATCTCCACAGGAGAGAGGGATAATACCTTTCCCTCAACTTCACTCAAGCAATAAAAATCCATATTTAAAAGCCTGTGTTACCTAAATGCATTACTATTGATTAAAAGTGAGTTTTTGTTGTTGTTGTTGTTGACTTAAGCATTTGTTAACAAAGATACCATGATAATCAAAGAATTCTATCTTCTTCCAGAAGAAAGCTCTTATGGTTATTTAGGAAAAACTTGTAAGTCATACATACGGATAAATGGCTTCTTTAATGTTTCCAAAGATCTGTTTCCCAGTCATTATGATGGTCAACTGGGTCGTCAATTCTATTAGACAGCCTCCAGGATCACACTAGTCAGAGGCAAGAAGAAAAAAGAGTGAATGATGAAAGATAGACTTTGGCAAAAAAAAAAAAAATCTCAAACCAAAAGACTACAACCTAAAGATTTTAATGGGAATGGATATTAAAGGGGTATAAAGAGATATTTAGCTCAACAGTTTCAAGCATGTTCATTAACCAGTTATGAGATAGCTGCATTAGATTCAGATTTCTGGTCTTACTCTTAGAAGATTCTTTATATATTTATATCTGAATCTTTATATTTGGATTGGGGCTGGAAGTTGTTATTTTCTCCACATGATTTAGATACACAACCATGTATGGAAACCACCTACTGGTCTAACTCTGTAACCCATGGTGGAGCCATTTCTGCTATACTTGTGGAACACTGTCATTCATCCTTTGCAGGAAATCTTCAGGAATATAAAACATACTTATCCCATTTTATAGCTCATATTTACTACTAAACAATAGGTACAATATCACTTCTTGCCCAAAAGGAATTGGAAAGTCTATCAGATGACAGGATTGTGAGACCAATACTTTCTGTGGAGAGAGTTGGTGTCTTAGACTTCTCTTCAATCCTGATAAAATCTGAGTTAGTGCTGGACACACAAAAAGTATGTAGTTAATTATTGAGTTACTAAAGCCACAAACCTCTCAAGAGAATTCCTACCTCTTCACTTCTCCACACATTAAACAAATATGTGTATTTTCCGGGATAGCCCACGAACTTCCCTTTAAAGAAAGCTACGTAGAAGCAGGACGAGTAAAAATTTACAAACTGAAACAGGAACATTTTCAAGGTAAGACTGCTCTCATATTCCTGGTAAGTTCGAGGAATTTCTGTTAAGAAATAAAACACCAAGGTTAAATTATGTGCCTTCCTATTTCTCTTTAAATTCTGTATTCCCTGGTTCAAGTCATATTATTAGTCACATTATTCAGAGAACCTGTTGAAATGTGACCCACTCTTCATTCTAACAGACCAATATCAAGATTTGTGCTCGGCTTTCTTTTTTTTTTTTTAATTTTTTTTTTAACACTTATTTATTTTTGAGGCAGAGAGAGACAGAGCATGAACAGGGGAGGGTCAGAGAGAGAGGGAGACACAGAATCTGAAGCAGGCTCCAGGCTTCGAGCTGTCAGCACAGAGCCCGACACAGGGCTCGAACTCATGGACCGTGAGATCATGACCTGGGCCAAAGTTGGACACTTAACCGACTGAGCCACCCAGGCACCCCTTGTGTTCAGCTTTCTATCAGAGACTTTGTATTAATCTAATCACTGGAGAAGCCTAGGAAGCAGTCATTACTTTATTTAGATGGTAAAATACTTGCCTGGAATCACACAGTCAGCATATGGCATTTAAACCCTTATCAGAACGGCGAGCATAAGCCCCCTTATATATCATATATCCTGAATTCCAAAGATATATAAATATAAAATTCCCTTCACACCACAGAGAAGCATCAGTAGGTGTAAAAGAGTCAGGGAGCATGTTTTTCTGAGCTGATTATCTCCCAACAGGATGAGCTGTTCCAGCCAAATTGGTGACAGCTTCAATAATACTGAAATAGTAACACATATTATTCTAAAGACACAGATAATTCCTCTGCATTGCTAAAAAATCTCTAATGTGAACACAAGTAATTTTTCTCACTGAAAACTGATTTTTTAGATGCTTTGTTTTTAAGTGCTATCTGCTAGATATTTTGTTGTTGTTATTAGCAGAAAAAAAGCAGTAAAATTGAGAAAGAACTACAAATTTGAGGATAGCATTTAATTAAAGTTGCTTCCTAGTGCGTACTCCGGTGCTCGGTGAATACTGTGCTCTTTCTGGTTATTGCTGCGCACAGTGATGGTGTCCTGACTTAGAGGAGGGAGCTGAGTGCACAGGGGAAAAGCTGAGGTCTGGAGAGGGATCTCCGATCTCATTTCCAACTTGCTGGGGGGCAAGACCAGAAACAACTGTGCTCTGTACTCCTCTTCTGGACTAAATCTCCATTTCACCTGTGACGCCTTTACCATCCCTCATGGTTGTGGGAGAACTTTTAATCATTTAAAAGGAGAATAATCCAGGATCTAAGACACGGCAACTGAAAAGAAAAGCACTACGTGTAAGATTTACTCAGGAAAAGCCGACTGTTCTGTTTTTCTTACAATGGTTTTCAAAATCAAATACCTTCTAAAAACCATACACAGGAAATAAAAATTACCTGTGTCTTGAGGAAAGTGAGGATTTTACTTAAAATTCAACTAGCCCCCTCAAGGGAGGATTAAGACAAAAATACTCAAAAAAGATCTACAGAGTCCTAATTCTTCTGTCTAGTTCTTTTTCTCGCTTTCACTACATTGGGCCTAAATAGACTTTTGGGGGTTCTGAGTACCAGCCTATGCATCTACCTGTAGAACAAAATTGCTTTAGAACTTTAAAAACTGCCTTAAATATGAACACCCCAGGGGATGATCCACAGTGGATATATACCACTGGCGGGAATGCTTTTTCAGTGTTACACAGATGATCTGGCCAGCTTACCCATTTTTGTAATCCACGCAGATATCTTTTCATAAAAGAAATTCAAGATCAAGATGACGATAAAGTTTAAGCAGGATCCACTGAGTGATGTAGTTATCTGGGGAGTGAGGAAACTTTTGACATGCTTAAAGGATGCTTCACTTTCCATAAAGCTAGCAAATGTAGCAAAGACTGACAGGCGGTACACAATCACAGCTACCATACAGGCAATGACAAGAGCCATCTGGAAATGGGAAAGAAGGAATCGGTCACTGGGTCTCTGCATCTCTGCAATGTGTACACATCTGAAACATAACTAGTCTCTTCATCTCGTCATGTTAAGGTTAGTGCCTCTGACATGGAAAGCAGACCAAGCCAGGCTCTCTCACGACAGGTGGCAGTAAAAGAACACTGCCAAGGAGAAAGGGCTGGAGATAAGACAGGACCTACAGTAGCAGCAGTTGGGGGAGCCTAAAACAGAAAAGTAGCCATTGCTCATCTTTTAGGCCCATCCTCTACCAAGCACTAGAAAACTATCCAGAAGACAAAATCCTGCCCACGGCCTTACTTATTCTTAAATGATTCTTGAGTTAAAAATGTCTTGTTTTGTTTTGTTTTTGCTTTTTTTTTTTTTTAAAGATTATAAGAAAAACAAAGATGCCAGGGACTATTTGTACAAGGCTCACAAAGCCTAAAATACATCTGGCCCCTTGACAGAAAACATTTGCCAACTTCTGCTCCAAACAGGTGGTGTGAAAACCATGTGCTTTCCCAAGAAGAACACAGTTACAGATTCTATTTCATTACCCCTCAGAGTGTTGCCATCAGTGGTCTGATATGCCTGGTCATTGAGATATTTGTATAGATTCTGCATAAATTTTAAACACTTCCCATATTGGAAAAACAGAAAGATGTAGGGATGCCTTTATCTCAATGATCGGAAAATTTGATTTTGAAAATTGAGGGACTGAATCAAGTTGAATGAGTACTAGAAATAAAGGTTAGAACAATCTTTCTGAGACCATATTCTATATTATTTCTTAAGTAGTGCCCTGAATTGATTATTGCCCCCTCCATTTACTCTATCATTTCTCCTCAGTGACTGTTATATCATCTAAGAAAACACATTTAAAACAGAAAAATCAATTCCTTTAACTAGAAATGTTAAAATATTATGGGATAATATGCACTGGTAAGGTTAAACTATAGTCTACAGCTTCTAATTATTTATATTTCAACGATGCTATACTCTCAGGGGGTAACATTGCTTCTTTTCCTAAAGTTAAAGGCCAACTGTAAGAGGGCACAGATTTGGAGAGTGGAGGGCAGGAAATAAATTGTGGTGATGGAGGAATGAATCTATTAGTTCAAAAGCATGGAGAAAACCTGACTCCCTCACAATGGGATATGCTAATTAAATTTTTCAAACAGAAGTAATACTTTATTTATTTCAGCAAGAAAATAAATTTCAATAGTATATGCTTTTTGTTTGCATTTTGTGTAGCTATTTTAAGTGGAGATAAAGATAAATTAATGATTAAAACCAAAACACTAACCAAAGAGTCTGCAGACTATAAGTTTGTTATACTGTTGAGGTTTCAAGTTATCACCTAATTAATGAAGTGCTAGGAGAGGGGGAAGGACAGTTTCTGAGATGAAGCCTCGCTGTCTCCCCCCAGCTCTTTTCCCAAGGTTCAATTATTCCCAGGGTTCAATTATGGCACCTCCACATAGATCACACTTTATTTTATATAGAAGCTGTATTCGAGATAAAAGGACTGGGGACGGGGAGGAAGGAGAGGGACTCAAGAGTCACTGCAGATGAAACTGCTAGAATAATCTTCCTACGACTGCATGTCAATGACATGAGAGCAGTTGTAAAAGAATGCTCACCCATAACGTCACCGTAGCTCCTGATAAAAAATACCATGGAAGGCGACTATATAGAGGCATGTAAGGTTCCATCTCCTGTAATTTAGAAGAAATCACAGCAACATCAAAATCTACCCACAAAGTTGGGACTCCAAAAAGCAGTCAAAACCACAAAATCCAGTGAAAGTAGAAACCTCCCCCAGAGAATCCGCTACAGCTCATGGGAAGCTACATTCTAGCATTGGTTCCTTCCCTTTGAGTAGAAGCCTTCTACTACTCTTAGTTGACAGATTTTATACATAATATGAGCCAAAATGGATACACACTATTTCCTCAGTGTTGAAATGGAGTGATATTCAGGCCTGACAAGTCTGAGGGCTGCTGTTTAATTTGAAATGCTTTAATGATATTACAGTTTTATTCTAACTGAATTCAATCAAACTGCATCGCTCCCTAATTGCTATGTATGATATTAAACAGGGTGCCTTCTTTACACTTAACAGGATTCTGTTTTTCCACACAGTTCACAGGCCCAGTCTTTTCTACCTTCATGTTTTTAAGTTATTAATGGAAGATATTAATTATATCAGCTGAAAATTCTCTCCTATATCAAGAGGTAGTTAGATCTTATCCAAAAAAAAAATACTGCCATGTAGTAAAAGAATAGCTGTCAGCAGAAATCTAAATTTTGTAATCCTATCTAAAGGATAGGATTTTTAGATCTTGAGGATTTTTAGGGAAGACTGAATGCAAACATAACTCAACAGGCAAAATAGCCCTCCAAGTGATCTACTGAAACCCCGGATGTGTGTGCATGTGTGCATGTAGATGCCTATGTACATGTGTGTGCATGTGTGTCCAATATGTTTGCGTCTGTGTATGCATATTTGTTTGTGCCCATGTGTGTGTCCATGCATACAAATATGTGTTCCCAGTACAGACTCAAATGTGAGGGTTCTGGTTGTACTTAACCACTGAAGCACTGCAAGTGAGTAAAAAATCCCTTGGTTTCAAAACCATTAAAGTGGGTGATTCACAGTGGATCAATCCACACTGTTTTTCAGCTGGTTTCAAATGTAAATAAACATTCAGTACATATTGTTTTTATGTCAGTAATTTTAGGTCTGCTTTTAGTTTTTTTACACCATGAAATAGGAACAGATACACTTCATGTCATTAGGACAATGTCTCTTTTAATATATTTTCTTAATGTCATACAGCCATCCAAGTTGTTAATGTATTTTCTGAGGTGTTTTTCCCCTTTGCTCAATTACCGAATTTTTTGCAATGTCTCAATAAAAGTTAATAAGTGTTTTGTGAATGCCTAAACTGTGAAAATAATTTTGAGTATTATACCACAAGAATAGTGTCCTGAACAAAGTAGGAAAATCTACTTTTCTGGTTGTGTTAGAGACATATTCTATTCACCTTTAACAGCATCAAGCAACGCAGTGATTACAGATTATGGAAAGGTAGGGACGCTAAGAATATGCAGCCAGGAGTCTGGTCTTTGAAGGCAAAATACCTTCTATTTTCCCATTAAAAAAAAAAAAAGAATTACCAAGAAGTCAAATTACTCAGTCAGCAACATACAGGTGATTTGCCAGTTAAGGATCCCCAAATCTAGACTTTACTGCCCAAACACTACTGCAATGATCTCCCCATTATGATAAATTGAAAAGGACTAGATGAATACAATGTGGTCTAATAAAACAATCACTCATAAGTCCACTATCTTATTACAATACTATTTAAATTTTTGCATATTAACTTAGTATCATATCCATGTGTATATATATACCATATATATATATACACATATACATATATACATGTATATGTACACATATATATATACACATATACATATATATATATATATATATATATATGCCCACACAGCAGACACATTATTTTCCATCTTCCTTTTACATCATTTATTACAAACCCATGCTATTTCATGACACGATGCCTCATATTTGCTGCAAAATAATCTAGTTGCAGGGAGGAGCAAGTGTAAACGAATCAAGATTGTCCGTGAATTAATATGAATTGAAGCTGGGTGATGGGTCCATCCTGGGGTTCATTACGCTTGTCTATCTACCTTTTTTTTTGTATATATTTGAAATACATATTAGAAACAACTAAAGAAGTTTATAAGATTTATATGTTGGAGAATATTTTAAAGGCAAATTAAAATATGCGTAATTATTTGGGAGGTATGTCCATTGAGATACGCTGCCCATTTCAGTTTCCTAATCTACCTTAGTTACTGCATTTATTTTCCTGTGTTTACACATAGCTTCAAATTCAGGTCTCAGCTGAAGCTGCTGCTGTTCCTCTTCAAAGTCCACCAGGTCCCACTCATATTCCATTCTGGCTTGTCGCTGTTTCCAAAACTCCAAAAACAATGTGACTGTAGGCAAAGAAATGTATAAGAACAAATATAATCAAGAGATAGGGAAATCAAGTGAATAAAAAAAAGAACCCGGTGCTTTTCTCTACTTTAAAAAACCATTTTGGTTGAATGATGGCTCTCTGTCACTACTCTAATGACAAAATTATAGAATTACAAATGTTGTCTTAATACTATGTAGAAACACTGAAACAACTCCTATATAAAAATTCAAGTTAATTTCTTAGCAATCCCTGCAAGGAAGAAAAAAATTCAGGCACATTACTCTCTCTTCATTCAGATAATCTGAAAGAATGTTTAAACTTAACCTTTTATTAACACTTAGACTTTGTTTGCAAGCTTTTTACTGAAATCATTCAATGTACATATGTATGTATAATTTTAATAAACTTTCAATTGAACCATAACATATTTACAGAAAAGTACATAAAACACAACTGTACAATTTAAAGAATTTTCACAAAATAAACACTCTCATGGAATCAGCAACTGTATCAAAAGGTAGAACATGACCAGCACCCCAGAAACACTCCCTTATGACTCTTCTAAGACGTAAGTGTAATATCCTGGCTTCTAATATTATAGGATAGTTTGGCCTGTCTTTGAACTTTACGTAAATCATGTCATACACCATACACAGGTAGTTTTTGTGTTAGGTTTTGTTTTGGTTCAACTTTGCTTGTAAACTCAACCTATATTGCTGTGTGCAGCAAAAGTTCACTTATTTTCATTGCTACATAGTATTGCATTATGTGATAAATCACAATTTTGTTTATTATTGGGTTCATGGACATTTGTGCTACTGCCAGGTTTTTTGCCATTATAGCATTGCTGTGAATATTCTTGCACGTGTCTTTTGGTGGGCATATATCTAAGAATGGAATACTAACACAATATTAACTTATAATTTTATCACCTGTGAAAAATTCAAATCTTAATGTTTATCTGACTCATTCCCTACCTTTTAAATAATTATAAGGAATTATGAATTCTATCTGTACATCTTTACAGTCTTAATTATATCTTCCCTTAAGTATCCTTATAGTCATCTAACTGATCTCTCTGCTTCCGATATCCCTTTTTTTCAATATAAATATATCCCCTGACTACTAAAGAGTTTTATTTGTTTATTTGCTCATGTATACATTCATTTATGTATATTTTCCTCATTTTTTAAAAAAAAATTATTTTATCGTAAGAACACTTAACCTGCTTAACAAATTTTAAGTCTACAATACCTTTATGTTGAGTATAGGCACAATGTCATACAGCAGATTTCTAGGGCTTTTTTTATCTTACTTAACAGAGACTATATGTCCATTGATTAGTTACTCCCCTTTTCCCTCACCTCCCTTAACTCCCAACAACCTCCATTCCACTCTCTAATTCCATAAATTTGACTATTTTAGATATTTTATGTAAATGGGATCATTAAGGATTTCTCTGTCTGTGACTGGCATGTTACACTGACCATAATGTCTTTAAGGTTCATCCATGTTGTCACATATTGCAGAATTCCCTTCTTTTCAAGGGTGAATTGTATATCATATGTATATATCAACAGTGTGTGTGTGTGTCTGTGTCTGTATGTGTGTGTGTGTGTGTGTGTGTGTGTGTATGGTGTACATATATACCACAGTTTCTTTGTCTATCCATCAATGGACAATTAGGTAGTTTCTACATCTTGCTTATTATGGCTAGTGCTGCAATAAACATAGGAGTGCCGACATCTCAAGATCCTGATTTCAAAGATGTGGAATAAATACTCATAAGGTGATATTGCTGGATCATATAGTAGTTCTATTTTTAGTTTTTTTTGAGGAATTTCCATACTGTTTTCCAGCTGCACCATTTAGCATTCCCACTAACAATGTACAAAAATTCATTAGAATTCTCCACATCCTCACCAGCTCTTGTCTTTTGTTGTTTTGGTATTAGCCATCCTGACAGGTGCAAGATGATATCTCATTGTGGTTTTGATTTACATTTCCCTGGTAACTAGTTACACTAAGAATGTTTTTCATATACCTGTTGGCCATTTATATATATTCTTTGGAGGATGTCTATTTGAGTCCTTTGTCCATTTTTTAATAAGGTTATTAGGGTTTTCTTTTTGTTTTGTTTTTTGTTTTTGTTTTTGTTTTTGTTTTTGCTATTGAGTTGCAGGAGTTCCTTATGTATTTTGGACATTAACCACTTAGCAGATAAATGATTTGCAAATATTTTCTGCCATTCCATGGGTTGTCTTTTCACTCTGCTGTTTTCTGTGCTGCAAGAAACTTTTTAGCTGATGTAGTCAAACTTGTTTTTGGTTTTTGTTCCCTGAGCTTTGATGTTATGCTCAGGAAATCAATGCCAAGACCAACGTAATGAAGTTTTCCCTTATATTTTCTTCTAGGAGTTTTATATAGTTTCAGGTTCTACATTTAAGATTTTACACAATGCTGAGGTGATTGAGTATAGGATAAAGACTCAATTTCACTCTTTTGCATGTGGATGTCCAGATTTCTCAGCATCATTTGTTGAAGAGATTATTCCTTCCCCATTGTGTATTCTTGGAACTCTTGTTGAAGATTAGTTAACGATATATGTTGATTTCTGAACTTTATTCTGTTCCACTGGTCTGTATATCTGTCTTTATGCCAGTGCCATACTGATTTGATTATTGTTGCTTTGCAATATATTTTGAAATCAAGAAGTCTGATGTCTCCAGCTTTGTTCTTCCTCAAGATTTACCTGGCTATTTCAAGACTTTTGTGATCCCAGGGGCACCTGGGTGGCTCAGTCAGGCAAGCATCTGACTCTTTAATTTCAGCAGGTCGGTCAAGCATCTGACTCTTAATTTTTGCTCAGGTCATGATCTCACAGTTCATGGGATCCATGGGATCCAGCGCCATCCTGCTCTGCATGCTGACAATAAAGAGCCCAACTGTGATTGTCTCTCTCCCTCTCTCTCTGCCCCTCCTCTGTTCTCCCCCTCTTTCCTTCAAAATAAATAAATAGAAACTTCTTTAAAAATTAAAAAAGGGGGGGGGGGGGCTCCTGGGTGGCTCAGTTGGATAAGTGTCTGACTTTGGCTTAGGTCATGATCTCGCGGTTCATGAGTTCAAGCCCCACGTCAGGCTCTGTGCTGACAGCTAAGAGCCTGGACCCTGCTTTGGATTCTGTGTCTCCCCCCTCTCTGTTCCTCCCCCACTTGCTCTCTCTCTCTCTCTCTCAAAAATAAATACAGATTAAAAAAATTAAAAAAAATACTTTTGTTATTTCATGTGAATTTTTTCAGTTGTTTTTCCTATTTCTGGTAAAAAAAATGCCACTGGGACTTTGATAGAGATCATATTGAATATTTAGGTCACTTTGGGTAGTATAGGAAAATTAATAATATTAAGTCTTCCAATCCATTAGTATGGGATGGCTTAATATATTATTCCTCCAGGGGCACCTGGGTGGCTCAGTCAGTTAGGCATCTGACTTTGGCTCAGGTCATGATCTCATGGTTTATGGGTTCAAGCCCCATGTTGGGCTCTGTGCTGACAGCTCAAAGCCTGGAGCCTGCTTCAGATTCTGTGTCTCCCTCTCTCTCTGCTCCTCCCCCACTCACACTCTGTCTCTCTCTCTCTTTCTCTCAAAAATAAATAAACATTAAAAAAATTTATATTATTCCTCCAAATATTTAGAAGTATAATATTGCTTGCTTTGCATTGATTTCAGTTTCCATGGGTTAGTTACATAACACCAGTCCCCCAACATGACTCAAATTTCAGGTACCACAGTATATTAACTATGAACTGTTGCATAAAGTACAAATTTTGCTGTTAGTTCCTCAAACCACAAATCACTATATAAATAGCAGACGTGTATCATGATTAGTGACCAATCACATCACTTTAAATGCCGCTGGTGTTTGAACGCTGCATATTTGTTAGTCAATTAATGTGCAGACAGCAAAGCATGTCTTTGTATTTCCTCCTTGCCTTCCACGTGGCATTTTACAAAAATGGGTACTAAAAAATAGAACTGATGAACAAAGATGTAAGTACATCAAACAAATGGAAAATGAAAACAAAACATAAATGGAGTTATGGAAGAATAGAAGACTGAGAATATTGACATTGTTGCCATTTGAGAGACTCTGTACATATACAACCAGAGGAACTTAGCAAAGGCAAATCTGCTGACATAAATGAAGAAAGCAGTTGTGAGGAAGAGGGATGTCCCATAGGAAACGGTGTTGGCAAAAACTTCAGCTTAAAGGAACTCTCGGTGATAGTTCATTACAATGAAAACACAGAGGGTAAGTTAATGCTCACACCAGAATGTTCTATCCTTGGGATACCTTTGCCACCTGTTTTCCCTTTCAAAATCCTATTTTAAAAAATCCAAATCAAATTGCAGGTCTTCTATAAAAGTTATCTCAATTTCTCTAGTCAAGAAGTAATTCCTTCCTCCTCTGTACTTCTTCAGCACTTAAAATTTAATGACAGTATGTATTAGATTCTGGCCCAATTAGACTGTGACCTTCTTAAAAACATGTTATATTTCACTCATTTATTTATTCATTTTTAAATTTAATATTAACTGAATTTCATGAGGCAGAAAATTTTATTCATTTATTCATTTCTTTACTCATGTATTTGGTAGATACACTGCTACTAGGAGAAAAAAGTTTTAAGAGCACAGTATAATTAAGCAGTCTTTTAATATTCCAATGCTTTCCTGAAGGGGATCTACTTGTATACTTAAAAGCTGCTTCCTGAAGGTCTGGCTTCCAATTAGCCTGAACCAGGTGCTAACTCAGATCCTCCCCTTTGGGACACTGACAGGTCTTAGCATACTCCCAAATACTGGGAGCCACCAAGAACATAGAAGGCGGTGGGGACAATCACAGAGGTTTGAGAAACAGTTCACACTGGATTCATCAAAAAGATTCATCTCCTATGCCAGATCACACAGTCATTACTGGGAGAGGTAGCGAATTTATCTAATGTGCAGAAATCAATACAGAGAGACAAAGTAAATGAAGAAACACAGGAATATGTTCCAAACAACAGCAACAAAACAAAAACCAAATACATAAATAAGCCTCAGTAACTGACCTTAATGAAAATAAGATAAATGATTTACCTCATAAAAAGTTCAAAATCGGGGCACCTGGGTGGTTCAGTAAGTTAAGCGTCTGACTTCAGCTCAGGTCATGATCTCACAGCTCGTGGGTTTGAGCCCTGCATTGGGCTCTGTGCCAACAGCTCAGAGCCTGGAGTCTGCTTCAGATTCTGTGTCTCCCTGTCTCTCTCTGCCCCTACCCCTCTTGTGCTCTCTCTCTCTCTCTCTCTCTCTCTCTCTCTCTCTCAAAAATAAAACATTAAAAAAAATTTTTTAGGGGTGCCTGGGTGGTTCAGTTGGTTAAACATCTGACTTTGGCTCCGGTCATGATCTCACAGTTTGTGGGTTCTAGCCCCGCGTCAGGCTCTGTGCTGACAGCTCACAGCCTGGAGCCTGTTTCAGATTCTGTGTTTCCCTCTCTCTCTGCCCCTCCCCTGTTCACGCTCTGTTTCTGTCTCAAGAATAAATAAACATTATTTTTTTTTCTCATTCTCTCTCTCTCTCAAATAAAGTAAAACATTAAAAAACATTTTTAAGTTCAAAATAATAGTCATAAAGACATTTACCAAGGGCAGAAGAATGTTGCATGACCAAAGTGAGAATGTACTAAGAGACAGAAAACATACAAAAGTAATAAACACAAATCAGAGAGCTGAAGAATACAATACTGCACCAAAAATTTCAATGGAGATATTCCACAGCAGATTAGATCAAGTGAAGAAAGATAAGCAAAATTGAAGACACAGTATTGTACTTCATTTAGAGGAGCAAAAAGATGAAAGAGTGCGGTTAGCTTAAGGGACTATGAGACAATATGAAGCTGACCAACATTCACATTAATAGGCTCGCCAAAGAAGAAAACAGTAAGAAAGGGGCAGAAAACTTACGCAAAGATATAGTGGTTGAAAACTTCCCTTACATGGGGAGAAAAATATATCAAATCTGAGAAGCCCAAAGTATCCCAAAGGAGTCCTAAAAGACTCACACTAAGACACATTATAATTAAATTCTCAAAAGCTATATACAAAAAGAGAATCTTACATGCAGCAACAGAAAAACAACTTGTTACATACAAGGGACAGCCTCATAAGACTATCAGCAGATTTTCACAGCAGAAACTTTTCCAGGCCAGGGGGACTGGCATGGTATAGTCAAAGTACTGAAGGACAAAAACTGCCAACCAAGAATATTCTACCTGACAAGCTGTCTTTCAGAACTGAAGAACAGATAGAGTTTTCCAGAATACAAAAGTTAAAGGAGTTCATCACCACTAGGATGGTCTGTCTGGCCTTATAAGAAGTATTAAAGAGACTTCTTTGATATAAAATAAAAGGATGCTAGTTGCCAACATGCAAACATGTGAAAATATAAATGTCACTAGTTAAGGTAAATATACCTTATTTAAATATAGTTAAATTCAGAATACTCTAATGTTGTAATGGTAATGGCTAAATCATTTATAAAATTAGTATGAAGGTTAAAAGACAAAAGGAGTAAAAATAACTATACAATAACTGGTTAATAGATAAACAAGATAAAAAGATGTAAATCGTGACATCAGAAGCATAAAGCATGGAGGGGAGAGTAAAAACATAGAAACTTAGTATGTATCTGAAGTTAATTCGTCTTAGCTTACCAGAGACTATAAGATGTTTTATATAAGCCTCATTGTACTCACAAAGCAAAACTTATAATAGATACACAGACGATAAAAAGAAAGGAATATAAACATATGTTAGAAAAAATTATCAGGAGGACAAGACAGGAAGAAGGGAACAAAGAAATTATAAAATAGCCAGAAAAAATTAACAAAATGGAAAAAGGAAGTCTACACCTAACAATTACTACTTTAATGTAAATAAGCTAAGTTCTCTAATCAAAAATCTTGGAGTGGCTGAATGAATAAAAAACAAGACCCAACTGTCTGTGAATTGCAGGAGCCTCACTACAGCTTTAAGGACACACATACTGAAAATGAAAGGATGAAAAATATATGGAAACCAAAAGAAAGCAAGGTTAGTTATATCAGAAAAAAAACAGACTTTAGACAAAGGCTGTAATAAGGGGCAAAGAAAATCATTACATAATGATAAAGAGGTCAATCAAGCAACAGGATATAATACTTGTAAATATTTCTGCATCCAACGGCAGAACACATAAAGAAATAATATGAATATTAATAGACTTGAAGACAGAAACAGACAGCAATATAATAATAGTAGGGAGGGGTGCCTCGGCGGCTCAGTCGGTTAAGTGTCTGACCTCAGCTCAGGCCATGACTCAATGGTTCATGGGTTCAAGCCCCGCATCAGGCTCTGTGGTGACAGCTCAGAGCTTGGAGCCTGCTTTGAATTCTGTGTCTCCGTCTCTCTCTGCCCCTCTCTCGCTCATGCTCTGTCTCCATCTCTGTCTCTATCTCTCAAAGATAAATAATCATGAAAAAAAAATAAAAAATAATAGCGGGGAAATTCAATAGCCCCACTTTCAACAATGGATAGATTATTCAGACAGAAAAATCAATAAGGAATCATTCAACTTAAATTACATGTTAGACAAGGTAGATTTAACAGAGGCCTACAGCACTTTCCACCCAACAGTGGCAGAATACACATTATTCTCAAGTGTGCATGGAATGTTCCCTAGGAAAGATCAAATGTTAGATCAATGCTTCTGAACAAGCAATGTCTCAAAACGAAATCAAAAGAGAAACAAAAATATCTGGAAACAAATGAAAATAGAAATATGACATATCAAAACTTATGGGCTGCAGCAACAGAAGTTCTAGGAGGCAAGTTCATAGTAATAAATGCATATATTAAGACATAAGAGAAACCTTAAATAAACAACTGAACTTTACCTGGAGTGAGAAAAAAAAGAACAAAGTAAGCACAAAGCTAGTAGAAAGAAGGAAGTAACAAAGATCAGAGTGCAAATAAATAAAATAGAGACTAACAAGACAATACAAAAGGTCAATGAAACTAAGAGCTGTTTTTCTTCTTCAAAAGATAAACAAATTACATAAGCCTTTAGCTAGACGTACCAAGAAAAAAGAGAGAGGACCCAAATAAATAAAATTAGAAATGAAAAAGAACACGTGACAACTGATACCACAGAAATACAAATAATCATAAAAGACTACTATTAACAAGTATACGCCAACAAATTGTGAAAGCTAGAAGAAAAAATAAATTCCTATAAACACACAACATACTGAGGCTGAATCATGAAGAAATAGAAATTCTGAACAAATGACTAGTAAAGATCTTGAATCAGTAATCAAACACCTCCCCACAAAGAAAAATCCAGGAGAAGATGACTTCACTCATGCATTCTACTAAACATTTAAATAATTAATGTCAACCTTTCTCAACTCTTGCCAAAATTATAAGAGAAGGGAAGATTTTCAAACTCATCTTAGGAAGCAGCATTTCTGTGATACCAAAGCCAGGCAAGAAAATTACAAGAAAAGAAATTACAGGCAAATGTCCGTGATGAACACAGATGCAAAAAACCTGAATAAAATAGCAGCAAATCAAATTCAACAATACATTAAAAGGTTCATACACCATGACAAAGTAAAATTCATTCCAGGGATACAAGGATGGTTCTATATGCACAATCAATGCAGTATATTATATTAATAACAAAAATGATAAAAAAAAAACTTATGATCATCTCACCTGATACAGCAAAAGCACTTGACAGAATTCTTGATAAAAATTCTCAACAACATGAGTATGGAGGGAATGTACCTCAATATAATAAGAGTCATATGGGACAAGCCCACAGCTAATACCATTCTCAGTGGTGAAAAGCTAAAAGCTTTTCCTGTATGATTAGTAATAAGACAAGGATGCCCATTCTTGCCACTTTTTTTCAAAGATTACTGAAAGTCCTAGCCAGAGCAATCAGCCAAGAAAAAGAAATAAGTGGCATACAAATTTGGAAAGGAAAAAAATAAAACTGTCTCTATTTGCAGATGGTATTAAATTATATGTAGAAAGTCCTAAAGATTCCACCAAAGACAGAATAAAGGAATTCAGTAAAGTTTGAGGATAAAACTTAATATACAAAAATTAGTTGTTTCTATACACTAACCACATACTATCAGAAAGAAAAATAAAGAAAACAATCCCATTTCTAATGGAATCAAAAGGAATAAAATATCTAGTTATAAATAGAACTCAAGAAGTGAAAGATATGTACACTGAATACTACAAGATATTGATAAACTCAAGATGACACAAATAAATGGAAAGATATTCCATGCTTACGGACTACAAGAATCATATTGTAAAAATGTCCATACTACCCAAGCAATCTTCAGATTCAATGCAATCCCTATCAAAATTTCAATGACATTTTTCAGGGAAATAGAACAAACAATACTAAAATTTGTATGGAACCACAAAAGACCTGGAATAGGCAGAGCAGTCTTCAGAAAGAACAAAGCAGTAGGCATCACACTTCCTGATTTCAAAGCTATCGTAATTACACTTTATAAACTATACTACAAAGCTATAGTAATCAAAACAAGATGATAGTGGCATAAAAACAGACACATAGACCTACAGATCATAATCAAGAGCTCAGATATAAATCCATGCATGTATGATAAACTAGTATTTCACAGAGGAGCCAAGAATATTCAACGTGGGAAGGATCGTTTCTTCAATAAATGGTTTCGTGAAAACTGGATATTCATTTGCCAAGGAACAAAGCCAAATCCCTGTCTTAGACCATATACCAAAATCAACTCAAAATAGATTACAGACTGATTGAGCCTAAGATCTGAAACCATAAAACTCAGAGAAGAAAACATAGTGGGTAAGTTCCTTGACATTGGTCAAAGCAATGATTTGTTGGATTTAACATAAAGACTAAGGCAACAAAAGCAAAAATAAACAAGTAGGACTTTCAACAAAGTAGAAAGCACAGGAAAGGAAACCATTAACAAAATAAAAAGGCAACTTACAGAATGCGAGAAAATATTTGCAAATTATGTATTTGATAAGGGGTTAATATCATTTTTTATATATCTGAAGAAATCATACAACTCAACAGCAAAAAAACAAAAACAAAAACAAAAACAAAACTAATCCGATTAGAAAATGGACACAGTGGGGCACCTGGGTCAGTTAAGCCTCTGACTTCTGCTCAGGTCATGATTGTGGGTTCAAGCCCCATGTGGGGCTCTGTGCTGACAGCTCAGAGCCTGGAGCCTGCTTTGGATTCTGTGTCTCCCTCTCTCTCTGCCCCTCCCTTGCTCTCTCTCTCTCTCTCTCAATAATAAATAAACATTAAAAAAAATTTTTGAGGCAATTCCATTCAGTCATAAATACACACACACACATATACACACACATTCACATATCTGTTACCCTGGAAGGAGTCTCGTCACTCAGTTTTTAATAAAAATATAGATTTAAAACTATGTATATCAGTTATGTAAAATTATATTTATACACATGCCCACACACATGGAAGAAAAGATTCTGAAAAACTATGGCCATGATAATGTTTCCATTTCTAGTAACTTTAACATTATTTTCTCCCTGCTTTTATATACTACTTGAGTTTCCTATGATGAGTGTGTATTTGCATTATGAACAAAAAGTTTAAAAAAATAAAAAGCATTTCCTATCTGCCACTACAAAGCATAGGAAGCATTATTTTCACGTCTCAACCTCTTGAACTAATGTTATTCCTTTAACCAAGAATGTTTTTTTCTTCACATCTATTCTGCCAACGCATCCTTTGATTCAGCTTAATGATTTATTAGTGGCTGTACTAAAATAAATATCTCTAAAGTTCTGCTTTCCTAGAATTCGGCCACGAGCCTCAAAAACCAAAGGTAAACCAATTCACTACTAACGTAAACTTTTCTGAAAGAACCGATGGTAACACCTCCTCAAAACACTTCAAGTGTCTGGGTGTTCCGCATATGGCTGTGTCTCTGTTTGCGATGAAGTATGAGGTTGGTGTTGGTACACCACTCTCTATGTGCAAACACCTGAAAACCACTATATTTGCTGTAATTTGTGTACCTCTCGTTCACTGCTGATTCCAAGTAATGATCGAGGAAAAATTTGGCAGCTACGTGATAAAGATGTATTTGTACTTAACAAAGTCGGGGTTATTAGAGAACTGATGGTAAGATTTGACTATTCTCTGTTCTTTGAATCGAGGCCACTGTCTTCAGAGCAGAGCAGCCAAGCAGAAGTGGTGGAAACCCATAAATCTTCACGCACATCCACAAATTTTGGTGTCTTTTTCCCTGGATTGAGCTCCCTTGCCCACTTTTTAAATACACATATTTGTGATTATTAAATAATTTTTTTAATTGGAAAGAAAAAATCTATTTCTTCCCAGAGTCCCCTAAAATTTGGGACATGCTTTGGAAGTCTTTAGGTTTCCTCCTGCTGAGCTAGTAACATATTTTCCTCACTGACAGCAGGAACAAGAAGAAAAAAAAAGAAGAAAAAAGATGAAACACTGGGACATTTCCAAAATTAAGGGGAATTCTACTTTATATGGAAGATTTCTAACAAATATAACTGGAAGCTGGAACCAGAATTATACACAGGGAATTTAGACTCAAACATTGATATAACAGCCCTCAACAGTTGTTGATTCTTGTTCAACTTTGTATCTATGATTCAATATTTTTCAGCCAGCAAATATTTATGTGTATTCTCTCCTGAATTACATACTTATTGAACTGTTTTTTTTTTTTTCATAGCACTGGGAGATGGTGTGAGCTGAATATATACAAAGTTTCAAAAATTATATTATCTCTCAGAGAAATAAACAGATGTTGAATAAAGACCTTTTTTGGACCAAAGACCAAGGAATACAGACCACTGATGTAGACTCTATCGGTGTACTGATGTTAGTTAGCAAACACACAAAGATCCCAAGTCACCTTTGGTATATAAAATATGCCATCTGTATATGTTATATGGCCATATAACACATAACATAGAGTTGTTTTTTATGTGGCCATTTACTCACCCCAAATTCCCATGAATATTGCAAAGAATACTGTGGACTCGTTATCAAACAAATGCGAGATCTGCAAAAACAATAACATCACAAAGACTGTTTAGTATCAAACGCAATACAAAAAGAGAAATCCCAAGTCTTTTCCCATACCACAATACATACATACCTTTGAAGCCAAACATGTAGTATTTAGTCTCCAATAATCACACACTAGATCACAGAGCGGGCACATGATAATCTGCCCTCCAATCTCAGGGTCACAGATTTCAGTGCTGCAGAGGAGACAGCAAAGTGATTTTAAAAGTGATGTGCTTTTAGGTGACAGAACAACAGTTTACACAGCTTCTCAAATATGGCAGAAGGGACAATAAAGCAGCAATCTCTGTAGTAGGTCAAGTCATGCTTTGAGAAACAGAATCTTTAGAGCTGATCATTTATAGATTTTTCTGTAAAGCACTAGGTGAGGGCAGCCATTACATTTGGGTTTTTATCAGAAATATCAATTATCTGCTGCCACCAGGAGACACTCTGAAACAAATGCCAGGGAAATAATAAGAGCAGTTGTTTCAGTTAGTATGACATCAAGATGTTTTCTCCGTTTGGGCAATTCAGTTGCACGTACCTGCTTGAGTTATTATCCATTGATAATAAGCCGTAAATGAAACAAGCTAAGCCAACGACAGCCGCAAAGGACAGCATTTCCGTGTAAAATCCAAGAAAGACAAAATACATGCCAATCTTTTCTCCATAATAATCCCTATGAAAGAAGGTAAAAAATAGTATCAAAGTTTAAGAGAATGATACAATCCAGAGACCCTTGGTTTTGTATTCAGAAGAGACATGTATTCCTGGCTCCACTGCTTTCTAGCCCTGTCATTTTGGTAGAGTTACTAAACTTTCTGAACTCTGGTTTCCACGTCCTAAAATATAAGACGATGCTTATCCAAAGAAGTGGTGCAAGGACTGAAAGAGTTAACACATATAAATAGGAAGCCAACTGAATGTAAGTTAACTTTTAATTTTGAAATAATAAGTATAAATTTGAAAAGCTTCCAATGTTTCAGGAGACTTTAATGTACTAAAATGTAGAACATTCTGCGATGTAACTCTAGCAATTAACAAATCAAAATCGCATTCCTAATCTGCATGGAGTTTCGCTTTATTTCTCTTTCTAATATAGAAGAAGGTACTCTCACCACATTCATCAAGAGTGGTTATATGTATAAAGTTACATCTCCCTTCAATTTTGGATCTCTGATAGATGTTTATAGAATTGTGATAGAGGTAGCAAACTAAGGAATTAAAAAGGGCTGCTTAAGAAAAATCCCATAGAGGGGAGCCTGGGTGGTTCAGTCAGTTAAGCATCCGACTTTGAGGTCATGATCTCTTAATTCATCAGGTAAAGCCCTGGGTCGGGCTCTGTGCTGAGAGCTCAGAGCCTGGAGCCTACTTCAGATTCTGTGTCTCCCTCTCTCTCTTTCTCAAAAATAAATAAACGTTTAAAAAAAGGTCCATAAAATATGCAATTCAGCTCTTGCTTTACAAAGAGTTGAAAAATTATAGCATTACTTGTCACAAATGTTCAAGTCTTAAAACCAAGTTTTGTTTTGTTTGTTTTAATTTTAACTTTGCATTTTTTCCTTCCAAGATTTTATTTAAATTCAAGCTAGTTAAGATATGGTGGAATATTGGTTTCAGGAGTAGAATCCAGTGATGAATCACTTACAGATGATACTCAGTCCCTATCCCACCAAGTGCCCTTCTTAATGTCCATCATCCACTTAGTCCATCCCTCAACCACCTCCCCTCCAGCAGCCCTGTTGTCTACATTCAAGAGTCTCTGATGGTTTGCCTCCTTCTCAGTTTTTATCTTACTTTCCCTTCTCTTCCCCTATGTTCATCTGTTGTGTTTCCTAAATAGTACATGAGTGAAATCATATGATATTTATCTTTCTCTGACTGACTTATTTTAAAGTCCCCCTTACAGGAATCTCTTAAGGAAGCAAAGAAGATAGTTTTCTCTGTCTCAGAAAATCACATTAAAAACAAAACAAAACAAAACTGGAGGGCCTGAGTGGCTCAGTTGGTTACGCGTCCAACTTTGGTTCAGGTCATGATCTCACAGTTCGTGAGTTCAAGCCCTACATCAGGCTCGGTGCTGACAGCTCAGAGCCTGGAGCCTGCTTCGGATTCTGTGTCTCCTTCTCTATCTGCCCCTCCCCTGCTCATGCTATGTCTCTCTCTCTCTGTCTCTCAAAAATGAATAAATGTTAAAAAAAAAAAACAGATTAATCTTCGTAATTCATATAGAGCTCAGGTTACTAAATCTGTGAAGCCTTTCCACAGTTTCCAAGGTAGATAGATATGATCCTTTTGGCTTCTAATAGCATGCTGTATATAAATCTATTACATCACTTAATATTAAATTACAATTTCCATGCATGCTCAGAAAAAAGGCAACTCGGAACATAAAGGTACAAACTTAATTTCCTAATATTTAAATATTTTCTCATATTCAATACTAATTTTATTGAACCTCATATTCTTCAGTTTTCAAAATTCCTAATCTCTTCTAATTAAATAGGCATCTTTATGCTTATACCATTTTTCATTATTTTCACTGATTATAAACATTTTGCACTGTTGTTTTCTCTTGTTCTGCTCCTCAAATCACTACAAACTTGAAATTAAATTATAATCCCATCTTCTTCCCTTGTTAATTTGCCACTCACAACTTCCTTAGCTTCACTTACACTTAGGATACATGAACTCGTTTTTTCTTTTTTCTTTTTGTTTGCTGAAAAATATAGCAATTACTGCAATACTGCATAACATCAAACTCTTTTAATAAAGGATAAAAATATTTGATTTTGTGGAATTTACTATTTACCATATCTATTTCCAATTGATGTTTTAAAAATTACAAAACCAATAATTTTTTGAAGTTAAGACATCAATATTACTGCTACAGATTTAACCTAAAATTGTTTGGGAATTCATAAAGAAACTGAATATTTCAACAACCTATTTTTTTTAATTTTTTGTTTTTAAAGTTTATTTATTTTTGAGACAGAGAGAGACAGAGCATGAACGGGGGAGGGGCAGAGAGAGAGGGAGACACAGAATCGAAGCAGCCTCCAGACTCTGAGCCATCAGCCCAGAGCCCGATGCGGGGCTTGAACTCACGGACCACGAGATCGTGACCTGAGCTGAAGTCGGAGCTTAACCGACTGAGCCACCCAGGGACCCCACAACAACCTATTTTTAAAGAACTACATTTTTCTTCCTTTCAAATATCAAGAATCTTTTTCCTTGAGAATGAAAAAAAAAAGGCTTCAAGAACTCTAGACCTTTGTGTTAAAAAATTCTTTAAAATTTATAGAAATTTTCAGATGAGGATTTATTATACATGGAGTCATAGAAATTATTTTACTAAGCCATGGATTTGGGAAGCTTAACAATCAGATTAACAACTAAACCATCTCCTAAGAGTGTAAAAAAGCAAAAGACATATCTTAGATGTATATTATGGTAAAAATGTACACAGTATTGAAATAACATTTAAGGGGCGCCTGGGTGGCTCAGTCGGTTAAGTGTCCGACTTCAGCTCAGGTCATGACCTCACAGTCTGTGAGCTGAGCCCCGTGTCGGGCTCCGCGCTGACAGCTCGGAGCCTGGAGCCTGCTTCCGATTCTGTGTCTCCCTCTCTTTCCGCCCCTCCCCTGCTCACACTCTGTCTCTGTCTCTCTCTCTCTCAAAAATAAATAAACATTAAAAAAAATTTTGAAATAACATTTAAGATGTTAAATTATCTCACTATTCATAACAATTAAATGAGAGAAATCTAATAACATGAGACACTCTATAAAGACTCAAATATAAAGGGAACTCTTTTTTTAAGTACTTATTTTTAGAAAAATGTGCCTTATATTCACACTTAGGGCATTTCTTAACCTGTTTTACTTACTAGACTTTGAACACATCTGTGGCCCCATATCATCTAAATAGCACATGACAGGTAGAAGACATTCATTGTGAGATTTTGTGAGAAAGCATTGGTCTAATATTGGATTCCCAAGACTTAGTCTGAGACACAGCAAATAATCAAAAGAATGATGATAAAATTTAACTGAATATAGACTTGAGGAATGAACAAACAAATGCAAACATTTGATCTAAAGTGATTCATTAAAAAAAATTAAAATACAGTGATTCATTTTTATAGTGAGTTAATGAACATCTGAGACACTTAGCTGTTACATTTAATAGCATTTTAATAGCACCATTGTATTTACTGTAAATCTACTTATATTCTAAGCTATTTACTATATAGCTACATATCAAGTATTAAGCCACTCAAAACAGGGGTTATCGAAAGAAAAAATATAGAGAGCTCTTAAATTGGCAAGATAAAATAGGATTGGAGGGCATATAAAAATAAAGACTGGGGGTGCCTCGGTGGCTCTAGTCAGTAAAGCGTACGACCTCAGCTCTGGTCATGATCTCATGGTTTGTGAGTTCAAGCCCCACATCAGGCTCTGTGCTGACAGCTCAGAGCCTGGAGCCTGCTTTGGATCCTGTGTCTCTCCCTCTCTCTGCCCCTCCCATGCTCATGTTCTGTCTGTGTCTCTCAATAACAAATAAATGTTACCAAAAAATTAAAATTGAAGACTGATAATCCAATGATAGCAACCTTGGTATTCCCATTGTTTTCTTTGAAAATATAAGCTAATATGACAAAATGGTAAGTCCCCAAAAGACAGCAAAACTATTTACAAATATTTCAATATGGAACTTAAGTTTCGTGTAGAGGTAACACGGAATATGTGAAATCCAGAAAATAGGACTCCTAAATTCTAAATCTCTCCCTAGAGGCACCTGGGTGGCTCAGTTGGTTAAGCGTCTGACTCTTGATTTCAGCTCAGGTCATGATCAAGCCTTGCTTTGGGCTCTTCACGGACAGCATGGAGCCTGCTACCCTGCTGAATACCTGCTGAAATACCCCTTGGGATTTTCTCTCTCTCTCTCTCTCTCTCTCTCTCTCTCTCTCTCTCTCTCTCTCTCCCCCTCCCTCCTTCCTTCTCTTCCCCTCCCCCACTTAAGTGCATGTGCAAGCACTCTCTCAAACCTTTAAATAAATAAATAAATAAATAAACAAACAAATAGACAATCTCTTTCTAGCCATCCGAAGTCATTATTTCTTTTTTTTTCCTAATCTTCCACATCCAGTCATCTACAAAGTGCAATAAATTTTGCCACAAAAATCTTTTTTTAATCCATAGTCTCCCTTGTTTTCTATTAGCAATACCTTGGATATGATTGTCAGTACCTGTCACTGAAAATTTGTAATAGCCTCCTTACTTCCCTGACTTCAGTCTTGCATCCCTCTCAACTGTCTCCTTATTTCCAATGTAGTGATGGTCTTAAAGCAAAAAACTGAACCTGCCCTCTTCCTCCTTCAACGGTTTCATCCCTTCTTTTAGCAGTGTCCTGCATGACGTTGCTGATAAACATTCAGTTTCACCTGCCTCTACTCCTACACGAAGAACTAAATGTGCAATGTTCTTTCTTAGCCCAGCACTCTGTACTTCTCTCTGTCTGAGACATTCTTACCCCCACTTGCTTACTTAGCAACTTGCTACTTACCTTTCAAGAGGCAGCTCAAGAATCAGTGCTGTGAAATTTTCCCTGAGCTTGTCATAAAAGTGGGTGCTTTTTCCTCTATGCTGTTCTTCCATGAGTATCATTCTGTTATAATTATACGTTTCTGTGTCTTCCTGGGAATATATTCATATTAGGAAATGATGTTCTGATTATCTTTGTAGCCCTACTCTCTTGCTTGATATCCAGTGATGTTTAATAAATGCTCACTAAGGGAATTTGTGTGGAGCACCTGGGTGGCTCAGTCAATTAAGTGTATGACTCTTGATTTCGGTTCAGGTCATGATCTCACAGTTCATGGGTTCAAGCTCCGTGCTGATGGTACAGAGTCTGCCTGGGATTCTCTCCCTCTCTTTGCCCCTCTCCTGCTCTCTCTTTCTCAAAAATAGTAACTTAAAAAATTAAAGGAATTTGTGCATTGTAATCATGCATCTATGGACAATTCCTTTCTCTTCTTAAGGATGTTTTTATTTTTATCCTCTTGCTATCAAGTGCCAACAAATCTCTAAAACTTTTCCTAAAAACCATAAAGTCAACAAGGAGAGGAAATAAAACCACACCTGATATAGGCCTTCAGCATCATGACAAAGAACACCATGATCATCAAATTACCTATAGGTAAAAAAATAAACCCGTATCCAACAGACCACCTGCCACTTGCTGCCACAAATCTGAAGCACCAAAGAGCAGTGAAGATGATGCTTAGGAAATTCTAATTAAAAAAAAAAAATGTAAAGTAAGGTGGAGACATTAGACAAATACACACAAAATCACTCGCTGGGGGGAAAAAACTAAATCAACACTGAACCTATCTGCGACACGGCAATTCATAGTCCTGGGCAAAAGGAGGGGATCTGAAAATAAGCAACAGTTGGAAGAGTCCGTCTCAGAGAAGTGATATTTGGGGGTAATAATCAGCTATAAAGGGTGGTACTTCTTAAAGGTGTTGCAGTAAAGAGAAAGAAAATAAGAGAGGTAGTTAGGATCCTGTAGAAATGAGAGAAATAGCACATGGCAAGCACATACCATCACCCATAAAAGAAACGCATGGAATAGGAAAGAACTAGGAGAAGAGTGCCCTCTAATGCTAGAAACTCTTTATGTGCGTTAAATATAGACAGACAAAAGCAGACCATAGCCATACAAATCTATGTTACAAAAACTGAAAATGTTAAACAAATAACTTCAGCTAATGAATATTCTCCCAAAAGAACAAAAGAAATAGTGTAATAAAGCACTACAAACTGAATTAAAATGTCCTCAAATAAATATTTGAAGATATAAGAAAATACCAGAAATAGAAAATTAACAGTGGGAGGAAATGGAATAGAGGAAACTCCATAAAGAGAGGAAAAAGTAAAATCATATACTGTAATATCACAATTGATGCTGAAATTATGAGGTATTCAAGAGAGAGAAGAAAGGGAGGGTTCAGTGAAAATCTAATAAAGGATGATAAGAAAAACAGGAAACCTTTCAAAAGTATGAAAATAACACACAGAAGTAAACAGAATCTCAGAGAAATTACTTGGTATGAAGACAGGCAAAAAAAGACCAAACATACAACGAATTGGAATCCAAAGAAAATTAAAATACTTGAAAAGAACTAACGTTTTAGAACTATAACCCAAGAACATTTTCCAGAAACACACACACAAACACACACAAAAAAACAAAAATAGAAGGTACGCATTAAAGGATCCAGAAGGAACCAGGAAAAACTGACTTAGAATAATCAACTCCAAAACATAATGTGTTAAAACAATCAAACTTTAAAACAAACAAGCAAAAGGGGTGCCTGGGTGGCTCAGTTGGTTGAGCGTCCAACTTCAGCTCAGGTCATGATCTCACGGTTTGTGAGTTCAAGCGCCGCATCGGGCTCTGTGCTGACAGCTCAGGGCATGGTCGGATTCTGTGTCTCCCTCTCTCCCTGCCCCTCCCCTGCTCACACTCTGTCTCTGTCTCTCTCTCAAGAATAAAGAAACATTAAAAAAAAAAAAAAAAGAAACTCTCGAAGCCTCCTAGCAAAATGATAAAGCAATGGACAAGGCCAAAATAATGTTCTACTTATGAGGACACACTGGAAACATTCCACAAGGCAAGGACACCCACTATCCATTACTATTTAAGATGTCCTGGAATTACTAGCTAATGCAACTGAACAAAAGAAAATAACTGGAGACCTAAGAATTGGTAAAGAAAAAGTCAACTCCTTCTACTTAAAAATGACATGGCAGGGTGCCTGGGTGGCTCAATCAGTTAAGTGTCCAAGTATTGATTTTGACTCAGGTCATGATCTCAAGGTTCTGAGATCAAGCCAGAGTCAAGCTCTGAGATGGATGTGAGTGGAGCCTACTTTAGATTCTCTCTTTCCCTCTCCTTCCTCCCCTCCTCCACTCACTCTCACACGTGCTGTCTTTCTCTCTCTCTCTCTCTCAAAAAAAATGAAATGGTAATATACCTGGATAACCTTAAAGAATCAATGATAAAACTAGTTCAATGAAAAATTAAGGCATCAGAATATAAAATTATGATGCAAAAATTATAGCATTCAATATATAAATAATAACAAGTTAAAAGATATATTACAAGAGAATACATAATTTATAAAGCAACAAAAGTATAGAATACTTCAGATTAAATTTAGGAAAGTTTCCTAATGTATACAAAGAAAAGTCTGTAACACTCTTGAAAAACCCAAAAGTAGGTTTGGACAAAGACCTATCTTTTCCTTCACATGGCTTTTCCTTGGTTAAAATGACTGAATTATCACCAAGCTATCAGGCCAGTCTAAGTTAAACTATAAACTTCATGTGATCCCTTATAAATACCAGTGATCTTTTTCTTTTTAGTAAGCACTAGACAAGTTGATAATAAAGTTTATATGGAGGAATAAACATGCAGACTGTACAAAGAAACACTGAGAGTAAAAGCCATGATGAGGTTTATTAGCCCAAACAGACTTTAAAACATACTCAAAGACACCACATAGTAAAACATACTACAGCCAAAGTGCTATAATTAAAACAGCCTGGTACTGATGCATGAGTAGTTAGCTAGATCAAAGGAATAAAATAGGACATTCAGATAAACTCAACTGCATATAGAAATCTAGTATAAGATGAAGGGAGTACCAGGGTGCCTGGGTGGTTCAGTTGGTTAAGCATCCAACTCTTTTTTTTTTTTTTTTTAATGTTATTTATTTTTGAAAGAGAGACAGAGCACTAGTCAGGGAAGGGCAAAGAGAGAGGAAGACAGAATTCAAAGCAGGCTCTAGACTCTGAGTTGTCAGTACAGAGCCTGACTCGGGGCTCAAACTCACAAGCTGTGAGATCATGACCTGAGCCAAAGTCAGATGCTTGATTTTGGCTCAAGTTGTGATCTCATGGTTTGTGAGTACGAGCCCCAAGTCAGGCTCCACGCAGACAACCCAGAGCCTGCTTAGGATCTCTCTCTCCCTCTATCTGCCCCTCCCTCTCTCTCGCTCTCAAAATAAATAATTTTTTTTTAAAAGAAACTTGAAGATACGTGGCACCTGATGACTCGGTTGAGCGTCGGACTTCTGCTCAGGTCATGATCTCACAATTCGTGAGTTTGAGCCCACTGCCATCAGCACAGAGCCTGCTTTGTGTCCTCTGTCCTCCTCTCTCTCTGTGCCCCTCCCCCTCTCACACTCGCTCTCAAAAATAAATCAAACATTATTAAAAAAAACCTTGAAGATATAGGTCATACCTCAAATTACTGCAACATCAATAAACTTAATAAATGGTGTTGGGACAAGTAGATAAAATTAGATATACTCCTCACAAAATATGTAAGAATAAATTTTAAATGGATCAGGAATCTAAACATTAAAATTGAAACTATTCAAGTAAAACAAATGTAGGTGAAATCCTCTATATCTTGAGTGTATAGAAAGGCATTCTGTCTCTAAAAATCCAAATGTAATAAAAATTTTGATAAACTTGACTTCATGAAAAAATGAGAAAATACTTCTACATAGCAAGAACCAAACAAAGTTAAAAAAAAACCCATAAGCAAAGTCAAAATGCAAATGGAAAACTTGAAGAAAATACTAAGAATACATACTACAGATAAAGGGTAATAAAACCTCAGTATATTAAAAACTTAAAAACATTGAGAAAGAAGGCAAAAATCCTATAGAAAAAATAGACAAAAGATATGAATATACTATTCATTTAAAAAGCTACAAAAATATCCCTTAACATACAAAACGATGTTCAATTGTGTACATAATAAGGGAAGTACAGATTAAAGCTACACTAAAACACTGCTTCTCACCAGTCAGCTGGCAAGAATTAGAAAACTTAAGCGTGCACTCTGCACTTCCATATACTGTTGGTGGGAATTCCCAATGGTCCAGTCCCAGTGAAGGGAAATTTGGTGATATGTAACACAACTACATACGCACTTACCCTGCAACCCAACAATCTCATACATACGGATTTACCCTGAAAACACACTCTCAACAATACAAAAATACACAGGTACATTTTTACTCACGGAAACACTTTGTAATCATGAAATCCGGGAGGCTACCTAAATGTCCAAGTACACATAATGGTGTACCAGAAAGCCGAAAAATGGATGAGGGTGGCTCAATGAATGCATATGGATTGATCTTCAGACTGTATTAAGTGAAAATAGCAAATTGCTGAAGAGTCTGTATAGGATGCCACTTAAAAATGAAAAAGAAAGTTCAGAAAATACATATATCTGCTTTTCATAAAGATAAATCAGAAAATGGAGAAGTTGGCCAGTTATAAGGGATAATATATAAGAAAAGAGGGCAAGGAATGGGATGAAAGGGATCAGAGATAGAGTGCCACTTCCCTGGGTTTTCACTAAAACTGAAAACAAACTGAAATAAATCTTACGTGTGAAGTGAGTGGGGTAGAGTTCTGGCGAGGAAAAAGGAGCAATGTTATAAAGACATAGGATCCAGCTCCCAGGGCTCCTGATGGAAGTTGGGTAAAAGGATGCTGAGTGACAACAATTAGACAAGGAAGGAGTAATACAGTTGGAAACTCACATTGCAACCAAAACAGTGAATATTGGTTCAGGTGAGAACCGTTCTATATGCTGTGTCTAGGGAGAAATTTTAATGAGTAGCCAAACTTCCCACAGATTGTTTATTATTAAGCAGAGTGAAAACAGTGGAGAAATCAAACAAGATTTGTAGCTGGATAATCAAAATTCATATAAAAAATGAGGGACTTATTAGAAGCAATGAAGAAAACATAAACTATAGAGTTGAGAAACAGGATCACACTTTGGATGACCAAAGTTGTCATAAACAACCCGGGGCTCCACGGAGCTGATTGCCATCTCAGAAGAGGCTGTTCATAGCCGGCTGTTGGTGTCTCTAAAGTCACGGGAGGGGGCCCATGGGGCTGGGACCCAGGTCTCTGAGAAGGAGGTCCTGGCAGGCTCGTGCAGGGACCTCAGAGCAGGTCGGACCGGGTGGGGTCTGCAAGGGTCGGGAAAACTGTACGCGGCGTGCAGCCTCAGCAACAGGAAGGCACTGCCCCATCCAGGACTAGGAGCGTTGTTGGGGAATCGCTCGCTCACAGGAAGCAAACGGGAAACCCACAAAAAAACAAAGGAAACAGATCCTTGTTTCCTCCTCCAGTGCTTCCTGCTGGCAGAGTCCCAGTGAGCCAAGTGGCAACGCATACTCGTGATTTTGAGAGTTCCAGTCTCAATTTCATGAAGCAGCTGAGGAACCACAGCTTAAGGACTGGTACACCGTATCAATGAGATCATGTCGCGTTCGTTGACGAATCCACTATTCAACTGCCACTTCCTACCTGTACAACTGCAGGCCTTGGCCCCCCGTCTCCCGCGTCATTTCCTTTCCGGCGTCCCTGGAGTCCCCCAGATATGTCTCACATATACTGGGAATATCTTTGGGGGTCAGCGTCCAACACCGTTTCCAGGCCACTGTGTAAGGACTCCAGCTCCTCCAGGCCAACGGGGCTCATCTCTCCAAGGAGGAATCCACCAAACCCTAGCTCACCCTCTATCCCAGAAAGTTAATCCTTTAAGAGGAGTGGTGTTTCTTTCTTTTTGTTTTTTAATCATTTTTTTTTTTCAACATTTTTTATTTTATTTTTGGGACAGAGAGAGACAGAGCATGAACGGGGGAGGGGCAGAGAGAGAGGGAGACACAGAATCGGAAACAGGCTCCAGGCTCCGAGCCATCAGCCCAGAGCCTGACGCGGGGCTCGAACTCACGGACCGCGAGATCGTGACCTGGCTGAAGTCGGACGCTTAACCGACTGCGCCACCCAGGCGCCCCTTGTTTTTTAATCAAATTGATTGGGGTGCATACACCTAAGCGCATAATTTGGTAAGTTCAGACGCATGCGCTCAGGTAACCACCACCAGAGTCAACACATAGAGCGTTTCCATCATCTCAGATGATGGAACCTAAGGTTCCCTTAGGGTCCTTTGCAGTTAACCCTTTCCCCAAACCCCAGATCTGGGCAACCACTACTGTCATTTAGGTCCCTATAGTTTTGCCTCTTCCAGAATGTTTTATAAATGGAAACCTAAGACTATGCAGCCTTCCATGGCCTGCTTCTTTTCCTTAGCGTAATGCTTTTAAGATTCATCCTTTGATGTTGCATCTATCTGTAATTTCTCTCAGAGGAAAAAAAACAAAAAAACAACAAACCATTGTATGAATATATGATAATTTGTTTATCCATTTACCCATTGGCAGCCTTTGGTTGTTTCCAGTTTTTTCTTACTCTGCAATAATCTGCTATAAACATTCAATCGGTGGTGTTTCTGTGGACATATACGCTCCATTTTTTCGTGGGCAAAGACTTAGTAGCGGAATTGCCTGGTCATACACAAAGTGTGTATTTAACTTGATGAGAAGTGTCAAATTTTTTTATACAGTTGCTACTCCATTTGGCATTCTAGCAGCACTTTGAGTCTTCAAGTTGTTCCACACCCCTGTCAGCTCTTATTGTTGCCAATCTTTTAGATTTTAGCTATTATAGTGGGTGGTGTGGTGGTATCTCAATGGCAAACATTTTAACTCTTATTCCTCTAGTGAATACAGATGTTATGCATCTTTTGATGTACTAATTGGCCATCCATAAATATCTTTCTTTGGTGCAGTATCTGTTATAATCTTTTGTCCATTTTTAAAGATTTTGTCTCATTATTGAATTCTAAGAGTTCCTTCAATATTCTAGATGTCCTTTACTAATAGGTGTGTTGCAAGTATTTTCTCCAGTCTGTGGTTTGCCTTTTTATTTTTAGAACGGTGTCTTTTAGAGAGCACACATTTTCAATGTTAATTAAATCCGATTTATGAATTTTTAAATTTGGCTTTTTATGTCTTTTGTGAAAAGTCCATGCCTAATCTCAGGCCATATGAATTTTTCTCCTAAATATTCTTCTAGAAGTTTTGTATTTTTAGCCCTTACACTAAGTTCCCTGATCCATTCAAGTTAGTTTAAATTTCTGTATAGGAAAGGATCAAGATTCATGTTTTGCATGTGGCCAACTTCGGCTCAGGTCATGATTTCACTGCTCCTGAGTTCAAGCCCCGTGTTGGGCTCTGGGCTGACAGCTCAGAGCGTGGAGCCTGCTTCGGATTCTGTATCTCCGTCTCTCTCTGCCCCTTTCCCAAACCTGCTCTCTCTCTCTCTCAAAATTAAATAAACAATAAAAAATTTTAAAATAAATAAATAAAAATATTATTTCACTATTGAATCAGAAAAGGCAGTATAACTTGCTACAAATTATAAGTTATTATAAGAAAATGAAAAACTAAAAAGTTCTTAAATTTCAGCTAGACACTGTCATCTGATTAAATACTTGAGCTTCCACTTTGTTGTAAAAGGAAATTATCAAGGGCTAACGAAGTATTACAGCTACATTGGCACTGACCCAAGATGTAATGTGTTTGTGCGTATCTAGGGTTATAAATACAAACCTTTGGGGAATACTCATAGCAGAAACACCTGTTGATAGTTTTAAAATGTCAAATGAATACATATTTTAAATATATTTTGAACAATGTAAAACTATGTAAACCTTCATTCTGATGACTTTGCTTCTTTGAAAATATGCTATGAAAACATCCTCCAAGGGCACAATGTCTGCAAACTGTTCTTAGCAACACGTTTGTAACAGTGAAAAATCTGGGACAACCTGTTTTTCAATAAAAAACCAGATAAATGAATTATGCAAAATTTACAATATGGCACTCTGTGTTCTCTTAAAAAGCATGAGATAGAACTGTGTGTATTCACAGGAGGAGTACCAATAATATATTATTTAGTGCAAACAGAAAATTGCAGCTGAAAGGTAAATAAAGATGTCATTGTTTTTTCTAAGGAAAAAATATGATTGTGTATGCATTTTATTGTGCACATAAAAATAGAACTGAATGGATATACCAAATCAACAGCAGTCACTTCTGCAAAGTTCAATAGAGGTAGAATTTCACTTAAAACTCTGCACATCTTGGGGTGCCTGGGTGGCTCAGTCAATTGAGTATCCGACTCTTGGTTTTGGTTCAGGTCATGATCTCGCAGTTCGTGGGCTTGAGCCCTGCATGGAGCTCTGTGCTGGCAGTGGAGAGCCTGCTTGGGATTTTCTCTCTGCCTCTCTCTCTGAAACTACCCTGCTTATGCTCGCACACATCTGCATGCACGGTCTCTCAAAATTAAACTTAAAAAAAAAAGCTTTGCACATCTGTTTATTATTTGAATTTTTGATAAACGTGTGCTACTTTCATCATTAAAAAAATGAAATGACCATTATTCAAAATAATTAAAACATCCATCGAATAAAGAGTTCAGACAATGATTTACCAAAAGTACCAGCTTATATATGCTATCTGCCTTTCATTTATTCTTAAAAATTTCCCTTCTTATTTGCCTTAAACAAACCTGTTGAGATCATCGTTCACTTGTTTGGATGTATGCATCCAAATCAGTCTCATAAAAAGGATACTGTGATGTTGTGCAAACACAGTACTACAAATATAAATCACTGAGTAAAAAACAGGGTCTGTAACAACCAGGGGTCTAATCTGATCGTTCCTTTACTGAAATCATAGCAGGAGTCTCCTAACATCCTGTATGTATGTAGTATTGTTATCGTGCAAAGCAGGAACTTGCTACTGCAGTCTTCTTGCTTAGGCAATGAAACTGTCTAAAGAATTGAGGTCACAGGACAAACGCCTTCCCAGATCTCTGAGATCTACACATGCACACACACACAGACGTCCATACACAACCTTTCTGCTATCTTCTAAATTCCTGAACTCAGAGAAAAACAAAACAAAACAAAGCTAATACATATTAAGCACTAAGTGCTACCCCTGTGCTAAAAAATATACATTATCTCATTTTATTATTAAGTAGCCTCATAAGGAAAGCACCACTGTTATTCCCATTTTACTGATGAGCCTCACAGAAGTTAAATAATTTGACCAACTTGGATCTGAACCCAGCCCACCCCACACACCAAGGCCCAACCTCTTAACTACTGAGCTACTTCTGTATGGTGATGAAGCACATTCCGACAGTATTCTGCTCACAAATGAATGACTAAGTGATAGTGTGGGTACAAAACTGGGGACATGTGACATGTGGTGGGTGAAAACAGTGGTGAAAAGAATGGAATATGATACCACTGTGAATAAAAATCACATCATGAAGTTTTAATCCGTTTGATAGTGTTTAATAAGGAACTTACCTAATCAAATCTAAAGGCTGCTCCTTGTAAAAATAGGAAAACCGAGCCCAATTCTGGCAAAGTGTGTACCTCTCGTTGACAGGGTTAGGAGGTTCTGATGGCTTCCAATATTGACCCTACAAGATAGTCAAAATGAAAGTACTTGAATGACAAAGCAAAAGATGAGGGTGAAGCAAATAAACACTGTTTTATAAGAAGTTTAGTGAATGAAGCAAATGTTCTCTTTAGCTTTTAGATTTGGATTTTCATATCCCATTGATGTGCAATTATCTCCCCAAAACTACAATAAACGATGACACAAGGGATTCATTAAATTCTCGCACCCAGTTATTTAAAAATACAAGTTAAAGTCTGAACCTTTGGCTTTCCTCAAGCTGTTCTTTCACGTCGAAAGCCCTTTCTTTACTCAAATTATACTAGAATAGTCACAGCTCAGGGATTAATATAACTACGTAACTGGCTGGGACATTAGAAATAGGCTAACACTTTTACTTCACATATAGAAAAATTAGACCCAAGCAACGTCCAGTGAATGATCCAAAGTCATCCTGCTATGACAGGAATCTCCTCCAGAAAACTATCTGGTCCTGTCAATCACTGCCACCATTTCCCAGAAAACTTGAAATATGTATCATAAACTTTACACCAAAGAACCTCAGTATTGTTTCATGCCTAAGATTTTCCCCATTGTTACCTACTGAATAGCTTTATTAATACCCCTTCACAACAGAGCAGAATACTAGTGCTGTCTACACATGGCAGTTCAACACATTCTTTCAACTGCTGGTCCAGACAAATGAACTGCTACAGACAGCATGAATGAATATCCAATCTAAATTAAGCACATGTGAAAATCTCTATGTGATAAGATAGAAGATTTTCTATCACGTAGATTCCGTCTTGTTTTCTTCTTCTGTCACTAATCCTACTGAATCTTGAGAAACAAAATAATAAAAAGGCAGCCTATTTGGGTATCTTGAAAAACCATTCTTTAAAGCACATAAGGGAAAATCTAGCACCTAAACTTACATTCAGGATAGAAAACAAAGAAAAAAAAGTAGAATTAATGGTAAGTTACATCTATCACTAACAGCTAAGGTTTCTTTTTTTTTTTTTTTTTTAATTTATTTTTGGGACAGAGAGAGACAGAGCATGAATGGGGGAGGGGCAGAGAGAGAGGGAGACACAGAATCGGAAACAGGCTCCAGGCTCCGAGCCATCAGCCCAGAGCCTGACGCGGGGCTCGAACTCAGGGACCGCGAGATCGTGACCTGGCTGAAGTCGGACGCTTAACCGACTGCGCCACCCAGGCGCCCCAACAGCTAAGGTTTCTAGTGATCATAAAGCACCCTGCTTGCTGGAAGGCTTGATTTATGGATTAAAGTTGCTGCTGACTGAGGATATTAGTTTGGTTTAATGACCTGGTAATAGTAAAAAGAGAATGAATGCCCTAAAAAGAAATAATTCTCAAAATCTTCAAAAGGACTTTTTTTCTGTGAAAACTGACAGAGAATGCATTGTGAAGTGTTTTATTAACCCACTATATATATCTCTCTCTACTAAATGGCCATGACATTATTTTGAATCTATAATCACCTAGAAATTCTTTTGCCCAAGGGGAAAAAAATGTGTGTACAGGGAGAGGGAGAGTTGGGGAAGGAGGATGATTTCTCTAACACTTAAATTAAATTCACCTGAATTGATACTCCTGTTAAACACTGCCACCCATTTAGGGCACCTGGATGGCTTAGTCAGAGAAGCAGCTGACTTCGGCTGAGGTCGTGATCTCACGGTTTGTGGGTTTGGGCCCCATGTCAGGGTCTGTGCTGACAGCTTGGAACCTGGAGCCTGCTTTGGATTCTGTCTCCCTCTCTCTCTGCCCCTCCCCCACTTGCACTTTGTCTCTCTTTCTCTCTCTTAAAAATAAACATTAAAATAATAATAATAATAATAAAAACCTGTCACCTATTTAGGAAAATTCTGCTTAATCAGCTTGACAGTTGTTGAAGAGACCCAGTTCATTAAAAGGCATCTCACCTTACAGAGAAATCATTTGTGAAAGGAAGAATCTAATCGATGTAGCAAACTTCACTGTCTTATTTTAACAAATTGTCACAGCCACCCCAATCTTCAGCAATCAGTTTCCAGCTGTCCAGAAGCAAGACCCTCCAACAGCAAGATTACAATTTGCTGAAGGCTCAGATGATGGTTAGCATTTTTAGCAATAAATTATTTTTTTAATTAAGGTGTACATTGTTCTTTTTTAGACATAATGCTATTGCACACTTAACAGACTACAGTATTGTGTAAACAATTTTATATATGCAGTGGGAAACCAAAAAACTCATGTCTCAAAAAAACAAGACATGAGGGGCACCTAGGTGGCTCAGTTGGTTAAGCATCCGACTTCGGCTCAGGTCATGATCTCGTGGTCTGTGGGTTTAAGCCCTGCATCGAGCTCTGTGCGGACAGCTCAGAGCCTGGAGCCTGCTTTGGATTCTGTGTCTCCCTCTCTCTCTGCCCCTCCCTCACTCGCACTCAGTCTCTCTCTCACTCTCTCAAAAATAAATAATCATCAAAAAAATTTTTTTAAATAAATAAGAAACATGAAATATACAAATATTGTTGGAAAAATGGTACCAATGGACTTCTTCAACACAGTGTTGCCACAAACCTTTAATTTGTAAAAACACACACACACACACACGCGCGCGCGCGCACACACACACACACACACACACACAAGAAAATGTCTGTCATTAAAATCAATTATGTATCTAATAAATGAACACATTAATGCACATAATTCAAGTCCTTTATGGATTAAAAACTTTATAAATTAGAAAAGATCTGATGGATTCAGATAGAAATTTCCACATATTCTGTAATGTTCTTTTAATAAAACCACTATTTTCAATATGAGTTCTAAAGAAAATTCACACACAAATGTAATGTTTTTTAAAATAAATTTCCATTAAAACCTCAATGTAAAGATGTATAAACTATGTGCTTCAGCATAGCTGTTAAAGTTCTCAGCTTGGAACTAGGGAGTTTGAGGGATTTTCCCAACATGAGAAAGAATTAAGTAACCTGTCTTAAAGAGGAAGCAAAGGGAAGATTCTCTCTCGCAACAAGGCAACCTCTGAATGTGGGAGAGGAAAAATGGATTCAGGATTTCAAAACCAAGCTTATACTTACATCATGGAGTGGATAGGCAGATGAATAGGTATTAGAAGTTAGCAGTCTTTCAATCCCAAACTTTTTCTTCCCATCTTCTACGCCAAAAGGACACCGTGAGAGAATATAATAAACCTATGATATAATTTGAAGTAAGCATTAGACAACACATTTCTGAACTTTATGCTTTCCACATTTTGTTTCCATCACAATTTAACAATGTCCAACTTTGTCTGAATGTAGACACAGGCTCTGAACCTTCCCTTTGTTGTCTGAAGGAAGATGTAGAAGGTGGGGTGGTGTAGTTTGCACACACAAACTCTGCCCCTCCCCTTCCCCACCATGCATGTGTGCGCTCTGTCTCAAAATAAATAAACATTAAAAACAAAAAGCAAGAGGGGGAGGAAAACTATTGCAAGAGCAATATCTGCAGACATCTGAAAAGTCAGGCAGAAAGCGTATTTTCATTCATTCATTCATTCATTTGGGAGAGGCAAGGCAGTTTCAGAGAGCATCTTTCTTTGTGTTAAGGCAGGACTGTTACACCTGCCAGGGTCGGCTTGGGTTAAAGGTACATCAAAGCTTAGGGTCCTGTGGGAGGCAAGTTTAATCAAAATTTGGTCAGTTTAGCTAACAAATACTTTGATGGGTCAGTGCAGATAAATAGTTCAGCTAGCCATTTATCCAACAAAGAGCAGGCATGTGGAAGGCCTGTGTCTGACTCTTATTACCACAAACTAATAACAAAAGGGAGAAATTACAAGGCTAGGTGTGAATCTAAATTTCCCTGGAGCCACAAGGGAAAGGGATTTCCTCCATCTCTCTCTTCTTAGAGTATTTCTTTAGAGAACTTATAAATTTTTTCTCCATCCCTTTGAGATTTATATAAATCTGTAAAAATCTACTAGATAAGCCTCTTGACAGTTTTACAATGCAGGAGTGTGTTTCTTAAGTTTTCTAGGACCCATCTCTTCTAAATGTAAACATCAAGAAAGACAGCATCACTACCTCCCTGTCTCTATGGCAGTGTAGCCCGGGCAACTGGCTCCAACTTGTAACTACTCGCTTGCCATAGAGATTATGAGAAGCTTAATTTTTTTTCTTGGTATAAAGACAACTAACACAAATGGACACGCCAATGACCAGGAGAATTTAGGATGAACTATGTGGCAAATGGTGCTCTCAAGTCAAATTGGGAGATGGGGGTGGTGGTTATCTATGAATATTCTTTAAGTCATGTGGTGAAGGGCAATCCTTTACAGTTTCCCAGAATGAGAAGAGTGGGCGATTTCTGTAACTGTCCCTGTTTTCCACGACTACAGAACTCAAGTAAAGTTCAACATTGCCAGTATCGATGCAAGAATGGACAAAAAAGATCAAAGCTGCAGAACACGGCCCAGAAGTAGGCCTATGAATGTATAGATACATGAGTTATGACAAAGGTAAAACTGAAAAATAGTGAAAAGTTGAATGTTTTCAATAATTGTTGCAAACCGATGACCACATATATGGTGGGAAAACTGCACCATGCACAAAAATTAATTCCAGGTGGACAGTAGTCCTCAATGTGGAAAGTAAAGTAATACAACTTCAAAAAAATAATATAGGAAATTAACTTCATGGTCTTGGTGGTAGTTAAAGATTAAGAGCATGATTCATAAAGTAAAGGCTTGAGAAATTGGACTACATTAAAATTAAAAACATCTGTTGAGCAAAAGAAACCATTAGAAAAAGGAAGCAAGAAGTAGGAAAAGATCAGTAAACATATATAATGAACAAAGGGCTCATAAAAGGAATATATAAACAATTCCTACCAATCAACAAGTAAAGAAAAGACCTAATTGAAAAACAGACAAAAGACTTTAGCAGGGACTTCATAAAAGTGCATATCTAAATAAGCAATAAACATATACAAGGAGAATCAATCCCATTTATATGAGTGAAAGGCAAATTAAAACCATAATGACGGAGGCACCTGGGTAGCTCGGTTGAGCGTCGACTTTTGATGTCAGCTCAGGTAATGATCTCAGGGACATGAGATTGAGCACAGCGTTGGGTTCTGCACTGAGTGTGGAGCCTGCTTAAGATTCTCTCTCCCTCTGTTCCTCTCCCCCACTCACGTGCTCACTCGCTCTCTCTCAACAAAACAACCATCATGACACATACACAAATAAATTTCAAGACCAAGTAATGAAAATGAATGCACAATAACTCACATAAGAGCTAAATTAATCACACAAATAAATGTTAAGCCAAAGAAGCCATACTCAAAAAAGAATATATACGGCATGATTCCGTTTTTGTGAAGTGTAAAAATAGTGTAATCTTTGCTGTTGGAAGTTAAAGCCCACCTCTACTGAGGATGATGGAATAGTGATTGGAAGGAGGCAGCAGGGTCTCTGGGGGGCTAGCAAAGTCTTCTCCTTGATATGGGTGGTGGTTACATGGCCGTATTTGTTTTGTGTTGTTTCAGTGTGCTGTACATTTATGACTTGTGGGCCTATCTCTATTCATGTTATGCTACAATTACAAAAGAAAGAAAAAGAAAGCTTTGTAAATACTAGTGTCAAGAATGCTATGGAGCACTGAGCACTCCATCTGTTGTTACTAGGACCCTAAACTAGTACATCTTTTTGTCAAGAGTGATAGTGTAATATAAATATTTTTTAATGTTTATCTTTTTTATTTTGAGAGAGAGAGAGAGAGAGAGCGAGCAGGGGAAGGGCAGAGAGAGGAAGAGAGAGAATCCCAAGTAGGCTCCTTGCTGTCAACACAGAGCCTAATGCAGGGCTTTGATCCCATAAACCATGAGATTATGACTTGAGCTGAAATCAAGAGTCATGTGCTTAACTGACTGAGCCACCCAGGCGCCCCATGTAATATAAAATTTTAAATTATTAAATTATTAAAATTGTTGTGTTTTAATGTTGAATTAATCTAAGGTATTGGCACTCTTTACACAGAAGCAGTAAAAATAAATGGATACTAGTATTTCTATACTTAATCTAGTTCCTAATTTGGTCTGGTTCACTGGCCTTTTGGTAGCTACTTTTTAACGTAGTAAGTCTATCTAAAGTACTTTACAATTTGCAGAGTGCTTCACACACATTCTTTCATTTGGTTTTGATAGAAATCCCAGTGTTGACCATCATTATCTCTGTTTTAAGAGAGGTTGTTTTATTTAGAGAGCAGCAGAGTTATGACTTGAAACCAGGTCTTCTGATTCCATGTCATAGGCTCTTTACTCCCTTTTTAGAGATTGCCCCTTAGGTTGTAGTTGTGGTGGTGGTGGTGGGTTTTTATTGCTGGGAAGAAAAGGGAGAACATTTTTAGTTTGTAGGTTCATATTTTTATATGCAAATTCTAGGCATTATATTGTATGTAATATTCCTGTCCGTGAATTAAAAAAAAAAAATGAGAAACTAGAAAAAATGATGATTTCAAAATCCTTAGTCACTGAAGAGTGCTGAACCTAAAAGAAATAAGCCTCAAGTTGGGAAAGGCAGTAAGTGATCATTAATACCCTGGTGATCACATTAGTAGGCAACAGGGAGGAGGGTCAGAGCAAAAAGGAACATTACTTTTTTCCCCCGCTCAAGTCAGGTCAATAATAATAATAACACCTAACACTTACTGAGCACCTAGTATATTCCAGGTATCGAAGCCTTTCATTCCTTAACTCATTTAATTTTCTAGGCAAACCTAGACTTTATTCCTATCTTAACATGAAGAAGCAGTGACTCAGAAAGCATGATTCTTTACAGAGAGGCTCTTCATAGGAAATTTAAAGGTCTTATTGACTACAAATGGGGAGGAAATATTATCCATGATTGAAAATGGTTTTAAATGAAAGGAAAAAGTTTTGAGGTTTCTCAAATGCTATCGATATACAAAGAAATTTTAAAATTCCATTTCCATTTGGAATGACCAATATTCCTCCTGCTATGCACTGAATTTATAAAACCACTCTAAGATTATAAAACCATTTGCAAAGAACCAATAAAACCAAAGCCCTGGCTCTTCGTTAAGAACTTTTCCCAATATTGCACAAAGCATCCGTCTTGACTGTGCCCACACTGTCACCCTTTCACGTGTAAACAACAGTTTGAGAAGTCGGTAGGTGAACAGGTTTAAGCAGTCCAGGTGGACCTTCGAACCTGCTCAATATCACCCAGTACTTATCAAAATGTATGCACAAACCCGGTGCAGACATAGCATTGATGTATACTAGCACGTGCAGATACACAAGCCTCACTTGAAGGGATATGCTCAAAGGTCTTTTCTACCTACAATTCTGTTTCTCGATGAGGACGGAAAGAAGCTTGATTTGTCTTCAATGAGGAAGAGTTCCTGCCGATGTCTGGTGAATTGGGCAGTGAAATATTCAGGATGAGGGTGCTTCACATTCTTTGGGAGCTTCAGAGGCTCAAGCATACAGCTGAATGGGATATTCTCGGGCAGAGGAATATCACTCTCCTTAATAGGCATCTTGATTCCCAACACTTCAGCATAAGTAACTAGGACCTCCCAAGGGGCATGGATCTTGACAAAATACGTCTTTCCATCTTCAGAGTTCTGTAGAAAAAGAAGGCAAAGATAACAGGAAGCATACCGATTTACTTGTTACCGAACTGAGTAAAGACACAAAGTTTTATGACAACTCGAACAAATCACAGATGTCACAGCACTTTCAATTTATTGAAACTTTTCAGCAAAATCTACAGAGGAACAAATGCTCAAAACGTGTATCTGTATTATTACACTTACATATGTGTATGTATGTATATGTATACATGGTGTGTGTGTGTATGTGTATGTGTGTGTGTGTGTATGTGTGTGCGCGCACATGTGTGTGATAGAGACAAACAAAGAATATTTTTAACAATAAAATTCAGGGGGTGCCTGGATGGCTCAGTTGGTTAAGCATCCGACTTCAGCTCCAGTCATGATCTCACAGTTCGTGAGTTCAGGCCTCACATTGGGTTCTGTGCTGACAGTGTAGAGCCTGTTTTGGATTCTCTCTCTCCCTCTCTCTCTGCCCTTCCCCTGCTTGTGCACACTCTCTTGTTCTCCCTCCTGCTCTTTCTCAAAATAATAATAATAATAATAATAATAATAATAAGCTTAAAAAAATTAAAAAAACATTTTGAAGGAAATTCTAGAAAACCAATAGATGGCAAGACATTGAAAATAAATAAGTAAAAGAATTTGCCATATTCATGAGCAAAGAAAGTTGTCTTGGCTTAAGTAGTGGGTATGCAGATGATGGCCAGGTTAACTAGTTAGAGTGCCAGATTACAGACAGCCTTCAAAATGAGAGATATGATTCTCAGGATCCACATAAGAGTGAAAACATATGGTATCTGTCTTTCTCTGCATGACTTATTTCACTTAGCATAACACTCTCCAGACCATGGGAGAGGGGAAGGAAAAAAAAAAGTTAGAGAGGGAGGGAGCCAAACCATAAGAGACTCTTAAAAAATGAGAATAAACTGAGGGTTGATGGGGGGGTGGGAGGGAGGGGAAAGTGGGTGATGGGCATTGAGGAGGGCACCTGTTGGGATGAGCACTGGGTGTTGTATGGAAACCAATTTGACAATAAATTTCATATTTAAAAAAATGAGAGACATGAAACAAGAACTGTATCTTCACTTTCTTTGTATCCTGCATGGAATTATGTCTATTTTTTTCAGTGTCTGCTCATTGTCTTATATTCATATCCTTGACCTACTTCTTTACCAGGAAGACCATATGCCCTACCATCCAGATAACAGTAGCCAAAAAAACTATTGTATTGCTCTCAAACACAAAGTCTATTTGGTCAAAGGCCATAACAATTGCTTAAAACACCAAGACTCTGGTACAAATTAACAGCTACACTTACCCTTTTGTCTTCAATTTCCAACTCAAGACCTGTTTTTCTGAGATTTTGTTCAAATTCTTTTCTCCTTTCCTATGGGAAAAAAAATTGGTAGAATTATGCAGAACACTTTTATTTGCCCCGTGATAAACAGACTCATTATTCCAGATGGTGCTCTGCCCCTCCCATGCTTGTATATAAAAGTCCTTTATACATTACCCCCATCTCAGCACCATGTCCTGATTTTCGTCTGTACTAAAATTCACAATATAAGTATAAAAATCCAAAATATTTAGGAATAATTTCCAGGAAATGTGCAGGACTGCTATCTGAAAGTATGTATAGAACTTTACTAAATAATAGTTTAAAAAACTAGATAAATAGAGAGACATGTCATGCCCTTGGTCAGGAAGACTCGGTATTAGAAACACATCAACACTCTTAAAAAGAAAGGATATATTTAATTCAAATTTAAGCCAAAATATCATTGTGAGTTTTTATTTTGATTTTATCTTTTGAGAGAGAGAGAGAGAAGAGAGAGAGAGTGTGTGTGAGCAGGGGAAAGGGGCAGAGGAAGAAAGAGAGAGAGGGAGAGAGAGGGAGAGAGAGAGAGAGAGAGAGAGAGAGAGAGAGTGAGAATCCCAAGCAGGCTCCATGCTCAGCGTGGAGTCCGACACAGGGCTTGATCTCACAACTATTGAGATCATGACCTGAGCCTAAATCAAGAGTAGGCCACTCAACCGTCTAAGCCACCCACATGCCCCTCATTATAACTTTCTAATGCTAAAGAAAAGAATAGCTTCACTTAGAAAAAAAAAATAAAATAAATTAATTTAATTAAATTAGATTAAGTTAAAACAATCATTACTTGTGGGCTTTAAAAGAATGCATTGATTGTTGAATTTTTTTTTTTTTTGGCTTTCATTATTACCTAAGTCTGAAGAATTTTATAGTAAATGAAATTTTAAAAGACTTTTTTATGGTATTATAGAATGCCTATCTTCAAATGCATAGGTCTACCTTGATATATCTTAAAGTTTACAAGAAAGAGTAAAAGATAATTTAAGGTGTTTTTCCCCTACTTCCAAAGTTTGCCACATATGAGCACAGGCCTATGACAGTGGTACAGATTTTCCTTTCATAATTGCCCTTCTTTCACATTACCAGAGGGAGGCAGACTGCAAACTTCCAGAAAACCAAAAAAAAAAAAAAAAAAAAAAAAAAAGGACTTAGGCATTCAAATTACTGTTATCTCTTATCAGAATTGAGAAAGTGAACCACTCTTTTCATTATAGTAACAAATGCTTTTGCAAGTAACATGACTGCCAAAACTGAAGAGCTAATAGGATTACTAGGTGATGGGCCATTAAACACTACTTTTATGATACATCACTGTAATTTGGGGATATAACTCAGGTGTCTAAAAAAGATTAAAACTGCATAAACGATAATCTTTCTATTCCAATCTACTCATTTATCTGAACAAGCTTAATTGACACTGCCATAAAAAAACAAGAGAGGGGTATAGTTGAACCTGAACCACATCATTCTAGGAAAAACTCTAATTCATTCAAAAATATTTTTGCAGTTATCAATAATGACAAGTTCTAGGGAAGTGAATGGCTGAGCAAGAAACTAAGATAAATGGAAAGGGGAGTTCAAGGAAGAGAGCCAGGATGCTAGAATAGTCACTGGGGCGCCTGGGTGGCTCAGTCAGCTAAGCATCTGACTTCGGCTCAGGTCATGAACTTGCTTTTGTGAGTTCAAGCCCCACATGGGCTCTGTGCTGACAGCTCAGAACCTGGAAACTACTTCAGGATCTGCATCTCCCTCTCTCTCTGCTCCTCCCCTTCTCGTGCTCTGTCTGTCTGTCTGTCTCTCTCTCTCTCTCTCTCTCTCAAAAATAAACACAGATTTTTAAAAAATTTTGCAAATAAAATAGTCATCGATGTATGAATTGCAATAATCAATAATTTAAGGAGTATTGGTGAAGAGAATGATAATGAACCAAGAGCTCAAACTGTTGAGAAATGAAAGGAAGACCCAGGGACACATTAATGACAGCAGTAAAGCAGGGCAGTAATTAATGTGAGAAGAATAAAAGCTCAGGAATTTTAGGGATGAGGTAGGGAGAGCTGTCTGTAATCAACAATGAGATACAAGGAGGGCGGAGCAGGCATTTGCCCATCTCCCGAAAAAGGCAACTATCACCTGAGAGGGCACTTGGAGAATGCAGGGAACTCAATGAAGAGCCCAGTTACAGGCGGACATTCAGAGAAAAAGAAAATGATGACAAATGAGTGAATTTCAGGGGCTTGATGGAAGGGTTTCCAGGGAAAGTGTGGAAGAAAGGGACAGGGTTTTATGGGGATAATATCTGTTGTTCTTTTATTTTTATTTTATTTGACATTTATTTCCTGGGTAAGTATGTTAGTAAATGTGTGTGTACACACTTACACATATGGATTAATGTATTAATTCATTATTTCAAATATAATTATTTCTTGAGCATCCACTATGCTGTGCAACCACACTGTTTTAGGCATTTGGGTACACAGCAGTGAACAGGACAAAGTCCTTGGTCTCATGAACTTAATTTAGGGTGTTGGACACACAGCAAACAATTTAAACAACATATACACAAGTTCAGAAAGTGATGGGTTATAATGAAAAGAAAACAGGATAAGGAATAGAGCACAATGTGGAGGACATTTCAGGTGGCCTGGATTAGCCATACGTTTTCAAAGTGAAAATAAATACTATATTCAGACACACACCTCAAATTTTGGAGGTCACGTTTAATATTGTGGAGCTATGTAAACAATATAGCAGTCACTTGGGAGAAGAAAAAGAAGGTAGTGTTCAAGATGTCCAAAAAAAAAACCCCAAAAAACAAGTTGACTTTATACATCCAATCCAATCCATTATTAGGCCTGTTTTCTAATCTTCTCCCTCAGTCTTAGCTTTCAATAACACTTCAGAGGCCTCTGACCTCTACAGCTTAATTCAATGGGAACAACCCTGATGAACTACAGGAAGTGTTTCTTTTGAGGATTCCCAGTTTCTCTTCCCTTAAGTACTTACCGCCTTGGGGTCTGCTTCTTTCTTTAAATCATCAACATAGGATAGCACAAAATCAATTTGCCTAATCCCATCTCGGAAGAAGATAGAATCTTTGCTTTGTTCATCTTTTTTAAACTGTAGGAGACAGAAATGACACACTTTCCAGTTTTATTTTCAAATGGCAAAAACATGAAACGAATTAGCTGACATTTGGTCTAATTTGTTTCAATCCTGAATTGGCGGGTAAAGACAAATAGCCAGAGTTTTCACCAACAGAAGATTATGCTCATTTTGGAAAGTGAACTTCCATAGGGAAGATATATACATATACCAGGAAGACTCAAGATGAAGGTAAGCATTTAACTACATGCACACACAACAAAAATGGTACAATTATACCAATATATAAAATGAACACATGGATACATGGATCCCAAAATGCATATTCGGAGAGAGACTTGTTAGCTTCATTAAATAACATGCCAATGAGTCGGACAAATAATTCATGTTCACACACTGCTTTGGGGTGGAATTAATTACCGACCAATTAATGAATCTCATTCTAAGAAAATTAACTTATGACTAATGCTTCTCTGTTTTCATAAAATTGCCACTTTCTAATTCAACTTCTGAAGGGTTAAAGTAAAATCAAAGTGCAGTTAAAAATCAGAAAGCAGATAGCTTGCCAGCTGGGTTTACTGCACGTAAATGCTCATGCAGATCTCCTTTCAATTCTGATCCCTACGTGAGCCCGAGTCCATCTTTGGTTAAAATCGGATGTTATCAATTCTCTCAGTGGAACAGTCAAACTGACAAATTCAGCAGTCACATGTTGTATATTTCATTAATTCCTTTCCTTTCAGAACTACAAAAACACTAGAGAGCTTTAGAAGAAGAGATTTCACGTTTGACTGATGTGGCCTTCCTCAGAGTTTATATGTAATGTGTAATACGTAATATTTCAAGTAGCCCAGATATATCTAATACTTAGACTGACGCAAACAGATGATGTAGTGGATGTTAGTGATCTCTCTAACCCTGTGGCGCAGTTATAACCTAACCCTGGCAACTTTCCAATTGCTTCAGCTAACCTGTGAATGGAGAATGGGATGTTTTGTTTTTGTACTGCTACTTGTGTTAATTTATGAGTTACTGTTATGGTATTCTATGCTGTTTTTCACCCAACTCAAGCCAGGGAGACCTCCCCTAAAAAAGAATGGATGTACAACAGTCATGTATAATAAAACAAAAATCTCATGTTTGAAGTGTGTTCTATGAAAAATAGAACTGTATTTTATCTATGTGAAGGCATAGCTGATATGTTTCAGGAAGAAGTAGCTCCTAATGCACAGAAAGAAACGAGTGGGAAAATGAGCAAAAAAACAAAACACATCCAGGGAGTCTAGAGAGTAAATATAGAAAATAGTAATTCAAATACTATGTCTGAGTTCTCTGCATCTAACCAAAAGATGCATAATCATCTCCTTTTGCCTAAAACAAAGTAAAAGAACCTGAGAAAACTCAAACTATTTTCCTGTTACCCCTTGATTTACAACTCACTACAAAAAGAAAAAGGAAACAAAATTTAAAAAGTCATTTGAGCTCTTGTAAATCATCATAATATTAACATAGTTTATGAAATTCACCAAAACTCATGGACTTGGGGCAGGAAATAAAAGACTAATTAGACTAAATATAATCAAAGCAAAAAATTAGAGGTAAAAATTCTAATAATCCTTTTGCTCTCAAAGCAAAATCTGTGACAGCCAAAATTTGCATGGTTTTTTAAGTAGGCTCACAGCCCAGAGATCAAGAGTTGCATGTTCCATCCACTGTGGCATCCAGGTGCTCCTGGGAGAGATTATTTTTAAAACAATATACATTTACAAGTGTTTTTATTGTTTGGGCAAGCTAAATCTAAGTTCACAAAGAGAAGTTCTGATGAGAGAAGTCATGCACATTGAAGTCACCAAAAAATCACACGCAGAGTATTTGACTCTTAGAAAGTAAACAAAGTAACCCCCAAAACAATTAGTTTTCTCAGTGTTCAGTCACTGAAAGCCAGATGCTACCTAGGAAAACCCAAACTTCTCTCATTATGCTGTGTCCTAATATAAAGAGTAAATTGCTTAAAATGGAGAAATTGGCTTGCCTGGGTGGCTCAGTCGGTTAAGTATCCAACTTCAGCTCAGGTCATAATCCCATGGTTCATGAGTTTGAGCCCCACATCAGGCTCTCTGCTGTCAGCTCAGAGCCCACTTCCTAAATTCTTTCCCCCACCCTCTCCACCCCTACCCCATTCTCTCTCCCTCTCAAAAATAAACAAACATTTTAAAACAGATGGAGAAATCACTGGTAACCTTGTAGATCACCATGACGTACCTGTCTTAGTACTGTTAACAAAAAACTGATTGAAGCAAATGAGGGGAGAAAAACTTGATAACTCTGTTACATATAACTGAAGGCTATTAAAAAACATCATTCTTTTGTTTTGCTCAAGGCATGACATAAAGATAACATTTTGCCATGTGTGTATGTGTCTGTGTTTATATTTGATTTGCTCTTAGAAATTCCAGTGTATAATAGGTGAACATCTGGGTGGATTTTCTTTGAATGAGGTAGTTATTCTGAGGTTCATAGTCCAGGATTCCCACTAGGAGTTCATAAATTCTAAAACTGTAGGTAAATTGTCTGTATATGTGTGTATATGTATGCAATATATATGTGTGTTTATATGCAAATATAAAAAATATATTATATATCAAATATATACATTACATACATGTAATATATATATGTATACACAGCAAATATATATAATATATATAAATTATATGTATATAGATAGACACACATATACATGTTTTAGAAAGAGCATCTACAGCTTTAATCAGATCCAAACAGAATTAAGAATCACCATTCTAAAATCTCAATCGCCTGGAGACTGGGAATCAGTGACAAAGTCCCCACAAATCAATAGTATACACTGGAATAAAAAGGACTGGGGCTACTACTGCAGCCATCCAAAGCGTAAGCAGCAGCATTCAGCACTTTTTTACCAAAAGACGTCGCTTCAGGAACAAATTGAATCGCTTTGCAGACTGTGAAACAATCAACAGAAAGTTAGCAAATCCTGCCAGAGTAAAGAAAAGATTTCCAAAAAACATACACACAAAGACACAAATCTTCAGTATGATTACTCAGGTGTGTGTGTGTGTGTGTGTGTGTGTGTGTGTGTGTGTGTGTGTGTGATATTTACAGTTGCAGGGTGGGAGAAGCTGGCAAGAAGGAAAGAAGAACGAATATAGGAAGAAAACAATGAAGAATAAAGGAAAGGGGAATAAAAGAGACTTCAAAGTAAATTTCCCTAAGTTCTTTATACCATAACAGACTTCAAAGTAAATTTCTCTAAGTTCTTTATACCGTAACGTTAAGTGGAACTGAATTGAGGAAGAAAGGAGAGAGAAAAAAATAATGAAGGAAAATATGAGAAAAAGGGAAATGTAAAGTAAAATATGTAATCAGTTAAGTATGCCCATATATATCAGGAGAAGAAAATTACTACTAAAATTACTACAATTATACTGTATGGTATAGAAGGTTCACCTAATAGCAGACAATATTTCACAGCCTCCCAAAATACTGGGGAAAGGAAAGGGGAGCTCATTCAGTTAAATGCTAAGCTGTCTTCAATCTTCAGTTACGGTGACCATTATTTTTAAGACACCAAGGCAAGTACCGAAAAACATCTGGGAAAATCAATAATATTTGAAAGAAAACCAAATAATGCCACAAAAAGGCAAGTACTGTGTGTATTTTATACTATAATGAAATGATAAATAACCTAATAAAATTATCAATTAAAAGTTTTAGTTCCTGTCATGGAAAGTTTTGCTGAAACTGTTGTTTTCATAAAATAAGCTAGAGCCCTAAGCAGCGGTGACTACTGGATGAAAAATCCCTGCTCCATTACCTGAGAACCTACTCTGCATAGACGAGTTAATACTGCTGTTGCTTAGAGCAAACAGACACAAGATGGATGTTGGTCACTGCTAAAGTGTATTTTACACTGTATTTTTCTCCTGGGCTGAAATTTTTCATCTTAGCACTTTGATTTTCTTGGAATCTTTCATGAGGTCCACAAGTTACTGTTATTCTCAGATGTTTTTCCTCAGTTCATTACAGAATCATTAAGGGAAAGGAAAGAGTTATACACTAAGGGGCCAAGAAGGTCCACATTATGACTTTCGTGCGTTCTGTCTGGCCTATTTGCTTTCTGTGTGCTCCTTTCTCCATTAAATTGTTTTTATCAATTTAAAAAGAAATAAATGAATATATATATATATTCATACACACACAGACTATTATACTTATGGGGTGTTTTTTTTTTTGTTTCTTTAATTTAGATTTTAAAAGAAATTAAAATTAAAACATTTCCATGGGCTTTAAAAAGTATCCTGGTTCCTAGAAGGCACTGTGCTTACTGTGCCTAAAGAATAAGTTGGCCATAGGGTCATGAATTAACTAGATGCCATATATTCAAGAGCTATTAAGAGTGCAGGGTTAAAAAGTTACTTAGATGAGTGCTAAAAAGCCTTCTGTAATCAATACACCTAATATCAAGTTAGTTTGCAGCTTTCCAAAATCATATGATATCTTCATGATATAAAAGCCAATGGGATCAGGGTGCCTGGGTGGCTCAGTTGGTTAAGTGTCTGACTCTTGGTTTCAGCTCAGGTCATGATTTCCCAGTTTGTGAGTCCGAGCCCTGCATTGGACTCTGCACTGACAATATGCAGAACTGATCGTCTCTCTCTTCTCTGTCCCTCCCCGTCCTCGATAAATAAACTTTAAAAAAATATTTGAAAAACAAAAAAACCAATGGAATCAACACCAGCAGCTGGTTGTGAAACATACTGACTCAATATTTAATATTTTTTAAACTTGATTTTAAACATGTTAAAAGATCAATAAACCACCAAAGGATTGATTACAAAAAGATAAAATTAACACTCTACCGACTAAAATTATAGAACAGCTTTACTAAATATTTCCATCACGTGCTAAATTGTTTGCTTTTTATTAAAATATGGATAACACCTGGGGTGCCTGGGTGGCTCAGTCAGTTAAGCAGCCAACTCAGTTTTAGCTCAGGTCATGGTCTCACAGTCCATGAGTTCAAGCCCCGCATTGGGTTCGGTACTAATTGTGCCGAGGCTGCTTGGGATTCTCTCTCTCACTGTCTTTGCCCCTTCTTGCACTCTCTCTCTCTCTCTCTCTCTCTCTCTCAAAATAAATTAAAAAAAAAAAATAACATAAATAAATAAATAAATAAACATAAATAAAATGTGGGCAACTCTGAAAGTAATGAATAGGTATTTTTATAATCATTGCTATTTCCTTGTTATCTTAGTAACTATTTGCTGTATTTATTTCTGGTTTTCTCTAAGCACTGACTGAATTTTTTAGTATAGTAAATCATTAATTTTAATATACATTTTCTTGCCTTTTTCATAATACTACAATATTAAAATAAATTTTCATATATTATAAACTTTTCATAAAAACAGTTTTCTCCATGTAATTTCAATTCATTAAATGTAAACTAATTTGGGGGCGCCTGAGTGGTTCAGTCAGTTGAGCATCCAACTTCGGCTCAGGTCATGATCTCATGGTCTGTGAGTTCGAGCCCCGTGTCAGGCTCTGTGCTGACAGCTCAGAGCCTGGAGCCTGCTTCAGATTCTGTGTCTCCCTCTCTCTCTGCCTCTCCCCCACTCATACTCTGTCTCTCTCTGTCAAAACTAAATAAACATTAAAAATTTTTTTTAATTATTTGTAAGAAGACACTTTAGAGTCCTTTCTCTAGGAAGAGAGTTGATCACCTATATTATTATGCCACATAGTAGGGGGTGTCAATAGCATCTTCCTCTCATTATACATAATTTGTATCACACATCTGTAGTCCTCTTTATGTATTTCTTTCTTCTCGTACTCCTCCTTGGCCATTTTTGAATATCATCAACAGACCAGCCACTGACCAATATGCACACTACTTAGTGTGCTAGAGAGGGCAGCACTTCTGAGATTGCTGGCTCCAGCTCCCGTCTCAGCTACTAGATCATTGGTGAGACAGCAGGGTGGGGTGGGGGGGGGGGGCGGGAATCCAATATCATAGACATTTCTAGAATATATATTGTAAGAGAATGAAAATCAATATAATTCATGGAGTTGTAATACCGCAAGCCATTCAATGCTGTGAATTTCTAAGCAAGAAAAAGTCCAGTTGCTCTTGAGACTTCGATTTCACATTAAAAACTACATTAACCCTCGATGTTAAGGATGTACATACTCAATCTACAAACTGTAAAACTTACTTACTGAGTGGACCCTACAGAAGTCCTAAATTTAAACAAAACCACAGCAATTAAGCAGTAGCTAGCATATCTTGATTTCCTTGTGCCAAATACTGTGTACTCGTATCTTTAATGTTATCAGGTAGATCCTGTTAATTATCAGCAAAAGGTACTAAAGACATACAACTGGCTAAGTACACAAAAGGCTGGCTAGTAAGTGCTGTGCAACCTTGAAGCCAGCAACCCTAAAATAATAAAAACAATAAAAGTCAACTACCAGCAATTTCTTAAGACACTGGTAAAATACTCCTTCTTGAAAAATATGTTTGTCTCAATCTTCAATGAATGTTGAGCTTCTATTACATTTTAATATTCTAGATGTAAGTTTCAATTTAGTAAATGGAAGTTAATTTGGAAAATCCCCAGTTATACGTAACCACATCTGGATAAGATTGCTTGGAGTGCGTGTCATATTCCCAGCCTCTGTGGTCTACATATTCCTATGTTTAAACTATAGCTTCAAAATAAACAAAAACAGCCATGTAAAACTTTCCTATTTTTCTAGTTTAAAGTAGCAGATGGATTAATCAGACACAGAAATATTTGTAAATACCTGCAGTGGACCTTAAGGATGTACAGTGAAACACCAAGCTTTAAGACTGTTCCTTGAAGACCAGGCACATAGAAATCATAGAGAAACAACTAGTTATGCAGCAAAAAATTTAACGAAATGGATATTTGCACATAGAAAGAGAATCCAATTTATGAGAACACTAGGAAAAACGACAAAAGATGACAGTCTTACATGGCCAGGAAAAAATCAAAATTTCAATGTCTGAATTTCTCAGTCAGTTTCACTAAGGAGTAGACACTCCCTTCTACAGTAATGGGATAAATAATGTCACTGTTCACTCTCATTTAGTCATTTTCTTTGTTTTTAGTTTTGCTTTTAGTTTTGGGGGGTTTTTCTGAGAAAAACTTTGGAAGTTTTTACCAAACATAATAGAATTTAAAATATGTTAAGATATTTTTAAGTAAATGAAAAGTAAAGTCACAGACTGGGAGAAAATATTTGCAATGAAAACAGCTGACAAGGGTCTCACATTCAGACCTTGACTTTTAAAAATACACAAAGATTTGAACAGATAGTTTACAGAAGAAGATATATGAATGGCCAACAAGCCCAAGAAAGGATGTGTAACGTCATCATTTATCAGGGAAATGAGGATTGAAATCACGGGATACCACTACCTTCCATTAGATTACTAAATTTGAGGGTGGAGAGGGTTCCAGTGAGGGTAGAGAGAAGTAGAACTCTCATACATTACTGGTAGGAAAGAAAAATGGTAGAACCACTCTCCAAAATAGTTCAGTCGTCTCATATAAGGTTATACATACGCTTTCATATGATCCAGAAATTTTACTCTTAGCAAATTAACCAAGATTAACTAAAATATACATCTATTCAAACTATATTATGTCTTACATGTATGTTCATAACAGCTTTACTTATAATGGTCCCCAATCAGAAAACAACATAAATATCCATCAACAGGTGAATCGATAAACAAATTTTGGCATATCCATACATTGGAATACTATTTAGCAATAAAACAAAATAAATCAAAGAAAAAAACTATAGATATGTTCAACAAGATTCAATATATCAGTATCATTTAAGCTCTGGATGCATCTCAGCAACATTATGCTAAACAAAAGAAGCCAGACACAAAATAGCCTATAGAGTCTGATTCCATTCACATACTACTTAGGAACAAATAAAAAACAAATCATTGGTTGCCCAGAACAGAGGTGAAACAGCAGGTAATAGAAATCTGTATCTTGACTGTTGTGGTTTGTTAAAACTCGTCAAACCATACACTTAAAATAGTGCATTTCATTGTATAAAATGTATACATTTTATAAAATAGTGCATTTCGTTGTATAAAATGTATACATTGTAATGTATAAAAATAAAGATAATAGTTTTTTAAAAAGTGTTTGGCTTGTGTGGAGCTGGAATATGAAACACTTCACCAGGGAGATTTTTTTTTTATGAGAAAGAAAAAAATTACATTTCAGACACAGTAATCTTGAAACATCTTTTGACATCCAAGTGCATATGATGGGAAAGCACTTGGATATTTCAGTCTTAAGTTCAGGAGAGATGTCTATTGAGAAACTTAAATTTGAGAGTTTACAGTGTATCAATGGTATTTAAAGCCAGGATAGCAAATTAAATGTCTGAGCCCTGGAGTAACCATATCTAAATATATACATTGACTAATTATAAATATTATGCCATATTTATACTGACTGGTTCTGGTCCATTTATTCAAAGGTAGCTTCTGTGCCACATAAGCTGTTAAATATCTGTAATATCATTCCTGAGATTAAAGACCCAGACCCCTTCAGAACCTGTGAATGGCATGTATACTGTTTCTAAAGCATGCCCCTAGTGTGACTTTCTAATTCCATCCATCCCTCATTAAACTCTGAATACTTATTAAATTATACCCCCAAGCACAGATGGTATTTGCTTTGGGACAAGTTTTATTAGGTATGGCTTTTCCAATTTTTCTGAATTTCTGAATTTTCCTATTTAATGGCTTTAGGGTCCTTCTAGTATCTTCTAGCAATTCAGCTAGCCTCTTAGCTAGCCACTCAACCAAATCCACTGTTGACCACTTTATTTCAAGTAAAATGTAAAATTATGTTAAGTCTTCTATATTTATAGAATCATTAATAGTGTAAAAGAAAACATGTACTCTGCTGGATATTTTTGGTTCATCCCAGGAGATGCTCTCTTTAGCTCTCTACCTGGCTTTTTCTTGTGAGGATGGCTGGTATAGATATGAAAGAGCTCCCCAGACCTCTAGTTTCCCAAATATGATTAGAGAGAAGGAAGAGAGTGAGTGACTTCCTTCTGGAGGCCAGATTCAGGAATGCTGTATCCCTCCACTGAAGGTCATTGAGCCTCTCAAGGTCTTCAATACATGATGCTCTCTTTCTATTCCCTCAGTTCTATAGATGACAACAGACTCATGGTTACTAGATGTATATGTAGCAGGATTCTTCAGCACCCCATATTTATAAGTTTTTCATTAAGCTCTCCCCAAACTATCCTACTCTGAAAATGGCCAATAGGACCCTGATTGAAACAAATTGTTCTTTTGTGATATATCTGTGACATTAAAAGAATAATTTCCCTGGAGAAATAGTTGATTCCAGGACTGATGCAGGGAAAGTATAAAATGAGCTGAGAGCACCTTGCAGTGCTAAAATAAAAAGTTGATTTAAGAAAGAAGTTGGGGCGCCTGGGTGGCTCAGTCGGTTGAGCGGCCGACTTCGGCTCAGGTCATGATCTCGCGGTCCGTGAGTTCGAGCCCCGCGTCGGGCTCTGTGCTGACAGCTCGGAGCCTGGAGCCTGTTTCAGATTCTGTGTCTCCTTCTCTCTCTGACCCTCCCCCATTCATGCTCTGTCTCTCTCTGTCCCAAAAATAAATAAAACTTAAAAAAAAAAAAAGAAGCTTACTGTTTAATTTTAACAACTTATTGCTTAACCAAAGACAATGTCATCATAAAAAAAGAAATATCATAAATCACTTTAAAATCATTTGGAATCTCAAATTTTAATTACTAGCATATGACATAATTGGGAAAGTATTTGCAACTCATATCTCAGGCAAGGGGATAACAATAAATATGTAAACATCTCCAAAAAAACAAAAGGAAAAAAAAACTAACAGTTTGACAAGAAAATAGATACGATAAATAAACAGATTTATCCAGAAAAATAAATTAAAATGACCACCAACATAGGAAAAGGTGAATATCTCACTCATTGAGAGAAATACAAATTTAAACCACACTAAGATACATGGCAAACTGAAAGAGCTCCCAACAGCCACTAGCTATCTTACTATCAGATGGGCAAAAATTTAAACTCAAGACAACATGCTGTTGATGAGGCTGTAGGCAAATAGGTATTCTCCTACACTTGTTAGAAATGCAAAACAGAGGGGAATTTGGCTATCTATGGCAAAATAACATATGTATTTATTCTTTAATACTGAAATCCTAGCTATAAAGATAGCACTGGCCAAAATATTGTTAGACTGATTCCCTAGGTATATATGATAACAATATTTGTAATAACAAAAGATTAAAAACAACTCAAATATACATCAGTAAAGGGACTGAATGAATACACCATGCTAAACACCCAGAATATAATATTATGCAACATACAAATGAATGGGAATAAAATCTATGTACAATATCACATGAACTCTGGGTTATGTTTTTAAATCCTGAAAACCAAGGAAAAGACCAGTACATATAGTATGATGCCTTTAGTGTAAACAAGCAGGAGGAATATAAATTTACACATGTATCTTTATACACATACCACACACACACACACACACACACACGGAAAAGTAAAGGACACCTTTTAATGTTTTAAACTTTGACATCATATGTTTCACATGATCAAAAAAAAGAAAACCTAACAAAGTTTCAATTATTTCAATTGGTCAGCCCACAACCTTCATTCTGAAAGATTAAAGATCAGTATGCTAGCAAAAAGCAAAATATCACCTATGTTAAAATTGTCAGCGTAAGAATATAACTCTATTTTCCCATGTTCCCAAACAGCATCTTTTTTTTTTTTTGCTAAGAAATTAGTGAAAAATTTTAAATCCCTTTACTGACCTCTTAGTTGATATTCAAATTTGATTTTTAAATAAACTATACTTCATGATTATTCTTAGGCATGTACTTACAGGTAAAAGAAACAAGGTATGAAGAGAGAATACTGAACTAGAATTCAGAAACTCAAGTTCTAGCCCAGGATCTGCCTCTTAAACATATGGATAATTTTAATCAAGTCATTAAACCTCTCAGACCCTTCATTTTTCCTCATTTGTAAGACTGAGAAATTAAAATGCAAGCAAATGGCTATGCTTTGTCATTCTCATTAATATGTCTTATGTTACTTTTTTTCCCCATAAGAAACTGGTTTTTTTTCAAAGTAATTGACCCTCAAATTTCATATATGAGGACCTGAAAAATAACTGTAACCTGGGAAACAGAGCATCTCCATCTTTGACTACAAAATAATACCCCATTTGTGTCCATGCAAGAAAGTATAGTACCGATTGATGCTTACCGCTGGTTCTTCACTGATGAGAAAGCTGGTCTCTCTGCTGCTCAGGGACTGCTAACAGTACCATGGGGAAGATATAATGCCATTAATAATAATGCAAGTGGGGAGCATATAACTTTCAACAACAAAAATAGGTTCTCAATATACAAATACTAAACCTGCAATTCAGAGGACTTATAAAACACTTGAAAGTGAATGCAAAACTGTGGGTATATATGTGTATACATGTGCATGTGTGTTCATGCTCATGTGTGCTTGCATGTGTGTGTGTGTGTGTGTGTGTGTGTGTGTGTGTGTGTGTGCGTGCGTGTGTGTATGGAGAGAGACAGCCTGAGAGAGAATGAAACTTTTGGAGGTAGTTTTATCAAATCATAAAAAAAAAATCTGAGATGCAAGAAATGGTTAAGAACTACTACATACAGAGAAATAACAAGGTACACCACTGTTTTAATGATACGGAGCCCTGAACAGGACCACAATGAAAGGTAGAATCAATTGGCTATTTTAGGCCTTTCAGCATTTGTTTGGAATTATTAAAGTGAATACTTTAGGAAACGCAACACCAGAATTTCTAAGGATCTGTACTTACAACCCAAGAGAAAAGCCATGCATGGATATAAAGACACACAAAACACCTATAATTAAAGCAATAGCGATGCCTCTCTTGGCATATGGTGGATTTTAAATCCTCATGTTCCTTGACAGATTGCACACCACAGCACGTGCTCCTGAGACCGCTCCCCATCACTTCTCAGCAGTCTCTAGTGATTGGTAGAGCAGGGTGGCCTGGAGAGGCAGTAGCCAGCAAAAATGACCTGAAACTCATGTCTAGACTGAGAATTCATTTACCTGGCTCTTGGAAAATCACAAACAGCATCTCATTTATACCCAGGTGATGTTGGGCAGACCAGTTCTGAAAACAGGAGATATAAAGTACTATCGACATAGTTTTGAAAAATAACTGGGTTTTGCTGTTTATTTTTTAAATTTCTTTTAATGTTCATTTATTTTTGAAGGAGAGAGAGACAGAGTATGAATGGGTGGGGGAGGGGAGGGAAGGTGGGCAGAGAGAGAGGGAGACACAGAATCCAAAGCAGGACCCAGGCTCTGAGCTGTCGGCACAGAGCCCAACGTGGGGCGCAAACTCACAAGCTGTGAGATCATGACCTGAGCTGAAGTTGGACGTCCAGCTGACTGAACCACCCAGGCTCCCCTTGCTGTTTCTTTATAATGCCACAGATATAGGATGTGCAAATATTTTCTCCAGGTCTATAGCTTGTCTGCTCCTCTTAACAGGATCTTTCATAGATCAAAAGTTCTTAAATTTTAAAAAGTCCAATTTATCAATTTTTCTTTTATGGATCATGCTTTTGTGTCATGTCTAATAACTCTTCACTAAGACCTACTTTCCAAAGGTTTTCTCCTATGTTTTTCTTCAAAAAGTTTTGGGCGCCTGAGTGGCTCAGTCAGTTAAGCTTCTGACTCAGGCTCAGGTCATGATCTTGCAGTTTGTGAGCTTGAGCCCCGCCATCAGTTTCTGTGCCGACAGTTCAGAGCCTGGGTCCTGCTTCAGATTCTGTGTCTCCCTCTCTCTCTGCCCTCCCTCACCTGCACTCTGTCTCTCTCTCTCTTAAAAATAAATTCTCCTAAAATTGAATCAATTCCCCTTTCACTTGTTGCTTTCCAACAAAAGTAAAGTTTATATAGAATCAGAACTAAAAATTAAAACATATGGTATTTCTAAAATACTGTAACTTAAAGTTAATTGAATATATTTCTCAGTGTGTCAAGCCAAACGTAAAGCCTTAAAAATTTAAGCAAAATTGTTTCAAATGAAGACCTATCCAAGGTTGAAGGCATGGAAGCAATATCATTGCTTTTTAAATGTGCAAAGGGAAGGACACCCAGGTGGCTCAGTTGGTTAAGCGTCCGGTTTCAGCTCAGGTCATAATCTCGCGGCTCATGAGTTTGAGCCCCACATCGGGCTCTGTGCTGACAGCTCAGAGCCTGGAGCCTGCTTTGGATTCTGTGTCTCCTTCTCTCTCTGACCCTCCCCTACTTACTCGCTCTCTCTCGAAAATAAATAAACATTTTAAAAAATGTGCAAAGGGTTAGGGAATAGAACAAATATGACTTGATGAAATTGTTTTTCTCTTATAGAAGTTTAGAGTATATATAAATATGAAAGACACGTAGAGAAGCAAAGAATATGAACCGTAGTTGAAGTTAACTTGAGCAATACATATAGAGATCTGTGAGGAGTATATTACTATTATGTCGATGTGAACAAAATGAAAATGACAACGTTTTGTCATTTAAACTGAACCAATCAATCTCACACAATAACTTTCTTCCGTCTACTCCAAAGACATACAAACTTTAATTTTTCACATTGTTTTTTACACAGTTACCTTGATCCACTTATTCATTTAATGAATACATACTCTGTACCACATTACATCACTCTAGTGTGGAGATTCTGCGTTATGACAGTGGGTTTCAAACTTTAGGAGCAATAAAAATCACCTGGGGTGTTATTTTTAAATCATGACTCCATAACCTTATTCCCCAACAATGAGATTAAGTGTATAAGGTTGGGCCCAGGAGTCTGCATTTTTAAGAAATTTTTAATATAATTGTCATTCAGGCAGTCTACAAATTGCATTGTAAAAATTACTGGGCTAAATGATTTTCATTGCCCCCTTGGTTCTCATAGTCTATTTCTCTCAGCATTTTGGTCACAGGTTTTAAAGGAATCCAAGAACTTCTGGGAATCTTAAGCAACCAGCTTACCCAGCCAGTCTATCCAGTCAGCTAGGACTAGCCAACCTATTCTGGTGGGTTGTGTTTCCCAGGGTGGGAATTTCGGTCATTCCTAAAAAACTAATTTTAAAGAATTTTTTTCTATCCAGCTGGTCACCTGTAACCTGATTCAAGGAAATCTACCTCCGTGACTAGTGTTGTGTCACCTGGAGCCCTACCAGAAAGATTATTTGATCCAAAATATCTTTAGAATGTTTACTCTCTGTATACAAGAAATCTAAAATTTTAGTAACTTTTACTAAATTAGGCCGTTAGTTAAGAGAATTTTTTTATTTTTGCAAGTTGTATTTAATTTTATTATTTATTATTTCATTTAATATATTTTGTTGAGTTGAGTCACTTGAAGTAATAAGTACTCATCACATACTAGTAATGGTAACATCAAAGACTGTCACATATCCTCCCTGCATTATCCTCTAGCAAAGTTTTGAGCCCAATACTATTCTCTTGCACAGGAAGACTCAGCATATCTGAGTTTGTTCACAGGGAGCCTCAAAACAAATTCATACTTCTATTTGCTCCCTTATCATACCTAGGAAGATAGAATATTAAATCTGAATGAAACTTGGAATTTGTTTTCTTTACCAAAAACATGAATACATCAGAAGACAAAATAAAGTTGATAGAGTATGAGTAAATAACTGAAGTACAAAGACCGAAGTATTCATACAAAGTACATTCCTAACCTTGTCTCAATTTTTTGTGCTGACTTATAGGAAACTAATACATATACATTTGACTTACCTCATTCATTCCGAAAATATATTCTGCTTCTCTATTGGATATTCTCTCTAAGTTAAATAAGAAAGAAAGAAAAAAAAAACATGTCAGAATGGCCAATTGATCAGAATAGGTTAAAAGTCTGCATGAGGAGAAAATAGAAATTCTGAAATGAAACCAAAAAGTTCAAAGAAAAAACACAGGAAGGTCTTAGATGCCCTTCCTGGAGCTAAGTTGTTCAAAATAGCTGCCAGTGGAAGTCAGCACCAAAAACTGTCTATGATGTAGGGGAAAAGCAAATACTGATGCGTAGGATATAATCTCCCCCACTAAGAAAGAAAATTAACCCTGACAAATGCAGTTATTAATCCATAGCCATGAAACTGCAGAGAGGAAGACATCCAAGAGGGATATCCATGGTTACATCTTAGTTCTCACTGTGTGAGATTTAATATTCTGTCAGCATGTTTTCTTGGAACTGAACCAAACTGTCTGCAAGGAAAGCACTAACAAACAGGCACTACCAGTTCTAAATAGGCCAAATTACTTTCCTCACACACAAGTATCTCTGTGATAGCTATCTGTTGAGTCATTTGGACTAAAATACATCTTCGAATAAGTTTCTGACACTACAAAAAGTTAAACATAGAAGATTCTTATTCTCCATTGCCTCCGACATGGAAAAACACTGAGAAATATTTCTCCAGTCAAAAACTTCCCATATAAAAACTTTCTTTGGAGAAAATCACAGTGGGAGTGAAATAAAGGACCATCCACAGCAATTGTAATTTTAGGAAATGTTAGAACATATGCTGAAAATATAGAAAATATAAACCTGCCATTCGTATAGCTTTTTCTTTTCCTTTCTTTTTTCCTTTCTTTCTTTATTCCTTCCTTCCTTTCTTTTTTGCTGTTCTTTCCCCATTTTTTTTATTGTGGTAAAATACACATAACATAAACTTGACCATCCTAACCATTTTTAAGTGCACAGTTGAAAGGTATTAAATACAGTCATAATATTGAGCAAACATCACCACCATCTATCTCCAGAACTCTTACGTCTTGTAAAACTGAAGCACAATACTCATTAACTCCTCATTCTCCTCGCCTCCAGTCTGAGGCAACCACCATTCTACTTTCTGTCTCTACAATTTTTGACTCCTCTATGTACCTCATATAAGTGGAATCATACAGTGTTTGTCATTGTGTGAGTGGCTTACTTCACATAGCATAATGTCTTCAAGGTTCATCAGTATTGTACCATATGTCCTACTTTTTAAGGCTGCATAATATTCTATTGTACACGTTATATTTATCCATTCATATGTTAATGAACACTTGGGTTGCTTTCACATTTTAGCTGTTGTGAATTATGCTGCTATCAATATAGCTATAAAAATATCTCTTCAAGACCCTCCTTGCAACTATTTGGGGTATATACCTAAAAGTGGAATTGCTGGACCATCTGGTAATTCTATTTTTAATTTTCTGAGGCACTGCCATATTGTTTTCCACAGCAGCTATACCATTATACACTCTCACCAACAGTGCACAAGGATTCCGATTACTCCACATCCCCACCAACTCTTGGTGTTTTGGGGTTTTTGACGTAGCCATTTTAATGGGTTTGAGGTGGTATCTCATTTTAGTTTTGACTTGCATTTACCCAATGATTATGTTGTTGAACATCTTTTCAGCTTCTTATTGATCATTTTTATATCTTCTTAGAGAAATGTCTATCCAAGTCAATTGCCCATTTTTTAATCAGATTTTTTTTTTATTGTTGAGTTTTGGGAGTTCTCTAAATATGCTGGATCACATATATGATTTGGAAACATTTTATCCCATTCTGTGGTTTGCCTTTTAACTCTGTTTATGTTGCTTTTGATGTACATTTTTAAATATTCATGAGGTCATTTTGTCTACTTTTATTGTTTTACATGTGTATTTGGTGTCATATCCAACGAACCACTGCCAAATCTAACATCATAAACTTGTTGCTCTGTGTTTTCTTCTAAGAAGTTGATAATTTCAGGTCTTACATTTAGGTCTTTGATCCATTTTGAGTTAATTTTTGTATATGGTGGTAGGTAAGGGTCCGATTTCATTCTTTTGGCATGTGGGTATCCAAATTTCCCAGCACCATTTGTTGAAAAGACTGTCCTTTCCCCCATTGAATGGTCTTGGTGCCCTTGTAAAGAAGTCACTTGACCATATATGTGAAGGTTTATTTCTGGACTCTCTTCTTTTCCATTGGTTTATATGTCTGTCTCCATTCCAGTACTCCATGGTTTCAATTACTGCAGCTTTGTAATAAGTTTTGAAATCAGGAAGTGTAAGTCCTCAGCTTGGTTCTTCTGTTTTAAGATTGATCGTCTATTCAGCAGTCCCTCAAGAGTTCATATGAATTTTAGGATGGGTTTTTTCTATTTCTGCAAAAAACATTGGAATTTTGATAGAGACTGCATTGAATCTATACATCACTTTGGGTAGTATGGAGATCTTAACAGTATTAAGTCTTCCAATCTATAAACATGGGGTATGTTTTCATTTAAATGTTGTTTTTTTATTTTTTTTTTCAGCCATGTTTTGTAGTTTTATTTGTACAAGTCTTTCACATCCTTGACTAATTTTTAAATATCTTATTCTTTATTTTTAAGTTTTATCTTAATTCTAGTTAGTTAACCTACGGTGTTATATTAGTTTCAGGTGTACAATATAGTAATTCAACAGTTCTATACATCACCCAGCGCTCATCACAATAAGCGCACTCCTAGATTAAAGACCTAAATGTGAGACATGAAACAATAAAAATCCTAGAAGAGAACACAGGCAGTAACTTGCTTGACATTAGCCATAGCAACCTTTTTCTAGATATGTCTCTTATTCTATAAATAGAATTGTTTTCTCAATTTCCTTTCAGAGTGTTCATTGTTAGTGTGCAAAAATGCAACTGGTTTTCATGTACTGACTTCATATTCTACTTTAATGAATGCATTTATAGATTCTAAAGGTTTTTTTTACTGGACTTTTTAGGTTTTCCTACATAAAAGATCATATCATCTGTTAATAAAGATATTTAATTCTTGTTTTCCAATGAGGATGCCTTTTATTTCTTTTTCTTGCCCAAGTAGTTTGGCTAGAACTCCCAGTATTATTTTTAATGGAAGGGGTAAAAGTGGATATCCTTGGTAAATAACAATAGCCATAACTCATATAAATAAAAGTTATTTGAGGTTCTTAATAATTGTTTAAAGTATAGAGAAGTCCTGAGATTAAAAAAAAAAAAGTTCGAGAAGTACCACCTTATATATAAACAATAGAAATACATGCATTCTGGGGATGTACAAGAGTGTTCATAAAAGTATTGCTGGGAATAACCAGGAAACCAAAATCATCTCAAATATCCACAAACAGTAAAATGGATACATACAATGTAGTATAATAATACCACATATTATACTTAGCAACAAAGTTAAATGAATTTGAATTACATGCAAAAATATGGATAAATCTCCAAAGAATATTATTTACCAAAAACAAAACAAAAACAAGAAGAAACTTTAATATTTCACTTACATAAAGTTAATTATGCAAAACCAAAATATGTTACTTAGGAATCGATACTTAAAGGTAGTTACTGTTTGGAGATAATTCTCCTTTGGTCTCTCACGTTTCTGTACATCTTGCAAGTGAGACACTGACTGCAAGCCTTTTCAAGGATCTTGGTTGAGTGAACACCCTTGGAAGATCTTGAGTCTCCTTCTGTAGCAAAGGGCAGGTTTGCACACAGTCTAGGAATATCAGAGTAATGTCTTCCTCCAGAGCAAATGGAAGGCATAATTGCTGACCAATATAAAAGACTCAAGTTCCTTAAGTTCAGATTGCTCTCCTGTATTGCAACCCACCACACACACAGGTATTATCTGGCCCTCTTTGCATTGAGTTGTGGCAACTTGGGTTCAAGAAACGGGCACAAATACTGCCACTGTGGCTACTGTTAATGCTGTGAGTAATACACTGTCCTTTGTCTTTGATCTATGTATCTTATGTCTTCTACCAGTATCCATGAAACTGTAAAAGGATATTCTGTTAACTACCAAGTACAGTAAAATCTCAGATCTTTTGCAGTTCTTGATATTGATCATTAATATAACAATGATAATAATGTGATAATGGTTAACATTTATTGGTTCTCTATTGTTAAGAAGTTTGCAGTACTGTAGTGGAAGCAGACCAAAACTTGAGATAAATGCTATAAACAGAGCTGGGGGTGAGGAAGTTTAGATATGAAGAAATCAGAAAATCTCTCTGAGGCAAGTAATACATATACTGAGATCTGAAAGTTGAGGGCACTCAATCCATGTGAGAATACACAAAGGCTATAAGACAGGAACAGTTTTGAGGTGTTCAAAGAAATGAAAGCCAAGCTAGAGATGAGAAGATAAATGGCAGAGTGACATGACATGATGTTGGAGAGGGATGGAGCGGGGGATAGTTTGTGGAAGACTTTGTATACCCGTTTTTGTTTTTGTTTTTTCTTTCCTAAATGAAACAGCAAGCCACAAAAAAGCTTTTAAGTCATTTTTACATTTACATTTTATGAAAAGCACTGGTCCCTCAGTGAAGAATGAGTTAAAAGGGAAGTGGTGGGGGGGCAGGGAAGGGGGTGCCTGGTTGGCTCAGCAGGTTAAGTGTCCAACTCTTGATTTCAGCAACAAAGGATCTCACAGTTCATGGGTTCAGGCCCAGTGTCAGGCTCTGAGCTCACTGAACACAGCCTGCTTCGGATCCTCTGTCTCCCTCTTTCTCGCCCTTCCCGGCTCTCTCTCTCTCTCTCTCTCAAAAATAAATAAACATTAGAAAAAAAAATAGGAACAAAAGAAGAAAGAAAGGAAGAGGGAATGGAGCAAAGAGACATTAGGAGGCTGTGGCAGTGAACCACAAGGGAGATCTGGCTGTCTGGACTGCAGTGGGGGCAGTGCATGTGAAGGAATGTCCATGGATTACTGATATCTGCGTAAACATTTGAAATAAACTGCTGTCAAATTTCAGATGTGCAAGTTGAGGGACAAAGACTGAGTGAGAACTCTCCTAGGCTTGAGCAATTTGGGAAGATCCTATGTAAAAAAAATAGGTAGGATTACTAATGGTGGGCAAATACAGGAGAAGCTGCCACTGGCTGTCCTCAAGTATCCTTTCTCCCCCTTCCTCTTTACTAACAAAACCCTAATTAGGTGAAGTGATGTGCTCCAGCAAAAAACCAAAACACAAAACAAAACGAAAACAAAACAAAAACAAAAACACATTTCCCAGCCTTCCTTGCAACTGGAGAATAAGACATAAATTGAAAGCTTTCAAGTGTCATATAAATGGCATTGATGTCTATGTCATCAGGTTTGTGCAAGCATTTCAATGAGACAATTCATGTAAATGCTTCATGCAGCAGAGGTCAGTCAATGTTAGTTATTTTTGATGATATTATTGTTGTTAGGATATATTCTATTGTTAATTTTCAAAACTTAAATTCTTTGAGGGGCACCTGGGAGGGCTCAGTCAGTTAAGCATCTCTCTTTCTCTCTCTCTTTCTCAAAATAAATAAATAAACTTTAGAATTTTTTTAAACGTAAATTCTTTGAGATAAATTTGAAAGTGTCAGAATAAAAATGAAAGAATTTATTTTGTATTCAGATCTTTTTGTTGCAGGATCTGCGATTAAAAACTGGAATAGTGGGGTGCCTGGATGGCTCAGTTGGTTAAGTGTCTGACTTTGGCTCAGGTCATGATCTTGCAGTTCATGAGTTCGAGCCCCACGTCAGACCGTGCTGACAGCTCAGAGCCTGGAACCTGCTTTGGAGTCTGTGTCTCCCTCTCTCTGCCCCTCCCCTGCTTGCACTATGTCTCTCTTTCCCTTTCTCCCTCTCTCAAAGATAAATAAATGTTAAAAAATTTAAAAAAAAGAATTGTTAAAAGAAAGTTAATAGTCATCTTAAGCAAAGCAAAACTATGGCTAATAGCTATATTACTCAACTTTTCTGAGTGCAGTCTTTCTCATCTAAAAGACTATAAACAGAAGTAAAAATTACTTGAAAAATATAAAACATGGTCCAGTACCATCATCAAAGTGTTTTACCCATGAATACTGTCTACATTTACAACTCAAAACTGCACAATGTTGCAACCATCTCATTGGAATGTTGAATGTGAAGAAAACCAATCTTGCAAAGTCTTATAATGAGTACATAAAGAACAGGATTCTAAGGAATACACGCTTTATCTCTCAATGTATGGTACTTGAATGCTGACTTAGGGGAGGCTTTTATTTTCTTGAGAACAAAAACAGTCATTATGCTGAAGAACTGTTCCAAGTACGGGGTGAAGATGTGCACGCCTCAAGCTAGGATTATAGACTATTTTATAATTCTGGTTTTGGAAAAACTGTAAGCACTAACCCTTCCTTCCCCTAATTATTTTTCCTGCATGTGTAGCTTAAAGAACATGTAGCATTGAAAGAACATTTGCAAATTGCTATCGGAGTTTGATGCAGTGTGTTTATTTGAGAATGTGGAAAAGGGAAAAAATAGTTCCTCCATATTATCTCCTATCCCTACTAGTTCTTTCTTACCCTCTTCCCTTTCAACTTGCTGCCTCCTTTCCCTAGAACTAACAACTGTTTTCTTCCTTGGCTAACTACTGTTTCTTTTTCACACTGTATCACTTCTGACACCTTCCTTTCAATGTTGACCAGAAACCTCCTCATCAGCCTCCTATGTTAGCGTCCTGCTTTCATACTATCCTGAATGGAGCCCTCTCTGGGTCCCCAGCCCAAGAATATCACCCTTCAGGAGAGGGCAAGGGCCCTCCCTCCCCACCCCCACTGCGGAGGACCAGGGTGGGACACACTTTGTAAATTCTATCCCTTTCTGAAAAGCAGAAAAATTTAGAAAAAATAGATGTATTTCCTCACACACTATGCTCCCCTTCACACATAGTGCTCACTAGCTCCCTCTATCTCTCTGACACACACGTGCACAATCAGATGCTTGCACATGTCAGAGATATAGACAAACTGTCACACTCGGTCACAGAGTATGAGGCTGGCATCGCTACACATAATCACCAAACCTCTGTCAAAACAGAAACGTATCTGAGGAGGCAAGATTTGAAGCCAACAACTTTAACGGCTTCTTGTCATTCCTCCAGCATCCTCTAAGCCCCATGGAAATGACTATACTCTTTCTGAGCACTAGAAACCAGAGATAGGAAGGGTTTAATACTGATTGCTATGGAGATCATAAAATGCGAGCTAAAAGTAAAGCAGCCCAAAGACTGAGCTCTGAGTTTTCAACTGAAAGCAAGTTGCTAAGAATATATACTCCAACAAACCCTGAGCCCAAAAATAGCTCTTGTATTTACCAGATGATCTTCTCAGTTTACACCCCTTCCAGCAGCATAAAATAAAATACATGCAATCAAATAAATACCCACATTCCCAAAGGAAGTGTGGTTTAGTTAAACACAATGCTTAATGCAGTTGTAAAGATTCAAGACACTTCTTTCAACTGTAAAAGTGCCTTTTCCAATGCTAAACCCTTAAAGTGCCATTTCCCATGCTGAATGAGTCATAAATCAGCCTAAGAATGAATATTTCAAATCAAGACTTCCTTACAATGTCAACCAGTCAATAGTTCAACTTCAGCACTGATATTTTACTAGCAGTGTTTGTTTACATAATTATTTAAATATTCTGCTACGCTTTGCCTTTACAATTTCCTTTTAAAAATCACTAGATAGTGGGAAAAGAGCTAACTGGAAAAGATTGCTTATGTGTTCAATATTGAAGAAAATAAATTGAGAAAACCTAACAAATCCTAGGAATACCTTGTTACCTATTACGTCTAAAAGGTAAAATGTTAGCATTCTCTCTCTGGGGAAAAAAAAAATCTCATCACATATAACTCAGCCATTTAACTTTCTCCTATTTACTCTTCAAAGATGATTTAGGAAATACATTAATAAGCAAGACCCAGGCTTACCTGTATCAGTAAATTTACTCAAAGAAATCAATTTATATTTTAAAACACGAAATTGAAAGTAGCTCCTAAAAATGGATGCTATGGAACCCAGTCATTTTCAGCCTCCTTCAACCAACCCTTCAGTTTTTGTAACTGTATCATTAAACTCCAGGAAGAAACATATATTTAGGATATTTAGAATGGCTTCTGAAAACCCCTTTGATTGCTGATGTTAAAAAATACCCCCCCAGAAGACATGAATAGACACTTTTCCAAAGAAGACAGCCAGATGGCTAATAGACACAAGAAAAGATGCTCAACATCACTCATCATCAGGGAAATACAAATCAAAGCCACAATGAGATACCACCTCACACCGGTCAGAGTGGCTAAAATGAACAAATCAGGAGACTATAGATGCTGGAGAGGATGTGGAGAAACAGGAACCCTCTTGCACTGTTGGTGGGAATGCAAACTGGTACACCCACTCTGGAAAACAGTATGGAGGTTCCTCAAAAAATTAAAAATAGAACTACCCTGTGACCCAGCAATAGCACTACTAGGCATTTACCCAAGGGATACAGGAGTGCTGATTCATAGGGGCACATGTACCCCAATGTTTATAGCAGCACTTTCAACAATAGCCAAATTATGGAAATAGCCTAAATGTCCATCAACTGATGAATGGATAAAGATGTGGTATATATATACAATGGAATACTACTTGGCAATGTGAAAGAATGAAATCCTGCCATTGGTAGCAACATGAATGGAACTGGAAGGTATTATGCTGAGTGAAATAAGTCAGTCAGAGGACAGATATCATATGTTTTCACTCATATTGTGGATCTTGAGAAGCTTAACAGAAGACCGTGGGGGGTGGGGGAGGGAAACTAGTTACAAACAGAGAGGGAGGGAGACAAACCACAAGAGACTCTTAAATACAGAGAACAAACTGAGGGTGGATGGGGGGAGGGGAAGAGGGGAAATGGGTGATGGGCATGGAGGAGGGCACCTGTTGGGATGAGCATTGGGTGTTGTATGTAAGCCAATTTGACAATACATTATATTTTAAAAATACACCATCATTTTAATGCACTTTTCATACAACTACAGTAATAACACAGGTCTCAGTAACGGGCAGTAAAACCAACACAGCAAAACAACTGACATACTGAAAAAACATTTAGAAAACTAAGAGTCCTCTGAGTGGCCTCAGGCTTTACTCTCACCAGTACCCCGCTCCTCCCCTGTTTGGATGCTGGATCTATGAACAAATCGGGAATGGGAACTTGGGCTGGATGTGGTCATCACCCTCATCCATCAGATACATGGTGTTCCATATCAACCTCCTTTCCGCTACCTAGGCCCAAAACAGAGGCAAAGCTTCAATCACAGTAAGAGGGAATATAGACAAGTTACAAAGGTCTTTGCCAAGTAAAGGAAAACAAATTAGCTTGGGAAAAGTTCTAAAATCTTCCTGAGATAGGGGCACCTGGGTGGCTCAGTCGGTTGAGCGTCCGACTTCGGCCCAGGTCATGATCTCACAGTCTGTGGGTTCGAGCCCCATGTCGGGCTCTGTGCTGACATCTCAGAGCCTGGAGCCTGCTTCGGATTCTGTGTCTCCCTCTCTCTCTGCGCCTCCCCCACCATGCTCTGTCTGTCTCTCTCTCTCTCTCTGTCAAAAATAAATAAACATTAAAAAAAAATTTTTTTAATCTTCCTTAGATGGACTCAAGCTGCAATCTGACCTCACGGCTGAAGTTATACTAATTTAACTATACATTCTAGTAAGCAGAATTATCCTGCAGCTAAATTAGATCACACTTCTAATATCTGAAAGAGAATAATGGTCAATCTCTGTAATGCCGCACTGGTAGATTTTTTTTCTTCATTGTGCACAGAAAGTTACATACTCCACATTTTCCCCTCCTCTCTTCCCTCAATGAGAAATACTATTTCTGTACCTTCTCATAACTCTACTTTACAAGGACAGATTATAAAGAATTACTGAATGTTTCAAGTGGAAAAAAATCTGTTAAGATATTCAGATTATTGAAATTACAACTGAAAAGTAATTCTCGGCAACGGAGGAAACCATTAAGTGTAGAAAAGGGCTTTTAATTTTAGACACCTAAAAGTCATTTCACTTTGTACACTGAACCACTCATTTTCACTAACAAATAAATTCACTGTATCATTTAGCAGAGCCATTAGGCAAAGTTTAAAGTTTTCAATAGTCATATTTCCTTCTACCTTCAATTGTTTTTTAAGAAAGGGGGAATTGCTTTAAGTGACACCATCAAGAACAGGGAAAGACAACTCATAGAATTGGAGAAAATATTTGCAAATCATATATACAGAATATGTAAAGAACTCTTACAACGCAATAATAAGACAAATAATTTAACTTTTAAAATGAGCAAAGGACTTAAATGTGTATTTCACCAAAGAAGATATATGAATGGCCAATAAGCCGTGGGAAAGATATTTGATTGGGAAATCACTGGGAAAATGCAAGTCAAAACCACACAGATACCACTTCCAACCACTAGATGGCTATAAATAAAAAAGATAGACAATAACAAATGTTAGCGAGGATGTAGAGACACTGCAACATTTACATATTGTTGGTTGCGATATAAAATGCCACAGACACTGGGAAAACAGTTTGGCAGTTTCTAAAAGTGTTTAATATAAAGCTGCCATATGATTATGTAATTCCATTCCTAGGGATATACCCAAGAAAAACGAAAAGCCGTTCATACAAAAATCTGTACATGGATGTTCAGAGCAGGATTATTCGTGATAGTGAAAACTGGCAACAACCCATATGTCCACCAATTGATGACTGGATGAAATGTGGTTTATCTTTAGCAATGGAGTATTAGGTGGCAATAAAAAGGAAGCATGCGAATTACAACACGGATGAACTTCAAAAACATTACGGTAAGAGAAAGAAGACAGTTACCAAAGACCACATATTGTAGGAGTCAGTTTACAGGAAGTTTCCAGAATAGGTACATCTGCAGAGTAAATAAATTAGTAACTGCCTAGAGCTAAGGGTAGGCAATGGGGGTGTGACTGCTAAGGTTTCTATTTTATGGTGATGAAAATTACATCGTGGTGATGATTGCAAAACTCTGTAAATACACTAAAAGGCACTGAATTGCACACTTTAAACGGGTGACATGGTATCTAAAGTGTACCTCAATAAAGCTGTTTAGAAAAGAGAGGAGGATGCAGTAACGCGTTGCATTTCCTAGTGCCTCTCAAGACTGGATCATAAGACTACTTAGACCTTTTATCGCCTAAAAACACTGTTGCCATGTTTAAATCTAATACCACACAAGACATGAAAACAGAGTGTCGCGGAGAGAACTGAGTATCGCTGAGAGTCCTGGAGATAGTCCCAGAAACATACGTGCGTTCTCAGGAACATGTGTGTACCAAAACAGACCCACAGAACATAAGTCTGTGCAACGGCCTTAGCAAACAATGAACAGACATTTCTCCACGGAACTAAAGATTGCATGAAAGCTGGTGAAACAGCAGCGTTCCCAGGTGCACCAGAATCCCAAGCTGATCGATCTTAGAGCCTGGCGCTCGCATAATTAACAGGGATCTCAAAGCTTGGCCAGTAATCGGCAAATGGAGAGAGGCAGAGGGACTCAGGGGCCAGCTCCCCCACCCATGGCACCGCCGTCACGCACCCCAAGCTGCGGCTCTCCGTGGGCGTCCGAGGCCCGAGCGCCTCAGCGCACGCGGCCAGCGCGCTCGCCTCGCTCCTTGCATTAGTCAACCGCTCGGCGGCGCACACAGGAGCGAGGAGGGCGGCCTCAGAACCTCTGGGGTCACAGGACACAGGTCCCCGGCTCGCGCGAGTAGCAGAGGAAACACAGCGCGCCGTCACCCAGCCACCCGCCGGGGAGGGGCTGTTCATCTTGCAGACCCTGTCTCGCGCAGAGCACGCCACCCCGAGAACGTCCCCAGGAAACAGGCCGCAGGGCCGCCAACGTCCCCCGGGGTCCCCGCGCCCGTGGTGGCGGCGTCCGCGCGCCCAGGCCCGCCCTCCCGCCGCGCCACCGAGTCCGCCGGCTCCCTCCGCCGGCTCCTACCTTCCTCCTGCACCATTTCCAGGACGTCTGGGTCGCCCATCTGCGCCAGCTCGTTAATGACACTGACCGAGGCGTGGCAGAGCGAGGACCACTGCGACTGGCGGCGAGGTTTGGGGGAGAGGCTGATTCGGGTGGTGGGCGGCCGTCGTCGCTGCTCCGACAACCAGCAGGGACAGGCTTCGCCCGTCCCTTCAAGACCACGTTCTTCTGGGTCTCCGCCTGCCTCCTCTCCTGCAGGAGGTTGGGCTTCTTCTCCAGCCGGTACTTACTCTCGACCTGCTTCGTGCCCTTGGCCCTGCGCTTCACCTTCCTCTCCCGGTGGCGCTCCCGGGAGCCCTCCCAGTACCCTCCCCGGAGCGTGCCGGACCCCGGGGCGCCCTGGCTCCCCGCCTGCTGCCGAGCCTCGCTTCTACTCTTGCTCTCCCCGGCCGGCCCCTCCCCGTCGGTCTGGTCCTGCTCTCCCCGCCCCTCTCCGCCCCTCCCGCCCTCCAGACCCGCCGCCACCCCTCCCTCGGGGGCCGCCCTTTCCCCGCCCCCTGGCCCGGCGGGCTCCCAGCCCGCCCGCCCCTCACCCCTCCAGCCGCCCGGTACCCCCCGCTCCGGCTCCGGCTCCGCCGCCTCCTCGGGGCCCGCCGCCTCCCGGCTCTCCCGGCCGCTCAGCCCCATCAACAGGTCTTGCTGGTCCCATTCCACCCGGTTGTCCCAAGCCCGAGACCGCTGGCCTTCCCCCGCTGTCTCCTCCCCTCTCTCCAAACCCTCCTCCTCTGATCCCCGCCGAGCGGCCTGGTCCTCGTCCATCTGCCTAGCCTTCCGCCTTCCGCGGGTGGCACTCGGACGGAACCCCCTCCCAGTTGGGGAGTTATTTTTTGTCGGGTGAGAAAAAGCCCCCCTTCCTTAAGGCGACCCCTGCTTTAAGGCCGGCGCGTGGGCGTGTCTCCGAGGTTCCTGCAGCCTCCCCCTCCTGCCTCTGCCACCTGCCGCGGGGGTCTCAGCTTTTCTCCCGACCGGGCCTCCCTCCTGGGCGCCGAACCGGATCTCTCTCTAACACATCTGGGGACGACTCATACATTTTTGGCCTGAGTTCGAATTCAAGCAATGCCTCTTAAAAGTTGGATGGCATTGGGCGAGTTTCTATAAGCTTCAGGTGCCTCGTCTTAAAAATAAGAACACAGCACCCACCACCCAGGGGTGTAGTGAGGATAGAGTGATGGCATACTGCACTAAAATCTCGCTGCTCTCAGAGAACTCACCCATATTACGTTGAGCCCTGCCTCTAAGTGTCCCTTAGTGCCTTGAGCAGAGTGAACGGTCCCACTCTTCACAGGCTCCTCTGAACTGGCTCTATGTTGTTGAGACCCTTCCAACCGCCAGCTCCCCAACGTTGGGAGATGAGGTCAATTACTGTCTAAGATGGGGGAGCAGATGAATGACAGTGTACTGAGGGTGAAGCAGTGGTCTGAGCTGAAGGCCTTGACGGTGCTCAGGAGGTAGTGACTGAGTTTGGGGCAGGGATGCAGTGATTTAAGAATAAAGAGGAGATGACCAGGGAAGACTTGACCTTTCTTCATTTTTATACTATTCTTTCTTTTCCCCTTTCTGTTGACATTTTGGAACTGAGAATTACCTTTTTCAGATGAGTAAAGAGGCCTAGAAAATATTTTGGTGAAGGTCATGGTTAACTGTGGAACTAAAAACTGTCTTCTTTTTCCCCTTTTTCTTTCTTTCTTTCTTTCTTTCTTTCTTTCTTTCTTTCTCTTTCTTTTTTTCTTCCTTCCTTCCTCCTTCCTTCCTTTCTTTCCTTTTCTTTCTTCCTCCTTTCCTTCCTTCTTTCCTTCCTTCCTTCCTTCCTTTCTTTCCTTTTCTTTCTTCCTCCCTTCCTTCCTTCCTTCCTTCCTTCCTTCCATCCTAGAGATCTCTATACCTTGCTATCTGTTCCCTATTTAAACTTCTAGGAGTACATCAGTGCTGGTCAAGCAATTTGAGACTGTAGGCAATTCCTTACTTGATATGCTTTGGAAGTGTGTTTGAAATGTAAATGTATGTAAGTCAAGCGATAGTCTTAAATGTGATTAAAATAAATCACTAGTTGTGATACAGTGTTTGGTTTTTCCGATTGAATATTAATCATTGTTTGATTCTAATAAGCTGTTTACAACATGATTTGTTTCATGTTCTTCCTGTATACCAGAACTCTGGTAGGTACTGTGGATATGTCATTGAACAGATGACTACAATCTTTGTTTTGCATAGATTAAACAAAAATAAATGCAATAAAATTATTTTTCTATAATTTTATAAAATCATGTTTTATATTCCTTGGTTCTGTACCATATTGGAAGTGACATATATGAGCAGACATTTAATGTTGATGATTTTGCACAAAAGTAAATGGAATTTTTGATGGTATATTTGCTGATATTTTATCAACTTTCTGTAAACTTTGTTACCAAAAAGTTGAAGGCTTCTTTTGTTCCTTTGTAAAGGTCTGTATTTACCCACAACTCTTGGAGCTCTTAAGGAATTTTCTCTATATTCTTATCACTGAAATATTTTATGTTGCTTATCCATTTACAGTTTTAAGATCTGTTTATTTCCTCCATTGCTACATCCTGCATCTTTCAACAGAATCATCGACCATACATTGCCAAAATTATTTTCTGAATAATGAATACATGTTCTTCTAATGTAATTGAATATACAGTTAAGTATTGAGTTGAGATAAAAAATTTATCTTAAAAAAAAAAAAACACTCTTTTTTAGCCCTCCAAATGCGTTCTCCCTTTGTTTCAAGATTATTTGGTCTTTGCTTCAATGTTACTACAATCATCTGGTAGTGCCTTTTTTAAAAAAAAAAAAATTGCCCTTTGTTGATGAGCATTAAGGAGTGCACTTGTCATGATGATTAAAATAAAAATTTTTAAACATTGCCTTATGTTTCCTAGACTAAGGGTGGTATGCAAAAGTATTTAAATAATAATAGAAACATAGCTATAATGATATAAATGGTGACACTTTGAAAATCAAACTGTAAACTGGCAGATTGAAATAATTGCCAACTGAGAAGTAAAAGTATGAATGTGCTATGGGAAAGACACTTTAGGGGCACCTGGGTGGCTCAGTCGGGTGAGGTTCCAACTCTGGATTTTGGCTCTGGTCATGACCCCAGGACAGAGCCTCAAATTGGGCTCAGTGCTGAGTCTGGAGCCTGCTTGGGATCCTCTCTTTTTCCTCCCTCTGCCACTCATCCCAGCTCGTGCTCTCTCTCTCACTCTCTGAAATAATAAAAAAAAAAAAAAAAAAGGGAAGACACTTAAGGAGTGTCAGTATATAATGTGTGAAAGCCTGAGCTGTATGGAAGTTAAATGTATACACTTGAGCAACACCTGCATGTGAGTAATGTTTTATTCTAGCAACCTGATTGAGTAGATGGATCTAACTCTGAAGAGGACAAGTTCATGAGCTAGATTCTGGAGGCCAGAAGGGCCTTGAGAAGTCATCTGATGAATCCTCCACCCTCTACCCTCCTGGTATTCAAAGAAAGGACATGGGACCTCCAGTCAATATTCCAGATCAGTCGGCTTTCTTGATTTCTCCTCATATCAAGGCTCTATCTCCTATAATTAGTTTCCTCCTTTGGGGTCTAACAGGCATTTATTATTTTTTGGCCCCTAAAAATTTCATTCACTCCATTTTCAGGTGACCCTGGAATGATGTGGGAGTTAGGGACACTGACCCCTGCACAGTCAAAAATCTGCGTATAATTTTTGACTCCCCAGAACTTAACTACTGATAGCCTACTGTTGACCAGAAGCCTGGTGATGACATAAACATCATATTTTGTATGATTACACTAAAGTAAGCTAGAGAAAAGTTTGTTAAAATCATAAGGAAGAGAAAATGCATTTATAGTACTATACTGTATTTATAAAAAGATTACCGTGCAAAAGTAGATCAAACCCTTGGGGTTCAAGGATCAACTATTTTTAACATCACTACAATCCTCAAAAAATCCACACCATGCTTTAAGGTTTGGAGCTTTGAACTAGGAATCAAAAGACATACATTCCATCCTTGTCTTTGTCCCTTGATAAGCTGAACAGCACAATGACCTTGAACAAATGACTTTGCTTTGTTGAGCCACAGATTTCCCCATCTGTGAATATTAAGGCTCTTACCTGTTCTGCCCATCTCTCAAAGTTGTTGTGAAAGTCAAACAAATCATAAGCATGAAAGGAGTTTGGAATCAATAAAAGAGTAACAAACAGGAGAAAGTTTTATTGACTGGCAGAGGTAAAGTCCTAGATTTACTAGTAGGTAGGAATACTAGTCGTGGGTGTTGTTTTTCCTCCACAAAATGCAGCTTCAACCATGTGTCTGGAATTTGCAGGTACTTTCTGACTCCATACAGATTCCTCATTCACTACTCCCTGGTTTCAAAAGACAAGCTGTGTCTCTTTAGTTGCAAAATTTATCTCTCTGCATCTTGACTTTTTTTTCTTTCTTTTTTCTTTTTTTTTTAGGTGCTGGACCTTTACAATAAGCTCTAGTTCTGTCTACTGGCTTACCATCTCATATTCTTCCCTCTTCTAAAAACAAACAAACAAACAAACAAACAAAAAACCTCACTCAAAAGCTGGCACCTGGAGCCACTGTGGTCATCAAACACTGATTTAATACTTGGCACTCATGGACGTGTTGATAATTACCAAGATAAATGCCTAGGATAGCGTGTCAACTCTGCCCTGTTACTAGGGAAATGGCGTTGGTTCCCAGACTATACAGATCATGGGGCACTGTCTCAGCAAAGGATAAATAAGGAACAAGGGTGTGTTACTCTCTCCTATGCCTGCTTAGGATGGCACCTAAGTTAGAAATGACACTCCACCACTTGCAATCTGCCAATGGCTTCTATCACATAGAAGAGAAAATTGAAATGTCTTTCTTGTCAGTAGGATTGCAATGCTACATTTCCATGATTTGGGCCTGGGTAAATCTATTATTTCCCACCTCTCCCATTATGCTCCAACTATGCTGTCTTGTTGCTGTTCCTCAAACACAAAAAGCACTTATCCATTACTTCCCTCAAGCACTTTGCCCATGCTAGTCCCCCGCCCCCCTATAAAGATCTTCATACAGATGCTTAATGGCTAACTCTCTTACATCATTCAGTTTCTACGTAAATGGCACTTCCTCGGAAAGAATTTTGCTGACCACCCTAAGACAATAACCTCACATCACTCTACTCGCCTTGTGTTACTTTTCTTCATAGCATTTATCTCTTTCTGACTCTAAATTTATTCGCTCGTGCACATTTAGTTGTGTATAAGCTCTACATAGAAGCTCAGGTTTTCCTGGTTCTTCACTGTGGTTTCTGTGGTGCTTAGAATGGTGCCTGGCACAGAAAGACTCTCAAGAAATATTTCTTGAATGAATGATACAAATAAGGTTTATCACCAAATTTCCTATCTTTTAGTCCAGGCAGTACCTAACTCCCCCAATGCCCCATGCTTTCTAGCAGCTGGGAAAATAATCTAATTCTGAAAAAAAAACTATAAAACTTCTATAAACAGTTTTAATAAAAAGCTAAAGAAGCTGGTAGAATCAGCAGAGATACAGACAGTAAATCAGGACTTCATCTCACCATCTGAGCCCAATCTCTTGGCTTCTCTTGGAACACAGATGCTGGATCTTTGGCAAACAACAGCAGCAAATAGCAAGAAGAAGCAAGTCAAGAGCCACCTATGCTTCAGTGCTACTGTCTTCCTGTATCAACAGTGTCCTTTAGATTTTTTTTTAATATTTATTTATGTTGGGGAGAGCACAGGTGGGGGAGGGGCAGAGAGAAGGGGACAGAGGATCTGAAGCGGGCTGTGCACTGACAGGCTGACAGCAGTGAGCCCCATGTGGGGCTCAAACTCACAAACCGTGAGATCATGACCTGAGCTGAAGTTGGACTCTCAACAGACTGAGCCACCCAGGTGCCCCAACAAGTGTCCTTTAGTGTAAAGTAATCACATTTTCTTGTTTAAATGGCAGGTGTTTAGTATTGCTATTTGTCTTTGGCATATACATAAATAGGGAATAAAAAATAAATGGCCTACACTGGCTGCATCGAATAAGAATCGGTATCTTGGGCCTTGAGTGGATATATCTATATTACTATAGTTCTCATTCATCTTTCACAGATAAAGTTTTCCATCAGTGAGTCTATGTTCACTAACTCTATATTCTCTGTACCATCACATCCTTTTTTGAACCTTATTATAGCACTGAAGGGTCATCACACTACCCTTAGAGATTATCTTTACTGCTGTGTATCAGTCATTATATCAAGTGCTTCCTTCCAAATCCTTCCATTGGTTCTCAGCACCTATGCCATTCTGAGTCTCCATAATTCTCACTGTCCCACTCCAAAAGTGCACATTAGTCAGACTGTTTTGGGTCTGGCAGACCCATCCCAGGTTTGAATGCTCCTTCAGACCCCTGGTAGCTGCACAACCGTGAGCTAATGGCTTTACCTTGTTAAACCTTAATTCCTTCATCTATATCATGGAAACAGTTGTATCTACCAAATGGTGTGGTTATGAAGTCCTTGACACACAGGAGGCATTAAATGAATGTGAGTTTTCATCTTCCTTTAGTACACTCAATGATTTCCTTGATTCTTTCAGGAAAAAAGATTTCTCTCAGCAAAATGTCCCTTTTATTCCCATTTACTGTTTTTCTCCACTAACCTTCTTTAAGACTCTTTCTTGGGGTGCCTGGGTGGCTCAGTTGGTTGAACGCCCGACTTCGGCTCAGGTCACGATCTCACAGTTCATGGGTTCAAGCCCCACATCAGGCTCTGTGCTGACAGCTCGGAGCCTGAAGCCTGCTTTGGTTTCTGTGTCTCCCTCTCTCTGCCCCTGCTCATGCTCTGTCTCACTCTCTCTCTCAAAACTAAATAAACATTAGAAAAAAAGACTCTTTCTCAAATATCCAGCTCCACACTTACTTCTCATTGAAAAATTCTAAATTTCTCATGAAATTTATGTCACCTGTATGTTCTAACATTACCTTAATTTGAACAAATCAATCTTCCTTCAGACTAGTTCAACTCCAGCTTGCCCACTTATTTCAAAATTATTAGGGTTACCTCAAGCTACTGATTATAATAGCTAGGTAGGTACTATTACTATATATTATATACATTATATACTATATTAATTATATAGTACTATGTATTATACTATATATTATATTATTACTATATATTGTTACTATATATTATACTATATAATAGCTAGGTAGGTACTATTACTATATATTATATACATTATATACTATATTAATTATATAGTACTATGTATTATACTATATATTATATTATTACTATATATTGTTACTATATATTATACTATATAATAGCTAGGTAGGTACTATTACTATATATTATATACATTATATACTATATTAATTATATAGTACTGTGTATTATACTATGTATTATATTATTACTATATATTGTTACTATATATTATACTATATAATAGCTAGGTAGGTACTATTATTATTATAGGTAGGTACTTATTATCAGATATCTCTTGTGTGTGTTGCACATCTTCTTGGTTCACCCTTTCTCTTAAAATCAACTTTATTGGGGTGTAATTTATAATAATCATGATTATACTAATAATTGAGTTCACCAATTTTAAGTGTGCAATTAGATAGATTTTGTGACATGTATATAAATACCACTTTCACCACATAGAACATTTCCCAAAATTATTGCGTGCATTTGTAGTCAGTCCCCTTGCCCCACCCCCTGACCCCTGGCAATCACTGATATTCTGTCTATCACTAGTATTGGGGCTTACTTTCTTTCCATTCCAGTTTGTACTATTACAATTACTTGTCCACGTGTATAATTTGAAAGGATCTTGCCTCAACTCCCCTGAGGATCTCTTGCTTTCTGCCCTAGGGTCTCTCTACCATGACGAAGTGGGGTTGGTATATGTGACCACTCTGCTACTTTGACACATGTGCAAACTTTTAAGGAGGAAGTTAGCACAACAGGAGATGGCTCTGACAATACGGTTATTGCCATTCTTTGATGGGGCAATTCTGGGATGCATTTAACCTAGCTCTTCAAGGGTATAAGAGAAGGACCATTCCCCATTTGCCCTTGGATCTGCTCTTCCTTCCTTTCCATGTTTGACACTTCCCAGTATTCCCTCCTTCCCACTCCACTTCCTTAAAATCACTTCCCAAAATAATTTTTCTGTGCATAAGTCTTACTTCAGGCTACTAGGGGAAACCCACACTAAGGTAGAATCATTTTTTGTAACCCTATTTTTTAAAGCATTTAGGAAATTGAGGAAAGGGGGTGGGAGGGAGGAAAAAAGGAAGAAATTAACTGCCCAGAATTGCATGGCTATTAAAATACAGAGCAAAAGCTTGGATCCAGAACAGCCTGACTCCACATTTCATGCTTAATCACTATATTGCTTTTCAAGGTAGAAACTAAAATTAGCTTTGATTGTGTCCAATATGTTTATGATGTATATCTAAATTACCAGTGTTCTGTCATTTCTTCTTTTAAAATGCCTCACTCATCAGTTATTCACAATGCTTTCATCTAGTTGGAAACCACAATGGGTAATTTCTTACTGCTATCACTTTACAGCCTCCCTCTTAGATTCCTATGACAGCCTGATAGCAGATTTTCTTCCTTGCCATCACGCAATATTATTTACAGATAAGTGTGTTGGGTTTGGGGGTTGATAGCACTGATTCAAATCTTAATTCTCTCAGTTCTTAACTATGATATTTGGTGAGGCTTTTTCCATTTCTAAGCCTCAGTTCCCTTATTTATAAAATGGAGAAAGTAATTCCTAACTTACAGGGTTGTTTGGTGCAATAATATAATAATTCATATGTTTTCATTTGTTTAAATATTAAACTATAGCATGCCATATCCATTTTATCACATTTGCTATTATTGTTGTTGAGCTGATTTTAAGTGGTAGAGTCCTGACGAAGCTAGAGCCTTTTATTGTTAAATGTTTATTCATTCCTTGTGTGTGTGTGTGTGTGTGTGTGTGTGTGTGTGTGAAAGGATTTATTTTTACTAGTCTATATACTTCTACTAATCTATGAAGCAAGCCCAAAGATTTCTGGACTTTGAAATCAAGTGCATGACGCATAAAAATGTCAATATAAATATTGCTGGAAGCAATGGAAGGAACTCTTAAGACCCAGTGGACTCACATATTGATCAAAGTGCTCCATTATGTGGCATTCAGACGATCTTTTGTGCTGTGGCAATGAAATAAAAGCTTCTGAGAAATAGTAGGTTCCCATTAAAAGATGATTTAATGCTTGGATTCAAATATCCTTCAGCCAATTTGTAGTCCCTAAAATATATTATACCCAGTACCGAAATTTTAAGAAGTCCTTAAAACTGGGGTTAAATAGAAAACTAAACTCGACTGAAATACAGGAGCTTCAAGTTAGTCAAAGCGTACAATTACGTATGCTAAAATTGGTCAGGCCTTTTATAAGATATGTTTATGAAAACACAGTCTATTTTCAAAGTATCTAATTTGGTTACAATTTCAACCAGGAGTACAAAGAAAATGTGATTAAAGAGTTTCACTGCCTCAGTGGTTACATCTGGGGTTTTATCTACCTTATTAAATCCTCCTTCATGTTCTCCACCCAGTGGCTACATGGTTTCCACTAGTAGCATAAAAGCATCAAGAATATACTTGACTCTCCCCAAATCGTGAGCATACTTGCAACTAAACCCACTGTGGTTTGTAATTTCATGTTTAAGAGAAAGTTTAAGGAGAAAGTTTTTAATCACATTCTTTATTTAGTTCTCCTAAGCTGGATACTTATTTGTAGTTGCAAAGTCACAGGGGAAAAAAAAAATGAGCCTACCAGACTTAATGACATAGTTGCTTTACATTAAGGGGATGGTTCTAATTTGAATTGCCAGAAAGGTCAGTCTTCAGAAACAAAGAAATGGGAGCCCATAAAATAAAAACAGGTCTGCTTCAAAAATTAATATACACTCCACTGAGGTCAGAGAAGTCCCTACAGTTGGACCCCAGGACAGGGTCTAAAGGACCACAACTTGTCCAGGTAAGGAGAGTGTTAGCTGAAAGAGAAAAGAACTGATGGGAACCCCAAGCATATTTTACATCTGTGATGATCTAAATATTTGTTGACTATTCGTTCCTTCATTACTCCATGAGGACATGTACCATGTCTGTTTTACTCATCACTGCATCCACCAGAGGCTATAGGACAGGGCTTAATATAAGAATATTCAGGGATAGATAGCCAGATGAATTTATTCATTGTTTTTCTCTCTGCTAGTTTCTTTAGTGATTGTCTTCTCTCCCCAACTAGGTTGTAGTCATCTGAGAGCAGAGACCACACCTTAGATCCCTCCAAAATCCTTCGCAATAGTGTTTCATTTAAATTGGTGTCAATACCAACTGATTAAGCTGTCAAGCTGTCAAGCTGAGAAAGTAAAAGATAGGGAAGCAAGAGTGGTAGCAAGGAGTTGTCATGATTTCTGCATAGCATACCTTTAAGTACTCATTGAATTACATGAAATTCCCAAATGTGTCCATTTTGACATAAAAATTCCATATTCATTTCCTATAGTTCCTTCTAACTACCGAAGAATGAGTTATAAGAGTTGAGAAACCAGGAAAAATCATGACATTTTGGGTGGGCAAAATGAACTTTAAATTATAATTCTGCTACTTACTAGCTTTATAATCTTGCACAAACTTCTAATTCTTGTTGGAGCTCAGTTTCCTCAATTATGAAATGGGCATAATGCCTTTTTTTGAAGAGTTATAGAGATTAGATGAGCCGAGAACTCTAAAATCTCTAGCCTGTTACAGATGCTCAGTAAAAATAGTTCCATTTCCCAATATTCTTGTGCAAGTATCTAAACATCTCCTTTTCTCAATGTGTTTATCTACAAAACAAGCAGAAAAAGATAAGGAAATTAAGTATGGCTCAGGGCTCATGCTCAGAACTATACTATGTTATAGTCTTTATAATGGCATTAAAGTCAAATTGCATAAAAATTAATAATCCCTCAGACAAGTCTAAAAGACATGAAAAAAAAGTGTGTGTGTGTGTGAGAGAGAGAGAGCAGAGAAAGAGAGAGAGGGTGGAGGGAGAAAATGATTACAGATGCCTGTGTCTGGTTCAGGTCACCTATTTTTTCCTTCTCAATGCATGAATGAATGATTAGTATGTGTCACACTTCATAAATCTCCGGGTGCCTTCCCTTCATTTGTTAGGAGCTTGAAATGTTTATCTTCAAGTCAGAGTTTGCAAGTCTGCTCACACTATGAGTTCAGTTGTTTTGAATAATAGAAAGTTAATAGTACAAGAATATGTATCATTTTCTTCACATTTAGGGATATTCTTCTTAGTCATTTTAATGCACTGATTTCAATTCTATCTCTGGCACTGTTCTAAGGACTTTACATATATTAAGTCATTTAATCTTTTTAGCAACCTCGTATAACAGAGGCTATTCTCCCTCTTTTTCTGATGAGGAAACTGAGGCACAGAGGGTTTTTAATAACTTGTGCAAAGTCACATAGCCCATAACTGGCAGAAACAGAATTCTCATGGAGGTGAATAGACTCCAGCAATCACGCTCTCGGTCTCTGCTCTATTCTGCATCCTAATGGGTTATTAATTTTGTACATTACAGCTGAAAACTCTTACTACCTAGCAGATGTGTTGTAGGTGAAAGCAATTACCAATCAATGTTATGGAGATGCCCCTGGGTGATGTGCTGACAAAGATAACTCTCTAACTGCATCTAAATGCACCATTAAAGTTTCATTTATATGAATCACAAGCTATGCCCTTTAAGATGGATGAGAACCTAAGGCTGGGCACAGGAGGAGAGAAGGAGAGAAATGAATCCTGGGGCATTGGAAAGCTGCAGAAAGGTCAGGACTGGATTTGGTGCCTCAGTAACAGGAAGGCAGAGGGGATAGAAAGGGACTTCCCTGTTAGGTTAAACTATCACAACTGTGAGCTCACTACCATGAGTCCCTGTTTGTGAATGAGCAAACTAAACGACCGAGAGTTAAAGGTCTTACCCATGGTCACATAGCTGGTAAGCATCAGAGCATGGACTGGAAGTCATGTCTGACTGACAGTGTATTTATGTGCCATTTCCTCCATTACCCTGTGTACCTTCTAGAGAAAGGGAGACTAGTGGGGAGAGGTGTATCCAGAGTCCTACAAAGGGGAAGGGGAAGGGGTTGGAGATGAATAAGCCTCTTTCTAATTTCCTAAGATTGCTCTGCTTTGGCTTTTTATTTGTACTCTTTTATTATAAGTTTATGTCAACTTGTTATCATCTCTACTTAACTTGAAAGGACTTTATTGATTGGCTGTGATGTATAAAGTACGGTGCTTGCTGCTGTGTATTTTTGTGGTTGGCGGTGTCGGTAGAGTGGAGTGATAAATATTTTACCTTCTAAACCTTCAGGGAACTTAGGATCTAGTTAGAGAAATAATATGCACATTTTGTCCAGGATACAGCCCAAATTTCTGAGCCCAGCAGAAAAGGGTCTTCCCAACTGGACCATAGCCTTCCTTAGTGACCTCAAAACTCTCTCCTTCTCCTCATCTCGACCTCATTCCAGGGTCTTCCACGTACTCACCATGCAGGTTCTTGCCTCTGTGCCTTGGTAACTACAGTTTCCTGGAATGTGTCTCTCATCTCTGGGCACTCCCCTCTCTCCTAGCAGATACTGATGGCGTTATGCCTAAGGAACAGTCACATGACCTAGACTTTGCCAATCAGACACTCCTATTTGATTCTTTGGCTCTTGTGCAAATGGCACAAAAATAAAAGATCTGAACTCATCCAACCATGGTGGCAGGTGGGACCTCACAGAGGGGCCATGCTCAGGCACGTGATGAGGCAGCAGCAAATCGAGGACGGCCAGGTATCCTGCCTAGACCATTTCTACCATAAGATGGTTATTGCCTCTCCTGTTCCTGGGCCCTTTGAAATGGCTTTGATTTTTGTCTCTTTCCTAAGTCCAGCCCTCTTGAGATATGTTGAATCTCTGAGCCCTGACAGTCTTTTGCCAAGTCTCCTTCTGTGGCTGTAGCCAAAACCAGCCAGTTGTCCTCAAACTGCAAAAACTGTACCTCTCAAGCATTTTCTGATATTGTGGATCCAACTTAAACATTCTTTTCTTTGTGAAATATGCCACTTACTACATGAGAACATTGAAAAATACAGGTAACTAATCTGAAAGAATATTATTCTTTAAGTATATAGTAAAGTGCGTAGTAAGTCCTTTAACAGAACCAGGAAGGAGTAAACTCAGGACTTAACTAATTAAAAGTTTACTGTATGTAACAAGATCTTCCAAGGTTTTCTACCATATGTCTTTCTCTCCTTTTTTTCTCTCCCTCTTTTCTCTCCTCCCTCATTCTTTCAACAAATGTCACTGAGCATCTTCATTGTTGATTGGCATTATTCTGGGTTCTGGTGACACAAAAGTGGCCAAGACAAATAAAGTCCCTATTCTAAAGAAACTTCTGTGTCTGGGGAGAAAGAAATAAACAGGTAAACAATTTTAAATGATTATTTCAAAGGGTTATAGGAACAGCAACAGAATAATGTTATCAAGAATTATTGGATTGGGTGCGTGGGGGAGGTTACTTTGTTTGTAATTTATACAGGAATATCTAGGAAACCTTCTTTGGGAAGACGATACTTAAGCTGAGGCCCAAATCATGAAAAGAAGCTAATCTTACAAAGAATTAAAGAAGAGTAATCTAGACAGAAAAAGTAGCATACACAAAGGCCCTGTGACATGCTCAAGTCCAGCCAAAGAGATCAAGGTGAAGGAAACCCAGCAAGTAAGATGTGGATGTTAGAAGGGTAAGGAGGGGGTAGTAAGGGTTATTTCATTAGGACCTAATGGGTCACCAAAATAGTTAAATTTTATTCTTTCATTTTTGATGGAATTTCCTCCCTCACCCCTCCATTCTATTTCTCTGAATTTCAACCTTCCTGATTAGGAAAGATCTAATTGAATATTACTCATCATCTTAGTTGCTTGTATTAATCAAGTGTTCACTCCTGTGACAGATAACCCTCAAAATCTCTCTAACTTAATACTGAATGGAGGAGAAGTGTATTTCTTACTCCATTAAATTCCAAACTAGTGTCCCTGATCAGTGTTTATTTAATCATTCATGAATCTAGACTAATAAAAGATTCACCATCATTAACATATAGCTTTCCAGTTTGCCCTGATATCCAGACTGGGGGTTGGTTAGGGAATTTGGGGAAAGAATGTGTGATCTCATGAGAGGTTGGATGGGCCAGCTGGAAGAGATACGAAGCACTTTTGTTCATGTCCCTTTGGGCAGAAGTGAGTTACCAAACTGCGAAGCAAAGTGGAAAATGTAGCCTTGATGGTGCCCAGGAATAAAGAGAAATAGTTCAATCAATCACAGCCTGTGTCGTGAATTGTCCGAGGCTGCCTTCCTTGGTAGGTATCAGTGGAGCACAGTGTAATTGGCAAGCATTTTGGGGCTTCTTACTCCATACAGATGGGAGGTGAGTAAAGACAGAATGTATGTTAAAAAATGAAATCCAAGTAAATAGGAATTTTTTTTCCTAGAAAATGAAAAACACTAACATTTTGGTCATGCAAACTATAGAAAATAAAGCTGGACAAAATGTTCTCACCTGATTGAGATCAGCAAAAAATACAGTGATTTTCAGAGGAAGGAACACTTCATTCGGCAGGGCAGTGTGGTGGGTTGAATAGTTTCTTCTCAAAGATATGTTCAAGCCTTTACCCTTGGTACCTGTGAATGTGAACTTATTTGAAAATAGGGTCTTTGTAGAAGTAACTAAGTTGATTTTTATGGGATGAGGTCATCCTGGACTTAGAGTTCCCTCTACATGGAAACATGGAGTAAAAGGAAAGTAAATGCCCACCTTAAAATTGCCCCAGTCAGTACTTGCAATGCACCCCCACACTCCTTTGCCCAGCAGAGCATCTTCCTTCCCCCTTTTCAGGGATCTTTAATGAGCATGTAAAACATGCTCAGAATTCGGTCTCTCAGCTCAGCCCCAGCCAGAAGTTTGCTGTGGAGCATTTCCTGTGTCTTGCTCAGGTTTCCCTTGTCAAAACCCAGGATTTCACAGCTGCTTGGAGGAACCTCAGCACCCCTGTGATAATACACGCACCCAGTCAAGCTTGAGCTCCTCATGCTCCGGCAGGTCAAAGTAGGGTATTTGTAGGAAAGGGAGGGGACAGATCCTCCCTTCAATTTCCTGGTGACTGAGTCCCATCACAGCATTGGAAGTTCCTAGACTCTCATCAGATCCCTCACAAAAGGGGTTCATCACACTCAGGTCCTAACTTCTCTCTTTCCCAGAAGCTCTCACATGACCCAAGGGGTTTGTTGGTCAGCAAACCTCATTTCATTGCCTCTGCTCTTTCCATCTCTTCCTTTGTCTTGGCACCTGTTTCTAAAAAAAGAGTTAAAAAAAAAAAAAGGAAATAAACTTTGTTCCTTTAGCCAAAGCAAAAGGCCCACCATGTATAACAACTTAAGTAAAAAGAACCCTTGGCAAAAGAGAGTAATATCACCTAACTATGCACAGCTCCACCCCAGGTAACAGCCTCACTGCATAAGGAAAAAGAGAAGGAAAGGAGGTGATTGTTGGTATAGACCAAGTTGAGGTTGTCAGAGGCAAACAGCTTCTCTCCCGTGGCTGAGCCTATTCTGCTGAGGAGCCAGCAGAGACTTTGAACTTGTATTCCAGGTTCTGTGTGACTTTTTACTATTTCAAACACCCATCTAGGGGAAGAAGTTCACTCCTCCAAGTCTTGGTGGGATATTCGTTGATGAGAAGTTTATAAGGTGTTGCTTCCAGGCTTTGGTTCAATTCAACCACAGGATTTGGGTTGAGAATGGAAAGGATGGGATTTGGTGGTCCATTAGCCCTGTGTAAAAGGTCTCAGGAAAAGTGCCAACATCCATTTAGATCCATTTTGTACACGTAGAAGCTAAAAGCAGGCCTAAAAGAAGAGGTGCCAGTTGCAGCTAAGGAAAGAAGCCAAGAACAATAACAGAAAAGAAGGAGAATGATTATGTTTGAGGAATGAGTTCTGAGTCAGAAAAGAGAACAGGAAGGGAAATTAAGTGTGATATGTCAAAGATATATAGATGATATTGTATTTGTTCGCTAGGGTTGCCATAACAAAATACCACTAATAGAGTGGCTTAACAGAAATTTATTTTCTCAAAGTTCCAGAGTCTGGAAGTCCAAGATCAAGGTGTCAGAAGTTCCTGTTTAGTTCAGTTCAGTTTCTCCTGAGGTTTGTGAATGATCATCTTTTCTCTGTATCCTGACATGGTCTCCCCTCTGTGATGTGTCTCTTTATGTCTCCAGATTTCTTCTTTTTTAAAGAATACTAATGATAATGGATTAGGGCCCATTTTATTGATCTCATTTTAACTTAATTCTTTTTTTTAAGTTTAATTATTTATTTTAAGGGGGGGAGGGCAGAGAAAGGGAGAGACAGAATCCCAAGCAGTCTCCAGGAGCTGTCAGCACAGAGCCCCATGATGCAGGCTTGAACTCACAAACCATGAGATCATCACCTCAGCCGAGATCAAGAGTCAGATGCTTAACCGACTGAGCCACCCAGGCACCCCAATTATTTCTTTAAATAAATACCTTACCTCTAAACTTAATTATCCCCCCAAAACCCCACCTCCAAATACAGTCACATTAGAGATTAGAGCTTCAACATATGAACAGCTATCCAACCAGCCCATGACAAGAAAACAGGCATCTTGACTAGCCTGGATGGCTTTGTGATCTCAGTCACCTGCAAACATTACTGGATCCTTAGTGGTCACCATCAATGAGTATTCTCTCCATCAATTCCCCTGACCTGGGCAGATGCATCATTATTACAAGTTGCTTATAGTTCATTTCCTTAGCCCCCAGGAATCCATTGGCAATATCCAGCTTCTTGCAGCTAGGGCTCATCTGCACTTTTAGATAGCTTTGCAGGCGAGGACCTAGGATAACCCAATACTGTCCCTTGCTCCTGCATAGTTTATACCCGGTTCATGGGCAACTCTTTCCCTTCCCTTGCTTCAATAAAGTCTGAGAGTCCATACATATCCCAATGTAACTAGCTCCCTGTAGGTGGTCTGCTGTCATAGACTATGGTGGTATTCTCAGACATAAATTTTTCTCAAGTTTTCTCAATTTCAGAAACACAGTTTAATTCTTACAAGTGGTCCTATAAATATTACCCTGCCTTGATAAGCTTCAGGTAAAGGTTTATCCAATGCCTGGAGTAGCCAGGAGTGAGGACTCACAGTGTAGAAACAACTCTCTCTAAGGACACCTCTTTGCCAATTCTTCTGCCTACTTTCCAATCCCTCTAAATTTTTGATTTGGTTGAGGTTTTCAAGAGTCAGTTACAATTTCACATCTATTTTATTTTGGGATCCTGGTCAAATCACACATATACTTACCCAAATAGAGTCAGTGTGTGTGAGAGGGAGAAAGAGGAGTGTACTAAAACTGTTGAAAATAATGGAGGTAGAAATAGACAGATAAGGATAGATAAGGAAGAGGAAAGAAGGGAAGGAGGATTGGGGGGAGAAAGAGAAAGAGAAATATGTTAAAAATATTAAAGGTGTTTATGCTGGAGTGGTGAGAGAGATAATTTAAGTTTTGCCCTCCAAACATTTTGCATTTTCCAAATAGTTTATATTGATCCTTAAAATAGACTTTTTATTGTAAAATAGTTTTAGATTTACAGAAGAATTGCAAAGCCAGTAGGGAGAGTTCCCATATACACCATAAACAGTTTTACTTATTAACACTGCACAATAATATAGTACAATTGTTACATTAATGAGCCAAAATTAATATACTGTCATTAACTAAAGTTCATACCTGTTCAAGTTTCCCTATTTTTTACCTAATGCCCTATTTCTGTTCCAGGATCCCACCCAGACACCACATTACGTTTAGTAGGTCATGTCTCCATAGACTCCTTTGGCCATGATATTTTCTCATTCATTCCTTATTTCTGATGGCTTTGACAATTTTGAAGAATACTGGCCAGATACTTTGTAGAATGTCACTCAACTGGGATTTGTCTGGTGTTCTTCTCATGATTAGACATTATTTGAGCAGGAAGACCAGAGGTAAAGGGCCACTTTCCTCCCATTATATCAAGGGTAAGTACTATCAACATGGCTTATCACTAGTGATGTTAACCTTGGTTAATTGGATGAGACAGTGTTTGGTTTTACCTCCTTTTCATTCTTTGGAAGGAAGTCACTTTTTTTATCTCCTTTACATTCTTTGGAAGGAAGTCACAATGCACAGCCCACACTAACAGAGTAAAGAGTTATGTGCTACCTCCTTGAGGACAAAATAACTGCATAAATTATTTGGAATTCTTCTACATGGAAGATTTATCTCTTGTTCCCTGTTTACTTATTCAATCATTTACTTGTATCAGCATGGACTCATTGATATTTACTTTATACTTTGGGTTATATGATGCTTTTCATCTTCAAAAATAGACATTGCAAAAATGAAAATATTTCTAAATTGGCATTGCATGGAAATGGATCAACAAACCATAAGGACCTTCAATTTAACTTTTTCAAGTAAGGCAACCTTAATCAAATGTAATTATATTTGAAAAAAATAATTTTTCAAATAACATAACCGTATGAGGAGGATAAAAGGACTAAACAAACAACGTTTAAAAACATTTTTAAAACTCAGATAACTTTTGAACTATATCTGTATTCTAAAGACGAAAAGAACTGTAAACTAAGCTTTCATTCTACTTGATAGATTTCACAGCAGTATGCGCTTAGCAAATCTGATACTACTTTCTGTGTATTGCAGTATTGAGTGAATGAGTAAAGGCGCTGATGATGTTTGGAGCTAGGGTTTTCCCTGTTAGAGAAGGAAGATACAAATATGGAAGAGAGGAAGGCTAGAAAGAACCCTGTACTTTTAGACTGGAATTTTCCATGGTTGAGACAGGAAAAGTACAAGATGACTTGGGAACATTCTGTGGTGCCACAAAGTAAGGAAGAGCTGGAAAAAAAAAAAAAAAAAAAAAGCTGGTGGGGGCATGTCAGTAGAACAAAAGTCTCTCCTGAAGGAAGCCTTTTTTTTTTTTTTTTTGTAAAGTCGGCCACCTGGGGCCTCCCACACTCTTAGCACTAATCCTGACGCGACAGCATTCACTTGGCAGACTTTATTTTTTGGGGAAAAACAAAAACCATGTATCTCTTGGGTTGGAAAGGACCCACTGACAACAGGGCAAACACGTGTGAGCAATAAATATGCTTGTACATTCAAGTATGTGGGGGCCCGAGGGGGGCCCGTGTTCTGGCATCTGACTCCCCCACCCCGAGCTCCCACCCACACATTTCAGAGCATCAGAGCCCAGGGCCCCGTACTGCGGGGTGGGGGTCCGGCCGCCTCCCCTGCCAGGAGGGCCTCTGAGAAAGATGGAGGGAGCCCAGCTGGGGCACCGCCTGAGGAGGACGTGGCCACCTCACGCCCTGGGGGCCGCGGGGTTGTGGCGGGGGGTGGGCTCTCCAGAAGGGCTGGTGGCGGGCCAAGGCAGGAGACTTTCCTGCGCAATCCCGTGGGTGGGCTTGGCTGTCTGGGGGCTGGACCCTCCCCATAGAAGGCAGTGATGTCACCTTCCCAGCTTGGGGCGCAGCGAGGGCTGGGTGCCCAGGGTTGGGCCGAGCTGAACCCCCCCAGCTTTCGCCGCCGGCCCCCAGCCCTGCCGCGGTCCCTGTCCTGGCCTCGCTGCTCTGTCCCTGGGCCTCGGAGCTTGGAGTTGCGGGGTGTCACAGCCCGTCCCCACCCATCCACTGCCCCTGCCTGCTCAAGACTGGGTGCCGGCTGGGGCTGGGGGGCTGAAATGCCAGGACCTGGCGGCTCTGTGTGGGGGCACCTGGCGTGCCTCCGCTGCTGTGTCAGGTTCCAGGCTGAGACCACCTCACACCTTCTCCAGCCTGGGGGAGGTGGGAGGGCGAAAGGGCCGGGAGGGACCCCTCCCTGTGTGGGAGAGCCACAGTGGTCAAATCTGGCACAGTTGGAATATCACAATTAAAAATAGTAGTTATGGATTACAGCCCACTGACTAAAAAAAGAATCCATGTGCCTATACTGCTAATATGTATGAATAGAAAAGACAACTTTTTATAACAGAAGAATGAAAACTGTTGAAAGTGGAAGGAATGATGGTATTAAAAAATCATCTTGTGATCATCTTAGTAATAATTGATTCAGGCATGAATCATCGAAAGCTGATAAAACTAAAGTGCAAATTTTGATGAGATACAGGGTATGCACATTATATCAAAGCACCTTTCCAGAAATTAGTTATTAATCACCAAAGATGGGAGATGTGATGTGATTCACTGAGAAGAAAGCATTACTTCATTGTTGTCCCAGACAAAAATGAATAGCATGAATTAAACTAGAAGGAAAAAAAAAAAAAAAAACTCCACAAATAGTTGAGAGATGTTCTACAAAATAACTGGCTTGTGGTCTTTTGAAAAAAGTCAATGTTGCCAGGGACAAATAAAAAGCCTAAAGAACTATTCTAGGTTAAAAGAGACTAAGGAAATATTGCAAGTAAATGCATTGTGTAATACTGAATTTGTTTCTGGACTGAAGAAAAAAACTGTGAAATGGAAATTATTGGTATAGAGGTGAAATTTGAATATGGCCTGTATATTATACAGTAGAAAATTTGCTGCAGTAATAGAATTACTAATGGCCAAAAAATCCTAAGACATATATTCAGTTTTAACAATAATCAAACAATGTAACATAAAACAAAAACAAACTATATTATTCAATGCTGGCAAGTATATTGCAAAATGAGTACTCTCACATCCCACTCATATGCGTGTGTATTGATGGATGGATGGATGGATAGATAGACAAACAGATGGCATTACATGTTTTAAACACTCAGGCTTAAAGGTTTTCTCAGTTGAAAGGGTTTAGTTAACTGGGTTCTTTTCTCTAATCATAAGATTAGTACATTACCCAACCTACAGCCTTTACAAAGTGTGAAAACTTTAGAAAAAAAATTAAAAGTATCTGTAATCCTCCTCCATAAATCTAACCACCATTAATAAAGGAATATTGAAAAATATATTGGAAACATACTGGGTAAATAATTATATTTTCTGGGTTTTTTTTAAATTTAACATTATATTATGATGTTATCAAATATCATTTAATAATTTTTGAAGAAGTACATTTTAATGAAAATATAATATTCTATGGCTATAATGGTAATTTATTATAACATTTTCTTTACTATAAGACATTAAGTTTACTTCCACTTTGTTACTATTACATTGCTCTGACAAATGCCTCTGTACATTCATATTTTACATATTTATGATTATTTTCTTAAGGAAGATTTAAAGAAGTGAAAATTTTCAGGTGAAAAAGATCTATCTATTTATCTATCTACACAAATGATCTCTAAATTGCTTTCTGAAATTTTTTAAAACAAATTTAATACTCCTGCCAGTGGTATGTGAAAGTGCCTATTACGCTGTATACTTTCTAGCTTTTCACACTATGATTTTTGGTTTTTCATTGTATTACTTTCTTACTAATACCGATGAACTTTTTTTTTTAATAATTTTTTTGGGGCCATGTTATTTCTGTGACTTCTGTTTTCATGCTTTACTCACTTTTTTATTGAGAAGTTTTAGTTTTCATTGTTTTACGTGATAGACAGAGATATATTGATAGTCCTATTGCTGGAGATGGAGATAGAAATAAATGCATAAGGGGCACCTGGGTTGCTCAGTCAGTTAAGCATCTGACTCTTGATTTTTGCTCAGATAATGATCTCAGAGTCAGATCAAGCCCTGAGTTGAACTCTGCACTAGGAGTGGAGCCTACTTACGATAAAAAAGAAAAAAAAAATAGAGGCATAAATATAGGAGAGAAAGGGGAGAAAAGTAGAGAAACAAAGAGGAAGAGGGGATAGTAATGATGTATATGATATGGAAACAGATTTTCTATCGCTTTAAGATTCCTGAGAAAGAGATTATCTTTTTGGTTGATTTTTATTAAAATTCTGATAGTAATGTTTCTCTAGAGTGAAATATTCATTCCCCTATCTTAAAGTAGTATATATATTCTACATAGGCTCTTTCAACAGTATGTACAGTGTATTATTGTAACTTATCATTTGCTCCCTCTAGTGAGAAAATCTATTCATGTATTTGGAACATTTCTGACTTCTTTTTTGGTATTTAGCGCCCTCTGGTGTTTGCAAAGAAGGGATAACAATACATTTTGCCTCATTTCTGCTTATTAGGATTCCTTGGAACGGATGGATTGTGTCTATACGGATTGAGGTAATGCTCGAATATTTTCAAATTCACTTCAGAAACAAAAATGAGTGACAGTCAATTATTTAATTGAGGAAAGTTCGGGGATCACACAATATCTGGCAAATGCCAGAATGAAAATTGCCTGGGGAACTTAGTTACCAGAATGGCTCTCCTTTACAAAGCCAGACAATGAACATTCATGTTCAGTCTGTGAAGTCTATTTCTTGATAATGTAACAAATACTGTGAGAATAAAAGCAGCAAGAGGAAATGGGAACTACCGAGGAGGACGAAGGAGAAGTGAGAAAAGAACCATTTCTCTTTGTCATTTAAGAGGACTACTTATATTTTTTCCAAGAGATTTTCCTCCTCTTGGGGATTCTTTATTTGTCATCCAATATAGAAATTCTACATTAGCCACTTCTTCAAGTTGGGGTTAGTTCCTTAATATGGGCTTCTATTTTCTTACCTACCCATTTTCTTATCTACTAGTTTGGTCATCTTCAAATCTTTTTGATAGGGAAGAAGAGTGGGCACTTATCCAAACAAAATAGTTCATGGAAATCTAATGTAAAACAGAGGGAAAATCAAAGTTAATCTAGTTCAAATGGAACAAAGAGGCTGGCGGGCGTCTTGGTTCCCTGCCAACCAAGGTAACCTTCCCTCTTGTTTACATCCCAATTGACCTCTGGATCACCTCTGAGACTTTCCAAGTTCTTGAGGAGCACATTTTGACCAACAAGGGAAATTTACAGAATGCCTTCTTCCCATAAGTGGCTCAATGTTACCCTCAAAAGCAGAAAGTCTGCTCCCTGTAAGTGATTTTGTAGATCAAAAACTAGTAAAATTCCTTTCATTTATTTACGTACTTAACACATTCTTAATGATAACCAGACATTATGCTTGATTCTGGGGGGGGGGTGCCAATAAATTGATATGTTCCCTGTCCTCCATAAAGATAGTCTTATAGGACAGATAAAGATCAATGAAATTATTACACAAATAAGTATAACATTATAAAGGTGATACATTAAATAAAAGAGAGGGAAATGCTACCATGAGAGCATATGATAGGAAGGTTTGATCTAGACAGGGATATCAGGAAAGGTTTCTAGGGGAGCTGATGAGTGAAGCAGGATCTAAAGATAAGTTAAGAGTTACTTGGGTAAAGTAAAGGAGTGGGAGTATTTCATGCACAACGCAGGGCAAGCATGGCTTTTCAATTCTTTGAAGATGGCCAGTGTGACTAAAACAAAGCAAGCAAGGGGTGGGTGAGGAATGGGATGACTAGGGGCCAGGGCAAACAGAGCCTTGTAAACCATTCAAGCATTTTTATCTATCTCTCTATCATCTCTATCTCTATCTCTATCTCTATCTCTATCTCTATCTCTATCTCTACCTCTAGCTTAACAGAAAGCTATTAAGGTGTTTAAAGCAGAGGTGATATATCAGATCATTCTGGCTATTGCATGGTGAATGTATTAGGGTGGAGGACGCAAGAAGTATAAATATGGACAGGGATACATGTGAGGAGATTTTTAAATGTCTGGTAGGGAGATTATGTTGCCTTGGACTGAAATTTGTTCATGGATATAGAAAAAGTAGATATGTTGAATTACGTTTTAAGGGATAAAATCGATGCAACTGGGTGATGGACTGGATACAGAGGTATGGAAGAGGAAGGTGTGAAGGATAACCCCCAAATATCTACTTTATTCAACTGAATGGATGAGACACGGACCATCACAAGAAAGACACCACTTTGGTGAAAGATGAGGAGTCATGAGTGTGGTTTGGATATGCTATGTCTGAAGAGCTTTTGAGACAATTTGTCAAGTTGACTGTTGCAAATTCATACTTGAAATGCAAAGGAGCTGTCCGAGCTGGAGATGCAGATCTAGGGGTCATCTGTATCTGGGAGCAATGGAGACAGGAGCATAGATGATGGCTCCAAGAAAGAAAATGCAAAATTATAATATAATTGGGTCTCTGATAAACTTTTAGTAGCTTCGACCTCAAATGGCTAAGGAAAGAAGGTAAAAACTTTAAGCTGAGCAGCCATAGCTATAACTAAATCAAGAGAATATTATCAAGAGAATGGTGGGCAAGAAAATATTTCAAGAGGGAAGGAGTGGCCAAAGAATCAAATAATGCTGAGAAGTTAAGAAAAGACCTACACATATTCACTGGATTTAGCAGCAGTGGGTTTTGAGGGCCCTTCATGAGACCTGTTTCTGTCCAATGATGGAAGCCAAAGTTCAGACTAATATAGTTAGGAAAGTGAATTGGAGATGAGTTGATTTATTAAGTTTGGCCTTAAAGGTGAAGACAGGGATAGACTCCTAACTGGTGCAGGATATAGCATTTGAGGGAAGGATTTTAATTTTTAAATAAAAGAGAATTGAGTATGTTCAAACACCAATGTTTGATGTTGCAATGTATAAAAAAGAAAAGGACGGGTGCTTGGGTGGTTCAGTCTGTTGAGCGTCCGACTCTTGATTCAGGGTTATGGGTCAAGCCCCGGGTCAGACTCCACACTGAGTGTGGAGCCTGCTTAAGATTCTTTCTCTCTCCTTCCCTCCTTCTCGCTCTCTCTCTCTCTTTCTCTCTCTCTGTCTCTCTCTCTCCCTCTGCCCCTCTCTCCTGCTCATGCTCTCTCTCTCTATCCTTCTAAAATAAAAGTAAAAAGTAAAAATAAATAAAATGTTCTCAATTTAAAAAAAAAAAGAAAAGGAATAAGAGGGAAAATCAATAATGGAATTTTCCAGAGAAGAGTGAAGATGATAAGATTGAAAACATATAAGGAGGTACTACCTTTGGGTGGCAAAGGTGCTGCACATCTGTTTTAACCAAGGAAAAGCATTGTTAGCTTACTTTGGTACATATGGCAAGTTCGAATATTTGATGGCAAGCAAAGCGGGCGTGTGTGTGTGTGTGTGTGTGTGTGTGTGTGTGCCTGTATATACATAAATCTTGTTTTTTCTTTGGAAGGTAAATGGTGACATCATTTGGTTAAGATTTGAGGTTTAGGTCAAAACAATAGAAGTTGACCAGACAAATGTAGAAGAATAGACCGTCGGGGTCAACTGTATATCCAGGTTAGTTACAATGGATTTATGGGTATCCAATCTGCTTTCCTTGACTGACTCACCTTTATTTTGCTTCTTATCACATACAGTTTAGCTGGAACAAATGTAATAAGAAGACAACCATGGAAATAAAATTTTATGTCTATTTCAAATAGTCTGCATGGTGTTCTGCCCATTCACTACATATAATAACATTTTGAAATTCCCTGGAGCCATGCCTGATGTAATTGAATATGTACAAATGTAAAACAGTGATCGAATCATTTAACTTATAAAGCCATTTAGAGCAAGAAGAAAGAGGACAAAAGATTCACGTGACCACAGAATCTAACAGCACAGTCACATTTATATATGTATACACACACATTTTCTATATATTTTGATATATTCCTGAGGTTGGGGAGGGGTGAAAGAGGCAACGAATGGCTTCTTTGTGCTTTCAGAATGCATGGAGGCAAATCTACAATGAGATGAAGCATGCTAGTATATACAGATGAAAATGTTATTATGCAAAAAGAAGGAAATGGGGATTCCATATGACTAATTTTACTTCTAAATCAATTTTTCATGCCATTGTATGGAAACCTTAGGTCCCAAACCTAAAAGAACAGGTAAAAAATGGTGAGGTAGCAAATCCTGTAATATTTTGCTGCCGGCTCTTCCGTTTTATATGCAATCTATTATCCTTTCAATGAAACTGACCTTATGTAAGCAGCTTTTTTGTTTCCAATAAAACCTGGCTTTAGTGTAACAACTACTGTACCTTTTTTTCTTCAGTTTTCCAATGTACTTGGTGCATGTGTAGCTGCGAATTTGACCCATCCAAAGAAAAGTTCAGCCTTTGTTCAGATTCCAGAGGGGGTACCCTCTGAAACTTTGGTATTTCCTAAGTTATAGGAATATCTTTGTTATTCATGATGGGCTCTTGGGACCTCATCAGATACATTATGCTACCTGCTACCAAGATGGCTCATGGTAAGCCCTTCTGGTCATGTGATGTTAGCTCAATCTCCAGGGAGGGAGTAGGTACTGAAGATTGAGTTCAACCACATGAATAATGATTCAATCAATCATCTCTGTGTAATGAATCCCAATAAAAAATTCTGGACACTAAAATACAGGTAAGCTGTCCTGGTTGCCAACACTATCTGTCCATGACTCCAGACGGGGGTGAGGGTGGAGATGACTAAAAGCTCCATGTTTGGGCAACTCCTAGACTTTGCCCTATGCATCCCTTCCTTTGGCTGGTTCTAATTTATGCCTTTTCCCTGTAATAAATGTGATTTTAAGTATAATAGTGAGTTCTGTGAGCTTTCTAGTGAATTATAAAAACCAAGTGTGGTTTTAGAACCCCCAAACTTGCAGTTGGTGCCAGAAGTCTGGGCAGAGTTGGCATTCTGGAGGACTGTGCCCTTAACCTCAGAGTTTAGCTAACTCCCAATGATGCAGAACCAAATCAGAGCTTTTGAATGCCCCTTTTGATTGTCTAGATGATTTTGGACTCTGTAAGGCCAATCTTTTTTTTTTCCTTCCTTCCTTCCTTCCTTCCTTCCTTTCTTTTTTTTTTTTTTTTTTGCAGCCCAAGTGAAGGGTTATCTGTCTTTCAAATGTAGCTTTCTTCCAAAGGCCTTGCTAATCCCTGCTAACATCTCTCTTCAGAAACAATGTCCCTCTGGGAGTCTTAGCAGTGTGATTAGATCACTTTCCTAATAACATCACCTCGAAATCAGTATTTCTGGGTCTCAAAATCTTACAGCTGTGTTATCAGTCAATGCCCAATCTGCTGAAAAAACTACACAGAATTGAATAGGGAAATTTTAACGTAAAGAATTATCAACTGTAATGAGGGTTTGGTGAAGAATAAAGACAGTTTCAAAGAATACAAAGGTAGCACATATAAGGACCAGCCAGCACCTGCAGGGCTGAGATAGAACACTCAAGGGAGATCCACCCCCCCATCCCTCTCCCCTCCCCACTCCGAGGTTTGAGGTACAGATCTTGTTGGAAAAGGCTCTACTGTGGCTCACTGGATAATAGAGTAGTTGCTGTGGTTTCTCACTGGTGGAACTTGCTGGGAATCTGCTCTCTGAACTTGCAGGGAAGTCACCTTGTAGGAACTAGGGAAAGTCAATTCACAGAAAGGGTGTTACCTGAGGCACTACAGTACAAAATTGCATTGGTAAAGGGATGCTGGGGGAAGCAGCTGCCGGCTAGTTTCTCCTGCCCACGTCTCACTGCAGGAGCCACATGCTGGGGAAGCTGTGCTTGCTGCAGGAGCTAGGTCTGGAGAAGCAGTGTGTGCTGCAGGGGCTCTCTGAGCAAGCACAGCTTAACCAGGAAGAAAAATCCCTTCCTTCTGCTGTGTCTTTCTGGCGCCCTCTACTGACGAAGCTTAATTAACATTGTGCCACCTGGCAAAGAAAAACTTTATAGACACCCATCTCTATCTTCACACAGCTGGCAATAAATTATGAATTCAGACCTGAGAAGAAATAGATTGACAACTGACAGAAGCTTAAAGCTATATGATAGGTTATTTTACTGTCTGGGAGGTCTTAAACTTAGGATTTGCCTTAGCTTACATAATGAGGTGACAGGACCAGGTCCCATCTTCCAATACTCACTCCAATATAATATAAACATTTTTTTTTTTTACCATGAGATCATCCAACTGAAAATTGTTTTTTTGCCCAAATAATATATTTCTGGAGGGATCTTCTCTCTTTGATATGATAGCAACAAAAACAATGGCTATGTTTATTGGACAGAAACTACATGCTCAAAAAATCCCAGTGAAGAAGGTAATATTATCTTCATTTTACAGCTGAAGAAAGGAAGGTTTAGAGAGGCTAAATGATGTACTTAATGTCAGACAGTAAGTGGTAGAGTAGTTTACATGATTCTAAAACCTGGCTTTTAATCGTTATGCCAGCTGAATCAAATACTTTATTAATTACAGTCAAGAAATTTTTACCCGAGTAGATTGGGAGTGTACCTAAGATAAGGGAAAGGGAGAGAATTATAGGGCAAGTATGGAAGGGACAATTATAAAAACAAAAGCTATACCAGCATGGCTGAGCTGCTTACTTGCACATGTAAGGGTGGGAGTGAGGGGTGCAAAGTTGTAGACATGTGTAGGTTGAGGAACACTGTTCTCTGGCAGCTGGGCAGAATCTAGGAGGCAGTGGGCAGTCAGGGTTGGGCAGGACTGCAGGAGGCAAGAGGTAGGAGGCCTTTACAAACCATTAATTCCTCCTTCACAGTTTGTTTAATCTGTAGTAGCTACATTCAGCTGAGTTGTAGTGTCTTCTCCCCTTTTTGCCTTGTTTATTTCTTTAGCTGTGTACTATAATTTTTTTTTTTATTTGGAAGTGGGTACTTACATCATTTAAGTGAGGGAAGGATGTGGATTTTGAGCAATCACCTTGGTTTTACAATGCCACCACAAATTGCACTCTCAGTGCAGAAGGGTCCAGAAAATTTTGCCAAGTTCCTCAAGGTACATGCAGTATAGGTACAACCTTTTCCATAGAGCATAAACCTTTAGATGTGGTTTCATTTGAGTCCTTGGATGGGAAATAAATTTTCAGTGAGGTGAATGAAATGTCACTTGAGGTTGGGAAAGGACTACTTTAATATTTTTGAGTCAGCTATACTTAAATCACCCTGTCCAGTAAAGGCAGATTTCCAGTTCGTTGCTTGTTGGTGGATTCAGACTGGCTGCTCTGACCCTCTGAAGTTTTCTGTGCACGTGTGTTTAGGGAATGCAAATAGATTTTCTTGAGAATTTACAGAAAAATTGCACAAGTGTCTGTAAGCATACTTGTGGTAGAAAGACATGCGAAAAACAAAAAATACTGTACAATAAAAAAACTACAAAATTTTACAAAAACTACAGTTCTACAAGTTCTGAAGAATAATAGAGTCGGAAAATATCTTGGATAAATTCTCATCCGTCCCCTTAATTTCACACAAGGGGAACATGAAAGTTGTGTTTTTCCTCTGATAAACAACTTCGCATTCATAGCCCTTTTAATAATGCAAATGTATTTCCACACAATGTACCATCTGGACATGGCATTGAAGTTGTAATTACAAAAACCACCAAAACAAAACAAACTTTGAGCTAAAAAGGACCTAGACCACACCAAGACTAAACTCCTAAGTTCTAAATTAAGAAAGAGAACACTGTTAAAATGGTGGCCTCTCTAAGCCAAGAACATAAATGATTTATCCTGTTTTTCTATTAGTAATTCTGACGTTTGCTAGATGTAAGACTTGCACTATCATCAGTGACCCTCACTTCATTCCTTTACAAAATTGGGATAAAAATTTTTCAAGGTGGTTGTGAGGAAAATGAATGAAAAGTAGTTTCAAAATGTGATGTACTACATATTCACAAAAGTAAAATTGAGTACACTGATACTAATATGTAAAAAACAGGGGCGTCTGGGTGGCTCAGTCGGTGAAGCCTCCGACTTCGGCTCAGGTCGTGATCTCACAGTTTGTGAGTTCGAGCCCTGTGTCGGGGCTGTGTGCTGACAGCTCAGAGCCGGGAGCCTGCTTCAAGTTCTGTGTCGTGTCTCTCCCTCCCCCGCTCACGCTCTGTCTCTCTCTAGCTCTCAAAAATAAATAAACTTAAAAAAATTTTTTAAATAAAAAATAAAATAAAAGCAATATGAATATTATTGTTTTTATGATTTCACTGAGCAGTGAGATCATGACCTGAGCCAAAACCAAGAGTCAGATGCTTGCCTGACTGAGCCACCCAGGCCCCCTGATTTCATTCATATGCAAAATTTAAGAAACAAATCAGATGAACATATAGGAAGCAGTGTTGCGGGGGAGGGGGGTTTGGGGGCTGGGAGGGGAGGGTTGGGGAGAGGGAAACAAACCACAAGAGACTCTTAACAATAGAGAACAAGGTGAGGGTTGATGGAGGGAGGTTGTTGGGGACTAGATGGGTGATGGACATTAAGGAGGGCACTTGTGATAAGCACTGGGTATTGAATGTAAGTGATAAATCACTGAATTCTACTCCTGAAAACAGTATTACACTGTATGTTACTAATTAAAATTTAAATAAAAAAAAAAAGATGGGGCACCTGGGTGGCTCAGTTGGTTAAGCGTCCAACATCGTCTCAGGTCATGATCTCACAGTTTGTGAGTTCAAGCCCCGCGTCCAGCTCTGTGCTGACGGCTCAGAGCCTGGAGCCTGCTTCAGATTCTGTGTCTCCCTCTCTGTGTCTGCCCCTCCCCCACCTCAAAATAAATAAAAACATTAAAAAAATTAAATTAAAAAAAAAGACAGAGAAATACTTTCTCCCTATCCCACCCCAAGGAAAAAGTGAGCCTCAGGACCTCTTGTCCCGAGGCAAGGTCCAATTCTGGATGCTCCTTCCGATGAGCAAGCAGTATTGGTAAATCTAAGTTTTGTGTTGTCAAAGTAGTAGTATTTAGTTTAATATGCTTAGGAAGGCCCACTGACATGAGATACCTGCATTCTGAATTTACACTAAATGCATTGATAGTTTATTAAGATTCTTACAATTGAATTTTTCTACTTATTCTGGCTTATGCCCACAAGGCACACTGAGCTAAATAGTAGTCTCTGCATTCTGAAGGGACCAAGAGAACCAGATTCCAGTGCTAAGTCTGTGATTTACTCCCATAAGGCCCCCTTCTAGGCCCAGAATTCTCCTTTGTAAGAGTAGCGGGTGGGCTGGTTGTTAGGTTCCGCTGCAGTCAGTTCTGGTGATCGGGGATCACTTTATTCTCCACACTGTCATGTTTTTCAAATATTCACCACAAGCTGCCGGGGGGCCGACTACTCAAGACTAAAAACATAATAAAATGGTATTTAGAAATTACCTTGGGTATCAAGTCTGATTGAAAAGGGAGAAGGAGGGGCACCTGGGTGGCGCAGGCGGTTAAGCGTCCGACTTCAGCCAGGTCACCATCTCACGGTCCGTGAGTTCGAGCCCCGCGTCGGGCTCTGGGCTGATGGCTCGGAGCCTGGAGCCTGTTTCCGATTCTGTGTCTCCCTCTCTCTCTGTCCCTCCCCCGTTCATGCTCTGTCTCTCTCTGTCCCAAAAATAAAATAAACGTTGGAAAAAAAAAAAAAAAAAGAAAAGGGAGAAGGAAATCCCACAGAACTGACTCCTGGAGCATTTGTTAATTTGGTGGCCTCTGCTGCTTTCTCGATTGAAATTTCAATGATGGAGAAGGCAGTGAGGAAAAGAAGCCTGGGAGGTGAGTGAGGACCCAGGCTGGTGGGCTGCAGCAGCTGTGGGTTTGCACAAGTGCTGTCTGAGCCAAAGGAAAACACTACCTTCTCAGCTGTCACCTGGACACAGCAGGGCTCCTCTGGAGCACTGTGGGTAGCCAAACGGTAAGAAGCAGAAGACCCGCTTCAATATTATGAATAATAAACATGGCAGTTTTGACAGCATCGAGCCCTTAACTATATATGCCAGGGCCAAGGACTTCTGCCACACGATCTCATTCCATTTGTACAGCCCTGTAAAGTAAATATTTTTGGTCACTCTATTTTAAAGACAGGGAAGCTGAGACTCCACAAGTATTAACAGTTTTTCCAGGATGACCCAGCTAAGTGTTTTTGTAATGGAAAAAGAGGTTAATGACTATTATTTTGGGAGAGTTTAAAAACAAATGGACATCCTGTCCCTTCTTTATCACTCCTCCATTTTCCTGAAAATCCTTTCAACATTTGGAAATGAAATCAGATGATGAACTATATCCAAGCAACAATTAAGGTGGGGGAAAAGTCTCATAAGGGTAGCAATTTGAGAAGGTTTGTGTGAAAGTGGAAGGGAACAGACTTCTTTTTTTATAATTTATTTTTTTTGAAGTATAATTATCATACAGTATGATATGTTTCAGGTGTGCAATATAGTGATTCAACAATTCTACACATTACTCAATGCTCATCACAATAAGTGCACTCTTAACCTCCTGTATCTGTTTCAAACATCTCCCCCATCTCCCCTCTGGCAACCACCAGTTTATTCTCTGTATTTAAAAGTCTGAGTTTTTTTGTTTGTTTATTTGCTTGTTTGTCTCTTTTCTCCTTTGTTCATTTGTTTTGTTTCTTAAATTCCACATATGAATGAAATTACATGGTATCTGTCTTTCTCTAACTTATTTGACTTACTATTATACCCTTCAGGTCCATCCATGTTGTTGTAAGTGGCAAGAATTGATTCTTTTTTATGGCTGAGTAATATTCCGTTATATATATTGGAATATATATACATATACTGTTCATTACCCATTCATCTATTGATGGATACTTGGGTTGCTTCCATATCTTGGCTATTATAAATAATGCTGCAATAAACATGAGTGTGTATCTCTTTTTGAATTAGTGTCTTTGTTTTCTTTGGGGAAATACCTGGTAGTGGAATTCCTGTATCATATGGTAGTTCTAGTTTTAATTTTTGAGGTAACTCCATACTATTTTCGATTATGGGTGCACCGATTTGCATTCCCACCAACAATGTACTAGTGCCTTTTTCTCCATATCTTAGCCAACACTTAGGAACAGACTTCTTGATGTAGGGGCAAGAGAAGTGTCACAGCTTTTTAAATGTGTGGGTTTTTTTTTAAATGTTTATTATGGGACACCTGGGTGGCTCAGTCTGTTAAGTATTCAAATCTTGGTTTCAGCTCAGGTCATGATCTCATGGTTCTTGAGTTCAAGCCCCACATTGGGTTCTGTGCTGACAGCATGGAGCCTGCTTGGGATACTTTCTCTCCTTTTCTTTCTGCCCCTCCCCTGCTTGTTCTCTCTCTCTCTCTCTCTCTCTCTCTCTCTCTCTCTCAATGAATAAATAAGATTTAAAAAAAAGAAATTTCATGAACTTATACATACCAGTCAACATGATTAAATACTAAACAAAAAACATTAAAAAATGTTTATTTGAAAAAATAACAATTTAAATTAAAAATAGCAAAACATTTATACAATTCTGTATCTTCTTTTTCTTGGTCAAAGCCCTCACATCAGTCCCAGTAGTTAGATAATGGCTCTCTTCTATTTCAACAAGTTACCCTACTGTGTGGGAAGGTTTTGATTATTCAGTCATCCTAATACTTGAGGAAAGAGGAATGAGCCATAAATGCTCTAAAGAGACAAAGTTGGCTCTCTGACTCAGTGGATTTGAGGCAGAATTTTCACTCACCGACCACTATCTCCCTTTTACTACTTTCATTTCACCTTGATTAAAGGGATTGAAATAATTTCAGTTTTCACCAAGTCCCAGTTAAAAAGAGAAATTCATGGATGAGAGTGGGTGGAAAGGCTGACCGGTGTTACAACCTAAGTCTTTAAGTATACACCTTAGGCTAAACTTTTCCAAAATAGATCCCAGGGAACACTGGCTCACAAGTTGCTCTCCAAATTAAAGGTTCTGTGGTCAAATTCATTCGAGGAATGTTGCATTCTCGGCCAATGTCAAGAGAGGCTACTAGCATCGGGGCCAGACAATTCTTTGTTGTGTGGGACTGCCTCAAGTACCGCAGCTATTTAGCATCCATGCTGCCTGGCTTTTAAATTCAAGTACAGGTCCTCAACCGCCATGATATCAAAATACCCTAATATGTTTCTAAACAACCCTGGGGCATGGTTTCAAATCTCATGGAGAAAAAAATGCAGCTATCACCTTATGCAAATTCATAGATCATATTACATACTGGCAGGTTAAAGACTCTGAGAAGAGTTCCTTTTAAAAAATATTTTTTGGGGCGCCTGGGTGGCTCAGTTGGTTAAGCATCTGACTTTGGCTCCAGGTTCACGAGCTCAGGGTTAGAGAGCTCGAGCCCCGCTTGGGGCTCTGCACTGACACGACGGAGCCTGCCTGGGATTCTGGCTCCCTCTCTCTCTGCCCCTCCCCACTCGTTCTCTCAACAAGAAATAAACATTTAAAATATTTTTAATATATAAAATATTATATATATTTTTTAATTTTAATGTGTTAAATATCCTAAGTAAAAACAGAACTTCAAAATCTACCCTACTCTTCTCTACCTTCTTTGTTTTTTGTTAGAGCACCAAGTGAGATCCATAGAATGCTCTTTGGAAAATACTGCTTTAAGAAGAAAGACCAGGAAGGGAGTATCAGAATGCAAAAAAATACTAATGAGTATCTACTATCTGGCATCCACCATTCACCATATAAGTCAGATGATACAGCCTACTTGGCCCTGGGGACTTTGGGAATTTTTGTTTTAGACATGATTACCAATCACGATCTTTTTAGACTTGACGATCTGTTTCTCCATGAGACTGGCAGGGTATGAGGCTAACTGGCTTCGATCAATGAGTCATTTTATTTGATGCTGATAGTAATTCATTATACACTTTGAACTGTTCAGGTTTCATTTTACTAACATTTCATCACAAAACAACAGAGATCCTTATGAAAGATGCCCGTGAAAAGGAAAATAAAAGTGATAAGTCTCCATATTCACTTTGAGTTTGGGCTACGTATAATTTTCATACACACACTGTAGACCTTTTGACTCACCTGTGTTGTCAGTTAAAAATATTAAACTAAGTAAGCCTATGTGCACGGATGTCTAATTATGTAGGAGTCAAAGGAAACAAAAAAGGCATTTTCTTGTATCCCAAAGCTTGTATTTTGCCATTGGGAGAAAGCAGCCCAGAAGTTGGGCAGTGGCAGAGATGTGATTTTGACTCAGAAATCCTGATTCCCTACCTCCAAACCCCCAGGCAATTATCTTCATACTGCCACTCCATTTTGTTGTGTCTTAATAAAAGAACTACTGAGATATGGGAAAAGAGGTCTTTGGAATGAGAGGTAGATGAAGGAAAGAAACTGAACTTGGGTGGGAGAGGCTCACAATAGGAAGTCCTTGCAAAACTGTTATTTAACTGTTCCAGTGCAAATAATATGTATATATGACCAAACAGTTCATTTCATGCCAAATATATAAGCCAAGTAAACTTAACCACTACTTTGGTGATCCGTCAGCAGCTGGAATCTCTATATCAAGGAGCAATGAGTCCAAATGGCAGGTTCAGTTTCTTGGGGGCATATAATTATAATGGACCAAATATGGCTTTGATTTTCATCCAAATCCAATGTAAAAGCAGATTTGGGTTTCCAGACTTCCAGCCTGTCTTGGGCAGGTCTTAGTAAGATTATGTGGTCGTTTTTAAAAGATCTCAAACTTTCCTTTTATCCCTTCCTTAGTCACAGTGTATCTTTTTTCCTGCTATTTGACTAATAAAGTTTTCTGGATACCATTTTCTCTATTCTGTCTCGCTGCAGCTATAGAAATTGATTCTGACATGAAAGAGTAGTAACTCTAAATTGTATTCTTTTGATAATTTTTCTCTGTTAAGAGAACTCTCTAGATGTACGATTCTCGTGTTTAAACTCTAAGTGATAAGAGAAGTTAAGCCTGAATTATAGTTTTCATAGCATACTTTTCCCCAGGCATATTAGTTCCTTTTATGTCAAAATAATAACAACATTTATTGGAAAGGGGTTGAGGTATGAGGATGTGGAAGAATCAATGGTAGTTTTTTCAAGAAAGTGGTTCTGTCAAGGGAAATTCCAAGACTCAAATAACTGGTGAAATTTGGAAATAGAACAATAACAAGTGAAAAGGATCAAGTATAGAAAAACTAATTACTCATGCTACTGATGATAAGTGGAGACTAGCAGTAGGTCAGTGTAAGTAAGGTCATAGGGAATATGGTAACTTTAGCAAACTCTAGTGGGCATGTTATTTACCATAACCATGGGGCAATATTGGCTCACTGTTGGCAGCCTTTCAAAGGAACCTATAAATCTAGATTTTAAATATTGACAACCAGTTTACAATAACATTATGTGGATGAACATGTCAAATAAAATGAGCTGAGTCTCACTGGTTCTTGGCTTAAATAAACAGTTCTATCTTCATGTCTCTCTGCCCTTCTGAACTAGAATCGTCCAGTATCAGGCACCATTCTGATGATTTTCCTCTCTCTGGAGTTGATTTTTATTGGACAGTTATCATCAGTGTTTTATTGGCTTCTAACAGTTAAAGAGCCAGCAGGGGGAACCCACAGACTGTACGACTTAAAACAGAAGGAATAGGTTTTTTTAAACGTATACATGGAAAAAAGTTAATACAATTTTGGGGACCAGCAACCAGCGCCTCGCTGTCTGGCCACCAGTTTGAGTTGTATCTTATATACTAACCCTTGCTTTTACCTGTCTAATAAAATATTATGTTAATCATCATCTGTATAACTGGAAACATGGAATGCAAAGTTTTTTGGGGAACATTGGTTAGCATATGGAATGTGGCTTAAATGCTGATAGCAAGACTCGTTCCTTTATCTGGATTTGTCTGAGTACTGGCTCAGTTGAATGAGTGAGTAATGTGTCCTGCCATATTCATGTGGACACAAAATGAACATAAATCAACCGGTATTTTATTAGTGAGACCTCACAATGAGTGAAGCAATGTATTATGCACTATGGAGTAACATAATTTTATAATATAGAGTTGCTGCCCGTAAGGAATGTTAGGAACGTTTAGAAGAGTTAGGCTAATTCTAAAAGCTAAAAGACACACACACTCACACATAGAAATGGTTACATTGGTATGGTCCATCTTGTGAGAACGTTTAAATAGGGTACCTGCAGGCAAGCAGTTTTAACTTTTATCTTGTAATGGCATATGTAGAAAATGATAATACTTGTAGGCAGACTGGGGAAACTTAACAAGTACGGTTGTATAAAAGAGGAACAGCTCTGGCTTTCCCAGGCCACATCTGGCATGAAGAGTGGGAAGCAGCACCTGGGCAGAACTTTCACCCACCTGTAACGTGGCAGAGTGCTACAGCATACTGGCTTGAGACACTCTATTCTAGGTCAGGAAAGAGGTAGGGGGTGAACACAGTGGCACCTTAGGGACTGTTTTCCCTTTCCCTTTTTGGTTTTTCCTAACGTTGATTTAGTTATTTCTCATGAGCATTGGTCAAAAATAAATTAAACCCTTTGTAATTTTTTTCTTTACTTTGAAAATGTAGGATGAAAGCAAAGATTGGGTCTTCTAGAACCAATGTTCTAAGAATGAGGCATCTTATCTCTAGAAAAGATGAAATCTTCCCAAGTGTTTATCCTATAGCAAGAGCTGGTTTGACCTTGTTTGGCTCACATGCTTTTTTTTTTTTTTTTAATGTTTTATTTTATTTTTGAGAGAGAGAGAGAGAGAGAGAGAGAGAGCATGAGCGAGGCAGAGAGAGAGGGAGACACAGAATCCAAAGCAGGGTCCAGACTCTGAACTGTCAGCACAGAGCCCAATGAGAGGCTCGGACTCACAAGCCTTGAGGTCATGACCTGAGCTGAAGTCGGACGCTTAACCGATGGCTCACACACTTTTGGTTAGACTGTTGTTTTGGAGGAAGAGACAAGTCAGCAATCAGGGAAAAAGAGAGAGAATAAGGCCATTGTTGACTTTATTATTATTTCTAAATGAAAATCTAATGAATACCCCTTCCATGCCATCAACCTCCATATTTGTGATTGGTCCTCTTTTTAAAAAATGGGCTGCTACTGTTTTGGAATAGAATAATGTGGAGTGATAATCAAGTCTAATGATAGAGTTATTAGCAAACTGAGAGGGGCCCAGAAACTTTCATCTTTACGCACAACAGCATTAAATGACCACATTCGTGCGCAGTAGCTTCACTTCATTCCTTTTCTTCATAGTTAACCAAGTTAGATTAGTTAAATATGCTTTCACACTTTGGACCCAGACACAACCCCTTATAAACAAAATTAGAGTAGAAAGGTGAAGAATATCTCTTTCCCTTAATTTGGGAAACAAAAATGTAGAATTTGGGGCAAGTTTCATGTTCAGCACAAGCTGCCAAGAATTCTGATCATGACTTAGTTGGAATTTAGAAAGATGAGATTAAAAAAAAAAAAATAAGACACAAGTAAAAGGATGAGATAAAGCCTCTTAGGACAAGGATAAGGTTAGGATGCTAGTTTTTCTTCATCATCCCCTTGCTTTACACTCCCCTTTTAACTACTTCTGTGACTATTCTGTTGTATTGAGAAGAGTACTGTATTAGCTGGGAGATACTTGAAAATGTGTTGTAACTTCAAAAAGATTTTTTTAGAAGTTTATTTATTTTGAGAGAGAGAGAGCAGAGGAGGGGCAGAGAGAATGGGAGAGAGAGAATTTCAGGCAGGCTCTGTGCTGTCCCTGATGCAGGGCTCGAACTCACTAACTGTGAGATCATGATCTGAGCTGAAACCAAGAATTGGATGCTTAATGAACTGAGCCACCCAGGCACCCCTTTGTAACTTTTAAAATTATAAAATCTTTAATAATGGTTTCAGTCTAAGGCTAGCCCCAAGAAGATACTGTTTAATTCCTAAAGCATGGGAAATACTATAAGATCAATGTAATTTTCCAATATCCTCCCAAGCCAATGGTGGCTGCCAGTTTTTAGAATACCTCCAGGACTCTAGTGCCCATGGTCTCAGAGCCTCATTTTTGTAACAAAGAAACTCCAGAGCAGTTTTCTACGCTGTTTCAAATTTTATTAGAGCCAACTCTTTCCCAGTGACCTGGCAACCACACTCCCTATGTGGTCAGGATATTTTCATTCCAGAAGAAGTCTTCACGTCTTTAATTCTCTCCCTTGGTCTGTTCATGTCAGCTGCCTTTAATCTCCTCCCTTGAAGAATTATTACTTGTTTTTCTTAGGTCATCAGTCAGAACAGATTTTATAACTCCTGAATCAAAGGAGAAAGCAGTCATCACAGGAGTGTTTGAAAAAAAACAAAACAAAACAAAACAAATATAAGTACTGATTTCAAATAAATCAGAAAGAAGTCAGTAAAATCTTTCCTGGGTGAGTTGAAGTCTATCTGGGATCATTGAGTCAGCAGAAAGGGCAGAAGGTAAGTGAATCTCAACTCAGCCTCTCTACCAACCCATGTAATAAAAAAAAAAAAAAAAAAGTTATAGTCCCTGTCTCTCTAATTTGACACAATAATACTCGTGTGATAAAGATGTGACAAAGACAAAAAAAATGAGTGATTACAAGATTGAATGAGCAAATATAGGTCAAGAATCTAGCATATTATTTTGTGCTTAGAAGACACTTGGTTATTTTCACCCTCTCCTTTTGACCCACAAATTTAACAGACAAATCCGTTGTGAGGGAAATACAAGATTCTTTAGATTTACTGAATGTGGCAGAGCAGTTGGTGGAGGGTGGGGAAGAGATGTATTTTTCAAGTGCTTTTTGCACTTCTTCCACTGCATCTTCAATAAGGTCTTTTCAAAATCATAGGAAGATGTTAGGGAATGTTATGTTCACCTTATCATAGTCAGTTGATGAAATCAGACTTAAAATAATTAAATGACTTTTCCAAGGTCACACAGTTAATTATTGACCAAACTGGGAATAGAATCCAAGGCTCCTACTTAATAAACCAAAGGTTATTCATTTAATTTACATTTCTTAACAATTTGTATACCAAATTCTCAATTCCTTGTTATGCTTTTAAAATCTTTTGCCAAAGGAAAGGAAATGATGGTAAACTAGTCTCCATTATACACAAAAAATTCAGCTTTGATAACCTTGGCCCTTTGAGGACCTGTGTTTGTTTTGTTTTTGTTTTTGTTTTTTCCATCTGAAATGTCATTGCAGCCTGGAATGCAAATCTGAGCACTAACTTTTGTGTTGATGGTGAGGATGACTCATCAGTACCATTGTCTGTAGAACATATTCTGGGAAAGTGAAATCGTGAAGGACCACAACCTTTAGTGCTTTGTCTTCTCAACTAAAATTAACAACGGTGGAAAATTCCAAACAACCTTTCCATCAAATGTCCCATCATAGGAAAGTTTCAAAAACTCATTTAGGGAATCATCATACATTGCGTTTGCCTTTCAGTGCCTCCCAAGGAAAGAAGAAAAACTAGCCTTTGTTAAGATTATGAAACACGGCAAAAAATCAAAATTATTATGCGTGTTCTTAGAGGACAGAACCAGACTTAATGAATTAAAATGGCCAAGAGGAAGATTTTGCCTTATGATAAAGTATGAATCATCTTGTGGGCTCTCTAACTATAAGAATGGTAATATTTACCAATTTCTGCTCCCAGTGTACCTGAGCTTATCTCTGTCTTGGAACTTTCATTCCATATTGTCTTTTAACTTTACTGTACCTGTAGTACAGACTACAAGCTACTTGAAGTTAGAGACTATATCAGGGCACCTGGGTGGCTCAGTCGGTTGAGCGTCCAACTTCAGCTCAGGTCATGATCTCACGATTCATGAGTTTGAACCCCGCATCATGCTCTGTGCTGACAGCTCAGAGCCTGGAGCCTGCTTCTGATTCTGTATCTCCCTCTCTCTCTGTGCCTCCCCCACTCTCACTCTGCCTGTCTCTCAAAAATAAATAAACATTTAAAAAATTAGAAAAAAAAGAAGTTATGGGCTATATCTTGTTTATTATTACATCCACAGACCTAACATAGAACTTGTCACAGGCTAGCATTTAGTACGTATTGTGGAAAGAAGGAAGGAAAGAAACAAGAAAGGAAGATGAGAGAGAGGAATTGCACCAGTTTTCAAAAAACAGAATGAAGTACTTTGCAACAAAGTTTTACAACCCTGGTTTAATAACCATTTACTAGAGCTGTTGTAGAGTCAAACTGAAAATTCTCTGGGCGATCAAATCTGCCAGGTGCTGTAATCACACACTGTATTTGAAAAAGCTATATATGTCTTTTAGGATTTCAATTATTTAGAAATTCCCATTCAAAATGTGGTATTTGCTTGTCTCCTAAATTGTAAAGCTGCTATTTAATTGTCATAATATAGCTGATGAAAGGCTTTGTGTTGGATTCAGACGCATCTTTGAACAAACATGGCACTTGAATTCTGAAACAGAAATGCTGCATTAGACGTGTAGTTTTGTGACTACAGGAATAAGACGTAAGTTATTCTTGCTACCAATAAAAGAGAACACTGAATTGGTAGAACTACTTTTAATTATGTTAAATTGAAGCAAAGCTTGATCCTGACAGTCTGTAATTATATCTACATTATATCTGCCATAGAAGACTTTTAGGGAAAAAGAATATTCCCTAATTTGTAACAGCCATTTTAGTGTGTGTCTTAAACTCACTTCAAGCTAACTCATTTCAAAGTAATGCTAGATTTCATATGAGAGCTTCTTTGTCACAAACATAAAAATAAAGGGGATAATAAAGGATTATGACATTATGATGTGTGTCAGAGTAGGAAAGAGTAAGAGTGTCTCACAGGTGATCCCAGGGCAATGTCATTTGTGTGTGGTTTCCTCCTTCAATATGCTGTATCTATTCTGGCTTTGCCTAGAGTGACTCAGGCCAGTTTGTGAGTAGAATATTTTTGTTACACCTCATCAGGAGATTCGAAACCAACTACATGATTCATGCTTGACAGTATCTCTGGGAAAGATGAGCAGACACAGTAATTCATTTGGTGCCATTCTACTCAACAATCCATTGATAAGTGGCCTTGTCATTCCAACTTCTTTGATTTAATGCATGAATCATGATGGTCTCAACTTTACCAAAGCTAACTCTTATAGTTATTTGATTCAGACTCAAGATTTTTCTGAAAAGGAAGGAAGGAAGGAAGGAAGGAAGGAAGCAAGTGGGAGGGAGGGAGGGAAGAAGGAAAGAGAGAGAGGGAGGGAGAGCAGAAGAAAAAGGGAAGGGCAAGTTAAAATGAAGAGAGGAGAGAAGAGAAAGAACAAAGTAAAAGCAGAGGGAGAAGAGGACAGGCTAAAGAAAAAAGAAAAGAAATCAATAAAAGGAAAGAAAAAAAAGGAAGAATAAAGTTTCTTTATTTTTTAATTCAGCAAACAAGAATACCACAACAAAAATACAATGGTTAAAATGAATAAATTATATGGTGGATGTTGTGCGGTTCTGGGTTAGGATGCTTCTGGCTGCATATTCAATTAAAATGCATAAAACCATAAGACACACATATTTCCTCATATAGCAATAAACCTAGAGTGGTGGTTCTCAACCAAGGGCAGTACTGGGAACAGATTTGGCAGCCAGGAAATACTTATCAATGTCCAGAGACATTTTTGCTTGTTACCACTGGGGACGGATGCTACTAGCCTCTAGTGAGTAGAGGCCAAGAATGTTACTGAGCATCCTATAATCCTACAACATACAGATCAGGCCCCCACAACAAGAAATCATCCAGTCCCAAATGTCCATAGTGATATAATTGAGTAATCCCAGCCTAAAGGTGGTAAGGTTCCAGAGTTGGTAAATTCAGTGGCTGCATGACATCATCAAAGATGCAGTTTCTTTCTGTCATCTTTCTGTCCTCCTGGCCTGGCCTGTAAAGTTAACCAACCTAATGTCAAGATAGCTGCCACAGCTCCAGGTGTGACTTCCAGATGACACTATCTCACAGGGACAATAGGGAGTGTTTTCCTTGGCTCAGACTTTCCAAACTTCCCTACCGCTATCAGCCCATTATGATTCATCACTTGGTCTTGAAACAGGCTGCAGTTTCTCTAAAACACACGGCTGCCTGATACTTGAGTAAAATCAGTTTCTTTTAACAAGAAAGAAAGAAAACAGTGGTTGTTGGATAGGAAAACAACTTTGTTTTCCTTGAGTTCTGACACTCTGGTGCTCTAATATGCACCCCAGGGATAGTCTAAACTGTGGGAGGATACTTTGGTCCTTTTGACAGGGCACTCTCTCCCCTAATGAGGGTTTGAGGGATATAGGCAAAGTATATCTTTCCTGACTTTTATTTGTCTATGCTTTCATCACTGCTTAATGCCCTTGTACTTGACATTGTTTCTTTAACTATGCTAATACCTTAAATGGAGTTACACTCTTGCCCTGTCATCACGGCAGCTATTCTTGTATTTTCCTTTCTATATAGATGTTGTATACCAGTGTTCCTAACTGCATAGTTATATTAGTTTCAACTCTCAGCAAGCAATATTATCTTCCATTTATACAAAGAGTACACTTCACCCTTATCATTTCTTCTTCATGTATTGCCTACAGCATGATAGAACTCCAGTTCTTATGAACACTGAACAGCAAGATACAACATTTGCTAGATAATTTTGTATTAGTGTTTCTTATTCTTATAACATAACACTTTTTTTTCTGAAAGTTTTAGGTGATAAGGTGATAAGGATAAAATCTTGAAGAAAAAAAAAAACCACACATGATACACCAGCCTATTTCTAGGTAGGTAGGATCATTTCTTTAAAACTTGTAGCATATTTAAATTTATTGAACACCAACTATACTTCAGTAAAATTATGACAAGTATAATTTGAGAAAGATTTGTTGCACAATGACTACATATGAAATGCTGTGAAAGGTATCAAAGTTGGATAAGAATATTATTGCTTCATTATCTGTCTCTCCAGACCTCTGCTTTTACCCCAACAAAAGACATTAGCCTATTTTTTTGAATGGCCCAGAAATTCTGCTACATTTTGCCTTGACTGGATCAGATGATACAGAGCAACTGGACTCCTAGGAGTGGTCACATAGTAATGAGTGCTGACAAGTATAACACAAGTACTCTTACTTCCTCTCTCATATCCAGAGCACATGTCATATTTGAACATGGCCTTTGACTTTGTGACTTTTTATATAACCCTGAAATTTTAATAGTCTAGATTTGTATTATCTCATGTAACAGTGTTGTACTCACTTGCCACAAGTGACTATTTAAGTTTAAAATGCTAACAGCATTTTCAGGTTTCAATGACATACAATAAACTGCACATGTTTGTTTTTTTTTTTTTTTAATTTTTTTAACGTTTATTTTATTTATTTTTGAGACAGAGAGAGACAGAGCATGAACGGGGGAGGGGCAGAGAGAGAGGGAGACACAGAATCAGAAGCAGGCTCCAGGCTCTGAGCTGTCAGCACAGAGCCCGACGCGGGGCTCGAACTCACGGACCGCGAGATCGTGACCTGAGCCGAAGTCGGATGCTTAACTGACTGAGCCACCCAGGCGCCCCAGCACATGTTTAAAGTGTAAAACCTGATACATTTTGATATATGTATACACTTAGGAAGAAAACATTAGCACAATCAAGGACATATTTATTATTCCCCAAAGTTTCTTTGTTCCCATTTGTCTTTTCTTCCCCTTCTTCCTCCCTGCCCACCCCCAACTCCCAGGCAACCACTCATCTGCTTTATATCTCCATAGATTAATATGTTTTTTAAAGAATTTTATGTAAATTAAACCAAACAGTATATACTACTTTAAACTGAGCATAGTTATTGCTAACCACTAACAAAATGAAGGATAAAAATCATATGATCATCTCAACAGATGCAGAAAAAAGCATTTGACAAAATGCCATATATATTCATGATAAAAACTCTCAACAAACTGGATATAGAACAAATGCACCCCAACATAATAGAGGCCATATATGACAAGCCCAGAGCCAAGAACATACTCTATGGTGAAACACTGAAAGTTTTTCCTCTAAGATCAGGAACAAGGCTAGGACGTCCACTCTCAACACTTTTGTTCGACATAGTAATGGAAGTCCTACCCAGAGAAGTTAGGCAAGAAAAAGAAATAAAAGTCACCCAAATCAGACAGGAAGTAGCAAAATTGTCTCTATTTACATGTGACATAAGTTTTTATGTCAAAAATTCTAAAGCCTCTGCCAAAAACAAAAACAAACTTATTAGAACTAATAAATTCAGTTAAGTTTCAAAATGCAAAATCAATATACAAAAATCAGTGGTGTTTTTATATACTGACAACAAACTATCAGAAAGAGAAATTAAGAAAACAATCCCATTTACAATGGCATCAGAAAGAATAAAATACCTAAGAATAAATTTCACCAAGGAGTTGAAAGAACAGTACACCAAAAACTATAAGACATTGATGAAAGAAATTGAGGAAAACCCAAATACATGGAAAGACATTCTGTGTTTATGAATTGGAACAATTAATATTGTTAAAATGTCCATATTATTCAAAACAATCTACACATTCAATGCAATTGTTATTAAAATTCCATAGGCATTTTTCAACAAAATAGAAAAATAATCTTAAAAGTTGTATGGAACCACAAAAGACCCAAATAACCAAAGCAATCCTGAGAAAGAACAAAGTTGGAAGGATCACACTTCCTGATTTCAAATTATATTACAAAGCTATAGTAATGAGAACAGTATGGCATTGACATAAAAAATGATACATACAGAAATAGAAGAGAGAAGCCAGAAGTAAAATCATGCACACATGGTCAATTAATGTACAACAAAAGAGTCAAAAATATACAGTGGGAGGGGCACATGGGTGGCTCAGTCAGTTAGGTGTCTGACTTCGGCTCAGGTCATGATCTCATGGTTCATGAATTCAGGCCCTGTGTGAGGCTCTGTGCTGACACCTCAAAGACTGGAGCCTGTTTCGAATTCCATGTCTCCCTCTCTCTGCCCCTCCCCTGCTCATGCTCTGACTCTCTCTCTCTCAAAAATAGACATTAAAAAAATTAGGGGCACCTGGGTGGCTCAGTCAGTTGGGCATCTGAATTCGACTCAGGTCATGATCTTGTGTCCCATGAGTTTGAGCCCCATGTTGAGCTCTGTGCTGACAGCTCAGAGCCTGGAGCCTGCTTCAGATTCTGTGTCTCCTTCTCTCTCTGTCCCTCCCCACTCACACCCTGTCCCTCCCTCCCTCTCTCTCTCTCTCAAAACATAAACATCAAAAAAATTCTTTTAAATAAAAAAAAATTTTTTTAATTAAAAAATATATATGTATGCCATGGGAAAAGAATATTCTCTTCAATAAAAGGTGTTGGGAAAACTGGACAGCTACCTGTAAAAGAATAAAACTGGACCCTTAACTTACACCACACACAGAAATCAACTTAAAATTAATCAAAGACTTGAACCTTAGGTCTGAAGCCATAAAACTCCTAGGAAAAAAACATAGGCTGTATGCTCTTTGACATCAGTCTTGGCAGTATTTTTTAGATTTGACACTGAAAGCAAAGGCAATGAAAACAAAATTATACAAGTAGGACTACATCAAAAAGGCTTCTGCTCAACAAAGGAAACTATCAACAAAATGAAAAGGCAACCTACAGAATGAGAGAAAATATTTGGTAATCACCTAGCTAATAAGAGATTAATATTCAAAATATATGAAGAATTTTTACAACTCAGTAGCAATCCCCAGTTACTCAATTACTCAATTTAAAATTAGACAAAGGACTTGAATAGATTTTTTTCCAAAGACATACAAATGGCCAAGAAGTACATGAAAAGGTGCTCAACATCACGAATTATCAGGGAAATGCAAATCAAAACCATAACGAGATACCACTTTATACCTATAAGAATGTCTTTCATCAAAAAAAAAAAAAAAACAGAGACAATAAATATTGGCAATAATGTGGAGGTAAGTGAACTATAGGGCACTGTTGGTGGGAATGTGAATTGGCACATCTACTAAAAAAAAAATGGTATGGAGGCTCCTCAAAAAAAAAAAAATAAAACTATCCTATCATCCATTAATTTCACTTCTGGGTATATATCTGAAGGAAATGAAATCAGTATCTCAAACAGAATATCTTCACCCTCATATTCATTGCAGAATTATTCACAATATCCAAGACATGGAAACAACTTAAGTGTCTATTGATAAATGAATAGAAAAGGAAATACGAGATACATGTCGTGTATATATGACATATGTGTATATGTTTGTGTGTATGTGAAATATTATTCCATTGAAATGATATTGGAATATTATTCAGCCATTAAAAAGAAGACCCTGCCATTTGTGACAACATGGATGGAGCTTGGAGGCATTATGATAGGTTAAATAAGTCATACCAAGAAAGACAGATACTATGCGATCTCACATGTAGAAATCTTAGGGAAAAAAAACAAAACAAAACCCAAATTCATAGAAACAGAGAACAGATGGTTGCCAGAGTTGGGAGTGGGCGGTGAGGGGAAATGGGTGAAGGTGGTCAAAAGGTACAAATTTCCAGGAAAAAAAAGAAGAGCAGCTATCTTTCCCTTGTTCCTTATCTTTATTGGAAAGCAGTCTTTCTTTCATTATTAAGAATGAAGTTAGTTGTAGGTGAGATGCTCTTCATCAGGTTGAGGATTCTTTCTATTCTTATTTTGCTAAGAGTTTATCTGGAAGGAATGGATTTTGAATTCTGACAAATGCTTTTCTATATCTATTGATACAATTGCACCTTTTATTTGGATTGGTTTGCTAATATGGTGAATTATATTGATTAATTTAAAAACATTTTTTAATGTTTATTCATTATTTGAGAGAGAGAGGGACAGAGTGCAAGTGGAGAAGGGGCAGAGAGAGAAGGAGACACAGAATCTGAAGCTGGGTCCAGGCTCTGAGCTGTCAGCACAGAGCCCATGCAGGGCTTGAACTCACAAACCGTGAGATCATGACCGGAGCCAAAGTCACACACTTAACTGACTGAGCCACCCAGGTGTCCCTGTGTTTTTCATTTTAAACATTAGTGGATTTGGGGCACCTGGGTGGTTCAGTCAGTTAAGCGTCCCGCTCTTGGTTTTGGCTCAAGTCATGATCTCACAGTTCATGAGTTTGAGCCTTGCATCAGGCTCTGTGCTAACAGCACAGAGCCTGTTTGTGATTCTATCTCTCCCTCTCTCTCTTCCTCTCTCCTGCTCGCTCTCTCTCTCTCTCTCTCTCTCAAAATAAGTAATTAAACACAAAAAAAATTGGTGGATTCAGTTGCTAAAAATTCGTTGAGAACTTTTGCATCTATCTTCATGATGAATATTGGTCTGTGATTTTGTTTTCTTGTAATTTTTTGGTCTCAGTGTAATGCTGGTTTTATAAAATGAGTTTGAAGTATTCCCTCTTTTCTAATTTTCTGGAAAAGTTGTGTGCAACTGGTATTGTTTCCTTTTAAAATGTTTAATAGACCAGAGAAGTCACCTGATCTTGGAGTTTTCTTTGTGGGAAGGATTTTAACTGCAAATTCAATTTCTTTAATAGATACAAGGCTATTCTGGATTTATAGTTCTTCTTCAATGATCTTTGATAGTTTGGGTCCTTAAGGCAATGTTTCCATTTTATTTAAGTTGTCATATTTGGTGGTGTAAAATTGTTTATAAAATTTATTGTAATGAAAGCCCAGTACAATTTAAAATTTAGTTTCCCAATCATGCTAATGCAGATCAAGGACAAATCCTCAATAAATACACATGGCCAGTTGCGACTATGTTGGATAGCACAGATATAGGACATTTCCATTGCTGCAGAAGGTTATATTGGAAACATTGGAGATAGCTATTAATAATTAATAGCTTATGATGTAACCCATTGTGCTTATGATGAAACCCATTCCTATGTGTTAGTTATGAATCAGGGCTCAAGACTGGGAATAGGTCAGCTCTAGACAGGAAGTAAGATATGTTCCCCAAACCAATTCAGTTCTAAAGACTGTTTTTATTTTTAACTATATTTTTAATCTAGAGTGTAGTTATTAAATCCACATACTCCTTTGCTTAGCTTTTATTCACTTTTGGGATCGAGTTTATTAATAAGACAATCTTTTAAGCATCCAGGAAAACACTTTCTGGAGTGAAGCTGGCTTCACCCACTTGACAATAATATCTAGGAGAGAGAGAAGTAAATTAAAGAAGGAGGAGGAGGTGGAAAAGGGTAAGGGGAGAGGAGGGGGAGGAGCAGGAAGAGGAGAAAAAAAAGAAAGAAACCATGGAACTTGTAATCTCTAAATTCTACACTTCGATGAAACCTCTGACTCTGTGAATATTTTACGTCTCTGTAATATCCTTTGAACAGAATTTTTCCGACTCACTGTTGAAAGAGATAGTCTGGCATGTATTTACACTGAGATATCCTGTAGCTGTCCCCAATCAGAATTTCCACGGTGGAGCCATTACATGTTATAGGGATTGATGTTGCCAGGAATTAGGGAAACTCAGAGGGCTGCTCTGAGCAGAATTTCCTCCTTGTTTCATTGACATTTCCAAACGATTTGTTTCAAGTGGCTTGCCCTGTTGATGAGTGTGTATTCTAATTATTCACACCAAAGCAGAGATAATCAATTACTTTTAAGATCCTTCCCTGAAGAGTGGGTGTTTTTTAGGACTGGCCTTTTTGAAATGGAAAAGAAAAATCTATACAATTTGGAATTCCTGAGAAAGTTGGCTTTTCTTACCTAGAAGAGTAATCAGAGGCTCCCTTCCTATTCATTTAGTTAGCATTGCTGGTTCATGTGTTGTTTTTTTTTTATTCATTCATATTTTCAGACCCAAGAAAATTCTTCTTAACAACTGAACATTTGTTTATTATTCCCTTGATATTGGGTAATTTAGATCTTTGGAGCAAAACATATCTTGTTTGAATGTCCTTGGTTATGATACTTAATAAATCTGACCCTTAATTTCTGAGCTATAAAATTGGTAATTAAATAAACCTTGCACACAAAAAAATATATACCTCACAAAGAAATACTAAAACATACTAATTAGGTGCATGTAATTTAGAGTCAGACAGATTTGTGTCCATAATCTTAGGTCTACTGTTAGCAATTTGATCTTGGAAACTTATAAATCTGTTTTCTCATTTGTAAATGGACACTATAACACACATATACATAATAGGATTGCTAGATGGATTAAATGTAATAGCAATTGTAAAGTACTTAGCACAGTGCCTGGATTTAAAACGGAAGCAATCCTTATTTTTCTCACTAGCTTATTGTCTAGTAGATAATATGCTTAGCCTAGCACTTAGTAGGTGCTTGACAAGTTTTACTTCTCTTCCATTCTCCCCAACAAACCAATTAATTCAAGTTTTACTTCATAAAAAAAATGATCTGTTCTACATATATTTTTTCTTTTTAAAATCTGTTGCTTCCTCCCTTTTTCTCCTTTGCTAATACTTGAATGATCAATTCTGGGAATATCTACAGATAATACCTTAGGGGTATTCAAATGTGCAACTTATGGACTTGTCTAGATGAGATATTTGGAGAAATTTTCATTGTTATATTACTATACATTGCAGAAATTGTTTACCAAACAGTACCCGGGTAGCCAAGCACTGAGGAATGAAGGAGAAATACTCTTGAACACCTGTGGAGTGTGATAAAGAAAGTGTCACAGTGTTGTGCAATGCTCTAGAGAAAAGACATTTTCACTTAGGATTCCAGTTCAGCCAAACACTGACATCAGTAGGAACTTAAAACTGCCTTTCCACCAACAAATACCATGGAACATTTATAGGATTCAGGAGTACAGAGCAGAAAGCATTGTCAAATAGGAAAGTTCCATAAAACTATGAGAAAAGCAGGTGAAAAAATTAAGCAAGTGTATCATTGGAGACTGAGAATTTCAGATAAATAGTTACTACAACTATGGAACCAGAAAGGAATAGACAGAACATGTGAGGACCAGGATTCACATCGGATGTAAGTATTTCAATTCCTCAAACATGCCAAACTCCTGCCTTAATCGAATTTTATAGCCATACCTACCTCAAGGATTGTTAGATGTTATTTTTAGTAGCTTTCCTTAGATATTGCACAATATTATATATACAATTCATATTATATAGCTTGGGTTGATTTGTTCTTAAAAAATTATTTTGCTTTTTCATAAACTTTCTTTTTTTTTTTTTTTTAACGTTTATTTTATTTTTGAGACAGAGAGAGACAGAGCATGAACGGGGGAGGGGCAGAGAGAGAGGGAGACATAGAATCGGAAGCAGGCTCCAGGCTCTGAGCCATCAGCCCAGAGCCCGACGCGGGGCTCGAACTCACGGACCGCGAGATCATGACCTGAGCTGAAGTCGGACGCTTAACCGACTGAGCCACCCAGGCGCCCCTCATAAACTTTCAAATGAAAGAAGCTTTCCACATATTGTAACAGGTATTTTAGACTTGATGGATCTTACATAACTATTAACAGTAAAGAAATCTGGCACATATCTAATAAATATATTTTTAAATAATCACCTTTATTAGTAATCAAAGAAATGAATTTTGATTCATAAATAAGACAATATACCTTGTCAATTTATCAAATTTGCAAAAATAACATTTTTTTTAAAAAAGATGATACTTATTCCTAGTCTGGAAGCACTATTAATTTATCTCATATACTGCTATTGGAAAGATATATTTAGTAAAATACTTCTGGAATACATTCAGTTGAATGTGTCTATATGATTAAAATTACTTGTATTTTCTGATGTAACAATTTCATTTGTAGGCCTCTACATTAAGGACATCATCAAAAATGTGAACAATGATTTATATACAAAGATATTTATTACAGTCGTATTTGTAGTATCAAAAGTTGGGACCAATATAAATGTACAACACTGAGATATTGGTCAGACAAAGTATAATGTATACATAGGATGTAATTTAAAGTAATGCTTTGTATTTATACTATATCTGTGTATATATGTACAGACACATTCACACTATGTGTTCTTATTTATATTAAATATTAAATGCTAGGGAAAACAAACCAAAATAGTAAGCAATTTTCTTGGGTTCAACGCATTATAGGAAACTTTCATTTTTTTCTTTATAAATGCTTGTGTTTTCTAAGGAAAATGTGCTAATATAAAGAAACAAACATTCTGTTAAGAGAGAAGAGAGGAATTCTCGTGGACCAAGTGAACATAACAGGTAGTAAGTACACCTTTCAGAGTACAGTTTTAACGAGGCTGATTTCCCGTTGAGTTTTCCATACCTTGCACACATTTGCCTTTGATTGAGCATAAGCAGACATTTGGAGTATCATTGAAGGAATGGCTTTCCCTCATTTTCTTTGTGTGTGTGTGTGTGCGTGTGTGTGTGTGTTTTAATATAATTTGTCAAATTGACTTACATACAACACCCAGTGCTCTTCCCAACAAGTGCCCTCCTCAATGCCCATCACCCATTTTCCCTCTTCCCAACCCTCCCCATCCACATTCAGTTTGTTCTCTGTATTTAAGAGTCTCTTGTGGTTTGCCACCCTCCCTCTCTGTAACTATTTTTCCCCCCTTCCCTTCCCCCCATGGTCTTCTGTTAAGTTTCTCAGGATCCACATATGAGTGAAAACATATGGTATATGTCTTTCTCTGCCTGACTTATTTCACTTAGCATAATACTCTCCAGTTCCATCCACATTGCTACAAATGTCCAGATTTCATTCTTTCTCATTGACAACTAGTATTCCATATATATATACACACCACATCTTCTTTATCCATTCATCAGTTGATGGACATTTAGCCATAATTTGGCTATTGTTGAAAGTGCTGCTATAAACATAAGGGTACATGTGCCCCTATGCATCAGCACTCCTGTATCCCTTGGGTGAATTCCTAGCAGTGCTATTGCTGGGTCATAGGGTAGTTCTATTTTTAATTTTCGAGGAACCTCCATACTGTTTTCCAGAGTGGCTGCACCAGTTTACATTCCCACCAACAGTGCAAGAGGGTTCCCGTTTCTCCACATCCTCGCCAGCATCTATAGTCTCCTGATTTGTTTATTTTGGCCACTCTGACTGGCATGAGGTGGTATCTCAGTGTGGCTTTGATTTGTATTTCCCTGATGAGGAGTGACATTGAGCATCTTTTCATGTGCTTGTTAGTCATCTGGATGTTTCTTTGGAAAAGTGTCTATTCATGTCTTCTGCCCGTTTCTTCATTGGATTATTTGTTTTTCAGGTGTGCAGTTTGGTGAGTTCTTTATAGATTTTGGATACTAGCCAAAATATGTCATTTGCAAATATATTTCCCCATTCCGTTTGTTGCCTTTTACTTTTGTTGATTGTTTCCTTTGCAGTGCAGAAGCTTTTTTATCTCTATGAGGTCCCAATAGTGCATTTTTGCTTTTAATTCTCTTGCCTTTGGAGATGTTTCGAGTAAGAAATTTCTGCAGCTGAAGTCAAAGAGGTTGTTGCCAGCTTTATCCTCTAGGCATTTGATGGTTTCCTGTCTCACATTCAGGTCTTTCATCCATTTTGAGTTTATTTTTGTGTATGGTGTAAGAAAGTGTCTAGTTTCATTCTTCTGCATGTTGCTGTCCAGTTCTCCCAGCACCATTGGCTGAAGAGACTGTCTTTTTTCCATTGGATACTCTTTCCCGCTTTGTCAAAGATTAGTGGGCCATACATTTGTGGGTCCAATTCTGGGTTCTCTATTTTATTCCATTGGTCTATGTGTCTGTTTTTGTGCCAATACCATACTGTCTTGATGATTACAGCTTTGTAGAGGCTCAAGTCCAGGATTGTGATGTCTCCCACTTTGGTTTTCTTCTTCAGTATTACATTGGCTATTCGGGGTCTTTTGTGGTTCCATACAAATTTTAGGATTGTTTGTTCTAGCTTTGAGAAGAATGCTGGTGCAATTTTGATTGGGATTGCATTGAATGTATAGATTGCTTTACGTAGTATTGACATTTTAACAATATTTATTCTTCCAATCCATGAGCATGGAATGTTTTTCCATTTCTTTGTGTCTTCTTCAATTTCCTTCATAAGCTTTCTATAGTTTTCAGCATACAGATCTTTTACATCTTTGGTTAGGTTTATTCCTAGGTATTTTATGGTTCTTGGTGCAATTGTAAATGGGATCAGTTTCTTTATTTCCCTTTCTGTTCCTTAATTATTGGTGTATACAAATGCAACCAATTTCTGTACATTGATTTTGTACCCTGTGATTTGCTCAATTCATGTATCAGTTCTAGTAGTCTTTTGTCGAGTCTTTTGGGTTTTCCACGTAGAGTAACATGTCATCTGCAGAAAGTGAAAATTTGACTTCTTTGTTGCCAATTTTGATGCCTTTTATTTCATTTTGTTTTCTGATTGCTGAGGCTAGGACTTCCAACATTATGTTAAACAACAGCCGTGAGAGTGGACATCCCTGTCATATTCCTGATCTCAGGGGAAAAGCTCTCAGTTTTTCCCCATTGAGGATGATATTAGCTGTGGGGTTTTCATAAATGGCTTCTCTGATGTTTGAGTATGTTCCTCCTATCCTGACTTTCTTGAGGGTTTCATCAAGAAAGGATGCTGTATTTTGTCAAATGCTTTTTCTGCATCGATTGACAGATCATATGGCTCTTATCCTTTCTTTTATTAATGTGATGTATCACATTGATGGATTTGCAAATATTGAACCTGCCCTGCAACCCAGGAATGAATCCCACTTGATCACGGTGAATAATTCCTTTTATATGTTGTTGAATTTGATTTGCTAGTATCTTGTTGAGAATTTTTGCATCCATGTTCATCAGGGATATTGACCTGTAGTTCCTCCTTTTTTTATGGGGTCTCTGTCTGCTTTGGGAATCAAAGTAATGCTGGCTTCATAGAATGAGTCCAAAAGTTTTTCTTCCATTTCTATTTTTTGGAACAGCTTAAGAAGGATAGGTATTAACTCTGCTTTAAATGTCTGGTAGAATTCCCCAGGGAAGCCATCCGGTCCAGGACTCTGATTTGTTGGGAGATTTTTGATAATTGATTCAATTTCTTTACTAGTTATGGGCCTGTCCACATTTTCTATTTCTTCCCATTTGAGTTTTGGTAGTTTGTGGGTGTTTAGGAATTTGTCCATTTCTTCCAGGTTGTCCAGTTTGTTGGCATAGAATTTTTCATAGAATTCCCTTATAATTGTTTGTATTTCTGAGGGATTGGTTGTAATAAATCCATTTTCATTCATGATTTTATCCACTTGGGTCCTTTCTCTTTTCTTTTTGAGAAGCCTCACTAGCGGTTTATCAATTTTTTTTTATTTTTTCAAAAAAAACAACACTTAGTTTCATTGATCTGTTCTGTTTTTGTTTTTGTTTTTTTGGATTCTATATTGTTTATTTCTGCTCTCATCTTTATTATTTCTCTTCTTCTGTATTTGGGGTTTCTTTGTTGTTCTGCTTCTAGTTCCTTTAGATGTGCTATTAGATTTTGTATTTGGGATTTTTCTTGTTTCTTGAGATAGACCTGGATTGCAATGTATTTTCCTCCTAGGACTGTCTTTGCTGCATGCCTTTGGATTGTTGTGTTTAGTTTTCATATATTTTTAAATTTATTCTTTAATTGCCTGGTTGACCCATTTGTTCTTTAGTAGGATGTTCTTTAACCTCCATGCATTAGGAGGTTTTCCAAACTTTTTCCTGTGGTTGGTTTCAAGTTTCATAGCATTGTGATTTGAAAGTGTGCATGGTATGATCTCAATTCTTTTATATTTATTGAGGGCTGTTTTGTGACCCAATATGTGATCTGTCTTGGAGAACATTCCATGTGCACTTGAGAAGAATGTATATTCTGCTGCTTTAGAATGAAAAATTCTAAATATATGTGTCAAGTCCATCTGGTCCAATGTATAATTCAGGGCCATTGTTTCTTTATTGATTTTTCTGTCTAGATGATCATCCCATTGTTGTAAGTGGAGTATTAAAGTCCCTTGCAATTACTACATTCTTACCAATAAGATTGCTTATGTTTGTGATTAATTGTTTTATATATTTGGGTGCTATCAAATTTGCTGCATAGACATTTATAATTGTTAGCTCTTCTTGGGGCGCCTGGGTGGCTCAGTCGGTTAAGCATCCGACGTCAGCTCAGGTCACGATCTCGCGGTCTGTGAGTTCGAGCCCCACGTCGGGCTCTGGGCTGATGGCTCAGAGCCTGGAGCCTGCTTCTGATTCTGTGTCTCCCTCTCTCTCTGCCCCTCCCCCGTTCATGCTCTCTCTCTCTCTGTCTCAAAAATAAACTTAAAAAAAAATTAAAAAAAAATAATAATTGTTAGCTCTTCTTGATGGATAGAGCCCATAATTATTATATAATGGCCTTCTTCATCTCTTGTTATAGCCTTTAGTTTAAAATCTAGGTTGCCTGATATAAGTATGGCTACTCCAGCTTTCTTTTGACGTCCAGTAGCATGATAGATGGTTCTCCATCACCTCACTTTCAATCTGAAGGTGTATTCAGGTCTAAAATGGGTCTCTTGTAGACAGCAAATAGATGGATCTTGTTTTTTTATCCATTCTGATACCCTATGTATGTATGTATGTAATTTTGATTGGAGCATTTAGTCCATTTACATTGTGTTATTATTGAAAGATATGGATTTAGAGTCATTGTGCTATCTTTACGTTTCATGCTGGTAGTGATGTCTCTTGTCCTTTTTGGTCCTTGCAACAGTTCACTCACAGAGTCCCCCTTAGGATTCTTATAGGGCTGGTTTAGTGGTGATGAATTCCTTCAGTTTTTGTTTATTTGGGAAAACCTTTATCTCTCCTTCTATTCTCAATGACAGGCTTGTTGGATAAAGGATTCTTGGCTGCATATATTTCTTATTCAACACATTGAAAATTTCTTGCCACTCCTTTCTGGCCTGCCAAGTTTCAGTAGCTAGGTCTGCTACTACCCTTATGGGTCTACCCTTGTATGTTAGGGCCTGTTTATCCCTATATGCTTTCAGAATTCTCTCTTTATCATTGTATTTTGCCATTGTCACTATGATATGTCATGCAGAAGATCAATTCAAGTTATGTCTGAAGGGAATTCTCTGTGCCTTCTGGATTTCAATGTTTGTTTCTTTCCCCGGATTGGGGAAGTTCTTGGCTATGATTTTTTCAAGTATACCTTTGGCCCCTTTCTCTCTCTTCTTCTTCTGGAACTCCTTTGATATGGATATTATTCCATTTCATTGAATCACTTAGTTCTCTAATTCTCCCCTCATGATCCAGAATTTTTTTTATCTCTCTTTTTCTCAGCTTCTTCTTTTTCCATAATTTTATCTTCTAACTCACCTATTCTCTCCTCTGCCTCTTCAATCCTCACTGTGACCACCTCTATTGTATTTTGCACCTGATTTATAGCAGTTTTCAATTCATCATTACTATTTTTTAGTTTCTTGATCTCTGTAGCAATGGATTCTCTGGCTGTTTCCTATGCTTTTTTTTCAAGCCCAGCAATTAATCTCATGACTATTATTCTAAATTCTTGTTCAGTTATATTTTTTATATTTGTTTTGATCAATTCTTTAGCTATCATTTCTTCTTAGAATTTCTTTTGAGGATAATTCTTTGGTTTCATCATTTTGGCTAGTTTTTGTCCTTTATGTGTTTTAAAAGCTTGTTATGTGCCCTGCACCTGTGAGCACTAATATATTAAAGAGGGGTCATACACTGTCCAGGGCCTGGCCCTTTAGGAGATGTTTTTTGAAGAGTGTTACTTGCTCTCTCTTGTTGTGACTTTGGATACTTTATCTCCCTACTCATAGTGATGTTTTGGACCCTCCACCAGGTGTGCTTTGATTTGTTTGTTGAAGTAGCCCTGGAAAGGAAAAACAAACAGACAAACAAGGAAAAAAAAAAACCCAACCTGGGGCTCCTGGGTGGCTCAGTTGGTTGAGCGTCCGACTTCAGCTCAGGTCATGATATCACAGTTTGTGGGTTCGAGCCCCACGTCAGGCTCTGTGCTGACAGGTCAGAGCCTAGAGCCTGCTTCGGATTCTGTGTCTCCCCCTCTCTCTGCCCCTCCCATGTTCATGCTCTGTGTCTCTCTGTCTCTCAATAATAAATAAATGTTAAAAAAAATTTAAAAAACCCAACTAAACAGAAAACAAAAACATGCAAACACACAAATAAACAAACAAACAAACATAAAAACCCAAAAAGACAAAACACCAGCTACAAGTAAACAACAAGATGGAGGCAGTGCTGATGTAAGAGGCCTTATCCCAAACAAACAAGGAAAAGACAGGGGTGGGGAAAAAGAAAGAATAAAAACTGACCAGAGAAACTATATGGCTTAATCTAGAGAGAGAAAGGAAAATAAAGAAGGAGGCAGAGAAAAAGAAAAAGAAAATAAAGTTATCCAGACAGAGAAACTATAGGGCTTAACCCAGAGAGAGAAAGGAAAATGAAGAAGGGGGTGGGTAAAAAGAAAATAAAGTTGTCCAGACAGAGAAACTATGTAGCTTAATCCAGACAGAGAGAACAGAGAATAAAGAAGGAGGTGTGCAACATGTATCAAGAGAATGGATTAAATACGTCTGCTTAAAGAAACCAACAACCAGAGTAACCAGCTTAGAGGGTAGAGAGAAGAAGGAGAAATGGAAGGAAGAATATATCTAAATAACAAGAATTGTCCTAGAATTATTCCAGGCAATGCAGCAGTGCTGGTCTGGAGCAGAGGGCCATCTGGTTCCTCAGCGTCTATCCCGTTCTGGTAAATACGCAGTTACCCAGGGCGGAGGGGCGTGGCTTGATGTGGGCAGGTTCCGTCTCCACAGTTCCACCTCCCAGAGACCCATTCCTGAGGCCCCACCTTAGTGGTGGTGGGGAGAAAAATGGCGACGATCCAGTCTCTCCTCCACAGACCCGGTGTCCCAAACCACTCTGTTTGAGCCATCCTCACTGTGCCTCAGGCACAAATGAGGCAGTTTGTCTCGCTTGCCCACTCCTGTGCATGGCGCTTGGCTGGGATGCAAACTCTGGCGCCACGTGCCCTGGTACTGGGGAAGCACCTCTCCGCACCCGACATGTGGTCCCTGGCTGGCAGAGGCAGGCAGGCTTTGCCCTGTCCCACAGCACTCCAGGGAGGGGATTGCTTTCTCTTACTGCGGATTGTGCCCCTGACCTAGCCAATGAGACCCAGGCTGGCTCCCCTTCTGCCCAGGTGAGCGACAAGGGCAGCCGGCCCCAGTCGGAGAAATCCCCACAGTTAGAGCTCGGATCTTTCTCCCCGGTCTGATGTTCCTCTCTTGTCCAGATAGGGTCCTATGCTTCCCCAGCCACTTTCTCTTCCCTTTGTCTCTCTGCAGAAGAGGATCCCTCCCCTCCATTCGTTTTATCTCTGCCAGTTCGCAATCAGGCACCCATGGTCCCTCACGTTGTCCTGGTGGGTCCCTGGAAGCGTGACTGTCTCTTTTCCTCCTGGACTCTTGGGTTTCAAAGTCCTTTGGCTTTGACACTTCTTTGTTTGAGAGAAGAGGGAAGTTCGGATCCCCCTACATCTCCAGCATGTTGGCTCCTCCTCTCCGCACATTTTCCAGTAACTGAGAGATTGGGTAATTTTATTTAAATTCTATCAAACACACACACACACACACACACACACACACACACACACACACAGCTGCAACCTCCTTAGACATATGTATCCTTCTAAATCACACAAAATTTTCACTTGCTTTTGCTTCCAGAGAAAATACCAAGGAAAAGTGCTTCATTTTCTATAATTTGAGAGCAAGGAGAGATGAGACTAAATAACTAAATCTTGGCCAGACCCCGGAACTTATGATGCTGCAAGCTGACAATATCTTGGGTGAGTGTATCACTCCTGCTGTCTCAAGTTGCTTTTCAACTCGGTGCTATGGTAGACGGCCTGATACTTAATATTCCGAGCCAGCTTTACAAACTTCCTAAAATGGTAATATGGGGTGGGAAATTCTGGCTTGAACAGCCATCCATAACTATACTAGACATATTGTGGCTGCTGCCCATAATGACTCCTGGGCCGTGCTATTAAAGGCAAGGTATTACTCTGCAAAGTTTATGATAGTAGTCTTGCTGAAACAAGCAAATACCTTCTATTACATTAATGTTCTATTTAAATAACAAATAGCTGGCCTCTGGCTCCGCTTCACCCTCTTATGTGTGTCTGGGCCTTTGAGCTTGCATGCCGGTCAATATTTTTAGGCTGCTTCAAGCAGCCAGAACACCAGTTAATGCAAGATCACTCTGACAGCGCTTTTTAGATCCTGACACCTGATGCTTTCTCTATGTGCTTTGTAAGAGCAACGTTTATAATTTCTACTTTAATGCAGTCGTAAAAGTCTGATGGTCTTTTCAGAAGTGAACTATGCTATAAAAAGGGAATATTGAAGTAAATTAAGTCAGGGAGCTTTCTGAGTCTTCAAGTAAGATGTTGTATACTATCATGACATTTCAACCCACAACTTGGTGCCATAGCTTATCAACTGAGCTGATGAGCTGTGTCTGCATTAAAGAAAGGGTGTAAGCCAGTCAAATACCTTTGTAAGCAGCTTGCTATGCCACAGTCTATTTTTCCAAGCACCTAATCAAGGGCATTTATTTCTGTGGTTGCGGTAAAAATGGAAATATCAATGGAGAGCAATTATTGATCAGAATTTGTTCAATATTGAGCTGGGAACCTTGCAAAAATCTTAAGCTTCCCCCCATTCACACATTCATAAAAGCTTTATCCTTTAGCAAACTCCATAATTAGAAGCTTTTTTCATTTAGACACCAATAAACACCTTTCTTTATGTGCTTCTAGAAAAAATGGATTAACTTAAGTGGATACGTGAAAAAGAGTATAGTGCATAAACTAATTATTATTGTAATTGCTATGCTATAATAGTGATGAGCAATTTTTCTTTTTTCTCTAAATGCCCTTTCTAACTGTATTCACTAGGGGAAATATTTCCATGACCTTGGAGAGAAACTTGCACATTTCTCATGACTTCATTCAACATACTGAGATAAGAAATAGATTTATGATTCCCTAAAGTTGCAAATGCAGCTTTAATTTAGAGATTACATGGTCTGGTCCAAGATATTAATTAAACGTTTCAATTTGCATTCTAAGGGAGGACTCCCCCCTCACCTGCCCATGCCCCTAAAGACTGTAGTAGTCTTCAGGAATGGGAGTGTAGTTAGCTTTTGCTTCTCTATTCCACTCACCTCTTTTGTCTTTCCCACAACAACAGGAAGCGCTAACAAGAAGAGTTAAGGGCATAAGACAGTATTAAACCACATGATATCTTCATGTGAAATCACATTCACGATAATGAATCCCAAATTTGTGTGACTAGCTTGGATTTCTCCCTTAATCTATAGATTTGTATTTCCATATAAGTATAAATCCCATGCCCATTTGGATTCCTGATACTCATCTTAAATTTAAGAAAGCAAATCTGAACTAAACTCTCCTCACAAAAAAAAAAAAAAAAAAAAAAAAAAATCTTCCATTTGCCGTCTACTCCAGTTCAAGAAACCACCCTTCCAGTTGTTAAGGCCAAAATCTGTGGAGTCATTCTTGATTCTTTCTTTTTTACATGCATCTGATTTGTCAGGAAATCTCATTGGTTGCTACCTTCAATGAACATCCTCTCTTCCTGTCACTATTGGAATCCAAGGCATCACCTTCTTTCACCTAGAATATGGCCTCCTATCTCACTTCCTTGCCTCTACCCTTGTTCCTTTATTCTTAATGAGCAGTCATTGTGACTCCAGTTCAACCCTGAGACAAATCTCTGTTTTATTCACAGCAAAAGCCAAAATTATTAAAATGGTTTATAAAGGCCCAGCATAATCTGGACCCCATTATCTCTTTGTTTTCATCTATGATTAACTTTCCCCACTAATTTAGCAACAGCCTCCTTGACCTTTTTCTTAATCCTTAACATGCTAGAAAGATTTCCATCTTTTGGGTCTTTGTATTGACTCTTTCCTCTACTTAGAATACTGTGTCTCTTCTTTGCTCATGTCTCTGTGACTTATCTTATTACTTCCTTTACATCTTTGCTCAGATTACTACCTTCTCAATGATGCCTTCACTGTGTACCTCAGCATTCCTGATCCCCATTGCTCTTACTTTTAATTTTATACTTATCATCTCTGTGCGCCCCCATCCCTCACTAGCACAAAAGTTCTATGATGGCAATTATTTATGGTTGTCTGGCTTACTTTGAATCCATAGCACTTTAAACGGTACTTAACTCTGTCTGGGAACTCCATAAGCATTGATGGATTCAATTAGGCAATGCACTTTCTTAGGTGTATTAGAAGTTTCCCATACTAGGACTTTTCTTCAACAGTTCCTTTGGCCTAGGCGGGTGTATCGGTTTTCTGGGTGGGTAATGTTGGCTCCTTCTCACACTCTTGACAATCCATTGTCCACTCTAGCTTTTTAGTGCTGTGATGCCTCTTTCTTTATGTAACCCTGTTCATTAGGACCAAGATGACCTCAGTGGTACACATCTGATCCATGGAAAACATTCATTTCTTGTCCCAACAAATTGTAAGTGCTGGTAAAACCAACTTTATCCTGCTCATATAGTCTACTTTATGTTCTCAAATGTGAATCAGACTGTATTAGAGTTCCCAGAAAAACAGAACCAATAGGAAAGTGGCACTAATCTCTGCAGTTCCTCCATTAATGGGGTACTGCTTGGGGTTTGCTATTTTTCTAGGTGCAGGCAGTTCTAGTGGCTTTCACTAGGCCTTTCCTACCATAACAGCACGAACTCCACAGATCAAGGAATTAATGTGGGGATTCTGTCAATTGCTATGTCCATTCCAATTATATAGTCCAAAACAGGATGGATTTGGTTGGGTTTGGAGGCTGTATTAGAGTTATCCAGAGAAACAGAACCAATAGTATATAAATTACATATCTATACACACACATATATGGCTCAGGTGTTGTGGAGACAGTGATTCCAACACATGACAGGCGAGGCTGGCAGGCTGGAGACTTAGATAGGAGTTGTATTTAAGTCCAAAGGCAGTCTGAGGGCGAACCAGGAAGAGCTGATATTGCAGATAAACTCTGAAGGTAGACTACTGGCAGAATTCCCTCTTGCTCACAAGAGGTCAGCCTTTTGTTCTATTTAGGCCTTTGACTAATTGGATGAAGCCCACCCATACTGTAGGGAATACTTTGCTTTACTCAAAGCCCATGGATTTAGGGGCCTCTGGATGGCTTACAGAGTAAAGTGTCACACTCTTGATTTGGGGTCAGGTCATGATCTCATGGTTCATGACATAGAGCCCCACATGTGGCTCCATGCTATCAGCACAGGATTCTCTCTCTCCCTCTCTCTCCGTCCCTCCCCTGCTTGCATGTGCTCTCTCTCTCTCTCAAAATAAATAAGTAAACTTAAAAAAAAAAGAGTCCGTGGATTTTAATGTGACTCTTATCCAAAAACACCCTCACAGAAATATCTAGAATAATGTTTGACTAGCTATCTGGGCACTGTGGCCCAACCAGGTTGTCATATAAAATTAACCATCACAGTGATTTAGCAGACCCCTGTGAAATAAACTTGAGCTAAAACGCCATTGATCACCTGAATTCTATAAGCCCTACTCTGACCAATGTATTACAGAAATATTTGGGGTCTTCTTAAATTAGTGTCAGTTCAGAGCCATGGTCCAGTAATTCCTAAAAATTCTGATTGTTTCCTACCTCCCAATGCACTACACACCTTGGTAAAACACTTTGCTTTTGGGGAAAGCTGGGAGAAAGATTAATAGTCTTCCTTTCACTCAGGGGTTCTGTATCTGTAAACTACTCATATCTGGGAATTGTTCAAATCTATTTCTATGATTCAGGTAAAGTTTTGTTTATTTGACCTTGAACTCTTCCACTTTTAGAGAACAAGTAAGAATTTCATAGACTTTCCACATATTTCACTTCTAGGCATACCATGATCAATTAACCAATGTCATAGTGTCTCTGAGTCAAACTATTCTGATTACTGCTTTGACTCTGCTGTCTATTAAAGTAACAACATCCATCTTGTCTTTTGCAATTAAATACCTCCACTTAGCCTCTGCCATGCTGGGATATAATTATCCTCATTGCATTTAGGTTTCCCAGTTCAAAACACTCATCCTTAACATTCTGGTCCTCTAGAACCACTCTGCATACCAAAATCTGTATTAGTTAAGGTTCTCAAGAGAAACAGAATGAATAGGATATAGACATAGATACAAGTATAGATAAATAGAGAAAGAGAGATTTTAAGGAATTGGCATGCAACTGGTATTGAGTCTGAAGACTGGTAACTCAGGCAAAATTTCTAGTGTGGAGGCAAAATTCTTTCTTTGGGAAACTTCAGTCTTTGCTCTTAAGGCCTTCAATTGATTAGATAAGACCCACTCATGTTATGCAGAGTTATCTGCTTTACTCAAAATCTACTGATTTAAATGTTAGTCAAAGGAAACAAACAAACAAACAAACAAACAACCTTACAGCAAAATCTAGACTGATGTTTGATCAAACAACTTGGCTCCATAGTCTAACCAAGTTAACAAGTAAAATTAACCATCACATAGACCTAATCATATGGGGAAACTGCAAGGAATGTATATTTGGCTCTCTAAGTGGTACCATGGAAGCTCTCTTAAGTAGACTTGAGGCAAAGTAGGTACTATTCTATTCTCTTCCTCATTTGGGGATTTGGGAACTCATAGCATGCAAGAGCCTTTTCAAAAATTTGTCTTCACAAATCCTTTGTTTGGCTTTCTGGCATGGTCTCTTTTAATCAGTTTTATTGAGGCATAACTAACATATTATATAATTCCCCAATTAAGTGTACAACTTAATGAGTTTTGACAGATTTATACAATCATGAAACTACTTACTTCTGTGATCTTGGGTAAGTTGCTTAAATTGCATTTTCTTCTTTTTTAAAAAAAAATATTTCTCATTTTCAAAGGGCAAAATAAAATCTAAATTTCTCATGGAATTTATAGTGGAAATTCAGTAAGATATGGATATAAATCACCTAGTATAAGGCCTGGCATATACTAAGATTGTGATTAATGCTGGTTCCACATTTGTCCATCTACAGATGACAAGGGGCAGGTTTCTTACATTTTAACATGACTAAGCAACTAATTACTCAGCGACTTCTAGATGCCGAGTAAATGTTCATAGAGTGAATAAATAAGTCAAGTGCTATACACACACAGAAGAGAAAGCAATTAATTATAAAGTCATTAAGATCATAATATTTCCTCTCCTTCATCTCTATACTTGCCAAACAACTTTCTCAGATTAATTCAGTTCCCAAGAAAACTTGCCTGCTAGAAAAAGAAAGTAGTATACTCTTGACTTGAAAATGTTAATCCATGAGGCAATAATGTTTCTCATTATAAATCAAGAAATTGGCTTTCAAGTTACTAGTCAATCTCTAGTGAGTTTGATTAGCATAAGTTAATTCCCTAGAATCTGATCAACCTTGAATAAATGAATAGGAGAGAACTTTTGACGTGGGAAAGATAAGGATCAGTTCTTAGGCCCATGGAGATTTTGCAAGGAACCATAAAAAATACTAACAACTTCTAATGGGAAATTGGTAAGTCTGAGTTTAGCAATGTGTGTACAGAGATATCAGGGCTGGGCCTGTCCTTTCCCTTTCCCTTAGTAGTGCTTCTAAATTGCTACTGAATTAAATATAAGCTCTTAACAAAAACATACAAGGCCCCACCATAAGCTGGTTGTTGACTGCATTATCTTCCACTAGGGATCCCTCTGGTCACTTCAGCCATAACAGACGGATTATTGCTTCTTCTTGTCTCTAGCTTTGCTCAGTGCTGAAGTGCCTTCTTTTCACCTTTACCTAAGCAACTAAATTGTTAAACAATGCTCAAGGCCTGGCTCAAGAATGCTTCCATCCTAACTCCTACCTTGATGAGGCTGGTTGGCTATAATTTGGGTTGGTTTTTGTTTTCACTTTGTTTTCTTTACTCTAATAGGTCTTTGAAACTTTCATCAGAGTATATATGACACTTTGTATTCAGGCAACTTATGAATTCAAGACCCTTTATAGTGCAATGATAGAAGCCCAATTGTGGATTCAGTTGAATAAATGCTTTCTGGTTCGCTGGAAGCCGTGAGTTAACTTTTGGTGTTCTTCAAAAGTTGGTTCTGATGATTTTTGTCAGTTATTTTATTGCTTTTATGAAAGGAAAAATTTTTGGATGTTCTCACTCTGTATTTGCACTGATGTTACCTCAGAGCCATTTTTATTTGTTTTACACATGACATCCCCATATAAATCTCCCTTTTGAAAATGAATCTTGCAAACACACATACACAGACACAATCAAAAACTTGATTCAATGATTTCTAAGTTCTAAAATTCTGATAACCCTCTTCTCACTAATTTGAAAGTGACCTGTATAGTTACAAATCTTTTAAGTGTTAGAAATGTTAGATTTTTGGCTTTACATTTAATTTTTCCTTGTGTCCCATTTATATCTAAGATCATAAGTACTTCATTAGGCTTTTTAAAAAGTGAATATTAAAATTAGTTTGTGTGGGTCGAAGTCATGAGGTGCTCTGTACTATGGGAGTGAGCTAAGTTAATTAAAATCTGAAAGACAGAGCCTGTGGCGAGTTGGGATGTAATAGAAATACATAAAAGGGCAAAAAATGTATTACCTTAAGAGAAATTGCCTTACATAGAGAAAAAAGTTTAAAAATACGTGTTCAATATTTCCCAGGAAAGGAAGATGCTGGATCAGGAGGATCCAAGCTAGTGTATATCTGCTTAACTATTCTCAGTTACAGATAAGTTTGATACAATGCATTTGCTGAGGTCTCAGTTGCCTCCTAAAGCCAATATGTTCCTGTCCTTTGGATTTTGTGCTTATCAAGACATGGTTTGATTAATCTTTTGGCCTGTTTAACACCAATATGCTGGTAGGACACGAGGTTAGGTATGGAGTGAGGGGAGGATGGGACCCTGGGATGGAATACAAACACTATGCTTATCTATTATTAGGGAACACAACAGCATTTTGGTTGCTAGAATGGTTTTGTGTGACTAACTTGGTGCTCAATTACCACTGAAAACTGGATCACCTTAGGATAAATAAGAAAATGCAGCTTTTGGAATTTTAAGATGGAAATCCATACACCGAAAATGTGGTGCTCCAAACAATACTGTCCCTCAGAGGCCTTGCTGGGAGCCAGTTGATAATCCTGGATCATATTCCCATATCCATTCCTAACACTGAAATCATTTCTATTGAACAAAAACAAGAACAAACCAACCCACCAACAAAAACTCATCAACTGAGTTTAATTTTGTGATGCTCTAGTTTCAACTGGCTAAGTACTTAGGAAAAAAGCATTCAGATTCTTCCTTCCTTCCTTCCTTCCTTCCTTCCTTCCTTCCTTCCTTCCTTCCTATATTTATTGAATGTCTACAGTGCCAGACACTGGTCCACTGGTCTAGGTGTTTAATAAACAAGGCAGGTATGTTCTTTACTCATGGAATTTATATTCTAGTAAAAGGAGAAGTAAAAGAAACAAGAAACAGAATTTCAGAAAAGGCTATAATGAAAACAAAGCAGGATAGCATAATAGAATTTAACTAGATATGGGAAAAACCAACTTTGTGTAGATAAGAGAAAGTCTCTCAAAGATAGTGATATTTTACTAAGACTTTAATGAGGAGGAATGAGCCATGAAAGTATGTGGGTGAGAGTATTCCAGAGAGGAAACAGCTTGTGAAAATGCCCTGAGGTGAAAACAAGCTTGACATTAAGGATTTTAAACCTACACAGATTTAAAACTCTATGGAATGAAATTCAAACTAACAGTATTTTGAAAATCCTAATTATGTATTTGGACTTGAGGTTAATTCAATCAGATATGGAGTACTAAACAGTCAATCATTTTGGTGGGGGAGGTATGCAATAAGATTCATCTTGTTTACTTGCAAGTTTTAGTGTAGATCGAAATGTGATTTAGATTTCTTTCTGTGTGGTAATAAATGTGTTATCTTTGGTTTATGCTGGTATTGATAAAATAATCAGATATTATATGTCAATTTGTATTAGCTTAGTTGCAAATTAGCAAGCTAAACTCAAGGTTGGGCTGAAGTGGGCAATTTATTGACTCAAAGAATAAAAAAAAAAATTGGTTCAACACAAAGCTGGAGAAGGAATAACGCTGAGTCTCAGTGATGTTTAAGATTTTCTCTCCTCTTTTCTACCTGCAACTGGGTTTACTCCATTTTCTTCTACTATAGAGAGATTTTTACTGAATGACCAGCAGTTTCTGAGTTTCATACTTTTAAGCTTCTGCCACCAATAGCTACCACCATCTCTGAACACCAGAAATCCCAGGTAAGGCCTTGGATTAGCTCAGCACATGTCTCACTACTTCCCCTGCAATAAGAAGGTGAAGCAGAGGTCCAGCCGTGCAGAAGCTTGGTAGTTTTGCTGCTACAGTTCAAAGAACAAGGGTTTGCTTTTCCTTTAAATGGATAGAGAGTGGATGAGTTGGAAGCTGCTATGTAAATAAGACACTTGATATTCTATCCACCACCAATATCTATGTGAAAGCCTACATAAAGCTCTAAATGAACTTCCAGTGTGGCCCTGTTTCTGTCCACAGTGACAGTAATAACAACAACCAAAACAAATACAACAAAAAGGATCAGTAAGCTCTTCTCATCGTCCACCTTTAATCACAAGATTCAATTTATTTAAAAACAAAGTGAACATGGGCAGAGGGAAAAAAATCTCAACATCCTAAAACTACCCAAATTGGATTTTTTTTTTTTTTTTTTTTGGAGAGAGAGTGCACACATGTGTTTATGAGCAGTAAAGGGAGGGAGGGAGAGAGAATCTTAAGCAGGCTCCATGCACAGTGTGGAGCCAAACACAGGGCTCAGTCTCAGGAACCCAACATCATGACCTGAGCCAAAATCAAGAATGAACACTCAACAACTGAGCCATGTAGGCATACCCAAATTGAATTTTTAAGACTGAGAGCAATTGTTCCAGATTTGAACGATAATAGGATCAGGGAACTCTGTCTACATATGAATGGAGGCATGGCTGTTTTGAATGTCTAAATAAATTATTGTGCCAGAATAATCACAAAAATATTCTGATTTCCTGTGAAAGAGAGAACTAGTTTTATTTGTTGAAAATATTTAGAACCTATACCTCTGATTATTATAGGCTAAAATGTGTGCTTGTGTTTCTCTTTCAAATTTAAATTGTGTGGATAATTCCATCAAATCTATGCTTTACACTGCCAGTGATAATTAATATTATGTGTCATCTTGACTGGGCTAAAAGATGCCCAGATGGCTGGCAAAGCATTATTTCTGTGTGGGTCTGTGAGGGTGTTTCCAGAAGAAATTAGCATTTGAATTGGTAGACTGAGTAAAGAAGATCACCCTCATCAGTGTGGGTGGGCATCATCCAATTCACTGAGGGGCCTGACCAGAACAAAAAGCCAAGGAAGGAAGGGAGAATTTGCCCTTTATGCTGAGACATCCATCTTTTCCTGTCCTCAGACTTCTGTGGTCCTGGGTCTGAGGCCATTCAGACTCAATGCTGAATTACACCATTTGTTTTCCTGCTTCTCTCACGTGCAGATTGCAGATTATGGGACTTTTTGGTCTCTTTAATTGCATAAGCCAATTCCTAAAAGAAATCTCCTTTTACATATATTTATATATTCTATTGGTTCTATTTTTCTGGAGAATCCTGACTAATACACTGCTTTACAGTAAAGTTAAGAGTTAGTTATTATGTAGTTGATTTGAGCATTGTAGATAAATACGATAATTCAGTTCCCAGAATGGAATTCTTCTGTTTGCCAATCTATGCTGACTGCACCTGCAGGCTAACCACCAGTTCTGCTCTTCATGTGTGCAATGTGCTTTTATTTAAAATGTTTGCTCTGTGTCTATGCACTCAGTGTAACTTCAATCCCACAATGGAGGTGATGACATTCATTGTAACCCCCACCTTCAAACCTCAAAATATATTTTACTGATTATCAAAACATCTAATGATGTTTACTGCCATTAGGATAATGTGGCATTTTAGGAATTTGTCATTTATTTCTTTAATCTGTTCAAGCTTTTTTAGATTAAAATGAAGAGGCAGCAATGAACAATAGGAAAATTATGCAACACACAATTTCGCACTAAGTAATAATCACACACCAATTACCTTAAGGGAGCAATCTCATTCTCTTTCTGCCTGCCCTTAGCTCCTCTAATTATGTCATTTTGTAAGCAGATAAACTTTATGAAGATTTAAGGTGCTTCAAAGTACCATCCTCTTTATTCATTTGTTCCTATTGAGCTCCACTAATAGAGCCTACAACATTGGGACAACAAATAGATAATGTTTATTCTATAGCAAATTTAAACCAAAAACGTGCTTCTCTGAGATTATCTATTTCAATAACTGTGGGCTGGTCTGAACATATTTCAATAGACCCTTTAAAAGGTATCTCTTGGTACAATCATTTCTTTCAGTACTGATCATGAGCCTTCTACACTAGGTTTTCTTGCATGATAACTGAGATATGTCTAATCTAGACTGTTATGTCCACCATAACCCAGACTCTTTTCAAGGAAGATGGTCCTTCAGAACTGTCTCAGGTGCGTTGTGTGGGTTTAAAATAATTTTCAAACTCTGAAACATCTTGCACATGAAGGGTTTGTTGTAGCTCCTCTGCCCCAAAGTTAAGATATAGAGTAGGTTAAAGACACTGGTCCTTGTTTGAGGCTTGTTGTGAACTGAGTTAAGTCAGTAAGGCAGTCTGCCCCTACGCCCCTAAGGTTACAGGCAGTAGGTATTTGATACAGTTTCATGTTCATGACCTCATTGTTAGGGGATGTTACAAGAATGTAAGCCTCTTGCCAAATGTTTTCACCCTTGCGTATTCACTGCTGAGCAGACACAAAAACTATCATTCTTGTAGTGTGACACTGTATGACCTCAGGCACTCTACTATGATTGAATGGTTCTTTCTGAAATGGACTCTGAGTCAGCAACTTTCTAACTGGCTAAGGTGTGAGGAGTATTCATTAAACCTGGGAGACCCAGGTCCCAAACAAGTTCTACACCAAAAGTGATGCTTTGAAGGCATTAAGCAGTTGCGCTTGGTGGATTTTTATATAGGGTTCATGAAAAGGAATTGGAGTTTGTAAAATATTTCTAGTCAACAAGAGGTTTGAATGCCACGTATTCTTACCAGTGGGGGGAAATTAACATTCCTTTTGTAAATTAATACCTTATTGTTAGAATATATTTAGAATAAATATTTGAAATGCTGGCATAGTCACTTTGGAATGTGAATTTTTGATTGCAGTACCTCCAGTACTAACTAGCTGTCCCTAGGGTGTAAATTAAAGTTAATTCACACACATAAACATGCACAGTGCACATACCCATAAACACATATCCACACAATATACTATTATTTATATGGAAGTATTTTAAAGTCACTTGTCTCACAGAAATTACAGCAAGGCAGTGAAACCACATTTCAGAACCTCCATAATCTAGAATTCTCTATATTTACTGCTTTCTCTATCCCAATAAAACCAAATGTTGCCTCCTCTGTCTGTATCCATAACCCAGTGTACTCAGATAAACTGAGTTTCTGAATGAATTCTACTTGCAGTCCGTCTTCACTGACATTAAATGCAATTGCTTGGTCACAAATCAATTTCAGTTGAAAGAAAAGTATGTGCCAGTAGTTCCTGTGATCCATACTTAATTTCTTCTTCTACTCTCTTTTAATTCTTCCTCACCAGTAAAAGAATCAGAAGAGAATTACCATCTGACTACACAGTATCACAAACAAAAAGATACCAAATTTGGCTCTTGCCCCTCTTCCTATCTTTTCTTTCAATTTTATCAAGGTATCAAATTATGCAGCAGTCTGGGTTTATACTGAACCCCGAATTCAGAAACGTGTGGCACCATAGTCACATCTCTACTGAGAAACTTACAGATATAAAAATGAGCATGCTGTTAGGTATTTTCACCACCTAGACCCCCCTGACCCCACCTTTACAGCCCACCTGCTTGCTCACTAACCGTTGCCTTACATTTTTCCTTAAACTCTGCTTTCCAGCTTCTCTCTTAACTCAGGCAGATGAAACCTGGAACCACCCTTCAGCTGATAGCAACTGCTGACAAGACCTCCTGCCAGCCCAGACCACCCAGACATTTTGAGTTAAACACCTGACTGGTGCCTGTGTAGATGGACCATGGAGTAATCCCTATAATGACAGGCAGTTACCTTTTCCTCATCAGAATACTAAAATCTCTGCCCAGGGAGGACCCTCAGCCTCATTTACATAACCTACAATGTATGTATAGGCTTGTTTCCTTAGGGAGCATGCACCACCTCGTGCCTGCCTCTACTGTGCCGTCAAGACACAAGGCTCCCCTATCTAAATATTAATCCTAAGTCTAAACAAAAGGTACCATTCACCTTCTCTTGGGGAGTCACAGCTTTAAAAGCCATTCCTCATGATCTCCTTATTTATTGTAAATAGTTTGCTTTGTGTGACACCTCATCTGGTGTCCTTTCTGTGACTCACCAAGGAGGGAACTCTTGTTGGTTTGGTTGCAGTATGAACACTAAATTTCCTTAGTGTAGCGTGTCTTTTATTATACTGGCTCCCTAAAAATGAGATTCCAGAAAACTCTTTTTACTTGGTAATTCTGAGAATGAATTTTTGGAATAGTTTAATGGAGAATGCCCCCATGGAAACATCAGGTGGCGCATGTCACAGTGTCCTGCCTTAATAGGTCGTAGGAATGTCTCTTGCCAGATCTTTGAGGTCTCTGAGGACAGGAACTGGGTCTTGCTCATTTTTATATATATTGCTGAATATTTCATAGGTACTCAAAAATGTGCACTGAATAAAAGAGTAAATGAATGAATAAATGAACCAATGAAAGAAATAGATGAGAGTAGCTTATAGAAATGAAAGACAAGTAGAATGGTAAAAAATCCAAATAAGATTATTTAAATCTTTGATTACTAGGGGATAGATTAAATCTTTTTTTTTTTCTTCCTGAAAATAGCAAGAGGAGTAAATTCTTACTCCTTGCTTTAAATGCCTCTGTCCTTCAAGGTCAGTAAAATCAAACAATTTAGTCTTGTGAAGATGGCTTAAAGTGACTTGGGTTAAAAGTGAAGATTTATTATGTTACTTTTTATTATTTTAAGTAAGCAGGTATAATGAGCAGTGACTTGAGGGAAATGAGCGAGTAAGGAGTGAGGATATCTGGGCGAATACTGTCCCAGGGCAGACACATTGCAGGGGCACAGACCCTGAAGTTTGCTCAGGAAGCAGTGACTGGGGCCCAGTGAATTGGGAGGAGAGGGGAGAGGCTCTCAGAGATCAGACTGAATAAAGACTTGGAATTTTACTCCGAATGATGTAGGGAGACTTTAAGGAGCTGGAGTAGAGGAATGTAATAATTGAGTTACATTTTTAAAGAATCATTCTGGTTACTGTGATATCAGGGTAGAGACACAGAATGGAAATCAGAAACCTGGAGGAAATGGAAACAGATGGAAAAGATCATCTCAGAAAATGATAAACACAGGCAACAATGGTGATGTGATAGAGGCTGGGGATGGAGGGGCTATTTTTCACTTCAGATAACATCATAGGCTCAGTCTTTCATAGAAAGTAACTTAGTTTAGCTTAGACCTGAAGATGAGAGAAGCCAGCTGTATGAATAAGTAGGGACTGGGGATTCTTGGCTGAAGAATAGCAAGGGGAGGCATTGCTCACTCTTGATCACACAGACAGCACTGCAAGAATTTTTCAGCTAGCTCTAAGCCATCAAGCCACAATTTTAACCTTTAAATGTGGCTCAAATTGGAAGGTATGAGGTATAGCTGAAGTGCACAGGCTTCAGAACCAAGCTACTTTTACATTATTTCAGTTTTCCCCTTATCAGTTTTTCTGACCTGATCAGTCACTAAACCCCTCTGAGCTTCTCTTTCCTGGCTTAAAAATTGGAATGATAAAACCAACTAGACAGGGGCGTCTAGGTGGCTCAGTTGGTTGAGTGTCGACATTTGATTTCAGCTCAGGCCATAATCCCAGGGTCATGGGATTGAGCCCTGCACCGGGCTCCATGCTGTGCATGGATCCTGCTTAAGATTCTCTCTCCTTCTGCTCCTCTCCCACCCCACCGGTACTCTTTCTCTAAAAATAAAATAAAATAAAATAGTAAAATAGAATAAATCTATCAGTGTTGTTATGAGGATTAAACACATAAAGCACATAAAGCAGCTAGAATGTCTCCTGATATATGTTTTGTGTTCTTCTTAAAATGAAGAAAAGGGCAATGTGTCATCATACCTGGATAGAACAAAGATGGCTTTTCTTTGTAGTAGACGTTGCTAACCTGGAGCTTAGGGAGGTGCTTTCCTCTGCTTCTCGGTGTTGGCTTCACATACAGATGGGTTCTGCCCACACTCTGTTGGAGGATGTGGGTGGGTTTAGAGTTGACAGTCATACAATAGGAATGCTGCGTGGGCCACCTTTGGCCTAACCTTCCTTCTGGTTAACAGTTCACCTTTATGCTATGCTGGCCTAGAGTAGAAGATTCTTTGGTAAATTGAACAGGAAACATCCCCAGGCATAAGTCCAAGAGACCACAGGAGTGTGGAGGCCACAGCTGATGCTCACTTAGGTGCTATCTGCAACAAAACATTTTTTTTAAACACAAAACCTTAAGCTTACTGATCCATAATTTTAAATGTAAATATTAAATAAATGATGGAAAAGTTTTTGTTGGTTACGTTACTCTGAGAAAGTATTTTTAACGTTTCAGTAGTGAGTATGAATCTCTGCCTACACGCAGACTTTAGCACTTCAGAAACGTAACCTTTGTTTTTCTATAACTCAATAGAATTCTGTTTCAAGACCTCGTTCCCCTGATGACAGGAACTAAAATCTCAATCAATTCAAGGTCCTGCCCCTTTCCACCAGGATAGTGGCTAGATTCTGTAGCTCATGTTGCAGGGCACAGCGATGTCTGGTTTCTGACTGTCATCTGTCCATGCAGACATCTTCTGTGATATCAGTTATCAGGTCTGGTTCTGGGTCATCAGTCCTGCAGATTGCTACTGTGCTCTCCTTTGCTCCAGGTCTGGCTCTCTCTGCTGCCTCAGAGCCCCTCCTGGCACATGAAAACCCATTGACTGCTCTCCCTGACTACTCTAAAGCTTGGAAACTGGGGGAAGGGGTGGGGCAAGGTGCTGTCAGGCATGAACTTTAGTGTTCCTGGGGCCCCCTTTCTCAGGAATCTCGTCCACCTCTCAGTTCTCTCCAATCCCCTCTGATTTTCTTCTATCTAGACTTTTATATCTCAAAAGCTACAAACCGTACTAGGCATTTTTCTGGGTTATCTCATCTGTGTTATCATAAAGACAAGATGTCCACTTGCTTTAATTAGGAGAAGGGGTTGGATAATGAGAAATACCTTGGAAAAACTATTGATTAATATTTAAAAATATTACTGTGCTTCATTTCTATAGCACAATAATCTTGGCATGATCACTGCTTATGTAGAACAAATGCAATTAATGAAATAACCTTTTATTAACTTTAATCAAAGCTGGTCATACATGTAGAGAGAGGAGGATAGTCACTCCATAAACAGTAAGAAGGTCAATGTTCATTGTTGTGTCTCTAGTATGACTCCTGGCTTTGGTTCCTCAATGTTCTTCTAAAGACAATGGAACTTTGTTTAGTGACTCAGATTACCATGGTTTAAAGGTGGCCCCCATCTCATATTCTTAGATGGTTCTGTCTAAATCATGTCCCCTAGTATCAAAAGCAAACTGGTTTAGATTTATTTTACACTAGTAAAACATGGTCCTAGAGATTATGATCATGAAAGACTCCAACATATACTATATTAATTCTAGCCAAAGCCAGTGATATAAACTCCTGAAACTAAAAGAAGAATATAATGGCTTAAATATTTGGAAGGAGTTTGATTCTGTTTATCAAAATTCACTGACACAGAAGATATTGTTAGAGCTTTCTTTGTTCTTGGGTCTGTCTCGTCCATCTTTATCTTTCAGCCCTTCTTCCTTCAGCATGTAGTTATAATTCTCAGACTTTCTGTGGTAGGTGAGATGACCAACCTTATGTGCTTATAGATTATTATTTAAGAAAAAAAAAAGGACTCTTTTTTTTATTGTTACTCTCCAAACATCAGTTATCTGGAAGGCTTATATTTTCTTGGGTTATGTGTTCATTTGTAACTCAATCACTGGAACCAAAGAGATAGAGTTCTCTGATTGGTTGGTTTTTATGTATTTAAAAAATTTTTTTTAAATGCTTATTTATTTTTGAGAGAGAGAGAGAGCACGAACAGGAGACAGGCAGAGAGAGAGGGAGACACAGAATCTGAAGCAGGCTCCAGGCTCTGAGCTATCAGCAAAGAGTCTGACTTGGGTCTCCAACTTACAGACCGGACTGTGAGTTCATGACCTGAGCCGAAGTCAGATGCTTAACTGACTGAGCCACCCAGGGGCCTCTGATTGGTTGATCTTAATCACTGGCTCACAACTATAATTGACAGCTCCGCTAGGTCTACATGGAATGTGGAAACATTAATTTCTGATAGAAAAAGCAGTTTTCTTTTACCAGAAGAATAAAGAAAGACTACAGTAACAAAACAGGTGTCTCTACAAATGGGAGGAGGGAGGGAGACTGAAGCTCTCTTTCCATATTTCTTTACAAATCTGGTTTTGTTTTTTAATTTTTTTTAACATTTATTTATTTTTGAGACAGAGAGAGACAGAGCATGAATGGGGGAGGGGCAGAGAGAGAGGGAGACACAGAATTGGAAGCAGGCTCCAGGCTCTGAGCCATCAGCCCAGAGCCCGACGCGGAGCTCGAACTCACCGACCGTGAGATCGTGACCTGAGCTGAAGTCGGACGCTTAACCGACTGAGCCACCCAGGCGCCCCATGGTTTTGAAGTTTTGTCCACATTTGTGATGTTCCATGAACTATGATGGGAAACCCCTAATACTCAAGGCACCCCGTAAGAAACAGCAATGGCTATTTCCATATCTTTCAATTCGTTTTTCACCTTGTTTTTAAAAATACTCTGAATTTTGTCATTAATGCATATTTTATTATTTTTCTTCCTCTATATCCTGCTCCATCCTATATCATTAAATACAAAGGGGCTTTTTAAGTTTGCACAGTTGGTTGAGCAGGCGATTTAGTAAGCCTGATAAGATGGTGACAAATACCTGCTTGGGTGGCATTTGATCCATTGTGTTTTTAAAAATTATTTCCTAGTTTCTTTGGAGGTTACCTCATTCTAGGTGAAAAAAAAAAAAAAGAATCCCAAGAGCTGAACTACAGGATCCTTCATCGTATATCATACTCGTATCTCAGAATCTAATTCCTCTTCCTCACTTTGTTTCTTTGGCATGACACATGCTCCTGCCAAAGTCAGAATTATCAGTGATATGGAGAATGAGACTAAATCAGATTTACTGTAGCTTCTGGATAAAGCACCTCCATATCAGGCGGAAAATGTCAATATCATTGACCTCAAGGGAGATATGTGGTTTTTGCACATTGTAGCTTTGGGCTTGTCAGCCAGCAGCGAAGCATCAAAACACCTGCAAAGAGGGGTATTCTCATGATCAGAATGTAAAGTGCCATCACTGATCCAGACTCAGGAAGGGCTGTAACAATCCTGAGATTGTGCAGAGAAAACTGAACATGGGGTCAAGGATCTGAAATTCTAGCCCTGGATCTTCCTCTGCATTTGTAAGGGTTCATGCTTAACCACTGGACCGCTTTCTGCATTACTTTCATCTTTGTTTGCTATAAATTTGATGGCAACCAATGACATCTGGACTAGACATTTCTGCTCTTTTATTTATGGCTGTAAGTCTTCCATCAATAGTATTGTGCTGGTTAATTTTATGTATAACTTGATTGCGCTAAGGGATGCCCCCAGTTAGCTGTAAAACATTAGTTCTGAGAGTGTTTCTGGAAAAGATTAGCATTTGAATCAGTAGACAGAGTAAAGATTGTCCTCACTGATGCAGATGGGTATCATCATATCCATTGAGGATGTAGAGGAAGAGTAAATTCTTTCTGTCTTCTCGAGTTGAGACATCTTCTCCTGCCCTCTGACATTGGTGCTCCTGGTTCCTAGCCTTTGAACTCAGACTGGGACTCCCACCGTCCAGCCCCTGATTCTCAGGGCTTCAGACTCTGACTGAATCACACCACCTGTTTTCCTTGTTTGCCAGCTTGCAGATGACAGATCATGGGGCTTTTTGGCCTGCATAACCATGCGAGCCAATTCCTATAATAAATCTCCTCTTATCTATGTAGAGAGATACATATATCCTATTGGTTCTATTTCTCTGGAGAACCCTGACTACTACGAACAAAGCCTTGAGTAACATGGAAAGTTCCAGGACTTAAACTTCTATCTCTATATTCTTGACACAGTGCTTATTCTTTCCCTTCTTTTTTTTTTTTCAATTTTTTTTAATATTCATTTATTTTTGAGAAAGAGAGAGAGAGCATGAGTGGGAGAGGGGCAGAGAGAGAGAGAGGGAGACACAGAATCCGAAGCAGCCTCCAGGCTCTGAGCTGTCAGCACAGCATGGGGCTTGAACCCATGAACCATGAGATAATGACCTGAGCCGAAGTCAGACACTTAATGGACTCAGACACCCAGGCACCCCTTATTCTTTCCCTTCTTTTTAGTTTTGTGATTATTGTGGGTACTCCTTTCTTTGCTAGTAAACCCTTTTCACTCTAAAGCCACAAATTTCTTTTTTCCCTATGTCCTCTGTGTTTCTTTGTAAAAAGTTAATAGGAGCTAATGTTTCATACACATATACTGTATGGCAAAATTTATGCAAAATGCTTTTACACTCATTGCCTCTTTTATTTCTGGTTGCAACCCTATAATTTTGGAGACTATTCTTATTCTAATTTTACTTAAGGAATGTACATGAGAATCTACATAAATGAATGAAGATTATGGAAAATGATAAGTATGTGTAAAGTAATAAAATGCAATATTTTCTAATTTTTAAGGTCTTTAAAAATAGTTGACTGTTTATGGGGCACCTGGGTGGCTCACTCAGTTAAGCGTCTGACTTCAGCTCAAGTCATGATCTCATGGGTTCGTGGGTTCAAGCCCCGTGTAGGGCTCTGTGCTGATAGCTCAGAGCCTGGAGCCTTGGATTCTGTGTCTCCCTCTCTCTCTGCCCCTCCCCCACTTGTGCTCTATCTCTCTCTCCCTCAAAATTAAATAAATGTTAAAAAAATTTTGAAAAAATAAAAAAATAGTTGACCGTTTAAAGCAAAAACATAAAAATAAAAATAACCAAGGAGATTTATATATGTGTAAATGTAAAATGTATGATAACAAGACCACAAAAGAGATTAGGGAGGAAATGAAGGCTTCTTGTTTTAAGTTTCTTGTACTATACAGGAAGTGCTTAATATTATATGAAAATATTATTGTAAACCATAGAGCAATGACTGAAAAAAATCATACAGAAAGGCAGGGCTAATAAGCCTATAAAGAAAATTAGACAAAAACATAAAAAAATATTGTTACTTTTTTAGAAGATATAAAAAGAAGGGAAGGGCCTGTTTTAATAATCTAGAAGGAAGATGGCAGTTTCTTAGATTGTGGTTGTTGTACAGGATATTGTAAGATGTAGTAGTGTTTTGTGCTGGTCTCAGCCTATCTATAACCAATGTGGTGGCTGGACTTGTCCTTGGGGTCCTTTTTTTTAAGGGTATTTTTTTAAGGGTGTTTTTTTTTAATTTTATTTTTAAGTAATCTCTATACCCAACGTGGGGATTGAATGTACAACCCCAAGATCAAGAGTCGCAGTCTCCCCCGACTGAGCCAGCCAGGCACCCCTGTGGTTCATATTATGATTGCAAAACATTCTCAGCAGTAACTATTAGGAAACTTTGAAAACTCAAGGTTCATTACTTACAAGTCCTGTAAATTACATGGCACACCTGGGGCCACACAGTGAGGTTGCAGGGAATGGGGTGAGAGAGAGATACTTGGGCCTGGCGTGCTACCTTTATTGGGGTAGAGGTGGGGGAGGGTTTCACAGGCTCACTCTTTATTGGTAGATTTAAAACATAAGAGTGGAAACTTAAAGTGTGAAAAGAGAAAAACAAGTAGCCCAATTGGTTATTTATGGAAATCAACCAAGATCTCTAAGACAAAGTTGGGAGTGGCTCAGAACTTTTAGTAATTTGGGCACGGTTACAAAGTAAGTGGGGCACTGGGATTGGAATTAGATGATTTGACTTCTGAGTCCACGCCTTATGATATAGTCTACAGTCATCGTGCAAGTTCTCTAACATATTGGCTCAGGACTGACTGAGACCAGCCCAAACTGGCCTGCCATTACAGGAAGGGTTTATTCTTGACTATTTTGTGCCTCACTTGATTTTCCTGCTCTGCAGAGTGAAAGCAGAGGAAAAGAACACAAGCACGCAATGATCCATCTTTATTTCTTACCTCTCAACTCTGACAACCCGACTGTGCTGGAAGCCGAGCTATCCAACCAGCCTGATGGCAGGGCCCGGATGGTGGGCAGATTGGGACTGCAGGGCTGCTCACCAACAGTGAAGCTTCTTGTACTCCCACTTTTATGTAATTTGGCCTTAATACAAGTCCCTGGGGAATTGTCTGTTGGGTAATTGCCCTCGACAGGCCCTCTGAGAAAAGAACCATTGGAGAAGGAAATAAGATTCCGCGAGGAAATTGTGCGGCCCTACATCTAGTCCTTCCTAAAGCAATGATAGCCCCATACATTTCCCAGCCAAGGAAGGAATAAATGGATTTAAAAGCCCCACTCCAGCAACAAAGGAGTGTATCTATGGGCACAAGTTACTCCAACCCCTAGGACCACTTGGCCCCCAGGAGGCATTCCAGATGATAATTGAACCTAGTCGGTTAAGGTATAGAATGGTTCATTAGTTCCTAGGTGCATTGTCTCTCTGAGAATGCATAAGGCATGGGTTCCCAAGGCCCTCTTGGCCCCCTTCCTGGCACCTCGGACAGAGGCCAATACTTTTGTTCCTCAAACCACAAATGGTTCGGGGAAACAACTAAGAGGTCATGTCCCTGTAACTGTTCCGCTTGAGGTGTTGAGAGATAGATGACCTTTCATGAAAACAGCAAAGCAAATGCTTTATAGATTATAGATAAATGTAGATACATAATGAAAATAATGTAAGAAATTAATCAATAAGCAAAGGGCAGGAGGGAATGTTATGAGAAAATAGCCATGTTATTCCTTAAAGGGTGATTATACATAAGAACATTTTTAGAATTAGGTAATGCCAGAAAACATAGATGACGCACTCTACAAGGAAATTGCCTACAAATATAATGCCACATTTGCCACAATAAAGCGGCCAGTCCAACACACTGCTGTTGTCTGTGTCCATTTTTATTTTTGTTTTATTTTATTTTCACTTTTTCACCGATGCCATTCATCCTTTGGGAACCCCTGGACCTACTGGAGCTGGACTCCAGCAAGACTGCATTTGCTGACTTAGCTCCAGGAGAGGCAATTCTTAACCCAAGTGCAGATTTTATAGCTGGCTTCAAAGATGCAGCTGGACTCCTGCTGCCCTGCACTTATCCATGGCAGTCACAGATCCTGGCTCTTATGATGGGAACATCCCTGGCTCAAGTCATAATTACAAAGGGCATTGCTACTGAACCCAAGGTTTCTAAGCAACAAATAAAGAGCCAATTTGGCTGCATGTCCTGTCCTTCTACCATGTCCGTGGTGCTTGTTATAGAGACTCTTGGCTACTTCGCTGTGTGTCCATCTGCTAAAATGGCAACATGCCCTCTTGTTCTGTATTTGGATTCCTGCCGATGGCCACGGTTGCCAGGCCATGACAGACGCCTACAGATCAACACAAGTGTTAGATCTTTTCTAGCTCTGTCTCTTCTAGCAGCCCCAGACCTTGTAAGACATGATGTACAGATGATAAATGTCATCTGCCAAATAACATGACTATTTGCGAATGGGATTAGGGGAAGGAGCTGTGGTGAAGACAGGCTGTACCACATGTGAAACCTGGAGTGTCAAAATCCTCTATATCTTTGATGGCAGAACGGGTCTAGCTAGAGGGGAAGAGGAAAGCTCAGGACAGCAAGGCATGCCAATTGGTTACGAAACCTCAGACAAACACAGACCTTGGAATAGCAGGCATTACTGTGAACCTCCTCCAATATAGGCGACTTGCCGGAAGCAGAATCTGACAAAGTTCGGAGAAGTCTGTGTAATGAACTAACTTGTCTTTATAATAGAGAAGATAAGCAGAGGATCTAAAATCTCATCTTCGTGTCTGAAACCTACGGGAATTTTTTTTCAACAGCCTTAGTTCTAGGCATTTGAAGCTCAGACAAATGTACTTCTGTATATTGCTTGTGAACCTGCTTATTTTATAATAAGCTGCAGAGTGATCGGAATGAGGTACAGAGGATACAGCTTTCTCAGATACCCTTTACTCTTATGGATCAAGAATAGGATGGGGCAAAAAACTTATTTGGTCTTTTAATCAAAAGTTTGATAATTAAGTCTGCAATAATTTTAGTATTAAAGGTATTAAATAGTTATCAAAAACACTATAGGCTGACATGTTTAAAGAGTATATAAGAGTGCCTGAATGGCTCAGTTGGTTAAGCATCCAACTCTTGGTTTTGAGTCACAGTTCGTGAGTTTGAGACCCACGTCGGGTGCTGTGCTGACAGTGCAAGCCTTCTTAGGATTCTCTCTCCTCCCTCTTTCTCTGCCCTTCCTGTGGTCTCTGTCTCTCTTTCTCAAAATAAATAGATAAACTTAAGAAAATACAAAGAGTATAATTTGATGAAACACTATAGCATTTTTGAGATATTTTGTAGCAACATTTGAGATATTTAATGCTGTTTTGATGAGTCCTAACAAGAAGAAAAAAATGCAAAAGCAGTTTTTGTGTCAACATTTTTGGGCACCTACTGCTTGCTGGGTATTACATATACAGACACACACTATTCATACCGACGACTGCATGTGATAGATAGCTTTACCTTATTAATAATAGTAAGACAAAAATAATTATTAAATAATATATTATTATTAGTTCCAGTTACCTGAAGTAATTTTGTGAGGTTATTTGTTGTCCCCCAGGTACTTATACTCTAAGTTTAGGTGTAATCTAGGGAATTATTAAGTGTAAGTGGAATGTCAGGCAGATTTAGAACAACTTTGTTTCACACTTCTGTTCTAGTAGCAACAAATAGACTTGTAGGTTTCTGAGGGAAATAAGGGAGTTAGGTTTTATATATTTAATTGTATAAGTTGGACTGTAAGCTATGTATTGACAAGGAACACTTTTGTCTTACTCATTAGTATAGTCCTAGTTCCAAGAACAGGAACAAGGCATTGAATTTGTTGAATGAATAAATAAATGAGTAGTGAGATCAGTGATAACTGGCAATTTCTTCTAAATTTATTTGTTGTAAAAATAATATTCTCTGCAAACACACACACACACACACACACACACACACACATACAACACACATGTACACACTTTTTTTTCTTCCCCAGGAGAAGGTGCTGAGAGACCCATTAGGAGGATAAGATAATAACAGTCCAGGTCAGAAAGAACAAAAAGCATGAGGCAAGGCTGTTGGCAGGGGGACAGAGCAGGAAGTGTTGGAATAGCACCTTCTGAAGAAAGTTGAGAAGTATTTTACCCATGAAATGTATGCTATGAAGGCAGCAGGAGAAAGGAGGAACAGTTGAGGGTCCTCCCAGATATCCAGTAGACACCCTGGAAGACAGGATAATGCCTTGACAATAGCATTAAATGCTTTGAAATGCTTTGAAAAAGGAACACTGAGTTCAAAACTCAGTCTCAGGTCTGAAAGCATCAGACAACAGTCAAGAGTATGGACAACTGAGGGACGCCTGGGTGGCTCAGTCAGTTAAGCGTCCGACTTCAGCTCAGGTCGTGATCTTATAGTTTGCATTGGCTTTGGAGACAAGAAGATCCTTGTTATCTCTGGATCTTCAAGCAACTTACACAACTGTCTGACTCTCATGTGAAGCAGGTCATTTCTAGGGGACCCAGGAGAGGACAGTTGTAGGGGAGAGGCTGCTGCTGTCTGTGATGGTTGTGAGGATGAAATTAGAGAAACAGAATGTCAGTTGTAGGTCACTAAAAAAACCAGTTCCCTTCTCTTTCCCTTTCTCATACACAAATCCATTACCACCAACCCATTTCCCCTCTCCCTCAGCCCCTTACACATGGCTTATAAGGAAAGGCTTTGCTATAAATTAAATGGAAAGTTGGAGCCCCGCGTTGGGCTCTGTGCTGACAGCTCAGAGTCTGGAGCCTGCTTCAGATTCTGTGTCTCCTTCTCTCTCTGCCCCTCCCCCACTCATGCTCTGTCTCTGTGTCTCAAAAATAGATAAATATTAAAAAATTTAAAAAAAGAGTGTGTACAACTGAGTCCCACTTGACCTTTTTTGTCACAGTTGCCACTTTTCTCAGCCCCTCAGAGACCTGCAAATGCTTGGCCCATAGTACGTGCTCAGTGAACGCAAACTGATTAAGGAAATGAATGTGTTTACCCGAGTTTCTCTGGAGGCTGCTTCTCAAAAATACCAACAGCACCTGCCATATAATAGGAAATTACTGAAGAACAGTGGCTTCCTAAATAGACTCAGAGATTATGATTAGGGGCTTTTCAGTCTTTTAAGGGCTAGCCTTGAAGCAAAACCAAATTAAATGATAGATGTGTGTTTCCTGCACACAGATGACATTTATTCCCCTGACTCTTTGGTATTGCCTTAAAGGTCCTATTAGTTTTTGTTTTTATTACTGAGTTTTAAATGGTAACATTTCAGATGACATTTTCCTATCAGAAAGTTTGTTGCCATTAGCAAGTATAACTAGTCACTCAGTGTTTCCCAAGTTATCCACGTGTTTTCCCACATTATTTATATTTTATCAATAATTAATGAAGTGGTCTTAATGAAATAGCTTTATCTCCTATTAAATAAGACTTGAAAAAATTTAATTTTTTTTTTTTAATTTTTGAGAGAGAGAGAGATAGAGCGAGCATGGAGGGAGGGGTAGAGAAAGAGAGGGAGATACAGAATGTGAAGCAGGCTCCAGGCCCTGAGCTGTCAGCACAGAACCCGATGCCCCAGGGCTCAAACTCACAACTGTGAGATCAAAACCTGAGCCGTAGTCAGACACTTAACCGACTGAGCCACCCAGGTGCCCCTGTTTCCCACTAAATAAGACTTTTAATTGAGCTGTGATAAATGTGTCCTCCAGGTTTCCCTTTTATTTATTCACATTTCTTTGTAACCTCCATTTAATGGATGGTCACCAGGAACCCAAAGGATCTGAATCATTCACTAGAGGTATTGGGGTAGGAAAATAAAAGTAGAAAAGATCTTAAGTTATTTTTTCCTTGACAGAAAAGAATGTACCACTGAGATCAAATTGGATGGAAAAGACAGATTCTAAAACCATCCCTACTTCTGTACCTGGACTAATCTGTCTGTTGTGTCAACGGTGACAGTTGGTTTTTTTTTTTTTTTTTTTGGAACACAAGTGCCTGGTTTAAGCTTTGATTGCTCAGGCATCCACTTCAAAGACGGCTATCTCAGATAAACACTTGGACAGCTACAAAACCAGAAGAGTACGCTGCCTGCCCCTCCACGCCAGGCTCTTTTGCTTTAGACATCTTGCTGATTTTGAAATCTGACCTTTGAACTGCTGGTGCTTGGGTTTTGTTTTTTTTTTTCCTCTCTCTTCCCGAGCTTTTAATTCCCGCTCTTCTGTTTTAAATTCACAAATAAAGAGAGAGCCCATGAGCACCCTTGACTCTGATGAAAGCAGACCCCAGACTCTACCCCGCTCCCCGCGTTTGCCCTCAACTGTGACTTCTGCACTCCAGGACTTGTAAGTAATCAAGCCTCCTCCCCCCGACACACCAATTTCCTAATGGTTATCACTGAGGACATCTTGCAGTCATACTGAGAACCACGAAGACTAGTCCAGCCACAGTACTGGTTAGTGAGGGGCTGAGAGCGGCACACAACATTGTCCCACTGGTGAGTAAAGTTCTTTTCCTCCCCTGTAGATAATCTTTATTCACATCACTCTCTACATCTGGATTATCCAATTCTTAATAATTGTTCAGCACTGAGTTCAGTTCCTCATGCCATTATGAAACATTTCATGTTCATTACAATCCATGATTTATCAAACACCAGTGGGCAAGCCATTACATTATATTTATTTGACAATTCTATATGAGAAATATTAGAATAAAGGATTGGAAAATAGTGCTACAAAAATGAAGAGCTTTTTCTTTCCTTCTGCTTATCATTTTTGCCACTTAAATATGTTGCTTGTTGCATTTTTTGTTGTTGTTGTTAAATTCAACTTTTGTAAAATTGAGTCTGTTTTCATGACAGAAAAAAATGTAGAAGGGATAGTAAGAGAGGGAGTGATGGAAAGTATGTGTATAGGTCGATTATTGGTTAAGAAATGCAGTTAGGGGCACCTGGGTGGCTCAGGGGATTAAGCGTCTGACTTGATTTCCGTTGAGGTCATGATCTCAGGGTTGTGGGATCCATACAGGGCATGAAGCCTGCTTGAGATTCTCTCTCCCTCTGCCACGTACCTGCTTGCACGGCATGCAGGAGCTCTCCCTCTCTCTTCCTAAAACTAACTATTCGTTTACAAACAAATAAATGCAGTTAATCTGCTAGTCTGCCTGGGATTTGGGGACTAAGACACTGGATGGCTTCTGTGTGTGTACATGTGTTTCCTTTTCCTTTTTCTTTTTGAAAAAGATGAAATCTAGTTCTTGGTTGGGAAGAGTTGAAGGTTAAAACTGTGGGCCCACCCACCACCTGCACACCTGCACACCTGCCTTCTTCTCATGATTCCCCCCCACATGCATATTGAGTGACAAAGAATCATCATATGGGTTTAGGCCTTATAATGTGAAGTAAATAAATCCCATATGGTCCCCTGACATCTCTTTCTAATTAATTGTATTAGCTAAATCTTTCTGTTTCTCGTGTTCATTTGGCTCCCTTAAGAAAAAGGGAGCCAAAGCCATGTATCATGACCTTTGGAAAGACCCACAAAACAGGATCAGAATGATTGCCCTGAGCCTCCAAAGAGGTAACTTTCTGTGGTTTCTTTCTTCAATACCTTCTTCTTTCCCAAAAGCAAATTAGTAGCTGATAAAATATGCTATCATAAATGGGAACCTTTATGGTAATGGGGCTGCTAAGGAACAATTTGCTAGGATGGAAAGTCAAGAACTCCTTATTCAGAGACCACTTATAGTTATGCTATTAAAACTGGGTGACTCAGTCAGTTACGCATCCAACTGGATTTGGGCTCAGGTCATGATCTCACGGTTTGAGAGTTCGAGCCCCTTGTGGGGCTCCACACTGACAGTGCAGAGCCTACTTGGGATTCTCTCTCTCTCCCTCTCTCTCTCTGCCCCACCCCTGTTCATGCTTCCTCTCTTTCTCTCTCCCAAAATAAATAAATAAAAACTTAAAATAAATAAAATAAAATAAAATAAAATAAAATAAAATAAAATAAAATAAAATAAAACTGTTTGAGGAAGGTATGAACTCCTGAGTTCTAAAGGACCATGGTGAAATGGTTTTCATTAATGGTCAAAGAAGTACAGGTGGGAAGAGTCCTCTTAGGACTCTGGATTTCAACAGATCAGCTATGGTACATAGATGTCAGACAAATTTTTCAGTATTGGGCCAGCTGTCAAATTTTATATGATGTGTTTGTGTTAGAAGCAATGGAGGATGTGTATTCCTACTTGGCATACAGTAGATGGAGATTTGAGCTGAAGGCTTTGTGCAAGGTTGTACATAGGTGTGTCCCATTTGCTGTAAGGCAAAAAAGGGTAGTATGGCATGGAAATGGCATATTTACAGGAACACAAGGGATCTCTGTTAAGTGAAAGGAGTAACGTAGTTAAATGTTCTATTCAGTAATGAAAGGGCACTGAAAAGGGGCTGAAGATTTAGTAGATACCTGTGAACAAAATATAATCTTCAAGTTAGGTTGCAAATTCTAGAATTTAGTGTGTGTTTAAGAATATAGAAGACTGAGCATCACCATCTTAATGTTCTTGGAGAGATTTTGTGGGATAGAGAAGATAGCTCTGGGAAGGACTGTTGGACACCTAAGACTGAGATGATGAGTCATGTTCCTTGGAGGCCTCTTATGGTTGTTCCAGTCCATGGTCACCAGAGCTCTTGCCAATGAATGATGTTGGTCATAAGAAAGCCAGCTGAGTAGGGTATAGCTTGGTGCAAACTCACAGTGCTTATGCATTGGGGATCTAAGTATGGGGACGTAAGACACCGTATAACTTTAACTATTTTAGTGTTCTGGGGAGAACACAGACAAATACTAGGTGCCCTGCTATACATACTATACCAGGAGGTAAGTCCATGACTCTATGGAATTACATAGAGGGGTGCCTGACATACTAGTGGCATTGTGGGTGCCGGAGAAGGCTGCCCAGAGGAGAGGAATTTAAAAGGAAACCAAGGAGAAGAAATTAGCAGGGAAGAATCAAAGGTTTGATTACAGTGTAGAAAATGCCTTGCTGAGGAATGGAATATTTCAGACAGGAGGAAAATTAAAATATATACCATATTAATGAATGACAGTTTCATCACCCTCTCCAGAGGACAATTTATTTTTTATTATTTTATTTTATTTTTAAGTAACCTCTACACTCAACATGAGGCTCAAAACCACAACCCTGGGATCAAGAGCCACACGCTCTACCAACCAAGCCAGCCAGGCACCCCATCATCACATTTTTTTAATGTTTACAGTATGACTAGGTTCATAGTTTGGTTTATGATACGTGTAATTAAGACCAATTTACTTATTTTCTCTCTTGATTGGCTAAAAAAATGTTATTCTTTTAAAAAAAAATTTTTTAATGTTTATTCATTATTGAGAGACAGAGACAGAGCATGAGCATGGGAGGAGCAAAGAGAGAGGGAGACACAGAATCTGAAGCAGGCTCCAAGCTCTGAGCTGTCAGCACAGAGCCGGATGTGGGACTCAAACTCACAAACAGCGACATCATGACCTGAGCTGAAGTTGGACGCTTAACTGACTGAGCCATCCAGGCTACCCCCAAAATGTTATTCTTCTAATTATCCTTGGATAATTTCTTTTAACTTGGCTTTGTAGAAGTAAAAAGGAGTGAAGGTGTTGGTAGACCAGGGAGTTTTGCCCTGATGAAATGATCCAATGATCAAAAACACCTGAGGATCAAAATCAGCGAAATCAAAAGATAGGCTGTCTTAAAAGATTGGGTACATTTGGTTCTTTGGGGATGGTGTGAAATAAGCACTGGAGTCAGGGAATCAGGGTTCAAATCCCAGATAATCTCCATGATTTTGGAAAAATATATGATCTCTGTATATATCACTTTATTTTATCTTATCTCATTTTGTTTGGAAAATGCAGGGAGCTAGACTTGATGATTGATCATATACCTTTCAGTTTTTTATCTAATTTTGTATTTAATTCAATTGTCTTGTGATGACAACATCTAGCAACATTAAAAAAAAAAAAGATCTGTCTTCCTTTAAGTGTGGGCTAAAGATAGAAAGGTAGCTATAGCGTGATGGTTTATTGTCTAGGTTTTGAAAATGAACTGAGTTCAGACCTTAGCTCTGTAACTCAATAGCTTTGAGAACCCATTATTTACCTATTTATTACCCTTATTAGTAAAGTGGCTATAATGGAAATACCTTATGTCATGGGGCTGTTGTGAGGAATACAGGTCTTAATACATGGAAAGCTTTGGCATCGGTATCTAGCATATAGTAAATTCTCATAAATGTTCTTACAAGTATTCACTATCTTATTTGGGATGTTTAATAAATATTTCAGACTGGGATTAAAAGGCCATTTTGATAAAAATGACAAAAGTGCTAAAAATGGAAAGTGATGAGTTGGACACCTTTTAACAGCCACTTTGGTTTTTACCCAACGTTCACCAGTGAATAGAAGAAAAGACACAGTCTGTCTTCCAACATATGGGAAACAGTTTTGGAAAAGGTGTGGAACAAAACTATAATAAATGAGGAAATAAGGCTGGAAAGTCAGTGATTAGAACATCCTAGATGGAGGGGAGAAAGTCCTTGGAATTTAAGGTGAAGCATGAAATGACTAATGACAGAAGGATGCTCATGCAGCATGTAAGAGTCAAGGGTCAACTCCTCTTTCTCTGCTTCTACATAATATTATTTAATATTAACAGTAATCTCCTTAAAGCCTGGTTTGGTTTTCCCAAGAGAGTCTAACACAATCTGGATTATTGTACATTAGGAAGTGGGTGGATGTATAGCTTGCTTGTTTGTTTTGGGGGTGCTTGGGGCTGGAAAATCAAGATCTCTGCTCATGATCAGTGTGCCACAGTGAGCAGGTCTGTGGGCCAAGTGAAGTCAAGTGTGTTGCCAGAGTGGAAAACCAGGACTGTAATAACAAAATGGCTGAGATCATGGCTGGAAACAGGGTGCCAAGAAAAACAACCAAGCAACAAGGAGGAGGAGCAACAAGGTTGGATCCAGGAGGTGGGGGACTTAGGGCAGACAAGTATAATTAAGCATGGTGATTAAGAATAGGGCTCTGTTATTCCTCTGCCTGGGATTCCAATTTGTAATCTCACGAGTGTGAGGCATTTGTGTGAGCTGGGACCTTGCTAAGCCTAGTTTTTCAAAAGTGATAGTGCTGGATGACTCATAATCCTTGCCACTCAAGGGATGTTGGCACTAAAGAAATGCCAGCTCTTCCCCTTCCCCATTCCCTTTGCCTCACCCCTCCTGTGAGCGAAGGCTGAGCATATATAGGGATTGGAAAGCGTGACACAGAACATGGTAATGTGGATTGTCACTCCTTTACTTTATTTGGAAGAACAGAATAGGACCTGAAACATGGCGGTGGGTAGGCATACACTGAGAAGGGCATTTGGAAAACATGCTTGGTGAAAAGTCTGCGACATCGCATTCTTTTGTGATAATCCAGGAAAAGGAATAGACGTGAACCTTGTCCTTCTGTAGAGAAGAAAGGAGTCTGGGGATGATTCCCTAGGCGGTAGGCAGTAGGGAGCTTTTGGGGCAATTTAGGGTAGTTACTCAATGAAGCCAAGCTACAGTTCAGGGGTATATGTGTCATATGCTTGGATGAGCTAAAAGACAATCTGCTGTAAACGTCTGTTGTAAATGTCTGTTTGATGGGAAGGAAGAGGGTGAAGTAGGGTAATGGTAGTGCAGACGGAAAGAATGGAGGAAGACAAGATGTAGTGGTTTGAGGGGCGCCCGGGTGGCTCAGTCGATTAAGCGTCCAACTTCGGCTCAGGTCATGATCTCGCGGTCCATGAGTTCGAGCCCCGCATTGGGCTCCGTGCTGACAGCTCAGAGGCTGGAGCCTGTTTCGGATTCTGTGTCTCCTTCTCTCTCCGACCCTCCCCGGTTCATGCTCTGTCTCTCTCTGTCTCAAAAATAAATAAATGTCAAAAAAATTTAAGAAAAAGAAAGATGTAGTGGTTTGAAGGTTGGACAAATGGTGTTTATATATGAGCTTCTGTCTAACTTAGTTCTTCGTAAGAAGGAACTTGTTGATTATGTGTCTCAGCAAAATTGAGGAAGGTTAATTTGTCCTTCTAACTGTTCTATCTAGGGTCTCTGTCTTACCATCCCATTTTTCCTTTTTCTTTCAAAGTTTTCCCTGTGAGAAAGAATGAACAGATTCACACAAATTGGTAAAGGCATAATTTGTTAATAAGGCATAGTATATTCATAAAAGCTTTCTTTGGGGCCCTTGGCTGGCTCAGTAGGTAGAGAAAGTGACTCTTAAGCTCAAGCCCCATGTTGGGCATGGATCCTAGTTAAAATTAAAAAAAAAAAAAAGCTTATTTTGCTACAAAAGGCACTGCATCTAAAATGCTTAGCACAATGTCTGGCTCATGGTAAACCTCCAGTATATTAGCTATTACTACTAGTAATAGTTAGAACGGCAATAATGGTCCTTATAGTATTGCCTTTTCTGTGAAAATGATTTTAGCCTGGCAGGAGAAGTGATTATTCTCCAAGCTAGCATCGTTCTAGGGAGCTCTGATAGATAGCTAATTAATGGCAGAGGCAACCATTAAAATGATAGATATAAAGACAAGGTACCACCAGGTCTAAGAGAACATACTTTTTAAAGATCTATCTTCTGATATCATTTTAAGAAGCCAAAAATTCATGAGAAGAAAAGTTAGGCTGAATTATGATATAATTCTCATTGTAGCTGTGTTATGGTGGTCTAATTTATTTTCCTCTTTTCTTGATGTTGTAAATTTTTCTGATTTTTTTTTTTTTGTAATTGAGTCATAAGTTGGATTCTGCCAGTTACCTTGGATTCTACCCTGATACCTTCAGTAAGTTATTTATCCTTTCTAAACCTGAACTTAATAATTTAAAAATGGAAATAATAATATTCCCTCATAAAATTGTTTTGAGCAGCAGGTAAAGGAATGCCTATCAAGACCTTGAGCGTAGTAGCTGATACATCATAAGTGCTCAAGGTATTTTGTCACAATAAATCCTTAATGATAGAAGTTAAGACTTATGACATAAAATAACAAATTATACAGTACAATTCAGCTAATTTATTTAATTTGTTCATTAAGGATTTATAAATTTATTAATTTGTTTAACAAGTATATATTAGGCATCTACTATGTGTGTTAGCATTGTTTTAGGTGCTGGGAACACAGAAGTGTCAAAAGCAGACAAAAACCCTCACCCTCATGATACTTAAAGTCCTAATAAATTTATTTTGTTGTAAATACAAGAAGGTGGAAATAAACAAACACGAAGTGTACAAAACCAAGCCAGCGTGTGCTTCCATGGGAAATATATCTAGGTCTGAGGAGTTTCCTCAGATCTCATGATTTAGGTGTCCGCTTTAGCTGGTCACCAGAGGATGATGTATGATATACAGGCTGGGACGTTTTAAAACATGTGTCTGGGATGCTGACATATATCAACTGGGCTCAAAGTCCTTTAAAGATACTGAATGCTCCATGAATGAAATGGTTTCTAGGTAATTTAAAATCTTTGTGACTCTCTTTCTAAAATTCTATTTAAGTAATGTGTTATCACTGCAAGGAGAAAAAGGAAAAAAAAAAGACAGTCAATGAACAGGAACAAAAGATAATGAATCAAAAGTGGCATGAATGAGTAAAAGGAGCTCAAATTGAAAGGAGCGAGACAGCTGCCAAGCCTGAGAAAGGGGGGAGGGGCAGCAAAGATTTACATTTATGAGGATTTTAAAAAATGTATCAGACAAACTAATTAAAACTACAAATTTTAATTGGAGATAATTAGATTGGGTAGCTGAATGAAGGACGTGGTGGGGAAAACCCTGCACTCTTTTCTCTCCTATGAAACACACTAAAGGATGATGAAGCAGTGGCAGTTAATCAGTACAAAGCCCTCTCTGAATCTCAGAATGTCAGAACCCAAGGTTTTTAAATCAACTGTCTAACACCTTCATTTGACAGATGGGGACTCCAAGAGCAGGGAAGAACCCAAGGTCACCCACGGTGCCCATCCGGGGAAGGACTTGTGCCCAATTTCCCAAATTAGAACTTTTCCTACCGCACACTATTGCAGCTGAAATGGGTGTGTGCCACTCCAGAAACAAACAGAAGAGATTTTCAAGTCAATGCCATTTAGAAACAAAGTTACCAGGTGTATCTGGAAATAACTGTTTTGACCAGGAAATCCACATAATCAAAATAGCAGTTGGGCATTCCTTGCCCTGGTGTGAACATGAAGTGGTTGCAAAGAAATGAGGGAAGGAGCAATGAAGCTGGCTTTTTTTAAACATTAATTTTTTTTTTAATTTTTAAATCTCTACATTCAACGTGGGGCTCAGACTAACAACCCCAAGATCAGGAGTTGTGTGCTGTACCACCTGAGCTAGCCAGGCACCTCGTGAAGCTGGCTTTGATTGCAAAAGCTAACATGAGATCCAGTTTGTTTATATCCCTAAGGTGACCTAAATATTTTCTTCTCTCTGTGCCCTGTGAAGGACCTTTTGTGCTGAATTGCATGACTGTTTAACAAAGTAATTTATTTTCTCTGTTTTGGTGTAAAGAAAAACTATTTCGGCAGTGAAATATCCGTGAAATTCAATGGAAAGAAAGGAAGGTGTTTTTAATAAATGGCATTCAAACTACTAGATGTCCAATGGAAAAAGAAGTGAACATTGACACCTACCTCACACTGTATACAAAAGTTAATATGAGCTAGATCATAGATCTGAATGTGAGGGCTGAGGGAAAACATTGGACTGTGGTTTTGAAACATTGCAGGAAAACTTTGGAGGATGTCTTTGTGACCTTAGTGTAGGTGAAGATATTAAGCATTAAGCAACAACAACAACAACAAAGAAATGATAAATTGGGCTTTATCAAAGTTAAAAACTACTCATCACAAAGCACCAGTAAAAGAGGGAGCAAATAGATGGGAGAGAAATATTCATAATATAATTCATAATACATGTATATTACATAATACATGACAAAGCTCTCATATCCTTAAAAAATATACAATTCTGATGGATCAGTGAGAAAAAGACATCATCCCTACACCCATAGCTGAAGACTTGAATAGACACTTAAAAAGGAAGATATCCAAATGGCCCATAAGCATGTGAAGAAAATGTTTGATACCATTACTCACAAGAAAGTGCAAATTAAAACCACAATATCGGTTCAGTGGGATCCCAGCAGCAGCTGCAGTGGCTCTCGTCTTTTCTGACTGTCCTTGCTATCTCCCTTTCGCTTCCGGAAACATGGCCCCTGGTGTGGCAGTCTCTGATCGTGTCATCAAAGTCTTCGATGACATGAAGGTTCATAATTCCTCAACACCAGAGGAGGTGAAGAAGCACAAGAAGGCGGTATTCTTCTGCCTGAGCAAGGACAAGAAGAACATCATCCTGGAGGAGGGCAAGGAGATCCTGGTGAGTGATGTGGGCCAGACCGTAGACGACCCCTATGCCACCTTTGTCAAGTTGCTGCCAGACAAGGACTGCCGCTATGCCCTCTGTGATGCCCCCTACCAGACCAAGGAGAGAAGAAGGAGGACCTGGTGTTTATCTTCCGGGCACCTGAATGTGCACCCCTTAAGAGCAAAGTGATTTATGCCAGCTCCAAGGACGCCATCAAGAAGAAGCTGACAGGGATCAAGGGTGAATTACAAGCAAACTGCTACGAGGAGGTCAAGGACCAGTGCACTCTGGCCGAGAAACTGGGGGGCAGCGCCTCATCTCCTTTGTGAGCCCCTTCCAGCCCCCTGCCTGGAGCATCTGGCAGCCCCAGACCTGCCCGTGGGGTTGCAGGCTGCCCCCTTCCTGCCAGACCGGAGGGGCTGGGGGGATCCCAACAGGGGGAGGGCAATCCCTTCACCCCAGTTGCCAAACAGTCCCCCCACCCCCTGGACCTTCCTCCTTCCTCCATCCCTGACGGTTCTGGCCTTCCCAAACAGTTCTGATTCCTCTTGGGTTGAAGCAGACCAAGTTCCCCCCAGGCACCCCAGTTTGGGAGGGGGGCTGTATTTTTTTTAACGATACCCCATTCCCCACCTGTTCCTCCCTTTTCCCGTGCTGCCAACTTCTAACTGCAATAGTGAGTCTGGAGTCTGTGCTTGTCAGTTTAGTTCTGTGTATAAATGGAATGTTGTGGAGATGACTCCTCCTTGCACTGCTGGTTCACCTCCCTTTGCCCCTGGTCTTCACCACTCATGGAGGCAGGACCAGTAAGGGACCTTCAATTAAAAAACAAAAACCACGTACACACACACACACACACACACACACACACACACAATATCACTGCACTTGAATCAGAATGGCAAAAAATTAAAATTTTTTCAATATTTATTTATTTTTGAGAGAGAGACAGAGACAGAGCACGAGTGGCAGAGGAGCAGAGAGGGAGACACAGAATCCGAAGCAGGCTCCAGGCTCTGAGCTGTCAGCACAGAGCCAGACATGGGGCTGGAACTCATGAACTATGAGATTCTGACCTGAGCCGAAGTTGGACACTTAACTGACTGAGCCACCCAGGTGCCCCACGAATGGCGAAAAATTAAAAACAAAACAAAAACAAAAGCTAACGATACCAAATGTTGGGGCAAGTGAAACTCTTACGTATTGCTCTTGAAACTATACAATAGCTCTAATATTTTGGAAAACTTTCTAATAAAGTTAAATGTGCACTCACCTAATAACCTAGCCATGCCACTCCTAGATAAAAAGTAAAAAGCTGATGTGTTCATAAAAAGACTTGTACAAAATGTACACAGTAGCTTTAATTGTAACAATCCTAAGATGAAAACAACCTACATACTTAGCAACAAGAGAATGAATGGATAATGACAACAGGTTACTGTGAAGTAACAAAAAAGAAAAAACACAATGTGGTCAACTATCAGAAATGATTTTGAAATAGGTCATACACAAGAGTCCCTACTGTATGGTTATGTGTTTTGAATTTAAAGAACAAACAAAATTAATCTATGTTGATAGAAATTAGCATAGTGACTACTTCTGGATGATTTAGTAGTAGCCACATTGAGGGGAATAGGCAGGAGGGGACTTTCTAGAAGATGGACATGGTATAAATCTTGATGTGGGCAGTGGTCATGTGGTGTATATAAAGAGCAGCACAAGAGCAGGATGTACAACAGGTTTTACATTAGACTGTATGTAAATTATACTTCAATTTAAAAAAAAATTGTAGGGAAATGATCAAATGGAAAATTTGAAATGGTGTAGCAGACCTTGGTAAACTTTTGGCACTTTTCCCCCCAGAGACTGATGTCTTTTCCCTCCTTGTTCTCTTCCTCTCCCCTCTTTCCCTACCCTCTCCTTCCCTCTCCCCTTCTCCTGCCCTTCCTTCTCCCCCTCTTTGTAAGCTGCTTATGTATAGGTGGGTTTTTTGGGTTTTTTTTGTCTATTGGATGAACCTAATTGATAGGAAGAGGGTGACCCAAAAAGGGTCACCTTAGACAAGTTAACCATATATTGTCCAAAAAGCAAGACATTTCTAAGAATGTAAGGATGCTCTAAAACTAATTAGATATTTTAAAACTATTTGTTTATTACCTCCGAATTGTTCTTAATATGCTTAGACTATCTTCAAACTATTTTCAAAAATAAATTAAAAAATAAAAATAACAGATATTCCTAAAAGTTAAAGCAAATAAATAGATATTGCCCTACCCTTCATTATGTTGGCTAGCAATAAAAAATAAGATAAACATAACAATTATTCTTAGTATATTTTCACATACTTTAATCAGTTTCTTGGATGTACCTATCTTTAGGATTGTGTCACTGATATTTTTCTGAAAAATGTATTTTAATATAGTCTTATTAAAGCTTTGATAAAAGCTTTGGGTTAATAAATTTGAAAGTGCTGACATCTTCAATTGACTTTCCTTTGGTGGCTCATGTTTTTAACTGGAAAAAAAAAAATCTCTCCTGTGTACAGAGGTACTGGGTAGGCTCAGAGAAAATGGTTCTAGATGAAGTATATTCTCAATTCAAGTTTTGTTTTGTATTGAAATGTGTAAGTAGTTCCACTCAAATATTTTCACTGTACTGTCTTTGTGTCTTTATTCATATTTCACCTTACATATTTTTACAAGACAAAATCATACAATTAGTTTTCTCTGTTTATGATTGTTTTTTGCAAGTTGCATCAAAATTAGATGTTTAGCACAGAAAGCCTTCTCAGGTTTATTCCAATTTTGCACAGAATATAAATATATTGAATTGAAAATAAGAGCTCCATTAAAAGACTCTTCAAAAGTCAAGCTATATTAAAATGCCCTTATAGAATTTCAGAATACAGAATTATATTTGTACATATCTTTTGATTGCCACTAACCCCACTAGCTGGTGGTCTGATGGATTTTTACACTTTGTATGCTGTGGCGCAGGAAAAGTGACTAATGTCTCCAGTAGCTGAGAGGTATCACAGAATCAAATAATTGTCCACTGGTACCTCAATCCAGAGGAGTTAGCTTTCCCTGGTGTCTTGAGTCTGAGGTTCCTTTGTTTTAGGAACAGCTGTCCTTGAAATGGAGTTCCTGAGAAAGATCATGAAACCAGAGAGGGATTGTCACTAGTCATATTTCAAATTTATCTTCCTACTATAGTGAGTATTCTGTTAATTGCCCATGTGGCTCATACACTGCCGGGAGAGACCATGGCAGAAATTGGGAGCAGTTAGTGGAGGGGAGTCTGCCAAATCCTAATTATTATTAATTAATAATATTAAATATAAATATTAAAATATTTAAATATAAATAAAACATAAATATTTATATTAAAATATAAAATTATAATAATTATTATTATTAATTACAGTTATTAATAATGAAACTTCATACAAGATGAGAAACATGAAACAAAAACTAACCTGGATGGGAAGTCAAACACGTCAATGCAGACTGTTTTAGATATGGTAGGGTGTATGGTCACTGTAGCTTTGGGGTCTAGGTCAAGCTGGGAAGGTCATCACCTTTAGAGTTGCCTGGAAATACACAGAGTCAAGGAGGATAGATTAAAGCATGGCCAAGGGGAAGAATGAATTGAGTATCTTAGGGGGACTAGAACAGGCATCAAGCTGTAGAAGGGCTAGTGAAGCATGATAATAAACATTGTGGTCAGTACCAACTTAGGAAAAGGTTCAGGACACATAGTGAAAAGTATGTGGCAAGGCATATGTGATTGGAAGCTAACTATGTGAACCCTAAGCACGAGGTAGGATATAATAAGTATTAACAATAACAATAACAAAACAACTTATTTATTGGTCCAGTTACTCTACTAGGCATCTAATCAATACAACTATCAGCAAGATTTGCATTAATATCTCCATGACACAGATGAGAAATATGGAAATAAAGGAGAGGTAAGGAATGATTAGGGGAAGAATGCAGGCGTTGAATCCCAGATCTGTTCTGCTCCAAAACACACATGCTTTCTACTATGACACTCTCGTCTCCCTATTTGTTTTACATGGAACTAAACTCTGAAATTTTGCAACCTGAGCTGCCCATCCCACTATTTTTATCCATCCTCTCAAATTTGACCTTTACATTGACTCAGGCTTGGACTCAAAGCAGCTGAGTTGCTTGAATATGTAGGAGTCATGTTGGCTTACTCTTTTAGAATCCATGTCTGTTTCACACTTACCTCCATTCTGACATACTTGCTGTAATCTCTACTTCCTTGTAGAGTCTGGGATGTAGTTCAGGCCCTTGTTTCACCTGAGAGCTCCCTTATTTTGGATCCTGGACCAAAGAAATCTGGGGCCCCTTCTCAAACTTTGGCATTTAAAATTTTTGTTAAAAATAAACTGAAACCATGGGGTGCCTGGGTGGCTCAGGCTAAGCATCCAACTCTTGGTTTTGGCTCAAGTCATGATCTCACAGTTCGTGGGTTCGAACCCCACATCAGGGTCTGTGCTGACAGTGCAGGGCCTGCTTGGGATTCTCTCTCTCCCTGTCTGTCTGCCCCTGCCCTTTCCCTGGTCTCTCTCTCTGTCTCTCTAAGAAAAAATAAATAAACAGAATCATAATTATTGAGCTCTGTACAGCCCCTTTAGGAAAATTCATTTTTCCCCTCCAGTGACATAGAAAAAGCACCATAAAAAGAAAACAGAAGATGGGGCACCCATGTGGCTCAGTCGGTTAAGCGGCTAACTCTTGATTTCTGCTCAGGTCATCATCTCACAGTTCGTGACATGGAGCCCCGTGTCGGGCTCCGCACTGACAGTGCAGAGCTTGCTTGGGATTCTCTCCCTGCCCCTACACTGCTTGTGTGCTCTCTCTCCCCCCCTCTCAAAATAAATAATAAACATTAAAAAAAAAGGAAAAAAGAAGAATTCTTAACCTATTCATGGTTTTAGACCTGAATTTAGCTTTGTCCTGCTCTTAAAACATCTGATCTCACTTCATTGCTACATCTATTTCTTGTTTTATCTTTGTTGGGACTTGGCATTATTTTCCTGGGTTTTCTCTTGACCGTATTAGTTTATGTTCTCCTTAAAGCCTCTTTAAATTGGTACCTCCCGGGGTGCCTGGGTGGCTCGGTCGGTTAAGCGTCTGACTTCGGCTCAGTTCATGATCTCACGGTCTGTGGGTTCGAGCCCCGCGTCCGGCTCTGTGCCGACAGCTCAGAGCCTGGAGCCTGTTTCAGATTTTGTGTCTCCCTCTCTCTGTGACCCTCCCCCATTCATGCTGTGTCTCTCTCTGTCTCAAAAATAAAAAAACGTTAAAAAAAATTAAAAAAAAATAAATTGGTACCTCCCTATGGGTAGCACATTCACAAAATTTGCTTCAGTGTCCAAGATGCGATAATCCCCGAGTAAATGCAACCTGATTCAAAACTGATAGCTCCAATTGAGATGCTATGTATAATTGTTTGACAATAACACTAAGAGAATTAAAAATCAAATACTACTGTGGCCTCAAATAGCTTCAACCCAGTGATATCTGCCTGTATCTAATGTCCTGATAAAATTTGCTTATAAAAAGCAAGTAGAGGGTTAAAGCTTGGGCCTTATCTATATCCACATAAAGAAAATTAATGAAACTATGAACTTTTAGGGCCGATGACCTGGCAGACTGCAGATAGAAGTCAGTCTTCTCAAGAAACAAGGGATGATGTTATGAAAAAAACATCTGGTAGAGTCTTTAAAAGTCTGCACACTGTTTAAGGTTCTCATTAACTATAGGACAAGCATCTTCTCTTTCAGAAGTTTAAGCAGGAACAACCACCATGATGGACTTCAGGGGCCTGTGTGGTGGCCTAGCTGAGAGATGGACAGCAGGAAAAGCCTGAATCTGCCAGTTTGGGGACCTCATGGGCCCTTGCCCTAGGAAGAGATGCAAACTGTCCATGTGAACAATAGCCATCTCTCTGCTTGTAGGGTAAAAGCCACTGCATTTTTATCTCATCACTCGTGATTTTCTCTTTTTACAATGTATTAATCGTTTCACTTGTTGCTTACTCTCTTTATCACATAATAATTGTTCAACCTTGGACAAGAGTTGCAATCTCTTTGAGCCTGTATTCGAAGGTATAAAATCAGAGGATTGTATTAATCAGGTTTTCTTGACCTTGGCGTTACTGACATTTGGGGCTGGATAATTCTTTGTTGCGAGGAGGGGGCAGTCCTGTGTGTTGTAGATGTTTAGCAGCATCTTTAGCCTCTACTCACTAGATGCCAGTAGGCTGCCCCCTCCTCAGGTATGACAACCAGAAATGTTTCCAGGCACTGCATACATTCCTGAGGTCACAATTGCTGCTGGTTTTGAACCACTGTTCTCAAAGGTCTCTAACTTCCCTTCTACTTTGTATATTCTGTCATATATATTGTATTGCTTGGAAATACATTCTTGCCTTTTCACTAGATAAAATCATGAGCATGAGGGGCACAGCGATCTAAGCTCATAATTAATAATTCATGCTATTTGGGAAATCTGGCTTTGGGCATTTGTTTCTTCTTCATATAAAGTTTATTTTCTCATTTACAAAGTAGTGTACTGTTGTTCACTATTATATTAAACAACAGAAAAGTATCATGAAGAAAAATGTCAGTCTTAGCTAAATAACTAAGGAAAGTCACATCAATATTCTGGCATTTTTTGTAGGATTTTTTGACTAAATTCTTCAATAAAGATCTACAATCATATTTAGTGGACTTTTGAACCTGTTGGTAAACTTGCCTGAGAAATGGGGAATTTTTGTGCAGTGTCACAGCATTATTCCCATAGAACAGGATAATAATTTCTGAGAATTAATTAACAAATGAGGATTGTTAAAAAATTTGTATTTATTTACTTTGAGAGAGAGAGAGGCAGAGAGGGGGAGAGAAGGAGAACCCAAAGCAGGCTCCATTGTGTCAGTGCCAAGCCCAATGTCCATGACCCGTGAGATCATGACCTGAACCAAAATCTAGAGGTGGATGCTTAACGAATTGAGTTACCCAGGCACCTCTAAAATGAGAATGTTTACTTTTAAGCTTCATTTTAGTGTTATTGTGAAAAGAATTCTAAATACTTCTTGTGGGTTCAGTGCTGTGTTAGGCTTAGTTACTCACTGGCATTGGCACTATGCTGATGATTTATTAGAGTCCCATAGGAACATCTTCCAGGATTTTTTTACTCTGTGAATTTTTTATTCTGGGTTTCCTATTTTGCCTTCCTATTTGCCCGAGTTAAGTGAGTGACACATTCTTAGTTCTTTTATATTTGAGAATGTCTTTTTTTCTGTTATTAATGTGTAAGAGATAAATTGGCTGACTGTACTCTCTAAAGTTTATATCGTTTCCCTTCTCAAATTCTCTGTAAATTACTTCATTGTTTTCTGACATTAAACATCTTAAGATGGGATCTGAGGAGGCATAGTTCTTGTTTTTTTGTACATTAACTGTTTTTGTTTTGTTTTGTTTGTTTTTTTTTTTGTTTTTTGTTTTTTGGTTTTTTTTTTTTTTGCACAGATACTTGGTGGATTTTTTTCCTTATTCATCTAGTTCAAAGATTTTTCTGGGATATATCTAATGAGGCATTGTGCCTTATTCGTTTTCTTGCAATATATTGAGTTCTCTATACATAGATTTTGCTTTGTTCAGTTGTGAATGGAATTTTAGACTTTTTTTTGTGTCATCTTTTTGGATTTCTCTCTTAATAGTATTATTCTAATGACCTAGCCTATAGGATGGAGGTGGGAGGTGAGGGAAGAATTAGAGTGACCATACATGCAAATTTTTCCAGGTCAGTCCTGGTTTCTGTTGGTTGTCCTGGTGTAAATATTAATTAAAATATTAATAAGCTCTCTCAAAAGTGTCCAGTTTGAACTGTTCATTCCATTGGCTGCTCACCCCAGGATGGTTATTACTCTATAGTCCATGGGTGGTGAAGCTCTGTCCTTCCTGCTCCATTACAGTAACAGGGAAGGAAATGGTCTACCCAGGGCAAAGTGGGGACACGCCGTTGGCGTTCTTGGAGGAGAGAAAGCGGATAGCAATCCCTGGCCTTCTTGCATTCTGAGCCATTCTTTCCCCTGGTGAACATGTCTGTGATACATTACCTTCTCTCACATTTAGAGCTATCGTACACAGAATGACTGAAAATAAAAGGTAGAAAAAGGCAGAACAGGCAAATAGCAGCTAAATGAAAGTTTGGTATACTTATAAAGTCAGACCAAAAAAAAAAAAAAAAAAACCCAAACCAAAACAAAACAAAACAAAACAAAAAAAAAAAAACGGAGACAAAAACAAATTACCAAAAAATGCCAAGCATCAGTGAAAGTTACTCTATCTGATAATGATCAAGAGTATCTAAAGCTCCTGAATACCTATGCAGTTAACAATATAATGTCAAAATACACATAGTTCTAATATAGGTTATAATGGGAAGATATAGATAAAATATCCATGGTAGTTGAAAGATTTTAACAAGTCCTCAAAAAATGAAACATCAAGATGACAAGATAAAAATTAATCAGCTCAATATAAAATATGCCTGTAGAGTTTTACACCAATAAACATAGAATACTCATTCTCTTTAACGCACCTGCCACTGTCAAAAACATTAAATTTACACAGATGTCTTAGATGAGCTGCCCTGGAAACAGCAGCTGAGGTGGAGAGTTGCATGCAGAATGTTTATCAGGATGTACACACTCTAAGGGACTTGCCCGTACACAGGTGACAGTGGCAGGTTAGGAAACTGACCCACAATGAAGTTGCAAGTGAACCTTAACCAACGCTTACAGAAACTCTGGGTTGGGGAGGACCTTCAGAGATAAGGGGACTCCGTATTCCACTGGCTGCAAGTTGCACCAGGGAAGGGTTATAACCTTGAGAGAGACATTTCCTTGCATCTCAAGGTGATTTCCATTGGGAGACATGCTGGAAGTCATAGGCGGCTGATATACCCAGCAGCTGGGGAATATGTGAGTCAGCCCTGAAAAGCCCAATTTATCAGCGCATCGCGGCTTCCATTATACTAGATCACAAAGAAAGCCTCAACACATTCAAAAGAATGAGTGTGGTACAGACTGTATTCTCTGGTAACAAGACACAAATGCATTAGAATTAGAAATCAGTAACCAAAAAATAGCTTAAAATCCCATATGCCTTGAAACTTAAAACCAGACAAAACAAACTATGAAATTATCATCTGGTTAGAGAGGAAGCCATGAAGGTAAAATGATGAAATACTTAGAATTCAATGGCAATAAAAACACCACATGTGGAAATTTGTGAGATGAATGTGAAGTAGTACTTGATAAAAAAAAATTTAAAGCTTTGACTATGTTTATGAGGAAACAGCAATGATGTTTCACAAGTGAGCAACAAAAGAAGCTAAAAAATTGGAATAAACACAAAGAATCAGGAAAAAAAGAAATAGTAAAGTTAAGGACAAGAGTAAAAATAAGGAGGGGGATTAAAAGAGGTAAAATTAATAAAACGAAAGCACAGTTTTTGGAAAAGTCTAAAAAGATTGGTAAACCTTTGGTAAGACTGAGGGGGAAAAAGGAGAAGGACAGAAGGAGATTTAAAAAAAAGAATGACAAAAGGGGAGATAATTACATCTATGTGAAGAGATTAATTATTGTAAAAGAATATTACAAAGTATTAGTACATTTGAAAGATGAAATTGACAATGAAAAAATAAAATGGAATAATGGACATAAGAAGAAATAGAAAAGGGAACAGTAACAGTGCAGATGAAATTATAATATCTTTCTCCCAAAAACCACACACAGATGTTATTAGGGAACTAATATTTATCTAATACAAGTTGTTCTTGAATTTTTTTTAAAAAATAGGAAAATTATCTAATTCATTTTATGAGGCTAATACAGTCTTGATTCTAGAATTGAATAAGGGACAAAATGAGGAAAAGAAGAGAATAATTTCACTCATAAACATATCTGAAAATATCCTAAACAAAATAATACAAGACCAAACCAAGTAGGCTAAAGTGAATAATATTTACAAAAATAAGTATATGAAGATGGCTCAGCTTAGAAGATCTATCAAGACCAAAACATGGAAAACAAAAACATTAAGTCAATGGAAAAAACAGTAAGAAAAAATCTGAGAAATCTAGGTGGGCAAGAGTTCCTAAACCTAATTTGAAAAATACTAGCCACAGGAGAAAAACCTGTGATGGATTTTATTATAATTTGTCATATCAATATACTTAAGGAGAACAATTCAAATAACCATGCCAGATTCAGAAAAGTATTTGAAAAAGTTGTCCACTTATTTATGATGAAAGAATTCTCAGGAAACTAAGATGCTAAAGATTCATATTCCCTTTGAAGTTAAGACAGTGATTCCTCTGTCACTTCAACTGTCTGTCCACATACTGGAGATTCTGACAAATGCACATACTATAATTAAGAAAAATGTATTTAAAAAAATTAGAATTGCCATTATTTGCAGAGGATTTAATTTTCCATAGAAAATACAATAAAACCAATAATAATCTGCAAAAACCAATACGAACATTTGGAAAGTTGTGGAATACAATGTGCCACAAAATTAATGCCACTTCTCAATATCAAAAAGAGTGAAATAAAATAGGAGAGAGAAAATAATAAATTATTATTTATTATAATTATAATTATAATTATATTATAATTATTATAATTATTATTGATAAATTTAAAATTATTATTGATAAATTAAAAAAATATTGTTTAGGAATTAACCTATTTAGAGATGCATATAAGCTATAGTGCAGAAAAAAAAAGAAAAAAAAACCTCTAACAGTGCATAAAAGAACATCTGAAGACCATATTTGTGGCTGGGACAATTTAACATGTGAAGATATTAATCATCCTTTCATCTTTAAATTCAATTTTGATTCTAATCAAATAGAAAATTTTAAGTAATTCAAAATTTAAATGGAAAAGTAAATATTCTCAAATATATCAGGTAATTTTGAAAATAAGACTTACCAGATAGTAAGACAGTACAAAGTCATCATAATTTAAAAACTGAGGTCCTGTTAATGGAACACAGATTTCAGTGGAACAGAGCAGAGAGCCCAGAAACAGATCTTTGCAGATATAGGAACTTGGTGCATAGTAGGAGTGGCATCAGAAATTGGTGTGGAATAAATTATATTCATTGTATGGATAATTATATAAAATACATACATATATCAATGTTTACTTGGTTATATAAGTATATAAATACATTATTATATTTAATATATTTACATCAATAATATCATCAATACCTTATTAGTAACATATTAATTGTATCATAAGATATTATTTATATGAAGTTATTATGTGTTTAGATATAAATTACATATAATTAATAATTATTACTATATTAATATAATGTATAATTATATGCAATATATGTTCCATGGTTGTATAGTTATATAATTATATAGAGTGGGAAGGACTTCTACCATACATCCAGTAAAGTCAAGTTTGTGCACATGACTTACTTTAGTCAACAAAATGCAACAACTGTCAACATTTCAATTAGAGACAGGTCAAGGAGAAGATCATGGACATGTAGCATGTTGGGAAATAAATCTTTATTGTAGGCAAGTTAATGGAGTCATTTGTTACCGCAGCATAATCTAATCCATACTGATATAATAAGTTAAATATGACATATGCCTATGATGGACTATGATGTATACTTCAGAAGCAATAAACTACATTTACAAATGTAAATGTACATTTACTATAAAAAATAGCAGTTGATCTCAGCTCCATAGCAATGAGTTGAAGGTAGATGTGTGAAACCATGAGATGGTACAAGCATGAAACTATGAGATCTATGGAAAACATAATTTGTTTAAATTAAAAACTACACACAAACAATAACACTTTTTTTGGTAAAGCTGTTTTTTTTGGCAGATGTGCCAGAAGCAGAGAATATGGAAGAACTAGTGTTTGAAGAGATAATAGTTGAGAAATAAAGTGTGTGTGTGTGTGTGTGTGTGTGTGTATACACACACATTATATATATGTATATATACACAAACACAGGTATACATATACATATTTATATATTTTCAATTTGAGAATCATATTGGAAAAATATCATATTGAGTTTTTAGGAGGATGAAAAAAATTCACTTTAGTGAATTTCACTGCATAGTGAAACTTCAGAAACCAAAAATAATGAGAAAATAACAATATTTTTAAAAAGTAGGAAAGGGAAGTCCAATTACCTACTAAATAATAAAATTTTATTTTCTTCAGTAAAAGTTGGTGCCAGGAGATAGTGAAATATTATATTTGTAAATTCTTCTCCAGGCATGTAATTTAGTGGCTACCTTTTAAAATCAATAAAATTGGAAAAGGGAAACGTAAGTGGATTTTTTTCATCATGAACATATATTCCAGTCCTCACCATTTCTCACTACTTAATTACTTGACTTAATCAATTAGTTGCCCATATCTGCTGTCTCACTTCCTTACGCTTTCTCTTTTGCTCATTATGCTCAGTAATATGTCCTCCCAGCTGTTTCTGGTACATATGAAAGTTGAACTCATCTTAGCTCTTTCCTCCATGGTTGGAATATTCTCCTGTCTTGCAGTATCCATCTGAATTTATTTCTGATCTCATCATTCAGTTTTCAGCTTCCATCCTCAGAAATGTAGTCTTTGTTCACCCTAACTGGAGTAGCCAGCCAATGTTCTTTCAATTACATGACTTGTCTATTTTTCCATTTAAACATCACAAGAGAAGGCATTTAGTCTATCAGTTTATGGCTATATCTATAAAATATAGAATAAAGCTTGAGACATAGTAAGCACTCCATAGTTATTTACCTAAATTAGTGAATAACTTAGCAAAATGCTGTAGCAAATCTGGGAGTAATAATAACTTGATTTCTATTTTTTTAAGTTTATTTATTTATTTTGAGAGAGAAACACGAGCAAGGAAGAGGCAGAGAGACAAGAGAAAGAATCCCAAGCTGGCTCCACACTGTCAGTGCAGAGCTTGACTGCTCTCGGGGGGTTGGGGGGTGGGGGGTGCAGTTGATTTCATGAACCTTGAGATCATGACCTGAGCCCAAATCACGAGTCAGATGCTTAACCAACTAAGCCACCCAGTGCCCCAACTTGATTTCTAATATACAAAGAACTTCACATTTATTATCTTATTTAGTCCTTGTGACAATTCTTATGAAAAAGAGGAAACAGAATAAAATGAACAAAGGCCATCCTGGTTGGCAGAGTAATTGATTATCCCCATTTTCCTGAGGAGGAAACCAAGAGTTAAAGTAGTCAAATGATTTACTAAGATCACAAACTGCTAGTGATGAGACTTGTGGTAGGCAAAATAATGTCCCTTCTCCCCATGTCCATGTCTGATTCCTGGAAGCTGTGAAAATATTACCTTACATGGAAACAGGGACCTTGCAAATGCAATTAAGTAAAGACCTTGAGATGGGGTGATTATACTGGATGATCTGCGCGGGCTCTATCTAATTTTATGAATCCTTAAAAGGATTTTAGTGTCTGAGTTCAGGGTCAGAGGGAATGTGACTGTGGAAAAATGATTGAAGAGATTCAAAATTGCTGACTTTGAGGGTGGAGGAAGGGAACCCCAAGACAAAAAAATGGAGGCAGCCTCTAGAAATTGGAAAAATCAAGGAAATATGATTTTCTCCCAGTAAGACCTGGGTCAGGCTTGTAATCTACAGAATTTTAAGATAAATTTGTTCTTTTAAGCCATTAAATTCCTGTTAGTTTATTACAGTGGTAATAAAAAGTGAATATAGGGCTGAAATTAGAACTCAGATCAGCTGACTCCTTATGTGGTGCTCATTCCACTACACTACATCTCATCTTTAGAAATTCACCATTCCCCTAACTCAATGGCAAACAGAATAAGTACTGAATGAACGAACAGTGCTGTGACAGGGAAATGTCTCCTAGCTTGGAGATATTGTAGTACACATATATAAAGTGTATGTGACAGATTCTTTAATTAGCAAGCTATTTTTTTTTATTTCAAAAAAGATAACAACATCATGAAACAGGGCTATATAGAGCAATGAAGGAGGAGACAGAAATCTGAGCAGTGTATTTTGAGTAGATTTTATTTGAATCCATTTATCATTCTCATTATGTTCATCATAATGAGAAAAGAGCTCTGTTGTTATTATAATCTATGTCATTGTAATGTAACATACAGCATTGTTCTGAAAAGCAGAGCCAAATAGCACCTTCTTTTTTTCTTTTTATCAGGCTTTTTCTTTTCTTTTTCTTTCTTTTTTTCTTTCATTTTCATGCAGGTTTGGGAGATAGGCTAGGCCAATAAGGAAAAGGAGAAAGAAGAAAGAGAACTAAATGAATGAAGGAAAGGCCAGAAAGTGTCCAAGCAATGTGAAACCAAAGCATACACCGATATGAAATATGCATATGTGTTTGGGATACTGTTGGATGGGCTGGAGCTGGTTTGTTGCTTACCACATTCCTGAAACAAAGAAGTTAACATGGTCTTAGGAGATATTTTTGAAAGTAAGTTTATTAATTTGAAAACTCCTAAGAAGATAAGTAAATTAAATCATATTTAGTTGTGTGACATTGTTTAATCTAATGGAAGAAAAGACTAGAAAAGCATTTAGTAAAAATATAACTATTAGTCAATAAAAGAAATATTTAGATCCTTGAAATAGAGTCTATTACAGAAAAAATCCTGAGATGACTAGTCCTTTTAGAATAACAGGTAACTTGACTGTCAAGTGGTCAAGTAAACAAGTTTATTTAGCGTGATTTATACATTTGAATATATATGCATACCACCATCCTGAATAGGAGGTATGATGGTAGCGTTTACATTGGAAGTTATTTTTTAAATTATTATTTAAACTATTCAGAGTAAATAATGTAGGTTATGTGCATACAAGTTAACTCCAATGTACATTTTAGTGGTTGTTAAGATTTGAAAAACCCACTGAAAAATGTGTTAATGGGTGTCTGTAGTGTCTTTATCACACATATACACTCTCAAGTATGATGTTTTTAGTATATAGCAATAGCATTATGAAGGTCTATATAAGAAGGCTTTGCTAGCATAATCAACATTAGGAATATCTTTTTATTAATTGTTTATTTATTTATTTTGAGAGAGAGAGAGAGAGAGAGACAGAGAGAGAGAGAGAGAATATGAGCAGGGAGGGGCAGAGAGCAAGGGGGAAAGAATCCCAAGGAGGTTTCATGCTCAGCTCAGAGCCTGAAGTGGGGCTCTATCATGGTATCATGACCTGAGCTGAAATCAAGGGTCAGATGCTTAACCAGCTGAGCCACCCAGGCACCCCAGAAATAAATGGTGTCAAAAATGAGTAATGATAACAAAGACATGTTTGGGCAAATTGGGTGGATTTGTATATTGATAATAAAACCAGATTAAATATTTTCTTACTTTTGATAAATCAAGTGATAGACCATATTTCATGTAGTCACTCAGCAAATGCCAGGAATCTTCTATGAATTATTTATCGTGAGTCTGGCACTATGTTGAACTCTAAAGATTACAGAGATGAATAAACCATAGATGTCACACTTACAGAACTCATTGTCCAATAAAGCAAATATTTTGGGAAAAAATATCACAGATACTCTGCTGTATCTTGACGAGGGGATTCCCTCAAACATCAACTCTTATGAAAAATAAAGTAAGATTATTGTAAAATTCCTGAACTCAGTCTGCAGAGAGATAGCCTTCCTAAAATCCAAGGGTTGAGCCTATATTTTTCCATCACAGGTGTAATTTGAAGGAAACTAGGGCTGCTTGTCTGTTCCAGCTTCAACAAGGATAGAGAAAATTATGGTGTTAAGGCTTTCCTGGACTTTTTCAGTGATTCTACTTATAAATCATGGGAAGTTGGACCCAAAAAACACTAGAAGGTAAGATATCCACTGTCTACCCCAGCAATTCTTCACAAGATGTGATGGCCTGCAATGTCCCTTTCCCCATGTGAATATGAAAAGTTAGCTCACCTTCTGTCCACTATAAAAACAGGATAGGTGAAGTAGCTAATTACCAACTGAGTAATACCAAATTTCTCATTATTGTGGGGAAATATACATTGAATTATAATTTATACTTTATAGTACTGCAATAGGAAATACAGTCTTAAGTAAGAGCACAAGCCCATAGAGGAGAGACTCTCTAACTCTGTCCAGAGGAATAGAATTGTACAGAAAGGGTCTGTATTTGAGTGCAGACTTGATACATGAGTAGGTGGTCAGCAGGCAGAAGATGGAAGGATGCAGAAAGGAAAGCTTGTCACAGGCAAAAAGAACATCCTACAAAAGCAATGATGGGCTGGAGCACAGACCGCCAGGAGACATGTTTATTTATGTGTTTTGGAGTAGAAGGGCTAGTTAAAGCAGTAAAGGCAGGTGTAAGTAAGGTACATTGTTTAGAAGGATACTATGTACTGACACTAGTCTCTGTCCATAGAGAGCAACACATCACTCTGTGCAGTTTGGGGTGGGGAGGTTGGGAGGAAAGACTAACAACATGTATTCCAGGGCAAAGATATAAGAACCTGGATTAAGCTGGATGTAATGCATATTGTAATAGAGTTGCTGGATTTAAAAACATCAAACAAAACCCTCCAAACAAAAACAAGAGTTCAGTGAAATTCAACTTTCAGGTAAACAATGAATAATCTTTAGTATGGATATGTCGCAGGCAACATTTGGGATATACTTACACTAAAAATGTGTTGTTTCCATGATATTCAAATTTAACTGAGTATCCTGTATATGTTTTCTAGTAACCCTAATATTGAGGAAAAGAAGAAAAGAGTTTATAAAATGTCTCTTTGGTCTAACTTTACCTCTGAAAGCAGCAAATTCTTTCATAAACAATAGAAATGTACACAATGCAAACTAAGTTGCATTAAACTACCCTGTGCCATTTGAATGTGATTAATTCTGGTGTATTTCAAGCAATGCCCCTTCCTTTGAAAACTTTGGGAGCTCTTTCATTGACCAAAATGCATAATTCCCATTCTTCTTTAAAGTTCTCTCTCTCTCTCTCTCTCTCTCTCTCTCTCTCTGCCTAATTGCAAACAAAAACATTTACTGAGAATAGATTACAGGGAAAGCACAGTAGTGCCAACATCATTGACAGTGCCCTTAATGCCATAAAAGTAATAGTTATGTCTGTGGGCTAAAATCCCTTTTCACTTTGAGTATTTTTTAGGCGGACTGTACAGCCTCACTCCCCCTAAATAGGAATGATTATTTCTATGTGTAGAAGTCTATAGTCATATACTGCTCAAATTTTTCTTTTAGTTGTATGTAGTTTGATGTATAGCCTTATACTGGAGTCAATCAATCAGCAAGAACTCGTTGAGGCTGTGAAAAGAACTAGCTCTTACTGATCATTTACTGAGTACTAGGAAGCATGTTATGTGCTTTGCCTCTGTTTTCCCTGCATCTATCCCTGTGAGGTGGATATTATTAGCCCCACTTTCTTATTTATTATTTACAATTTTCGAATGTTTATTCATCTTTGAGGGGAGGGGAGGGGCAAAGAGGGAGGGAGGCACAGAATCCAAAGCAGGCTCCAGGCTCTGAGCTGTCAGCACAGAGCCTGATGCGGGGCTCAAACTCATGGACCACTAGATCATGACCTGAGCCGAAGCCAGACACTTAACCGACTGAGTCACCCAGGTGCCCCAGCCCCTCTTTTAAGTAAGGAAATTAGGTCTCAGAGAAGGAAGGTAACTTGCCCAAAGTCACACTGTTGGGCAGAGTAGGAATTTGAGACTGGGTTATTATTAATATATATGGCCCTCTGGATTACTCTAGAGCAATGGTTCTCAACTGGAGTGATCTTGCACCTTAGGGGACAGTTGGCAATACCTAAGAACATTTTTATTATCTTGAATGAGGATAAGGATATGCTTCTGGTATTTAGTGGGTAGAGGACAGGGATACTTCTAGAAACTCTACAATGACATGACAGTCCCCATGGTAAATAATGCTGAAATGGAAAAATTCTGCTCTAGAGTGTTGAATTGTACTCAATCTATAGTGAAACAAATTTAGAGTAGACTTAAGACTTTTCCAACCATCTAATTTATCCCAGTGTGAAACAGAATATGTGCAAAGCTGAGTTTCCCAACACTCTAAGTATCCAACTGTAGGCTGGATGAATACCAATTAGTACTTTTGTTGACAGGCTTCAGCCATTGGGTGACAGTATGAAACTGATGAACTCTGAGCTGCTATGGTTTCCTCATGTTCTATGTCACGTGTGATAAAATAATTTAAAATATATTTATAAAGCACATTAACTAGTTTGAGTTTTTCCCTGTTTTAAATTAACCTAGCTTAGAAGAAAATAAAAGAAATATAGCTCCAAGTATAGAAAACTTCATAAGGCTTTTGGAAGAATCAAAATTAGAAATAATCAGGGATGCCTGGGTGGCTCAGTTGGTTAAGCATCCAACTGTTGATCTCAACTCAGGTCTTGATCTCAGGGTAGTGAGTTCAAGCCCTGGGTTGAGCTCCATGCTGGGCATGAAACCTACTAAAAAAACAAATAAACAAAAAGAATCATATAGGAGAAGTACAGAGTATTTTAGCAAAATGTAATCTGAGTTACACATGCCTGTTCAAATTTAAGAAAGCAGCAAAAGATATCTGGCTTTCAGCTTTCACAGGGGACTGCCTCTGAATACCAATATTCCAAAATCTTTGTCCATTCTCTTCAATTCCTCCAACCACCTTTATTCAGATGTTATTGTCTTTTGCTTGGAATATAGCTACTCTCTCCTAACTGATCTTTCTCACTTCAGGTTAGCTTAAGAAATTGATCATTTCCATTATTCACATCAAAACTTGATAGTTATTACTTTTTCAGTAACATATTATATCAGATTCACCACAATAATATAATTTTCTTTTCTATCTAGCTTGAGTTACAAAATCTAGCTCATTGTCTGTTACCAGCAAAAGTCTGCATAATATGGATGTTTTGATCTACAGCATTTTATACTGAGTCTCTTATACAATGTATTCATTAAATTCCTTTTGATTTAAGCTTTCATCAGTATGCCTCATTATTTGGCTAGCTTCAGAACCCTGGCAATATTAGCAGATAAAACACCAAATGGAAAGAATTATTTAAACAAACATCACTTTACTAATCGAATATTGGAGAACATATTTCCTTTCCCCAAAATGTTTTTTAAATTCAAATATGACATGTACAGTAAAAAAATGATTATTTATAAGTGTAGAGAATGATGACTTTTGACAAGCTTATTATTATGGCCACTTTTTTTTAAGAGGTTTCTTTTCATTTTTAAGTTTATTTATTTTGAGAGAGACAGAGAGAGACAGAGAGAGACAGAGAGAGAGAGACAGAGAAAACATGAGTGGCGGTGGGGTAGAAAGAGAAGGAGAAAGAGTCCAAAGCAGGCTCCACATTCTCAGAGCAGAGTCCAGTGTGGGGCTCGAACTTATGAACTGTGAGATCACGACCTGACCCGAAATCAAGCGCTGGCTTATCAATTACATATAATTGACTTCTTCTGGGAAAAGGCAGTGCCTTCAAGGAGGTCTGAAGTGGTTTGAGAGAGCAATGAGGGTAGACTGGACTGGCTTATTGTTGCTAGGAATGAGGTTAGGGTGCAAATTCCTGAGGTCCAACAGAGGTTTGCATGGTTTGAATCTCCTGCCTGTGTGAAAGAAGTATCACCCAGGCTTTCTTATGAGCTTACCCACATATGGAGCACAAGAGAATGAAGCTCATGAGGCAGGGAGGCTTCAAATGTGTTGGCAAAGATAAAAAAAAATGGAATCAGGCTCCTCCTTATGTACCATGTAACCACCATCCCAATCAACATAGGGACCATTTTATCATTCAGAAATTTCCCTCATGCTTCCTTCCAGCCAGTCCCCACCTCATACCCCAAACCCCAGTGTTCTTATTTCTATCAGGAAAGATTCACACACATGCTCTTGTGTGTCTTTTCTCAACATACTGCTTTTTTGGGGGGAAAAAAGCTTTATTTATTTGAAAAGTTTTAGATTTACAGAAAAACTGTGAAGGTAATACAGTGATTCCTGTATATTCCACACCTAGTGTCCCAAATTATTAACATCTTATATTTCTATGGTATTTTGTTGTAATTACTGAACCAATATTAATACATTATTATTAACTGGAGCCCACCTGTTATTCAAATGACCTTTGTTTTTACCTAATGTTCCTTGTCTATTCCAGGATCCCGTTCAGGATATCACATTACAATTTAGTTGTCGTATCTTTTTATGGCTCTTTTTGGCTATGGCAGTTTCTCAGACTTTCCTTTTTTCTTAATGACCTTGACAGTTTTGAGGAGTACTGGTCAGATATATTTAGAATGTCTCTCTATTGGAATTTATCTAACATTTTATCACGACTAGACTAGGATTAGAATACATACTATTTGCATGACTTACTATGGTTGATGTTGACTTTGATCACCTGCCTGAGGTTGTGTTTTTCAGTTTTTCCACTATAAATTCACCCTTTGCCTCCTCCCTTTCCATACTGTCCTCTCTGCACGGAAGTCACAATGTTCAGGCCATACTTAAGAGGAATTCTACCCCACCTCCTACAGGGAAAGGATCTACATAAATTTTTAGACTCCTTCTGCATGGGAGATTTATCTCTTCTCCATTTCCTTATTTGTTCAATAGCTATATTATATGGATTCATGGATATTTATTTTGTACTTTGGATTATAATCCAATACTGCACTATTGATTTATTGTTGCTCAAATTGTTCCAGATTAGCCTATTGTAAACTCTTTCAGTTGGCCAGCTGTATTGGTCTGCTCAGGCTGTCATAACATAATAGACTGGGTGGCTTAAACAACAGAAATGTGTTTTTCACAGCTCTGGAGGCTGGGAATTCTACGATCAAGGTGCCAGCCCCCTTCTTACTGTGTCCTCACAAGACCTTTTCTCTGTGCGTGAATGTGGACAGAAAGGGAGCTCTTTCTCTTCCTCTTCTTATAAAGCCCACCAATCCTATTGAATTAGGATCCTATCCTTAATGATTTCTTTAATCTTAGTTACCTCCCCCAAACCCTATCTCCAAATATAGTCACATTGAAGTGTAGGGAAGGAAAACGTTTTCGTTGACCCTCTTAGTGTCCCTGGCTGGGTCTGAAAATTAAACTTACAAAGAAAGATCAGCATGGGAAAGGTGGTTACATTTTTTAATGTAAGTTTTATGTGATAAGGGAAACTTCATAAGGAAAAGAAGACCCAAAGACAAAGATCTGTGTGCTTTTATGCTGTGTGATGAAGAGTGGACGTTTGTGGAGAAATACTATAGGTTGAATATAAGACATTTGCGATACACCTGGAGAAACTTAGCAAGACCTATTTGTTAGAATTCTTCTTAATGTCCCTTTGCCTTTGTCCTCCCTCACGCCCATGCCATCTCCTCTCTGTTTCTAAAATGACATCTTTAAATATACACATGATAACAACAATAACAACTGATATTTATGGAGCATTTATACGGTGTAAGACAAGTGAGATAAACTCATTAACTTGATTTAGTCTCCAAACATAATATTGTTTCATTTTTATGCATGACTCCTCAGAGGCTAAGTTGATTGTCTCATGTCACTTTGCTAGAATTTTCACTATGTTCTAAGCCACCATGTCAAACTTGTCACTTCTTTACTTAAAAAAAAATCTCTGCATATGACTTAAATATGATTAATCAAGACATACAGAAATCTTAGTCTGTCCCAAGTCTGCTCTACCAGTATTATCTATTACCTTTCCTTTGTTTCAATGTGGTGTTTCTTCCTATTATTCCAATATATCACACTATTTCTCTCCTACAAACCTTCGCCCAGTATTCTGCTCTTTGACTTGAGTACTGTCGTTTTGTCCATTTAGGAAGCTTTTTCAAATGGTGGATGCTTTATAATTTCCTCCCATGCCCTAGTAGCAGTTTATGAATGGTACTATGACTGGTTATACCATTTTGATTGCTTATGTAATTTGTTTTATACAATAGTCATGATTCTCAAAGTGTGGTCTGAGGACTGCATAAGGTAAAAATTATTTTCATAACAATAGTAAGACATTATTTACATTTTTTACTTGCATTTTCTCCTGAGTTGTCTAGGGTCTACATGATACGTGATGTCATAAAGATTGAATGCAAAAATGGGTAGGAAAATCCAGCTGTCTCTATTAGGCCAGACATTAAGTAGATTTTCAAAAATACAAAATATCATCCTTGTTGATGTATTTTTGAAAATGAACTTGTTTTTCACAAAATATGTTATTTTGCTAACATGCAATGGGCTTAATTTTGCTATTTAAAAATATCTCAGTTGAAATTTTTAATGTGATAAATGTCAATAAATATAAACCACATATATGAAAGTTCTTTAGGGTCCTCAATAATTTTTAAGAGTATAAAGTGATCTTGAGGACAAAAAGCTTGGAATTGCAGTAGGATAGCATATATATTTATGGACGTGAAGTGTATATATTATTCATTCATATAAGGCCTGAATGTAGCTCGGAGCCTACCCCAAACCAATAGCTTTTGTATGTCTGTTTGCCAAGAAAAAAGTAAAGTTGAAAAAACTTAACATAAATTGATATCCTAACCTAATTATCAATGTGATTAAATTTGAATCATTGTGTAATAACTGATGAGTTTAACGATGATCCCTGGTTTCATTATTGTCTTTCAATGCATTCGTCAACAAGCCTCAAGTATTTAGAAGCTAAAATAGCATAGAAGCTACCACAGTGCAATACTCATGATAATCATTTTTAAAACTAAGTTGTTAGGGGTGCCTGGGTGGCTCAGTCGGTTGAGCGACCAACTTTGGCTCAGGTCATGATCTCACAGTTCGTGAGTTCGAGCCCCGCGTCGGGCTCTGTGCTGACAGCTCAGAGCCTGGAGCCTGCTTCAGATTCTGTGTCTCCCTCTCTCTCTGCCCCTCCCCCACTCATGCTCTGTCTCTCTCTGTCTCAGAAATAAATAAACATTAAAAAAGCAAACAAACAAGACTAAGTTGTTAGACCAAACTCTAAAAGAAGGGTCACAAAATTCCAGTTGAAGTGATGATGATAAACATTTAAGGTAACTACAAACTAGTAGACTTTCATCTTGGTTCATATAAAAGAAAATATACCATATTTGATGCTAATTTCCTTATGTTCTTCTAGGATTGATTCACTCTTTGCTAGACATATACAAATAAAACAACATATGAAAACTTTAGTTGTTGTTCATAGTCATCATTATTACTGGCTATATTTGGAAGCAAAACAGAAAAACACACATAGCTGTCCAGCCTAAGCCATGTCTAAGAGTGCCTAAAGAATTAGTACATTGCCCTGGATGATTACAAGTTACAAAAGATGATCCAGAAATTTAGACTTTAATGTTCAAACTACAGTGGATAGTGTGCTAAAGGGGTTAATTCATTTTGTACTTCTAGAGTGTTAGATCACAAGTGGACCTAGGAAATTTGGTCTTCATGTTAACTCTTCAAAATATCCCAGTAAAGATTAGAAATAAATAACATGACAATGGAATGAAAAACTGACATGTTTCCCTCCAGCTTGGTGCACTGGCTTAAGTTTTCATACATGATTACAAAATTTTGCAAATTTCCCACGTTTAGAGAGGCCTCAAGTTTGTTTTTGTCTGAGATTAAGATGTGCCATGCATACTTTACTACATGTCAAATGAATCCCAAGAGTCATAGATTCCAACTTTTGCTGATGATGCTGCCAAATGAGCAGGGTCTCATAGCAGTAGGCATAGCCTTCAGACTGGACTTTCTGTGCCAGTGGGAGTCAGCCATCCATCAGTCCTCTCTGGAACCACCCCTGCACACCTTCCCTGTGCTGTGGTATATTCTGGGTACTCTGAGTCAGTCCTCATATATAGAATGCCTCAAGTTATTTTTTGCTAAATTAATTGATTAAAATTTTTGTCAACTGCTGGGTTTTAGACTTCTTGATTTAGCCATTGTTTAATGTAATGGTGGAAATTAGTAATATAGATTGTTTGTGGGCAAAATCCCCAGGAAACTTGAAAAGTGTTTCTGAATATTGTGAAAAAAAAAAAATCTAAGAATCACTCATAGGACAGTAAACAAGTTAAAGTTGTGCCTTGGTGACAGTTTTCCTACTACAATAGTTTGCAATTTATGAGGTGTGGAGCTAATATGGATTAGGCAACACACATCAGTGCAGACCTTGTTAAGTAACTATTGGGATTGTGACACCACAGTTTGGGCTATTTAACTTGAGGAGATATATATAGTGTTGTGAACAAAGTATATTTTAGGAGTAGATCTAAATTGAAAGAAGTTCCTACAATAACACTCTATCTTAATCAATTTACAGGTCCTCTTTGAAAGTAGAAAGAGTGATTTTATTGCATATTGGGCATTTAAAAGAAGCATTTATTTGTTTTTGTTTTTGTTTTCTCTTCCTTAGCTACTCTTTGATTCTACTCAAAGGTGGTGCCAGTTACCATTACATTATTTTTGTTTTGTTATGTTCTTTGTTTTTGTTGTTCCAAGCACCACACAAGATAGTGCCTCTCCAGGACTGGGTGAAAGGGAACAGTTACATAAGATTGATATAGTACATTGATTTCCTTCACTTACTTTGTTTCAGACACTTACAGCAGTCTGTGCCAACATGAATAAAAGTTGATTTCCAAATCTGAGTTAAGAAGAGTAACATTTTGTCCTGAAAGTTTGACTAATTTTTTCTACCTAAAGAATTTAACAGTTTCAGTCCTGCATGTTGCAATTCTTCCATAAATAAACCCTAATATTTATGAGAAAAAGAATTACAAAGGATTCTGAGATGTGATATATCAGGTCTATGCAGTTAATTTTTTATATGTGGGAAATTTAGATATTTACATGAAACCATATAATTTATTTCATATTACTTTAAATCTGGATCCATCAGGGGCGCCTGGGTGGCTCAGTCGGTTGAGCGTCCGACTTCAGCTCCCGTCACGATCTTGTGGTCCGTGAGTTCGAGCCCCTCGTCAGGCTCTGGGCTGATGGCCCAGAGCCTGGAGCCTGCTTCCGATTCTGTGTCTCCCTCTCTCTCTGCCCCTCCCCCATTCATGCTCTGTCTCTCTCTGTCTCAAAAATAAATAAATGTTAAAAAAAAAATTTAAAAAATCTGGATCCATCAGTGATCAAGCACAAAGGTTAGCCTTGTTTCTCTTTCTGTAATATTATCTAAAAGAAAGTATATAGGAAAAAGCAAAATGAAGTGATTAATTTTGAAGGAGGTATGGCAATCATGGATTTAAGATTTTCCAGGGATTATCCAGGTCACTAAATTTCACAATTTAGAAGGCTGGTCTGAAGTCCCTCTAATATTTTTCAAAGTACCACATTTCCAGAGTTGATTGAAAACCATTACTATAATGTTTTGCGGCTCTTTTCATTAAGGAGTGATGTCTACGTTCCCATCCCTTGAATTTGGGCTTGTCTTGCACCTTGCTTTGATCAGCAGAATGTAACCTCAGTGTTACGGCTTTTTAACTGTTACTTATTTTAAGGACTTAACTTTTTAGAGAAGTTTTATATTCACAGCAAAATTGAGAGGAAGGTTCAGAGATATCCCATATACCCCTGCCCTCACACATGTATAGCCTCCCCTATAACCAACCACACTCGCCAGAATGGCACATTGGTTTGTTTGTTTGTTTGTTTGTTTGTTTTACCAAGGATGAACCTTCATAAAAAAAGGTTGACAGATCATAATAACCCAAAGTCCATCTTTTACCTTAGGGTTTGCTCTTGGTGTTGTACAGTCCATGGATTTAGACAAATGTGTGATGGCATATATTCATCACTACAATAGCAACAGAGTATTTTTACTGCCCCCAAATTCTCTGTGTTCCACTTATTTATCTCTCTCACCCAACCCCTGATGATCATTGATCTTTTTGTCTCCATGGTTTTGCCTTTTCCAGAATGCCACATAGTTGGAATCATAGAGCGTACACTTTTCAGACTGGCTTTTTTCACTTAGTAATATGCCTTTAAAGTTCCTCTATGTCTTTTCATGGCTTGATAGTTTATTTCAAGTGCTGAATAATTCCATCATCTGGATGTACCACACTTTATTTATCCATTGGTCTACTGAAGGGCATCTTGGTTGTTTCCAGGTTTTGGCAATTATGAATAAAGTTGCTATAAACATCAATGTGCAGGTTTTTGTGCAGACACAAGTTTTCAACTCCTCTGCACAAATACCAAGGAGCCCATCTGTTAGATCATATGGTTAAGAGTATGTTTAGTTTTGTAACAAATCTTCACGAACTGTCTTCCAATGTGGCTGTACTATTTTGCATCCCACCAGTAATGTGTGAGAGTTCCTGTTGCTTCACATCCTTGCCAGTGTTTAGTGTTGTCAGTGTTTCAGATTTTGGGTATCTAATAGGCATGTAGTCATATCTCACTGTGGTTTTAAGTTTTATTTCCCTAATGGCATATGATGTGAAGTATCTTTTTATATGCTTATTTGTCATTTGTATATCTACTTTGGTGATGTTTTTTAAGGTCTTTGACCTGTTTTTTAATTGGGTTGTGTATTTTCTTGTATATATGTATGTATGTGTGTGTATTTGAGAGAGAGAGTGTGTGTGTGTGTGTGTGTGTGTGTGTGTGTGTGTGTGTGAGTGGGGGAGGGGCAGAGGGAGAGGGAGAGAGAGAATCTCAAGCAGGCTCCATGCTCAGCACAAATCCCAACATGGGGATTGATCCCATGACCATGAGATCATGACTTGAACTGAAATCAAGAGTCAGATGTTTAACCAACCAACTGAGCCACCAAGGCACCCTGGGTTGCATATTTTCTAATTGTTGAGTTTTAGGAATTTTTTGTATATTTTGGATGACAGTTGTTTATCAGAAATATCTTTTGCAAATATTTACTCCCCGCCTATGGCTTGCCTTCAAATTCTCTTGACATTGTATTTTGCAGAGCAGAAGTTTTTAATTTTAATGAAGTTTAGCTTATCAATTATTTATTTATGGATTTTGCCTTTGGCATTGCATCTAAAAAGTTATTATAATACCCAAGGTCATCTAGACTTTCTCATGTGTTATTGTCTAAGAGTTTTATAGTTTTGCATCTTAAAAAATGCATAGATTTGCAACTAAATCTATTATCACATTTTTAGTTGATTTTTGTGAATATAGTAAAGTCTGAGTTTAGGTTCATTTTTTAACATGTATATGTTCAGTTGTTCCAGCACCATTTGTTGAAGAGGCTTGCTCCATTGCCTTTTCTCATTTATCAAAGATTAGTTGACTATATTTATGTGGCTCTATTTCTAGGCTCTCTGCTTTGTTCTATTGATCTATTTATCTATTCTTTCACCGAAGCACATTGTCTTGATTACTGTAGCTTTAGAGTAAGTCTTGAGGTTGGAAGACCATCCGTCCACCAACTTTGTTCTTCTCCTTCAATATTGTATTGGCTATTCTGTCTTTTGACTTTCCATTTAAATGTGTAGTCATTTTGTTGATATCTACAAAATAACTTGCTATCAGTTTGAATGGCATTGCATTGAATCCATAGACCAAGTTCGGAAGAACCGACATCATGGCAAATATTGAGTCTTCTTTTTTTTTTTTAATGTTTTTATTTTATTTTTGAAAGAGAGAAAGAGAGAGAGAGACAGCACAAGCAGGGGAGGGGCAGACACAGAATCCGAAACAGGCTCCAAGTTCTGAATTGTCAGCACGGAGCCTGACATGGGTCTCGAACCCACACCTGTGAGATCATGACCTGAGCTGAAGTCAGAGACTTAACTGACTGAGCCACCCAGGTGCCCCAAATATTGAGTCTTCTTATTCATGAACATGAAATATCTCTCTGTTTATTTAGTTTTTTTTTAATCATTCGAGTTTTATGCTTTTTCTCATATAGATGTTGTACATATTTTATTAGATTTATACCTAAGTATTTCACTTTCAGGAGTGGTACTGTAAATTGTATTGTGCTTTTAATTTCATTATTAAAATTTTTTTTGATTTTTTTTTTCTTATTTATTTTTGAGAGAGAGAAACAGGGTGTGAGTGGGGGAAGGACAGAGAGAGAGGGAGACACAGAATCTCAAGCAGGCTCCAGTCTCTGAGCTGTCAGCACAGAGCCCGATACAGGGCTCAAAGTCAAGAACCATGAGATCATGACCTGGGCTGAAGTTGGACGCTTAACCAACTGAGCCACCCAGGCGCTCCTCACCCTTTTTTTCTAATTTTTAAAATTAACCTTAAATTACACTTGTTCATTGCTATATACAGGAAAGTGATTGACTTTTGTATGTTAACTTTGTAGCCTTCAACCTTGCTATAATCAAGGAGATTTTTTGTTGATATTTTTGGGGAGGGGGATATTCTACATAGATGATCATGTCATCTGTAAACAAAGACACTTTTTATTTCTTTCTTCGCAGTCAGTCCAGCTTGTATTTCCTTTTCTTATTGCATTAGCATGGAGCTCCAGTGCAATGGAAGGAGTGGTGAGAAGGGACATTCTTGCCATCTACCTGATGTTTGTGGGAAAGCTTTGAGTTACTCATCAAGTATGACATCAGTTGTAGGTTTTTTGAAGATTTTTTTAAAATCAGATTGAAAAAAATTCCTTTCTATTCTTAGTTTACTGAGAGTTTTTATCATGAATGGGTGTAAGATTTTTGCCAAATACTTTTTCCACTCTTATTGATATGATCATATGATTTTTCTTTTTTAGTCTGTTGATGTGATGGATTACATGAATTGATTTTCAAATGTTCAACCAGCCTGGCATAACTGGGATAAATCCCACTTGGTCATGTTATATTATTTTTTAAATACATAGTTACATTCAATTTTCTAATATTGTTGATTTTCCAGTTTCATTGGTGCTATCAATTCTGTAATATTGTTGAGGATTTTTGTATTTATGTTTATGAGAGATGTTGGTCTGTAGTTTCCTTCTAATGTCTTTGGTTTGGTATTAGGGCAATGTGGGCCTCATATAATGAGTTAGGAAGCATTATCCCTGCTTCTGTCTTCTGAAAGAGATTATAGAGAATGGACATAATTTTTTCCTTAAATGTTTGCCAGTGAATTCATCTGGGTCTGGTGCTTTCTGTTTTGGAAGATTATTAATTATTGATTCAATTTATTTACTAGGTATAGACCTATTCAGATGATCTATTTCTTCTTGGATGAGCTTTGGAAGATTGGTTTTTCAAGGAATAGTCCATTTAATCTAGGTTATCAAATTTGTGGGCATAGAATTATTCATCGTATTCCTTTATTAATCTTTTAATTTTCATAGTATCTGTTGTGATTTCCCTGCTTTAATTTCTGGTATTAGTAATTTATATCCTCTCTCTTTTTTCCTAGGTAGCCTGAGTAGAGGTTTATTGATCTTATTGATCTTTCAAAGAACCATTCTTTGGTTTCATTAATTTCCATTTTTAATAATTTGCAGTTTTCTTATTCATTGATTTCTGCTCTAATTTTTATTATGTCTTTTCTTCTGCTTACTCTGAGTTTAATTTGCTCTTCTTTTTCTAGTTTCCTAAAGTGGATACCTAGATTACTGATTTTTCTAATGTATTCACTCAATGCTTTGTTTCCCGCTAAGTACTGCTTTCACTGCAGTAGACTGGAGTTGATTATTCCCCTTCTCCTAAATGGAAAGCTAGAGCTAGCTGGAGTTGGGTAGTTCCCTTTACTCAGATCAGTTATTCCCTGATAATACTCCAAGAGGTTAGACTCTGCTTAACTAGTTCTTTGAGGGCAGACTTTGTTAAGAACAGAGTATGCTAGCATATTTCAAAATGGTTTCTTTTCCTTCTTCTGCCAGAAGCATGAAGGGGTTATTCTCTGGTATTTACTGTGGAAACAAGTATGAGCCCCTAGAGATAGAACTCACAAAATTCTGGAGGCCCCTATGACGGCATCTCCCTGGAATTTTTAACTCTCAGACTTGTCTACACTGAGCCTCGAGTGGTATCATCAGTTACCCCAGCATTGGTTCCTACAGCAGTTTCTGCACTTGAGCCTCCGCTCTGGTAAAATTGTTATGCCCTGTAGTTGCCTGTTAGTATCTCCAGTCTTAGGGGCAGTGGTGTGTGTGTCCTCATCTATCTTACAAATTCTAGAAGAGTTGTGGAGTTTTTACCTGTTTAGCTTTTTGTTTGGGGGATGGAGTGGTGGCTTCCAAGCTCTTCATATGCAGAACGGGAACCAGAAGCACAGTTTCTATTTGACCTCTTGAAAGACAGCCTTGAAGAGGAAAAAAAAAGCCAAGGATAAAAGGTCACATGAAAATACAGATCCAGCCATTCTAGCTGTAACCAAGTAAGTCCATCCCCAAGGTGACCCCCACACTCCTCCCCCAACTGAATGCCACACATAAATGAGCTCAGGTAAACCAGCATGAATTGTGAGAAATGATAAATTATTGATTTAAAGCCATTAGGTATTGTGTTATAAGGTAGGCAACTGAAAGAGATAGTGATACCTGAAAGTGGGATATAATCAGTAAGGGATATACTCTCATAGATCTGTCTTTTGCCCAAATGATCACGTCATTTGAAAAACTGTATTAAAATGGTCATTGCTAAAGACATTGAAACCTCATATATTTCTAAACATTATAGGAATCATTGGACATTTGTTATATTTCTTTTTTTAGCTTTATTGAGGTATAATTGACAAAATTGTAAGATATTTAAAATATACAGTGTGATAATTCGGTACATGTATACATTGTGGAAGGATTCTACACATTGCGTTAATTAACAAATCCATCACCTCAGATACTTATTGATTTTTGGTGAGACCACTTTAGTTCTACTCGCTTAGCAAATTTCACTGATACAATATAGTGTTATCAATTATAGTTACCAGGTTATATGTTAGATCCTCAGACCTTACTCATCTTATAACTAGAAGTTTATACCCTTTTACCAACCTCTTCCTTTTTCTCCCCCTCTTCCCCAGCTCTTGGCAGCCACTTTTCTTTTCTTTTTTTTTTTTTAATTTTTTTTTTAACGTTTATTTTTGAGACAGAGAGAGACAGAGCATGAACACGGGAGGGGCAGAGAGAGAGGGAGACACAGAATCGGAAGCAGGCTCCAGGCTCCCAGCCGTCAGCACAGAGCCTGACGCGGGGCTCGAACTCACGGACCGTGAGATCGTGACCTGAGCTGAAGTCGGACGCTTAACCGACCAAGCCACCCAGGCACCCCTGGCAGCCACTTTTCTACTCTTGTTTCTATGAGTTCATTTTTTCTCTTTTTTTTAGATACTGTGCAATATTTGTCTTTTCTGTTCTGTCTTATTTCAATTAGCATAATGCCCTCCAGTTTCATCCATGTTGTTACAAATGGCAAGATTTCCTTTTTTATGGGAATAATATTCCATTGTGTGTGTTTTCTTTATCCACTCATCTGTCATCAGATGCTTAGGTTGTTTCAGTATCTTGGCTCTTGTGAGTAGTGTTGCCATAAACAAGGGAGTATAGATATCTTTATGAGATAATGATTTTGTTTCCTTTAGATATATACCCACAAGTGGGATTGCTGGATCGCAGGGTAGTTCTATTTTTAATTTGGGGGGGAATCTCCATACTGTTTTCTATAGTGTATGTATCACTTTGCATTCCCACCAGTAGTGCACAAGGGCTTCCTTTTCTCAACATCCTTACCTACATTTGTTATCTTTTGTCTTTTTGATAATAGACATCCCAACAGGTGTGAAGTGATACCTCACTGTGGTTTGCATTTCCCTGATAATTAGTAATGTTGAGCATTTTTTCATGTACCTGTGACCACGTGTATGTCTTCTTTGGCGAAAAAAAAAAGTCTACTCAGGTCCTTTGCCCATTTTTTAATTGGGCTATTTGTTTTTTGGTTTTTTGCTGTCAAGTTGTATGAGTACCTTGGATACCTTGGATATCAGCCCCTTACTGGATATATGGTTTCCAAATATTTTCTCCTATTCACTAGATTTTCTTTTTCATTTTGTTGATGGTTTCCATTGCTCTGATGAAGTTTTTTATGTTATATTCATTTCATAATTTTTTTCTGAACATTAATCTATAAATCTATTCTTACTTTTTCTTTCATGTATATCTGAGAGTTTTCTTGTAGCTTTTAAGTGAAAATATCCATTGTGAATTTCTTTTCCTTTTCTGTGTCAGCTTATCATATCTGCCCATATTGTCTTTCAATGTTCTCTCTGATTTCTTAGAGGCACAGAAGGCTTCTGATCTGTGTTAGCCCCCAATATTCTCTCCATCCTTCACTGGTTTAATGTTTAGAAGCAAATGAGCCATTAAGATAATAATCCCTGTTCTTACATTTTTGTCCTGAGGCTTGTTAGCTTGTATTCTTTTCACTGAATCTAGTCATTGCTTTCATCAAGTCAAGTTATTGTAAAGGTTTCTTACAGTTTTTTTCCCCCTTTCTGATGCTCACCATTCTGACTTCATTTTCATTGACCCTCTGCTTCAGCCTCATTGCTAGACATAATTACATTTCTGTTTCAGGATAGTTGAACGGTTAAAACTGCTGGCTCTGCAATTAGAGCCAGCCTCTACTCCTTACTACCTATGTGATTTTGGTTAAGTTATTAATCTTCTCATCTGTATAATAGAACATTACTAGTAGTAATAATAACAACAAACATTTATTAAGCACTTACATTTGTTAGCTATTTCTGTATAATAATCTATCCAGTGTTCCAGTGACCCTATGAATTGAATAGTATTCACCTTCCTATGATAGAAGCGAGGATCAGACGTATGGATTTATTTATATTGGAGATGTTGGAAATACTATTGAAACTAGTCCCAGGTAGCACAGGGACACATAAATTGTGTTTTCTTAAACCAGTCAAAGGCCTTGAGATTAAGCAATAGTATTCAGTGGGAACAAGGTGCCTCTGGGACAGAACAACTGGAATAATGCAGTATCTAAAGCATATACCTGGCCACAAATATCCAAGCATCTCCTGACATGTTCTTTAGGACCTAGGTCTGGTAGGCAGGCTTGAATAAAGTTGCATCTATTGCCAGGATATATTTGCTGCAGAGGTACAGAGAGTATGAAGAAGCTCTGGACACACAGCTCACTTGCTTCTATCCTGGCTTGATATTTGTGAACTGTCCGCCCTACCAGCCATTATTTCCGAGAAGATATAGTTTGTAGTCAAGAGATCTCTCAGTTATAGCCCCCAACATGGAGCAAGACAGTTAGTTCGTTCTCAATATAAACTTGTTGAATGAAAGAACAAATGAACTCCAGACCAGTGGTCAGACCACTTAAATTTCCTTCCCAGTTTGTTGAGGTTTTATCTGCTAAAGATGTAATTTATTAAGGGTGGTTGCATCTGCTTCCAAGAAGGGGGAGGAATAATCCCTGCTCTATCTCAATAATAGGCTTAGCAACAAGATTAAATGAGATAATGGATGTGAGCATGTTTGTGACATTTTTAAATGTCTATTATTAATTGAGATGGGTTTTAATCTCCACTCAGCATTTTAACTTCCCTCATTACCATGATGAGTCCCATTAATCTTTGCTTGCATTGCTGCCCCTTATTTTCCTCCTTTGCAGAATATTCTCAGTCTATGGTCTCTATGGCATATCATACCATATCTTTGCTAAATACCTTATAAAAGAACACCGTATGTCCTTCCAGTTAGAGTTCTGCAGTTAAAAAAAAAATTCGATAATAAAATAAAATAATTTTTTGATCTTTTGTCAGCTTTAACATGTCCTTGAGGTCATTGAAGTTAAGGCAGTGTTTAGTGCCATTGACTAAGATTCCAGCCAATTCCATGCCCTGGAATGTCTGAAGCTTTCTTCACAATTTTTCCTAATACCTGGGGACATTTACTCTCAATTTCTCCTTGTTTGGGTCCTTCCTGTGCACATTTTTTTGTTGCTTGCTTTGGTTTGTTTCCCTGGCATCCACCTGAACCCAGGAATAAATACCTCTTTGAATTTCCCAAAAGAATATTTTCACACAACAGTGTTAGTGAGCAATGTAGAATTTACTTCAGAGTTTTTAGGGGAAGTTAAAAAAAAAAGACCCTTAAGCAATTCTGTTTTCTCAAACCTTCTTTGCTGCTGCTGCTTCCAGGTTCTTGTCGCCCTCTCTTCCCCCAGTATCCTTATGCCTTTCCTTCCTCTCTCCTTCTGCATAGCTCCACCTGTGCAGCTCCTCACCCAGTGAAATTCCCCATTCTTCTTCTATTGTGCAGAACAGTTGACCTCTTTTCTGAATCAACCTTGTGACAGCCAACACCTAGACCCTGTAAATTATGTTGGAAATCTGGAAGGCCTGAAGTTCACACTAAACACCTACCAGCCTATTCTTACTGTTAATGATAGAGCTTTCTCTCAGAGAAATCCTTATGAGTAAAACTTTCTCCATATCATTACTGGCATAGTTCACTTTGAGTCTAGTGGGCTGGGCTGTCTTTTTTTTTTTTCCCCCACAGACTGAAAAACGGATTGGACATGAACAGTCACAGACTAGAAAAAAAAGATTTACTGATCGTGATGTTGAAGATTTATTGACACTATTTCCTAGGTATCATTCTAAGGGCTTTAGTTAATTACTCATTTAGTTCTTCCAGTAACCCCATGAGATAGGTAGTAGGTTTTCGAAATATTTATTTATTTATTTTGAGAGAGAGACAGAGAGCACAAGCAGGGGAGGGTCACAGGGACAGGGAGAGAGTATCCCAAGCAGGCTCCCTGCTGACAGGGGCTCGATCCCACAAACTGCAGGATCATGACCTGAGCTGAAATCAAGAGTTGGACACTCAACTGACTGAGCCACTCAGGTGCTCCAGTAGTAGTATTTTTACTTTTTGAAAAATGTTGATTTATTTATTTTGAGAGAGAGAGAGAGAGTAGGGGTGGAGCAGAGAGAGAGAGAGAGAGAGCGGGAGAGAGAGAATCCCAAGCAGGATCCATGCCCTTAGCACAGAGCCTGATGAGGGCTCAATTTCACAAACCTTGAGATCATGACCTGAGCCGAAATGAGGAGTCAGATGCTTAACTGATTGAGCCACCCAGGCACCTCTATTTTCATTTTTAAAGATATAGAAGTTGAGAAATATTGGGGTTAAGTAGCTTGCATAAAGTCAGAGTTAGTAAATGGCAGAGACATCATCAAACCCAGGATGTCTACCTCCAGAATCCATATGAGCTCATAAGTACTATCCTATATGGACTCCTACATGCTAACAAACTATATTTCCCTTTCCATAGTGTTGACATTTCACCCATCAGTCCATGGTTGGCTGAGCCACCATGGTGATAACCTGCAGTGTTGAATAGTAACATGTGCATCAGCAGTTCCTCTGAAACAATAAGGCCATTAAGATTTTTAGTGATCTATTCACAACCCTTGGCACTTAACTATTATTGCTCCTTGATCCAACATATAAACACTCTTAGAGGTAGAAAGATATATTACTGTTAAAAAGGTTAGGTAATATTGCCATGGAATCATATCTTTTTTTTTTCTCTGCATTCTTTTTTAATTTTTTGTTTCTTACTTTTTTTAAGCTTTTATTCAATTTATTTTTTTAATTTACATCCAAGTTAGTTAGCATATAGTGCAACAATGATTTCAGGAGTAGATTCCTTAATGCCCCTTACTCATTTAGCCCATCCCCTCTCCCACAACCCTTCCAGTAACCCTCTATTTGTTCTCCATATTTAAGAGTCTCTTAAATTTTTGTACCCATCCCTGTTTTTATATTACTTTTGCTTGCCTTCCCTTATGCTCGTCTGTTTTGTATCTTAGAGTCCTCAGCTGAGTGAAGTCATATGATTTTTGTCTTTCTCTGACTAATTTCACTTAGCATAATACCCTCTAGTTCCATCCACATAGTTGCAAATGGCAAGATTTCACTCTTTTTGACTGCCAAGTAATACTCCATTGTGTGTGTGTGTGTGTATATATATATATATATATATATATATATATATATATATACCACATCTTCTTTATCCATTCACCCATTGCTGCACATTTGGGCTCTTTCCATACTTTGGCTATTGTTGATAGTGCTGCTATAAACATGGTAGTTCATGTGCCCCTTTGAAACAGCATCCCTATATCCCTTGGATAAATACCTAGTAGTGCAATTGCTGGGTCATAGGGTAGTTCTATTTTTAATTTTCTCAGGAACCTCCACACTGCTTTCCAGAGTGGCTGTACCAGTTTGCATTCCCACCAGCAGTGCAAAAGAGATCCTCTTTCTCTGCATCCTCACCAACATCTGTTGTTGAATGAGTTGTTCATGTTAGCCATTCTGACAGGTATAAGGTAGTATCTCATTGTGGTTTTGATGTGTATTTCCCTGATTATGAGTGATGTTGAGCATTTTTTCATGTGTCGGTTGGCCATCTGGATGTCTTCTTTGGAGAAGTGTCTATTCATGTCTTTTGTCTGTTTCTTCACTGGATTATTTGTTTTTTGGGTGTTAAGTTTGAGAAGTTCTTTATAGATTTTGGATACTAACCCTTTATCTGATATGTCATTTGCAAATATCTTCCTGCGTTCTGTCGGTTGCCTTTTAGTTTTGCTGATTATTTCCTTCACTGTGCAGAAGCTTTTTATTTTGATGCAGTCCCAATAGTTCATTTTTGCTTTTGTTTTCCTTGCCTCCAGAGACGTGTTGAGAAAGAAGTTGCTGTGGCCAAGGTCAAAGAGGTTTTTGCTGGCTTTCTCCTCGAGGATTTTGATGGCTTCCTGTCTTACGTTTAGGTCTTCTATGCATTTTGAGTTTATTTTTGTGTATGGTGTAAGAAAGTGGTCCAGGTTCATTCTTCTGCATGTCGCTGTACAGTTTTCCCAGCACCATTTGCTGAGACTGTCTTTATTCTATTGGATATTCTTTCCTGCTTTGGCAAAGATTAGTTGGCCATACATTTGTGGGTCCATTTCTGGGTTCTCTATTCTGTTCCATTGATCTGAGTGTCTGTTCTTGTGCCAGTACCATACTGTCTTGATGATTACAGCTTTGTAATACAGCTTAAAGTCCGGGATCGTGATGCCTCCAGCTTTGGTTTTCTTTTTCAAGATTGCTTTGGCTATTTAGGTTCTTTTCTGGTTCCATACAAATTTTAGGATTGTTTGTTCTAGCTCTGTGAAGAATGCTGATGTTGTTTTGATAGGGATTGCATTGAATATGTAGATTACTTTGGGTAGTATTGACATTTTAACAATATTTGTTCTTCCTATCCAGGAGCATGGAATATTTTCCCATTTTTTTTGTGTGTTTTCTTCAATTTCTTTCATAAGCTTTCTGTAGTTTTCAGTGTATAAATTTTTTACCTTCTGGCTAGATTTATTCCTAAGTATTTTATGGTTTTTTGTGCAACTGTAAATGGGATCGATTCCTTGATTTCTCTTTCTGTTGCTTCATTGTTGGTATATAGGAATGCAACCTATTTCTGTGTATTGATTTTATATCCTGCAACTTTGCTGAATTCATGGATCAGACCTAGCTGTTTTTGGTGGACTATTTTGGGTTTTCCATATAGAGTGTTATGTCATCTGTGAAGAGTGAAATTTTGACCACCTCCTGGCCAATTTGGATGCCTTTTATTTCTTTGTGTTGTCTGATTGCTGAGGCTAAGACTTCCAATACTATGTTGAATAACAGTGGCGAGAGTGGGCATCCCTATCTTGTTCCTGACCTCAGGGGGAAAGCTCTCAGTTTTTCCCCATTGAAGATGATATTAGCATTGAGGCTTTCATATATGACTTTTATGATCTCGAGGTATGCTCCTTCTATCCCTACTTTCTTGAGGGTTTTTTTTTATCAAGAAAGGATGCTGTATTTTGTCAAATGCTTTCTCTGCATCTATTGAAAGGATCATGGGGTTCTTGTCCTTGATTTTATTGATGTGATAAGTCACATGGATTGTTTTGTGGATATTGAACCAGCCCTGCATCCCAGGTATAAATCCCACTTGGTCGTGGTGAATAATTTTTTTAATGTATTATTGGATCCTGTTGGCTAATATCTTTTTGAGGATTTTTGCCTCCATGTTCATCAGGGAAATTGGTGTGTAGTTCTCCTTTTTAGTGGGGTCTTTGTTTGGTTTTGGAATTAAGGTAATGCTGTCTTCATAGAAAGAGTTTTGAACTTTTCCTTCCATTTCTGTTTTGTGGAATAGTTTCAAGAGAATAGGTGTGAACTCTTCCTTAAATGTTTGCTAGAATTCCCCTGGAAAGCCATCTGGTCCTGGACTCTGGTTTTTTGGGGGAGATTTTTGATTATTAATTTGATTTCTTTACTGGTTATGGGTCTGTTCAAATATTTCTACTTCTTCCTGTTTCAGTTTTGGTAGTGTATATGTTTCTAGGAATTTGTCCATTTCATCCAGATAGCCCATTTCATTGGCATATAATTGCTCATAATATTCTCTTATTATTGCTTGTATTTCTGCTGTGTTGGTTGTGATCTCTCCTCTTTCATTCTGGATTTTATTTATTTGGGTCCTTTCCTTTTTCTTTTTGATCAAACTGGCTAGTGGTTTATCAATTTTGTTAATGCTTTCAAAGAACCAGCTCTGTTTTCATTGATCTGTTCTACTGTTTTGTTTTTGTTTTTGTTTTTGTTTTTTGTTTTGGTTTTGATAGCATTGATTTCTGCTCTAATCTTTATTATTTCTTGTCTTCTGCTGGATTTGGGTTATATTTGCTGTTCTTTTTCCAGCTCTTTAAGGTGTAAGGTTAGGTTGTGTATCTGAGACCTTTCTTCCTTCCTTCTTCCTTCCAGGAAGGCCTGGATTGCTATATACTTTCCTCCTATGACCATCTTTGCTGCATCCCAGAGGTTTTGGGCTGTGGTGTTATCATTTTCATTGGCTTCCGTTGTACTTTTTAATTTCCTCTTTAACTTCTTGGTTAGCCCATTCATTCTTTAGTAGGATGTTCTTTAATCTCCAAGTATTTGCTGTCTTTCCAAATTTTTTCTTGTGGTTTATTTCAAGTTTCATAGCATTGTGCTCTGAATATATGCACGGTATGATCTCAATCTTTTTGTACTTTTTGAGGGCTGATTTGTGTCCCAGCATGTGATCTATTCTGGAAAACATTCCATATGCACTGGAGAAGAATGTATATTCTTTTTTTTCCTTCTTTTCTCCCCTTAGAGATTCCCCTTTAAAATTTCTTGCAGGGCTGGTTCAGTGGTCATAAACTCCTTTAATTTTTGTTTGTCTGGAAAACTTTTAATCTCTCCTTCTATTCTGAGAGTGAGCTTTGCTGGATAAAGAATTCTTTGCTGCATACTTTTTCCAATTCAGCACACTGAATATATCCTGCCACTCCTTTCTGGCCTGCCAAGTTCTGTCATAGGTCTGCTGGAAACCTGATCTGTCTTCCCTTGCTGCTTTCATGATCCTGTCCTTGCGAGAGTATTGTGTGAATTTGACTATGATATGCATTTTTGATGGTCAGTTTTTATTGAATGTAATGGCAGTTCTCTGTGCTTCTTAGATTTTGATATCTGTGTCTTTCCCCAGGTTAGGAAAGGTGTTTTTTTTTTTTTGCTATGATTTGCTCACATAAACCTTCTACCCCCTTATCTCTCTCTTCTTTTTATGTGACCCCTATGATTCTGATGTTATTCCTTTTTAATGAGCCACTGATTTCTCTAATTCTTAAGTCGTGCTCTTTGCCTAGGTCTCTCTTTTTTTCTGCTTCATTATTCTTGGAAGTTTGTCCTCTATATTGCTGATTCACTGTTCTGCCTCATCCATCTTTGCTGCTGTGGCATCCATTCGAGATTGCAGCTCAGTTATAGCATTTTTTATTTCATCCTGACAAGTTTTTACTTTTTTATCTCTGTAGAGAGGGGTTCTAATCTATTTTCGACCCCAGCTAGTTATTATTATCATGATTCTAAATTCTGGTTCAGACGTCTTGCTTGTATCTGTGCTGGTTAAGTGTCTGTGTTGGCTGTCGTTTCTTCCTGCTTTCTTTTTGGGTGAATTCCTTCATTTCGTCATTTTGAAGGTAGAAAAGGGATTGATAAGGTAAAAAAAATTAAAATTAAACAATTGAAAACAACAAACACACAGAAGTCAAGTAAATGATGCTTGATTCCAGGTGTGTTTTGGTTTGGTTATTGAAAGGAGCTTGATAGATTAGAGAAAAAAGGGGAAAAAAAAGGGAAACATTTGAAAATTTGAGGAAATGAATACAATGAAATAGAATAAAATGAAATGATGGAAGTAAAATAGAATTTTAAAAATTTACAAAAAAGTAGAAAATATAATAGAAAAAATAAATAATTTTTAATAAAAATTGAAAATAAAATAGGGGCGCCTGGGTGGCTCAGTCGGTTAAGTGTCTGACTTCTGCTCAGGTCATGATCTCACAGTTCGTGAGTTCAAGCCCCACGTCGGGCTCTGTGCTGACAGCTCAGAGCCTGGAGCCTGCTTCAGATTCTGTGTCTCCCTCTCTCTCTGCCCCTTCCCTGCTCATGCTCTGTCTCTCTCTGTCTCAAAAATAAATAAACAATAAAAAAAAATAAAAAAAAAGAAAATAAAATAATTTTTTTCTCTTTTTGTATTCAATAAAAAGAAATGAAAAAGAGGAAAAAGAAAAAAGAAAAGAAAATTGAATAGATGGACCAGCAAACAGACTGAAATACGATTGAAGTTAAATAAGTTTCCCCTAGAAGTCAAACTGTGAGGCACTTTATATTTATAGTCCATAAACTAAGCAGGCAGAGAGACTTGTGGTGTTCCTGAAGAGCGAGGTTGGCCCAGTTGGGTGGGGCTTAGTGTAATGGCCCTGTTCTCCACTCGATGGTGCTGCTTAGCCTACTGGGGTAGATTGTTGTGGCCCCTCTAAGTTTGTATGTGTATGCACAGGCGGGGTGAAAATGGCGTTACCCAGCTACCCAGTCTCTAACTCTGTGCTTTCCCCAACCAGCAATCATGCACCTGACCTTTGTGTCTGCTTTGTCTACTTCCCACTTTTACTCTGTCTGTTACCAAGCAGTCAGGGTGCCAGGAAGCACCTTCCTACTGAGTTTTATCTCAATTGCAGCTGTGTTTCCCAACCCCTCACTTCTGACGGACTGAGGCTTTGTCCCGCTCAGATCCTCTGGTGGAGGGTCTCACCGAGCAATGGCCAGGTGCAGGCCACATGCAGGAACTTTTGTGGGACCATGCTGCTTCTGATGCCCAGAGACTGTGGCTGGGTGCCATCCCGCCCCAGAAAAAGTTCACACAATTGTGTAGCAGCAGCGTTTCAGGGATCATGGAAGATCACAACACACATCTGGCACCAGGCTTCACCCTTAATGACCTTGTTCCAGCACCAGCGAATGTGGTTGTTCCCCGGGGTCCACTGGGACTTGGTGTCCACATAGCCTCTACCAAATGTCCTTCCAGAAGTGGAACCGTTTCTCCCCATGTGGCCCAAGGACTTCCTGGACCCCACTCTGCTCTTGGGGATTTGCCCTTCTCACCAGAGCTTCACCAGGTATTAAGCTGCGGAGTTTCAGATTCTGCACTCCCCCTGTTTCCCTTCTCCTTTCTCCCTTTTTAGTTCAGTCCCTGTGGCTGTTTCCACTTTTCCACTTTCTCTCCAGCTGCTTTTTTGGGGGGATGCTTTTCCTGAACTCTCCCTCCGTCTCTGTCCTCTCTCCTCAAGCAAAAACAGCTACCTGTCCTCCGTGGCTTCTCTCTCCCCCAGTTCACCTCTCTGAGCCGCATACTTGCTGAGTTCTGTGGTTCAGGTTGTGCAGATTGTTGTGTTAATCCTGAAATCAGTTTTCTAGGTGTGTAGGATGGTTTAGTGTTGATATGGCTGCATTTCATGGACACTAGACGCAAAAGAAACTTCTATGCCGTACTGCCTTCATGGCTCCTCCCACCATGGAATTGTATCTTAAGATAACTGTTACTTACAAGAAGTCTCTCATTTTGGTTATTAATTTATTTGGAATCAGAGTATAGGTTATAAGATAGATTTTTAGTTCCAGACACAAGAGCCCTAATTCTGATTTCCTTGTTTACTGGTAGAACTGTCTGAGACTCAATTCCTCATATGTAAAATAGGGGAAAACAATTTTTATTACTTTGAAGGCATGGTGAGGGTAAAGCAAGATAATAGTTGTGAAGTAATTAACACAATGTGTTTAGCACAAAATAACGGCCATTTTTTGGGTCCTTATCATGTGACAACCACCAAACTCAGCATTTCATATACATTATCATATTGCATCTTGTACATCATAAGCTCTCATTAAATTGGAGCGTTTATTATTATTGATGTGGATTTTTAATGGCTGGACAAGTTAGCCTTGGCATTTTTTTCTCCCTTTGAAGAGACTTTGAAGTCCATAGGTACACAGAAGTTGGATGTAACATATTATTAGGGTTGTCCTCTTCAGAGTAAGATTTTATGTACAGTATTGATCTGATGACATGCAGATGGATGCAGAAAGATGAATGTCGAAAATAATAGTACAATGGTATCAGATAATATCAGACTTCAGAATATACTGGGAGGATGTTATTCCTGCACTTCCAACCTCTGACAAGTTTTCTCTCTGGAACACTCATTGTATTTCTTTTCTTTTTTTATTTATGTTGATTTTTCTTTTTCTTTTTTTAAATTTTAATGTTTATTTATTTATTTTTTTATTTAAAAAAATTTTTTTTTAACGTTTATTTATTTTTGAGACAGAGAGACAGAGCATGAACGGGGGAGGGTCAGAGAGAGGGAGACACAGAATCTGAAACAGGCTCCAGGCTCTTAGCTGTGAGCACAGAGCCTGACGCGGGGCTCAAACTCACGGACCGCGAGATCATGACCTGAGCCGAAGTCGGCCGCTCAACCGACTGAGCCACCCAGGGGCCCCTTGTTTATTTATTTTTGAGAGAGTGAGAGAGACAGAGCATGAGTGGGGGAGGGGCAGAGAGAAAGGGAGACACAGAATCTGAAGCAGGCTCCAGCCTCTGAGTTGTCATCATAGAGGCCAGCTTGGGGCTCAAACCCATGAGCCATGAGATCATGACTTGAGCTGAAGGTGGATGCTTAACCGACTGAACCACCCAGGGACCCCACTCATTGTACTTCTGATATTCCATGCTAAAAGCACAAACATAGCTTTCTCCTTTTCTACTTTGGTTTGCTTAGACTTCCATCATCTATTGGCAAACAAGAGATGGAGAAGAAATAGCAAGATTAAGTTTCCCACTAGGTGGCAAAGAGGCACTACATTGATTTGCAGCTTTTCTCTGTGCAACATAAAAATGGGAGAGAAAAACCATGTCAGCTGTAGGCTGCCTTGGAATGAATATATATATATATATATATATATATATATATATATATATATATATAAATGTTTATGTATATTTATATATACATATTTCTGCAGATTTTGCCCTTGGGAGAGAAATTGACTTATAATGATTACAAATCAGAAAGTGTGAGAAGGATAGAATTATTGAGGTAAGTAAGATTAGGGAATTTTAAAACTGTAAATGTTTAAACTTATCTTCAGGGAAGACAGAGTAGGAAATTCTAAATTGGTACCTTCGGTGCATTTACTAGCTGCCTTTTAGCTTGCTGGAGTATCTCTGGAGCCTTCTGTTATTTATTTCAGCAGCCAAATATGCTTCTGAAAGCAGGAAGGCACAGTGGTTACCTTTGGATCTGTGAACTTGATTTATCTTTGTTTAAAAATGTTTTAATATTTCCAAAATTTCTGGAGTTTCTTTTTCTTTTTAATTTTTTTTTATCTTGTGGATTCTGGGCCATGAGGAAAGCTAGTACCGCATGTACAAAGCATTTCTAAACTCTTCTGATTGCTCGCCTAGGGTAAGGTGACAGAACCCAGAACAGGGAGTTCCTTGCAGGCTTTATGGACAAGTCTGATGTCGGGGCAGGTGGATTTGTTTTTTTCCCTCTGTTGAAAATATGAATGGAGGATAGAGGAGATGAGTCATGAAGTACAGTGTCTTCTCCAAGTTCCCATTTTCTCAAGTGGCAACGGAATTGGTCAGTATAACTTGATTGTTGGTTTAGTTTTGATTCCCTTGAGAGCTGAGCTTGATTCAGTCTCTCTACCCTCAGTTTTCTCATCTGTTAAATAGAAATAATAGTAGGACCCCCTTGAATGATGCGGAGGATTGAATGAGATGATAACAACAATAAAAGGGATCCTGATAACTAACAACTTTGAAATGCTCACTTTGTAGCAGCTAGTGTGTGAAGACAGGACAGTTTAAATTCATCCCATGAGACTAAGACATTTATTTATGACTTTGGGTCAGGAAATTAATTTAACGTAGCCTCTTCTCTACTGTGTATTTATTGTGCTTGTGTACAAAATAAAACACAGTAAAATGAAGTCAAATAACATACACCAAGCAAACTAATAAAACAAGGAAAGAGTACATGTGAGTGGATGCAGGTATATTCAGGTTCACACAGATATCATCAGTAGTATTTAAATCCCTTGGGGAAGGTGTGGCTTGGTTTCCAGCTGGGAACTCCCACTATACAGAGATCTCTTAGACCCTTTCCTGGTCTAACATTCTGTGATCAAGATCTAAGCACTTTAGTGAACTTATTGCAACCTATCCTGACAAATTTCATTTGCAATTTAGAGCCTTTGACTCCATGCTCAGGTGTCACGCATGATGGGTCTCCTACTTAAATTTGCCACCTTTCACTTGGTACTTCCTAGTCACCAACACTCATTTATATTTTTCCCCATGATACGTTTATTTCTTCCCCCCATGATACATTTAACTTACCGCAGAGTTTTCTTACCTGTTATATTTAGTTGTCTGTCTCCTCCAACTAAAATATAAGATCCTTGAGGGCAGGGCTTTTTGTTTGTTTTGTTCACTTCTATATCCTCAGATCATAAAGTGTAATTTTTCATTGAATACTTGGTGACTAAACAAATCAAGGACTGAATGAATACCTGAAGGACGAGGGGACAAAAGACAATGGAAGGATCCTGAACTTCACGTTTTATTGATATTATAGTTTCATCTGTGCCTGTAGAGTTGTTTAACGTATTTACTAAATTGGTATTATTGAGCCATGCATGATTATGTGTCAGGAACCTCAGGAAGCTCACATTCTAGTGTGTCAGACAGACAATTAATAATAAATAACTGAGCTAAAGAATAATATTTGAGGATGATCCGAGACCTCTCTAGAATTTTACAGGGATGTTAAGCACTGCAACCTATTTAGAAGTTGGCGAGGTAACTAGGAAAGTTATCCTGAGATTGTGTTTGTGTGAGAGTGACATTGTTTATAATATACATTTTATGTGATTTGACTTGGCTTTGAGAGTGCTGATACAGATTATAGGGGGCCATATGTCTTCTTCCCTAAACTATTACATTTGATACCTTTGATAAGTTCTATTAAGGAAATAATAAAGATGATGTGATCACTTATATTGGGGGATGCAATTTTAGGATAGTCTCCCTGAGATGCTACATTTTAAGCTGAAGCAAGAAGGATGGGAATGAGTTATTCAAGCAGCAAGGTGAAGGAAGAGAGTGTCAGTCAGAGGGACCAGAACATGTAAAGGCTCAGAGGTGAAGAAGTACATCAGGAACAGAAATGTGACCAGTGCAGAAAGAGGGGAGAAGATTACATGGGTAAAGTTTTAGGGATGCAGTTGCAGATCACAAGAGTTCTTACAGTCTGTGGTGATAAGTTTCTGTTTATTCTAAGGACAAATGGGAAGACATCCACTGGCTTTAAGCCAGCGAGTCACATGATTTGATCTGCATTATGTAACAATCTCTCTGGCTACTCTGAGGAAAAATGGTTTGGTGGGGAGCAAGAGAAGGCAGCTTATTTAGGAGGCCATTGTATTGGTTCAGGCAAATAGTGATGGAGGCTTAGACCAGGGAAGTGGCAGTGGAAAGGGAAGAAGTGGGGACTGGGGATACCAGTTGGTGGTAGAACCAAGAAGACTTGCTAATGGGTTCAATGTAGGGGTAAGGGGAAGAAAAAGACTCAAGGATGATTCTTGAATTTTTGGCTTCATTAATGAGGTGGATATTGTCCCCATCAACTGACGGTGGGAGACTGGGAGAAAAACATGCAATTAAAAAAAAAAACCTGGAAGGAAGTTGGGCACCTGCATCAGTCATTCAGAATGGTAGCTAGCTACTAATTGTTTCATGTTAGTTGTGGGGTTATACTAAATCCTATGGCTCTGGTATTCTTGAAAAAGAGAGTATTCACAAAGTAGTGGAAATGGAAGCCAGATTAGAATGTTCCTGTCTCTGGATAACTACACTTCTCCCTATCTCACAAAGAAAATAAATACTCCCTCTAGGCATTTAGATCATGGCCCTATTATAGCACATTCCACATTGAACTTAATTTATTTAGTTACTCTGCTACTTGTCTGTGTAGATTGTGAGGATTTTGGAGGACTAGAGATTATTTAGCATTCAGTCATAAGTCCATGGTACCTGGCACATAGTTGGTGCTCAAGAATGAATGAATGAGTAATTGTGTGGCTGACATAAATAAAATGGCAGAGTCGTATGCTTCTCAGAGATTTCCTATGAGACAATATTTGGTTTTGATCCTCTGGTTAACAAACATTTGAAAGAAAATGCATATAAGGTCTTAGCTGAGTGAGGCACTAGTAACCTTTTTTGAAAATTCAGATGAGTATGGTTTTGAAGTGGTCTCAGGGTTAATTTTTAGAATAAATGGCTTTGTCTTTCAGAATAGAGTGGCTACAAGATCCATAAATTTAGGCTCAGTCTTATCTTCAGAAATCTTCTTTTATACCTGACAAGTGTTTAGAGCTAGCTCTCTTTGCTTGTGACTATGATGTTACACTATGGCTAGAGGAATTGTATGACTTCCTGGTGGCATCAAATACCTTCTCAAGTGGAGTTAGAAGGAAGGTTGAAGGCTGGGATTCTGAGGACAGAGTAGCTGATAAATGTTCTCACCCACCTATACTTTTGCAGCCAGTCCTCTATTATGTATTAGTAGGCAATTTTTTAAAGTTTATTTATTTTGAGAGAGAGAGAGAGAGAGAGAGAGAGAATGCATGTGAGTTGGGGAGGGGCAGAGAGAGAGGGAGAGAGAGAATCCCAAGCAGGTTCTGCACTGTTAGTTCAATTTCAGGAACCATGAAATCATGACTTCAGCAGAAATCAAGAGTTGGATGCTCAACCAACTGAGCCACCCAGGCACCTGTAGTAGGCAAATTTTTGTTGGCCCCTAGAAGGACTCTGCCAAAATGAAAAACAACAAATGGTTTTGCATGATCTCAGTCAAGTCATTATTGTAAAAAGATGGTTAAATTTAGCCCCATCTCAGCTTTTGTTTCAGGCTGGATATCTTTGAAACGTAGTGTCATTATCTGCAAAGCAGGGGTGTGTGACACTCATATATCTTCTAGGGTATGACTCTTCAAACTTAAATGAGCATATATACATCCCCTAGAAAGTTTGTTAACATGCAGATTCTGATTTAGTAGGTCTGAACTGGGACCTAAAATTCTCCATTTCTGGCTGATGCTGATATAGGTGGTCCACAGATCATACTTTATTTTTTTTTTTTTTTTCTTTTTTTTTTTTTTATTTTTTAATATATGAAATTTACTGTCAAATTGGTTTCCATACAACACCCAGTGCTCATCCCAAAAGGTGCCCTCCTCAATACCCATCACCCACCCTGTCCTCCCTCCCACCCTGCCCTCCCTCCCACCCCCCATCATCCCTCAGTTTGTTCTCAGTTTTTTAACAGTCTCTAATGCTTTGGCTCTCTCCCACTCTAACCTCTTTTTTTTTTTTTTTTTTCCTTCCCCTCCCCCATGGGTTTCTGTTATGTTTCTCAGGATCCACATAAGAGTGAAACCATATGGTAACAGATCATACTTTAAATAACAACGCTCCAGAGCTCTATAGGTGAAGGAACATCTAGATCAAAGATGAGTGTTTGTGCAGACCTATGATTTTTAATAGCGGCTTAATACTTTATCTTATGAACATAGCATAATTTAGTTAATCAATTCCATATTCCTGGAAATGTACCCTTTGGCTTTTGAAAATATTATTCTAATGAACTTCCTTGTACATAAATATTTGTGCTACTGGTTATTCATTTATTTATTTTTGGATACATCACTAGAAGTATAATTGGTTTTTCAAAGTACACATTTCCGGGTGCATTTTAGCATATAGTCTCAAATTGGCAAGAATTTCCAAATGAACTCTTTGATGAAGTTATTCTGTGTAATGTCATCTTTGCAGCTTTCCCTGCCTACAGACTCATGCGGCATTCTGACACCAATGACATTTTTAATAATGCCTTAAGTAACATTTTATTCTAGCTACCTGATCATGCCCTAACTTTTTTATGCTAGTTAAATATTTTAAGTGTTGAGTTTGTGAAGAATCATCGCTGTTGCTGAGGAAAGAATTTATAAGAGCATCCTTGGTGCGGAATGCAAATATGGCATATGACACATAGATAATGTATGGAACCTCAAATCAGCCAAAATGGCTTTATTTCTTAAGATACACACCCAACTCAATCAGTTGATTAAACATTATCCAAAACAGCTGGCAGCTGACAGGAATGACTTCTTTCAGAATAACTTTTATTCTCTCAATTTAAATATATAGAGAAAAAAAGGGAAAAAAATCCTCAATTACAGCTTAACACACATAATAATAATAATTTGGAGGCCCATTGTGTTTTTGACTAAGTAAAAAGGATTTATCTGAATAGCACAGTGTTGGTCTGGTCCTCCACTCCAACACTGTTTAGTTTGTCCTGGGTCCTTTCTTTCCTAGTATCTAATATCTGGATCTCTTCTGCTCTGAATTGTCAAACGGCAAAAAATGGAAGAGTGTGTGCTCTTTTGAAAATCATAATGCTAGGGCAAAAGCCATGTAGTGGCAAGAATTTGTTTTGGAGTCAGTACCCCTACAATGAAATATCTATGCAATATAGGTCATCAGGGGTTTAACACCATGATCAAATGAGAGAATGTCGATGAAACTATTTTATAAGCTGAAGCATTACTCATGGCAGTGAATGCCATTATTACCTTGAGGCGCAGTAGGGGCAGATAAACTATGTGGGGTAAACGCATCACTTACCTCCTTGTTTCTATCAAGTATCCACATTGTTCTTCCTATGGGTACCTTCCACTTATTCTCCACTTCAAAGCCTACACACATCTCATTTCGTCCAGGTTTTCAAAGACTTCCCAGCCCTTGCTGATTGTCCTTTCTCAGAATTTATACAACATAATTTTCTGCCACTTTCTTGTTATATGCTCTTTTAGATGATCTTTCTGTTAGGGGCTGAATTGCATCCCCCTAAAATATATATATATTGAAGTCTTAACACCTAGTATCTCAGAATGTGACTGTACTTGCAGATGGGGACTTTAAAGAGGTGATTAAATTAAAATGAGGTCCTTAGGGTAGGCCAGAATCCTGTCTGACTGGTGTTCTTCTAAGAAGACGAAATTTGGACATACGAAGGCATCAGCATGTGCATGCACAGAGGAAAGGTGATATAGAAGACTAAATAAGAAGGCAGCCAGGAGAAAGGCCTCAGAAGAAATCAAACTTTAATCTCAGACCTCTAGACCTTAGAACTGTTGTTTAAGTCACCCGACCTGTAGTATTTTGTTATGACAGCCCTAGAAAATGAATACACTTTTCTTCTGAATTAGATTATAATTTCCTTGAAGGGACCACCAACCTCTTGCAGTTCTTTATACTTCTAGTGCTTAGCTGATAGTACATCTTGAATAATTATTTTAATTACATTTAATCTTGTGACTTAATGGCAAATGAAGCACACAATGATAAATGTGTTTATCAGGGGAGCCTGGCTGGCTCAGTTAGAAGAGCATGCAACTCCTGACCTCAGTGTTGTGAGCTTGAGCTCCATGTTGGGTGTAGAGATTACAAAATATAAATAAATAAATAAACTTAAAAAATAGGTTTATCAGAATAGCTGATAAATATGCTCCATGCTTGTGGCTTTCTTGATCCATGCATTTTGAAAGAAATAAAAAATAAAAGTCCTATTTCTCAGTTATCTAATGGATTTAAATGACAAGAATAGTCTTAGGCAATTCTATATGGATTGTCTAATCTGACCTTGTGAACAACTTTCTGAAATAGGCTAAGCAGGCATTTAAACACATCATTATACAGCATGTAAGATTTTGTTTGAGCGACCTGTTCAAGTCAGATAGCTAGAAAATAGCTTAGATCCTGATCCAGGTCTTCCTATTCCAGATTCGTCTTGCCTTCCCTCCTGGTCTCCCACCTGCCTGGGACAACTGTGTTTTAAGAAAAAGGTCCCAGAAGTAGGAGTTAGGAGACTTAGATTTTAGAAATAATTCAGCTTCAAGTACTTGGACTCACTTATTCATTCATTCAACTCAATTTTGTTAATAGCTTCCTATGTAAAATGTACCAGGTAGATAATACTTAACTTGCAGATTCAGGTTTCTTGTCTGTTAAATGGAAAATAATATCTGATGTGCATACCTTACAGGAAGATTTTGAGGATAAATGTAAGAAATGCACATATTCAGTTCAGAAGAAAGGATGATTCATTTCCACTGTCAGGGTCCTTTGTGGTTGCATATGCAATGGTTGTCCTCATGGCCAGAGCACATGTGGAGACTTCATCATTTATAAAGCTGATTCTCCACAGGCAATGAACATGGGAATGTGGTCATATATTTCCATTTGGAACATTAACCAAGGGGGAGGGAGAAAATTGTGTTGGATTCTAGGCTGCCAGGCAAAAATAAGACCTAAATGTTTGAGATGGTAACTGTGGAGGAAATAGGGCCAAGAAGAGAGAATTCTTTTTTCTCTATGTTCTTTATGTCTCTCGTGGTCTTTGGGGCCTCAGTCTGGCCATATGCTCAAATGAAAGGTTTCAGAAAAGACCTAATACAAATTACAAGTAGCAAATTAATGTCTAGTACAGTCCTCTGAGGGTTTATAGGATAATATACTTGGTGTGGGAAGAAAAGAGTAGAAACTTCTATTTATATTTTTATATCTCATCATTTACAATAATTTTCTTTTATGAATTATATATGATTATATATATAAGTGAATAATATTTAGACATTGGGGAATACATATACAAAATGTGGTTATTGTTAAGAGTTTATAGTCCTCAAAATATAGAGTCTGATGGCAGAGTATAGAAAATACTTGATTGGGAGCATGGGTTCTGGATCTACTATTTTCTCAATTCACCATTTATTACTTGTCCACTCTTCTAAGTCAACCTTTCTGATTCTTGGTCTTCTTCGCAATAAAATGGGTATAATATTTGCCATGCCTATCCCATGGGGTTGAGATTAAATTAAATAATTTTATTTTCTACCCACAGTAAACACTTCATGTTTATACCTTCTAGATGATATATTTTATTTATGAAAATTGATGGGAAGCACTTTTTAAATTCTACACACACACAAATGTAATATCTCATTAGAAGGCCCATGCACTATATTCCTACATTATATGGGAGTAATGTTGGATTATGTGAGGTATGAGTAAACAGCATAAGAATTTTAGGTAGATCAGAGCAACTAAACTTTTCATGAGAAAACAGAACCAAATCTTATTTAAAAATATATGTATGTATTATACACCATTCTGATAAACTTAAGGAGAAGGCATACAGCTATTACTTTTAAAACATCAAAATTATTAAATTGGCCTAATATATCTAAAGAATCACCTTAATTATGTGAACTTGAATTTTATTACATTAAAAAATGTATCTGAGATAGTGGTCTCTGCTGTTTTGTTGTTTTGTTTGCTTGTTTTTGTTTTTGTTTTTGTTTTAGTTCTTAAGCTTAACCAAAAAGCGACTATTAGCGGTTCAGTTGTTTTATTTTCCCAGAATTTGGGGAACATTAGATTTTTATAAATACTTATTTATCTTTATAAACCATAGTTTCTTTAATTTAAAAGATGTTATAATTTATTATTATTGTCTTGGCGTAGGAAAACATCTGTATACAATGAGAGTTAGAAGGTTTTATCAATTATAGATACATAGATACACAGAGCTATTATGGTTTCTGTTCTGCAGCTAAATGTTTATGTTTAAACAGAGAAATATATAAATTTACCAATCCAAATTATAAAGATCCATTTTTTTCCCCATTTGGCACACAATTCTGAATTGATTAGAGCTTACAATTGATAAAGAAACAAACAGAGTGCCACATCAGATTTTCTACTTTTATCAAACAGAAGGTAAATCTCCATCATCTATCTGACCAAGATCCCGAATGGTTGCATCATTAAACCAAATACTCCATCATTATTGCTGCCAGTAGAGAATAACTTGTAGACCATGTGCAAACCAGAAACAAAAACAAATACTCCAAATCATAAAAGAATATACCAAATAAGCCTGGAGAAACAGAGAGCCAGCAATGATAAAGTTCTATTGCTTGGGATTCACTCTGGAAGCTTAGAAGACATATGCCTGACTTGAAGCAGGTGCACTTCTCAACTCTCCAGTTTAATTGGCTCTGTCAGATTAGTCCACTTAGCATCCTGGTGGAAAAGCCTCCAAAACTGCTGAAGTATGATTTTAAAAAGTTAAAAACATGACCCTCATACAAAAATCAAAAACACCCATCAGAAACTTTATTCAACTCATTAGAGGACCAGTAAGATGTTAAGACCAGTTCAGAGTGCATTTATATATACGACTTAACAGAGAATTGCTAGGATAAGATTGTTGGATTAGCTACAAAACCAATGTCCTCCAGGCCAAAAAAGGTAACCCCTGGAATCAGCTCTTGCACAGAAATAATTATTTGGATCTTTACCAGACAAAATTCTATAAGCTAACATGTTGAATTTCTAAGTCTGGAAACTTTAATACAGTAAAATAAAGATATCTATATCTATCTATATCTATATCTATATCTATATCTATATCTATATCTATACCTATATTTATATCTATATACTTTTTTTAATGTTTATTTATTTCTGAGAGAGAGAGATAGAGAGAGAGAGAGAGAGCATGAGCAGGGGAAGGGCAGAGAGAGAAGGAGACATAGAATCTGAAGCAGGCTCCAGGCTCCAAGCTGTCAGCACAGAGCCTGATGTGAGGCTCAAACCTACGATCCTCCAGATTATGACCTGAGCAGAAGTCTGATGCTTACCCAACTAAGCCACCCAGGTTCCCCAATTGCATTATATTTTTAAGGGACTGTACCCACAACAGCCATCTGATGAAGAGGTCATATCTCCTACTTGGATTAGCCAAGGACTATGTGGAAAGATAGAAGTTATGGAGTGACAACCTTTCAGTTCTTTTTTCTTTTTAATTTTATTTTTTATTTAAAAAATTCATGTCCAGATTAGTTAGCATATCATCCAACAATGCTTTCAGGAGTAGATTCCTTAGTGCCCCTTACCCATTTAGCCCTCCCCCCCCCCACAACCCCTACAGTAACCTTCAGTTTGTTCTCCATATTTATGAGTCTCTTCTGTTTTGTCCCCCTCCCTGTTTTTATATTATTTTTGTTTCCCTTCCCTTATGTTCATCCGTTTTGTCTCTGAAAGTCCTCATATGAGTGAAGTCATATGATTTTTGTCTTTCTCTGACTAATTTCACTTAGCATAATGCCCTCCAGTTCCATTCACGTAGCTGCAAATGGCAAGATTTCATTCTTATTGATTGCTGAGTAATATTCCATGGTGTAGGTGTGTATATATATATATACATATATATATATATATATATATATATATATATATATATATATGTATATATATATATACACCACATCTTCTTTATCCATTCATCCATTGATGGACATTTGGGCTCTTTACATACTTTGGCTATTGGTGATAGTGCTGCTATAAACATGGGGGTGCATGTGTCCCTTTCAAACAGCACACCTATATCCCTTGGATAAATGCCTAGTAGTGCAATTGCTGAGTTGTAGGTTAGTTCTATTTTTAGTTTTTTGAGGAACCTCCATACTGTTTTCCCGAGTGGCTGCACCAGCTTGCATTCCCACCAACAATGTAAAAGAGATCCTCTTTCTCCACATCCTCGCCAACATCTATTGTTGCCTGAGTTGTTCATGTTAGCCATTCTGACAGGTGTCAGATGATATCTCATTGTGGTTTTGATTTGTATTTCCCTGATGATGAGTGATGTTGAGCATTTTTTCATGTGTTGATTGGCCATCTGGATGTCTTCCTTGGAGAAGTGTCTATTCATGTCTTTTGTCTGTTTCTTCACTGGATTATTTGTTTTTTGGGTGTTGAGTTTGAGAAGTTCTTTGTAGATTTTGGATACTAACCCTTTATCTGATATGTCATTTGCAAAAACCTTCTCCCATTCTGTCAGTTGCCTTTTAGTTTTGCTGATTGTTTCCTTCACTGTGCAGAAGCTTTTTATTTTGATGAGGTCCCAATAGTTCATTTTTGCTTTTGTTTCCCTTGCCTCTGGAGACGTGCTGAGTAAGAAGTTGCTGCGGCCAAGATCAAAGAGGTTTTTGCCTACTTTTTCCTCTAGGATTTTGATGGCTTCCTGTCTTACATTGAGGTCTTTCATCCATTTTGAGTTTATTTTTGTGTATGGTGTAAGAAAGTGGTCCGGGTTCATTCTTCTGCATGTCGTTGTCCAGTTTTCCCAGCACCACTTGCTGAAGAGACTGTCTTTATTCTATTGGATATTCATTCCTTCTTTGTCAAAGATTGGTTGCCATATGTTTCTGGGTCCATTTCTGTGTTCTCTATTCTGTTCCATTGATCTGAGTGTCTGTTCTTGTGCCAGTACCATACTGTCTTGATGATTACAGCTTTGCAGTATAGCTTGAAGTCTGGGGTTGTGATGCCTCCAGCTTCACTTTTCTTTTTCAAGATTTCTTTGGCTATTTGGGGTCTTTTCTGGTTCCATACAAATTTTAGGATTATTTGTCTGAGCTCTGTGAAGAATGCAGGTGTTATTTTGATAGGGATTGCATTGAATATGTAGATTGTTTTCGGTAGTATTGACATTTTAACAATATTTGTTCTTCCTATCCAGGAGCATGGAATATTTTCCCATTTTTTTTGTGTCTTCTTCAATTTCTTTCATAAGGTTTCTATAGTTTTCAGCGTATAGATTTTTTCACCTCTTTGGTTATATTTATTCCTAGGTATTTTATGGTTTTTTTGTGCAACTGTAAATGGGATCGATTCCTTGATTTCTCTTTCTGTCACTTCATTGTTGGTGTATAGGAATGCAACCGATTTCTATGCATTGATTTTATATCCTGCAACTTTGCTGAATTCATGGATCAATTCTAGCAGTTTTTTGGTGGAATCTTTTCGGTTTTCCATATAGAGTATGATGTTGAAGAATGAAAGTTTGACCTCCTCCTGGCTGATTTGGATGCCTTTTATTTCTTTATGTTGTCTGATTGCAGAGGCTAAGACTTCCAATACTATGTTGAATAACAGTGGCAGGAGTGGACATCCCTGTCTTTTTCCTGACCTTAGGGGGATAAGCTCTCAGTTTTTCCCCATTGAGGATGATGTTAGCATTGGGTCGTTCATATATGACTTTTATGATCTCGAGGTATGCTCCTTCTATCCCCTGCTTTCTTGAGGGTTTTTATCAAGAAATGATGCTGTATTTTGTCAAATGCTTTGTCTGCATCTATTGAGAGGATCATATGGTTCTTGTCCTTTGTTTTATTGATGTGATGAATCACGTTAAGTGTTTTGCAGATATTGAACCAGCCCTGCATCCCAGTATAAATCCCACTTGGTCATGGTGGATAATTTTTTTAATGTATTATTGGATCCGGCTGGCTAATATCTTGTTGAGGATTTTTCCTCCACATTCATCAGGGAAGTTGGTATATAGTTCTCCTTTTTAGTGAGGTCTTTGTCTGGTTTTGGATTCAAAGTAATGCTGTCTTCATTGAAAGAGTTTGGGACTTTGCTTCCATTTCTATTTTTTGGAACAGCTTCAAGGGAATAGATGTTAACTCTTCTTGAAATGTGTGGTAGAATTCTCCTGGAAAGCCATCTGGCCCTGGAGTCTTGTTTTTTGGGGGGGGAGATTTTTGATTACTAATTCGATTTCTTTACTGGTTATGGGTCTGTTCAAATTTTTCTACTTCTTCCTGTTTCAGTTTTGGTAGTTTATATGTTCCTAGGAATTTGTCCATTTCTTCCAGATTGCCCATTTCATTGGCGTATAATTGCTCATAATATTCTCTTATTATTGTTTTTATTTCTGCTGTGTTGGTTGTGATCTCTCCTCTTTCATTCTGGATTTTATTTATTTGGGTCCTTTCCTTTTTCTTTTTGATCAAACTGTCTAGTGGTTTATCAATTTTGTTAATGCCTTCAAAGAACCGGCTTTTGGTTTCATTGAGCTGTTCTATTGTTTTTTTGGTTGCGATAACATTGATTTCTGCTCTAATCTTTATTATTTCTTGTCTTCTGCTGGTTTGGGGTTTTATTTGCTGTTCTTTTTCCAGCTCCTTAAGGCATAAGGTTAGGTTGTGTATCTGAGACTTTCTTCCTTCTTTAGGAAGTCCTGAATTGCTATATACTTTTCCTCTTATGACCATTTTTGCTGCATCCCAGAGGTTTGGGGTTGTGGTGTTATCATTTTCATTGACTTCCATATACTTTTTAATTTCCTCTTTAACTTCTTGGTTAGCCCATTCATTCTTTAGTAGGATGTTCTTCAGTCTCCAAGTATTTGTTACATTTCCAAATTTTTTCTTGTGGTTGATTTAGAGTTTCATAGCGTTTGGTCTGAAAATATGCACGGTATGATCTTGATTTTTTTGTACTTACTTAGAGTTGATTTGTGTCCTAGTATCTGGTCTATTCTGGAGGACGTTCCATGTGCAATGGAGAAGAATGTATATTCTGCTGCTTTAGGATGAAATGTTCTGAATATATCTGTTAAGTCCATCTGGTCCAGTGTGTCATTTAAAGCCATTGTTTCCTTGTTGGTTTTTTGATTAGATGACCTGTCCATTGCTGTGAGTGGGGTGTTGAAGTCTCCTACTATTATGGTATTACTATCGATGAGTTTCTTTATATTTGTGATTGATTTATATATTTGGGTGCTTCCACCTTTGGTGCATAAATGTATACAATTGTTAGGTCTTCTTGGTGGATAGACCCCTTGATTATGATATAATTCCCTTCTGCATCTCTTGATACAGTCTTTATTTTAAAGTCTAGATTGTCTGATATAAGTATGGCTACTCCGGCTTTGTTTTGTCGACCATTAGCGTGATAGATGGTTCTCCATCTCCTTATTTTCAATCTGAAGGTGTCTTTAGGTCTAAAGTGGGTCTCTTGTAAACAGCATATAGATGGATCTTGTTTTCTTATCCATTCTGTTACCCTATGTCTTTTGATTGGAGCATTGAGCCCATTGTCATTTAGGGTGAGTACCGAAAGATATGCATTTATTGCCATTATGATGCTTGTAGAGTTGGAGTTTCTGGTGGTGTTCTCTGGTCCTTTCTATTCTTTGTTGCTTTTGGGTTTTTTTTTTTTTTTTTGTCTTTTCTCCCCTCAGAGAGTCCCCCTTAAAATATCTTGCAGGGCTGGTTTAGTGGTCACGACCTCCTTTAATTTTTGTTTGTCTGGGAAACTTTTAATCTCTCCTTCTATTTTGAATGACAGCCTTGCTGGATAAAGAATTCTTGGCTGCTTCGTTATTCTCTATAAGTTTGTCCTCTATATCGCTGATTCTCTGTTCTGCCTCATTCATCCTTGTCTCTGCTGCATCCATCCATGATTGCAGCTCAGTTATAGCATTTTTAATTTCATTCTGGCTGTTTTTTAGTTCTTTTATCTCTGCAGAAAGGGATTCTAATCTGTTTTTGACTCAAGGTAGTATTCTTATTATCGTGATTCTACATTCTGGTTCAGACATCTTGCTTGTATCTGTGTTGGTTAAATCCCTGGTTGTCTTTCCTTCGTGGTCTTTCTTTGAGGTGAATTCCTTCGTTTTTCATTTTGAAGGGAGAAAAGGAATTAATGAGGTAGAATAATTGAAATTAAAAAAATTAAAATTAAAAAAAATATTAAAATTAAAAATAAAAAAAACCACACACACACCAAAATCGAATAGATGATGCTAGATCCTAGGTGTGTTTTCTTCTGAGTGTTGAAAGTGGTTTGACAGATTAGAGGAAAAAAAAAGGGGGGGAGAAAAAAAAAGGAAATCATTTGTGAATTTGAAAAAAATGAATACACTGAAGTAGACTAAAATGAGATGATGGGGGTAAAATAGAATTTGAAAAAATATACACAATAGTAAAGAATATAGTAAAAAAATTAAAGAAAAATATTTTTAATAATAATTAAAAATAAATATGAATTTTTTTGTATTTAAGAAAAAAAAGAAATGAAAAAGAGAAGAAAAAGATCATTTGAAAATTTGAAAAAGTGAATACACTGTAGTAGACTAAAATAAAATGATGGAAGTAAAATAGAATTTGAAAAAATTACATAAAAGCAAAAAATATAGTAAAAGTTAATAAAAATATTTTTAATAGAAATTGAAAGTAAAAATGAAGTTTTTCCCTTTCTGCATTCAAGAAAAAGAAAAGAAAAAAAAGAGAAAAAAGAAAAAGAAGGATAAAAAGGAAATTGTTTGAAAATTTGTAAAGGTGAATACACTGAAGTAGACTAGATTAAAATGATGGAAGTAAAATAGAATTTGAAAAAAATTACACAAAAGTAAAAAATATAGTAATAAAAATTAAAGAAAAATATTTTTAATAAAAATTTAAAATAAAAATGAATTTTTTCTCTTTCTGTATTCAAGAAGAAGAAAAGAATTGTAAAAGAGAAAAAGAAAAAAGGAAAGAAAATTGAATAGATGAACCTGCTAACAGATTGAAGTGGGACTGAAATTGCTTCGTTTTCCCCTAGAAGGCAGTCTATATAGCTCTTTATAGTCCAAAAATTAAGCCTGTGGGGAGACTTGTGTTCTTGAGGAGTGAAGTTGGCCCAGTTGGTCAGGACTCAGGGTAACAGCTCTGCTCACCACTAGATGGCGCTGCTAGCCTACTGGGGTGGATTGTTGCGGTGCTCGTTGGTGCGCATGCGCATGTGCGGGAGCGGTGAAAAATGGCGCCATCCAGCCACCCAGTCTGTTCTCCCAGATCAGGAAATCGCGCACCGGTCTTCCGACTTCAGCTCTCGTCCACTCCCCGCTTTTTCACTCTCCATCACCAGGCCCCAGGCAGTACCTCTCTCCGGAACTTTGTCTCAGATGCGGCTGTTTTCCCCGTCCCCTTACTTCCAAAGGACTACGGCTTTGACCCGTTCCGCCCCTCTGCGGGAGGGTTTCACTGAGCAATGGCCAAATGAGCAAAGGCCAAATATCGGCTGCACCCAGGAACGCCCGCTGGACCCTGCTGCTGCCGGTGCCCCAAAACTGCGGCCAGGTGCCATCCCACCCCAGAAAATGTTTGTGAGACAGTGTAGCAGCAGCATTTCAGGGATTATGGAAAATCACCACACACATCTGGCACCAGGCTTCACCCTCAACGACCTTGCCCCAGCACCAGCAAATGTGGCCGCCTTCCGGGGTCTGCTGGGACCGGGTGGCTTCCACAGTCTCTACCAAATGTCCTTCGAGCAGTGGAACCGCTTCTTCCCATGTGGCCCGAGAACCTCCCGGACCCCACTCTGTTCCTGGGGATTCGCCCTTCCCACCAGAGCACCGCCAGGTATGGAGTTGCGGGGTTGCAACCTTTGCGCTCCCCTTGTTTACAGTCTTAATTGAATTTAAACCCTCTCCTTTCTCCTTTCTCCCTTTTTAGTTTAGTCCCTGTGGCTGTTTCCAATTTTCCGCTTTCTCTCAGCTGGTTTTGGGGAGGGGTGCTTTTCCTGTATTCTCCCCCCCGCCCCCCACCCCCCACCCCCATCTCAGTCCTCTCTCCACCTGCAAGAGCACCTCCCTGCCCACCATGGCCTCTCGCTCCCCAAGTTCACCTCTCCGCGCCGCCTACCTGCTGAATTCTGTGTTTCAGGTTGTGCAGATTGTTGTGTTAATCCTCCAATCAGTTTTCTAGGTGTGCAGGATGGTTTAGTGTTGGTCTGGCTGTATTTCATGGATGCAAGACACACAAAAAACTTCCATGCTGTTTCGCCATCTTGGCTTCTCCTGACAACCTTTCAGTTCTGATGGAACAAAATAGATAAGTTGCCAGGGTGGGGTTATGAGTTATGGTTATGTTTTCTCGTCATGAGGGCACTAGCCTGAATTCTCTTTCTTGGCTGCATTTCAAGGAGCAGGTAATAGACCGTTGAAGATTAGGCAGCAATGGGCAAAAAGTAGGTGAGCAAAGAGAGACGCTGACCATTGACTGAGACCACACAAGCTAGGACCCATTATTGTCCTTGCATGTAGTGTGGTATATTTAGTGGACTAGTGTTTTTTTTTTTTTCTTTGTTACAATGATTGTCCTCTTGCTTAGCTGACAAATGGTCAGGACTGGTAACTTGGTGCACAGCAAATCCACAGGAGGAGAAACACATTAACATGGCTGGAAGGGGAAGATGTAGGTTATATTTTAAAATGGGATCCTGATAGATGCTGCTAAAGATGATGAATAGATAGTTCTAGTGGAGAGATGATTATTCTGTCCCAATCACACATGTCTTTCAGTCCCAGTTCTTAGTAACAGCAACAATTTTTCCTAGTTTTAAGTGTGATTGCATATATATTTTGTAAATTCTTTATCATCACTCATTGTTCAATCACTTTTCCCTAAACATATAATTTTTGTGAATTGCCTTTGCATCTCAATTGTTTCTTTGTTTGTGAAAGAAAATGGTGGATTGTTAAGGTTTGGTTTTAAGCTTCAGATCTTCCATAAATTACCATCTCAAAGCTCAGTTTATTACCTGTTATTGTTATTATCAGTACCTGGATTAGCACTATCATACTAGAGCCTGTGTAAGAGAGAGGTGAAAATAATCATATAAAGTTGATACTTGTCTCCAGAGAATTTGTCAGGGAAAAAAGACATTATGTTGATGTCTCATTTCTGAGAGTCAGGAGTTCAAATGCTAGAAAATACTGGAAGGATATGGTGTTTTCTGATCTCCCTTACCTGGATCATTTAGGGTCTAAAAAGGGTGATAGGCTCGGACAGGGGTGCCCCAACCCTGAGGTTAGGTGAGAAAACCAATGGGGTTGCCACTTGTGTTTGGAGTTTGAAGCTGGAAGCAAGGGTAGTGTGGAGGGAGTGACCGAAGGCAGGCTCACAAGAGCTTCTGAAAGGGCTCGAGCAAACATTTAAACATGGTTTTCATATCTTCCCCTTCACTGAAGAAATCAGCTATGATAAATAGGTTGTAGCAGTAAGCCTTAAGCAGAGGCAGAATAAATGTGATTTCAGGAGCTCTAGACTGTCCCTTCATTTCCCTAAAACCCTCCTATTGGTTGTGGAGGCCAGAAATCCTCTGGATGGGGGGGTTGGTCCACATGTAATAGCCACCACTGATAGGGGTACTAGCCTGGCTGAGGGACATAGAGAAACTGGAGAATGTCCAAAGGCCTGAAACAAAATAGAAAGATCCCAAGTCTGTAGCAGGATCTAGATTATGATGCCACAGGATGGATGCACTATAGAACAGATCAAGGAGACCAGCAGGAGGGCAAATCCTGAGGGTGTTGACCACAGCTGGCTGACTCTTAGGAGCTTCTTGCATTATGATGTTTGACAAATAAATTGCTCTTTAGGGGCCAGGAAGATGATGGACAGTCCCAGATTGTGTTCTATACTCTGTTAGAAACAAAACCTCCCAAAAGGGGTCACTATTAAGCTGTGATTTGGTATGACGGCATTTCTCAGATCCTTCCAGAGAAGTGTGGGAGAGAGCATAGGTGAGGTACAAGAGGACTCTGACTGGGCTTTGCACAGGCTGTACCAGGCACCTTTCCTGAGGTGGGAAAGGGTGTGTGAAGGTGGGGGTGGGAAGGAGGCAAAGAGGACTTGTATCTGTTTCACAACTTTTCCTGAAGCAAGTTCTTGTTCTTAAGGAAAGGCTGGAGATCCTGCCCAGTGCAGTGGATTGACTATGAAAAGACCTATATTCAAATCCCCTTTTATTCATCAGCAAATGTAGGATCTTCTCTGATAGGAATAATGAAACAAAACCTGTCTACCTCAGAGGCTATTTGAAATATTCAAATGAGATTATCCAGTTTAATAAATAGGTCATTAAACAGTACTAAAATATAAAAGGATTATTATTGCTCCTACTAACAGCTCAGTCGTTCATGTGTTCAACTAACACCTACCGAGTATCTCCTGTGTGTGAACACGAATAAGATAATTCCTGCCCAAAGGAAGCTAATTATACGAATATCATTATTATGTAAACATTCTCCAAATTCCTTCTCATCTACACACATACAAGCCCCATTTATAATAACCTCTTTTAAATTCAAAATTTTAAATTTATGGTAAAATTTCACTAACCATTAATAAATTATGTTGCACATTTTAATTTAGGTTACAGCCCAAACAAATCTTACAAAGGTTATGCCAAAGAAACGAACACTTGGTAGTTATTTTAAGATACCATAAATAACTCATCAAACACTGGGAACTGCCAACATTATTAACTTGGGCCCTTTGTTAGCACCACAGAAAATGTGAAGGCAATTGAAAAAATTGAAAATTAGCACTTTGATTCGAAGGCATCTTCTGTGAACAACTGGAGTCTTGAATGAAAGACAATCTCAGACTATGTATTTGAACAAATGACACCCCTATGAGCGACAATTTTGAAAACCACTCTTAGACAAGATTGCAATGTGATATATGAAAATGGTCCCTAGTTCTGTCTTATCCCTGGGCTGTGGAACCAGGGGAGACATTGAAAGTGAGCTGTCCCCTTTGCTGCCTTGTCAGATCAAAAGTCTATTTATTTATTCCAGCCTTTTTTGCTGTTTTGAGCCACGAGAGGCAAGAGCAACACAGGCTGGTCTTTCTTTAGTTCCTAGACTGAGCAGGCACTCTGCCAAGGAGGAAAATCTCCCTGTTCTCTTGAAGTAGTGCTTATCACAACCTCATTTTCCCCTTAGAACTTCTCTTAATAAGAGCATCTTTCTCCTTACCCTATGACCTGCAGAAACCGAGGAGGCAATGGGGAGTGGTCACCTCATCTTCCTTCAAATGCTGACCCATTCACTCATGGGTCACCAACTTTCTATGATAATTAAAACTATTTCTTTGGAGGGGCTCTTGGGTGGCTCAGTCAGTTGAGTGCCCGACTTCAGCTCAGGTCCTGATCTCATGGTTCGTGGGATCAAGCCCTGAGCTGGGCTCTGGGCTGACTGCATGGGAGTCTGCTTGGGATTCTCTCCCTCCTTCTCTCTCTCTCTCTCTCTCAAAATAAATAAGAAAAGTGTAAAAAAAATTAAAAAAACCACTTTTCCTTCAGTTAAGAGGTTAGGTTGTAAATTCATCATTAAGGAAGTACTTCCTATGCTATGATTATCTTCTAGGATGATCAGGAGGCAACACTATAATATGGAGAGAGCATGGACTTCAATGAATCATGACTACACTGTTGATAGGTTATATAAGTGTGGAAAGTGCCTTGCAAATACAATGCTGGTATCCTCCATCACAATCCATTCTTCACACTTCAAGCAGGGGTATTTTTCAAGTCTGACAGATGGTCCCTCATAACTAAGCACAAACTGGTTAATGAGACAGCCAAGGTCCTGCACAGTTTGAGCAAGGCTCACTTCTCACGCCTTACCGACCCCAACTCTTCCCAACCCTTCATCATCCAGGTATTTTCACATGGATCTCTAGACACGCTTTGTCTTAGGGGTCTTCAGGTGTAACCTCATGCCAGAATCTAGCCCAATTCCTTCTTTATTCAACTACACTTGTACTTGTTCTTCTGACTTCACCAGATTTTCTTAGAATTCTTTGACTTTTCTAAATCTGGGTTAGGTGCTCCTCCCAAAGGTCTTCTTTCCATTTCATAACACTTACTCTATTGATAGCAACTGCCTGCTGACTTGTCTGCCTACACCCAATACCTGTATTAGCAAGTCCATATAATGAGACACGGTAGTCATCAGTAGCAGGTTGTCTGGGGAGAATCTGTTTCCTGGTTCATAGACTACTGTCCTTTCTTTAGTAAGAACACGAATCCCATTCACGAAGCCTCCCCTGTCATGACCTAATCACCTCTGAAAGACCCCACTTCTATAAACACCACATTCGGGGTTAGGTTTTAGCACACATTTTAAGGAGACACAAACATTCAGCCTACTGCAGTTTTCAGGGGGGGGGATCTGATGACTACTGCTCAGAAAAATCACTTTTTGGCTTTATTGAAAAATGCAGACTTCCAGTCCCCACCAACCCTACTGAATCTCAATTTCTGGAGGTTAAGTTTATAAATTTGAATGGCTAACAAGATACCAACTAATTCATATGCACACTAAGGTCTGACAGTGACTGGTAGAGTAAGTATTCAAATGAATATTTGATACTTAATTGAAACAAAACCAGATTTCTTTGTTTTTAAAATGCATCCCAATCGCTGGCTTTTCCGTTGGCAAAAGCAGAGTGCAGTGCTCTGCCAGCTTCCGAAGATTATTTTAATCAATTATGAAATGCTTCCCTGGTAGATGAACAGTTTCCTCCAGACATCACTGCTGTGTGCCATGCAAGCATGCCTGCATGTGTGAGACGGAAACATCTGCAGATCTAATACAACAGTTAATTATTTAAGGACCCTTTTTGCCTTCTCATTCATGTGGTGGATTGCGACTCCAAAGCCACACACACTATTCTTGTGCACACAGAACACCTGTGCTATGTGCGACAGGCTGGGCCCTATGGAACAGGTCTGAGGGAGAGATCAGTTTTCAATACCACAAACCATGTCTTCTTTATGAAAACTTCCACCATATATTAGGTACTATTCCTTTCCAAGGATGTTTCCCCCTTTGTTATATAAAGTTATATGTTTACGTTTATTTATTTATCTTGAGAGAGACAGAGCATGTGGAGGAGGAGCAAAGAGAGAGGGAGAGAGAGAATTCCAAACAGGCTCCACACTGGCAGTGTAGAGCCCGACATGGGGCTCAAGCCTGCGAACTGTGCGATATTGACCTGAGCCAAAACGAAGAGCCAGACGCTTAACCAGCTGAGCCACTCACGTGCCCCTCAAGTCATTTTTTTGGGGCATATATTCTGCAGTGCATTCTAATAGAACATACTTGGTGCTGCTTCCATATAAATCTTATATAAAGAATAGCTCATTGGATGGTTAGTAATGACCCGTCTTAGGGGATGAATAGGAAAAAATAAACAGAGCAGCCATAATGGAGAGAAAGTTACTATACATGAAGTCTGTCTGGATGGAATGGAAATTAGGAGGAGAAATCTAAAATAGGCCTATTTTCTGGAAAGTATGTCTTCAGAGACATTGCCAGCTTTGCAGCATGCCCAACTTAATTACTGGATTTGCATTCCAGAGTACATTTACTACTGTGATACGTTTGAAAATCATATACAGTAAAATCTCAAGCAGAATGTATAATTCTGCACTGCGTTTCAGAGAGGAGGAGTCAGCACCCAAACCAAAGACACAAGTCTGTATCAGGAATTGAATTCTTAAAAATAATGAACAGGGTATGTGTTAGGGTCAGTACCTCATTCAGTCCTTCTACAGGTATTAGAATCAGTGCTTATAAAATAATCAGTAAGCATTTAGTGAATGCCCACTGTGTGCTACTCGCCATGCTAAGCAGCAAACGTATCTGACAAATAAGGCACCTTCACTTCCCCAAGAAGTTCAGGCTGGTAGGGGAAACTGCTAGCAAACAATCAAGATATGATTAGGGAAGAATAGAAATGAAGAGAATGTGCTGACAGCTGAATGGGAGCCAAAAGGAAGGGAGATGGTTCTGGAAAGAGCATCTCAAGTCTCTTCTTGCTTAGGTAAAAAGCAGAGCTCTTACATTTTGATGAGACTTTTCTAACAATTCTGTGTGCTGCTTAGTTGTTTAAAAAGCCCATTTGTAGCCCTGGGTCAGGGAAAACCTTATATCCCAAATGGAGAGCTTTTATCTTAGACTGTGCAACCTTAGGCACAAGATATTTGACTAATGGGGAAGATCATTCCGGGGAGTCTTTACCTGAAACATGTTTCTTTCCCAGTTTTAAAACTGGAGATGCCTATAAAAGAATCTTTCCAGAGCAGGAAAAGTGAGTCACCATAAATATCTCACAGAGCAGTATTGCCCTTTTTGGCAATCCTTAAGTTTGTGAATTTCTGCAATAACTAATAGGAACTTCATTTGTAAGTTTCATTGTAGCCAAGGAAAAGTCCACAAGCCTATATGGCTGGACTTGGAACAGTTGCAGTTTAAGAGATGGATCCTCTACGGAAGTAAATCAGACTTGATGTTAAAATTCACCTGCCAGAATTGGCCTGAGAGGAAAATGCACGAAAGCAGAAGTGAAAGGAAAAGATCAAGACTGACACCCATGAGTGTCACAACTCCTGGCCACATACACCCTGTGATAATTACACTGATAGAGCCACACCATTCCAAAATAAGTTTCAATAAAATATACATCATTTTTCTAAAAGATAAGCTCTCAGGTGTTTTGTGTATATAAAATACACACTTTATGGAGGAGGAAGGGATGTCTACAGAACTAAAACTGGATAATTACATCTTGTTAAACAGTGTTGTCTGGTATCTTCTTGCTTATGTTAGTGATTAGGGAATGACTTAGTTCTGGATGTGGAGTTAGTTTCCTACAGAAAACAACAAAAAGACCACTTGAAGAAAACCCTCCTTAAGGCCAACCTGAGCTCAGGTGTAAGCAACACATCTTTTTAGGTAGAACCTTTTCCTTTTTTAAATGTTTATTTATTTGTTTGTTTGTTTTGAGAACGAGAGGGAGCGCGAGCGCTGTTAGCATCTGCAGTGACAGCGGGGTTCGAACCCACGATCCGTGAGATCATAACCTGAGCCAAAATCAAGAATTAGAAGCTTGACCCACTGAGTCACCCAGGCGCCCTGAACCTTTGTTTAAAGTGCGCTAAATACACCCTTCTTCCAATTTTGATATGATGAGTAAGACAAGAATCATGGTTCCCTTTTTATAGATTAAGAGACCAGATTTTTGAGAGGTTAAGTCACCAGTCCAATATTTAAACTCTAACGAGGGGCACCTGGGTGGCTCAGTTGGTTAAGCGTCCGACTTCGGCTCAGGTCATGATTTCACAGTGTGGGTTTGAGCCCTGCGTCGGGCTATGTGCTGACAGCTCAGAGCCTGGAGCCTGCTTCAGAATCTGTGTCTCCCTTTCTCTCTGCTCCTCCCTCCCTCACTCTCTCTCTCTCTCTCTCTCTCAAAAATAAATAAACATAAAAAAAAATTGAACTCTAACAATTCTTATTCCCTTGTAGGCAGGAGTCTCCAAGCAGGCTTGGAGAAAGTAAGCGACTTGCCTAAGGGCAGTATTAACAGAGCTGGCAATGACAGAGACAGCAATGCCTTAATTCGGATCCTCCCAACAAGCTGACCAGCACTACATTCGTGTAGGTTAGGGTTTTGTTGTTTAACTTTTGCTACATTGCATGGTTTCTTTTTCAACATTTTAGAGAGTCTTGATTTCAAAGTATTAGCCATACACACTAGTACGGTACTCTGCTGGGGCTCAGTTTGCACAATTTCAGCCTCCAGTGAATATTCATGATTGCATTGTGGAAAGTGAGTAATCTTTGGAATTTAAGAGCTGATAAAGGAATTGCTGACACATTAAGTCCTTAAATGCAGTAGCCTGGGAGCAAATAAAGCAGATTACCCCACAGACAAGCAGTAGATGTCAGGTTAGCTGCATATTACAGAGATGTAAAGCCAGCAAGAGGCTGTTTTGGCACTTTCTTAATTTATTTTTTACAAAGTAATTATGATAATATTAATCTTTTAGCATTAGAAATCTCCCTGACAGTTTTATTTACCCTCTAGGAAATGTCTCAGAAGATTCCCTTTTGTACAGTTCTGGGACATACATAGGGAGCGCTTTTGTGGAAGGGAAAACACTTGCAACTAAGAAAAAGGAAAAATAAAAGAGGTTTAATAATCTGAGAATAACATTCTCTTTTCTCAGCTCTTCTCTCTTCCCAAAGTACATCCAGCCATCAAAGTAGGGATGTGCCTGTTTTCACTGTAGGTGATTAAGACCCTCTGATGAACAGAGAAATGATTCTGAAACAAAAGAACAAGGAATCCTGGTGATGAAAGGCATTCAGTTATTGGAAATGAATTATGGAAGCTTTTTATATGTGTGCTTGTTTATAATTCTGCTGTGCTCACTGCACGCTGTTGCATATGAATAATTGGGCCTTGTTATCTGTGGCTGCTGAGGGCATAGTAGGGAATAGGGCTGAGGGTAGATTTTCTGAACAGACTTTAAGGTCACGAGGCTTAATTTTAAAACAATGAAGACAATCGTGGAGGCAAGCAGGAACATTTAGCAATTCATCTGCCTTCTCTCTCTGGGGATTTAACAGTTAGCTAAAAGGTAGAAGAGCTTAAATGCTCTGACTTTGGCATACAGATTTTCTTTTAATAAGTTCCTTCTGTTAAGGTGGTTTGGTTTTTTGGACCATCTTTTCTTATTGTTTCTTTCTGGTGTGAGTTAAACAAGCTATAATTTTAAAAAATGAGATGTCAGCCAGGTTTCTAGAAATCTGAGGTGGTTAGAAATTATCCACAGGTGCTATTTGTTTCCCATGGATATTATACATAATATATAATTCCAGAAAAGTCAGATTCAACTCTGACCCTTTAGACACACACAATGAGGACAGGGGCTTTTGAGGTGATAAATATTGAGCTGCTAAAAGAATTCGAGGTATCATATTTCTCTTTCCCAGATAGTTGTATGACTTCATAAAATTAATAAAATGTCTCAAGTGATTATGATCTGACCATTTGTGTATGTCTAGATATCTCAGAAACAGTTTCCATGAAAGCTACCATTTACTGTGTTTCTTTTCTCTCTTTCTTTTTAAATTCTAGTTAACATACAACGTAAAATTGGTTTCAGGAGTAGAACCCAGTGATGCATCACTTACACGTAACACCCAGTGCTCATCCCAGCAGGTGCCCTCCTTAATGCCCATCACTCACTTAGCCCATCCCCTCATCCACCTAACCTCCAGCAACCCTCAGTTCTCTATATTTTTCTTATGGGCCAGAGGACCAGCTGAGCACTTTATTAGTTACCCCTAATCTTCAAAACAATCCTGCAGAATACATGTTTTTCACTTTCCAAGTGATAAAATTGAAACTCAGAATCATTAAGTTATATACCTGAGGTACAAGCTATATACCCAAGGTATATAACTACTAATGAATGTTGAAGCCAAAACTTAATCCCACATCTGATTCCAAAGGTAAGTGCATTGTAGCTAAGGCTTTCATGTGATTAGGGCACCACACATGTATTTTAATAGAAAGTTTGACTTAGTGTGATTAGTCCAAGGAAAAAAACCTGAAAACCAATTTATAAAATCTATCCATCCATCTATCTGTTTGTCTATCATCCATCTATCATCTATTCTATGTTAAAGAATAAGGGGCCAATTGAAGTCTTCTTAAAAAAATAATACTTTATCTGAGTGATAAACTGGTCCTTCATGGCAATGAAGAGAGAATGACATCAGGACATCACAGTCATAAATGAGTGACTCAGTCCTAAGTACCTTAAGGGCCATTATCCCTTGAGTGGAGATGCCTGGTGATTGTTGTAGAAGGAGATCAGTCTGAGGCTGTGCCACCAGCACCAGCCTGCCAGGCAACTCTTGAAAACAAAGAGAGTGCCTCATTTATGCCTGGGAGCCAGAATCTCACCCAGAATGAATCAGCCTCACAGTCTCATTGTCAGCCTGAGGGTTTTAATTGTGAAATCGGAAGTTTAATTTGCCATGCTTGGATAACAATGCAATTCCAGGAAAGCATATGCAGCAAGTGATCAATGAGAGACAAGTATAGAAAGTTAATTGTAAGTAATCCTTGAATGCTGATGTAAATCAGAACAGTAGGAAAATTTCAACTTCACTTATCTTCTCTCATTATTTGATATCTTAGAGATCCAGGGAAAATAATAAATCATATCAAATTAATTCTTACATCACTTTTATCTATTATAGTTCAGAAACACACATATTTTTGTTCATTGTTTTCATTTTCTTCTGACTGAATTAGCAAAGGCCATTTAGGTTTAAATTTTTCTATTTAATTTCCACAGTACCACTATGACATATTATTCCCATCTTGCAGATAAGGAAACTGATACCCAGCTCTGATGAATAAAGTAAATAGCTGTCAATAAGTCAAGAACTAGTGCTAGAGGCAGGACTCAAACCCAGGTGCATCTGTTTTCAAAGCCCGTATTTTTTTACAACCCCACATTGACTCCCATTACAAATAATGAAGTGAGCAGACTACTAAGACATGCTCATGGTAAAATGATATGAAGAAACCATGTCATATTAGGAACAACTAAGAGATTGTCCATATTCATCTCAATTAAGAGAATACTCAGAGAAACATAAAGATTGCCTTTAAATTTGTGAAAGATAGGGGCACCTGGGTGGCTCAGTCCACTAAGCATCTGACTCTTGGTTTCAGCTCAGGTCATGATCTCATGGTTTGTGAATTTAAGCCCCGGGTCGGGCTCTGTGCTGACTGCTCAGAGCCTGGAGCCTGCTTCGGATTCTGTGTCTCCCTTTCTCTGTCCCTCGCCTGCTCACTCTCTCTCTCTCTCTCTCAAAAATAAATAAGAATTAAAAAATTTAAATTTGTGAAAGATAATCACATGTAAGAGAGGAGTATTTCTTTATGATGTCAGTAGGGAATACTCAAAAAGCAGCTTATCATGTTTGTTAGGAGTGTGGGCTTTGAAGTATATTGGAACTAAGGTTAGCCTCAGCTTTCTTACTCACTAGTTGGTACAAGTAAGGTAACTCTTCATGATATTATTTATACAATGTGCTTTTTAAAAGTATTACTATTTGGTGGAACTACTGAAAACATATTTTAGCACCATATACCAAAGACCTACCAAACACCCGGGGACACCCAAAAATGGAGTGGATTTGTTTATGAGTATTGACTTTCTCATCTCCACTGGAGTTCAAGTTAGGTTAGGTGTCTGATCAAAGGACTAGAGAGGGTTTCAGACACTGAATGGAAGAAACCGTTGATTAGATTAAAGCAGCAGTTCCCAGAAAATTTGATTTCACCAAGTAGGAAAAGTTTTAAGAATGTATTATTTTACCAAGTAAGTATATATAGAAATAAAACAATAACAATAATTAATTTTACCTATAATTACCATTTAATACAAGAAAAAAATTCCATATTAAGTTTGAAGTACATAATCTTAGAAAATAGGCATTTCCTTAAATTGAATAAATATAGCTTGGTTAAAAATTTACTGCAATGTCCTTATTTTTCTCATTTTGCTTTGGACCAATGACACATTTGTCATGCTTGAATTATCTGTGGATCATCATTTAGAAAGCATTGGAGTAGATGTCTTTGACAAATTATTTCAACGTTAAGATTTGAAATACTAAACTATGTTGTAAGCCAGTCAATCTCTCTTCTGTCTGATGGGGCACTAGTCCAAATTGTTAGAAGCAAATAGACTTCAAGGTAGATGTACCAAGGGTGCTTTCTATAGCTTTATTAACCAGAAATGGTTAATAAAGTCAAGTCATACCTAATTCACCGAATCACTTTAAATCCTTTTGATAAGGGTGAGACCATGTTTAGCTCTGACCCCAAAGCAATTTGTCAGAGCCCCCTGCTTTTATGTTATGTTATATTATGTTATGTTATGTTATGTTATGTTATGTTATGTTATGTTATATTTAGTTATGTTCCCCCTGCTTTATTTTAACCTGAGGTCTCACATCACGAAGATGCAGTAATGAACAAAGGAAGGGATTCTGAGAAGGCTGAGAGTACATCTAAGTAGTTAATATGTGTTGGCCAATTCACAAACATGCATAGCAGAGGCCATTCTCTTTACTTCCTATGCCCAAAGCCCGTAACATTTCCATGTCTGAAATCAGCAGATTCCATGTGTATATAGAACTATTTGATGCTTTGTAATCTTATCCAATGTAAATGAAGAAATTTCAAATTTCTTATGTCACAAATAAAAACATCTTGGCAGTGACATCTATTTCAATTCAATTTGCTTAGTTTTCAAACAAAGAAAGTGAAACCCAGAGCAGATAAGGGACTTGGTCAATGTCACACAGCAAGTCCAAACAAGGAGTTTAGACTCCCCACCCTCAGTCCAGTGATCTTTCTATCAGACCATGTTGCCACTTGGATCTCTAAAGCTCATGTATAATGTTTTCAGAAAGATGTTTTTTCTCAGAATGTTCGAAATGTCAAAAAGTAATCAATGTAGTTGAGATATACAGGTTAAAATATTGATAACCTTCATTTAAATTCTGGCTATGTTAGTTGTATAATTCTGAGCAAGTGACAATCTCCCAGAGCTTTATTTTACCATCTGTAAAGTGAAATACCTACCTAATAGTGTTGGCCTTGATAAGTGAATGATGCAGTATGTATAAAATTCTTAGCCCAGAGCTAGATCCATTATCAGTGCTCCACACATTTTCATTTTTATTATCAACATTTATAGTTTCTTCAGAAATTTCAGAATTTCAAGCTTCAAAGTTTTTCAAACTTCAAATGTCTCACTTTATTAAAGGAAATCGTAGTTGTTTTCTCCTCCAAATTTTTACTTAAATTCTAGTTTGTTAACATTTAGTGTAATATTGATTTCAGTAGAAGAATTTAGTGATTCATCACTTACATACAACACCAGGTGCTCATCACAAGTGCCCTCCTTAATACCCATCACCCATTTAGCCAATCCCCCACCTTCTTCCCTCCGTCAACCCTCAGTTTGTTCTCTGTCATTAAGTTTCTTATGGTTTGCTTCTCTATCTTTCCCCTTAACCCTTTCCCATATGTTTATCTGTTTTGTTTCCTAATTTCCACATATAAGTGAAATCATATGGTGTTTATCTTTCTCTGACTGACTTATTTCACTTAGCATAGTGCACTCTGTCTCCATCCATGTCATTGCAAATGGCAAGATTTCATTCTTTTTGATGGCTGAATAATATTCCATTATGTATACATATACCATATCTTCTTTATTCATTCATCAGTAGATGGACACTTGAGCTCTTTTCATAGTTATAGCAGCATTATATGGCTATATATAGCAGCAACAATGGTTATTGTTGATAATGCTGCTATAAACATCAAGGTGCATGTACCCTTTCAAATCTGTATTTTTTTACCCTTTGGGTAAATATCTAGTAGTTCAACTGCTGGATTATAGGGTAGTTCTATTTTTAACTTTTTGAGGAATCTCCATACTGTTTTCCAGAGTGGCTGCACCAGGGAAACTATTCACATTTTAATGAATGCCAAAGATGTCCATGGAGAGGACTGGAACCAGTTTATCACTATTGATAAAGCTCCTATGAAAAAGCTTATATACATATAATATATACACAAAACTTATTATATGTAAGTTTTGTCATGGGAGCATCTGAATATATTTCTATATTTTGGCACACTGAGAAAGTACAAAGTGCCATAGAATGCTAGCCAACCTATTTTGCTAAATGGCATTATCCTCTACTCAAGCCAAAAACATGGGATTTAACCCAAATTGTGTCCATTTCTTTTTTGCGTATATACAGTCAATCTCCATGTTCAATTTTAATTCCCAGATACTTTTTATATCTGTTTCCTATTTTCCATTTTATGGGCAACTGCCTTAGTTCCAATTCTCCATGGCTTTCACTGGCTTGCTCCCAAAGTCTAGTCACCACATCCATACTTTAGTCCCGTCCTACTATGATCCACCTCCCCACTGCTGCCAAAATGGCCTAATGTTAACATTGGGCCTTGTCATTTCCCTGCTCAAAATTCACAGGTGACATCCTGTCACCTACGAGACTACCTAGCATCCTCCATGAGGCATACAAATGCAAGGGCTCTTCTTGAGTCGTTTTCAACATGCTTATCCAGCCTCCTCTCTTGCAGTCATACCTCAGTACCTAGCCCCGTGCTCAGCATGTGGTAGGCATTTAAGCAATGATAGCCAAGTGAGTAGGTGAATAAATTACTGAATAATGAATGAACACATCAAAATTTCACACGTTTTCATTCCTCTGGTCTTTTGAGCAAATAGTTGCCTTGCGACCTGGTAGAAATCATTGCAACACACTGTCAATAGTTTCAGGTTTCCTCCTTCCAGCGCATTGCTCCTCCTTCCAGCGCATTGCTTCCAGCGTATTTCCTCCTTCCAGCGCATTGCTATATGACTTCTAGACTCTTCATGCTTTACATGGAGCTCTAGTGCTATGGAATAGCCATACCATTCATTCAATTTATTGTGGCTATATTTGTATGATTAAATAATCTTCTATAACCCATATTAAATGGCTATGGAGTATTCAATCCTGAGGATATATTATAGTTCATTTAGCCAATGTCCTATTATCATAACTTCAGGTCATTTCCATCTGTTCATTTTATAAAATGTGCTTATGTGGTATGCATATTTCTTTAGGGAAAACAATTCCTAGAATGAATGAAATTTGTTGGGTTTTTAGGCATTCGTTATATGTTGCCAAATGCCCTCTAGAATGGTTTTTTAACATAGTATATAACTATCACCAGGTTAAAGAGTGCCAAGTAAGAGATTTTTTAAAATTTTACTTAGTTATTATTTGAGAGAGACAGAGACAGTGCAAGGGTGGGGGGGGGGTGCGGCGGCGGGCAGAGAAAGAAGGAGAGACAGAAAGAATCCCAAGCAGGCTCCGTGCCACTAGCACAGAGCCTGATGCAGGGCTCGAACTCACAAACCATGAGATCGTGACCTGAGCTGAAGTCCATGTGGTGTGCATATTTCTTTGGATGCACTATACCATGTGTTGTGCATATTCAGTCGGATGCTTAACCAAATGAGCCAGCCAGGTGCCCCAGTAAAAGATTTTTAATGATAGAAGATTAAGAACCACAAGAATTACTGGGAGTGTATTTTTTTGTGTTATGATAAATCTAGTGATAATATTGGTGCACTGATACCTAGTAATTCAGTGGTTGAGTTTTAATGTTTTTTCAATATCATTGTCTCTCTCTCCCTTCTTTCCTCCATCTCTCTGTCTCTGTTTTTCTCATTGTTTATATTCTCTTTATATATTCTCCTTCTCTCATAAGTCAGTAAGAACTATTTTTGCTCTTCTCTTTGGATTAATAAATCTATAATTTTCTCCTGATAAAAAAATGTTTATATATCAGTGACTATTCTTCACTATTTTGAATATACTTATCTCAAGTGGAGTTCAGAGCCCTGTTTTGGGTTGTGTACAAAGAGGAACCTGCAACACTGATCAATGTCTACTTTCAGAAACAGCCTTTTTTGTTTAATCTTTGTATGTTTGCCCCTCCCAAGTAAGTCTTGTTTATGAACAGAGTCAGAAAACTAGAACTGTTAAACATTTTCCCTTCTAAAATCATGACTCACTCTTAAAACTTTACAAAATAGACATTTCAGAAATAATAGATACAAATGACATCTCATTTATTCTTTTCTCATGAGACAAATGCTCTGAGACCTTAGGCTTAAGGATGGAATAATATTTAATTAATAATGTAAAGTATTAATTCTGTGAAGCTGCTATTCTAATGGTCATAATTTTTTTCTATTACAGTTGACACTGTGCTTGCAATTACAATAGGGAGTTATGAATACAGAAGGACCACGAGGACCTTATGAATACTAAACCTCTTCCACCGATGCTCAGGCCATTTCCACTGCCTCTTCCTTGTAGGCAAAGAGATGCAGCTAGTTTATGTTATTTTTCCTTATTTTAGTGGCCACCACTACTCTGTCCTTTGGAGATCTGATCCTCATAAGTCTAGCTGTAAGAGTTACAGACTACCCAAGTCCTGCTCCTTTAACAATTTTCCAGAAATAAGCCAGGGTGGTAATGAAAATAACAAACAGAGAGTAGTTACAGACCTTTATTAAGTCTTGGCAAGTCTTAGCAAGGTCTCATAACGCTGGGGCTGCAGCACCATTCCCTTTCTTACGTGGCAACCTGAAACGCCAGCAGCCTTTGGATCCTTTGTCAAGATTGTCCTAATGTACACCTGGGCTTCTTTCTTTCACCCAGAAGGAATGGAAGGCTTTGGTGATTCCTGTGAAACCCCATTAAGCTTCAGTTTTTAAATGGCCATATAATCCCATGTTTTCAAGAGACACACAATTGCTTGTGGTCCCTGCTTTTATTTACATCGGGAACCTTCATGAAAAAGACCTCTACTTCGCTCTATCCTCTTTGGTCACCCATAGGTATTGCCCATTTGGGTGCATGTTGGAGTACCTTTAAAATAATTTGCAGAGGAAAGACATTTTCTATTAGAAAAAAATTAATATCAATAGGAATGGCAGACTTTTCACATAAGATCCTGAAAGGGGAAAATTGTCCAGTACTTAACAATGAAGGACAGGTCCTTTTCATTCTGGGCTCTTTGCGTCAAGGAGTAAAAGATGACAAATTCCATTACTGTGGGATGTCAGTTTAAGGGTTGATGAGAAAGCTTGCCATAATTCCATACTGAAAATGCCCACTCAGAAGGAGAGAGTCTGTTTTCTCTGTTCTCTACCTTTAATAACTCCAGCTCTGACCAAAGTTAGCGGATTCTTAGAAGTTCTTAAGAGCACAGCTGTCTATTATCATGAAGATGGAGTATTCATGAAACCAAAAGATTTGGAATGCCCCCACCTATAATACATTTTCTTTATTTTACAATAAAATGAATTCTTCATTTTCTCTCAAAACTATTTTTTAGGCTGTCTTTTGTATGTTTGTGTATCTTTGTATCAAATGTATCTTTTGTTCAGTTAAATTAATCTACAAATATCTATGTCTGCAATTATGGTGAATGATGAAATGTGTTAATAGAGAGGAACTAAGATCTTTTTTCTATGGAGTATAGGAGCTGATGGGTATATAGATGAATGGAAAACATCAGGGCCATTTTGCTAGAAAGTTCACCTCATTATTCATGATAATCACCCCCAATCTAAAGGGAGTAACAATTTCTATTTCTTCTAACTCACCTAATTTTCTCCAATCGAGTCAGAACAAACTGGCCATCAAAGAAAACATTAAGTGTCCAAACTATTAAGAATCTACATCATTTGTGGAATTCAACTGAGCTTTTTCTATCTCAGCAGACTCTAACACCTAGTGACATTTGAGTTAGGTGTTTCAAAATGACCCACTAGGTGTGTGGACTTTTTCCCAAACCCATTTGGCCTGAGTGGTATCTGAAAAATCTACCATTAGTTAACTTTGGATATACTAACGGTTATTCAAAGGATATTCAAAGGATCCCATTGAACTATAGCTTTCTTTGCTGGGAGACTTAATATTCTTCTATTATTGTCTATTACTATTAATCAACTTTTGAAGAAATCTGTTTGGGACACTAAGACACAAATGAATGTGACACATGTTAGTGAAAAAAGCACACTGCATGGTGATGTGACACATTGAAAGGAGAGCCATAGGGACAGAGATATAAGTACTTGGGTTTGACTCTCACAACTGGAAAAGATAGAGTGATGAAATATGAAGAGACTACCAACAGAAAAATGGGTTAGCCATTTTAGCAGATAAAAATCAAAGATTTTATTAGCCTAAGGGGAATTCACATAACTGGAAACACTATCAAGCCTCTACTGTATAATTCTTAACAGAAATCAGAAATCGGAATTATAGAAAGCAACACGTTTTTATTTATTAAGAATTATACTTTGTAGGGAAATTTTTCAATTAAAAGGAAAGAGGGCTACTTTGGGGGCATTTACTGGTATTAATGGCAGCCCATTAAAAGGTGGAGGGAGATAAGAAAAGAAAACTTTTGGTCAGAACTTGAGTAGTGCTAACATTCTCTATATTTCTATAATAAAGAACACACTAGAGTCTTTTCTTGGCTTTTAGAACATTAGATGTGTAGAGAGTAGCAATCCGAGGTAAATGGCAGAGTCGTGTTTTGCCTTACAGTATATACCAATGTATTTCTCAGTTTTAAGACAGAATTTGAGCAAGAGTAGGTATTTGGCAGTAGCCTGGCTTAGTTTATTATTTTATCCATAATGAGCAATAAAAATCTCTCCTGTCATTTCTTCCTCAGTCAGTTTTTCTGGAGGTGATAGGTCCTAGATTATAGGAAACCAGGGACTGAGAGAGATCACTTCTGCAAATGTCTGTGATCAGTCCTTCAATGTCATACTGGAGGGTCTCTCTACTAGGAAGGACATAGGAAATCCAGCAGTCTGAATTTTCAGCCTGTGAACTAAGAATTTCTCCATGGAAGCAAAGTCAAGAAATGAAACCTGGCAGTCAGTAGCAGCCTGAAGTCTGTCACAGACATGGGTATGTTTGGCAGTACAGTGCATATAATCAACTTAATAAAAAATAATTTGACGCTTTTAGACATGGCATGCACTTTCCATTTGACAGGGACTCCACTTCTTTCTGCTTTCTTATACTTAACGTGATTCAGATATTGTAGGTACTTGCTGGACCTTGTAGACATTGGAGCTTGTGACCTGGTGAAACTCTACGAGGCAGAGCAAGACAAAATATGAATCCCCTCCCTCTCCTTTTCTCCTGTCTTTCCTTTTCTTTGTGTTTGTCTCAGTTCACCTCCTTTCCCTTCTTCTATCCTTGTTAATCTCAGGCTTCATTCTAATCAGTTAGTTTCCTATCAGAATGACTATCACCATGGGAATGAACTGTGTTATTGAGGCAGAAAAGAAGGGCTAGGTAGAAAGAAACCTATTTCATGCTGTATGTTTGTTGGCTATTATTTTATTACTTAGAAAATAATTGAAAAAACTGAGCATGATTTTTTGAAATAGTTAATGAACACTACACTTCTTTCTTTCCTTTTTGCCTTGATCACTAAGGAAGCTTGGTGTTAAATTCTATGGTCATAGCTGGATGTCATTAGCCTCATTTTTTATTTATTTAAAATTTTTCCCTTTTTGCCTTGATCACTAAGGAAGCTTGGTGTTAAATTCTATGGTCATAGCTGGATGTCATTAGCCTCATTTTTTATTTATTTAAAATTTTTTTTTAAGTTTATTTATTTATTTTGAGAGAGAGAGTGTGTGTGTGAGCAGGCTAGGGACAGAGAGAGAGGGGAGAGAGAATCCCAAGAAGGCTCTGAGTAGAGCCCGATGCAGAGCTCAAACTCATGAACCGCGAGATCATGACCTGAGCCAAAATCAAGAGTCTGGAGCTTAACTGACTGAGCCACCTAGATGCCCCTAGCCTAGGTTTTTAGTATAATTACCTGTTCCCTCAATTGTGTAGCTCTTTTCACTTTAAAATGATCATTGTTGCACTTACCGCATGCCTCTGGTGTCATTCAGATGGCTGCATATTCTGTGCTATTCCTTCTATTGGGAAATATTGTCGAATTTCTCTCCTCTTGAGTCAAGACTGGCCTTCACAACTTGTTTGACCACTAGAATGTGATGGAAGTCATGCTCTGGGACTTGACGTTTCCCAGTTTTTGCCCAGGCCTCTTGGATGACAGAGGAAAGCTAGCACCATGTAAGAAGTCTGACTACCCAAAGATTGGTATACTGTGAGGAAACTGCCTGGGGAGAATCCATGGAGAGAGAGAGAGAAAGAGAGAGAGAGACACTGACTGAGCCAGCTTCAGCTGTTCTAGTCATAGCAACAGTGCCAGACATATGAATGAAGAAACCACTTTGGATGTTCCTTCCCGAGCCCATGTGTCATGGAGAAGACTCAAGGCAACCCTAGATAACCCAAATCTTTAGATATATGGCCCCATCATTTGGAAGTAGAGACAAGCCATCCTATGGTTTTATTCCCAAGATCCTGATACATACAATTGTGAATAAAATGGTTGTATTTTATGCCATTAAATCTTGGGGTAGTTTGACACCCAGCGATAGATAACTAAAACTTTGATTGTGCCTCACTTTTATTGTAAGCCACTTAAAATCCTTTGTAAATGTAGACATTTTGCAAGTAATTAAATCATGTCACATTTACTTACTGATAATCAGAAGGAAATCCTTTGGGTGCTGAATATTATAGTTTAAGTTTATATTTTTCCTTCTTTTAAAATTTTTTATCTTGCCATAAATTTTATCTTGTTTTTTGAATAGGCTTCATACCCACCTCAGAGCCTAATGTGGGGCTTGAATTCACAACCCCAGGGTCAAGAACTGAGCTAAGATCAAGAGTCAGACACTTAACCGACTGAGCCACCCATGTGCCCCTCTTTCTCTAAATCTTTGATTAGAAGGATAATTACTTATATAAATTCACCAAGTTTGCATACAGGAACATGTTGGTTGTTTGAATTGTGTGAAAACATAAGGGACAGTCTCTTGTCTGTCCTTGTTATGCTGGGTGGAGGCGTAGGGAATACCCAGCACTGCCTTTAACAACTCCAGTCATGGTTTTGTCACAACTGTGCCATACTCACTGGATATCACCACCTACACTGACATGATAATGTTTAAGTCTCCATAAAGCAACGTCTCTTTCTTAAAAATGCTCTGAACCTAAAGATAGTCCTTTCCAGTTGGACACTTTGGATTTTGCAACAGGAATACTACAATTGGGGAGTTTATGCAAGTAGCTTTTCTAACATGTACAAAAATGAACAGGATATAAGTTATACTCCATGGACAACCTGCACTCCATCTCGTGACCATTACAGTGATGAAATATTCTAGTAAATCACAGTCTATGTGGCGTCCTTGGGACTTTTGCAATCTCAGCTGCTGCAACTGTATAATGTACATTGATTTCTGCTTGGGATTCAATGGCAAGTAAAGCTGTTTAATCATGTGGCTCCTGACTAGTTAATAAAGAATCTGTCTCATTTAATAAGTTTGTTTTAGATAAGACTACCATCGTTGCTATGATCCTGCATCCTATCTGCATATCCTATCCTATCCTATCCTGTATTTCCGCTCCTTTTGGAGGTGGGGGTGTGGTAATAAATGAGGCTTCAGATGAGACAACGCAACTGTAATCTTTCTGCTTTCCTTAACCATCTCTATCATTTGCAAGGCTGTCCACCAGTCCACCAGTGAAAGCCACTTAATCATCTGCTGCATAATTGTAAATACCTTTCTGTGCCTTGAAAATCACCATTAAGTAACAGAAATCCTGGTACCCCCGTTGTTGCAAACTAAAGCCTATGCTGCAATTATAGAAGGCAGGCACCCTATTGCTATAATTTTCCACCCAATCACATCTCATTAGAATTCAATTTTGCTAAAACCACATGACATAAAAGTCACTAATAAGCTGCTGCATTCTGTTGAGTATTGGCAAAAGATGAAATCAGATACAACTGCATTAATGTTGTGTGATGGGAGGCTGGTAATAGGATTAGAAACAGCCAAAAAGGTTAGGAGGAAACCTTCTGAGAAAGTCACTCCTGATGTTCAGAGAATCAATTAGCCAGGCTCATTTGAGGACAGATGTGCATTGACTGAGGGCATGTGAAGAAGAGGGGCCGAAGGGACAGGATTGATTTCTGTTAGAAAGAAATTGTCTGTCAACTTCCAAGTATAGATTTCAGAAAAGATGCTCTTCTGTCAATACAAGGTAAATGACTCTGCTGTCCTCAAACCTTTCTTGGCTCCCCATTGACTTTGATTTCTGGGTTATCTAAAAATAAGTTAAACCTGTTTCATGTATTTTCACCTGGGCATTCATATAAACTTGGCCTTTGGCAGGACCAAGTATAGAAGAAGTCTTAGACACATCTCTAGAGATCTCTTGGAGTTCCTTAAAGTTGGAAGGGACTTGTGCTGGAGGTGGGGGCCCCTGGATGTGTTCTAGGTGACAGTAGACATTTACCCTCTAGCTGAGGTCATATGTTCCTATCCACTGAGATTTGCTTGTCCCATTTCTAAGCTGGCATGTCTATGTCCCGGACTTCCTTCTTTTAGCTAAGCCACAGAAAAATGGAGAAATAATATACCAACATTTTGCATAGGAGCTCTGCCTCTGGAAACCTCCGGCCTGTAAGGATGTGTGAGATGGGGAGCATGCCCTGCCACATATCAGGAAGCTCCATTCAGGGCAGTTATACTGATACTATAAATTTTAATACTGAGACTTGATCTCTGAGAACAAAAGGATCAGGTTTGATTCTGTGAATCTTTGGTCATATGAGATGGTTGTAATAGTAAATATAAATGGTTTTGAGCTCTCCAACTTTCAAGGGGAGTTGCTTGGTCTGATCTGGGATAAGATGCCTAAAAAAACTTGAAATACCAGAATAAAATCCACTGACAACCCTACATGGTGATTGTTCAACCTTGTTATAGAGGTCAATACTTGCTGTGAGTGGGTATTTTATTCATCGGTGTACTTTGTGCTCAGTAAGATCTGGTTTGGGATCCAGGCTCAGTCACTTAACTGTACAGGCTTATTTAATCCCTGTAAGCCTAAATTCTCTCATCTGTGCTATCAGAATAATATGGGTGTCAGGGTGCCTGGGTGGCTCAGTCAGTTAACGTCTGACTCCTGATCTTGGCTCAGTTCATGGTCTCATGATTCGTGAGTTCCAGCCCCACGTTGGACTCTGTGCTGACAGTGCAGAGCCTGCTTGGAATTCTCTCTCCCTCCCTCTCTGCCCCTACCCCACTCATTCTTTCTCTCAAAATAAATGAATAAACTTAAAAAGAATTAAGAATAACAGGGCGGCTACCTCATAATAATTGTGAACATTAAATGAGACAAAGCATATAAACAAGGCACCTGGCAGGAAGCCGAGGGTCTTGACAGCCTTTTCCATCTATGAGATAAACAATAGTTAACACCTCTAGGAAGGGAAAAAGCAGTCTCCAAGAGGTTTCAGCTGAGTGCTAGCTTGACACTGACAATTAGTTTGCGGACTTCTGTTCAACACCAATAGGTAGTGAGAATAAAGAAAGAAAATGACATAGGCCCTGCCCTTGAGAGCTTAGCTGCCAGCAGGAGACAGCGACACCTAAACAGTTATGTTACACAGTCACTCCTAAATGCCTGAAGCATTGTTCCTAGAAAACACTAGTTAATCCTGGCCTGATCACAGCACCTAGTGGATGGAGGACAAACAAAATCAACAAAATGAAAAGGATGAGGAGTCCTTTTCCTCAAGGGAAATGAATCAAATATTTTTAGATGATTCTCTAAGTCCAGGTAGTTCAACCAGAGTAAGACAATATTTCCAAGAGCTTGGTAACCATTTTGACTTTAATATTTCTATCTTGTAATAGATAGGAGTTTTTTTTTTTTTAAACTGACATCCTTCATTGAGTGCTAATAAATGCCAAGTACTAGGCTAAGTGATAAATACATACACACATACACATACTATACATGTTAATGTCACAAATAATTCTAGTCAGTAGTTTTAGTATTTCTTGCTTATTTACTCTTCTGAGGAAACTGAGAAGCATTGACTTCCCAAGTGACACATATCATGTAGGTAGCAGAAATCTGCCCCAATCTGAGCTGCCTGCTTTTACTGGGGCTGCGACTGAAAAGAATCTTGAACATCAGAGTCTCAAATGCTACCATTTTAGCTGTTTATGATGCTCAGATACCAAGAAATTTCTTACAGCTTGGAAATAATCATTTTAAGGCATGGCCACTCAGGGTATGTGACTTAATAAGGTTCCATTTTTATAAGCACAATGCAGCTGCATGTGTGGGCTTAACTGAAAACTGCAAAGTTGAGATTTTGGTGCTGTCTTGTGGGGAGTAAATTTGTGCTGCCAATTGAATCTGGGAGATGGTGTGTTTTCTGAAAAATGTCAAAATGCATTTCATATTTATGGTTTATACGAGGAGCCATCAGTAGTTCTATAAACACATTTTGTGTTTTAGTCAGGTATTTACAGCCTGGTAGGTCGGATGCCATGGAAACTGCCAAATCCTCAGGAAGTGACAAGGGTCTAATGAAAAGGAAAGGGTTAGGTGGGATCCCAGAATGGAGAAGAGGGAGAGGAGAGGTATGAAGGTGACGGATTCTCTGCAAGGCTCCATAGCTGGGTGACCTTCAATGACAGGAGCCGGTATGTCAGCTAGAGACGATGCAGTGGTGAGCAGTCATGCTTCATAATTCAGGGCTCTTGCTGATTGACTTCCAGGTCAGGGGAGAGTCTGTGCTCACCAAGGCAGGGCTCGCAAATTGGCCCAGTGCATCACGGGAATGCATTATCTCCCTTAGGGATTGTGCCAGAGGCTGGATATTTAAGGACAAGGCCTCTCATTAGAAAATTGATGATTTTCTTACGGTGAAATGATTCTAACTGCAGCCTCCTCTCCAACGCCAGGGGGGTTAGGAGTGAGGGTTGGGGAGTGGGAAGAAAATGAAAGACAGCTTTCCACACTGCCCCTGTTAATGTTGAAGTATACATGCTGAACATTCATAGCGGGCTCTAGGAGACAGCTTGTACAGACTGACACCAATTTAATAAATATACACATAAGCTCTGAGAATCTGTGCTAGGTATTGGGTTGAGGGAAGGGGCGTGGGTGAGAGGAGTTTCCTGTTCTCAGATTTTACTGTCCCCAAGGAGATAAAACAGATTTGCAAATGACCGGAGTAGAAAGCTGAATAAAGTACTTGACAGGGGAGGATTCAGACACATTCACTGAATCTCTGCTAGGCACATTCACAGGTTACTGCATTTAATCTGCACAACAGCTTTGTGTAGAAGAGATTATCATCAGACCTACTTTACTGGAGAGGAAACGAAGGCTTAAAGAGGTTGGCTAGATGATCCCTGGTTGAGCCAGACTTCAAAATTAGGATCCCCCCAAATAGAAGGCATCTAGGGTGCCTCTAGACTCTGATGTTGCACAGGTGAATTGGGAAGCAGAGCTGGAATTAGAAGGAGGGTGAGGAGTGCCTGGGTGTCTAAGTCTGATAAGTGTGGGACTCATGGTTTTGGCTCAGGTCATGATCTCAAGGTTCATGGGTTTGAGCCCGAACTGGGCTTCAGCTGATGGCACAGAGCCTGCTTGGGATTCTCTCTGCCCCTCCCCCTGCTAGTGCCCTCTCTCTCTCAAAATAAATAAATAAACTTAAAAAAAAAAGGAGGGTGAGATTCTCTCTAGTAGAGGGAAGAAGGCCTTTTGATGGAAGTGGTATTTGAAACTTGAAGTTTGAATCATGGCTATAATTTTGGAAAGTGCAAATGAAGAAGTATTTGGAGTAGGGGTAAGGGAGTAAAGGGTAATCTGATAAAAGGAAGAGACAAATAACCCTAGTTAACCTGCCAAAGATAAACATTATTAAATATTATATATAACAATAAGATTTCAGTATTTCCTAGTGATATTTTTCAATTAATTTTTGTTGTGAATCCCAGCTTTTCCAGATAGTCTCTACTTTCTAAACTCCTGGAGAGCAAGGATTGTGATTTAAGTTACATTCTTTGCCCTCCGTCTTATACAGCGTGAGCTCATTATGATTTATCTGACAATTCTCAAAATTTAGAGCTGTTGAGTTTTGGAAGGAGATAAGAGACACCTGATCTCACAGTCTTGTTTTATATATGGGGACCTGCAGTGACAAAGCCTGACTTCTTCAAGGACGGAGGGGTTTTTATAGCTTTCATGTGATGAAGGTGATGATGATGATGATGATGATGATGATGATGATGATGATGATGGAGAAAAACAAAGAGGAGGAGAAAGAGGAGGAAGAAGGGGATAAAGGAGGAGGAGGAGGAAGAGGAAGAAGAAAAGAAAAATACACATGGAGTGACTCATCCTTTTTCCACTGGACAACTTCTTGGAGAAGGTTTTCCTGAGAATGCACAAAAATTCACCCTGATCTACCCATTTGATCTTTTCACAGGTCCCTATTATTTTTTTTTTTTTTTTTTTTTTTTTTTTTTTTTTTTTTTTTTTTTTTTTTCAACGTTTTTTATTTATTATTTTTGGGACAGAGAGAGACAGAGCATGAACGGGGGAGGGGCAGAGAGAGAGGGAGACACAGAATCGGAAACAGGCTCCAGGCTCCGAGCCATCAGCCCTGAGCCTGACGCGGGGCTCGAACTCACGGACCGCGAGATCGTGACCTGGCTGAAGTCGGACGCTTAACCGACTGCGCCACCCAGGCGCCCCAACACAGGTCCCTATTATAATAAAGGTGGTGAGCTTTAGGGAAAAGAACATGGCTTCTCACTGGGAAGGAACAAAAGCAAAATGGTTTATTTGGAGTATGAACAGACGGCCTCAGCTGTCTTGAAATATGAATTCTATAACAACCTAACACTTACAGCAATTGTGCCTTAAAGATTTCAAGTGACCTTAACAGGCCTCAAACCTCAAATTCTTTCCTCTTTGAAAGCTTATCTTTCCTCCTTGTCTATCATGATGCTATAATTTTCAAGTTGTCCTCCTTTATCTCTGATATCTGCTTTTCCACTGCCTTTTGTGGTAGGAACACCTAGATTTGAATTCCTGTGTTACAATTTACCAGCTGTGTGATTCTGAGATAGATATCGAACCTTCTGGAGCCTGAATTTTCTCGTCAGCAAACCGATAAGTAGCATACTATTCGGGGATTATAAGAAGTGCCTAATACATTATACATCGTTAGTAAATGTTTCTTCCCAGACATGCTACATTGTTGGTCCATCTAAAGGCAAGTCCTTTTATTGCTTAGATTGCTCAACCCCATTTATTCATAAGTCAAATCTGTGCTTTTTAATTTCTTTCACACCTTTCTCATATGACTCTCACATTAAGCCATTGAAGCAAGCAGGGAGTGTTTATTCTCCAGGTGGTCAAGTAATCCTAGAGAGGTCAAATGGCTTGCAGAAGACATCATCACAAATCAATGCTAAAGCAGAAATTGGAATCCAGGTATCGCTGACTGCTGGCTTTAGTCACTTCCTCCCACATTATGTCAACTTCCTTTCCTGGAATATTCAGATGCTTCTAGGAAACAGCATTTCCCTCATTCAGTTACCTGAGCCAGTTAACTTTTATAGGGTTATGATTCTTAGCTACACAGGAGACCCAGCCTGGAGTGGTTCAAGCCTTATGATACCATTTATGATAAGCATTTGCAATTATATGACTTTGAATGACCTAGCCTGGGTTGGTATACATTTAATATATTCGGTGCACAGCCTCCTGCCTCTTGTTTATGCTGTTGTACATCCTAATTTGTTATAGTGTCAACTCCTTGATTTCATGAGTATGGCTTCTCATTTAGGGCTTAAATGATGTGATTAACCCAAGTTTAGAGTCCATGTTTGCCATTGATAGTATTTGTTCTTCTGAATTCTCGATAGTTTTGTATAGTTTTGAGTTGCATTTCCCCACATCGAGGTGCTGACATCTAGTCATCTCTTTAAGCAAACCATAGGCCCTTAGAAAGTATTTTTATTCTCATTTACTTAGGTAGTAAAAATATGCTATGTAGTAGGGAAAGGAGTTCCTATTAGTAAATAAGTCAGGTGACATAGAGTGGTCCTACCTCCCCAGACATTGAGTACGTCATTCCTTCAAAGACCCAGTTATTTCTCTGAAATGTAGAACTGAATACCTGTCCCAATAACTTCAAACGGTTTGTGTCAGTTCCAAAGAAGGTAAAACATGAGAATGCGTTGTAAACACAAAATTGCTTCACAAAGCATGACATATCTTCAGCACAAGGAGACCAAAATTGAAATGGCCCTTACTTCACCCTGGAGAGACAATGTGTATAGTGGTTTAGCTTCCAGTTGGTGGAATCAGATAACTTAAGTTTGCATTCTGACTCTATAGTTTCTGGGTGTGTACTTTGGGCCAGTTACCTAATGTCTCTCCACCCCAACTGTTTTCCTCATGTGTTAGGTAGATAATGGGAAGATAATAAAAGCAATTACAGAGTTATGTTAAATCACATGAGTTAACATGTAAAGTACCTGGGAAGATGAAAGGCCATTAGTAACTGCTCAGTATACATTAGCACCCAAGGCCTGAGGTCACTTTTATAACAAACTAAAAAAAATTTTGTAACCAGAGTAGAAAAAGTGATTTTAAAAGTCTCTCATAGGAAGTGGGAGATATAGGCTTCCAGTTATGGAATGAATAAGTCACAGGAATAAAAGATACAGCATGAGGAATATAGTCTGTGGTATAGTAACAATGTTGGGTGGTGACAGATGGTAGTTAACTAGTGGTGAGCAGAGCATAAGATATAGAGATGTTGACTTACTATGTTGAACACCTGAATACAATGCATACAATGTCACATTGTGGGTCAACTATACTTCAATGAAAAAAATAATATAAATAAATAAATAAATAAATAAATAAATAAATAAATAAATAACCTTTTAACCCTTATACAATGATTTAAGATTCATGTAAAGTTCACCCAGATCAGATGATGTCTGCTGAGAGTCTAGGAGACTTATATGTAGGTTTCTGAGCACTCTCCATCTAGACCCACAGTATCTACAGGAGAATAATGAGGTGGAAACAGATGGAGAATAGATACAGGAAGTAGACAAAGGCCCCCTATAGAAACTGCTCAGACATTTGGCTAGGAGTAGCTCTGTACCCATAAATACACCTGCAGTGCCACAGAGCAACTTGAAATCTTAAACTTCATGCAGAAAGCTCTCAGGCTGACCTATCTACTACGTTGGCTTACTTTCAATTAAACAAAGCAAGATTTTTCCACTATCTGAACATTTCTAAAACTGGTAGGCAATACATAAAGTTATTTGTATTTGAAAGTATAATATTTGAAAATTCAAAAAAGATTAGGAGCGAAAGAGACCTTAATCATTATTTAAAGCATGAGTAGCCATTTATCAAAATATCATAATCAAGTTAGGGCAAGAATCTAGCTCTCCCTGAGTGCATGTCAAGTGACCCTGTATGCATATAATTTGCTGTCTAGATATGCTTGTCTGGCTTTAATAACTCTGAATTCTGGCATTCAGTAAAATGTATATACTCTCTTTAAAGCAGACCTAAACTTATCGTTTCTTACACTGTCCTAAAGGACTGAGGTCATGTAGAGAATGGAGAGAGTAGGGACCCAAATGTCAACATCGGAGCCTACTGAACTTCCCTCCTCCCATGTATACAGTGAATGGACAGCTACGCATGGAGCAACATCCTTTTAGACATAGCCAGAGACCACCTGAATGGCTTCTGCATATTGGGAGATTGAAGCAGTAATCAAAACCTAATAAACAAAAACCAGAACTAAATAGCTTCATTGATGAATTCTACCGAACATTTCAAGAAAAATTTATATCAATCCTTCCTAAACTATTTTAAAAAATAGATGAGTTGGGGGGAGCACCTGGGTGGCTCAGTCAGTCAAGCATCTGACTCCTGATTTCAGCTCAGGTCATGATCTCATGGTTCATGGGGTAGATCCCTGCATTGGGCTCTGTGCTTAAAGTGCAGACCCTGCTTGGGATTCTCTCTCTCCCTCTCTCTTTGCCCCTCCCTTGCTCGCAGTCTCTTTCTAAATAAATAAATAAACCTTAAAAAAAATAGAAGAGGGATCACTTCCCAGTTCATTTTACAAGGCCAGCGTTGCCCTGATGCCAAAAGCCAAACAAGGACACTACAAGAAAAGAAAATTATGAGCCATATTACTAATGAACATAGAAGCAAAGATCCTCAATAAATATTAGCACAAATTCAACAGTGTCTTTAATGATCATATACTATGATCAGGTGGGATTTATTCCTTATGCAACGATGGTTCAACTATGCCAGTTGATAAATGTGATATATCACATTATTAAAATGGAGGGAAATTCATATGACCATCTTAATAGGTGCAAAACAAAATTCGACAAAATACAATATCCATTCATGATAAAAAAAAACCTCTCAAAAAACTGAGTATGGAAGGAACATACCTCAACATAAGATGGCCACATATGTCAAGCCCAGCACTAAGATCGTAATGCAAAAACGCCAACCTAACACAGCATGTATCATACTGAATTGCACTTGGACTATTTAGTTTTATTTTGCCAAACTGGATGACCATAAACTCTATCAAGTGAGGGAAATATCTTTGCCAATGTTGTACCACTAAAGCCTAAGACAGAGTCTAATACATAGTGGGTTTTCAGTAAACATTTATTAAATGAAAGAGTGAATGAATATAAACATATCATGCAAGGAGGAAAATTAGTTGTTTCCCATTGGAGTTTCAGGGAGTCTTGTCCAATTCAATGATTTCCCAGATAGAATGATTACTCTCCCTACTCTTGTTGTGTCTCTATTTATTGAACTGCCCTCTATCCATGAAAGGAAACATAAGCTTGGCATGGACTTGGGATGCAGTGGTCGAAGGGGTCTTAATGGCTCAAGTTCTGTACAGAAGAGGTAGAATAGTCCAAGCAAGGGACATTTTATTTGTGCCCAGAGGTCTTAAGAGATTGAGTAAGATTTATTTCTAGATATATTTTTCTATATAAATGATTGTGACCTGCATGAACACATGGCTTGTTATCCTGGATTGGAAGGTTTGGGCAAGGAGATGTGGTTCTTTGGAGGAATGCACACCATGTGGAAATGGCTGAATAAGATTTTCTCTGGTCTAAATGGTTTTTCAATTCTATGATACATGTAGAAATTACTAGAGAACAAGATTACTTTTGATTACAACCCAAAATATTTGTGAGATGAATGAGTCTCTTGAAATAGTGTGATTTTATGGAACATTTGGAGTTGCTGTTTATCTTTTCTTGCTTTTAAAATAGATACAACTCTGTTTTTTGGAGTTTGTTTCCTATAGATTGTGAATTTTTGAACCAGAGTATAGATAGAGCTTCCTTAAACGACAATAAAGAGAAACTACATTTAGCCACATAACCTGAAAACGTGAAGTATACTTTATTTCCATCTTCCTGACAGGAAGGGAGATTTTAAGCCTCCAAAAGAAGTAACTGTAAAAATGTGTAAATTCCTCAGATTGAAATACATTATCCTACAGTAACTTTTAAAACAAAAGAACATTACATATTTTCAATATACTTTTTATTTTTTTAATTTTTTAAAAAATGTTTAATGTTTATTCATTTTTGAGAGAGAGAGAGAGAGAAAGAGAGAGAGAGAGAGAGAGAGAGAGACAGAGTGGCAAGTGGGGGAGGTGCAGAGAGAGAGGGAGACACAGAACTCAAAGCAAGTTCCAGGCTCTGAGCTGTCAGCATAGAGCCCAATGCGGGGCTCGAACCCACAAACTGCCAGATCATGTCCTGAGCTGAAGTTGGAGGCTTAACCAACTGAGCCACCCAGATGCCCCTCAATATGCTTTTTAAACATCAACTTATTCCATATACATCTCCTGTGAAGCTAGAAGTCTACTAATTCTTTTAATAATAAAACTTTAAAAATGGTAGCTGAAACCAGCTCAACTTGTAAGAAAGAGCTCAGTGAGCTAATAACAGGTGGAATTGGAACAAAGGCTTCTACTTGCCTCATTCTATTTCTCATCCTCTAGACCATGCTACAGCTCTCAGCACTGTAACAGATGATGATAGCTGGTTGGTCTAATAGCACCAAGCTTTAAAATGTCTTTTCCATATTTAAATCCTCATGATGTCATTTTTCTTTCTAATATGTCCTAATAGAAAGTTTCCATAGGTCTTCATTTTAGAAGTTTCATGTACTGGAGATAAGTGGCTTGGAGAAAACCCAGAATTAAAATTGGGATTGTCGAATGTGAATTAAAACTCCATCCAAACCCCTGCATTTCAGAACATTTTCTATGCTTGATCCATTCCATAACATTGCTATTGGAATCCCTCTCCATTAACAATAGTTGGGATTCAGCTATTAAAACCATGTTTGGAAGTTATAAGTCAATCTGGAAGACCAAGGAACATAGTGCACAGTTGCTTTTCAGAGAATATCCCACTAGAGCTCAGAGTTTCTGCTTTTTAGAGAGCCACTATGATTGTATGGGTCTTTAAGAAGGAAAAATCTTAACTTCTGGATTATTCTACTCTGACCCATTGACCAGCCTCCTGAGAAATGAATTCTTGAATCCAGGTGAGTTTTGTCAAGGCTAGAGAGACTTCATGATAAACTTCCTGGGGCTTAAGATGCCTCGGATCTCAGGAGTTATCCTTTGTTAATAGAGAATATTAGAATCTCCAAGCTGGGTGTGTTGGGGAAGGGGGAAGAAAAGAGGTGTTGAAGTGCATTTTTCTATAGATGCAAAACTGCCCTCTTCTGTAGCACACTCTTGCACATTTGGCTCATCTGTTCAAGGTCCTCAAATCACCATCTCTGAGCTTATATATTGTGAACATTTCCCTCTACCATGTCATCTGTCCCAAAATGTTGCCCACCCTCCAATTGGAAGCCTGTTGCTTAGTTTTAACAAGTACTGCCAACCCCCTGATGCATTTCTACTTCACTTCTTCTCTTGCTATTTTCCCAAAGTGAGTGAATTGCCTCTGTCTCTTTTGCTATCATTTTGTAGTGTCCTGTGTTACCGTTTTATTCATCCTTTTATGTTAGAATCTTTCAATGTACTTCTTTTTCCCTTTGAAAACTGTCCAGAAGACATAACTTGTCATGTGAATAGACCAATGGATGAGAAGAAAAATCCTAGTGAATCTGAACTGAAGAGTACTTAGAATTCCCAAATTCCCTTCCTTTTATGGATGAGGGAACAGTGTTCTAGAGGGACTGGGTGATTTGGTGAATGGCAACTGATGCATTAGTTGCAAAACAAATGCTTGAACCCAAATTTTCCAACTCCTGTATTTTTATGAGTTTGATTCTTAATATGCACAACAAACACACATTCTATTAAAGTTCATTTCTGTGAACTTTGTGTTGTCTTAATGGGCTAAAAACAATAAGCCATTGTTTCTTTTATCAACAGTAAACAATATGTAATGATAAGGCAATATGATTTTTAAATGATTTTTTAAATGTTTATTTATTTTGGAGAGAGAGAGAGACAAACAGACAGATAGAGCATGTGTAGGGGAGGGGCAGACAGAGAGGGAGACTCAGAATCTGAAGCAGGCTCCAGGCTCTGAGCTGTCAGCACAGAGCCCAATGTGAGGATCAAATTTGTGAACCTTGAGATCATGACCTAAGCCGAAGTTGGATGCTTAACAGACTGAGCCACCCAGGTGTCCCTAAGCGTTTTTTTAATATCATAGTTCACACACTGAAACAAGTCACAGATGAAGTAGTGTGGAATTTGCTTAGAACATTGTTTGACTTTTTAGTGACTTTTTAATATCAGAGTTTGTACATTGAAACAAGTTTTCTAGGTACTTCCCTTGGAAATGTATACTTATCCAAGTAGTGTGGAATTTGCTTAGAACACTGAAATGGAGATGATTCAAGTACTGGAAATATTTTGAGCAGAAAAATGAACAGTTTCTAATGCCCCTGGGATTTTATCATGAACAGGTGGGTTTTGTTAGGATCAGGAGAGGTTTCTCATTCTTCTCATGTGAAAAACGCACAGCTGGGCCATGGAAGGATTAGAGGAGAAACTCTTACATCCTCTTCTGCAATTTATCATCAGTGACTTCCTGTAAAGCAAAAAGGAGACTCAAAGCCCACAACATAGTTGTATTATTGGAAGGGTCAGTGAGGTCCCTTCCATGGGCCTTAAAAAGGATTGTTATAAATATAGCAACAAAACCAAACCCAGGGTGCTTATGATATATAGAATTATATACAAAGAAAGAGTTAAATAAGGACAACAATGATGGGGACATGTTTTCAAGTGCATACTTCACAGTGGACAATTACTTTGCACTCTTTTTTCAGAATCAAGTCTGACAACCTGAAGTGGTATACTCCCTGAGAGCTGCTCTTTTTAATATAGAAGCCTGAGTTCAAGCCTTGATTGCCTGGAATTGAACTTCCATGTAAAGAATTGTTCCGGATAGTATACGTTGCTCAATCTTCAGATCCTATGACCTGGGAAACCTGCAGAAAATAAACTTCTGAGGTGAAGGTATTTGTCTTATACAAAAATACATACTATTTATTTATAAATTGTTGCTACACCTGTGGAGTTCAGTGAATATAACTTAAGAATCTTTTGGATAGTTAAAAAAAACCACAGTCCTAAATTTATGTATTTTCTGTACTTCTCTCACTTACTGAACATAAAGATAATTTGTTTAGTAATGAGGAAAAGAGCAGCATTTGATTTTTCGTTTGGAAATAATATGGGCTTGAGTAACAGAGAAGAAGTTATTTTCAGATTTGAGGAGCTATCAACTATTTCAGAAATAAATTAGTTCAAGCTCTTCATTTTGTAGATGAGGAATGTGACACCTGGAAAGGTGATAAGATTTGCACAAGGTCACAGTGAAGTCTAGTCACAGAGCTGGAATGAGTGTATGTTTAGATATTTTGCAGCAACAAAGCATGTGTATGTAATGATTTATCAACCTGGGTCAAGTTGTTTGGTGGAGAGGGGCTTTCTCAGTTTTTTATATTATGGATATATATGCACACATGCACACACACATGCATACCTATATATGTCTACATTACGTTTTGTACTTGTATCAGATCTTTGGTAACTCTTTCTTGGTTTTTGTAATTTCTAAGCATTATCCAGTGACCTTGGATTAACAGTTAAATATGATATTTAAGGTCTATATTTCATTATATCTCTGGGTTTCTCAGATAGGAATCACAACAGAGGGCCAAATTGTTAGGCTTCCTTTGGGGAATTAGTGAGGCAGTGGCAAGGAACAAATGAAGGGAGCAAAATTCATTTAATTCTAGTCTTATTGTTCACTGGGAGTACCTTGATAAAACCCAGATATCGATGGGAAGATTTGCACCTCAAACTTGCGTAGACACATAATTTCTCTATCCTTCCCTAAACTCCCTAGGTGTTCCAATCCCTGGAAGCTTCCCAGCAAAAGTCTTAGTGAGTTGGGGTGTACATCCATAATCCATACCTGGGATTAGTGAGAGAGGAACTGGATGGACACCTGGAATAGAGACGAAAAGGAATATTACATGGCAAGAACAGGCTTCAAGCAGAGAGGTGAGAGAGCTTCAGAGATTTCACATTCTTGTCAGTTCTTGTGCCACCCATATTCCTAATTTCCAGGCCTCCTAACTCTCTCAGGTCCTCTTATACCTCAGACTGCAAATCAGTGAGTTAATTTGAAGAAGATTTTGTAAATAAGGACATTGACACCTAGAAAGTCTAAGTAACATGCCCAAGGTCACTAATCAGGAGTATTTGTAATTTTGGTTCTAGAGTCTCTCCTATTTAGGGGGTGCCAGGAAAAGCCCAACAGCCTGATTGGACTTGGCCTTATCACACCTTCTTTAATGGAATTTGAAATATCCTGCGTGTAATGTCTTCCATTATCTTTGTCGCTCAGATTTTGTCTCTTTGATTTTCCAGTCTAGTTGTTTATTCTGTGGGTGGAATCCATTTTCCATAGTTATCCACTCAGAGGCAAAATCATTCTTCCAATGGGAGCACAGAAAAACATGGGGCACAAGACTTTATTTTTCTGTTAGGTAGACCAGGAAGCACCACAACAATTTGAGGCAAGTGTCATAGGCTTGGAAGTCAGGTGACCTAAGTCAGGTGATCTGAATGAACGAGAGCAACCACTTAGCCTCTCTCAGTCTTCATATATAAATTAAAGATAATAAATGAGCTGCAGTGAGGATGAAATTACATAAAATATATGTTACCTGGTATGTCATAGGCACTCAGTAAGTACATTATCTTCTCCTTTCCATCCCTAACTACCTCACAGGTTGTTTTGAGGCTGGAATGATGTAATGGATGTAAAGACATGTCAAGAAGTTAAAGTGCATTTTACAAGAATTAGAAATCATTTTTATTTATCTGAAACATTGGGAAGTTAAAAATTGCCTTCTCTGAAATGGCATTTAAGATAAATCTTCTGGTTGTGAAGCAACTTTAATCCAAAAAACATTTGCCTACCAGATAAATATAGCAAATCATCATGAGAGATGAGGCAGAGTTTTTCTGCACTTGGCCTAATGCTTCCAAACAGAATGGTAACGGTTCTGATAAGTTGTCCATATCTACAGTGTGCAGCCCCATCTATCTCTTCTGTCTTTGAACTTGGGAAACATTTTAATCAGGCCTAGGATTTTTGTTGAAAGGAATTTTCCTGCAAAGGAGCCACTTGTTTCCTGGCTATGCTGTGGGATTCTGTTTTATGTTCGAACCCATCATGTGTCCTGGGCTCTCAGTAATATTTAGTCATTTACTTTCCATATTTGGGGGTTGGGCTTAAAGCACATAAGCAGTCTCGATGTGTAGCTAGAGCATTGAATTTATACCTTTTCTTGAATATTTCAAAGTCATTTATGAGTTACTGCTTGCAAAAATCACCAAGACATTATTTTCTTGCATATTTGCTTTTTGCAAGTATATATATTTAGAGGAGGAAAAAGTTATTCTTAAATAATTTCCTGGACCTTTTTTTTTCATGTTTTGAAAGAGTAACTGGTGGAACCAAAAGAGACTTCTTTGAGCAGAATGTGTGTTTTTTTATGCTAGAAATGAGCAAGGGCTAAATTAAGGGATCCTCAGGTGCTGGAAGTGATGCTCCTCCCTTCCATCTGAGCTTTCTCTTTCTTTTACTTTCTCAGCATCTCCTATGTCTGAGCAACAAGCACTGTTCTCTCCAGCTGCGAGACACTTTTCCTGTTTAGTTCTTCTTCCATCATTAGTATTTCAAGTGTCAAACTAGAACTTCAAAATTTGTAGCCATGGCAAATGGTTTTCCTTGAGGGACATTCACAATCCCTGTTGTATACATCTTGGTTCTTGGTTGCAAACAACAGAAACTGTCTTTGGTTAATGGAAACAGGGATGGAATTAATAGGAAAAATATGATGGAGATCACAAAAGGTAAGGGAAGGAGGAGAAGATGAGCCTTAGTAATATGGCCAAAGATCAAATAGGTGGCCAGAACACCAACAAAAATATCATCATTGGAACCACCTACTTAAAGTATCACTGCAGCTTCTGTTGGAGATTGAGTGCCAGCATTGAGGGCCAGAGCTGGTACTGACTAATACCGCTGGACCCATGATACCACTAGCAGTGAACTAAATTTTCAATTGTCTTTTCTTCCGTGTGCCATTTACTCCAAGTGTTCCAATGAGATATAGAAACATTATACCTTTATAGATCTACTCCCTCTTACCCTTTTCATGCTATTATTATTATATACATTGTATCTATTTATGTTGCAAACTCAACAATACATTGCTATAATCATCACTTTACTTAAGTATGGTGTCCTAGAAAATCTAAGAGAAGGGAGAGCAAGCAGGTATTTGTAACATTTGTTATATTACTCTTATTACCTATCGTTTCTGGTTCTGTTCATTTGTTTCTGCAGATCTGAATTTTCTTAATCCAGTAGAGCTTTGCTCCCATCCACCTCCTTTGTGCTATAAGTTAAATTAGACCAATTAAATAAGACCAAGTCACACACCCAGGCCCTAGCTTTCAGCTACTATAAGTGAGCAGTGAGGGCCTTGCTTCTTACCAAGACACCAGAAATGGAAGATTCCATAGTTTAAGGAATTGTGTTCAGATGTTGAGCAGCCAATGGAACATCCACTACACTCTAATTAAAACAGCATTTGTGGGGGGCGCCTGGGTGGCTCAGTGGGTTAAGCATCTGGCTCTTGATTTCAGCTCAGGTCATGATCTCACAGTTCATGGGACTGAGCCCTGTGTTGGGCTCTATGCTGAAAGCATGGAACCTGGTTGGCATTCTCTCTCTCCCTCTCTCTCTGCTCCTCCCCCACTTGTGCTCTCCCTCTCTTTCTCAAAAAAAAAAATGAAAACAAAAATAAATTAAAATTAAAAAACAGCATTTCCGGGAACTTCTTCCTCTGGGATTCTGGAGTTGAACACTGCCTTTAAAGCAGGAATGCCATTTAGAGAGAAGTAGGCCAGTGTCCCTACCCCCATCACCTGGACTCAGAGATTCTGCCCAGGATTATAGCTAGGCCTTGAGAACAGAGAGCTCCAAAAAGCTCTTCTCAAATTCAAGCCTCAAGGAAATCGGGAAAAAAAATGTAGACTTGGGTGGTAAGCAGTTAAGAGGAGGCCCACAGTTCCATGAGAAGTGTAAGGTAAACCATAGGCCAACTCGTTTGCTAAAGAGAGCCAGGGAAAGAGGCAGCTGAAACAAGCCCTTGAGGGTTCACAGTAAACCTCAAATAGTGACCTCAACCCTTCCATAGGAGCCTACATTTAATTGAATCAGACTGAACAGTAATTTATGACCCAGAGAATTGTCAAAAACAATAAAGAATCAGCCAGCGATTGGAGCCTAACAGCTGCCTATGATCAGGGAAAATGGCAACCAAGGGTAGCTCAGAGCAAACACACCAAGACTGTATCCTGAGGAATAAGGGAGGGCTAACGTTGTGAGGGAAGTAGACTAAGCTAAAACAGTCTAGGCTGTCACTAAACAAATAAGCTAGCAAACAGCAATGGCAAGCTTCAGAGTCAGGGATGGGGAAAGTGAGCGTTGGGTGCGAATCAATATCCAGAGTTGCTACAATATGTTATCCAAAATGTCCACTTTTCAACCAAAATATTACAAGGCATACAAAGAAACAGAAAAGTGATTCATACCTAGAGGGGAAAAGAACAGGTAACAGAAACCTTTGAGAAGGTCCAGATGTTGAAATGAACAGATTTCAAAACGGCCATTATAAATGTGTTCAAATAATTAAAAAAAAACATACTTAAAGAAGTAACTCAGGTTATGACTTATAGCACAAAGGAGGTGGATGGGAGCAAAGCTCTACTGGATTAAGAAAATTCAGATCTGCAGAAACAAATGAATAGAACCAGAAATGATAGATAATAAGAGTAATATAACAAATGTTACAAATACCTGCTTGCTCTCCCTTCTCTTAGATTTTCTAGGACACCATACTTAAGTAAAGTGATGATTATAGCAATGTATTGTTGAGTTTGCAACATAAATAGATACAATGTATATAATAATAATAGTATGAAAAGGGTAAGAGGGAGTAGATCTATAAAGGTATAATGTTTCTATATCTCACTGGAATTAATTTAGCATAAATCCAGAGTCTGGTAAGTTTAGATTTATGGGGTAAGCCCTACAGCAACTGCTAAGAAAATAACTAAAATATATATAGTAAAAATATCATTAAAGGAATATAAACATTACACTAGAAAATATTCACTTAATGCAAAAGCAAGCCACAAAAGAGAAATAGAAAAAACAAAAAAATGATATGAGACACAGGAAATAAAAAGTAAAATGGCATATATAAATCTAACTATATAAGTAAAAAGTGTATAATTCTTACTATACATCTCAACTGAAGTTGTACGATAAAAAGCCTGTCTTTATATATGTGATGGCTTTCCCAATCAAAAGGTTTTTATTTTTCTGGGTGCCTGGGTGGCTCAGTCGGTTAAGGATCTGACTTCAACTCAGGTCATGATTTCACTGTTTTGTGAGTTCGAGCCCCATGTTGTGCTCTGTGCTGACAGCTCAGAGCCTGGAGCCTGTTTCAGATTCTAGGTCTCCCTCTCTTTCTCTCTGCCCCTCCCCCACTCGTACTCTCTCTCTGTCTCTGTCTGTCTCTCTCTCTCTCAAAAATAAATAAACATTAAAAACAAAAAGCTTTTTTCCCCACATTTTCTACTAATGTAAGCAAAATGAAATAATGTTTAATTTTGAAAAATATTATGGTTAAAGTATGAATCCATAACAAAAATTGTCAGTGACAGATATTTTGTTTTCTTTGCTATGAATCAAACTTTCCAAAGCAGGGAACAAATTACCAATGCCACATAATTAGATAGAAAAAGGAAAAGCAATATGTGAATACATAATTTTCAACCAGTTTCAGGATTTATGAATAATAATGGCAGCACTTACGTTGCACACTCTCTAGGTAGCAAGGACTCTTCTAAGAGCTTTCCATGTATCAACTCATTTAATTCTCAAAACTCTGTGAGACAAGAACTGTTACACTATCCTTTTTTTTTCCTAGATGAAGAAACAGAAGCACAGAAAGGTTGAGTGATTTTCCTAATATCACACAGCCAGAAAATGGAGCTAGAACTTGAACTCAGCAGTCTGGCCTTAGAATCTCTGCAGTTAAACACTATATTCTTCATATTAAGGTATGTTGTTCTTTTTTGCTTTAAATCATATTGTTATGTAGATGACTCTGAGTTGAAACTTAGAATGATTATATAATTTGATCAAAGTCATGTAGATAGAGTAGAGAACTATTTCCTCAGTACTCAGGAATTTTAGGGGATGTGTGAAACAAAAAGAACCATAGAGACCATTTAGACCCCTTTGTTTCATAGATGGTGAGACAGAGAGGCAAATTGAAGATCATGTTACTGCTTAGTGGTGAAGCTTAGCCTTAATTTCTTTCCTGGGTCTTAGTCCCATACATTTTTCATCCATAATAAATGGAAAAGTTGCAAGAAAGATTTTCCAATGCAATTATCCGTTGAGCACAATTCAGGAGAATTTTTACACTATTAGTGACATTCAGTACCAGAATGAGTTAGTTTGTAAAGGAAGAAAGTCTTTGTTACCAGATGTTTCCAAGTAGATGTAGACATAGATTGTCCTTCTGCAAGGGATGTTATAGAAAGGAGGGAAACATGGGTCACCTGGGTGGCTTTGTTCGTTGAGCGTCCGACTTTGGCTCAGGTCATGATCTCACAGTTTGTGAGTTTGAGCCCCGCATCAGGCTCTGTGCTGACAGCTCAGAGCCTGGAGCCTGCTTCAAGTTCTGTGTCTCCCTCTCTCTCTATCCCTCCCCTGACTGTGCTCTGTCTCTCTTTCTCTCTGTCTGTCTGTCTCTTTCTCTCTCTCAAAAACAAATTAAAAAAAAAAAAACATTAAAAATTAAAAAAAAAGAAAAAAAGAAAAAAAAAGGAGGGAACCAGAGCTAGAAACTACCTAAGCTTTGCCCTGACTCACTCTACAATTCCATGTTTTCTGAGTTTTCCTTTTAACTGTGTCTATCTCTCTATGAAGAAGACACATTATTTTTTAAGGTCTTTTTTAAATTTTTTTAAGTAATCTCTACACCCAGTGTGGGGCTGAAACTCATGACCCTAAGATCAAGAGTCACACACTCTTCCAACTGAGCCAGGCAGACGGCCTTAAACACATTATTTTTTAATATAAATACAGAAAAAATACAAATATAAAAATTTATCCTTAGTTAATTGTGCAATGCATGACCTACACCACACAGAAGTTCATGAAAATACATGGTACATACCACTGCTAACTGTTGTACTTTTCTTCCACTTCTTCTTCAGTACCTGTTTGTTTTTTGTTTCTTCCCCATGTGGCAGTCAGATAATATTAATTCTGCTTTCATCCCATTTATACTATTTCAATATATTAATAATAGTTGTAACTATTTTAATGACTTCATATAACTTCATACAAAAGTTACCCATAGGTCTGTAGAGCAAGGGCTTGGGTACTGCTTTAAAAGTCTACAAGTTATCTGAAGGAGGCCCTCAAGATTAAATAGACTCAGATTTTGTAGTTGTTGATCAACCTGCCTGTCTTAGTTATTGGGCAATACAGCATTTTAGTCATAAAAGGCAATAGTTGTGATACTATAATGGATCAAACGGTGGTCCTTACTGAGAAGATATCTCCACGTCATAACCTCCAGAGCCCATGGATGTGGCTCTATTTGGAAAAACAGTTTTTGCAGATATGATTAAATGAAGAATCGAGGTGAGACCATCCTAGGGCCAGGCAGGCCCTAAATTTAATGACTCATGTCCTTAAGAGAGACAGATGAGGAGATGACATGGACACATGGGAGGAAGCTTTGTGAAAATAAAGCCATTGATTGGATTTTTGCAGTCACAGCCAAGGAATACCTGGAGTCACCAGAAGCTATAAGAATGGAGGAAAGATTCTCCCCAACAGCCTCCTGAGGGAGTGTGGTCCTCCCAACCCTTGATTTTGCACTTCTTGCTTCCAGAAATGTGAGGCGAGAAATTTCTGTTTCTTTTTTTGCTTTGTTTTTAATTTTTTTTAATGTTTATTTACTTTGAGAGGGAGAGGGAGTCAGAGTGAGAGCAGGGAGGAGCAGAGAGAGAGGGAGACAGAGAATTGGAAGCAGGCTTCCGGCTCTGAGCTGTCAGCCCAGAGCACAACACTGGGCTTGAACCCGTAAACCGTGAGGTCATGACCTGAGCCGAAGTCGGACACCCAAGAGCCACTCAGGCATTCCAAGAAATTTCTGTTGTTTTAAGCCACTGGTTTGCCACAATTTGTTATGGCAGCCCCAGGAAACTAATAAACATCCTTACATCTACTTTATCATGATCAGAACTGCCAATTGGTCATTATCACCTGAGTATCAGAAAGGGGACCTTAAAAGGCAAATTGAAGCTACATGACACTAGATTTTGTTAATTATGACACTTACATTTTTTAATAGTTTTTTTTTAAGTTTACATATTAATTTTGAGAGAGAGAGAGAGGGACAGTGTGTGCATATGAGCACTGTCAGCGCAGAGCCCGAAGTGGGTCCCAAACCCACGAACCATGAGATCATGACCTGAACTGAAGCCAAGAGCTGGTTGCTTAACCAACTGAGCCACCCAGGTGCCCCAATGACACTTAGTTTTAAAAAATTACTTCTGAAATGTGATCTGTATCCAACGAAGAAAGTTTTTCTTTGTTCTGGAGAGTGAAGCCACTCAGACATGGGGTTATAATGAAGTGAAAATCTGATCCCAGTATGATGGAAAATGGAAGGAACCAAGGCATACAAAACAAAACATTTAAATAATCCAATGTCTGGATTATTTAATAAAGTGTAGGGCTTCCTCCTTCCCTCCCCCATTTCTAAGTTATTACATACAAATAACAAACCAACTTGATTATCAACAGCACGTCGTTACCATTTTCACTCATGCAGAGCAGGGTTTCCCATAAATATTCATGGAAAAATTTTCCTTTCACACATTCAAAATCCTTGCTGATGGTCTTGTGTTAGATTTCTGGCACTGTTCAATGTCAAGGGCACTGCAGCTCACCTGAATAAAAACATCCCAGCTATCTGCAGAAATGCAGCTGTAGATACAGACTTCACAGTGTTAGATCAAGTAGGCCAGCATTTGACAGAATCCTGCAAGTTGACACACACACACACACACACACACACACACACACACACACACACTATTTTCTACCCCAGTCTTTGTAGCTATGTTATTGGTACAGTATCTTTAAGTATGAAGAGACCCACAGTATGTGTGCACCCATAGTGTTTCTGGCTGCAGAGACACATGAATGTGTCTGCAAATAACGTGCATTCCTTTCAAACACAGTCAAGTATTAAGTAAGTGACACTTCTATTACACTGATTGACATTTCATTATCTAAATGCCTAGCTTTCTTTTTGCTTTGGGATAATTAGTTGTCAGTTCCCTGAAGCAATTACATTTTCGGTGAAACACTAGTTCCTCAAAGGGCAATGGGATACATTAAAAAAAACTCTTATATTTAGATCAAACGGAAGTCCTGAGAAAAATGACCTGATCTCAGAGGGTTAGGCCACTGAAAAACCAATAAATGAATAAATGAATAAATAAATAAATAAATAGTCTACCACCTCTTACACTCCTTGCAGGAAGGACAAGACAGATCATTTGAATCAGTATCTCATCAGTGGAGTATACAGGTTGGGCAAGATCACTGATATTTTTTCCAGAAGTGAGAGTTGGTGGTATGCTGAATGTGAAGTTTTTATTGAAACATGGTTACCTCATCTACCCTCATACCTTAGGAAGAAACTATTTAATTTTGTATATCTGTGTGTTCAGCGTCTCCAAATTTCTAGAAATATTTTTTTGCTATTAATCTCTCTCTTCTCAGGAGCTTCATAGCACATGTAGAAGCAATATCATTTTTTCTTTGGTGTCAGGCTTAGTACTGACTTTTTAAGTCAGTCCAAATTCACTCTGTAGTGATCTATATAAAGAGAAAGCATCAGGAGAATGGAAATGAAGATACAGGCAAAACACAAATGTGAAAGACGCATGAGAGTGCACAGGGTCAGGCTTAAAAGGAGGTGGGTTGATACCGGAATGGATTTAAGCTAGAGTTGGCTTCAGGTGTAGTAATGAGAAGTCAGAGAAGGGAGGAAGGGACTGACCCAAGAGGGTAGCTCTTGCCTGAGCTATCAATATAGAGCATAAATGAAGTGGCCGAGAACAAGGACCTAAGTGGAGGTCAATTTGTGCCAGAAAGGATACAGGCATAGATTGGTAGATTGCTGGAACTAATTGGGCCCTAGAGGACATCAAATCTAGCTCCTTTCATTAAGTCAACAAATACAAACTTAGTTTTTATTATAAGTTGGATGTTGATACTTATCTATATCTATATCATCTCCATCTCTATCTCTATCTCTATCTCTATCTATCTATCTATCTATCTATCTATTATAGTTAGATGCTGAGGATTTAATGGTGAGCAAGAATAACATGACCCCTTAGGGCGCCTGGGTGGCTCCGTCAGTTAAGTGTCTGACTTCAGCTCAGGTCATAATCTCACAGTGAATGGGTTTGAGCCCCGTGTCAGGCTCTGTGCTGACCGCTCAGAGCCTGGAGCCTGCTTCAGATTCTGTGTCTCCCTCTCTCTCTGCCCCTCCCCTGCTCATGCTCTGTCTCTCTCTCTGTCTCAAAAATAAATACAAACATTAAAAAATTTTTTTCACAGTCAACCAGGGGGGAAACAAAGGCTAAGAATGGGAGAGTGTGTTGCTCTAGGTCACACAGCTGGTTTGTGTCAAAGGGAATTCTAGAATTTGGGTTTTTGTAAGTTTTGAAATGGCTGCCAGTAGCTGTAAGGCAATAGCAGTTTTGGGTCAGTGCCAACTACCTGAGCTTCAAAAGCTTTGTCTTTTCATCTGAATAAACGTGTGGCCTGGCCCATTCTCCTTCAAATCTCACTCAGCTGCCTACAGAGTTTCATGTTAATGGAGCACACAGTCATTAAATCCTGACTAAAGAGAACAGATTCAGCAACTAACCAGGTGAACACAGCTTTCTAAAAAGTATTCCAGGGTTTAGTCCAACTGACCCTTCAAATGTCTACCATCAAAGATTCCAACTGTTGACTTTTTAATATTCATTTGTTCCAAAGGGCCTCCACCCAGCAAGGTGCTTTCATGTTGCTGAAATGCAATTGCTTCTGGAGTAAAAGCATTGATTATTCCATCTACAGAAGGCGGACAATTAAAATGAGGTGTCAGGTAGCCAACACTCTCTTTCTTGAGTTGAATGTGTGTCTGCATGTGATTTTGTAGGAAAAAATAGGGTGGGTAAGGAGTGGTAGAAATATTTTCTAGGCCACGCTATTCATAGATGATTAGCATTAGAACATATGCTCAGTTTTCTTGTGTGACATATGAAGAATATCATGCACAGAATTTAAGCAAGAGCTAGTTATTTGCAGAACTAGGGCAGTAAGTAGATATTCTGATTCTGAGCCCAGTTGTTTGTTCCATGTTCCTTTCCTGTTGGTTCTTAATGCAAAATCTCACATTGCCTTACATAGATGATCTGATTGTTAATGCCAGATTGAATGCAAGAGAGATTAAATATCGTGGAGGAGATGTGTTGGTGTTAACTGCCCCACAACTGTCATTGGTGACTGCCAGCCCTCTTTGCTTAACTGCCAGTCTAGCTCTTCATGGGGAGAATCATTAAGTTATAATTTAAAATGGGCAATTGCCTTTTTATGTTTATTTAAGCAAAAGAGTGCTCAGAGAGAAAAGTCCCTAAAAAATAGCTAAGTTCCAGTGGCCAGTCCTTAACAGATATCCTATAAATATTAATTGAATAAATAGGCCAAGAGTAGACCTCAAAGAGACTTGTAGCAAGGAGGAGGCAGCATGATACTGTGTAAAGAGCAGGGGATTTAGAGTCTTGAGTTTAAGATATGGAACTATTTATTTAACTTATTTGAGGTTCGGTTCTTTCATTAAGAAAATTCAGATAATAATACCCATTTATCAGGACTATTTAGGGCAATTAAAGGAAATAATATTAGAAAGTCCTCACTCGCATATAAAAGGCTATAAAATATGCTTAATAGGTACTAACTATAATCTCTTGCTGAATTATGTTTGATTCTCAGAAGTAGAATAGTATTTTATGTAGTGATTCCAGATCATGGAAATGTGGATTAACTGTGTGAGAGTCATCAAAGGGACCTGGAAAAATAGAGATTCTCAGGTTTCACCCCAAACCTACTGAGTTAGAATCTCTGAAGGAGAAGCCTGGGAATCTCAGTCTTTGTCTGTAGTCCCCTATTCCAACATGCACCCCCCTTTAGGAACACTGATTTGTGTGTGTGTGTGTGTGTGTGTGTGTGTGTGTGTGTGTGTGTGTGTAGTTTCCTTAAATAATAATGTCCAGATACCCTTTCTGGAGGCTCTGTAATGAGATTACTGGTTTTTGTTTTGTTATTTTTCTTTTTTCTGTAATTTATTTTTTTCAGTTTATTTATTTATTTTGAGAGAGGGAGAGAGAGAAAGGAAGAGCTAGTGTGAGCAGGGGAGGGGCAGAGAGAGAGGAGAGAGAATCCCAAACAGGCACTGCACTGTCAGTCTGGAGCCCGAAGCAGGGCTCAATCTCACAAACCGTGAGATCATGACCTGAGAGCCAAAATCAAGAGTTGGACGCTTAACCGACTGAGCCACCCAGGCTCCCTGTTTTGTTTTCTCTAAACACTGGTTGTTCTATGACTAATCTAGTGCCACTTTACATATTATAGGTGCTTAGTAAATATTCTCAGCCAAGGACTAACCACACAATTGGATAAACAATGTCTTTGGTCAAAACCAGATTGACATTTGTTATTCTATATCTAAAACAACTTAAGAGGAAGCACATGGACACACACATACACACACGCATTTCTCTGGGAAAATATTATATGTTCGTAATTTACAGTGGCTATGCTACATGCAGACACATAAGAAGATTTATGGGCCATCTTTGCAAGTGAAAAATTCAGCTATTTTCCTTCCTTGCAAGTGACTTCTATAATTGGTCTAAAAACAATGCCTACCATTTATTGGTCAATTACCACCTAAATTATATGTGCCTAACCTGATTAGGAAATCAATTTTTCTTTTTTTCTCATAGGGCTGATTTGCCTGTGTTTGTTTTAATTTTGTCACAATTTCCACAAGACGTGTGCCAGATTGACACCAAATGAAATTCCTAGCCATAATAAACACATATTTTTGCCAGTTAACTTATAATGTCATTTTCCATTAGGGGGATAACTAGATCTCTTAGTCGAATAGAATGAGGTTATATGGTTACATGAAGCTTAGCTCATGAAATGACACAAACTATTTCTGTGGCTTTACCCTAATCACTTAATATGATATGAATTTTCTTATAAAATGAAATAAGAGATCAAAGTAGATGATTTTTAGTTTTTTGTTTGTTTGTTTGTTTTTATTTCCAGTTTTGCCCTGATAGAATTCTATGAGTTCCCCTAACACTGGGAGCAGGAGGAATCTAGATTAAAAAGAGCCTATAAAATGAAACCATAACTATCTCACCAATGGAGTAGGGGAAAAAAAGGATTAAGCCTTACAGGTTTATTAAATTGAGAAGGGAAACGAAATCTATAAATCTCACTGAAAAGATGCATGTGAATTACTGCCATCCAGAGGCTCAATTATAGGCTACTCTTTGAGAGTTATTAACTATGAAGCATCCCAACAATAATGGGTAATTGCCTTAGAAAACCCAGCCTGGCATAACATGAATACGTTTGGTTCCCATTCATAACCCCTCATTTAGAAAATATACATCATTTAAAGGCTAAACATAAAATATGAACTCCATAGTCCAATGAAATAACTCTCTCATCAAAATTGTAATCGTGTCTTAAATCTACACAAAGTGGCACAAAGGGAGCCAGAAGCATATCCAAGAAGAGAAGATTCTGCCTTGACTTGCATTTTCCTCAATTTCCCACCTGACTCCTTTTTCCCTCTGCGGAAATATGGACTGTGATGAGGAGCATAATGACCAACATGATGTGGGTTGCCTAGTCATATCCCTTTAATCCAATTAGAAATCCATTCAGAGCCTCTGCATGAACTCTCTATGCAACCACTTCTCAGTCAATTTATGCTCGAATCCGTCAACACTACTTAATGGGCATTGCTATTCTGGGTCATCCCTCAGCTTTTCCTCTCTCTTAGTCCCTCAAGGACCATGCACATATCAGCACGTCATCAAGTCAACATATCCACCATCACCCAAACAAGGCTACTTCTTGACAGGCTTTCTCCACAGATTTTCTCTCCTTTCCCATGATTTGTCTTTTTTTCCTCTTCCCTCTCTTTTCCTCTTTTTAATTGCAGGAAAGGTGAGTGCTTATTACTTTTCAGGGGAAAGAAGCAAGGTGAGCTCCGTCCACCTACTCTAATATTGTTTCCTAAAAAATCTGACAGAAAATGGATGCATTTAAAAATTTTTCATAATGTTTTATTTTTGTTCTATTCCTTTTTCTTTCTGTCTTTGTTCCAACTGGGGAGCTTGTGAAGTTCTGCAGTTCTGTTAACCTGGCAGAGAACACAGCTTGCTCAATATTGAAATGCATTGATACGGCGTGAACAGAGATTCTCTTTGATAGGGAACTGGAAGACAAGAAGGGTTCTGACTACTGACTAGCTCTGTGACTCTAGGCAAGTTATTTCTTTCTGAATCTCATTTTTCTCATTTGAATAATACGGGAGTTAGTCTAGATCAGTAATTGTGTGGGGGCATGTGAAGGCCTGAAGTAAAGGGCAAGGAAGGGACAGCTGGTTTGGGCTTTGCAGAACCCATCAAGTGTTCATTTGAAGAAATAATGAAGACTGAGACATTTTTAAATGTCTTTTCTAGTTCTGTGTTTCCCAATTTGAGAAGTAAGAACCACAGTGATGACCATAATAACATTTGTTAATATCATTTTTGAGTTTATGAAGCATTTGAATACATGGTATAAAATGAACGAAGACCACTCAAATTAGGACAAGCAACAGTTATTTATTCAGAGCTTGCTCTAGCAAGGAGTCAGCCACCATCATCTGTGTTTGGCAGAGACTCCAATGCAGGCAGAAGAGTGAGAAAGCTGTATAGTCACAGAAAGGGAAAGGGCTAGGTGTGCGCCACAGGAGGCCGTTGGCATGGGGAAGCTGCAGGCAAGCTAAGAAGAAGCAGGGCATCCTATGTGATTGGTTAGGGGTGCATATTTGGTTTTCTCCAGTTGGTCTGAATTTGGAACTGGGGCAAAAAATTGGGAGGCTGTGAGTTATTAATCAATTGGTGCTGATTATTCAGACATTGTTGTCTGGCTTCTTGAAGCGGTTCCTAGAGATAACAGCTTGATCCTGAGCTGGTTATTACAGAGAGTATGTTGGCTTCTCAGGCTGATTGCAGCAGGTCATGGGGGAGAGTACTGTTTTTATGTATAGTCCAGTCATTGTTCATTTGTATATTTAGCCTGGCAATGATTTCATTTGAGCAGTGAAAATGAAGACAATGATTGGCTTTTATTTATTTATTTATTTATTTTTTCCCTTCTGTTAATACATTCCATTTGAGAACTCGGGGCCTCTCTTTTTATGTTAAGTCCCTACCTAGCTTATTTGTAAATTCCCTACATCTGCTGAGATTTCTTTTTACTTTTTCTTCCTAGTAAGGAAATAGAGTCTTGATAAAAAATGTCTTCTCTTCACACTTTCCCGACTAAATTTGGAATGGAAACCTTTGACCAATACTATATGGTTGACTACTTACTGCCACAAATAGTGGTTCCCATAGTCCCTGTGCAGCTCTGCCTTTGGCCACTGGGTTGATCCAAATTATGCTGCTTCAACACCACACTCTGGGTTCCAGTGAAGCCAGCCTGCTACTGTCAGCTGTAGAGCACTAGAGACTTCTTACAGTATGCATGCAAAATCTGCCAGAGCTGCTCTAGAAAAGCCTGTCTGCATTTCCTTCCAGGGTCAGGCTTCTGCCTCGCCCCTTAGTTGTCTTTTGCTGTGCCACATAACAGGACATGGACTTAGTGTCTTTTCTTTTGGTCTTTGTGAGGCTACCCAAAGGGCAGTATGATGTCAAACAAGCAAGGAAGCAAACAAACAAACCCAATAACCCAAGTTTGGCATCTCATCTTTTTTCAAAGCAGATATACAAACAACCGTATTAGTGACCCTAGGTTACATGATTCTTGTCTTGTCACACGTGAAGGTTTTAAAAGACCTAACAAAAGTAAGGTGATTTTAGAATTTGGGCCTTCTGGCTTTGGCTTGAATGTGTCCATTCCACTATACTGTATGTTCTCTCGAAATACGGTACCTTGATTAAAAAATCACAATATCGGTCACACCTATTAGATAGATGGCAGGTCCGATTTATCTGAAGGCAGTAGAGAAAATCTCACAATTTGCTTGCATCTCTTGCTCTGGATTATGTAGGGCATCTTGTTTGGTGTTAAGCTAACTTAGCCTGTACAACTTCCTCCATAAACTTATGTTGGGGAACATCATTAGAGACTTTTAAGACTGGTGACCTTAATTTCTACCTCATTTTTGAATGTGATTTACAGATATTCCCCTCTGGGGAGAATATCCAGCCAGAATGTTTCATGCTGGGAAGGGCAAACATAGAAGAGCAGGGACTTTTATGTTCCCTGGCACTGGTAAAGGAAGGGCGACATTCCAGGAGATGCAGACTGCTTCTCCCAGCTTTGAGTTCCCAGCTCTGACTGAGGGACTGACATTATTTGAGACAAAGCATGGGGGCAGGGAGAGGCTCATGCCTAAAGACATTATTGAAAGCAATGCAGATTTTGTTGCCAAGCAATTAAGAAGCAGCTGGTAGTTCCATGATCCTAGTACAGCATGTGGAAATAGAAGACCAACCATAGTTTAACAGAAAGAAAGAGACAAGAAGAGCACCCCCCAGTGAGATCACACTCATCCCTGAGGGTCTGATAGGGTGTGCACATGCACTAAGCCGCTTCCACTCAAGAAAAGTTAGAATGGACTGGGGACAGACATGAACAAATTCCCTAAGCAACGCACAGAACAATCAGCTAAGAGGGGAAAGACTTCTTGGCAAGGGGCTTAAACAAAACATCTGACCAAACACTGAGTGAACATTATGATACTCAACCAGGGGCAATGTCTAGGAAGCCAGGCTTAAAAATAGTCACCCTTGGGGCACCTGGGTGGCTCAGTCGGTTGGGTGTCCGACTTCAGCTCAGGTCATGATCTCACAGTTTGTGGGTTTGAGCCCCGCATTGAGCTCTGTGCTGACAGCTCAGAGACTGCAGCCTGCTTCAGATTCTGTGTTTCCCTCTCTCTCTGCCCCTCCACTGCTCATGCTCTGTCTCTCTCTCCTTCAAAAATAAATAAACATTGAAAAAAAATAGTCACCCTTGGGGTGCCTGAGTGGCTCAGTTGGTTAAGTGTCCGACTTCAGCTCGGGCCATGATCTCACAGCTCGTGAGTTTGAGCCCCACAATGGGCTCTGTGCTGACAGCTCAGAGCCTGGAGCCTGCTTCAAATTCTGTGTTTCCCCTCTCTCTGTCCCTCCCCTGCTCATGCTCTGCCTTTCTCTCTCCTTCAAAAATAAATAAACATTAAAAAAAATTTTTTTTTAAATAGTCACCCTCAACCCTAGTGATCTGGAAGACCACATGCAGGCCCAGGCTGAGCCCTCTCTAGGAGTGACTGGAGACAAAACTTCCTAGTCCCTGGATGAATATGAGGCAAAATTGTAAATGTTCTAAATTGTGAATGTGGTCTCCAAGCCACAAACACATATCAAAAGGTAATGAATAAAAATTTAACTGACTAGTAGGGTTTCAGCATAACATTTGACCAATATGTGGCTTTTGCTGATCCAGGAGCAAACCCCAGGAAGCCATGCTAAGAGATACAAACAAGGAAAACAATTCTAAGCAGAAACATCAGAGGCTTCTTCACACTGTGGGGAAACAGCTTTCACAAAATTAATTCAGTGAAGTCACTAAATAAATAAACAAATGAACAAACAAATAAGCCACAGAGACCAGGGGAATCTATATGTAATGCAAAGTGTGTAGCCCATTGCCTGGCTTATATCAATCACTAGTTTGGAGTCAGACTGAGTCCGACTCCAATGACAGACATTGCTGTCTCATTGACTTGCTGTGTGACCATGCATATTGCTTTACTTCTCTGTGCCTCAGTTTCCTATAATTCGGTGATAATAATAGCACCTACTTCACAGGTTTGCTGTGAGGATTAAATGAATCGTGCATGTAAAGAATTGCCACATAGCCTGTGCTCAATCACTATGAATTATTACCATCACTGGGTGGGGGTTGCCCATTTTCCTCTGTTCTACTTCTATTATGTGCTAGCTAGTTGCTGAGATTCCTCTAATAGATTTACATACCCTTTTGGATCAAGTATTAGTGCTTTTTAAATGTCAAAAGTCCTGGGAAAGTTTTTCTATGAAGTTATGGTTCCTTATAGTGAATATGCTTATCACTTTATGACTGCTATAGACCAAAAGGTCTGAAAAAGTAAAATTTGGCCAAATAGGAAGAGGGCAGCATCAAGGTGGAAAGACAGGAACCAAAGAGTTTAGTGGATGCTAGAAGACAAGTAACCCTGACTGCAATTTCACTTAGGGACAAGTCCTTTGTGCTGTCCTTATGGGTTGTAACAGAACTGCAGAGATGACTGGCATTGAATTGCTTAGATGATCTTTCTGATTTCTTTGAAACTCTCCACCCTATTTCTAGTTGCCAGGTAAGCTAATCCTGTGATTTATGTTTGTTTGTGAATAGACAGAAAGATACACTACACCACCAGACTTCTCTAGAATGTTGTGGGATTTTGGGCTCAGTATTTCTTACAAGTCAAATGCAAGATCAACTTCAACATCCGTGATTCCATTTGCTGGCATTAAATGCCCAAATCTCCCGGGAGCTTTCTTGACCACAGAACAGGCCTTGCTAACAAATAAACTTAAATGCTTTATTACAAGAGGAAAAGTGCAGAGAAAAGGAAAGCTACCAATCTCCCTTATGCTAGGCTCAGGTAGAAAGGAAATGCATTTTTTTTTCTCACTAGAATTTGGTTTCCTTGGTTTTAGCCATAAACAGGATAATAAATACAAATTGCCTCAGGACACATTTAAAGAAAAATCCTATTTACAAAGGTTAGCAGTTGCAATACAATTTGAGTAAGGTTCATAGCAAATGGCTTGATGTGCTATGTACTTGTTTTATTTTTGAAAACAAATTAGCTATTGTTTCCTGCTCCTAATTGGATCTTTATGTTTCCAGGGAAGCTTTACATCTTTTCTTATTCTCATATTTTATTAAACAAATGAGTACTTCTTCCTTTTTGTTCTTTTCATTTCATAAGAGCTATTCGAAAAATTTTCAAATATTCTCAAAATAGAGCTAATGGTATGAGAAGCCGACAAAGACATTTCCAAACCCACCAATTCATCTATCTGGGTTTTGTCCCACTTGCATCATCTGTCTCTTTTCATTCTCTTTTTTCTTCTTGAAGCATTTTAAAACAGGTCCCAGACATCATGTTATTTCAATCTATAGACTTCAATATAGATCTATGACATCCATGGGCATTTTCTTACATAACCATAGTGCTGTAATCACACCAAACAAAATTAATGTTTATCCTTGGTACCCTCGATCACCTGCCCATAATCAAAACTTCTTTCTTGTTTTCTTACAGGCAGAGTGTATAAACTATGATCCAACTTGGGTCTACTATTACATATGATTGTTAGGAAACTGAGCCTCTTGAATGCTGGAATAGTAGGCCTTCTTTGTATTTTATTTATTTTTTCACACTATTGATTTGTTTAAAAACAAACAAGCAAGCAAACAAAACCCATGTCAGTTGATCTGAAGAACGTTCTACAACTGGCTTTTTGCTTCTTCTATTGTTTTTCCTTATAAACTGAAAGTAAGTTCTAGAGACTGACCTTCCATTAGAATCAGGTACAACCATTTTGGTAAAAATATTTCATAGATACTGTTGTATGTCTTATATTCATCACATCAAGAGACACAAAATATTTGCCCATCTCCCTTCCAGTGATGCTGGTTTACTCATGCATTTGCATTGTGATTGCCTCATCCTTCTTTTGTTCTTTTCACCCTCGGCGGATCATGTGATGGTTCTTGCCCCCAATAATCATTGAGAGAACCAATGATTGCATTAGAAGTTGAATTTTTTTTTTTTAAGTAAAGAAAAATATCCTTTCACATAATAAGGTGATTTGGGTGGCCTGAAATAAAATTCCTATAGGAAAAGCATAATTGTTCAATGTTTAGAGAAGGGATTTGGGGCCTGTTACTTCTAATATAACCAGTTAATTGGAAGAGGTATGGTACTCTGTCTCTCTCTTTCTCTCACATATCATCATGAATTTACAGATTTTTATATACACAATGAGTTTGAGTCTAACTACTCTGTCTGATGCTTAAATTGTGTCTCTTTGCATCTTTGTTCCCTTCATGTTGGACAGTGGGTCCTTTGACATAACCCCTAAGTCTTGGATGATTTCCTTGCTTCCTGACACAACAGATATCCCAGACTTACCAAGTATCTCTATGCTTCCCCAAATCTCAAACCAGCCATTACCTCTGGAGCTCTGGGCTTCACAATCTGGGCATGAGATGAGCTCCTTGTTCCTGAACTTTCTTTATTTTTAAACTTTTCCTGTTGTGAGAACTAGGAAATACATATTTTGGGGAAAACAGTAATGAAAATTTATTCTATTTCTAATTCATATTTGCTGCTGTGCTTTTTTTTAGTACACAATTAATTGTTTGCCTTTATTTTTGGTTGTAACCTTTAGATTATAAAGTGCCATTGTTTGGTTGAATTCTGCCTTACCTGATATTAAAATTATAACTTATTTTTTCTTTTCCTTTGCATCTGCTGGTGCATCTTTACCTATCCCATTAACTCTTTGAGTCACTTAGTATTGGGTGTGTCTCTTATATTCAGTAAACAGTTGAATATGGATTTGTTAGCCAGTCTAAACACTTTTTTCTTTTTCACAATAAAGTCAAGTACATATATTTATTGATAAACTAGAAATTCTAATTTATGTTGTATGGTTTTATGTCATTTATTAATATACATACACTAAACATTTCACTACATTGCCATTTTCAAAAATGTTTTTATTGGTATTATTTTGTTTTTTAGGGTAATTTATTCTTTTGTTCTAGTGGTTTCTATTAGACCAATACCTTTCTTTATATACTGTCTTTGATGCTGCCTTTTATAGAAATTATCAGGTACCTACAATAAATAATAAAGATTTTCTCCTCTCTTCCTCTCCCTCTCTTCCATTACTCAATTTTAAAAACAAGTATTATGGGGTGCCTGGGTGGCTTAGTCGGTTGAGTGTCCAACTTCAGCTCAGGTCATGATCTTGCATTCCATGGTTTCGAGCCCTGCATTGGGCTCTGTGCTGATAGCTCAGAGCCTGGAGCCTGCTTTGGATTCTGTGTCTCCTTCTCTCTGTCCCTTCTCCACTTGTGCTCCGTCTCCTTCTCTGTCTCAAAAATAAAAGTAAACATAAAAAAATATTTTAAAAACAAGTATTATGTTAAAGTTATCCTTGCACTCTTATAGATGCTTAAACTTTTGTTATTTCATTTGTCTTGTGAGTTAATACCAATGAGGCCATCAGCAAACATATTCTCCTTTGCACTTTCATCCTCTTCCATTTTTTGTAAATTATGTTACATCTGTATTGCCAGAACATATGACATTTACAAACTATTTTACCACTCTTATCTTCTCTAATTATTCTTATTTGAAATTTCAGTCCTGGACTTTACACCATAGTTTGTCCAATTGTTCTTGGTTGTCTGAAGCTTGTTCTTTAGTTTGTTCCTTTTGGGAGAGCTTATGGGACCAATATTCCCTAAGTGGTCAGGAGGACTTCTGTGGAGATTAAGAAACTATATTTTTCTAGGAAGTCCTAGAATCAGTGCATATTAGGTGCCAGTCATGTGTCAGACCCATGCGCCAAGTGATTGAGAGATATTTAAACCGAGGTTCTTGCCTTTAAGAAATTCACAGCCTTTAGAATACAATAGTACTATCTGGCATTAAAATCTCAGAGTTATGCTAAGGTGTTATCTTGTCCAGATAATTTTTTACCTATATTTATGAACACCAGATTTCAGATCCTTTACAATCACTCTGTTTTTTGTATATGAACTACCCTATAGTTCACCATATGGGTAAAAGTTGCATTAACATACACGGGATTGATGGTGAGTTGGAGAAAATTCCTTGTCTTTATAAGAAACTACTGAACCATAATAAACCATTTTTAAAAAATCCTAAACTCATCCTTGGTTTCTCTCCCATCTTCTAAGCTACTTCCTTTTAGAAGCTACCTGGTGCCATGAAGCTAGCTGCTCTTTTCCTAGAGTACACACCATACTCTCAATTGGCCTTAGTGTATTAATCTCCCTTTATCATCAAAGTTGACTTTGACTTTGTTTCGTTTATTGAGGGCATTACTCAATAGATAGATAATAAAATTTCTTATGCTAATTCTCATACTTACTGCCTAAAAAAACCTATGTTGCAAAAGCTTCTAAAGCCATGTCTGGTCTCAGTAGGACCACAGTGATTAATTAAGGATATTTGCCCAAGAATAAAGACATGGTAAGTGGAAACCCTGGTATTTGCAATCTCTACAATAACTCGTGGTGATGCCATGCTATTTTATATTACCTTGCTCACTTACATCGTAAGTTCTTTTAAGATTGGGGGTCCATTAAGTGTCTGAATTTTTCATCAGATAGCAACAAGAAAACCAAGGAAGATTTCAACATAGACACTTCCAATTGTTGAACATGTTTAAGGAATAAACATCTTCAGTTGAGTAAAAAACATGGCCACACTAGGATACCATAGATATCACTTATTCACTTAATAGCACTAATTAAATGTCTTGAGATAGGTTCTGGTTATTCAGAGATAAAAAGCATATTTACTTTATAGCTTAATTTTAATGATGGAAACAAACAAGTTAATAAACAAATTCAATTTAACATGATAATTATTTATAAGAGTTTTGCACAGTTACTTTGGGAGCACTGAGAAGCTCTAGCTCAGAAAGAAGTATATTCTTAAAGAATAGCAAGGTGGTAGCTAAACTCAGGGTGTTAATGAGGGGAAGTTTTTGTGAGTACAAAGAACACATGTGGTGAAGGCACCAAGGCAGGAAACAATGTGCTATACTTGTAGAACTAGCTGTTCCCTGCAGTGTAAATGTTGGATGCAAGCAGGTGTCAGAGAACTGAGGCTAGAGAAACAGCAGAGACCAGCCATTATGTGCCCCTGTGCCAATTTCAGGATTTTTTTTTACTTTTAAAAATAATTTTTTTAAGTTTCTTTATGTATTTTGAGAGAGACAGAGACAGCGAGAGCAGAAAAGGGGCAGAGAAAGAAGGAGACAGAGAATCACAATGCAGAGCTCCATTTCATGAAACTGAAATCATGACCTGAGCTGAAACCAAGAGTCGGATGCTAAACTAACTGAACCACCCAGGTGCCGCATTTCTTTTTACTTTATTAAGTGACTGTTGGTGCCCCCAAAATATTTTAAATAGGGAATACAGTGACCTTATTTAAAGATTTTTGTGATGAAATATGCTAACATACTGAACTATTGAACATTCATTAATTCACTCATTTATTTAACAAATAATTATTAAGCACCCACAATGTCTTAAGCACTACGTAGGCACTGAGAATTCAATGATTAGCAGTAACAAAGATGATCCTGCCTACCCTCATGGATCTAAAGCCAACTTGACATTTGTGTTTTAGATGTCTTCTTCTCTAACATATCTTCATGTGCATCATCAGATGGATTATTCCAACTGGACTAGAGGCAGCATTTAAAAAAAATATCTCCCTATCTTAAAAAATAAAAGAATATACAAAACACAAACAAAAGACAATTATCTATTTGTAACTCTCATCTCTCTACTGCTGAATTTCCTTGCCCCTCTTTACAGAAGACCCATCTATTTCTCTCCTCAGTTCTCCACTCCAAGAATGTTTTTGTTCCTACCTTTTAACTGGAATAGCTTTTACCAAGGTTAGGATCTCCATCTTTCCAAACTCATGATGAGTTCTCTTTTTTCCTTCTTTTCAGCCTCCCAGCAGCGTTTGATATCTTTTCTTTCCTAACTCTGTGATTCTACGTCTTCCTGATTTCCCTCGTATACTTGATAGATTTCTTCTTCTCAGGTTTCTTTGTTAGCTTCCCTCACTCTCCTTGGACTCTAAAAGACTCTTTTGTCCTTCTCAATCTGTACTCTTTCTTCAAATAATTTCATGTAAAACTTATCTTAACTGCTACCTGTATATTGAGAGCTCTCTGATTTATATTTCTGGTGTCATTTCACCCCCTATGACTCCAGATTCATGTGTTCAAATATCTTCTCAACATCCCCATTTGGATGTCTAATAGACACACCAGGCTTCACGTGCACATCTAAATGGAACTTTGGTCCTTTTCTCCTCTCCCTCAGACTGGCTTTGCCTCCAGTCTTTATTGTTTTAGTAAATGGCACCACAATTCACCCAGCTGGCCTGGCTACTTTTTGTCGTTTTCTACTCTCCACATCAGCTAGTAGCAAATCTTGTTGGCTTCTCTCCAAAAAAATGTTCAAAATATGACCACTTTTGCCATCTCCTCTGTAGCTGTTCTACCTACCATCATCTTGCCCTTGGGTAATTGTAATAGTGTCCTAACCAGTTACCTTTCTTCCAAACTGTTCCCCATAGTCCATTCTCTAGAGAGCAGCCAATGTTCTTTCTCAAGTGCAAATCTGGGCAGATTCCCAGACTTCCCCCCCTATATCACCAATATCTTTCCATTACAATTACAGCAAAATCTAGGAGATAGGATAGAGGAAGCAGAAAAGAAGGGTTCATCCCCACCCTTGTAAGAACTAGGAACACAAGGCACTTCTTAGCTCTCACTGGCTGCAACTTGGTCATATAGTGACACCTAGCTGTAGGAGAGTACAGAAAATGTATTATTTTTCCTTGGTGGCCACTAAAAGTTGAAGTCCTGTAGCTAAGAAGAGAACTGATATTGGGATAAGTAACCAGTATCCTCTGCCTCATTGCTCAGTTGACTCCTCCTCAGAAGGGCTTTTATTGATCATTTTGTATGATCAATACAAAATGTCACTATCTTATTACCTTGTTTTATTTTCTTTATAATATCACTACCTGAATTTATCATACTAGTCAATCTATATCTGTCTATTCTTCTATTACTTAATCTAGTCATCCACATATTTATTTGAAATCTGCTCACATGTTTATTCTCTGTCTTTTGCTTTAGATCCTAAGAGTAGGAAACCAGAGATATCATATGTCTATTCAGTCACTATATTCCCATACCTAGAGCAATGCCTGGTGTTTAATAGGCACTCAACACATTTATGCTGAAAAAATTTCCTCTGGAAAGTCAAAATTAGGTTATCTGCTGGTCACAGGCATATATGTACGTGTGGTTGTACGGTTTCAGTGGGGATAGCAGAGTGTTAGGAGAAATGATAATGTTTAAAATGTTTGAGGAGAATGTAAGAGAAATGGTACGTTTGGGGTATGGTGTTAAAGACTCAACTGAGAGTGATGTTTACACATTTTATGACTCAAATCTATTTTGTTACATGGACTTTACCAGCAGTGCTTGATTAGTAGGATTCAGGCATGAGAAATGAGCAGCAGAGTTTATCTAGCATTCAGAGTTTAGGATATGAGTAAAGTGTTATTGGAAATGATGGGCAATTTTCATTTTTTTTTTTGGTCATTTTGTAGAAGAGAAGGAAAATGCTTATGATAAGTGTTTTTGCATGGAAATAATATAAAGGAACAAAGTGAGTTGGAAGAAAATAATAACAATATTGAGCATTTCCAATGTCTTTTTTGATATAAAATGGTGATGACTGTTTTTTTAAAAAAATTTTGTAACCTCATTTAACTTTCATGAGTGTATAAGTAAAAAATAACCCATGAGGCTTGTAAAGCAGATATGACTATCCTTATCTTAGAAATGAGGATATTACAACTTAAAGACTTTAATGACTTTCCCAAACACTAAAAGAAAACTAGAGGGGAAAACAGGAATCCAAATCCCTGGCTATTCATATAATGCTCTAAAAGAGAAAGGAGATATCTTGAGGTCTTCCACCCTATTAATTAGCATGGTTTGAGCAACTTTAATAATATTGGAGAATATTAGATTTCATCATATTTACATTAACTCAAAAGAAGAAACGCATAGACATCAGTTTTTGTGGGAAAATAAGTAACATTGCTTTCAACTTGAGCCACTTATACTAATGAAACCATAACTTTAGGTGGAGTAATGGTGCTGAATTCCACATGAATAATGGATGCAAAAATAAGTTCATTAAAAAAATAACATTTCATTTTGGAAGATGATAGGTGCGTCTTAGTGTGATATGAATGTCAACTTCAGGCAGCAAGGTGTGGCAGAAAAAGCATGGGATTTGTGATACACAAATTAGAATCCTGTCCTAGCCTCCTCTGAAAATTAGTTTTGTCATTCACAATATAGGAATGATAATGACTTCTTCATAGCATGGTTGGGAGCACTCTGGATGGACTCATACCAGGAATTAAATGCTTCTGCCTGAAAATGACACATTTCTGATCATATTTCACAAATTTTAGCAGTCATATGACTATGCCTAAGTTAAAATGGAAGGGAAAGTAAAAATCCCCACATGGACCTGAAAGAATAAAGGGAAGTATTGGTGAGCAGCCTTCAGGTATACCATAGTGATTTAAAAATTAATTAGATAAAAAACTTAATTAATAACAAATGATGTAACAACACTTCCCAAAGCATACTTTCCAGAATTCTAGATCCATAAGGATGTTGGTAGGTATTCCCAAAATAAAGAGAATTCTTAGATGAGTGGTTTTGGAAAAGATGGGGTATTTAAAGTTCAAAGTTTCTCTATTGTAGAATTTCACATAACTCCAGTAGACTAAAATGTATAAAGGATTTCCAAAGTGGGAAGTAGGAACTATAGTATGTAGCATTTTTCAATCTCATTGAATCCTAGAATTCTTTTTTGTTTATGTGTTTCCTTTCTAAAAACCATCATTTGAGATTATGCTTTGCACATCCTCTCACACTTTGAGCAATGATGACAAGAATTGTCTGGAGGCTGATGAGAAGGGAGTTGTGGGAGCCTGGGTGGAAATAAAAAAGCTTCTACATTCTCAGGACCATTGCCTCTAAAGGCAATGTAAGCAGAACCCTCAGCCCTCGGGTACTCCATCCTTGAGAAGAGGGTGCTGGTGAGTACAAGGTTTAGAAATAAAATCACTTATTTGAAACATGCCCATTGTGATATTTTCTAAGAAGAAATTGAGGGCATTGAATGCAGATTGCCGTATGGAATATAAGAAGGTTGGAGTTGGGCTAGAGGTCATGGTTTTAGCCCAGAACCTGAGGCCTAAGTCATACCACAGCTGAGGCCAGGGAAGGTGGTCTATCTTTCTCTTGGTGCAATGATTGTTCTCTTTCATTTTATTAATATTGCATTGTTAGTGACATTGATAAATATTTCACTCTGAATGCTGTGTCACAGGACTGATCTTATAAAAGTGTGAATGGAAATGAAAAAGTAGTGACTAAGATGTGGGTGGCGTCTCTTTATGCACCTACCTGTACATGGTCTGAAGGTGACAAAGGTGTCTGTGTGGCGACCCTCCACAAGTTGGTAGTTTGTTTGCAAATGTCTTCTATTCAGGGTTTCCAGGCAAAGAACAATAAGTGGAGAGTTTAGAAACGTGATCCTACCTACATCAGTGGATGAATGAAAAAACACAAAGAGCTGGCCCACTGTGTAGAGAACGTCTGACTCTGAAAATAGGAGATATTTGGGATCAAATTTTACTTGTACTTGCATGATATCTATGGTTTTGGGTTTATAATTTTGGAAAGTATCTTTAAAAATATGTTACATGGGGCACCTGGGTGGCTCAGTCTGTTAAGCATCCGACTTTGGCTCAGGTCATGATCTCATGGTTCGTGAGTTCGAGCCCCATGTCGGGCTCTGTGCTGACAGCTCAGAGCCTGGAGCCTGCTTTGGATTCTGTGTCTCCTCCTGTCTCTGCCCCTCCCATGCTCATGCTCTGTCTCTCTCTCTGTGTCTCTCAATAATAAATAAACATTAAAATTACACACACACACACACACACACACACACACACACATATAAAACAAGTAAAATTCAGACTGTGGCAAATTTCTGTATTAACTAGCTGTGGATTATAACAAGCTATTCCCAAATGACTTGGATTCACTGCTCATCAAGTGTGTACTTTTAAAATCAGAAGTTCTAGGGGCACCTGGGTGGCTCAGTCAGTTGGGCGTATGACTTCGGCTCAGGTCATGATCTCTCAGTCCGTGAGTTCGAGCCCCGCATCGGGCTCTGTGCTCAGAGCCTGGAACCTGTTTCAGATTCTGTGTCTCCCTCTCTCTCTGACCCTCCCCCATTCATGCTCTGTCTCTCTCTCTGTCTCAAAAATAAATAAACGTAAAAAAAAATTAAAAAAAAATCAGAAGTTCTATGTTTATCTAGATAATTTGCACAAATAATGCCTGGTTAACATGATTTTATGAGTGTATTCTGACTGATGCTTCCTCCCTGTATTGATTAATATTTATTTTGGCCTCTCACTTGATATTATTCAGAGCAACATGGTCTAATTTTTTAATATAAGTTTATTCATTCTAAATCATAGGGACATAGTTTCTCAAAATCAATCCTGAAAGTTCTGATAAACTTTTCTGTGATGAACTCTTCACTCAGAGATTAAAAATACTTGCTCTAGAACTCAACACATGATTTGATATACAATTTTATTGGAAATTAGGGGTCTTTCAGCTTCATATTTCAAAGTCAGTTTTTAGATTTTATTTTGTTATTGCTGTCCTATGATTGAATCATACTTACCAATAATCGTTAATTTCTACTATGTTATATAATTAGTAGTGCTCAATATTTCTGTACTACCTCTTCAAATTTGGAAATATGAGCAAGAAATCTGCTTTCTCTCTTATTAGACTTCTCACAGGTAGACATTGGTGGTACACATTTTATTTGGGATCATAGATATGAAAATATGTAAAACTAAGAGGCACTCACAGTTTCACATAGTATGGATGTTTAAAATTATTGGAGATTTTCCATATGTGGAACTTGAGAAGCTTAACAGAAGACCATGGGGGAAGGGAAGGGGGAAAAATAGTTTCAAACAGAGAGGGAGGCAAACCATAAGAGACTCTTACATACAGAGAACAAGGGAGGGAGGAAAATGAGTGATGGGCTCTGAGGAGAGGGGAAAATGAGTGATGGGCACTGAGGAGAGCATTTGTTGAGATGAAAACTGGGTGTTGTATATAAGTGATGAGTCATAGGAATCTACCCTCAAAACCAAGAGCACACTGTGTACACTGTATGTTAGCTAACTTGACAATAGATTGTATTAATTAATTAGTTGATTGATTGATTAATTAATTATTGGAGATTTTCAAACTCCAAAATTTGGATTTTAAGAAACAGCACAATTATTTGTGAGTGTTTGGATTTCACAGTTCCAAGATCAATACTAAGTCCACAACACTGACCAGTTTATACAAATTGCAATTATAGTCTGGGTGTGATTGTCAACAGTCATTTTCATTTTACTGATGTGTCTCTTTTCACAATTGCTCTCAGGGTTTCTATTAATAGCTACATGGGACACTCTTGATTCTTAGCTAGTGTAAGTCTCATGTTCTCTTCATTTTTCTCACGTCCTCAGAGTTTAATGACTTTAGAAAAGTCCACTCTCTGGTTTCTAATTATGTTTACCCAGCCTATCCATTTTGCCTATAAAGACAGCTAATCCCAATATGCAATCTAAAAATATCTCTAATGCTACATCATTGGACATTCTGATATTTGACCAAAGGCACGCGAGTCAGCTGAATGTGCCAACTTTTCCAGACTAAATCATGATAAAATCTGTGTCTCTATAACAAATTCATTTAAGAACTCTTTAGAGTATTTGGCACCAATCCCTCCTGAAATACAATTTAAGCATGAAGTAACTTTATTGAAATTTGTTTTATAGGTGTTCTTTTTTTTGTAATTAGTAGAATAAATGTGTTAATACTATTTTCATACTATATATGTGATCACAAATCTAAAACAGTAGGAAGTGTTGGCAAACTATATACAGAAAAAAACATAATGGACTCTTCTAGATATCTCATAATACTTTTTTTGTTCTTACTCATATAATTCAAACAAAAGCATTTAATTAATTGAAATTACATAGCTGTGAAATAAGATGACCAATGGACAAACCAGCAAAACTGGTTGATCTTCCTTTTTCTTCTCTCCACACATCAACCCATCATCATGTGCTGACTTTGTTTCCAAAATATCTCATATCTCTCCATTTCTCTCAATCAACTTTGCCATCACTGCTGAAAATCATACACTAAATACATTATAGTACACTATCATCTCTTGTTTGGACTACAGCCTTTTAGCTGGGTTCCCTAATTTCACTCTTAACCTCACTTGTCTTCTTATAGCAGCTGAGCAGTGTATGTAATAATTCACCAGTGACCGATTTCCCATTGCATTTAGAACCCAACTTAAAGTATCACATAATATGGCCCCTGCCTTCCTCTTTCCCTGTTGACATCTTTCCAACCATTTCTGTTTTCTTCCACAGCCTGAACAGTCTACATCCTTACCATACTCAGGGACTATATTCTCTCTTCTTGGAAATTCCCTCGCTTCTCTTTAAAAAGCTAGCATCTTCTTATTTTTAAAAAGTCTTAGCTTAAATGCCAAATAGAAAAACTTTTCTCAACTATCCCTTCTAAGGCAGGTAATGCTTACTATTTCCCCCCTTTTTTTTGTTTCCTTAATAATGTTAGTCATAACTTACAATGCTATAGATTTAATTATTTTATGATTAAGTATTTTTCTCTATTTCTCACTAGGATATGAATAATGATAAGCAACATGAGGCACCATCACCAAGGAGGATGTTTGTCTCATATATTACTTAACACTTTTGTTCCTAGGTGGAACAAAAGGTTTATATCAAAGGAATGAGTCTAAGAAAGGAAGGGAGGGAAGGATGAGGGAGGGAGGGAAGGAAGGAAGGAAGGAAGGAAGGAAGGAAGGAAGGGAGAAAGAAAGAAAAAAGGAAAGCAAATTTGTCAGAATAATGCCACCACCTGGGGAGGTTTATAGACTGCAAACCAAGAGGCTGGATACACATCTCTCTTTTTGTTCACCTAAAGGTCCTTATCTAAAAATTCTACCCTCTTTTCCACACTTATTTCACATTATCCTACAAATGGATTCTTCGACATAGTCCTAAAGAATTACTTCGAGTACTCCATTCTTCATTTTATCTTACTGCCTCTATACTTCTGTTTATGATGAACCAAAAAAGTTTTCCAATAAATGTTCTGTTCAAATGCAGTGTTTTCTAGGAAACCTAATCAAGCTTGACTCTAAACTATCATAATATTTTATTTTAACCTTTCTTATAAGAAATCACTTTCTGGTCAATAGTTGATAGTCTTCAGGTTTATATCTTACATCTTCTATACACTGGGCTCCACAGTAAGAAGGATCTATAGTTAATTCTTTTTTTCTTAATCCCTTACAGTATCTGATGGAATAGCTTAACCATAGTATGTTATCCATAACTTTTGTTTTAACTGAATTCTTCATCCATGTGCTAGCAAATCAATCAATGTTACATAGCTACAATTTTCACTAATATTTTTTTAGAACTTGGCTTTGAACAAGGCTCTATTATTTTTCAGATGGCAAATTAATTGCATCATGATTTTATAAGTGCCACTTTGTACTGATAACATAAAATATTACAACAAGCAATTCCAATCCACTTATTTGCAGAGCATCGATTATACAGGTATTTAGCATCTACTCCACACAGAAACATTAAACATTAGGAAAATAAATTGCTTTTTACTCCATACTTTTTTTTCTCCTTCTAAGTAGCAGTACTGTAACAATTCTGTCAGAACAAGATGCTTAATTATGGCACCTCTGCTTTGGAGGTTATTAATGTAGACAAAACTGTTGACATATTATAGCTAAGATACAGCAGAGTGAAGAGTTTAATCTGCTATAAAAACATCACTGAATTAGATTCCAAATATGATGAGCCATCACAGAAAAATGATTATTGATGTGATTCAGAAAATAAGGTCTTGGGCGGGGAATTTTGCTGAATAAGAAAATGAGGGCTTATAGCATTCTCTCCTAGAGGAGAAAATTGGCTATAAAAAGAAGGGCTTGATGTTCACCTCTCTAATAGAAATAATTTGGTATCATGCCATAAATGGTGAGCTTGCAAAATGCACAGCATGAACTAACATACTCCTTGGCTAGGAGTAGGTTTATAGCCAGAACTCAACGCTTGATGAAAAAAATACCCTAAACTTACATATCCATGGAGTGCAATCATTGTCATCTTTGACTTGTTCCTTGTCAATTTATCATGATACCAATAATGTTGAGCTAAACCCTTTTTCTTGCCTCTGGGTTTTTGCACTGCTGTTCCCTCCTTCTAAGTCATTATTTTCTTAGGTTTTTGCATGTATGTATTCATCTCATCATTCAGGTTCAAAGTCACTTTACCAGAAGGGGCTTCTATGATCACCATATCTTGTTTACTCTACTGTCTCTAGTCACACAAGGACACAACATTCCCTTTTGCTCTTTTTCATTATGTTTGTCAATATCTGAAATTCTTCTTCTGATTATCTGATTACTGTCTTTCTCACCTACTAAAATGTAAACTTAATACATATAGGATATTTGTTTGTCTCATTCACTGCTATGCTCCCAGTATTAGAATGATGTCTGGTGTTCGTTCTTCCATCACATTATAGAACAAATGGATGGACTTCATTTGGTATGCCATTTTTCCTCAGCATTATAGAATTAGTCTTCAGCTTATAAAGAAAGGTCAAAATGCATCAGCTCTTTTCCTGCTTAGAAAATGATGTGGAATGATTAACTGTAAGGTCACTCACAAATTAACTGTGAAAATCTGCTGGAGTTCTCAAATTTTAGAAGGAAAGGGAACACCATAAGAAGAAAGCAGGACATGGGGAATTACCAATTAGTAAGGGTCTATCATGTGCCAAATAGTAGGTTAGGTGGTTTAGTCATATTACACACTTATTTACCATAATAATAATGTCAATAACAAAATTATTGAACACCCACTGTTTGCCCAACACAACTCTGAAATCTTTATTTTATTCCATTTTCTCATTAAGTCCTCACCCTTAAACTTATGAAATAGGTACTGTTATTATCTTCATTTTACAGGGATGGAAATGGCTTTTTTGCAGGTATTATTTTCTCATTTAAGACAAGAAAACCAAGGTTAATAGTAATTTTTCAAGGCCACAAATCTAGTAAATGAAAGAATTTAGATTTAAACATAGACGTTCTATAATTTGTGCTTTGCTCTTCCAATGGCAAACTTATATATGTATGTAGTATACATGTATCCATATGAGGTCTACCTCTGGTCAAAGATTGTTATTAATCCTTCAGAGGTAAGTGATAGAAGATTCTCCAATCAGTGAAAAATCAATCATTTTCTGAATGTCTATGCACGTGCTGAAATTGAATTTATTTTTCTTAGAGTTCACAAATAGCATGAAGAACAGGAGAAGCCACAACAGGCTTACTATGAAATGGTAGGGCAGGGAATAGTAAGAATGATAAAAGAAGAAGATTGGCTTGATTATGGCATTGACTGTTAGGTATGTATGTAAACTGAGGACAAGGTTTTAGGGAGGAAGTATAAGATGAAGGTCATGGTCATCAGGAGAGGCTCCGTAGTGAAGGTGAAGCTTGGAAAGGGTCTTAAAGGATGGGTGGGAATGAGGAGAACAAAGAACACCAGAAAGAGAGAGAGAGGGAGAGAGAGAGAATACTGTTAGAATACCTGTAGACAGCAAGAAGCAGAGCATGCAGTGTGAAGGTATAAAGGAGCAGGAAGAGGTTAAATAGATTGAAACTAAAGCTGAGGGTCAGAGGTATTAAGTGGCAGGTCCCACAGTTATGTGGGACCAAATTACCTATTAAACGTATATCTTCTTTTCCTGCTCTCCTTTTCTGCCAGCATCTTCTTGGCATGGGTACTAGAAGCAATATGTGAAAAGAAAGGGGGAAGGGGAAGCTTCTTTTGCAAGCACAGCTGATGGACCACAGGAGTCTTTAGAAAACACACTCTAAGAGTAGTTTGACAAAAATGGGACCCTCCTCAAGATGCCCATTATAGCCAAGGATGAAATGGGTTTCTGCTGTGTGGAAAGGCGCTCTGCAAACACAATTCATTGTGCTTCTGATCAGTTTTCTATTTTTATTGTTAATTGCTTAACTACGGGCTTCTGCTTTACTTACGAGCCTAGGGATTTTTATGAGGACAATGCACTTTCATGGACTAAAGAGACTTAAAAAAATGTCTCACCCCCTAAAATTAATTCTGGCAGGAAAAGTCAGTGTACCACATTAGCTGTTTGGAAGGCATTCTATCAACGAGAAAATTTGCTGTTGCCATCACTTTAGCAGAACAAAGATAAATTGATGTTTACAAGAAAATTATCTTGATACACGGAAATCCTGAAGTCAGAGTTTTTGCCAAGTGTGCTTTATTTGGCTCAGAATTTTAAAAGGTAATTAGTTTATAATTTATTCAACCAATATCAATAATTCAATCTTTGAGGAACTAACATGTATCCTATGCTTTCATGTATAGGATATACATGCTTTCATGAAATATTATTTCATCTAATTTTAGCATCCTTTTAATTTTACTAAGACTGAGGGTTAACCTTTGGCCCGAAGTCACAGACAGTGAGTGGGAAAAGTGGAATTTAAGCCCATGTGCTCTGACTTTATGTCTTAAGCTCTTTCTCCTTCCCCATAATATTTTTATTTTCCAGCATTAATGCAATTCCCTTCCCTTGCTGGATAATGATATTCCCTCTTTCCCTCTCTCTCTTCTTTCCATAGACAACTAATAAGATCTAAGTTCCAGGAGTTATCCTAGGTATTGTAGATTTAAAATTTTAAAAGACATTTCTGTCACACCAGGAAGGAGTAACGAATCTCCTGGTGGTGGTGGGGGGACAGGAGGGGACTAGGTATTTAAATGATAAATGTGATGGAGTACCCACAATGTCACGATGGCTCCACATTAGTGGAGCAAAGCCTTGACCCATTTTTCAAAGGACAGTCATAAAAGGTTTCATAGTAAAAGTGACAATTGAGCTGAGTCTTAAAAGATAAGTGAGTATTTTCTAGACAATCTAGAGCCAAGGGCAATTGAGCCCCTCCACCCAGGGAATGGCATGTATGAAGGCACAGAGGTTGAAGAAAACTACAAGCAGAAGGCACATTTGCAAAAGCAAGTGAAGAAAAACAATATATGTCATCTTTCATAAATACTCTCTTGGGTAATTAGCTTTCTGGAATATTACCAAGCAGCAGTAAATTTTATTTCCTCGGAGTTCTTGGGAATATCTGAAATGGAGGACAAATATTTTTGCCACCAAACAGTGTTAACATACCAAATTTGCATGAAACACCATGTAACAACACCTGTATTAAATGTTAAGTGGGTTGATTGCTTCCACACACAGTTTCCAGGCAACTTTATGCTGAAAACCTTGTTAACCGCACCCACAAACCTAGTGTTATTTTCCTGTTATGGAGAGAGTATTCAGGCTTAGGAGTGCATTATTGGTTATCCATGCCTTGAAGCATGGACAGAACCAGTTAGTCCCTTCAATTCAAATGTTCTTCCTAGTGCACCACGACACTACCCCTGCTTATGGCTACACAGTGCTTTTATCTCTTCCTCTCTAGTATCTCAAGCATACCCAGACCTCTTAGCTTATATGTTCACTGCCTTGTCAACTCTCTCCTAGGAAAAAGTCTAGATTTATAAACACAAGAGTCATATGACCCAATGTGGGAGGAAGACCTTTACCTTCAACCTGTTGGTCACCATTATTTTCTCCATTGACATTTTCTCTCTTGGCTAGAGTGTCACTAGATCATCTAGGAGTCTCTCTGTTCATCCCTGCGTTACAACCTTGGTACAGACACATCACACACAAATCCTGCTGAGCTGGTACAGGTGTGTTCAGCAGGTGCCTCAGCTGTGTCACACCTGCTGTCAAACACAGCCTTTTATAGGGCATCACTGTGGGATTTACCACAGTGGGAGGCATGAGGGAAAACTTTTGCATTGGACTAGTCACCCCTAAATATCTCATTAGGTTTGATGCCCACGATGAACAGATTGGTTTCAATTTAGACAAGATTAAGGTTTTTGAACAATTTCTAATGAGCTGCTTTATTTGCCACCCTCTTTGAGACTGCAATGTTACACGGGGTTTAGCTCCTCTCTTCTCAGAACATTTTCACTGACTGGGATGGTTAGGACAGGCTTCTAACCATGACAACTTAAGCTGCATGGAACTGCAGGGGATGTCTGCTGAACTGGGCTCGTGAGTTATTCTGACTCTGTCAGCGGCTTGTATGCCAGCTAAACCTTGCTACAAACACTGTTCACCAGTTCAGTTCTAATGAAATACCAAAGTGCAGGCAGATAAAAATTTCAAAGAGCAGTCTTGGGCTATGGATGTTGATAGACCTAGATTCAAGTTCTTGTTCCAATCACTAATTCTGTGACTTGGGATAAATTACAATTGGGAACATGGCAATAGAAGAATTGTGTCTACTTTCTTCAAGTTGTTTGCTTTATTTCATCCTAGAGAAAGAAGTAACTATAGAAGGGGAGGTGATAATTATTTGATAACCCATTTTGCAATGGCCAAGTATTTTATGAGTACTATATTAGTACGTTATGTAGCACTTAACTGTTCTGCTTCCTTGGCATATATTAGCTCATTTCATTGTCATAATGCATCGATAAGGAAGATGTTATCATTATCCCTATTTTATAAAGGAAAAAAATGGAAGCTCAGGGGGGTTAGATAACAAAAGTTTGTATTTGCTGCCATAAGAGGCACATTTTTTTTTTCTTCCTTACCTGGATCCAGTATAGCATTGTGCTCTCATCCTGTTCCTCTGACAGCACACCTGTAGACAGCTGAAATTGTCTCCTCCCAGCCCTTCCTGCTGATTGGAGTTGTTATCTGGGCAGCTAGGTTCATTGGCCAGTAGACTTCCTGAATGTGGAAGAGGCACCTCCACGGATATTGATCAGGACCCACTGCCTTCCCCAAATTTCACTCTGGCCATAGCCAGGCAGAGCCCAATAAGGGTATATGCTATATTCAATTAAAATTGCTTAAAATGAGATGTGTTTTTCAAGCCAGGAAACAGGGAAATCCATTTTAAATTTCAGCATAGTACAATGAGGAACATGTCATGTTCCCATATTAAAGTTCACAAAGATTCCATATGAAAGATTTCATGGGAAGGGACAGTGTGTATTCTCAGTTCTCTGTAATTTTCATAAGTGGAGTTTTTTTATTTTTATTTTTTTAAATATTTTTGGGGTGCCTGGGTGTCTCAGTCTGTTAAGCGTCCAACTTTGGCTCAGGTCATGATCTCATGGTTTGTAGGTTTGAGCCCCGTGTTGGGCTCTCTGCTGACATCTCAGAGCCTGGAGCCTGCTTCTGATTCTGTGTCTCCCTCTCTCTTTGCCCCTCCCCTGCTCATGCTCTGTCTCTCAAAAATAAATAAATGTAAAATTAAAAAAAAATTTAAGTATTTTCAATGTTTATTTATTTTTTAGAGAGAGAGAGAGAGTGCAAACAGGGGAGGGGCAGAGAGAGAGAGGGAGACATAGAATCCAAAGCAGCCTCCAGGCTCTGAGCTGTTAGCACAGAGCCTGATGCGGAGCTCAAACTCACAAACCAAGAGATCATGACCTGAGCCCAAGTTAGATGTTTAACTGACTGAGCCACTCAGTCGCCCCTATAAGTGGAGTTTTTTCTTAGTTAATGTTCTGATTCTGCTTATTGTGCCCCTGAAAGTGCATATAACTTCTCTGATCCCTTATGATTCACTAAAGGCACATTTTAACTTTGGACACAGCACAAACATATGTGCTCCCTGTCTTTTTTTACAAATGTGCATACACTTAACTAAAAAATGATCAGGGTCGCCTGGTGGCTTAGGTGGTTAAGTGACCAACTCTTGATCTTGGCTCAGGTCATGATCTCACAGTTCACAAGTCTGAGCCTTGCATTGGGCTCTGTGTTGACAGTGTGAAGCCTGCTTAGGATTCTGTCTCTCCTTCTGTCTGCCCCTCACCTGCTTGTTCTCTCTCTCTCAAAATAAATAAACTTAAAAAAAAATGATCAGTGACTCCTGTCCAACTATGAAGCCAAATTTAGGAGTACTCAAAATTTGATTTTTGCTGATTCCGTTATCAAGATTAAAAACAACAAAAAAAGAAAAGAACAAAACAACAAAAACACCAGAGCTTTCCAAAATCCATTCTGATTTTTTTTTCTTTTCTAAACCGTAAGTTAAATTCTCTAAACCCAAATATCTCAAACTTAGTTTGGGGAGATTTACTGTTTTTTTCTTCTTTTTTTTAACTTATAAGTCATGCATCACATCTTTGTTGACAAAACATCACATTACATTTGTGTTGACAATAGACCCATTTCAAAGCATGTGGATGGTTCAGGGTTAATTTGGAATGGCCTTTGAGTACCCTATACATGGGCTGGGACCATCAGTTTATTTACAAACATAACCTTTCAGGCAGTAGACAGATGCCATCATATTTGTCTCATGATGACAAAAGACAACCTATGGCCAATGATAAACATTTTCTGGAATTTCAACATGGTTTGTGGCATGTATAAATTAACACATACATAAAATAAAGTGTTTGCTGGCCATAAATTAGAAGCTGGCTTTAGGAGGCCTGGGCCTCTGATCTGTTTGCTTCACAATCCCACTGTCTCCAACTGTGCACTGGTTACTGGCCTAAGCTGACAGTGGTTGAGTCAAACATGGCTCTGAGGGTTGGGGCTCGAAATGAAATGTTTTCTCTTCTTGCTAACACCCTGGCATCTCCCTTTTTGCTGCCCAAGGCTGATCTCTATTATATTATGTTCCTTTCTGCTCACCACAGTGAATGTTTATGGCTCTGTTTCTCTGATCTTTACCACTATTTCCAACTTCTTAGACTGGTGACATTAAGTTTCATGTCAGCCTTAACTTGGCCAATCAAAGGGCCGTAAAAGTAAATGCCTAATATTACCAAACTCCAGAATAGTCCCACTTCTGTAAAACTGTCAGCAGATCCAAATAGTTTTCACCTACTGTGGCAACTTACACTTGAAAAACTTTGGCAAAGATATAAATATGTTATGCATCAGAGCTATCCTTTTTTTTTTTTTTTTTTTTTTTGCTTTTCTCTTGTGTACTGAAGCAGAAGGCGGGTTTTTATTTTTACTGTCAATATTTTCATTTATTTGATGGATATTAGAGGCATAATAATCCTTCAGTTCATACAGTTAAATGCTAATTATATTAGTTTGTTTTATGTCTTAATGCTGTATGCCTGTAGGAGAGGGAGAGTGGGAAGGCAAGATAGAAATGGGAGTAAAGATTGTTTTGCATCTTACTACTAACCTATCATCTTCAGAATTCTTTTCCAGCTATTACACTTAAGATTCTATCAATACACATTTTCAATTTAGGGTCAGGGCCATGAATTAAGTCCAACAGAAGTGGGGCTGATCGTTGTTTAATTTAAGTGAGTGAGAAGTCAAGTTCAGCATGGTCAGACAATGCAAAAAAACACATGCAGACACCATAGCAAGAGGAGGAACTCACCTGTCTTGAATCACATTTCCAGACACTTTATTCTGTTTTCTAAGATGATAGCTAATTGGACGAATTTTGCTCACATGATCCTAAAACCAGTGGCTCTAGGCCCCGGCTGCACATTATAATCATGTTATCATCACCTGATAAGCTTTGTAAACATAAGAAAAGTCCAGGCCTACCACATACCAATTAATTCAGATTAGCCAGACCCTTGCTACTCAACATGTGGCCCTGAGTAAGTAGCATCAGCATCACCTACTAGCTTGTTAAAAATGCAGACTCCCGGACGCAACCCCAGACTTACTAAATAAGAACCTGCATCTTTAAGAAATCTCCAGATGATTTACCTGCATATTAAAGCTTGAAAAAATGCAGCACTGTGACCAGGGATCAGCAAATGTTTTCTTTAAAAACACAGATATATATAAAAACACAGCAAATATATTAGGCTTTGCAGGCCATATGTAGTCTGTCACATAATTTATTTCTTTGTATTTTTCTTTTTTTTTAACAATGCTTTAGAAATGTGAAAGCATTCTTAGGTTGGGACACTCAAAATCAGACAAGATTTGGATCACTTTTTAGTTTATGAGACCAATTTACCAATGAAGAACTAACGGTCGGCATTTTAATTTCTTACCTAAGAAGAGAGAGTAGTAGAGTGGGAACTTGGATCCAGAGTCTGCCTTTATTCTTTCCACTATTGTATTGTGCCTCTTTTTAACATTTCACATCTCTCACAGATATTTGCATTGTGACTGTGCCCTAGAGAGAACAAAGGACTAATACTGTATTAGCAAATAGTTTCAACATATGTAAACTCATTTAATAATCTTTATATCAGTGTTATGTGAAGTTACTATCATTGCCCCCACTTTCATCTGAGGAATCTGAGGATTTAAAAAGCTTAAGTAATTGGCCCAAGTCCCTTAAGTAATCAGTGTTAAAGCTAGGACGCTTGAAATGCAAGGACATGTGGACGTGCTGCACTGCATTCTCCTCGCATCATTGTGTAAAGAGTAATACCTATAAGTACCATGCTTCTCAACCTTGGGTAAATATCAAAATCACCTCTGGTGCTTCTTAAACATACATACACTTGGCTCCGCTCCTGGCATTTTCATTCAATAATTCTGTATTAAGACCTGGGTGTATGTATTTTAATGAACTTCCTAGGTGCTTCTGGTGCCCAATAAAGGCTGATCAATATATTAGTGTCAGACTACATGTCTTCATTTCAAGTGTTGAAAAAGTAGGCAAAATCTAGATTACAATTCTAAGACACAAAGAGAAAATCTCAATATGTTTCAGAACATTTACAGGCATCTTTAAATCCAGTCTAGCTCTGCTGAGACCCTGACACAGTGCCTAAAGTTACCCCACTGGGGGGTCAGGGGGAAAGAGACTAGATTCTGGTTCCTTGTCATCCACTTATTGGATATTGTTTTGCTATGGACAGATTGTTTGGAGTCACAAAGTTACCATCTGCTTCCCAAAGCCTCGGCATGTGCCTTGATCATGGTTGACACTCTCACCATGGCCCACCATCTGGACCATGGGGCACTGTATGGACTGGCCAATTGCTCTGGTGGTCATTAAAGTGGTTTATTTCCTCCAGATCAAAAACCACAGCGTCCCGTCTTTTATTCTTTTTCCAATAGCTCATAAACCTAACTTTTATAAGCAAACACTCTTACTGCCAAGCAGCGTCCTCATTTCTATGTGTCCAACAGCTATCCTCATCCACTAAAACTTTGCAATCTACTTAGTACTGCTCCAGCACCTTCCAAAGTTCTCACCACTGTTAAGTTACAGCAGCTAATTGTAACCTGGATCTGAAGTAACATTCTTAATTCCCCTTCATTGTCCAATAGTCTTCTTCCAGACTATCTCCCACTTCCCTGAGGATACTATTTATTCTCACTCTTTTCCCTGTGGCTCCTTCATATGACAGACAGCCTGCAAACCACTGGGCTTCCAATCCCCACTTATTGTTCCACAACACCAAGCTGTTGGCTAGGAAATTTATAGAGCAGTTGGTTAAAAACTCTTAAATCAATCTGGCTGTTTAAAATTGGAGACTTCCTTTGGCAGAAACATCCTTATGCATCTTGCTTGGCTGGTATTTTTAATTAACACAGCTAAATGCCTTGTAGTATTAGTCCAGGCCAGCAGGACGAAATTAACAGAGAGACAAAGCAGAGATGTTGACAAGGCTAAGAACCAACTTGGGAGAGCTTGGTTTTCATCTTATTGCAAGGTTAAATGGAGTCTCCCTAAATCCTTTAACACACCACTCCTCTCAGACCTTGAGACAGAAGTCACTGGCCTTTGGCAGCATTGTTCATTAGGGTAGTTCATTCTCTGAGGATTTTAAAAGTGAGGAACTAGATTTAACTTATGCCAAATACCTTACAATCAAAAACAGTAATTCCACACTCAATACCTATTCACATGATAACTGTGAATAACAGGATTTTAGACTGATGAAGTATAATTTTTTTTTTTTTAATATATGAAATTTACTGTCAAATTGGTTTCCATACAACACCCAGTGCTCATCCCAAAAGGTGCCCTCCTCAATACCCATCACCCACCCTGCCCTCCCTCCCACCCCCCATCAACCCTCAGTTTGTTCTCAGTTTTTAACAGTCTCTTATGCTTTGGCTCTCTCCCACTCTCACCTCTTTTTTTTTTTTTTTTTTTTTTTTCCTTCCCCTCCCCCATGGGTTTCTGTTATGTTTCTCAGGATCCACATAAGAGTGAAACCATATGGTATCTGTCTTTCTCTGTATGGCTTATTTCACTTAGCATCACACTCTCCAGTTCCATCCATGTTGCTACAAAAGGCCATATTTCATTTTTTCTCATTGCCACATAGTATTCCATTGTGTATATAAACCACAATTTCTTTATCCATTCATCAGTTGATGGACATTTAGGCTCTTTCCATAATTTGGCTATTGTTGAGAGTGCCGCTATAAACATTGGGGTACAGGTGCCCCTATGCATCAGTACTCCTGTATCCCTTGGATAAATTCCTAGCAGTGCTATAGCTGGGTCATAGGGTAGGTCTATTTTTAATTTTCTGAGGAACCTCCACACTGCTTTCCAGAGCGGCTGCACCAATTTGCATTCCCACCAACAGTGCAAGAGGGTTCCCGTTTCTCCACATCCTCTCCAGCATCTATAGTCTCCTGATTTCTTCGTTTTGGCCACTCTGACTGGCGTGAGGTGGTATCTGAGTGTGGTTTTGATTTGTATTTCCCTGATAAGGAGCGACGTTGAACATCTTTTCATGTGCCTGTTGGCCATCCGGATGTCTTCTTTAGAGAAGTGTCTATTCATGTTTTCTGCCCATTTCTTCACTGGGTTATTTGTTTTTCGGGTGTGGAGTTTGATGAGCTCTTTATAGATTTTGGATACTAGCCCTTTGTCCGATGTGTCATTTGCAAATATCTTTTCCCATTCCGTTGGTTGCCTTTTAGTTTTGTTGGTTGTTTCCTTTGCTGTGCAGAAGCTTTTTATCTTCAGAAGGTCCCAGTAATTCACTTTTGCTTTTAATTCCCTTGCCTTTGGGGATGTGCCGAGTAAGAGATTGCTACGGCTGAGGTCAGAGAGGTCTTTTCCTGCTTTCTCCTCTAAGGTTTTGATGGTTTCCTGTCTCACATTCAGGTCCTTTATCCATTTTGAGTTTATTTTTGTGAATGGTGTGAGAAAGTGGTCTAGTTTCAACCTTCTGCATGTTGCTGTCCAGTTCTCCCAGCACCATTTGTTAAAGAGACTGTCTTTTTTCCATTGGATGTTCTTTCCTGCTTTGTCAAAGATGAGTTGGCCATACGTTTGTGGGTCTAGTTCTGGGGTTTCTATTCTATTCCATTGGTCTATGTGTCTGTTTTTATGCCAATACCATGCTGTCTTGATGATGACAGCTTTGTAGTAGAGGCTAAAGTCTGGGATTGTGATGCCTCCTGCTTTGGTCTTCTTCTTCAAAATTACTTTGGCTATTCGGGGCCTTTTGTGGTTCCATATGAATTTTAGGATTGCTTGTTCTAGTTTCGAGAAGAATGCTGGTGCAATTTTGATTGGGATTGCATTGAATGTGTAGATAGCTTTGGGTAGTATTGACATTTTGACAATATTTATTCTTCCAATCCATGAGCAGGGAATGTCTTTCCATTTCTTTATATCTTCTTCAATTACCTGCATAAGCTTTCTATAGTTTTCAGCATACAGATCTTTTACATCTTTGGTTAGATTTATTCCTAGGTATTTTATGCTTCTTGGTGCAATTGTGAATGGGATCAGTTTCTTCATTTGTCTTTCTGTTGCTTCATTGTTAGTGTATAAGAATGCAACTGATTTCTGCACATTGATTTTGTATCCTGCAACTTTGCTGAATTCATGTATCAGTTCTAGCAGACTTTTGGTGGAGTCTATCGGATTTTCCATGTATAATATCATGTCATCTGCAAAAAGCGAAAGCTTGACTTCATCTTTGCCAATTTTGATGCCTTTGATTTCCTTTTGTTGTCTGATTGCTGATGCTAGAACTTCCAGCACTATATTAAACAGCAGCGGTGACAGTGGGCATCCCTGTCGTGTTCCTGATCTCAGGGAAAAAGCTCTCAGTTTTTCCCCGTTGAGGATGATGTTAGCTGTGGGCTTTTCATAAATGGCCTTTATGATCTTTAAGTATGTTCCTTCTATCCCGACTTTCTCAAGGGTTTTTATTAAGAAAGGGTGCTGGATTTTGTCAAAGGCCTTTTCTGCATCGATTGACAGGATCATATGGTTCTTCTCTTTTTTTTTGTTAATGTGATGTATCACGTTGATCGATTTGCGAATGTTGAACCAGCCCTGCATCCCAGGAATGAATCCCACTTGATCATGGTGAATAATTCTTTTTATATGCTGTTGAATTCGATTTGCTAGTATCTTATTAAGAATTTTTGCATCCATATTCATCAGGGATATTGGCCTGTAGTTCTCTTTTTTTACTGGGTCTCTGTCTGGTTTAGGAATCAAAGTAATACTGGCTTCATAGAATGAGTCTGGAAGTTTTCCTTCCCTTTCTATTTCTTGGAATAGCTTGAGAAGGATAGGTATTATCTCTGCTTTAAATGTCTGGTAGAACTCCCCTGGGAAGCCATCTGGTCCTGGACTCTTATTTGTTGGGAGATTTTTGATAACCGATTCAATTTCTTCGCTGGTTATGGGTCTGTTCAAGCTTTCTATTTCCTCCTGATTGAGTTTTGGAAGAGTGTGGGTGTTTAGAAATTTGTCCATTTCTTCCAGGTTGTCCAATTTGCTGGCATATAATTTTTCATAGTATTCCCTGATAATTGTTTGTATCTCTGAGGGATTGGTTGTAATCATTCCATTTTCATTCATGATTTTATCTATTTGGGTCATCTCCCTTTTCTTTTTGAGAAGCCTGGCTAGAGGTTTGTCAATTTTGTTTATTTTTTCAAAAAACCAACTCTTGGTTTCGTTGATCTGCTCTACAGTTTTTTTAGATTCTATATTGTTTATTTCTGCTCTGATCTTTATTATTTCTCTTCTTCTGCTGGGTTTAGGCTGCCTTTGCTGTTCTGCTTCTATTTCCTTTAGGTGTGCTGTTAGATTTTGTATTTGGGATTTTTCTTGTTTCTTGAGATAGGCCTGGATTGCAATGTATTTTCCTCTCAGGACTGCCTTCGCTGCATCCCAAAGCGTTTGGATTGTTGTATTTTCATTTTCATTTGTTTCCATATATGTTTTAATTTCTTCTCTAATTGCCTGGTTGACCCACTCATTCGTTAGTAGGGTGTTCTTTAACCTCCATGCTTTTGGAGGTTTTCCAGACTTTTTCCTGTGGTTGATTTCAAGCTTCATAGCATTGTGGTCTGAAAGTATGCATGGTATAATTTCAATTCTTGTAAACTTATGAAGGGCTGTTTTGTGACCCAGTATATGATCTATCTTGGAGAATGTTCCATGTGCACTCGAGAAGAAAGTATATTCTGTTGCTTTGGGATGCAGAGTTCTAACTATATCTGTCAAGTCCATCTGATCCAATGTATCATTCAGGGCCCTTGTTTCTTTATTGACTGTGTGTCTAGATGATCTATCCATTTCTGTAAGTGGGGTGTTAAAGTCCCCTGCAATGACCACATTCTTATCAATAAGGTTGCTTATGTTTATGAGTAATTGTTTTATATATCTGGGGGCTCGGGTATTTGGCGCATAGACATTTATAATAGTTAGCTCTTCCTGGTGGATAGACCCTGTGATTATTATATAATGCCCTTCTTCATCTCTTGTTACAGCCTTTAATTTAAAGTCTAGTTTGTCTGATATAAGTATGGCTACTCCAGCTTTCTTTTGGCTTCCAGGAGCATGATAGATAGTTCTCCATCCCCTCACTCTCAATCTAAAGGTGTCCTCAGATCTAAAATGAGTCTCTTGTAGACAGCAAATAGATGGGTCTTGTTTTTTTATCCATTCTGATACCCTATGTCTTTTAGTTGGCGCATTTAATCCATTTACATTCAGTGTTATTATAGAAAGATATGGGTTTAGAGTCATTGTGATGTCTGTATGTTTTATGCTTGTAGTGATGTCTCTGGTACTTTGTCTCACAGGATCCCCCTTAGGATCTCTTGTAGGGCTGGTTTAGTGGTGACAAATTCCTTCAGTTTTTGTTTGTTTGGGAAGACCTTTATCTCTCCTTCTATTCTAAATGACAGACTTGCTGGATAAAGGATTCTCGGCTGCATATTTTTTTCTGTTTAGCACACTGTAGATATCGTGCCAAGCCTTTCTGGCCTGCCAAGTTTCAAAGGAGAGATCAGTCACGAGTCTTATAGGTCTCCCTTTATATGTGAGGGCACGTTTATCCCTTGCTGCTTTCAGAATTTTCTCTTTATCCTTGTATTTTGCCAGTTTCACTATGATATGTCGTGCAGAAGATCGATTCAAGTTACGTCTGAAGGGAGTTCTCTGTGCCTCTTGGATTTCAATGCCTTTTTCCTTCCCCAGTTCAGGGAAGTTCTCAGCTATAATTTGTTCAAGTACCCCTTCAGCACCCTTCCCTCTCTCTTCCTCCTCTGGGATACCAATTATGCGTATATTATTTTTTTTTAGTGTATCACTTAGTTCTCTAATTTTCCCCTCATACTCCTGGATTTTTTTATCTCTCTTTCTTTCAGCTTCCTCTTTCTCCATAACTTTATCTTCTAGTTCACCTATTCTCTCCTCTGCCTCTTCAAGCCGAGCCATCGTGGATTCCATTTTGTTTTGCAATTCGTTTAAGGCGTTTTTCAACTCCTCGTGACTGTTCCTTAGTCCCTCGATCTTTGTGGCAAGAGATTCTCTGCTGTCCTGTATACTGTTTTCAAGCCCAGCGATTAATTTTATGACTATTATTCTAAATTCACTTTCTGTTATATTATTTAAATCCTTTTTGATCAGTTCATTAGCTGTTGTTATTTCCTGGAGATTCTTCTGAGGGGAATTCTTCCGTTTGGTCATTTTGGAGAGTCCCTGGCGTGGTGAGGACCTGCAGGGCACTTCCCCTGTGCTGTGGTGTATAACTGGAGTTAGTGGGCGGGGCCGCAGTCCGACCCGATGTCTGCCCCCAGCCCACTGCTGGGGCCATAGTCAGACTGGTGTGTGCCTTCTCTTCCCCTCTCCTAGGGGCGGGATTCACTGTGGGGTGGCATGTCTCGTCTGGGCTACTTGCACACTGCCAGGCTTGTGTTGCTGGGGATCTGGCGTATTAGCTGGGGTGGGTAGGCAAGGTGCACGGGGGCTGGAGGGGCAGGCTTAGCTCGCTTCTCCTTAGGTGATCCACTTCAGGAGGAGCCCTGTGGCAGCGGGAGGGAGTCAGATCCGCTGCCGGAGGTTTGGCTCCGCAGAAGCACAGAGTTGGGTGTTTGCGCGGAGCGAGCAAGTTCTCTGGCAGGAACTGGTTCCCTTTGGGATTTTGGCTGGGGGATGGGCGGGGGAGATGGCGCTGGCGCCTTTGTTCCCCGCCAAGCTGAGCTCTGCCGTCCGGGGGCTCAGCAGCTCTCCCTCCCTTTGTCCTCCAGCCTTCCCGCTTTCCGAGCAGAGCTGTTAACTTATGACCTCCCAGACGCTAAGTCGCTAAGTCGTGCTTGCTGTCGGAACACAGTCTGTCCGGCCCCTCCGCTTTTGCCAGCCAGACTCGGGGGCTCTGCTTGGCCGGCGAGCCGCCCCTCCGCCCCGGCTCCCTCCCGCCAGTCCGTGGAGCGCGCACCGCCTCGCCGCCCTTCCTACCCTCTTCCGTGGGCCTCTAGTCTGCGCTTGACTCCGGAGACTCCCTTCTGCTAATCCTCTGGCGGTTTTCTGGGTTCTTTAGGCAGGTGTAGGTGGAATCTAAGTGATCGGCAGGACGCGCTGTGAGCCCCGCATCCTCCTACGCCGCCATCTTCCGGAACCCCCCTGATGAAGTATAATTAATGCATGAGTTTTTTTTTCATTATCCAGCCAACCCCAGAGGTAAATATTATTATCCCAGTTTCTGGATAAGGAAACTGAGACTCAAAAGCTTTAAGGCGACTTCTTCAAGGGAGAAAGATGTAGTAAGTAAACAGTGGGGTCAACATTTATGTCAGTCCTTTCTAATTTCCAGTAATGACACTGTGATCACACTATGGCTGATTTAGTGAAGATCTTAACCAATGAGCAGACTGCCAGGTGATCTCTGGGAACTGCTTTCCTACCTAAAGGAAATGAGACAATACTCAGCATAGCACGCCTGATCAATCCATCCAAGACAAAATGTGCAGGAGATATGTCATCTGCTGTGGCCTAATTGAAGCTTGTGCTTTAGTTAGCTTCTTTGTGTTCCCTCTTGGTGAGAATTAGCTTGGGTGGTGATCTAATTGACTTGAGAAGGTATATTTGTATTTTTGTAAGTAACAAAACAGAGGGGAAAAAAGGAAAAACAAACAAAGGTCAAGATTAGAGGTGAGGGAGCTCCCTGTTTTTAACCAATTATTGAGTTACAAATGCAGTGAAGATTCAGTCTGGTTAACCTGTTCCTTCCCAGTGTATCTCTCTGCCTTGTAGTCAGTGTTTATAGAATGTTCTAGTATGAAGGTATAGAGAGTAAAATCTTAGCTAAACCTCAATTAACTAGATCATTTGCTTAGCAAATTATTATTATTTTTTCTTTCTGAACTATTCTCATCAAGAGAAAGAGACACATTTCAAGATAGCATGCTGACAGTTAGGATAGAGACAGGATGTTTGCAATATCCAGGGTGTATCCTGGGTTCATCACACATGTAGCCTAGCATCCTACACCTAGATCAACTGTGTGATCATGGACACATCCATTTATGCTATAAGATCTTCACTTTCATTTGTGACTAGTTGAAGGAGGTATCTGTGGGGTGGGCACATACCCAGGTATCACCGCCTGGATACTGTCACTTGAAGTCTTCGTGTTTCAGTTTTCTGATCTATAAAATGAAGATATAATCACAGATTTCAAAGAGTTACTTTGAAGATTAATTATAATATTTTCAAAATTTTTGTAACTTGCATAGTTCTATGCATTTAATAATGATTGATATTATCTAAGTACTTACTATACACTGAGCACTATTCTAAGATATGTATGTATATATGCCCACATACACATATGTTAATTTTGGGGTATCAATTCACTTTATCTTCACAACAACATGTGGGAGAGAATATTATCCATTTTAAATAGGAGGAAACTAAAGCACAAAGAGTTTATGTGCATATAAGAATTATTATCATTCATTCAAAAATATTTGTTAAGCACACACTTTGAGTCAAGAACTTCTCTTTTCTCTTTCCTCCTCTTAAGTCCTCCCTCCCCTTTTCCTCTCCATCTTCTTCCTCTTCAGACAATAGAGAAAAAAAATTCTGCTAGACTCAGAGGCAAAAGATCTGTGCCAAATCCTGGTGTTATGTGATCTTGAACAAATCACTGTTTCCCTGTGTTTATTTTCTGCCAGTCTCACAGGCTAGTTGAATTGATGAGAACATACTTCTCAATTTAACAAGCTTATGCAAAGGTAGTGAGAGTGTTACCATTAATATTACAGCAAGTCCTAGACAATTCCTAAGATCCTCTCACCCCTGACCTCCTATGAGTCATGATTCCCCATCTCTAACACAGCACAGAGCTCATGCAGTAGGATGATGACTCAGGAAGCCATCCAGTCTCAAAGGAAGGAGGCCAGGATATTGGAGTGCAACCTTTACTTAACCAGAAAATGAAAGCAGCTAATCCGCGCTTTGAACAATCTGGTTTATGGATATATTTAGTCAGAATCGAATAAGTGCTGATCTCTCTGGGAACCCGACAGGGTGGGAGAAAGACAAATTACTGAATATGAAAAGGTATATAACCTATGATAGCAATTTGTCACATTTTAGTAACTAAATTATGTACTCTTATGAGGAAAAGAAATTGAGACTGTCTGCTCTCAAAGGGCAGGGAATAAGTCAATTAAACTTGCCCTGTGAAACACTTCTTTGTTTATGTGGTTGCTGAATAAATGCTTATTGATGGTGAGCAGGAAGCAATTAGTGTCGTATACTCTAGGTCTAAAGTTCTCTTTTGGCCAGCAAAAGAGCGGACAGATGCAGGATTAAAGCGAGAGATGGCTAATGTTTGGAAAAAAGACAAGAGCCCCAAATAAGGGTCCTTGCCCCATTTTTATTCAGATCAGAGGTTTACAAACGTGATGGGCATGTACAAAGAGACAAAGAAACTGAACATTAACTTGTGGATGTGAGGGAAAAGGGGTTTTTTAAAGATATACAGTGTTTGGGGTTTGGGTCAATATAAAACAAAATCCAGGTGCCAGGCAGATGGGTAGATGGTTGTTAACAGCAGACAGGAGGCACCGTGCCTGTTTATCTTTGCCAGCCTAGGGGATGAGACAGATAGGGGGAATAACCTCAGGGTTAACAAGACACCTTTTCTTTTGTTAACCATCTCAGCTCAGGGCTGCTTTTTCTGCAGCCCAGTGGTCCATAGCGCAATTCACCAGTTTACCTAACCTGGCCCTATTCTCCTATGAAAGCAGCTTTCTGCTATAGTACTAAATTTGGGGTGCTTTCACCCTGAATATATGATCTTATTTATTTCACATATCTATGTACTGGGCACCTTTGTACCATTTCTATTTTAGGCCTTTGCCTCTCCCTCTCTACTTTGGGGGCTCTGTACCCCCTCTCTATTTTGGGGTGCCTTTGCATTTCCCTAATCCTGGCACCTTTGTGTTTCCCTATTCTCAGGGTGTCTTTGCGCCCCCCCCCCCCCATTCTTGGAATGCCAATCTGGTTTACCCAAACTCGGGTGTGAGCATTTTATGACTTTGTATTTCTTTATGCCTTGTTAACCCATTGGTGTAAGTCCAGGGGATTCCTAAGCTTATCCCCCACAAATTAGGAATTGGAAGAACAGAGATAAACCTTGAAAACATTGGTCAGAATGTCTGTAGATCCTATTCTAGCCATCTTAAGGAATTTGTCACCCTGGTGGTTTTCATTTAATGAGTCACAATCAGTAAGCCATGACCTTGTGACAGGCACTGAGTTAGACTTCAGTAATACAGCAATGACTGCTTCTTTTAAGAAGCTTTGTATCTGTCGTATTAGTTGCCATTTTGAAATGATAATGTGTGTGTGGGGGGCTCTTGAGGAGAAAAACTGCTCCAATGATTGTGAAGTTTGGAAATTAATTGAATAATAGAAGTTTCTCTGGGACAGAACAAGAAGAGAAACCCAACAAACCCAAGTAAGTTTAGCAAAATCTCCAGACTGGGAGTTCAGAGGAAGAATGCAAAGCAGAAAGGTTCTTAGGTGGCTATAGTTCTCCAACCATTTGAGCATTTGAATTTCATCAGTAGGAGAGTTATGGGGAGCAGCCTTGTTTCTATTGAATCATGACAATTCCCCATGTGTGTCCATGTATATAAAGGGACAGGGGGATTAAGACCTTGTTTCCGAACTAATATTCATTAAATGCTGGTATGCAAAATGTTAATTAGTAATTCAAACAGAAAGACTTCAGTGCACAAATAACCTTGAAAAATGTTGTGTCCATGTATTATAGAGCTCCATGGAGACTTTACCATGCCAATGCATCTCATAAATCTCTAAGAAAAGTAAAATCCTGTTACTGTATATGGGGCCAGGGCTAGCCTAGAGTCAACCCGTGTTAGCATTAGAACCAGTGACCGACCAGTCACACATTTCCCACTGGAAATATTCAGGCAGAAAGAATTCTGCAAACATTTTAGTGAGGTCTTTATGTATGTCCTTACCATCTGGAGGAGTGTAATAGGATTGTCAATGCTGCCTTAAGCCCTCCAAGTTCCCAGACTCATGCTTTGTATCATAATTTCTCTTCTTCTATCGTGAATCACACTTTGACACCCTATACTTATAAAATTCCATTTAGTTGCCATGATGTATTTGGGTAGCCATCAGCAAGTGGCTATTATGGGTTCAGCATATGCATGCATGAGCCTGTGTGTGTGTTCTCTTTTCAGAAGACAGATCAGCAACAAGTTCCTGCTATTGTCTGAGTAGTAAATGCCACAGCCCAAAGTCATTTATTGTATCCTAAATTGTTACTGGCATTAATAACTGTGGAACTATGGCTGTATTTGTCGTGTCAGCCAGACATATTCCCGCTATTAACTTTTGGATAACAGCAGCAGCTTGTCTAATGAAAAATAATGACCTTAAAGCAAAGAACTCCAAATAATTTGATTCCACAGAGAAGCCAATAACAGAAAAGCAGGGCAAACTCTTCAAGTTCCCACATTTCCTGTAGCACTAGTTCTGAATGACTTTATTAACTGCGTCTCTATAGCAAGGTGGGAGATGTAAAAATTAGTATGAATATTTTTCCCCTTCACTCCTATGGTCTCCGAGGGTCAGAACAGTGCAATCGAAGTGGTTGATTGTAACATTCTTTTGGATAAATTAACCTAGTGTGTGATGCTTCAACTCAAAAATGGATCACAACATATGCAAATCTAATAAGCCAAAGAGTGTGGGTTGTTTTTTTTTTTTGTTTTGTTTTGTTTGGTTTTTTGTAAAGGAGGAGGGATTTCTCTGCTCCTCTTAGTAAGTTGTAAGGTTATAAGACATAGGAAACAATCAAATTCTCAGCCCAATAAAAGATTTTTTTTTCCTTTTTGCATATAGCTGTGCCAATTCTAAATGTGCAATTGCAAAATGGCTCTTGGTTTATAAGGCACACCAGTTTGATTGTGTGGATTATAAAGTCATTTATTTATGTACCCATTTGTATACAGTCTTCATCGCTACAGCATCTGGGAGTCTGACATTACTTAAAAAACACAATTAAATTTGAGTACCTCATACTGGAACCTTATTATAAACTTATTGTTTCCCTCTCCTTAATTTCATCCCATTACTCCTAATTATAGTTTTCTATCATAAACAGTTCTTCAATTATTTCTCCCCTGGGGAATTTACAACCCAAGATGAAACCTTTCTTTCTTCCTCCCACCCCTATTTTAGTCTCCTGAAGAGTGGCAAAGGGGTCCATGCAGCCCACACTTGCTATTTCTAGAACATTTCTGTAACAGAGGCTCCTTAAAGAACAAAGGTCCTGCTCAGGCAAATGCAGTTTATTGGTAACTGAATGCAGGGTCAAAAATAGATGAAGGTGACAGTCGGCTTGGCCTTTAATTTTTGCTATAATCCAGTTAAAGTTGCTCATTTTCTTTAAAACCCTATTTCTTTATTTGTAAAATATGCATAAAAATTTGCTCTACCTATTTCATAGGGTATTTGGGCTAACCAATGCAGCAGAGTGTTTTTGGAATTTTTGTTTGTTTTTGTTTTTAATGTTTACCTATTTTTGAGAGAGAGGGAAACAGAGAGTGAGCGGGGGAGGGGAAGAGAGAGAAGGGGACACAGAATCCAAAGCAGGCTCCAGGCTCAGAGCTGTCAGCACAGAGCCTGACACGGATCTCGAACTCACGAACCATGAGAACATGACCTGAGCCGAAGTCGGATGCTTAACTGACTCAGCCATCCGGGTGCCCCCAAAAGTGTGTTTTTAAACCATGGAGCCTTATTCAAATGTTAGGAAATAGTGCTACATAGCTAATGCTTATGAAGCTTTTTTGTGTGTGCCAGGTACTGTGCTAAGGAACGTATGTACATTCTTTTATTTTATCCCTGCAACAATTCTTGAGGTATTATTTTATTCCTATTTACAGATGAACAAAATGAGGCACAAAGTGCTAAAATAGTCTGCCCAAGGTAAAATAAATAAATAAATAAATAAATACATACATACATACTAAGAAGAAGCAGGGCCAGAATTCAAATAAGCTCTTTCTGATTCCATAATCTGACTCAAAGTAGCAGAATTGGAAAGCAGATTAAAGGTATTCATCATATTTTGGAGGCAGAGCCTCATGGGAGTATGAAAGGTAGTCAGGGTAGGAATATTATCTATACTTGAGTAATGACAAATATAATGTTAAACCGAACCTTCAAGAGTGGGCTGGGTTTTAAACTATGGAATTTGTGTTATGATGATTAAGTATCAACCAGAGTGGCTTTAGGTGCCCAGATTAAACATTGTTTATGGGTGTACCTGTGAGGGTGTTTCTGGATGAGATTATCATTTGAACTGGTGGATTGGGTAAAGTAGATTGCCCTCCCCAACATGGGTGATGGATGGGCCCTATCCTAAAAATTGAGGGTCTGAATAGAACAAAAAGAGTGGAGAAAGAGGGTTTTATCTCTTTTATTCCCCCCTGCCTTACCAATTGAACCAGGAAATCTATCTCCTTTTTTCCTGCCCTCCAAATGGAATTTATGTCATAATCTCTTCTGGTTCTCTGAGGCCTTCATACTCAGACTGAATTATACCACCATCTTTCCCAGGTCTCCAGTTTGCAGAGGCAGATCTTGGTTCTTCTCATCCTCCATAATGGCATGAACCCAATTCTCATCTATCTAATCATCTCTCTCTCTCTTTCTCTCTATAGATAGATGGATCGATCAATCAGTTGATCCTGGAGAATCTCACCATGGAGAATCCTATGCTGGTATAAATAGAATGAGCAGGGCTTCCACTGTGGGGACAGGTCAGGGATCTGTAAATGATTCCATTTTGCTAAAACACAGGCTACACAAGGGATTAATTGGGAAGTAAGGCAGGCTGGGCCTTATTACAGAGAGTTTTGAAGACAGGTTAGAAATTCTGGATTTTTTTTAGTAAAATATCCATTTTAGGATTGATTTTCTCAAACTTAATATAAGAAGAGGAGATAGAAAAGAGGAATAGAAGGAAGAAGAGAAAGAAGAAAGGAAGGCTAGAAGGAGGATGGAGTAGTGGAAGGGGAAGAGGGGGTGGAGGAGGAGAATGAAAGCAACAGCAACAAGAAAAAAGACCTGGCATTTCCAGTGTCTCTTCAGAGACAGAATAGAGTTTTGACATCCACTCCCCTCCTGCTCCCTACCCACCAGCCCCCACACCCAGCACACAGTCCAGGTAAACTCGTGCCTATGCACCTAACCCTGGAGCCACGTCCTAAATACCTGACCTCCGTGCTGCTGTTTGCTTTGTGCTAAGTCTGGAGCCTCAGTTAGATGGCACTTTAGTTTGAGGCAAGTCATTACCTGGACATGTTTACAATGTAATGGCAGCTCTTGCAATTTTGTTTAGAGGAGTCAAAAGGCTTTGTACAATGAAATACTGGGACTTTTAAGTTGCCCTTTTATGAATGAAGAAAACAGAAGCACTGTTTCTGGGCATCATAGAAGAGATTTGAAGACAGGCTTTCTGAGACAGGGCAAAGCGAGGCCTCAGCAACATGGTGAGAAGCTATAGCCTCCAGAGTTTGGTGACTGCAAACTTTAGCCTCACAGAAGGCTGATGTTCACTTTTAAGGTGTTTTCTGATCAGTTCTGTAATTCTGCTTTACTTTCCCTCAATCTTCCATTAACTTTGTTTAGACCGCTTATGTAGCTAATATGGAGAAAATGCAGTGGGGGAAAGGAGCACTATGCTTAAGTTTTGGAGCAAAGCAGACCAAATTGAGATCTGGAGCAGCTTTGAATCTTGGCAGAGTATCAGGGTCCATCTGAGAGAGGTCACAGCTGAGCTAGAAGCTGGACCAATCCTTGGGGTGGTAAATACTGCATCCTCCCTACTCTAGGAAATCTCAGGCACCTGGCAAAACATTGGACTTCTCAAATTTTATGAGATTGGGGTCTGGGCTTCTTTTATTTAGATACTAAAGCAAGGTGGTTTCAGAATGCTGGGGGATCCATTGATGCCTGGACAATGTAAATAACAGCTCTGAATGTCTACAGACTTCCCTTTCCATTGCTGTATTATTTATTTACTTTTCTAAAAATAAGGGGTTTAAATAGCTTCATTTAGCATCAAGGGTGTCCTAACTGTTGACACTTGACTATTGATTATAGCACTTTTCTTCAAATTACTGTCAGCATCTCCCTCTGTACCAAAGTGTAGATTAGGCCCTGTGTTACTGGCTAAAGGCAGGAAGCATTCTGTTCTCACTTATTATTAGAAAATATTTTGACTTAAAACTATTCTAAGTATTTTTTTTTACATTTTGCTGTTTTTCACATGTTATTTGGCAATTTTTATTAGAGATTTTCTCCTTGATAAGAATAATTCTATTGAACTAATAATTCATGACCACGAAACACATTTATGGTTTGGATACATTGCTATGCAATCCTAGTTGAACAGTAATATATGGGGGAAAAGCTGTCCTCTTTCCCTGGCTTGTTTGAGGCAAAGGCCCTGTCCCAAAGATGCCACACAGGAGATGATTAGCATAGATAGAAACAATCTAATTGCATACAAAACACAATTTTTACATGATTTATACTTTTTGAATGTCTTGTAGCTACTCTTCACATCTTTGTAAAAATATCTAATTATTTGGTAAGTGCAGGGTTCAAATAGTTACTGAGATTCATAGCAATTAGAATTAATTTGCTTTTTAGGAGGGCTTTTTTATCCTTGCAGTTTCCTGAAGATAAATCATTTGACCTCAGGCTCACAGAAAAAATAAGCCCAAGAGAAGTATTACTTGGAAATAGTACAGTCTCAGCAAATGCTGAGCCATGAAGACTGAGTTCACCAGAGGGGACCCAAAACCATATACATCAGCGGCTTGTTCAATGTGGTAATGAGTGGCTGACACAGCCCAAGTAAGAACCTTTTTCTCTTGACTACCAGGCTAGGGATGTTTCTACAACATTCTACTCCTATAAGAAGGCATTGGAGTCAGCCAACATGCTTGGGCAATATGTGCCTAATTTTTCCTATATTTCTGTGAAGAGCAACCTCTATCTATCCTTCAAACTTTCCCTTACATGAATGGTTTTCCTGTCTTTTGTCTTTGTTACCACAGGAGTCTTTTTGTATTTTTAAGGTAGTTTCCTATTCAAGATCTTCTGATAGTCACCCAATGTCTAGGAAGTAAAGTTTCCTAATTTCACTCTAGTAATCAGAGTTTTTTCCTAATAAAGTAGCCATTCACCCTTGTCTTCTTCTATTCATAAAAAAATAGCACTTCCCATTATGGAGCACTATTTAGTTTTAGACATTTTAACATCTACGATCTCATTAACTCAATGAAATAGGCAATATTGTTACTCTTACATTTATAGATAACATTGTAATGCCAGAGAAGTTAAGTAACTGAACCAAGGTTACTTAGAAATCATCAGAAGTAGGATTCAAATTCAGGCTATCAGACCTGTGCAAGGGCTTAACCCCTGACTTGTGTTCCTTCTCGTCAACAGCGTATCCACCCTCCTCAAACCAGTCAGGATCCCTGATTCCCACTGTATACTTTGCTTATTCTCACATTGAAGCCTCTGCTCATCATCTACTACTCACCCAAATTGTCCCTCTTTATTGTCTCTCCAAGCCCTTCTTTAAAGGCCTGTATTAGTTTCCTAGTGCTATTGTAGCAAATGACCATGAATTTAATGCCTTACAACAGCAAACGTTTATTATTTTATAGTACTAGTAGTCAGAAGTCTGGAAATGGGTCTTATAAGACTAAAATCAAGGTGTCAGCAGGGCTGCATTCCTTCTGGAGGCTCGAGGCAGAGTTGGTTCCTTGCCTTTTCCAGCTTTTGGAAGCTGCTTGCACTGCTTGACTGGCTGCATCTCCCACTCCTGCTTCCATCCCTACACCTCCTCTGACTCTGATCCTCCTGCCTACCTACCCTTCTCTCTCTTGTAAAGACCCTTGTTAATATAGTGGCTTCACCCAGATAATCCAGAACAATCTTCCCACTTCAAGATCCTTAAATCACAACCCAAAGTCCATTTTGTCATGTGAGGTAGTACATTCACAGATTCCAGGGATTGAGACCAGCAACTTTGTGGGATCTTAATTCTGTCTACCACAAAGACCAATTCCAATATCATCCCAACCCTCAGGTTTCCTAAAAGCCTCCATCAGCAATCTATTCCATTCTGTATCTTATAGAATATCCTTGTATCTTCTCAGCTTTGAAAAATTTTGCTTTCCACTCAGTTATATGATTTTGGAAATTGGATTCCATTTTTTGTGGGCTCATGGTGTCTCAGCTACAACCTTAGAGATTACCCAGGCCAGGGGTAACAACAAATTGGTCTCATCTCAAATGTCTCATCTATGCAGCTAGTAGCTTCAGCTCAAGGTTCTGTGTTGGGAGGATTTCGAGGTTCCTTTTGGTTTCAAAACAAAGAAGGCTATGATCAAATAGAATGTTTTCCATGAAGGCAAGAAATGAAAATGGTAACTTGGGGGCCACATGCTTGCCACTTCTGCTCTTCTCCCCTATCTCTCCAGCTTCAAGATGAGGAAAAGCAGTAGGAAAATGGGGCAGTCAGCTTTTACAGAGGGCTTACTATGGGTCTGGCACTATTCTGGTATATTCGTACTGTTCTGGTATATTACCTAAACTTACCTTCTTTGACCCTCATAATAACCTTATAAAATAGAAGTGGAAATTAGGGTTTAAAAGTTTAAAAAAACATTGAAAGAACTTGGGACAAAAATAGAGATCTGTTGTGCTCACTTTGGCAGCACCTATGCCAAATGCTAAAATTGGAACGACACAGAGATTGGCACGGCCCCTGCACAAGGATGACATGAAAATTCATGAAGCTTCCATGTTTGTGACAAACAAAAAACCCAGACTCTTGACTATGAAGAGCAAACTAATGGTTACCAGAAGGGAGGTGTGCGGAGGGATGGGAGAAACAGGTGAAGGGGATTAAGAGTACACTTACCATGATGAGCATTGTATGTTGTACAGGATTGTTGAATCACTACATTGTACACCTGAAACAAATATAGCACTGTATGTTAATGGTACTTTAATTTAAAAAAAGAGATCTATCTAATTGCAAATCCAATTTTGTTCACTATAATAAACTTGGGATTTAAATGATTTACACAAGGCCAAGTAAAACTAGAAACAAAACTGGGATTAGAATTATGGTAAGTACATTTCCCCCAAAAAACAGGACACAGTGATGGGCACATGGCCACAATGCTGAATACTTAAAACTGGGGCTTTTATAATAAATCCAAAGGTTTACAGTTAACTGCAACCAATTATCAATACATACAGCAGAGTTCTTTTGTTTGACTACATTCAGTGACCATAGGACATTATTCATTTTCTCCGAGTGAAAACCTGGCTGGTTTTTTGGCATTGAGATTTTCCTTTCTTTTACTTACCCTGGAGTATTTGTCTTTGGTTTTCTTTAATAATTTCCTGTAAATCAGACCTTCCTGTTTCCTTTTTCCCTGTCTTTATTCATCTGAATTGCTAAACATGCTCTGGAAACTGGAGTTCTGACAGAGATGTCAAGAACCAGCTATTCCAGCTCTCTGCCCAAGGGCCCCTGTGCTAAACAAACATTTGCCTCGAGCCAAGAACCCTTTGCTAAGGTGCCCTCATTGATGAGACTCCCTGCAGTCAGGTCAAAATCAGTTTCCAAGCAATGGATCCTGTCACTGTCTTGCTCAAAATGCTCCAGGGCTCCCCATCTCTTTCTAGGAAAAAGTCACATTCTTATTCTTGGCTACAGGGCTTTCCTTGTTTTACAGTCTATTGTACCACTAAGTTCATCCCCTCCTCCTCCCTCCACCCCCTCTGTCAGCCCACTCAGCATCCTCCTGCCAGCTGCTTTGCTGCTCTCAATCCTCTTGTCTGGCTCCCAGGTTTTTGTCATGCCCTGAATTCTATCTCCTGGGTTGGACTCCTCTCCTGCCATGCCTAACATATCTGCTTAAGTCATTTTTTAAAATGCAAATCTGACCATGTCATTTTCCTGCTCACATTCCTCTAGTGGCTTCCTTTCATCCAGGTCAGTGGTTCTGAAACCTAACTGATAGCAGGGTTGTAGAGATGCAGCTCTGAGTCTCACCACCCACTCCATCCCCCAGCCAAGATTCCAATTCAGAAGGTCTGGGATGAGGCCAATAATAATACCTTCCAAAGTCCCCTACTCATTCTGATGATGAATCAGGTCTTCAGAGTATACCCACATCCCTTACCAACACATAATGCGCCCTCTGGTTTGGTCCCATTCAGGTTCACACTTCATCACAATCTACACTAAACCCTAACCCCATCTCCACCCCACCTCCAACCCCTAGGACTGCTAGATTTGGGCTACTCTGACTTGTTTCCTGCACAATAACATGCTCTTTGCGATCTCCATGATTTTATACATGGCATCCTATTCTCTAAATGAGGAAAATGTTAACTCTGAAAGATGACTTCCAAATCCAGCTCAGGCATTGAGTTCTTGAGGAATTCCCTACTAACCCTCAGACTGAGTCGATAGCTCCCTCCTGTGTATCACTTCTGATTACTGTATTTTGCTTATTTCCTATACAGTGCTCTATTTTATAAAACAGACAATGTATTTGTTTTATGCATTAACAAGCTTCTTGTATTTCAGCCAAACTTACCATTGTGCTAGAGTTATAGTTCCTTTTATGTATATATAACTTAGAAAATGTTTTTATTCCTACAATATCATATATGATCCTTACAACAATTTCTTTTGAGATGAGAGAAATGATATTCACAGAAGCTGGCTTGCCCCATATCACATAGAAAAATGATGAGAATTCAGCTTTCTTACTCCAATGATGTGATATATGATGTACCATATAACATCTCAAGATGTACATCTTATGGTGTACTTTTCAAATTACTAGAAGAGTCACATAGTAAGTGCCATATATAGGACATTAAAGCTCTATTAAGCAATGTAATAAAGTATCCCATAAAAAGGAAAAATTATATTTTTATCAATAATTGTATCTATTAAAAAGAAAACAAACTGATCTGTTAGTTAGAAACTAAAAATGAAAACATAAGCCTCCCAACCTCCCACCATTGCCTCTTTTTCATTTTGATCCTGAGGATGATTAGAATGTCCTAATTTCTATTTTGGTAAGTAGGTTTTCAGCAGGGTTCCCCTGAGGTCTAGCAAGCTGAGATAGATATAAGGGAAGCTGCATCCAGAAAGTGTTAGACACCAAGGAATTGATCTAAATTCTCTTTTTCACAGCCATTCTTCAGTTTATTCAAAAACTCTTAGAGACCTAATCTATTAATAAAATTTCACGACTTCCTTTTTTTAAATACTGACTGGTATTTTCAAAACCAGAAGCAAGTGAGCTTAGGTATAATTCTTTAGGGTATTCCCTGAAAGTTCCATTTGATAGCATTTCCTTATTTCAAATCTAAAGATTCAGACTTTGACTTTCAGAAGAATATAACTGTTGGTATCATAGGAAAAGGCTACATGGGTCCCAGGCATATTAGAAATTAATTTTAGGAATTGATAACATCCCATAAATGGGGATGAAGAAAACCTACTGTTCCTCTGATGCTTTACTATTAAGATATCTCTTAGAAACCATAGACTTCATCATGAAAGGACCCATGATGAAATGGCCCCTCATCATATATCAGTTAAGATTCTTTTGTCCTCATCAACAATAATCCTCTTCCAAATGCGAGAAAACAATAAAGAAATGTATCATCTCATAATTGGAATATGAGAATTAGTGTGGGGCTCCAAAATGGTGTCATCAGTGGATCAGCAGGATATTAAAGATCCATATTCTTTCTACATTTTTAGTCTTCCTTCTTTGGCAGGTTTCCTCCTCAGCCTGTATAGCAAGATGGCTTTGGCACTTATAGAAATATATTCAGAGAGAATAACATGTAGGTGAAGGAGAAGGATAGTCTCTTCCTGTGACTTTCTTTTGGGAGTGGGAAGACTTTCCTCAGACTAACTCCCACCTCAGTGACTTTCCTTCATGCTTCACTGGTCATAAATGTGTCACATGAACATCTTTATCCATAGACCAATTACTGTCAAGGTATAATGAGTGTTGGGAGTTAATCACAATAGCCATCAGATGCCATATTTTACAGTTTTTCTGTGAACCAGAGTAGCACAACTCTGTACTCAAAGCAAGATAGAACAGATTAAAGAAGGAACAAGCCTAGCCTAGAACTAAAAGTAGATAAATAGAGTCTCTAGGTGTATGGCCATCAAAAATCATGGTAGACCCAAAATAATGTCATGGTATCTTCCAAATATAGTTTGAGTCAAATTGAGGGAAATGCATAAATCCACCTTGAACATGGGCATTTGCTTCCTGAAACATGTCCCTTTCTTAGCAGCATCATGTAAAGCCAATGTTTTTATTTTTTAATTAATTTATTTTTAAATTTATATCCCAGTTAGCATACAGTACAACAATGATTTTAGGAGTAGATTCCTTAATGCCCCTTACCCATTTAGGCCATCGCCCTCCCACAACCCCTCCAGCAACCCTCTGTTTGTTCTCCATATTTAAGAGCCCCTTATGTTTTGTCCCTCTTCCTGTTGTATTATTTTTGCTTCCCTTCCCCTATGTTCATATGTTTTGTTTCTTAAATTCCTCATATGAGTGAAGTCATATGATATTTGTCTTTCTCTAACTAATTTCATTTACCATAATACCCTCTAGTTCCATGCACTTAGTTCAAATGACAAGATTTCATTCTTTCTGATTGCCAAGTAATACTCCATTGTATATATATGTACCACATCTTCTTTATCCATTCATCCATCGCTGCACATTTGGGCTCTTTCCATACTTTGGCTATTGTTGATAATGCTGCTATAAACATGGGGTGCATGTACCCCTTCAAAACAGCATACCTGTATCCCTTGGATAAATATCTAGTAGTGCAATTGCTGGGTCATAAGGTAGTTCTATTTTTAACTTTTTGAAGAACCTCCATACTGTTTTCCAGAGTGGCTGCACCAGTTTGCATTCCCACCAGCAGTGAAAAAGAGATCCTCTTTCTCCACATCCTTGCCAACATCTGTTGTTGCCTGAGTTGTTCATGTTAGCCATTCTGACAGGTGTGAGGTGGTATCTCATTGTGGTTTTGATTTGTATTTCTCTGATGATGAGTGATGTTGAGCATTTTTTCATGTGTTGGTTGGCCATCTGGATGTCTTCTTTGGTGAAGTATCTATGCATGTCTTTTGCATATTTCTTCACTAGATTGTTTTTTGGGTGTTGAGTTTGGTAAGTTCTCTATAGATTTTGGATACTAACCTTCTATCTGATATGTCATTTGCAAATATCTTCCCCCATTCTGTTGGTTGCCTTTTAGTTTTGCTGATTGTTTCCTTCTCTGCGCAGAAGCTTTTTATTTTGATGAGGTCCCAATGGTTCATTTTTACTTTTGTTTCCCTTGCCTCCGGAGATGTGTTGAGTAAGAAGTTGCTGCAACCAAGGTTAAAGAAGTTTTTGCCTGCTTTCTCCTCGAGGATTTTGATGGTCTTACATTTAGGTCTTTCATCCATTTTGAGTTCATTTTTGTGTGTGGTGTAAGAAAGCGGTCCAGGTTCATTTTTCTGCTTGTCACTCTCCAGTTTCGCCACCACCACTTGCTGAAGAGACTGTCTTTTTTCTATTGGATATTCTTTCCTGCTTTATCAAAGATTAGTTGGCCGTACGTTTGTTGGTCCATTTCTGGGTTCTCTATTCCATTCCATTGATCTGAGTGTCTGTTCTTGTGCCAGTACCATACTGTCTTGATGATTACAGCTTTGTAATACAGCTTAAAGTCCGGGATCGTGATGCCTCCAGCTTTGGTTTTCTTTTTCAATATTGATTTGGCTATTCAGGTTCTTTTCTGATTCCATACAAATTTTAGGATTGTTTGTTCTAGCTCTGTGAAGAATGCTGGTGTTATTTTGATAGAGATCACATTGAATATGTAGATTGCTTTGGGTAGTTTTGGCATTTTAACAATATTTTTTCCTCCTATCCAGGAACATGGAATATTTTTCCTTTTTGTATGTGTGTGTCTTCTTCGATGTCTTTCATAAGTTTTCTGTAGTTATCAGTATATAGATTTTTCACCTCTTTGGTTATATTTATTCCTAGGTATTTTATGGTTTTTTGTGCAACTGTAAATGGGATCGATTCCTTGATTTCTCTTTCTGTCGCTTCATTGTTGTTGTATAGGAATGCAACCAATTTCTGTGTGTTGATTTTATATCTTGCAACTTTGCTGAATTCATGAATCAATTCTAGCAGTTTTTTGGTGGAATCTTTTTGGTTTTCCATATAGAGTATCATGTCATCTGCAAAGAATGAAAGTTTGACCTCCTACTGGCCAATTTGGATGCCTTATATTTCTTTGTGTTGTCTGATTGCTGAGGCTAAGACTTCCAATACTATGTTGAATAGCAGTGGCAGGAGTGGACATCCCTGTCTTGTTCTTGACCTTACGGGGAAAGCTCTGTTTTTCCCCATTGAGGATGATATTAGCATTGAGACTTTCATATATGGCTTTTATGATCTCGAGGTATGCTCCTTCTATCCCTACTTTATTGAGGGTTTTTATCAAGAAAAGATGCTGTATTTTGTCAAATGCTTTCTCTGCATCTATTGAGAGGATCATGGGGTTCTTGTCCTTGCTTTTGTTGATGTGATGAATCACATTGATTGTTTTGTGGATATTGAACCAGCCCTGCATCCCAGTATAAATCCTACTTGGTCATGGTGAATAAGTTTTTAATGTATTGTTGGATCTGGTTGCTAATATCTTGTTGAGGACTTTTGCATCCATGTTCATCAGGAAAACTGGTCTATAGTTCTCCTTTTTTGTGGGGTCTTTGTCTGGTTTTGGAGTCCAGGTAATACTGGCTTCATAGCAAGAATTTGGAAGTTTGTCTTCCATTTCTATTTTTTGGAACAGCTTCAAGAGAATAGGTTTTAACTCATCTTTAAATGTTTGGTAGAATTCTCCTGGGAAACCATCTGGCCCTGGGCTCTTGTTTTTTGGGAGATTTTTGATTACTAATTTGATTTCCTTACTGGTTATGGGTCTGTTCAGATTTTTCTACTTCTTCCTGTTTCAGTTTTGGTAGTGTATATGTTTCTAGGAATTTGTCCATTTCTTCCATATTGCCCATTTTATTGGCGTATAATTGCTCATAATATTCTCTTATTATTGTTTTTATTTCTGCTGCGTAGGTTGTGATCTCTCCTCTTTCATTCTTGATTTTATTTATTTATTTATTTATTTGGGTCCTTTCCTTTTTCTTTTTGATCAAACTGGTTAGGGGTTTATCAATTTTGTTAATTCTTTCATAGAGCCAGCTTATGGTTTCTTTGAGCTGTTCTACTGTTTTGTTTTGTTTTGTTTTTTGGTTTAGATACCATTGATTTCTTCTCTAATCTTTATTATTTCCTGTCTTTTGCTGGTTTGGGGATGCATTTGCTGTGCTTTTTCCAGCTCCTTAAGGTGTAAAGTTAAGTTGTGTATCTGAGATCTTTCTTCCTTCTTTAGGAAGGCCTGGATAGCTATATACCTCCCTCTTATGACCGCCTTTGCTGCATCCCAGAGGTTTTGGGCTGTGATGTTATCATTTTTATTGGCTTCCATTTATTTTTTAATCTCCTCTTTAGCTTCTTCATTAGCCCATTCATTCTTTAGTAGGATGTTCTTTAGTCTCCAAGTATTTGTTACCTTTCCACATTTTTTTTTCTTGTGGTTGATTTCAAGTTTCATAGCATTGTGGTCTGAAAATATGCACGGTATGATCTTGATCTTTTTGTACCTGTTGAGGGCTGATGTGTGTCCCAGTATGTGATCTATTCTGGAGAATGTTCCATGTGCACTGGAGAAGAATGTGTATTCTGCTGCTTTAGGATGAAGTGTTCTGAATATATGTTAGGTCCGGCTCCATTCTCCACTAGATGGTGCTGCTTAGCTTACTGGGGTGGATTACTGTGGCCCCTGTAGGTGTGTATGCACATGCATGGGAGGAGTGAAAGTGGTATCACCCAGCTACCCAGTCTCTAGTATTGGAACTCCCCTATCAGCAATCCTGCACCTGTCCTTTGTCCCTGGCTTTCATCCACTCCCTGCCTTTACACTGTCCATGACCAAGCCATCAGGATGCCAGGCAGCATCTCCATCCTGAGTTTTATTTCAGATGCAGTTGTGTTCCCAACCTCTCACTTCTGAGGGAATGCACTTTGACCCACTCAGACCTTCTGGGGGAGGGTCTTACTGAGAAATGGCCGAGTGCCCACCCGTACCCAGGAATGTTCACAGGGCCATGCTGCTGCCAATGCCCAGAGACTGCAGGTAGGTGCCACCCCACCCCAGAAGAAGTTCACACGATTGTGTAGCAGCAGCATTTCAGGGATTATGGAAAATAACAACACACATCTGTCTCTAGGCTTCCCCCTTAACATTTTTGTTCTAGCACCAGCAAATGTAGTTGCTCTCCTGGGTCTGCTGGCACCTTTGCCTGTGGGGGGTGCTGCACAGCCTCTACCAAATGTCCTCCCAGCAGGGGATCTGCCTCTCCCCATGTGGCCCAAGGATCCCTGGACCTCACTCTGTTCCTGGGGATTCGCCCTTCTCACCAGAGCACCAAGTGTTGAGCTGTGGATTTTCAGACCTGCGCTCCCCCTGTTTATAGAGTCTTAATGGAATTTAAACCCTCTCCTTTCTTCTTTTTCTCTTTTTACTTCAGTCCCTGTGGCTGTTTCCACTTTTCCACTTTCTCTCCAACTGCTCTTGGGTGGGGGGCAGGGTTTCCCATACTCTCCCCCCATCTCCATACATTCTCCACAAGCAAAAACAGCTCCGTACCCTCCGTGGCTTCTCTCTTCCCCAGTTCACCTCTCTACGATGTGTACCTACTGAATTCTGTGGTTCAAGTTGTGCAGATTGTTGTGTTAATCCTCAAATCAGTTTTCTAGGTGTGCAGGATGGTTTAGTGTTGATTTGGCTGCATTTCAGGGATGAACGTTGCAAAAAAATCTTCCATATTATTCTGCTATCTTGGCCCCTCATCCTTAAAGCCATTTTAATATCCTAGAATGTGAGAAGCTGTTAATCCTTTATTTTCATTTGGGTGAGAGATTCATACCTTTCAAATCATTAAATCTATGGAGAATGAGAAGCAATATTAAAATTTCTTTTTCTTTGATCTTAACTCTGTGCTTTTTGTGTAAAGTCCTACTCATTTAGACAAAACAAAGTATTCTCAATTCAACTGTACAACAAGAAAAATGTCTTTAGTCAGACTAATACAGACATAAGCTCCTTTTGATACTGATAGGCAAAGCAATTTAATAATTAGTCTACCAACACCACCCACCACAAATACACAATGGGAAACAGTACTGAAGCCATCCATACTCTCTATTCAAGCATTGAATTGGAAACCATGAGATTAATAATGATGGTGATTAGTGGATACAGATGTGGAGGAATATAAGCAGGAAAAATAACATCTGAGTTAGGAGGGCTGACACTTCAGATAACAAACTAACTCTATGCTCCATGATGCTGGACACATAAATAAAGAAAATATTTTCCTGATCCATCTGGATGCCTGCATCACATCACTAAATCATGTCAAACAAATTCATCTTATGACAAGTATCTTTAACTCCTTAACAGCTTATTTAGATCTAGCCTGGAATTACCATATCTGGTCTCTATTCTACTTCAGAATCCTAAAGTTGCACTAATTTGGGTGATATTTCATTTTTTCCTCAGTTTAAAGTCATCAAGTGGTCTACAGTAGTCATTGTCATTTTAGGACATTTTTATTCTTAACAAAAGTTAAGAGAAATTTATTTAAGAGAATTCAAGGTGAAAATATCCAGCAAACAAGACCATCTGTTCTGGAATGATAGAATATGATGACTCGTGTAAATGTGATAGAAATGCACAAAATACCACAATATAGAATGTTATAATTATTATTGCTATTATTAATATTTGACTATCAAATCTGTCATCAGTGCTGGGCAGTAACAAATTCTTCTTACTATTTTCCAGAATCTTCTCTTATATCCTTTAATTACTAAGCTCTTATTTCCAGCTTATTAAGTATCTAGTATAGGAGAAAAAGGTAATAAAGAAGAAGTCTACCCTTGAATTGTCCAGTTTCTTCAAGATGAGTACAATTTATACTCAGGTTCAGAGTTGCATTAGAATAAGGGCCAAATGCATGCTGAAACCTTGCACACAGGAGATGCTGGTTATTTCTGTCTTTGTTTCTGGGATTCCAATGGATTTCTTTAAGGAAATCAAGTTTTCTTTCTTATAACAAAGCCTCATTTCAGACACTGGGGCTTTGGTGGAAGTGATTGTACAGTTTTATTATCTGACAAGAATAATGCTGACTATCATTCCTTCAAAGAGCTTCTTTTCTCAAGGAGGTAATATGGGACTTGTCTTACAGGGTGAAAGTACCGAGAACTACATAATGAATAGTAAAAAAGAATATGGTGGAGGATTATGGTGTGTCGTGCTTCAGGAGACTAAATCTCAACGTCAACTCCTATGGATGTAAGGTGGATAATAGAGAGAGGAGGACATCAGAAACAGCTTGTTAAATGAGGTGAGTTTTCATTGCTACAATGTAACATTAATTTTAGGAAGACTATCCTTTCTGTCTAACAGGCTACCTGAATTTCCACCTGTGTGTCTGATAGTCATTTCAAATTGAGCAAGTCCAAAATTAAACTCATTATTTACTCTGCCACTAAAGTGGCTTCTCCCCTAAACTTAATTTGAATAAATGGCACTGTTGCTACAGCTCAAAACCCAGGAATTGCTTTGCTTTATTTATTTTCCTCATTCCTACCTTCCAAACCATTAAAAATTCTTGTAGCATTTATCTGTAAACTATGTTATGAATCTGACCACTACTTACCGCTTCCACTGCTAACACACTAATCAAATCCACTCTCTTCTCTTACTTGGATTATTGTATTTCCTGAATCTCTTGCTTATTCCTACTCTTGCCTCCTAGAGTTAAAATTCCCTAAACAACACTTAAGATGATCTTTTAAAAATGTATGTACAATCGGACCATTCCTCTGATCAGGACCATAATATGGCAGGATGATTAGAAAACTATCCAAAGTTCTTAGAGTGTCCAAATCACCTTTACCTTTCTCACTTCTATAAAAGTATCCATTACTAGTCTCCCCTCATTGATTCCGTTTCAGCAACACCAGATTTCTAAATGCAGAAGCTTATTTCTAGCTCAGGATCTTCCCTTTCTGGAAGATTCTTTCTTCCTTTAATTTTTCAAGTCTCTACTTTCTCTCACTAAGAATTTTCATATTCGGCAGTCATTTAATGTAGCAATGTTCAATAACACGAAAAACTTCCACTTCTGGCCAACACGGAGTAATAGATACTAGATTTACCCTCCTCCTTGAAACAACCTAAAAACTGAAAAAAGATATGAAAAGTTGTCTCTCAGGTTCCTTGACATCAGGCAATAAAGGACAGTAGTCCCTGAGATACAGGAAACAACTGAGGGAAATTTTCTATAAGTCATGCCTGGACATAGTTTACAGGTCACAGTGCAGAGAGGGGAGCTTAAGCAGAGTCCACTGTGTTCAGTGAGCTAAGAAGATGGAATTAAGAGTATGTGGAAGCCAAGGTAGCAAGAAGTCATAGAACATAGTGCCAGAGAGAAGAGAATTCCAGAGATCTTTATACGGTCTTCCTCGGTTATTCAATTAAGCATTGATTAGGACATGTGTAAAGAAGTTAGAGTAATCAAGGTAGTATGCAACTGGCATTAAGACACTTTGATCAGTGGTGGGGGTATCTGGGTGGATCAGCGGGTTAAGCATCTGACTCTTGGTTTCAGATCAGGTCATGATCTGGCCATTTCGTGAGTTTGAGCCCTGCATCGGGTTCTGTGCTGGCAGTGCAGAACCTGCTTGGGATACTCTCTCTCCCTCATTCTCTGCCCCTCCCCCACTCATGCTGTCTCTGTCTCTCTCAAAATAAATAAATAAACTTAAAAAATGTTTTTAAAAAGTTACTTTGGTCAGTGGAACAGGATATAATTCAGAAGCAGACCCATAAATATATGGTCAATTGGGTTTTGGTAAAGTTGTAAAGGTCATTCATTCTGTGGGAAAAGATAACATTTTCAACAAGTGGTACTGGAAAATGTGGACATTCATATGGAAAAAAATGGCATTTTATACCTCAGGCCATATTCAAAAGTTAGCAAAAAACACCAAATCATAAACCTAAAATTAACACTTCTAGAAGAAAAGATGGGAGAACATTTTGTGATATTGGGTTAGGCAAAATTGTCTTTCTTTTGACATCAAAAGCATCGTCTATAAAATATATTAAATAAGTTGATAACTTTGACTCCAAAATACAATAACATCTGATTTCAAAATAAGTCTTAAGGAAATGAAAATGTAAGCCACATCTTAGAAGAAAATATTTGCAAATCATATATATGATAAAAAAAAAACTTGTATCCAGAATATACAAAGAATTCTCAAAACTCAATAATATAAAGACCTAATAAAAATGGGCAAGAGGTCTCAACAGATACTTCATCAAATAAGATACATGGATGCATACATAAAAATATGATAAATGTCATTATTCATTAGAGAAATACAAGTTAAAATCGCAACAATATACAGCTATATATTTGTAAAATGGTTAAAACTAAAGTCCGGCCATATTGCGCACAGGTTAGGATGTAGAGCATGTAGAGTTATTCTGAGATAGCCTACTGTATCTTTAATTTCACATTCCAGTGTTTCATTGCTAGAATATGGAAATACAATTGATTTTTGTATATTGATTTTTATATCCTACAGCTTTGCTAAATTTTCTTGTTATTTCTAGCATTTTTTTTGTAGATTCCATAAGATTATCTATATTCACTTGCTATTTTGGATAGGATTTTGAGGCTTTATCTATGCTTATCTGTGAAGAGTGGTATACTTAATTAGTACTAACTGTCAGGGAAACAGAAGGAACAGTGGTAGCAACCATGAACCTATTTTTGGTACCAATTTTCCCTAATTCTCCCTTTATATAAATAGAAAATTAAGCCTTAGAAAAGTAAAGTGATGCACCCAAGTGGGGAAGGATTAAATGAAAGCCCGTGCATTCTACTCCACTTACACACAGTATTTACTATGCTTCCCACTATCTTCTCATCAAAGCCCAAAAGAAATCTAATTTCCTTCACACATCACTCAGTTCTAGTCTTCCCAAATATAATCACTTTATTTTTCCTTATGGGTAAGTGGCCCTTAGATCATATCTATATCATGACATATATTTTAGTATCCTTTTCCAATTACTACAAGGCAATCCTCTTAGATGGAAAGTGAATTTACAAACTACATTGTTAATGTCTCCTTAATATGCTTTCTTTTTTTTTTTTAACGTTTATTTATTTTTGAGACAGAGAGAGACAGAGCATGAACGGGGGAGGGGCAGAGAGAGAGGGAGACACGGAATCTGAAACAGGCTTCAGGCTCTGAGCTGTCAACACAGGGCCTGACGCAGGGCTTGAACTCACGGATCCTTAGATCATGACCTGAGCCGAAGTCAGCCGCTTAACTGACTGAGCCACCCAGGTGCCCCACTTTGTTAATGTCTCCTAAACCTGAAATGATATCATAGAGATATCCAAGTGATTTAAAAAAAAAAACAGAGATTAAAAAGGTATAAATCACCTGCTACTTTATAATACATTCATTTTCATGTCTTATCTATATGTTCATTATAATCTCCACTCCTTTGCACTAATTGAAATACTTTAAATATTAAGAGCCTACTAAATACAAAAGTATTCTTAAATCTTCAGACTGTAAATTCTTAATGAACCAAAGTACCAAACCTCTAATGTTAGAAAACCCATAATGAACCAGGCTTGTAAGACACATTTTTAGATAGGTAACTTCCTAATGACAGTGACATTAAACATGAGATTGTGCAGGCAGACATCAGTTCCCTCTACTCACAAATCTTCTTGCTTTGAATCTTCTTTAAGCATGTACAGTGGGCTAGAAATTTCACAACTTAGTGGAGATTATGTAATCATAATAATTAGTATTACTAGATAAATAATAAACAATTTTAAATAAAAATGTTAAATGAAACATAAATAATAATTATATTAATAAAACAACAATAATAAAGTATTTATTTAAAGTTGAATTTAAACTAAGGAAATCATCATACATATATGTAGGACCAGTAAAACTTTTTTATGATCAATTGGTCATGATTTGTATGGGAGAACAGATTAATATAAACTAAAATATATATAATTAGACATTTGAAACGATTATTGACTCAGCCTTGAACATACAAAGAACTGAACAAAAAGAGGTCCTGGTTTATTGTGTGAATAAAAAGAATTTCCAAAGTGACTAAGGACCACACTTTGTTCTGCAAGACCACATATGCATGAGAAAATAGAATATTCATTCCCACAAATGACAAAAATGCACTCCCAGGGAATTCCTGAATACTCCCTGGCATTTCCAGGGTGGTGAACTCATCTTTGTTGCAGGCTACCTGTGCATTTATTCTCACCAAAGTCAGGAGCTGACTATTGTCATTGTCTACACGACATTCCTCAGAGAAAATCTAGCTGAAGAGTGCCAGTGAAAGGAGTTAGAATGTATGTAGATCATCATTTTGTCAAGATTAGTCAGTCTTCCCTTTCTGTAAACTCTGCTTGTGCAGTCCTCCCACATAAAACACATGACAATCAATTTCTTCACAGCTTAGTTTGGTAGAAGGAAGATGGGCTTTGCTAATAATGAATCTGGGGTCAATTTGGGTGGCTCTGATACTTAAAATTTATGACTCAGGCATACTTTACCTCTCTGCTTTCCTATTTCCAAAGAGTATTTGAAAATCTCTAGTTTTGCATGTTTTGTGAAATTTATAAATAATACAGACAAAAAATCCCTAAAATTGGTGACTATAAATAATAATAGTAGTGTGTGTTTTTGTGTATATGGGAACTAATGGAATGTTTTTAAAATTTACCTGGAGAATCAGTATTTCATTTTGATAGCTATTTTGCTCTCCACCCCAAGCCCTCAAATGCCATAGCATTTGCTTTTATTGGCCTTTGAATGGCTATGAGATATATGGTGTTGACCTATTGCAGTGTTTGCGAGTTTTCAGTTATTGAGTAAATTTACTCCTTTATAATGCAGGTGCCAACGTACAAGGTCAATGACCACATTACAAACTTGCCGTGTGAGAGCTATTGAGCTATAATATCCATCACTGAGTATGGTAGAAAATGATTTGACCTTTTCTTGAATAATAGTTACTGGATCAAATTATTTTTCAGCTTGAAAATAATTGGAGATCTGAGATGCCCGCTTAAGCTACTGCCTTCTGAATTCACATCAATGCTTCATGTTCCCATTGCTGTTATTGTGAATCATAAGGAGCAGTACATGAAATGTGCCAAAGCAGCATGTGGTAATGGGATGACAGAAGGTTTTGGATTTAGATGATTTGAATTTACTCCTGACTCCTCTTCTGTCTTATAGATAGTATCTGTCAAATTACTTCCCTATACTGAATTAAAATTTAAAAAAATTAGTTCCCTATGTCTTAGTACTGATGTGAAGTTTAACTATAATAATATATTGTTTAAATACTGTTGTCTAGTTTTAGTTCCAACATGAAATGCTCTTGAAAGCCATCACTCCAAATCTTTACAATGAGAAAATTTGGATACACTGAAAATCAGTGACTTTTCTTGTACCCATCAGAGAACTGAGGCTGCTGGACAAAATTTCATTACAAAATCTGGAGAGATAGGTACATCCAGAGAGACACAGCTGAGATTTTCTTACCCAAAACAAAACCACTGAGGCTATAAGTGGATAGGAACACTGAAATTTGAATTTTGATGAATTGTAGACTAGTCTGTGGGTGAGAATCTCTGGGTGGCTGCAGCCTTAGGGAAGCCCCTACACATTCACAGGCATTACCTCCAAGAACCCCATTAGGTTCCCAGGGTGATGATCTGAGAAAACAAGAGAGACCCCCAAGTGGCTCTGTCAGAGGGAAAAGAAGAGTAATTATTGTAAATACATCTAGAGTTTTTTCCATAGCAAATACCTACTCTCTAGCAGAAAGGATTTTGCCAGAGCCTTATCTCAGCTGAGGAAATGTAATTCCTCTCACTCCAGTCCCCTCCAGCCTCCCTGATCCATCTGAGAGAGGGAAAAATACATTTTCAACAATGGTCAGGATTGCATAGAAGGAGTTTGGCAATACTGCAGCCAGGGAAGGAGTAGGAAGCAGAAGGTAAAAGGCTGTGTTGCTGAAGGAATATTTGTGAAATCACAGTACCAAAATACAGAGTCACCAAAAGACTGAGATTTAATTGCGAGACTATAGAAAGTTCTTTCTACCCTATACTTTAGCACCATGCCAAGAAGTCTTCAGTAAAGCAATAGTGGACTTTAGCTGAGAAGATGAATTTCATGGAATGTCTCTGAGAAGGAATACTTAGGGAAACTGAAAGTCAGGAGGGAAGATGAATGAAAGAATGAATGAATGAATGAATGATGAATGAATACAAGAGGACTTTGAAGCCATTGGCACCTATGGCTGCAGAATACATTAAACACAGCCTAACCTCTAGGCAGATTAACTAAATCCTCACACTGAAAATGTATTTACCTCAATTCCTATTACCCAGTACAATAGTTTGGCTTTTCACAAAAAATTATAAGACATATCAAATGGGAAGAAGAAGGGGAAGGAAAAAAAGAAGTGGGGGAGAGGAAGCAAGGAGGGAGGGAAGAAGAAGAAGAGAAAGAAGAGGAGAAAGAAGAAGAGGAAAGAAGAAGAAGAAGAAGAAGAAGAAGAAGAAGACGACGACGACGACAACGATGACGACGACGTTTGAAGAGACAAAGCAATCATTAGAACCAAAGTTACATATGATCCAGATGTTGGAATTATCAGACAGGGAATTTTAGACAATTATGATTAATCTGGTAAGAGCGCTAATGAGAAAAAGCAAGCAATATGTAAGAATAGATGAGTAATGTAAGCAGAGAGGTGAAAACCCAAAGAATCAATAGGTAATACTAGAAATAAAAAGCAATATAGCAGAAATGAAGAATGCCTTTGATGGGCTCTTCAGTAGATTGGATACAGCCTAGGAAAGAATCATTCAGCTCAAAGATAGGTTAACAGAAACTTCCCAGATTGGAGTGTAAAGAGAAAAAATAAAAATAAAAACAACAGAGCAGTAAGAAATGTGGACACTATCAAAAGGTGTAGCATTAACATAATTGGAATACCAGAATGAGAGGACAGAAAAAATGAGCAGAAGAAATATTTGAAGTAATAATGGATGAGAGCTTTAGAAAATTAATTACAGAAACAAATTACAGATCCAGGAAGTTCATAGAATACCAAGCAAGGGAAGCATAAGGGAGATTTACAACAATGAAAGTATTCTGCATTATTCTATAATGATGAGTGCTTGACATTTTATACTTATCAAAACCCATAGAACTGTACAACAGGTGAACCCTAATGTAAACCATGGACTCTACTAATAATAACGTATCAATATTGATTCATTAACTGTGACCAATGACCCATACTAAAATAAAATGTTAATAATAAGGGAACCTGGATGTAGGGCATATGGGAGCTCTGTGTACTATACTCACAACTTTTCTATAAATTTAAAACTATTCTAAATTATAATATGTATTTTTAAAACACCAGGTTTCCAAATATAGTAGGTTTTTAAGAAGTATTAGTCCCTCTTTACCACCTAGACTATGTCAAACATAGCCTAAATTCAATTCAGTACACTTACTGTTATATGGGATGATCATGGAAGGGAATTCCCTAGTAAATTAAATTTAAAATGTAATTAAGTATAATCGTATGGTGTAGAGAGATAACAGATTAAAAGTTTAATAGTGGAACAGTTAGGTGCATCTCTCTGGAACATAATTTAATTTTTTGATGATTCAGATGACACTTGGAAATCTTTGAAAGCCCTAAGTCATCATTATGAACATCAGTTATTTCTGTGACAAGCAGAATTTCACTAATAAAGACCTCTTATTATGGGAATGCCAATTTTAATTTGTTTAGGAATATGGATTCATCAAGAGCATTCCAGCTTTTTGAAATTATACACATAAAAATCAATCAGTGCAAAAATAAAGGTCACCACTAGAACACTCTAGTTTGGGAAGCTAAGTGTGTTAGCATTTCCCTGTATTGCCTGAACTGAAAGAGCTGAGCAAAGGATTTAAGAACTAAAGACAGAAATAAACGGGAAAGCCATTCTTGTCATCTTGGATAAACAGCAACATATGGCTTGCAGATTTTTTCCTGAGTCTATGTTGAAACATGCTAAGTCATGAGGATGTTCTTTCTCTTACAAATAACTTAGCAGGATTCCTTTGAATAGCTCAGTGGGTGGAGTGAGAAGTTTCTTTGAACTCTGGTTTCCCTAGGATGTCTTGCTACTTTATGTGATAATCTAACAAGTATTTATCCCTGCCATAAATACAGGAACTCATATATTTTTCCAAAGAGGATTTTCTGTCTTTTTCTTTTTCCTTCTGAATGCTGCAAGAGCACAAAAAAGAATTTGGAGGTGGGACACAAAATAAAGTGGATAAGCAAGAGGAATTAGGCCCATGTGCAAGCTAAAAGGATTACATCTGCTGCCATCTTTGCGACCTCCAAAATCCAGAGGAGTTTCCTTTGTTGATTCGGAAGTAAGATTTCAGTTGAGAGGAAAACTGTTGCAGAATTCTGCCAGTCTGGGTGTGGGTAGATACTAATTCAAAAAAGGGGAATCTAGTAATATTTGTGATGTGCTGATGTAACAGGACCTTTGTCAATTATAAAGAACGTTAATCCAGTTTACCAAACTCAGTGCATTTGACCAAATACACTGATCCTATAGCCTTTATAAAATGATGCTAGGCTTCTCTGGCCTGGACCAAAGAAATCAGGGATTCAAGTTAATGAAAGCAGCTTATTTCATATCCCCAACACAAATATTTGAATCCTTTAAGATGCCCATTTAAGTGTGAAAGGATAACAGGCGCTATCCAGGGATGGAGTCTTTTCTAAAAAGTTCAGCTATAGAAAGACGTATACTTCTTTCAATAACAAACAGATAAACAAAACTAAAGATCATCTTCTCCTTCAGCTAAGCAGAAAATCTGTAATGGTTAATGTTCCTTTTTGCTCTCGATTATGCTCATCCTTATCCTTAGCCATCAGGAGAAAGAAAATAACTTGCAGACATTTTGATAGGAGATCATTTCACCATAAAATGTATTTGGACACACAATTAAAAAAATAAAGTCTCTGTAGCTCAAAGGCAGATAAGCTACTAGCCATAAAACCAATGCTCTATGAACCCACAGACACAAAAAATAATTATACCCTAGTCACTAAGCCAATATCTAAAACTATAGATCTCTCTTGGACTCCCTTGTGATTTTAGATAGGGTCTGTATCTTCATCCAACTTAATGTTGCAAAAGCTAGTTAAATCAACAAATTACCAAGACCTTTTCTAACTGCTCTAGTTAAGAGTTTGACACTGTTTGTATTTTAAGCCTATTTGAATTAGTGAAAAAAAATCTTGCCATACTTGTACAGTTTTTGCTCATCTCTTTCCAATTTTCTTGGATAGTCACTATATATTTTGCAGCCAGCTTTTTTCCTAAATACTAGAAATAGTATACTAGAAATAGAATACTAGAAAATAGGCCACTTTATTTTATTTTAATTTGTTTTAGGGCTTCTTCAGTATGCAATGTCTATGCTAAGTGAGTGAATATGGTTTAATGAAGAGACCAAAGAATTTGAAATATGAAAGATTTGGGGTTAAATTCTAGTACTGTCACTTCTTAGCTATAAGACTTTGGGGAAGGATCCAACTAAAGTTTCCTCATCTATAAAATGGTGATAATATCCATTCTTTCTTATGAAGGTGAATATGAGGATGATCTGAGTTTACATGTGTATCACGTTAGCACAGTGCCTGACATAGCATATGTACTCAGCATATGGCAGTCATTAATCCACTGTTGGCTGGAACAATATTCAAAATATTTAAAATCACTATGACACAGGACATCCAATCAGTATGAGCGCCAACTTTAACAACACAGACTGTCTTCTAGGTTGTATTAACTGATTAGCTCCAAGTAATAGGAAGCAGAAGGGATAAAATTGGAAAAAGCAGTTGGGAGAAATGATTTTTTTTTTAATGTTTACTTATATTTGAGAGAGAGAGAGAGAGAGAGTGCAAGCAGGGGAGGGGCAGAGAGAGAGAGAGCATCTAAAGCAGGCTTCAGGCTCTGAGCCATCAGCACAGAGCCCGACACAGGGCTCCAACTTGTGAACTGTGAGATCGTGACTTGAGCAAAGTCAGATGCTTAACCAACTGAGCCACCAAGGTGCTCCTGGGAGAAATATAATGAAGTCCTCATTTTGTGTCTAGAAGAGCACCTAAGAGTGCTTCTGGACCCTTTACCAGGAGCCAAAGTGCAGAAACCTGCAGCCCAGCCAGGGAGCAGCCTCTTTCCCAAGGTTGCTCAGCTTTTAGAACTTGATTTTATTCATTTATTTATTATTTATTTATTTATTTTGAGAGAGAGAGAGAAAGAGAGAGAACTTATTTATTTATTTATTTATTTATTTATTTATTTATTTTGTATTTGTTTTGAGAGAGAGAGAGAGAGAGAGAGAGAGAGAGAGAGAGAGAGAGAGAGAATGGGCAGGGAAGGGGCAGAGAGAGAGGAGAGAAAATCCCAAGCAGGCTCCAGCTCCGCGCTCTGTGCAGAGCCAACTCGGGGCTCCATCTCACAACTGTGAGCTGAAATCAAGAGTTGGACACTTAACCAACTGAGCCACCCGGGCACCTCAAGAACTTGATTTTACAACTTTGTCTATGGGGTGCCTGGGTCGCTCGGTTGGTTAAGCATCTGACTTCAGCTCAGGTCATGATCTCATGGTTCATGGGTTCGAGCCCTGCATCTGGCTCGGTGCTGACAGCTCGGAGCCTGGAGCCTGCTTCGGATTCTGTGTCTCCTCTCTCTCTCTCTGTCCTTCCCCTGCTCGCCCTCTGTCTCTTCCTCAAAAATAAATAGACAATAAAATAAAATAAAATAAAATAGAATAGGATAGGATAGGATAGGATAGGATAGGATAGAATAAAACTTCGTCTATCAGACTCCAAAACCCTTGCCCTTTCTTCCACACTGAAGTTAATGACTTTATCTCTCCTCAAGTTCCAGATTCTAAAATGGTACCTTCACTTTCCTGGTCCAGTGGATTTCAAAATTGCATTCCTTGAAATACTACATTTTTGTGGAAATGATTAAAATTCTCCTAGAAAAAGTATAATGGAAGCTGAGAGGGCAGAGTTATGTGTCTCCTGGAACACGGGCCTTCACTTCAACTAGAACCTTCATCTCTTTCTTATACTATTTCATCCTACGTAAAAAGGTTTTATTGTTTTAAAAAATGAATGTTGAGAATCCACTGCTCTATTCCAAACTCTTTTCTTTATTCCTGCTTGTATCTCAGTGCAGACTCAACCTAGGTCCTTGTCCATACATTTGGGTTTTTCAGCTCTCTGTGGCCTGGATCTCTGGTCACTACATGGCTGATTCTTATGCTGGAGTTCATACTTCCCTTTAAATTCAGAAAACTCACCTCAGCTTTACTACCCAAACTCTGAATCTCATTTGCCCCCATCTTGTGTGTTATTCTAAGAAAATACATTCAAACTCTGGTTTTCTTCTCAGGACTTCATGTGACATAGGGTCTATTTTCTCAATTTTCAGAGCCTCTGTCTTGATTGTTACTTACTCCACTCTCTGGCCAAGCCCCTGGCTTTGCATTTAGTTTATCTTGACTTATTGATATCAAAGGCCAGCCCATATTTTCTAATTTCAAGACAGATCTGGAGGACAACATGTCTAATACCTTAAAAGTGGCTCCTTTAAGCCAAGACATTATCTGCTGGAATTAAAGTTTTCAACATCATGAGGTTCCCCCCGTCCTCCAGTTCTACTTATTATTAGTTCTTTGATTCTTTTCCCCCTCACTTTGGCCCCTGCCTAGGACTCAAACTCTAATGACCATTCCACTGAAATCTCTGGACATCATCCATGCTGACTGCAGTCTGATGAGAGGGGAGGGCATTGACAAGGTGTTTGTAGTGGCAACCGGGACTGTTGAGGTGCTAATGTGGACATTTGAGAAGCCAAAGACATGCTGATAGTCCTACAGCCAGCATCTGCCACAGAGACAGCCCAGCCTGCAGCCAACTGCTGCTCCAACTACCACACCAACCGGTTCAATTAAGTTCAGGAAAATCTGTGATTACAGGATAAATCAGTACAGATAAATCTGTAGTCACAGGGATGGGGTGGGAGCTGCTCCAGCCATGGAGGGCAGCTGTGGGTCCACAGCAGTGAATTGGGGCCCTTCTTACCTCTGTGCCAACCTATCCATTGATCCCCACATATGAGGTGTATAGCATGAGATATTTACAGCAGCAGCTTAGCTAAAACATTTTCTACTTTCTGTATGATAGTTTGGATGGTTTCTTTTAACACGTGTCCATATTCACTCATCTTTTGCTTTGCAGTGTCTAATCTGCTAAAAAGTTCTTTTGGTGGATTTTTTTTTCATTCTATTCTATTTTTCAGTTCTGGAAATTCCATTTGTCTCTTTTCTATAGTTTCTATTTCTTAGATGAGATTTTCCCATTTCTTTTTTCATTGGGAGTTTATGTAAGTACTTAAGTGTATGTATGTGTGTATGTGTGTTATGTGTATATATGAATGAAATAGATTCTTTCAGGTCCTCTTCTTGCTAATTCCAATGACTGTGCTATTGCTGCATGTTACTGTTGATTGTTTGTTCTCCTGGTGTGGGTCACATTTTCCCGTTTCTGAGCATGTCTGGTAAATTTTAACTTTGCAATGGCCATAATGAGTACTACAGTGTTGAAAGAGGCGAATTTTTTTTTCGCCTTAGAGAATGCTGAGTTTTGCTCTTGGCAACCCATTAACATGTTGGAGAATCAGCTTAATACCACTGAACCCTGGTTTGAATCTTTGTAGGATTGATCCAGAAGAGCCCTTATTCTAATGCTAGCATTGCATTACTTCTAAGGTGTGGCCTTGCTAGGGTATCAACAAAATAATGTCTGGAGTCTCAAATTAGGTCTTTCCACTCTCTCCACTCTGGCTGATTCCAGTGCTGTGTCACCTCCATTGGCTCTATTCAGTTCATACCTCCCAGCAGCTGTTCTCTGCCATACCGTGCAGAGTTTCACTGTATCAACACTCAGCTTAATATTTGGCCAAAACCTCAAAGTCACTGCCATACAAGTTTATAGAACTTATTTTATGCACAAAAATTCTCTTCTATGTTACCTAATCTTGTAAAATCTGCATATATTTGTTTATACAGCTTAATGAGTCTACTGTGCTCTCTGTTTGGGCTCACTGCCCTCTTCAGCGTTTTGGAAGTAGATCTAACTCTGTGTGATTTCCTTCTCCCAAGCATCCCTGTGATGTTGTCCAATATTTTATTATTTTTTTTATTTTTTTAATGATTTTTAAAAATATTATTTATTTATTTTTGAGAAAAAGAATGAGAGCAGAGGAGGAGAGACAGAAAATCCTGTGCTGTTAACGCAGAGCCCAATGTGGGGCTCAAACTCATGAAGCACAAGATTGTGACCTGAGCAGAAACCAAGAGTTAAACACTTAACCAGCTGAGCCACCCAGGTGCTCCTGTGGTCCAATACTTTAAAATGTAGCTTCATATATTTTTCCCACTTTTTTTCAGTTGTTTCTGATGGAAGGATATCTACTTAGAGACTTTACTTTTGTATTTCTCATTCGTCTAATTGTTTCAAAGAACTCTAGCTGGTTTTCTTTGACCTTCCTCGTTATAGTTTCTTATGGGCTGGACAGGAATCTATATCTTATTGAAAATTTTAAATAACTGATTTTACATTTAAAATTTTAGTAGTCCAATAAATTCAGATCCACAAAAGTGAGATCTTGTTTTGGGATCCAGAAAATCGAGATGGTGATAAATGTCTAAGGGTGCTATTTCCCATAAATATAATAAGAATATGATTCTGGAAAGTAAAAACATTAAAACACCTCCATCTTTCTGGACAGTGGTGAAACAGGATTTCTGTGATCTACATTAAACTCAGTCAAAAAGAAAAATTTTGAAAAGAGCTTGCTAAAGTCTCTTTTGTTTTCTTTTATAATTTTTTTTTTTCAACGTTTTTTTATTTATTTTTGGGACAGAGAGAGACAGAGCATGAACGGGGGAGGAGCAGAGAGAGAGGGAGACACAGAATCAGAAACAGGCTCCAGGCTCCGAGCCATCAGCCCAGAGCCTGACATGGGGCTCGAACTCACAGACCGCGAGATCGTGACCTGGCTGAAGTCGGACGCTTAACCGACTGCGCCACCCAGGCGCCCCTCTTTTGTTTTCTTTTGACTTCAGATGTATAAAAACAGTGTCTAAGTTTCAATGGATAGATACTGACTTGGACATTTGTTTGTGTTGTTATTGTTGCTACCCTATGATCCTCAGGAATTCACAACTTCTAGGTCCCATATTACTGCCCCCATCAACTTTATTGCAATTATTTGTTTTCAAGTTGCCTGTGTGGATTCTGAGATGCCCAATAAACATTACTGGAGCAGAATCAAGCATTCATGGCCTAAAGGATTTCAGTGCAGTTTAAGAACCTCTATATAGCTCTAAAACCATTGACAAGGTACTGACCAGGAAATCTAGCTTACCAACTTGTCAACTAAAGTGTTCTAAGAATATAGAGGTGTCAATAAAATGTTATGCTTTTAAACAAGATATTCCTCTCTCATGTACTCCGTAAAGTACTTATAGGGGATTAATGTAATTGTTAAGAAAGCACAATACTTCCTCTGAATAGTATTTTTGTAATGCAGATTCTGCAAAAGTCAACCCAGCTTTTTAAAGTAATGTGTGTAATTTAAGCAAACAGCAGAACAGACACTTCCTGAAAGTAGAGAAGGGTATTGCTTATTGCAATTCTAATAGCTGCAGAACCTCACTATAGAATATTGTTATTCTCATCATTGTGAATCTTGTTCTTCTCTGTTTAAACCAGGAGTAGAGCTTGATATAACTGTGACTCATAGAATGAAATAAATACTTGATGCAGCCTCTCAAGATTAATTCAGAAGATGGAGTCATCAGGCAGCTGGATAATGCTTTCCTTCCTTTTCTTCCCACCTTTGTCCTTCTTCCTTCTCTTTTCTACAATATAGAACCTTGGGTACTCATATAACTTTCCGATTCAGCTTACTTATTTGCCAGCTAGACAAACTAAAAGATATTTCGTGGTTTCATTTTTTTATTCTGATGATTATGGGTCCTTGAAATGAAGTTCAAAGTTCAAAGCAGTTTATGAAACCATTGAATGCTGAGGCTAACCCCATCTCAATGGCAAGTCATGAAGAAATGAATAAAAATATCTGTGGTGTAAGAGGTCATACTAACTTTACATTTATTATTATTTTATTACTTTATATTTGCATACCAGTCAGGATTCTATCAGACAGACAGAATCAATAGGAGTACGTATTAAAAGATATATTGCAAGATACTCATTTAAGGGACTGTGGAGACTGTCAAGGCAAGTCTGAAATCTCTAGGGCAGGCTGTCAGGAAGGGCAGGCTAGAATTTTGGGATGAGCTGAAGTTGCTATTTATGATGGAATTTCTTCTTGCTCAGGAAATGTGCTCATGAGGCAAGGCCTTTCCACTGATTGAATCAAGACCACCCAGATTATGTAGGATAATCTTTCTTACTTAAAGTTAACTGATTGTGGACCTTAATCATGTCTACAAAATACTTCTGCAGCAGCTTGATTGAATAAATGCAGACTGTTGCCTACTGAAGTGGAGACATAAAAGTCATCATTACCATTTGTGTTACAATAGTCTTTATTTTTCACACCAGTTTAATAGTTGTATACTTTCTTAGTAAAATAGGAAGTTAAAAATTATAATTGGTTCTTCAAAATAATTTTCTGAAATTTTTATGGGTCCATAAAAGCCAAAAGTCTAGCAACCACTGCTGAAGCATAAGATTCTTCCTTGCATTCGCATTCCACAGATGGGAAGATACTGAACCCCCAAGAGATACTTTATTCATAAATCAAGGGTAATAAATATTAATTACTTTTAGGGAGTTTAATCTACTAGTATATTGGCTTACCTTGTTACCTTTTAGGTTAAATTAGATTGTATCAGTTTTCTATTGCTGCATGATGAATTATGGCAGTGAATAATGAATATCCATAATGAATTATTCTTTCACAGTTCTCTGTGGGTCAGAAGTCAGGGCACAGACTTCTGCTCAGGGTCTCACTAGGCTCAAATCATGGTGTTGTCTGGGGCTGTGGTATTCTTCATAGGAAATTGGGTATTCCCTTATAAATTCACTGGTTGTTGGCAGAATTTAGTTCATAGTGGTTGTAGAAATGAGGTCTTTGGTTCCTAGGCCTGCCCACCATTTCCTGAAATGTTATTTTCTCCACAACATGGAATATTGCTTCTTCAAAGCTGGCAGGAGAGAATCTATGATGATTCTTATCATTTTGACTTCCATCTCTGACCTCTGAACCATTCTTTAATGGACTCACCTAATTAGGATAGGCCCACCCATTATAAACTCTTTTGATTAATTTACTATTAATAAATTAGGGGCCTTAAATGCATCTACAAAATCACTTCACCTTTGCCACATAACACAGCCTAATCAGAGGAGTGATATCTGCTCATATTCACAGGTTCTGCCTACATTCAAGCAGAGAGGGTTATATTGCATGGACACAGAGGGGCAGACATCTTGAGAGTCATTTTAGAATTTTGGGTACCACAGGGTCAAGTACTTTTTCAACACTATCTTATTATTTACTTTAACTTGGGGCAAGGTGAAAGTAAGAAGAGAAAATTTAATTCATTCCATTCAGTACATTTGGGAAGGTACTGAACCGAATAAAATAGGTTAAAATTAGGCTTATAAAAGCAGTAATCACCAAGCATTATTTTGTAATAGATTTTGTTCAAATAAATCAATGTGTAATGGAACCTAGATAGTATTAAACTGTAAAAAGTACAGAGATTTTTACAAGCTCTAGAGATAATCATAAGAAAATGGGATATAGATCATAGACTGACATTTTTGCATCTCCTCAGCCTATGAAATTGGGCAGCTAGATTTGCTAAAGGGTAAGGTTTCTTCTCATTTGGCTGTCATTCAAATACACAATTGTTCATCGTGAAAATTTTTTAAGTATAATGAGGCTGGATGTGATGAAATTAGAGCAACTGTCAATTAGAATATGGGTGAGCAGTTCTTGTCTCAAAGTTCAAAGATAAGCACTATTTCATATCTTCTTTGTCTTTCATTCTTCTCCCCAGCAGTGGAGTTATTATGAAGCTAAAGAAGTCAAATATCAGGGTCTCCCACTTGTGCCTTCCAAGACCCTAGAGACCTTTGTGATATGACCATAGGGTTATACACTTCCATAAAAAATTTTAAAATATAATATTTCAATGCAATAGGTTAAGACTGTTGTCTCTTTTCACTCCAACTTCCCCTTTCTTATACTGGATGGAATGGAAAGATCTATGAGCATGTTTAGAAACAGTAAAGTGGAAGTGAATTGAGGGTCCATTTATTTGGGACTTGGTGTGATATATGTACATGGCTTATAGTCATCTGGCATAGTTATTCCATGTCATCCCAGGAAAACAATAGCTTCCAGGTGCATTCTTACCACTCACTCTGCTAGCTCACACAGGAATATGACATAAGGACTTCGACAACAAATCTTCTTTTTTTTTTTTTAATTTTTTTAAATGTTTTTTTTATTTATTTTTGAAGGAGAGAGAGAGGCAGAGAATGAGCGGGGGAGGAGCAGAGAGATAGGGAGACACAGAATCCCAAGCAGGCTCTAAGCTGTCAGCACAGAGCCCAATAAGGGGCTCAAACTCACAAACTGAGATGATGACCTGAGCCAAAGTCGGACACTCAACAGACTGAGCCACGCAGGCTCCCCTTGACAACAAACCTTCTAATGAGGGTCAACAACTAAAAGAATATTTAAGATCTGTCACTTTAAGTAAAGAAGACTTGATATGCTTTGAAATATGTCAGCTCATGTATGAAAGATACTTGACCACCAGTTCCCCAATTTGACCAAAATTTGCAAACACTTATACAACACAACTAAAAACAAATCATAAAGCTGAAATAAATGTTTTTAAATTATTATTTTTTTTTCTGCTCAATCATGCTTAAGGCCAAACTTTCTTTAGCAATATTCTACTTACTACTGTCTGTAAAAAATGATATTATAAAACCATTGTTACCTTGGGGCACCTGGGTGGCTCAGTCAGTTAAGTGTCCAACTCTTGATTTCAGCTCAAGTCATGATCTGATGGTTCATGAGTTCAAGCCCCACATCGGACTCTGGGCTGACAGTGCAGAGCCTGCTTGGTATTCTTTCTCCATCTCTCTCTGCCCCTCCTTCTCCTATGCGTTCACGCGCTCTCTCTCTCTCTCTCAAAAATAAAATAAATAAAACTTTAAAAACTAAAACCACTGTTCTGTCAAGAGGTAATCAGTGAGTATATAAATAAGCAAATAATAAATGAACAAACTCATATTACATATGAGATAATATGTACATCTCATATATGAGATAATAAAAAATTGCTAAATAAAACAAAATGTTGTTATATTTATGTTTCTGTGATCTTTTTCATATTTGTCATATTTTTACAAAATTAATTTCTTTTTTTATTTTTCTAAATAAGTATTTGCTTTCATATTTAATTTTTTTCTTTATACTTTTATATTATTTTTCTTAGGGACTCTAAATCTTATATGCTTTAGACTTCTCTAAATCTGAACTTACCCCTAAATGTTCCACTTTGTTATCCCAAAGAACACATTTTATAGAAGGTCATAACCACTCTCTAATAATGCTGTGCTGTTTTATGACTATATATTTTGTGTTGACATGGAGCATTTGCTTTCTTTTGTTTTCCTATACAGTTAAACACCAAGCAGCTCTCTAAATTTTGCTATGGCTAAACTTCTTTAAATATCAATTCCCTTATTTGTAAAATTGGCATCCAATTGCTTATATCACATAGCAAGCCCCAAATAAATGTAACTTTCCTTGTTTTTTCACTATTACTATTGTCATTATTATTCTAATAAGTGGTAGACTTTTAAATAAAGGTTTTCACTTATAGTTGAAAGGAGGTTAGCCAAGTAAACATTCAAAAAATAAGATTAGCAAATAAAGGTAAAATTAGAATAATTTCCTGAATGAGTCAGACTTCTAGATAAAAGAAAGTGTTCGAGATAACTTGACTCTAATAAGGGATTACGGTTCTTCCCTCCAATATTTTTTCCTAACATGGCTTCTCTTAGGCAGTGCTAGCTGTACCCTGGGCATAAGCATGTTGATTGAACTGATCTCATTAATACTGTTAACATACTTGGCCTGTTCACACAAATGCAGAAATTGGTGTAGTGAACAATCTATTTGTGCAGTAGGATGCATAAAGGTGGTGATTAAAGAGTGGGAGACTCAGGGAGTTTGCTCCAAACTTCAAAAGAAATATGGGCTTAGAAATATTATCTGTGTCTTCAGAGGGAAAAGGGGCTGAAAACAGCTATAAAATGCACCTATAAGGAAAATCATTTGGGGGCGCCTGGGTGGCTCAGTTGGTTGGGCATCCAGCTTGGGCTCAGGTGGTGATCTCGCAGTCTGTGAGTTCAAGCACCATGTCGGGCTCTGTGCTGACAGTTCAGAGCCTGGAGCCTGCTTCAGATTCTGTCTCTGGCTCTCTCTGCCCCTCCCCCACTCTCACTGTGTCTCTCTCTCAATAATAATAATAATAATAATAATAATAATAATAATAATAAAATAATAATAAAATTAATAAAATTAAAAAAAGGAAAATCATTTGGAATTTAAGTCGATGGCTAAAAACATGGTTATATCTCACATTTGCGTGGCAATTTGTACTTTCTACGTTGTTTTCACAAACATCATGCCATGTCATTCATTCAAAAACAAAATAGGGATGATACAGAGATGACGTGTTGTATCTGGTGATTGTTCAATATCTCACAGATGGAGCTCATGCCTTCTTTTACTAATGTGGGTGTGCAGTAACTGGGCACACATGACCTCATAGTGAAAAATGACAAGCGAAAAGGGGAAAGGAAGGGATCAAGGAAAGAGTAAATTCTAGTGAGGGTCAAGTAGAAAATTGGCATTTCAGCACATCCTATCTGATTCAGAGTGACTCTTTTTGGCCATTCTCAGTGGAGGCTTGGGCTGGGCTTGGTGGAAACACCTTCTCTGGGGGTTATGCCAGGGTTAGACAGGTTGCACCGCTAAACTGAAAGGATGAAAGCATTTAGAAGAGGTAATCCAAAGCAGTATAATTTGGAGAAAAGCAAATAGCTATGGAGAAGAGTCAAGGTCAAAGGCTATAGCCAGGAAAATGGTGAAAAATACAGAGTCCAAAGGGCAAGACAAGACAGAAATGAGATATTAAATGTTCTGGCTGTATCACAAAAGTCACTAACAGGTTGGAATTACACATAACGAAAAGTGAAGGAACAAAGTTCAGAAATAAGGCTTTTAAGGTTTGTGTTTGTACTGGCCTTTCATAGTGGGTTCAGGAGAAGCATGTAGTAGGTGTTAACGTGGCTTGAAGAGATAATATAGTTCAGGCAGTAACTAAATATTTCTCTAGACCAATAGTTTTCTAACTTTTGTTGGTAGTGAAGCCCTGTCTTCAAATGACTCTTTTGCAGAAAGCTCATATACAGATGGATAAAAGGAGAATTGATCTTACTCAGGTAGAAGCAAAATTCAGGGTTGTGCCACTGGCCATCAGCTGGGCCCACAGTGCTTTGGGACCCCCTGGGTACCTTCCCAGAATATTAGGTCTTGCCTGATTTGAAAACCACACTTCTAGATTTTCTAAGACTTGTCCTTAGATCAAGTCAGATAAATAGAAAGCTATATATCTGGGCTTTATTAAATTGATTTCTAATACATCACTGACCAGTGATTTAATATGCCTTGAGTTTTAATTAAGGATCAGCATAAGAAGCAACCATGACAAGCATTTATCTTTAGCAGAACTACGTTGAAACATTGTCCACTTTCTTGCTTAGTTTTTCAGAAAGATTTCATGGGATATTTCTCTTAGAATTTAAGACTCCAGGTCTGGCCAGGCCTGATTTTTTTCCCCCTTTGTGATGAAAGGTATGATCTGATAGTGGTAAGCACCCCATCATTTCTTAAATGATTTTATTCTAAACAACTTGGTTAATTAAAATTTAATTTTCAGGGGCACCTGGGTGGCTCAGTCAGTTAAGCATCCCACTTTGGCTCAGGTCATGACCTCACAGTTTGTGGGTTCGAGCCCTGCGTGGGGCTTTATACTGACAGCTCAGAGTATAGAGCCTGGTTTGGATTCTGTGTCCCCCTCTCTCTCTGCCCCTCCCCCACTCATGCTCTGTCTCTCTCTTCCTCTCTGTCTGAAAACTGAATACACATTAAAGTTTTTTTAATTTAATTTTCAATACAATATTTATTCATAAAATTACTTTTGGTGAATTCTGTTTGTCAGTTTCAGTATAAAGTCTATGGAAACAGACATGAATTTGGTTCATGCTGCCATTTTCCCTGTTCATTGCTCTGCCCCGGTCTCATTGGCCTCCTGTTCTCAAACCTGCCAATTTTCCTTCTGTATCAGACCATGTCCCCTTCTCTGTCCTCTCACAGAGCCTCACTGGCTGGCTCCTTCTCATCCTTCATATCTTGTTTCAAGAACCATCTTGTCAGAGGGATCATCTCTGCTCTAACATTGCTTTTTCCCATCTATGTCACTATCACTTCATGGATTGCTTTGCTGCAGACATGCAATAAATATTTCTTGATTAAACAAAAACACACACAAAAAAACCCTGGAAAACGAAAACTTAATTCCTATCACCAGCATCTCCCTATATTGGGTGAAAACAAACATACAAACAACAAATAAGTAATATTATAAACTCTGTAATGAAAAGATGGGACCAAGGGCTACTGATACAAGTAATGTCTATGCCAGAGAATTTGGGGCAAAGGCAAAAACAGTTGAGTTGAGTTTTGATGGATGAATAGAAGGTCACCAAACAGGGAAATAAGAAAATGCTCTTCTAGGTAAGAAGGGGAAAGGGGACCCAAAATACAGAGCTGGGGAAGGGCAGAGGGAAAATTTCAGGGAGGTAAGGTACTATGAGGTTTGGGATTTTGCAAACAATGCTGAAAATCATGAACTTTATTCTGTAATAGCTGAGTAATTTTGCAGGATTTTAAGTGAAGAAGCATCATGATTCCATCTTAAGATAAAAACAATGTTGGGTTTGTGCAACAGCTGAAAGAAGAAGAGAATGGGTCTTTCTCAGCCTCTTCTGAGGGGAGGGGAGCAGAATTTCAGTCAAAAGGGAAAATGTCCCTTTGAAGCAGGGTTGAGGGCCATTTGTACAGATTTTTTAAATAAATATACATACAATGAGCTTAAAAATATGAGCCACATAAAAAGTCCAAGTGACATAAAACTATCAGTAAAAAAGGTGAGGGACATGATATCTCTAATTACAAAGGCTTTTCTTTTTTTTTTTTTAATTTTTAAGTTTACTTATTTCTTTTGAGAGTGACAGAGACAGTGCAAGTGGAAGAGGGACGGAGAGAGAGGGAGAGACACACACACACACACAGAGAGAGAGAGAGAGAGAGAGAGAGAGAGAGAGAGAGAGAATCCCAAGCAGGCTCTGCACTGCCAGCACAAAGCATGATATGGAGCTTGAACCCACGAATCTTGAATTCATGACCTGAGCCGAAACCAAGAGTCAGACACTTAACTGAGCCATCCAGGTGGCCCAAATTGCAAAGGCTTTTCAAGCTTAAAGACAAGTGGGAACCGTTTTTATTTATTTTTTTCTCAATTTTTATTTAATGTATTTTTTAAATTTACATCCAAGTTAGCATATAGCGCACGATGATTTCAGGAGTAGATTCCTTAATGCCCCTTACCCATTTAGCCCATCCCCCCTCCCACAACCCCTCCAGTAACCCTCTGTTTATTCTCCATATTTAAGAGTCTCTTATGTTTTTGTCCCCCTCCCTGTTTTTATATTATTTTTGCTTCCTTTCCCTTATGTTCATCTGCTTTGTATCTTAAAGTCCTCATATGAGTGAACTCATATGATATTTGTCTTTCTCTGACTTATTTCACTTAGCATAATACCCTCTAGTTCCATCCACATAGTTGCAAATGACAAGATTTCAGTCTTTTTTATTGCCAAGTAATACTCCACTCTGTGTGTGTGTGTGTGTGTGTGTGTGTGTGTGTGTGTGTGTGTGTATACCACATCTTCTTTATCCATTCATCCATCGATGAACATTTTTGCTCTTTCCATACTTTGGCTATTGTTGATAATGCTGCTAGAAACATTGCAGTGCATGTGCCCCCTTTGAAACAGCATCCTTGTATCCCTTGGATAAATACCTAGTAGTGCAATTGCTGGGTCTTAGGGTAGTTCTATTTTTAACTTTTTGAGGAACCTCCATACTGTTTTCCAGAGTGGCTGCACCAGCTTGCATTGCCACCAACAATGCAAAAGAGATCCTCTTTCTCCACATCCTCACCAACATCTGTTGTTGCCTGAGTTGTTCATGTTAGCCATTCTGACAGGTATAGGGTAGTATCTCATTGTGGTTTTGATGTGTATTTCCCTGATGGTGAGTGATGTTGAGCATTTTTTCATGCATCGGTTGGCCATCTGGATGTCTTCTTTGGAGAAGTGTCTGTGCATGTCTTTTGTCTGTTTCTTCACTGGATTATTTGTTTTTTGGGTGTTAAGTTTGAGAAGTTCTTTATAGATTTTGGATACTAACCCTTTATCTGATATATCATTTGCAAATATCTTCTCCCATTCCTCCAGTTGCCTTTTAGTTTTGCTGATTGTTTCCTTCACTGTGCAGAAGGTTTTTATTTTGATGATGTCCCAATAGTTCATTTTTGCTTTTGTTTCCCTTGCCTCCGGAGATGTGTTGAGTAATAAATTGCTGCAGCCAAAGTCAAAGAGGTTTTTGCCTGCTTTCTCCTCGAGGATTTTGAAGGCTTCCTGTCTTACGTTTTGGTCTTTCATCCATTTTGAGTTTATTTTTGTGTGTGGTAAGAAAGTAGTCCAGGTTCATTCTTCTGCATATCGCTATCCAGTTTTCCCAGCGCCATTGCTGAAGAGACTGTCTTTATTCTATTGGATATTCTTTCCTGCTTTGTCAAAGATTGGTTGGCCATATGTTTGTGGGTCCATTTCTGGGTTCTCTATTCCATTCCATTGATCTGAGTGTCTGTTCTTGTGCCAGTACCCTGCTGTCTTGATGATTATAGCTTTGTAATACAGCTTAAAGTCGGGATTGTGATGCCTCCAGCTTCAGTTTTCTTTTTCTTTTTTTTTTAATTTTTTTTTTTACGTTTATTTATTTTTGAGACAGAGAGAGACAGAGCATGAACAGGGGAGGGTCAGAGAGAGAGGGAGACACAGAATCTGAAATAGGCTCCAGGCTCTGAGCTGTCAGCACAGAGCCCGACGTGGGGCTTGAACTCACAGACCACGAGATCATGACCTGAGCCGAAGTCGGTCGCCCAACCGACTGAGCCACCCAGGAGCCTCTCAGTTTTCTTTTTCAAGATTGCTTTGGCTGTTTGGGGTTTTTTCTGGTTCCATACAAATTTTAGGATTGTTTGTTCTAGGTCTTTGAGGAACGCTGGTATTATTTTGATAGGGATTGCATTGAATATGTAGATTGCTTTGGGAGTATTGACATTTTAACAATATTTGTTTTTCCTATCCAGGAGCATGGAATATTTTTCCATTTTTTGTGTGTCTTCTTCAATGTCTTTCATAAGCTTTCTGTAGTTTTCAGTGGATAGATTTTTCACCTCTTTGATTAGATTTATTCTTAGTAAAGTGGCAGAATATAAAATCAATGCCCAGAAGTCAGTTGCATTCCTATACACCAACATGAAGCAACAGAAAGAGAAATCAAGGAATCGATCCCATTTACATTTGCACCAAAAACCATAGTTTTCAAGGTTTACCCTAAAACACCTCAGTCTTCATGACCACTTAGTCAAATCTTTTCTTTCAGATTCGCTTGCATGTCAAGTTCTAGCCTGCAGCTTAGGACTTCTGTTGGAAACATGAATAAGCCCTGATGTATGTGGTTACTAACAAATTCTCACGGAATTTTCATACTGTATGGCCACTTTACTATTTATACTGGAAAGAATGATCCCTTTTCCCTGACTGCCACTACCCAAGAGACTCAACTTCCAATTATTTCCCAATATTTACTCAATGGATAATCATCATCACATTAACTTTCAGTCATGCAATGTGTAATTAAAATGTAAATCAAGGGTGCCTGGGTGGCTCAGTCAGTTGAGCATCCAACTTCAGCTCAGGTCATGATCTCATGGTTTGTGAGTTCGATCCCCGCATCAGGCTTTGTGCTGACAACTCAGGGGCCTGTTTCGGATTCTGTGTCTCCCTCCCTCTCTGCTCCTCCCGCTCATGCCCTGTCTCTGTCTCTGTCTCTCTCTCAAAAATAAATAAACATTAAAAAATTAAAAAAAATTTTTTTAAATGTAAATCAATAAAATGCCATTGTGGCTAGCCACACTAACACTTACAAACAGTTAAATAGCAACTGAATGAAAAGAACTATTTTTTGTGTTTACATTTAACACAATTGTGAGGGTTCTCTCCTAGAAAATCTATGTAATTTATATGCTGATTTGAACTGTCTGATGCAAGACTCATGCAATAACTACCATTGACCCTTGTACAATGCAGAGATTAGGGGCGTCAACCCCTGTGCAGTTGAAAATATACACACAACTTTGACTCCCCCCAAACTTCACTAAGAGCCTAAGACCGAAGGCCTTAACAACATAAATAGTTTATACATATTTGTATATGTATTACATATAGTACTCTTACAATAAAATAAACTAGAGAAAAGAAAACCACAAGGAAGAGAAAATATATTTATGGTACTGTACTGTATTTATTTAAGAAAAAAATCAGTGTACAAATGGAGCCACACAGTTCAAACCTGTTTTGTTCAAGGGTTAACTGTACCTTTATATAAAAGAAACTTTTTGTAAAATATCTCACAATGTTTAACTAACCTCTCTAGGATTTGTGGTGGCCTTTCTTTGCAACTTGGGGCCTAAAAAATAGGTTGGGACTTTTCTTAAAGCTGTTTCTGGAAGAGTCACCTGTTTCTTCTCCTTCCCTGGAATGTTGATTCCTTTTACGGTTCTGGTCAAGACTTCAGGAATTGACTGAAGCAGCTACTGGCCTTCCTTCTACTCTTGCCCCTCCTATGTTCTATTTCATGTACTGAAGCCAGAGTGGTATCTTTGAAGCATAAATCAGATCATGTTATTGCCTTGTTTAAGTATTCTCCATTGGTTTCCCATTATGTTCAGAATAACTCCCAATGTCCTTGAAATAGCCAATTCTGATATCCTGGGGGTTTTAAAATTACAAATGAAGTTGTGTTTTTCAAAAGATTTTCAGGATGCCTGAGTGACTCAGTCAGTTGAGAGTTCGACTCTTGATTTCAGCTCAAGTCATGATCCTAGGCTCCTGGGATTTAGCCCCACCTCACGGTGGGTGTGGAGCCTGCTTGGGATCCTCTCTCTCCCTCTGTCCCCTGCCGCTTGCACTCTCTCTAAAAAAATAAAAATAAATAAAAAAGACTTTTTAATATATATGGACATAATCATATCCATTTTCTACTTAGATCTATTAATATATGATTAATATATATCATATTAATAGGTTTCAAAATACTGAACAAATAACACATTCTTCTAATAAATCTTACTTGATCATGGGGTATTATATTATTCTTGTCGTGTTGGGTTCTATTAAAAGTGTTTTCTTTATTTTTTAAGTTTATTTACTTTGAGAGACAGAGAGTGGGGGAGGGGCAGAGAGAGAGGGAGAGAGAGAGAGAGAGAAAGAGAGAATCCCAAGCAAGCTCCCTGTTCTCATCTTGGTGCCCAGTACAGGGCTGGATCTCACAAATGGTGAGATCATGACCTGAGCAGAAATCAAGGGTTGGACGCTTAGCCAAGTGAGCCATGCAGGCACCCCTTGTTTTTATATGTGATATCAGTGTATAATTTTCTTTCTTTCTGCAATTTTTATCAAGTTTAGGAATTAAGGTTTAAAAAAGGAATTTGAAAGCATCCTTTGTTTTCTAAAGTTCTGGAGCAATTTATGTATCATTGGGACTATGCAGTGTTTGGAGATTGGTAGAATCCAACTGTGATACTATCCAGGCCTGAGTTTATTTGTTGTTCTTAAAACACTGTTTCTTCAATGGGAATTGATGTGGTTAAGCTCTTCCATCTCTGCTGTGATCTCAGTGATCTATATAGTCTCATGATTTTACACATTCCTTCTGTTTCCATCTTTCTTTTCCCCTTGTCACTTCTTAGTTTGTATAGTTGAGCTTTCTTTTTCCTTGGATTGACTAGTAGTTTGTCTTCTTTGTTCATCAAAAAACAAGATTTTGATTTATTAAATTATGTCTATTGATTTTTCTATGTTCTACCTTAATTTTTGCTTTTAATTTAATGACATGCTTATTTCTATTTTTTTTTTTTTTTTTTTTTTTTAGCTGCATTATTCTCTTTTTTCCCTAGTATTTTAGTTGGGGCCAACTTCACTATTTTCACTTAATTCACTGGTTATTGAGTTTGTTTTTTTAATTTTTTCTTTGATCATTTAAAACATGTCCCATTCATTCTTGTCATTATTCGGTTTCAGAAATTCTATAATTTTGTTTCTTATTTTCCCTTCCAGCCAAGATTTATTACATGCCTTTTTAATTTTTAGGTTGAAGCATTTTCTTTTGTTTTTATAGTGCTATGAGTTTCTAGTCTTATTACATTGTGACCAATGTGTAGTATTTCTACTTTATAGAACTTACTAATGTATTTTGTGCCCTTCACATGACTAATTTTTTAAAATTTATTTATTTGAGAGGGAGTGTGCACAAGTGGGGGAAGGGCAGAGAGGGGCAGGGAGAGAATCCTAAGCAGGCTCCACACTGTCAGCGCAGAGCCTGACACAGGACTCGTACCCACGAACATGAGATGATGACCTGAGTCAAAGTCAGATGCTTAACCAACTGAGCCACCCATGCGCCCCCATATGACTAATTTTTGTTCCAAGTGTTTTTGAAGTGTATTCTCTATTATCAGGATTCCCAGTTCCATATACAGCCATAAGACTGCCTTTATTCACCATATTGTTTAGACCCTTCCATATTCTTGTTTAATTTGTGGCCACTTGATCTGTTTTGTACAGAATGGCATCTAAAACTATTCTATTATTAGCATATTTTTATCTATGTATTCTCCTATCTCCTACAGACTTTGCATTATAGAGCTCCTATCATTTTTTTTGGTACAGATATTCATAACCATTATATACTCATTCTGGATTGTGGTTTTTAGCATTCATAAGTGTCCTTTGTTGAATTTGATACTTCTTAATGTAAATTCGATTTTGAAATCAGTGGAGGAATGCTGTCTTATTGTTTACATTTGCCTAGTATACCTTTGCCCAGGCTTTTATTTTTTAGCCTTTCTGAATTATTTTTTAGGTGTTTCTCAAGTATGCAGATTATATTTGGATCTTTGTTTCCTAGTCAAGTTGAAAATTTTTCTTTTACTAGATAACTTAAGCCTATTCACTTTTATTGATATGACTGATATATTAAGTCATATTATTTTAAAATCTTTGGATTAGGCAAGACCTCAATGATCATATGGCTGAAATATTTACTAGAAGTCTTAATGTGTTAAATCAATTCAGAGACTAAATCAGACACTCTTGTAGCCTCCCCAAACTCTTAATTAGAATGGTAGAACATAAGTAATATATATGGATATGATATTGTCATGTGCATTTTTAGAGCGATTCTTCATTTTCCCTTTTCCCCAATAATATGAGCAATTTGAAAGCAGGCATCTTCATGCACATTCTCCTCCCCACGTCTCCTCATTCTGCTATCACATGCATACAAACCTTTGGAGTACCAGGCACGTGGTAGGTGCTCGGTAAATATTTGTTAAATAATTAATACATGAATAACTCACAGAAAGGAGCCTCTTGGAAGTTAATTATATTTATTAAATTATGTGAGTTCATTGTTCCATTTTCCTGTGGAGGAAAATTATAGACATATACAAGACATTTATCTTCCTGGTTTGGGCAGAAAATCGTCTAATTGTTTCATCCTGTTTTCATATAAATGGTTTCAGTATAACAGTTTCCAAGGTCATACAACTCTTAAGTGTTCAGATATGAACCCACATTTGTTAAACTGCCCTGCCTGGGCTTTTAACCTTACCACAAAATCACATCTCATTTGGAAAAAATTATACTGCTGTCCTGGTTCCTCAACACATACATTCCCATAACACTTGGCATATGATTTGGATCCCAGCCTCCACCTTATTATTTTGACTAACATAATTGCTCTTTTCAATGAACCCTGGGAATCTGAAATTATGTTGATTTATTGGCTCCTTAGAAAAGCACTGGTACCCCTGACTTGATAGTGAGACCTCCCTGGCATGCTTTCCCTCAGCTCTTTGTGTGCTGATTTTGTTTCCAGAAAGGACAATAGAGGTTTTAACTTTCATTTTGGATCATTAATTTCACTAAGTCATTTGGGCAGCAGGGTGCTTAAAGCTTCCTCAGCAATTTCAATGAAAGAAAGCTTTGAAAGTGCCTCAGTTGGATGCTTCTTATTCTAAGCTAGAGGCTTTCATTAGAAATAGACCACACTGTCCATGGAAGATTTACAAGTATGTGATTGAACTGGGAATGACAGATACGGTTATGTGTGAGACTCTCACAGATGCATAGGTGAAAAAACAATCATTTCCAAAATGCCGTGAAATGATATTGGAAATTTAATTAACAACAACAACAAAGCTATTGGAGGAGTGTCTATTGTGTCCAAGTAGGATATTCCTACCAACCAGATGGAAGAATTAAACGTTATAAAAATACAAAGCAATGATTAAAGATGACTGTGGTGATCATTAAATTTTTAAAATTTATTTATTTTCCGAGAGATAGAGATAGCATGCATGGGGGAGGGGAAGAGAAAGAGAGACAGACAGACAGACAGAGACAGAGAGTCCCAAGCAGGCTCTGCACTATCAGCACAGAGCCCAATGTGGGACTCAAACTCACAAAACTGTGAGATCACACAACCTGAACTGAAACCAAGAGTCAGACACTTAACTTGACTAAGCCACCCAGGCACCCCAGTAATCATTTAAAAATCATTAAAATAGTTTTCTATTAAAAAAGCTATTTCATTGTTTAAAATATTTACAATATACTGATTAGTAAAAGAGGGGGAAAAATAATGCCTCAGCTGATAAGACTTTGGTATTACAATCTTCTGAACTTTTTAAAGAATTCTTAATGAATATATGTTTTTGATTTGAGATCTTATATTTTACTCAGTATACCCTTTTCACTGTACCCCATAAGTTTTAATATGTTGTATCTTAACTTTCATTCATTTTGATTTATTTATTTATTTATTTATTTATTTATTTATTTATTTGAAGGAGAGAGCATGTAGGTGACAGGAAGGGAGGGAGGAAGGGAGAGAGAGAGAGAGAGAGAGAGAGAGAATCCTAAGCAGGCTGCACATTCAGTGCAGAGCTCAACACAGGGCTCAATCCCACAACCCTATATTATGACCTGAGCCAAAATCAAGAGTCAGATGCTCAACTAACTGAGCCCCCCAAGAACCTGCATTTTGGAGTGTTTTTAAATTTAGTTTATGATTTCTTATCTGACCCATTGATTATTTAGAAGTATGTTGCTTAATTTGCACATGTTTGTGTACTTCCTAGAGGTATTTCCATTATTTCTGATTTCATTCCATTGTGATTGGAGACAGTACTTTGTATGATTTCAACCTTTTTAATTTTACTTAGCCTGTTTTATGGCCTAGCAAATGATGTATTCTAGAGAATGTTTCATGTGTACTTGAGAAGAATTTGTATTCTGCTTCTTGACTGGAATGTTCTATATATGTGTGTTAGGTCTAGTGGGTTTATAATGTTCAAATCATCTATTTCGTTTTGGTCTTCTGCATACTTATTATAACAATTATTAAAATTAGATTATTGAAGTCTCCAACAATTATTATTACATTATCCATTTCTCCCTTTAGTTCTGTCAGATATTGCTTCATATATTTTGGAGCTCTGTTATTAGATGTATTTATGTTTCCAAAAACTATAACTTCCTAATAAATTGACCCTTTTTATTACTATAAAATGCCCTAGTCACTAGTATCATATAGTAGTCACTAGTCACTAGTATCATAGTCACTAGTATCAATTTTTAAAGTCTGGTCTTCTTATATTGCCTTTTCCTACCCCAATCCTACAAGTGCCATACAGCGGGTTCAATGGCAACACAGTATTCTCAGCCTGTCATACTTGGCACAAAGCCTCTGCCCTATAAATGAGGGCCATGTGGGGAAAGGAGTTCCTGACTTCTCAGTTGCATAAACCTGGAATTTGGCCTTTGCAACATGGAGCTTGGGGAAATATGAAAAGATGGTAACTTGTCTCTCTGAAGGAGTTCCCACAGTCCTTGAATGGAAACTTTGGGAAGTGAGAGCCCCATTTTCTTGGCCTGACCTACCTCGAGTGGAACTTTCATCATGCTGAATTGCAGTGGGAAAGTAAATCATGGCTCAAGAGTCAGAGACTCTTACTATTTTTATAAGACTATATAGATTTTTTTAATAAACGTTTATTCATTTGCTGCATAATTGGGAAAAATTTTAAGTATTAAATAGTTATTAATATTATTGTTATTTTTATAATTTTTTACAAGTTATAGTTTTTTGGTTGATGTGTTTTTTTTGTTTTGTTTTGTTTTGTTTTTTGTTTTGCTGCAAAGTGGTTTCATATTCTTTATACTGTCGTCATTCCAGAGGCTATCGTCTAGCTCATTTCATGTAATAATTTGCCTCTTCTGCATAAATTAGCTAGAGTTGGTTTTTACTGATTGCATTTAAGAAGTTTAAATCGCACACAGCCGTGCGCGCGCTGGCGCGCGCGCGCGCACACACACACACACACACACACACACACACACAGAAACACAAAAAATGGCCAAACTGAATCATTACTTTATGTATTTATATACTACCTATATATTTATATACTGTATATATTTCTGTTGGAATATATGCTCTTTAGTGAAAAGTAATAAAGCTCTCTTTTTTTAATGTTTATTTATTTTTGAGAGAGAGAGAGACAGACAGACAACATGAGTGGGGGAGGGGCAGAGAGAGAGGGAGACACAGAATCCAAAGCAGCCTCCAGGCTCTGAGCTGTCAGCACAGAGCCCAACACGGGGCTCTCATGAACCACGAGATCGTGACCTGAGCCAAAGTCAGATGCTTAACTGACTGAGCCACCCACATGCCCCATAAAGCTCTTTTTTTTTTCTTTTTGATTTAATTCATAGGTAATTGAGCATTTTTATTGGTTTTAACAAACCAATAAAAAGGAAAAATTGAACTTCTGAGGAAATAAATCAAATGTTAAGATGTGATTTCTGTCCCTTAATGGTGGGCAGGAGGAGGCCTATGCTGTTGAATAGGATATTTTAGGGATCATAATAATATAACATTCATGTGTGTGTGTGTGTGTGTGTGTGTATGTATGTGTATATATATATATATATATATATATATATATATATATATATATATTTAAATTACAAAGGAATAATGCTGCATATATATTACATATTCTGATTTCTTAAACTTAATGAATTATGAATATTTTATAATCCAGTGGCAATTCATGTTGGATTTTTAACTTTGTATCCCTACATGTACTGTGGGAGATCTATGAACTTTCTGGCATTTTATGCCAAACTCTGGGTATAAATTTAGGTCAATTCATTTACGTTTTAGAACAGGAAAGGGCCTATGGTATTCATCTGACTCTAAAAAATGGTTTGTGACCCTCAAATGTTTAATATTATAATGTACAATGTACATATAATGTACAAAAATAACTAAATAGTATTCCCTTTTGCCTTTTATTGACATATGGTAACCAATTATTTATATTGGAAGTAGATTGGTTCTGATTTTATTCTTATGACTAATGATGGCATGAACAGCCATTCTTTAGACCATTTTTTAAAAATAAATGTTTATTTATTTTTGAGAGAGAGCATGAGCAGGGGAGGTGCAGAGAGAGAATGGGGAACAGAGGATCCGAAGCAGGCTCTGTGCTGACAGCAGCAAAGCACGGCTTGAACCCATGAACCGTGAGATCATGACCTGAGCTGAAGTCAGATGCTCAACTGACTGACCCCTCAGGCACCCTCTTTAGACCATGTTTGAACACAGCCTCCTTAAAATTAATTCCTAGGATTAAAATTGCCCTGAGAAAACATACGAACATTTTAAGGCTTTTGATATGTTTTGCTAAAATTATCCTCTAGAATTGTTGTGTCACCTTTTTTCCTGAAAATTCTACAACCTAGCTAATTTGACAGATTAAAAATGGTTCCTGTGTTTTTAGTCACATGTGAGTGAAAGCCAGCCATCCCAATGAGACTTATGGACTTCTGCTCCTCTCCTGCTATGGATATGATACATAAACTCCTTCCACTGCAACAATATTAAAAAACTCAGCTTCAACTGCAAATATCTCTTAGGGATGGCAGCCAGCCACATTCATTGTAGTGCTTACCTGCTGTGGATCCATGCAGAGTAGAGTCTGGCCTCATCATCCTTAGAATTCCTCATGACATACTCCTAGAGGCAGCTATCTCTCAGCTACACCACAGAATACATGCATTTACAACTTTGGCACACAGCCCCTGGCTTTTGCCTGCTGCTGGGATACAAACACTTCTGTACCATTGGAGATCCTCTGCTGTGATGAAAACGTTGTCAAATAAATAGAAGGCCAGATAGAGAGGTATGCTACCTGCCTGTGTAACATGTTGACATTATGGGAAATATGTATAGGCCTCCACAACTATCTTTGTCCAAGATACGAATCCTTTCCTTCATAATATTCATTTTGAATAAGAATTTTAAGGAACCAACTTTAAGATCTACAGTTATCCAGAATTTTAAGGGACTTGTAAGTTTTCTTTCTATGTGTAACTGCACACACGATAAAGTTTTTTGATGACATTGCAAGTAGTAATTTCTAGACTTGAAGAGTTTTAGTTTTATAGGTTTTCCAGTTCAACATCTGAGTATCTAAGTACGATTGATGATAGAGTTTTGAAAAGAAAGACCCACTTTCTGTCTCCCATTTACTTATGTTTATGTCTTTTTCCCTGTCTCACATTGCCAACAACTCTCTGGCATTTTCATGCATTTCTTCCCGTGTAAACTTGGAATCACAGAAGTGACACCTTTTTTTCAGCTTTTTTTTTTCAAAGCTAAGTGATAGATATATTTTGTAATACTTCAGTGGAATATGCCTGACTGAAAGAAACATCAAAGATTCTCTCACTAAAGCACAAAGAAAACATTCTGAACATCTATTATCTGACTCTATTATTTTTTAATGTAAAGCAGAATGTTTAAATTTCTATTGTTCATGAGTTAATGTAAAATAAAAATGCCTTTGAACTTTCCAGGTGGGAATTTTCAGTTGTCTTTTTATCCCATTTTCATTCCCATTGTGGTCCATAAAATGCTGGATGAAGCAAGTTTATTTCAAAAATTGAAGTGAAATAAATTTCTGCCTTTATTGATTTTAGAGAAGTTTATAGAGTTTAATTAAACCATGAAGAAGAGTAAAGACTCTCAAAGACAACTGAGTATCAGCAGAGCATTCTGTTTGAGGGCATAGCCTCTAGAATGGTGCAGACCGAGATTTGAACCTGATTTCTGCCAAAAACTACCAAGGATCTGTCTTTGTTAAGTTACTTTATCTCTCTGAATCTCAGCTTCCTGAATATGTTTAAAAGGGTATATTAATAGGGGTGCCTGGGTGGCTCAGTTGGTTAAATGTCCACCTCTTGGTTTCAACTCAGGTCATGATCTCATGGTTTGTGGGCTCGAGTTCGATGTTCGGCGTTGAGCTGCCAGTGCCGAGCCTGCTTGAGATTTTCTCTCTCTCTCTCTCTCTCTCTCTCAAAACAAATAAACTTTTTAAAAAAATAGGTATATTAATCCTAACCATATACACTGTTATAAGGATTGACTCAGACAATTATTTGAAGATATTAAGAGCATTATAGGATCTCTGGCATATAGATGTCTTTCCATAAAGGACAACTAACATCGTTGCATGCATTAGGTGCTCAGTAAAGGCTTGCTTAATGATAGAAGACAATATCTTTCCTAAGAAACCAAGATTGAGAGTAAAGTTTCAATTTTGCCCTTCCACATTGTACAGAATATGTGAAAAAAAAATCAAGAGGTCTTCTTTCTTGCTTGGTGCTCTCCATTGGTGTAGTCTCCTGCACTGCACACTTAGAAACTTCCAAGAAGATTTTCTCTGCCACCATTATAGTCTCTAGTTAATTTCATACTGTCTATGGTAAAAAGGATCTGTAATAACCGTCTCTGAGATCACCTACCAGCCTGACTGCTGCTGCCTCATATTTTGATTGCTTTTATTTGGTATCTCTTCAAGTATCTTGAGGGAAGTAATTTGAAGAATTATTGAAATTCATATTAATATATATTTTTAGAATTTTAAAAGTGCTTCCTTCAGCCTTGTGTCTTGTAATCCTTAGATGAACTTGCAAAGTCTCCCATTCATGGATGAAGAAATTGAGATTGCAAGAAGTTGTGACACATAGTTACGTGTCTGTAGAAAGTAGCAGAGCTTGTATCTCCTAATTTCTAGTTCACTGACTGTCCTCTCCATTTTAGACCCCAAATCCCTCAGACCTACCCATATTGCAAGAGTTACAACCATAGAATAAGTTCCTAGAGGGCTTCCTCTGCCTAATGCTCAAATGTTGAATTACAGTCATTCCCTTTGAGGTAAAAGCTTTGCTTAAGGGGCAGCTCTCCCCGGGAGAAGAAATCCTAATTTCTGAACTTTATTTGTGGTGCTCATATGAAGATTCTGAAAGCAGATTTACAGTTGAAACAAATACATGGGTGTGGGAAGCCAGAGCGTAGAAGGCTTGGAAGTTGGCCATTTTCTCCATTATGAATTGGCCTGGACTTTTATTTCCCTTTCCTTGTGCATATTTTCAGAGAAGCCTACTCAAGGAAAAAGGCAAAAACAAAACCAATCTTTAATGCTTTCCAACGTTATGCCAAACTCTTTCAGTCTATTTTTTTGCCTTCATTTGATTTTCAAATCACATTCATGTGGTAGTATTATCTTTCCCTACAAGTTGCATAAGGTAACAGAGGGACAAGGACGCTAACTTGCCCACAGTCATCTTTCCATTAAGTGTCAGAGTCAGGATAAGAATCCATATTGGTCTAAATGTAACGCTTGTGATTAGTCTAAGAATACTAGCTGCTATTATGTTCGTGTTAGGTGTTCTCAGAATCTGAATAAGAGGTTATTAGTGACTATAAGAGCTTTTGCCATAAATCATAAGCAGTGCTGTTTGACAAATGTTAAGTGAAACTTTGGACTGTCTCTTCCTCACCTGCACAATGAATAAATAATGCCCTTTCTCTGGCTCCATAATATGCAAAGATGGAAGCCAAGATGCTTATAGTCTCACTCCCTGCTATCGTTCTTTACAGATAATAATTTAGCTCTCATGTTCCAATCAACGTTCAAGGCATAGGGCTTGGTATTAAAATATGAAAAAGATTTAAATAGCCAGAAGAAGTTTGAAATTATAAATTCCTCAGTTGGTGGTACATTATATTGTGTGACCACTTAAAAACCAAGATTTCCTAGTAAAACAAAACAAAACAAACAAAAAATCCAAACAGAAACACTTTTCAGTAGTAAGGTGTTTCGTAACCTTCAAAGGCTCCCCATTTCTAAGAGGACAAAGTTCTGGTTCCTGGTTCTATACATCTCACCTAAATACCCTTTTGTAGCTAATTTCCTAGTTACTTCAATCCAGCATTGTTAATATTTTGTCCATTCTTTAGTACATTTATGTTGTTTTTTCTCCCTTGCCTAGAATTCCTTCAATGTCACCGACTGTCCCCATGGAGACAAATCCTACTCTTTATAAGAACTCATACCACCTGTATCACATTGCTTAAGTATCGAGAACACCTGTGTCAGTAAGACTTAACTGTTTATTACTGGAAGATTTTAAACTGATAAATAACTTCACTGTTTGCTTCAGGATATTCTTCCATGTCCATTTATCTGAACAAAGAGTTTGCTTATCTGGACAAAGTTCTCATAGGATGATGGATTGCTCAACTAGGCAAATAGCTTGATTTTCAAGCAAGCAGTTTACTTAATGCTTGCTTCAAGATGCTCGCCATGCTGTGTCACCAGTCTTAAGCAATTATGTCAGGTTTCTGTCCCAGTCACAGTTACTTACCATTAAAGGCCTGATTTAAATGACTAGAGCTTAAATCCTAAACCTTATAAGTATCTTTGATTGTAAGAAACTACTAAGGCTCTGTCAAGTTGCTGTTAACTGGTTTCATAAACTTAGCTTTGCTTATTTCAATCCATTATTGTGGGGTTTTTCCTTAAGTCCATAGTCAATAATAAAATACTATGTTATGCAGAATTATTCCAGAGGCAAAAAAGGCAAAAAAAGGCAAAAAAAAAAAAAAAAGAAGATGAAGAAAGAAAGAAACCTAACTGAAATTCATTTGAAACAAAAAAGGGAATATTTTGGCCCACATAACTAAAGGTCCACAGAATCAGGACTTAAAGGGACATTTAAACATTGTCACCAGTGGGCACCTGGGTGGCTCAGTCGGTTAGTTGTCTGACTACAGCTCAGGTCATGCTTTCACATGGGTACAAGCCTTGCATTGGGTTCTCTTCTGTCAGTGCAGAGCCTTCTTCAGATCCCCTGTCTTCCTCACTCTCTGCTCCTCCCCCACTAGTTCTCTATCTCAAAAATAAATAAATATTTTTTAAAAATTGTCACCAGAACTCAACTCTGCTCTGTCAGACTTTACGCCTGGATGGCTTCTTCCCAGGTCAGCTTTCTTATTATAGAATAGGTTGTTTGCAGTTGACTCCTAGCCTACAATCTCTCTAAGTTGAATTTTTCCCAAAACAGACTTTGAAAAACAGTTTCAAGTCCAAGTAATTTATCTGAGAGGTACAGGAGACGTCAGTAGGAACTGGGGAAGCAGGACATGGAAGGTAAAGGAACAAATAGGGAGTGCATTATAAATCAACTGCCACCTTGGGCAACCGAAGTCCTACCCTGAAGGGCAACAATGTAAAAATACATGTCACAGTTATACCACCTAAAGGACCAGGAAGATTGGACCCTTGTACACCAGCTAGTATTGGTTATTGTTTATGAGAAGAATACCCAGGCTGAGGTACATGAGGCTGCTGGAACAGACTTAAATGGCTTTAGATAAAGCCCTTAGGCAGGAACCAAATGTAAATAACCACTAGTAGGAGCTGGCAGACTTGCAGTGAAGCCACAAGGCCCTGGGGATATGGGCAGTACCCCTCAAAAAAACTACCATACTCAGACCTCAAACCCTCAGTATTTACAAAAGTCAAGTCATTTTTCTTAGGACCGGATCAAGTTACATGCCTTGACAGAATCAATCACTGCACAAACTACAGGCTTAGTGATATCAGCTATAAATAGCAGAGTAAGGACTTCCAAAAATCCTATCATTCATAAAAGCAATAAGAACACTGGCAGAAATCATCACAATCAATGTTTTCAGAACTCTGGATATTAGCTAAAAGTTTTCAGCCACCTGGGGAGCATTTATTCAAGAAAAAGTTCTTGATAGGGGAAGAACAGTAAGATTTATAGTATTTTAACCTCTCCTATTCCCATCCTTCTCTTCTAAGCTCCACACCAACATCAAAAACTAACATACCACAATCATGTGGGCAAATAGCAGTCTGGAACCACTGGAAGGAAAAGAATAAGATTGAAGCTTCTTACAGTCTGCTCAGAGAATTGCTATTATTTTCCCTATTACACATAAATATGGCTTTATTGTATGAGCCAATGTTTCAACTCAAATCATAGAGCCAACATAATTTACATCCTATATTCCCATAAAAACTCATACATGAATGTTCATGATAGCATCAGTCTTATAGCTAAAAAGTGAAATGCCCATTGGAATGCCTGGGTGGCTCAGTTGGTTAAGCATCTGACTTTGGTTCAGGTCATGATGTCACAGTTCATGGGTCTGAGCCTCATGTTGGACTCTGGGCTTACAGCTCAGAGGTTGGAGCCTGCTTTGAATTCTGTGTCTCCCTCCCCCACCCCCCACCTTCTCTGGCCCTCCCCTGCTATGTTCTCTCGCTCTCTCTCTCCCTCCCTGCCTCCCTCCCTCCCTCAAAAATAAATAATTTCTTAAAAAGTGGAGTGCCCATCAACTGATAAATGAATGAACAAAATCTACTATTACCATATAGTGGAATATTATTCAGCCATAAAAAGGAATGAGATATTGATACTACAACATGGATAAGCCTTGAAAATATTCTGTTAAGTGAAAGAAGATAGATATAAAATATTATATATTATATGATTCCATTCGTATGAAACATCCATACAGGAAAATCTATGGAGACAGAAAGTAGATTAGTGGTTGTCAAGGGCTGATAGTGGATGGGAATGAGGAACAACTGTTAATAGGTACGAGGTATTTTTGGGGTGAGGGGATGATAAAATTCTTCTGGAATTAGATATTAGTGATGGTTGCACAGCTCGGTAAATATGCTGAAGATCAAAGAACTATAGTCTTTAAAAGAATGAATTCTGTGGAATGTATGTCTCAATTTCTTAAAAAAATATTCAAAAAATTTTACAGTGCTCTGTTTTGTCGGGCCTGGGTTAAATCCCTACTCCTGTGGGAGGAGGGAAGTCCCAGCATGAGCTGACAGTGGAGTGGTTACAAAGGAAATTCAAGGTGCTGTTACCAGAAGAAGGGGGAGTGGGTGTTGAACTAGCAAAAACAAGAAATATTTTTCTATTCTGGCCATCTCATCAAAGGATAATCCCACAAACCCTTTGATCAGAGCCCTTTGTCGGTGCTGCCAGTTCTACTGGTATGTTTATTAAAGGACTGTTTTCTTGCTACAAAGTTGCCACATGCTCCAATGTTGTTTTTCGCCATTTCAGGTGTGAAGACCCTATTGGTTTCGCATCTCTCTCAGATATCTGTACCCCAAATCACCTCTCTCTCTCTGTAGCAACAATAGTAGCAATCATGGAGAGTCCAGTGTTCTCATTACTAAAAACCCTCCAAACACGACAGGTTTCTCCCCAAATTCTTATGCAATTAGTGTAAATATGCTCTGGGTGGTGGAGGAGAGTGATGGTAGACCCCTAAGCTAATTTCTTCCTAATGTTCAGCTGAGTCCACTCTTGCTACATTAGCATGGATGGGAAAAGTAACCCTGCCTCCTGACTTTCTCTATCAGGTATCCTTCAATAGAAAGTCCTATAACTGAGCATGTGAACATGGATGTTGAAAGGGAAAAAATTAGCCAAAAAAAAACCCCCAAAACCAAACCAAAACAAAACAAAAACAAACAAAAAAACCTTATTTCTTCAAAATGTAAGCATAAAATGGTTAGCCAATGTTCTGGGTTATTGAATTTTGGATATCTGTATACATTCTTTCAAATATAATGCAATATACCAAAATAACCAATTATCTTTAAATGTTCATTTTGTAGGTGTTTAGTAGAGTTGGAAAACAACACAACCATGACTGGTGATAGGAGCTTGGAAATTACATAGGTAAGTAATTAAAACTATTCTCTGTTGCATGGAATTTTCTAAACTTTTTCTGTTCATTGACATTGTCCTTGTCCAGAGTGTGAAAGTTTTGTCTCAAAGGAATAAACAAAAGAAAGAAAACTATTGTCTCCAAATCTGAACTTCCATTTTTGTGCTTAAAAAGAGAAAAGGAAAAAGAAAAAGCTACACATTCTGAATAACTCTGAAGTGAAAATTTTCTCTCCTTTTTAGTAAATGTGACTTAAAATGCAATAACGTAGCAAAGAATGGGCCAAATTCACTTCCTGAAACCAATTTTTATTGTGCTATCAAAAGCACAATATTGTGCACAACATTTATTGTGATAGTAAGATTTTTATCTTTTGTGTGGATATTGGGAAATCAGCCAATGCATGGAATAAAATGAAGGCAAGGGTATTGGTGTCAGAGCATAAATAAAGCTGGTGCTTGAACGATCTATTTTCTCTTTGGTTTGCACTTACTTGCAATACCTTGAAAGCACAAAAGGTGCTTAGTCCCAATCACAAACAGCCAAAGATTGATTATGGAAACAGCACTTGACATAGAACAACAATTGATGGATGGTGGACAAGGATACTGATACTGAGTCGTTGACATATTGTTTCCGAGCATGAATGCTTATTTATTTTTTTTAGTCTGATACAATGAATTGGAAAGTGCATTTCTGAGAGCATTAGGGAAGAGACTGAGAGTTTGTACATATTTCTCTGATGGCTTTTTTTTTTAAGATTTTATTTTTAAGTAGTCTCTATATCCAATGTAAGGCTCAGACTTACAACCCCCAAGATCAAGAGTTACATGCTCTACCTACTAAGCCAGCCATGTGCCCCAGTGGCTTTTTATCTTAACAGTGGTGCTGCCCACAAGTTGAATGGTAATCAGATATGATTTGATTTCTGCTTCAAAATCAAATCAGATACACTGTAGAAAAAGTACTACCTGAACATTTTTCTGATCTTTAAACTTAATGGGACTAAGAATACTACTCCACTTAAAAAGAAAAAAAAAAATGACTATTGAAACTCAAAGTTTGAATATTTTGAAAATAAATATGTTCTACTCTAAAAAATAGAACCAGGCCAAGATGCTGTAAATACACACAAATCGCCATAATCTTATCGTGGAAAGAGATTATGTGGATTTGAATTTATAGACCCTTCAGAATGTGGAAGGACTAAGCTCATTAAATTTAGAGGAGCTGAGTATAAACATCTCACGCACTTTACTTTCTAATGTAAGCCCATTTTTTCAGTCGATTTGCTCCTTCATGATGCCCTACTCTTAAATCTTGCCTCCTTGCCCTGTTCAAAAAATTCTGCCTCTTCTTTCTATCCCTGTGATGATTTTAACTTATCCACATAGTACTCACTATTCAAAATAGAATTAAAGAGCTATCTTCCCCATAAAAACTTCTCTGACCCCATATTTATTTATCCTTTTTTTAAATTTTATTTTAACGTTTATTTAATTTTGGGAGAGAGTACATATGCATGCAAGTGCAAGCAGGTGAGGTGCAGAGAGAGGAAGACAGATTCCAAAGTGGGTTCCATGCTGACAGCAGAGAGCCCAATGTGGGGCTTGAACTCACAAACCATGAGATCATGACCTGAGCAGAAGTCAGACACTTAACCAACTAAGCCACTCAGGCAGCCCTATTTATCCTTATTTTATGAATTTCCACAGCCTTCATTCTCTCTACCACTCATCAAACACTTATGTATTTTTACTCTTTGCAATCAAATTCTGTCAGTGTAACTGTGACCACCCAATACTCAGATCAGATTTAATTGGTATTGAAATCCAGTGAAAGATAAAAGTGTTCTTGAAAGGGAATTGGAAGTTTTAGGTCATCAGAACCACTGTGTCAAACTTTAGGTGCTGCCTCAATTTCCCAGGGTTGATCAGATTCCAACAAAAGAACAGGGACTGATCTCTTTGAAGAAATGTTTTGTAGCATAAATTTTGCAGTGACTTCCCATTACTGATGAAATATGTCCAGACCCCTCAGCTTAAAGTATGGCATTCAAGCACCAGAAAGAAGTCCATTGTGGCCAGAGATGGGTGAATCAGAGAAAGAAGGGCAGAAGAAAAGGCCACAAAGTCAGCACAGGAACAGTTTGTGTAGGATTTTATAGGTTAATGGAAGGACATAGGTTTTTCATGAGGGAGATAAACCAGTGAAGCAGCTTGAGAAGTGGTAAAATCTGACTTATGTTTGGAAGTCTCCAAGATTTTATTTGGCCAGATCAACTTGAGGGATTAGTTACAACTTACAAAGTTAGGGAAGATTGTGGAGAGATAAATTTGGGTAGATAGGAACAGTGAATCAGGAGTTCAGTCTTAAGGTTCAAAAGGCATATTAGATATCTAAATGGAGATATTATGTGGGCCATAACCGTATGGAGCTCAGTGAAAAGGTCCAAGTGGAGATGTAAATTTGGGAGTAGGTGTACACTTGGATGGTTTTAAAAATGATGAGCCTGAACGAGATTACATAAGAAAAGAGCATAGAGAGAGAAGACATCCAAGGAATGAGCCCTGAATCATTTCCATGATTAATGGTTAGGGACATGAAAAGAATCAACAAGGTGACTAAGAACGGCCTCTAGTAAAGCCCTAGGAAATTAGGAAAGAATAGTGACCCAGAAGCTAAGTGAAGAAGGATTGTTTAAGAATGAGACTATGATCAAATGTGTCAAATGCAGCTCAATTGCATAAGGTGAAAACAAAGCAATGTCCAAGGATTTAGCAACATGGAAGCCACTAGAGTTCTTCACAAGTCCTATCACAAGTGATAGGGAATGGTGGGAGAAAGGTCAGAAAACAATACATTCAAGAGAGAATGCAAGTAGAGGAACTTGAGATAGGGTGGATAGGCAGCTATGTCAAAAGGTTTGCCTTCAAAGGGGGAAAATGGCACTATAGCTGGAGATGGGGAGTGGAATTAAGGGGCAACATTTATGATGTAATCTTCAGAAACAAATTAAAATGGTGGTGGACATGACCCAAGAAAGAAGTAAAAAATTATGCAGAAGCTGAAGCAATATTCTTGAGGAGGCAAAAAGAGAGAAACACTGAAATAAAAAAAAAAAAAAAAAAAAAAAGAGGAAGCATCTCCTTCAGAGTCAAGGTAGGGCATAGGGGTTGGGTATAGTATATAGGTACAGATGAAGGTAGGCTGGTAGCAAGTGGTGAGAATGTATGGAACTTCTCTTCCAAGGCTTCTACTTTTCAAGTATTTATGTTTATTTATGTCAATTATGAGCAAAGGGAGGAAAGTAGGTGTTGAAGGTTTGAGGAGAAAAGAATACAGTGGAAAATAGTTTATTTATCTAGCTGAGGGATAAAAGAAGGGATAAAAGAAATGAGTGATTAAAGAAGCAGTTTTAAAGTTGTCGCTGGGGGGCTCCTACAGACCCACAAGGGCCTTTACATGGGTCTGGAAGGTCAAAACTATTTTCACTATAATATTATTGGGGTGCCTGGGTGGCTCAGTTGGTTAAGTGTCTGACTCCTGGTTTCAGCTCAGGTCATGATCTCATGGTTTGTGAGTTCAAGCCCCACATCAGGCTCTGCAATGACAGGGTGGAGCCTGCTTGGGTTCTCACTCCCTCTCTCTCTGCCCCTCCTCTGCCCTCTCTCTCTCAAAATAAATTTTAAAAAGCATTAAAAAAATAATATTATTATTTGCTTTTCCACTCTCATTCTCTTGTCAGTATACACTGGAATTTTTCAAAGACAGTATAACATATGGGGCGCCTGGATGGCTCAGTCAGTTGGGCGTCTGACTTCCGCTCAGGTCATGATCTCATGGCTCATGAGAGCCCACATTGGGCTCTGTGCTGACAGCTCAGAGCCTGGAGCCTGCTTCGGATTCTGTGTCTCCCTCTCTCTCTGCCCCTTTCCCACTCACACTCTGTCTCTTTCTGTTTCAAAAATAAATAAACATTAAAAAAAGATAGCATGACATATGGTAGTGCAAGAGATTCAGTGGAGATGCAGACAGGGGAATCTAGCTGTCTTCTCTTAAGCCAGACACTGCAGAGATTTGCAAAATATAAAATAATACTCTTTTAATCAACTTTTTTTGTTGTTTCAAGGTAGAATTATTATTCATAACATATTTATGTTAACGTGTAATGGATTTATTTTATTCTTAAATATATTAAGAAATGTTTTAAATGTTTTCTACTTTAATTTCTAATATAACAAATATTGGTAGATACAACCCACATAAGCAGAATCTCTTGATTATATAAATTTTTGGAGAAGAGGGTCTTGAAACAAAATTTCAAAAACTATTGAACTACAGAAATTTAGTTTGATTCCTGTGTCACACTTAAAGTGCTCTTAAAAGGAGTGATTATACATTTAAAATAAAGCCAGAAAAAACAATCCTACAATTTGTATGGAGCAACAAAAGACCTGAATAACCAAAAAAAATAATCATGAGAAAGAAGAACAAAACTGAGAGCATCACACTTCCTGATTTCAAACTATATTACAAAACTATCATAATTAAAACAACATAGTATAGGCGTAAATACAGATGTGTTGATTAATGGAACAAATGGCACAGAAGTAAACCCATGCATATATGGTCAATCAATTTATAACAAACTAGCTAAGGATATGCAATGAGGAAAGGATAGTCTCTTCAATAAATGATGTTGGGAAAACTGGAGAGACACATGAAAAAGAATGAAACTGGAACCCTATCTTACATCATAAACAAAAATAAAGATTTGAACATAAGACCTGAAACCATAAAACTTCTAGATAAAAACATAGGTGATAAACTCCTTAACATTTGTCTTAGGAATGATTTTTGGATTTGAAACCAAAAGCAAAGACATCAGAAGTAAAATAAACTAGTGTGACTACGTGAAACTAAAAAGCTTTTGCACAGAGAAAGAAACCATAAACAAAATGAAAAGACAACCTATGGTATGAGAGAAAATATTTGCAAATTGTATGCCTGATAAGTGGTTAATATCCAAAATAGATAAATAATTCATATAACTCAATAGCAAAAAAAAAAAAATACAATTTAAAAATGGGCAGAGTAACTGAATAGACATTTTTCCAAAGGAGATATACAAATGGCCAACAGGTACATGAAAATGTGCTCAATATCACTGATCATCAGGGAAACACAACTCAAGACCATATTGAGATGCCACCTCACACCTGCTAGAATAGCTGTCACCAAAAAATAATATGCACACCTCAGTGGCTCAGTTGGTTAAGCATCCCACTCTTGATTTTGGTTCAGGTCAGGTCATGATCTAACAGTTCACCAGTTTGCCCCATATGGGTCTCCATGTTGACAGTACAGAAACTACTTGGGATCTTCTCTCTCTCCTTCTCTCTCTCCCCCACCCCTGCTCTCTCTCTTTCTGAAAATAAATAAATAAACAAAAAAAAAGACAAATGATAACAAGTGTTATCAAGGATGGGGAGAAGAGGGAACTCTTACACACTGTTGGTGGGAATATAAATGGAACAGCCACTATGGAATACAGGACAGAGTTTCCTCAAAAAATTAAAAATAGAGCTACCATATGATCCAGGATTTCCACTTTTGGGCATATCTTCAAGGGAAATTAAACCGGTATTTCAAAGAGATATCTGCATCCCCATATTAGCTGCAACATTATTTACAATAACCGAGACATGGAAACAACTTAAGTGTCCATCGACAGATGAGTGGATAAAGACATGTGGTGCATGTATATATGTGTGTGTATACACATATATGTAAATATACACATATATTTATCTACACACATATATGTATATGTACATATACTATATACATATATATGTACATACATACATATATATACACACACACACACCGTATGATATTATTCATCCATAAAAAGAAGGAAGGAAATCCTGTCATTTACAATAACATGAATGAAACTTGAGGGCATTATGCTAAGTGAAATAAGCCAGACAGAAAAAGACAAATATTGTATGATCTCACTTATGTGTGGAATCTAAAGAAACCAAACTCTAAGAAACAGAGAACAAACTGATGGTTGCCAGAAGTAGAGGCTGGGGGGGGAAGGGATGGAGAAAATGTGTGAAGATAATCATAAGGTACAAGCTTCCAGATAGAAGATAAATAAGTTCTAGGGATGTAATATACAGCAGGATGACTATAGTTAACAACACTGTAATGCATATTCAAAAGTTGAACATTGCTAAGAGAGTAGATCTTAAAAGTTCTCATGACAAAAGAGAAATGTATAACAATGTGGGTGATGGATTTTAACTAAAGTTATTGTAGTGATGATTTTGCAATATATACATTTATCAAGTCATTATGTTGTACCCCTTAAATTAATACAAAGTTGTATGTCAATTATATCTCAATAAAATGGGAAAAAATAATGGAGCATTGAAATTATCCAAGGCTAGATTTTGCCAAGAAACTACATTAACAGTGAGAGAAAGCAAGGTACTTAGGTTGGTTCCAATACTATGGAATTGGCTTCAGGTCAGTGAATGGATTACTGAACAGAATGGAAAATGAGATCTTTGGAGAAGAGTACGTTATGGAAACTGTCAAGAACTAAGATACTGATCTATATGCAAACCTCTTTAAGGAAGGAGAGAAAACAGAGGAGGAGATAAGGTTGTAAATGTGAAGCTCTGGAAGGAGCTTCTAGTCACCAAAAGGTCAGGGCTATTTGGGAATTTCAGAGCCCCACCAATGGGGAGAATCATGAAGACCCACCTGTGGTGAGGTAGATGTGTTAGTAACCTCCCCAGCCTCCATCACATATCCTTGGGAAAGTGCATCAACCTCCCTAATCCTCAATTTTCTTACTATGAATTGGGTAGATTAGTTATAGGGTGATCATAAAAATAAATGAGATAACACGTATCAGCAATGTACTACAATGCTTGACACCTAGTAAGCACTTAAAATACATTAGCCATCATCATTATGATTATCAGCAAAATTATTCTCTCCTTGAGGAAAAGCATCCTGTTTCAGCCACATTGATGTCCCCCTGTGTAACTATGGTCGTGCTGGGTATTACGAATGTTTGTTAAATTGAATTTGTATGTCTCACTCATTTTTTACTTCAATCAGCATTTTTCTTTTTTTCTTTCTCTCTCTCTTTCTTTCTTTCTTTCTTCCTTCCTTCCTTCCTTCCTTCCTTCCTTCCTTCCTTCCTTCTTTCTTTCTTTCTTTGTTCAGAAAATGGTAGTAAATGAGACATTTGAAGGTATACCTTATCTCCTAGGACACTCATCAGTACCCAGTAGCAGGCCAAGAAATGCTTATTTGCCTGAAAACACTAATCTCCTATGCTTTGGAGTCTCCCTAACACAAGGATAATGATACAGTACATGTTTGTAATGGTTTCTGAGTCTGTAGATGAATGTAGCACTAGCATTAAATTGTCATCAAACTTAAACTAGATCCCCTTTAATGCAAGATGCCTCATAAACTGTTGTTTTTCTATTTAAGTCCAAAGCAAACCTATAGTTTTACCTTGTAATGAATGTTTTAGCCAAGGAATTTTATACTTGGGTTCAGAATTGTGTCTTTTTCCATAATATTTTTAATATGTCTATGATTCACCATAATATGTAATTTTAAGGGCACAAATGTGACTTGAAAATGAAAAACACATTACTTTCCATAAAATCAAGTGCTTTGCTATATTTTGCCATTTTTTTTGTCATCTCCAATTTTGTTTTTGAACACTTGATTTTGGCCAATGCCTCAGTCTTCTGTTGCTAAGATCAGAATCTTAGCAAGATCAGATCTCTAAGTGATGAGAGATGGGACATTAGGGAAAATAAAGGACATTAATAATAACAGTAGTCATCATATCATGTATTTATTGAGTGCTTACTGTGTGACACAATTTATTTGTTAATACATTTAATTCTCCCAGAAGCCCTAACACAGAGAGGTACTCTTATTGGCTTCATTACGCAGATCAGAAAACTGAAGCAGAATCATACAGCTAACAAGTGAGCAGCCAAGATTCAAACCCAAGTAATGTAATTAGTGCAGTCACATTTTCAACCAAGATCTGAATGCTTTGACACTATCCACTGCCACCTCTTTGATACGCACTTATTTCTAGGTGGCACTGTACCCACATCTTGATATTTAACATCGCTTGTGTCTTTTAAAAGGCCTTGAACTAATTATAAAGTTTGTTTTAAGGCTGCTTTTTTTTTTTTTATATCTGAGGGGACTTCCGCATGTGCTAGATAAGTATTAACCAAATAAAAAAAAAAAAAGAATTAATCAGAAAGTACATTCTAAGAGCGATTTTCACCCTTCAGTGAGATGGTCAACTATTCCTTTGTAGTGAGGTTGTTGGACGATGAAAGCTGAAAGCTTGGTGGAGTAATTCTTTTTTTTTTAAGTTTATTTATTTTGAGAGAGGGGGGCAAAGAGGGGGAGAGAGAGATCCCAAGCAGGCTCCGTGCTGTCAGCAGAGCCTTATGTGGGGCCCAATCCCACAAACTGTGAGATCATGACCTGAGCCTAAATCAAGTTAGATGCTTAACTGACCGAGCCACCCAGCTACACCTGGGGTAATTATTCAAGTGTGGTTGTAATGGAATTTCACTGAATATGTATAAGATTTGTCTTATGGAGATATATTTGTTATTATGATTTAAGTAGTTTAAGGGGAAAAATCTACACACCCTAGATAAATGATTGGGTTTCAAAGTGACCCAAAACTTGAGATAACCTAATTCCAGGCTTAAATGCTTCCTCATTTCATTAATTTTTTGTATATCAAAAATGTTCAAAGGAAAGTAGAAATCTATTATAGGGACAGAAAAAAATATGGTTCCTGGATTCAGTGGAATGAACACTGAATTGGAAGCTCCAAAACATTCTTTCAAATTTCTGCTTTGCCTTTAAGTAGTTGATTCTCTTGGGGAAACAAATGTCTGTATTTTCTTTTATAAAAAAATTGTTGGGCTAGATGCTCCACTGTTCTTTCCAACATCTATTCTAGTATTTCCTTATCACTGATACTCAATGTACAATAAATACATCTGTTACTCTCTCTCACTTTTTTCTTCCTCCCTTCATCCCTCTTTTCCTTCCTTCCTTCCTCTTTTCCTTCCTTCCTTTTCTTTTTCTCTTTCTTTCTTTCTTTCTTTCTTTCCTTTTTTTGAATTTCATGTCTGTAGTCCTTTCAAAATAAATGAGAATTTCAGTTTCCAGATGGTTTCCTCTAATGGTTTTTAAGGAACATACATCTGAAAATTAGGACTTAGAATTGGGAAGCAAGTGAACCATATAATAGTCTAACCACCATATGAAGAACATCATTTGTCATAACCATTCAATATATCATCCATGAGCTACCATACATTTTATATTCATGAGTTTATTGAATTAAATACTAAATAATTGGCTTATATCTAAATATTCACCTTTTGAGAAATAGAATTATGATCTTTTTGAAATAGACCCTGTTTGGGGATCACATTTTATTATAGTATCATAAATCCATAATCCATTAGCAAATGTATTTAAACAGGTAAGTTTTTAAGCCTTTGAAAGACTTATGCCCCTGAGCATTACTCTTCCATTTTTTCCCAACTTCTCATGATCAGTTCAGGTTAGCATAATAAGAGAATGCCAGATAAATGCATGAGGCTTACAATTCTTCTGACAAATTTATTCCAAGGTTTTCTGAAATGACCCAACTTTCCCACCCACAATTTAATCCTGATAAAGTGTCAGTGAAACTAAAATAGATACAAGGCTTATTTCTGAGTAATATGGCTGACGGAACAATGTAAGTGGACAGTTATTGATTACCTGTCTAAACTGATTGACACTAATTTTAATAAGCGGGGACCTTTCTCTCTTCTTTAAGACAGTTGTTCATGAGTTCAAGACTTTATTTCTCCATTAAGACTAATAGAATGACTTGCTGACTTTTTCTAAGGCTTTCTATGGTCAGAGAAACAAATTATTATGAAAGCCCAGAAGCTGAATTGTAATTTTATAAAGATGCTTTTGGTCTTTTAATGTTTGATTTGCTGTTTGACTGCTTTCCAGATAATTAAAATGTTCTACATCCAAGCCCCAAATGTGAACTAAAGGACCTCTGAGTATTTCACCTTCAGTAATGTGGATCATTGTTATTTATGAGATTGTATTTACTGGTGCTGTGTAAAAATAGCTGGCAAGTGAGCAAATTAACTGAAAATAAGTCTGCAAGCCAAAGAATGCAGCTTGCATTTGTGACACCAACTTGATGAGAAATTATATATATAACAAACGCATGTGTTATAAAGCCATACCTCTTCTATCTACACAATAATTTTTGAAAATATCTTTGACAGCTAAAAATAGGATGATAAATGGGAGGTCCAAATACAGATAGTGGTTAAATCAGCCAGTTTAATGACTCTCCCTCTTTCCACTACCACCTCTGCTCCTTATTTTAATCATTGGATCATGGACCAAAAGTTGGAATGAGGGCTCCTATTGCAAACAATAGCATCAAAAATTAATACCAATTAGCTTGATCTTGAGGGGATAAAGCTCTGTAATAAAGGGATGAATCATTAGAACATGCTGAGTTAGTTTCATCTTTCTCCCTTCTGGGAACCTAGCATTTAAATGAGATGATTACATTCCAATTTGTGCTCCTGCAAAAGCAACGAATTTGATTGTATTTGTTGCTTACTTCTGAGAAGAGAGCATGATAGCTAGTGTATTTCCCCATATATGATTAGTAATGAAGGTGTCCATTTTCATTTTATCTTTGCAAAGAAACAGCCTTGCCAAATGCTCCCACCTGCAAGTATGTTTACTAACTCCTCATTTTCTTCTCTAATTACTCCTTGATTGTGGGGTAAATTCTCCAAGCTGTAGTGCAAAGGAAATCATTGTCTTTTTATCACCTCCCTGGGGAATTCATTCTACTTGTTTACTGATGTGTATGGCTGACTGACTGAAGTGATTTCTAATTAGAATATATGAAATAATCATTGGTCTATCTAGAGCCATAATTAATGCATTAGGAAATTTTTACTGAGCGTTAAGATAGGTATTACATAAATGAGTTTATTTTATCTGCTTTGAAACACAAAGGATACCTTTTAGATACAGTGTTTACTAAAACAGAGCGATAATTTTATGGCAATTTGCTATAATCATTATTGCATGTCATTGAAAATATAGATTATTGTCTCTAGACTCCCTTCTACATAATGTACCACAGTGAAAAGAAAAAAAAAAGCTGGTATGATACCTTAGTAAAATGTAAGTGAAGGCTTAAGGAAAGAAAGAATTCAATTGTTTTTCTGTAGTGCTTTGTTGATAATTGATATGATCTTTAGTTAGCATTTTCCTGGGCTTGAGGGAAAAAAGAACCCTACTAAGGAAATTTTATATTCACTTGGGAAGGTGATCAACATCTTTTGATTACTTTAATTATATGTTTCTGGGTAGGAGATTGTAAAGGTTTGAAGCTAAGGACACAGAAGGATCAAGGGCCTCAAGGAAAAAGCTGACTGCTGGCTGCCAAGGGGTTCACAAGATGTCCTTGGCTTGGAGAATCAGCATGGTCCAGAGGGTGGCCTTCATTCATCCTTGCCAGTTCACAGATACAATTTTGTTAGCATATTGAGAGCATATCTATCTTTTTGGAATGAATTCCCACAAATCAAGCTCCAGATAAATGATGTAAAAAGCAAAGGCTATCATATTGAGTTACAATGAGAAATTTAACGGTCAAAAAGCTGAGCACATTTGCATCGATATGACCAGTTCATCCCCTCACTAAGAAAATCTTCATGGGAAGTGAAATTACTCATTGAGTTTGATTGCTGAGCACGGAAAAGGGTCAGGTCAGTCAGTGAGTTGTACGATTTTGTGTATCACCAGACATACTCTTTGATGTCTTAATAAAACCATGTCCACAATAGAGATCAGTTTGTCACAGGGACTGGGCTGTGGGGGCCTGTATCAAGACACCACTTAATAGTAGATGGGGGAGGGCAGGTATTACCAATGTTTACTGCCCCAACCTTTCCTTTCTGCACTTCCTTGCAAATATGCAGCTTCCTAATTGACACATTCCTCTATGGAGAAGTTAATCCCTTGGGTCAAGTCCTTGCGAGTTTTTCCATCTCTTTCCAATGTTTTTGCAAACCTTGGATCTCTGAAATTATGTAGCAACTCTACATTTTAACTATCAGAGGTCATAACTTTTTATAATTTCTTGTAGGAGAATCTATTGACCCATGTTAAATTTCTTCATATAAAGATCTTTTGAAAAAAGGAATATTCTCAGGACAGTCTCAGTTATATAATTGTTAGAACTGAAAAGTCAAAGATAATTTTGCCAAGAAGCCATTGTCACAGCACATACACGCATGCTCTATTTTTGACACTGGCCTTCAATACTCTCCCTACTCTGCCATTTCTATACTCCTCTTTGTGGTTTTTCAGTTGCTCTCCTTTATTCCCTTTCTCTGCCCTAGCCCTCACACACATACATACCACATCAAGGAATTCAGGAGGAAGGGGCTTTACTGACGGTCAGGGTAGTCTTGTGGAAAGCTCCCTGCACCGGCATTCAGAATGCTGGAATTCTAAGTTGTAACTCTGCCACTAACCAGCACTACTCCTTGCAAAGACTTCATCTTTCCCGAACTTCAGTCTCCTTATCTTTAAAAGTGGGTTTGGACCTGGAAAAATTGTAATATGTCATTGAAATTTCAGTGTGAAGTAATTTTGTGAATTGTTATCAATTAAGGAGGAATGAAATGCTGATGAAATTCAGGCCCTGATCTGAGAGAGACAGTGATTTGAAAGTTATGTTTCTCCCTAGAGATAGCCTTCTTTGAATGCTTATGGAAATATTCTTCAAAGTAGATTGTATCTATTATATCTATTACTTTTGTTTGCCCCCAATTCCTTGTTTCTTTCTTCAGGAACATCCTTCCTGTGAAGAACCTAGTGTAGGAAGACTCCTACACAGTTCATGTCTCTTACTGATCCCAAACTACTCATTCCACTATTGTTTGGTTCCTTCTTACTTGCTTTTTAGAATCAGCCCACTTACCAGCTTCATTTCCTACCCTTTTCCCACCTCCAGCTGGAATTCATCCCATTGACTCTCTCGCTGTTCTCAGCATAACACCCCGTGCCCTTCATGACTGAATGTCTTTGCACATGCTGTTCCCTCTCTGTTCCTAACCCGTCTTCATAATCCTGACTCAATTTCAGTAGTGAGCCGTTGGCATAGCCCTCCATGACTTCCCACACAGGTAGAATCAGTCACTCTTTCTCTTTGTACCTAACCTGTACCTCCCTATAGACTCTCCAGTATAGCACATCTCACCCTGCACTGAAATTACAACTGCACTGTTCAAGTAATAAGCAAAGTGCCAAGCAAAATTTCACCTGGCTTCTTACTCTTCTTCAGCAAGTCGTAGCTTATACCTATATGACTCTACAACAGATCTATTGGAAAGCATGAGCATCCAGGCTACCTAACTCTGCTATGTTTCACACATCTGAAAACCTTAGTCTCCTGAAGTTATAATGTACCAATATTCATAATTTAATTGAGCACTTACTATGTCTAAGGCACTATATTAAAAATATATGTGCCTTATCCCATTCAATATTTCCCACTTGAGAGATAAGGAAATTAGGCTTAGAGAGTTTAGCAATTTGTTTTTTGTTTTTGTTTTTGTTTTGTTTTCCCTGCAACTTCACTTTAATGAAATTTAGACTAGGAACCATGGTTCTGGTCTGATCTGGGTCCAGAGGTTAACCAATGACTGCTCACTCAAGTCCTTAGAGAACCTTGCTTGAGCCTGAGTCATTCTTTGTGTGGAAGGTCCTCTGAGTCTGCTCCTGTATTGATTTGAGCTGCAGTTTTGCTGCAAATTAAGACCTCTGGCAATCCTGAGGACCCAGAAAAGATAGACTCATCTTGTCCAGATCTTAACATCCAAATTAATCTTGAAATTGAACCTTCTTTGAATCCTCTGAATCATAATGATCCTCAGGCTTGAGTTAGCCAGAAGATCAAGGAAGAACTAACTAGAGTTTAAAAGGAAAGGGGAAGGCACTTTCAGCTAGAACAAAGCTTTGAACACTGAGAACAAGTCTGAACCACAGTGGGTTGTGACAGCTATTGTTTGGATCAGAGAAGGCTTTTTGAATCCATGGTCAGCAGCTCTTGGTGTGAAAATAACAGTTAAAATAACAGCTGCCCCCACACTCTGCTAACTCCTAGCCACTCTAGCTTGTGAACATGGACGGCTCCTGTTGGAGCCAGAGCCAGCTTTTCAGAACCATGGCCAGCAGCAGCCCCACACACTAACAGCCCCTGAATAGAATCTCCTCTGTCCTGGAGCAGTTCTTTGTTAACATTGCACTGAAAATCACTCTGCAATATAACCCCTACTCATCTGGATACTTGGCTGTTACAAAACTTTTTTTGTTTTAATATAGTAAGTCTGTCACTTTATAGCCTTTCAAAGGAGGTGTGGCATATCACGATCTGAATCAGGATTTTACAAGGAGTGTCACTGCTCTCTGGGAGAGAATGATGATGTTCTGTAGATCACATGTCCTGTAGATCACATGTTCTGTGACCATGACCTGATTCCCAGTGTCTGATCTGCTCTGCAGATCACATGATCTCCTGAATATGGATAAATATTGAATCATGACATTTCCTGACTCTGTTACGTAGCAAACAGATGTCAGTAGAAAGACACCAGAAGTGAGGGACCAAGAAGTGAGTTTGGCTACATCGTTTCTTACATAACCTCTGCCAGATTATTTCCTATTAATAATAAAGCACTTTTTTCTAATAGTCTGTGACTCAGACAGAATACTTGTCCCCTGCATTGTCACAGTATTATTCATAATACTTTTTGAGTGCATACTATCTGCAAGGCACTATGCTAAATGCTTTATGTGTATCATCTCATTAATTCTCATAACTTTAGTTCTGTAAGATAGATAATGATACTGGCCCAATTTTATGGCTATGACTGAAATTTAGAGAGATTAAGTAAGGAACTTACTAAATGTTATGTATGCATCAGGTGGTGGAGCCAGGAATTGTGAAACTATTCTTCCAGACACTGTGCTATATTGAGAGCTTTTCATTTTAGCCTCTTCTCTCCTTCATGACTTCTTTCAATGATGGAAACAGATTTGATTTTGAGAATATGCCTCATATGGATATTGGTGATCTCATGTCTCATTTGGTTTGTGATTTTGGCCTAGGCAAGTTTCAGCTAGAGAGTTTAGCAATTTGACCAGCGACACACAGCTAGTGACTCAGTGGAACTAAGATCCAAACTAAGTGGATTAACTTGAGTCTATGCTTACAACACAACACTGTCTTCTACTCATCATCCATACTCCTATAAACTCCCTTCTCTGCATTTCCTCCTTTTGACTTCCCCTGAATCCTTCTCTCATCCCCTTCTATTTCTACTATGCCTTCTGGAACCCTTTACAATGCAAATACCCTTATTTTAATCTTTTGATGTAAAATGTACTTTCCCTTTGTTCTAACCAAGCCTGACTCCCTCTCTGTAAGTCTTATTCCCCCTTGTCCCCATTTTAGGAGAAGTGCTCATCCTCTCTTAGTCCACATACCTATGGTATGGTTTCTAGAACAATGTTCCTTCTCTCTTTTGTAAAATTCCCTCTTCCTTCAATGTGTACGCTGCCATGTTCTATTACTTTTTACCCCTCTGTATTGCTGTCTTCTGTTGACATACATTGCTGCCTGACATTTTTTTTCCTATTCAAGTATTTCTATCCTCTTCAGAGCCTTTAAAATTCTAGGTAGATAACCTATTTAACACCCAGCTCACTGTTGCTTCTCTAACTCACTCTACTGACCATTGATTCCACCCCATTTCAACCAGATAAATACTAAAACATGCCATCTTGGGCCACCTTCTACCCACAAAATCTAACGATTTTATATGTCAAAGTTTAACTACAACCTTCTATCCTTCTAGGTGTCTCCAACTGACTTATTCTTCCACTGTATATGGTCCTCCATTTCCTTCATCTTCTAATGGCCAATCATTCCACCGTCTCTCAGCTTGTCAGCTCCCACCCAGTCAGGTTCTCCTCTCTACCTGCCTAGACTTCATAGTTAAATATCTGAATCACTTTCTCACTAAAGTTATCATTTTCCAGACTCTTTTAGGTTTATGCGGCATCTTTCCAGGAAATGGCAACACTAAATCGTTGGTACATCTGTCCTCTCTGCATCTTGGGGCTTCTGGAGAATATTATACTGTAGTTATTACAAATGCTCATACCAGGGCAAGATAGTGGGGGTTTTTTGTTTGTTTGTTTTGTTTTGTTTTGTTTTGTTTTTAACTGAAATGTGGGGCGCCTGGGTGGCTCAGTTGGTTAAGCATCCAACTTTGGCTCAGGTCATGATCTCACGGTTTGTGAGTTTGAGCCCCGTGTCGGGCTCTGCGCTGACAGCTCAGATCCTGGAGCCTGTTCTGGATTCTGTCTGCCTTTCTCTCTGCCCCTTCCCCACTCACACTGTCTCTGTGTCTCTCAAAAATAAATAAACACTAAAAAATTTAACTGAAATGCTATACATGCACTGTAAGCACCTCTAAGGGAAGTACAGCCTGTCCCAGTTAAGAGGATTTCCCCTTCCCCAGATCCATGTATATATTTCTTATCAAAAGATCACTGGAAAAACTCTAACTTTTCACTGTTAATTTTTATGTGGCTTTGAGAAAAAAATCTCTGCTGTTCTCTATGCCTCATACTAAAAACTAAGGTTACTAAGTGACTTCAAAATTCATATTTTGTACGAGTTTCCTTTTCACAAGTCCATTGGAATAATTTCCCATGAACCATTAGACTTGCAGAAGAACATTTTTCCATTAAATTAATCTGATAATTGTCTCAATAATCCGCTCAGGTGTGTACCTGTGAAATGTTTGCATGTGTGTACATATATATACATACAGATACAGAATTGTATGTAGACCAATATTTCCAAAATTTTATCTAAGCTGAAAAGCTTTGAAAACTAATGTTTACCATAATGGGAAGCTAAACCCTTTGCAGTTCTCGATTGTGTAATGTGACTGCTTTGACAACCCTTTAGGCAGTGAGATCCCATACCTTGTGGTGTGATCCCTCATCTAAATCTTCTGAAATGGAGAGAGATGTCTATGAGTTTTAATTCATACTGCAGGACCTAAAAGTTTTAGATAATGTTTGTAATTATTAAAACAAATAGCACAATTCTAGAAAAGAAAGGTGGATAGAGACTTAGCAGGTAGGGAATGGGGAGAGAGGGAAGAGAGAAGCATGAGAACAGGAAAGAATGATCTGAGCATTGCAACCTCATGTGTTCAGGGGAGCATTGGAACAGAGGGGAATTTATTGCATTTCATAGTCATAACCAGACACTAGAGATCTTCAGTGCAAGCAGTAGGACACAGAAGGAGGCTACTTGTAAAGATCACTTAATTATCAGGTAAGAATTTGTTTGGTGAACTCCAGATACAAAACATATTTATTTATTTATTCAGTAAAGGCAGTTTTAGGGTTTTAGGGTTTTAGGGTTCTCCTTACCTATGTGTTTTCACAAGATCCCCAGAGCTTACCGTTCTGGAAAAATAGAAGATGAGGAGTTCTTAGTCCTTAGCAGTTACTATCATTACTATTGTTCTCTCTGCTACACAGTCCTCCTGTGGAGTACTGGTTGTCCACCATCTGTTGGGCACTGCTTCTCTGAATAAGCTACATAGATAAATTCTGCACTGTGGTCCTTTTCTGATTATAAGCTCAGCCATGGTCTGACCCATGCTACTGCTAGGGTAGTAGCCATTAATTTCAGTCTTCCACAGATATCCACATAGCCAGCACCCCCTTAAAATAACAAAGGAGAAACCCTAGATCTCCATTTATTTTCCAGAATTCGAGTGGTAAGTAGTGGAGATGTTATTTGAACCTAGGGGACTCCAAGACTCATACTCTTATCCACAGCTAGATAGCATAAATCTGAAGGGTTGAGGCATTCTGTCTCTTTTCTACAAGTCTAAAGGAACTATAATAGATACGTTAAATTGACGATTTTAAGACCTACTTTCTTAGCAAGTTTCAAATTTGCAATAGTGTTAACTATAGTCATCACACTATAGTTAAATCTCCATAACTTATTTATTTTATAACTGAAAGTTGGTACCTCTTGACACCCTTCACTCATTTTGCCCACCCCTCACTCCCTGCCTCTGACAACCACCAATCTGTTCTCTGTTTCTAGGAGTTAGTTAGTTAGTTAGTTAGTTAGTTAGTTAGTTAGTTTGTTTTAGATTCCACATATAAGTGAGAGCATAAGGTTATTTGTCTTCTTCTGACTTACTTCACTTAGCGTAATGCCCTCAAGGTTCATCCATATTGCCATAAATGGCAAGATCTCATTCTTTTTTATGGCTGAGTAGCATTCCATTTATGTACACACCACATTTTCTTGAGCCATTCATCCATTGATGGACACTTAGCTTGTTTCCATATCTTGGACACTGTAAATAATGCCTCAATGAACATGGGGGTGCATATAATTTTCTGAATTCATGTTTTCATTTTCATCTTTAAAAGAGGCTCATAAAGAAGTTTTAATAAAAAATATTTTTCATTAATTATTTCTTCTCTCAGGAGCTCCCTGGAACTCCTTATACCACTATTCTGGAAGTCAGCTCTATGAGAAATTAATATTCATTGAGAAATTATGGTTTTAAGCACTGAAATAAGATCTTTTCATCCTTTATATCTTTTCATATTTAAAATAATCCTAAGAAGTAGCTACTAATATTATTCCTATTGTATAGAGGAGGAGGCTAAGCCCACAGATGTTAAGTCATTTGCCTGAGCTCCTTTGGGTGCCAGACTTCTGACTTGCACCCAGGATGATCCATCCTAATCCCCATATTTCTGGTCACATCATCACTGCTGCCTCCCATGCTCTACTACTCTGCCTTAAGAGTTAATTCTAAGAGTGAGGGAAAGAAAGATATAACTAATGGACATATTCAGTGCCAGGGTTTTTCCATGAATGTGTTGTTCTGTGGAACTTGCCTGTGCCGCAAGAACTTAACTGAGTGGTTTCTGGGGAAGCCAAGCCAGCTGCTGGGAAATTGTGCCCTTGTTTGGAGAATCAGGTCCCTTTTTTATTTCTGCCAGCAGTCTTTGGGATTTCTATATTCTGATTTGATTCTGCATTCAACATATAATTGCAATACAAGATTGAAAATGCTGTTTACAATGTAATTCTAAAGTAGTTTATACTTTTGCATAATTGAAATGGCTTGCTTGAAACAGCTCACTGCACCCAAATATGCCTACATAGCTAAGCGGGAGGACTTCCAAGTCTATTCTTTACAAAACGTTAGAGCAACTAGACGGAGTGTACCCTGTTGCTGGCTGAGTGTTTCTAGTGTTCTTATGTCAAGGTTGTCCAGTTTAGGGTGATCATTCCTTCCTGTTCATTAGCATAGTATTGTAGGAAGGTGCATTTATGACTTTATTAATGAAAACCACTCCTTAATTGAAGACAATTGTCAAAATACGTCAAAAATTTTAGAGTTTTCCAGATGCAAGTTTTTTTCATCACTTCTCAAAGACAGCCCAACAGTTCATAATGCCAACATAAAGTTATAATCTTTGCTGGGATGAATTTTCCAACTTTTTTCAAAATACACTTCATGGAAATAAGTGATATGTATATTCTGTAGTCTTGTCTAGTTTCTTTTTCTCTTCAAGATTAGTTTCCATGCAGTTTCAGCCTCTAAACCTTAATAAACAGATATGTCTTGGTCACCAAAGATTTATAGAACACCATGAACACCATGCTAAGCACTGGAAAAAAAAAATACCATGTAAAACATTGTCCTCAACCTCCAGATTACTGATGTTATGTTAGTTTTAGGAAGATAGCAGCACATGTTTGAAAGAAGTTCAAAGTTCAAATTCCAGCTTTAATACTTACTAATGACAGGACTTTCAGCAAGTTATTTAACCTTTCTGAGTCTTAATTTCTTCATCAATAAAATGAGCCACACTAATAATTATTTTGAAACTATTTATGATTTAAGCAATTTGTATAAAATTTATGTAAAAATTAGCACCATATCAGACACAGAGTAGAGTGTATACTTCTGGTGATAATGATAATAGTGATGTAATAATCATCTTTATTATTTTATATACATATATGTATATATATATATATATATACACACACACACATATGATGAATACTATACATTTTCAATGGAAATGCCAAATTCAAAGCTAATTTCAGGTTCTGAGTTTTTAAATATATTAATGCATAAAAATATAAGTGATAAGATTAAATATTTTTAACTTCAAATAACTAATACTATTTATGCATGAAATGCTGGTGGGTATAAATCAAAGCATCCAACTTTCGTTTATCAAGTTAACCTGAAGTTAATCTGATTACACATCTGAGAGTCTAAGGAATGACAGTGGAAAGGGATGGAATATTGATATTTAGTAAGATGTAGAAATCATAAGAAGATGTTAAAAATAACACTAGAGCAGACGTTTGGTTACTGAGGACCTCAGATTTCAGTTGAGACTCTAATTGTTTCTGGCTTTGTGACCTAAGCACCTAATGAAATCTCCTTCTTCCTCAGTTTCCTCATTTTGAGAAAAGGTGTATAAAATGCTCAGCATGGGACCTGAAAAGAGTAACTGCTCAAAAATTGGAAATTCTTGTTCTCTTAGCTATTTTTTACATTATTAATTGGATTGAAATTTGGTTTGCATTTCTGACCAAGAAACATCAATCAAAATATATCCCTGGGTTTCATAGGTTCAGAAACTTGGGCAGTGATAGATGGGTACCAAAAACTGGATTAGGATGCCCTCATGAGATATCTAGTGAAAAGTGACACTGTGCCAGACTCCTGAGCCACAGGCACTGTGAGAAATTAATTTTTGTGTTGTTTTAAGAAACTAAGCTAGTGGTAATTTGTTATGCAGCAAAAGAAAATTAATACAAAGCTCAAGACAAAGAAGTGCAGATTTGCTATGTTGGACTTCACATTTAAAGACCTGAATAGGTGTAAATGTACCATAACTGAGCATTTGTATGTGCATTATACATTTTTAATTAGAACATGATGAATTTCTCATACAGCTAATAAACCAAGGCCTCATAAATGTGCATATATGTGAAGTAGGTTTGACTTCTACCTTCCAAGCAGCTAAGAAGTTAGTGGGTGGAATACACATGGTCCTAAATTTAAAAATATACAAAGTGGGGGTGTCTGGGTGGCTCAGTTGGTTAAGCATCCAACTTCAGTTCAGATCACAATCTCACAGTTCGTGGGTTCAAGGTCCGCATCGGGCTCTGTGCTGACAACTCAGAGTCTGGAGCCTGCTTTGGATCCTATGTCTCCCTGTCTCTCTCTCTTAAAAATAAATAAGCATTAAAAAACTGTAATAAAAAATATACAAAGTGAACAATTAAGGTAGGACAGAAAAGGTGCTGAGTATGTACTAAGGAAGGAGGTATCCATTTTCCCAAGCTACCAGGTAAGACAGTGGCTCCATAGTATAGATGAAAGACTCAAAAATCAGACTCCAGAGACATTGCAATGACTAGAGGCTTCTCTTCTGGGCTTTACTTTCATTTCCACAGAAACCACTTATACCACATTTCAATTTGTGAACAACAAAGCACGTCTTTGTTCGAATTTCGGGGGGGTATTCAGTAAATGTATTATTGGTCTGAAATCATAAGAGTAATAGATTAATTCACCATCCCTTTTGGCTTGCATAAGAGCCCAAATGCAACAGAATCTGATGTCATAATAAAAAATTATATAAATAATACTGAAAAAGCATTGCCCATGGAAAATAATATAAACAGTCATATGTGAAGGATGCTACCCTAATTTCTGAAACTCCTTCTTTATTCTTCTCATTTTCAGTGGAATCTAATTATATGCCCCTGCATGATAGGCATTCTAGGAAAAGGGTGGAAAATGGCAATAAAAAGCTTATGTGGCACTAATGGATGCAATTCATGTTTAACCCTCCCTCCCCCCCCCATTAATTTCCAAATCATGGAGTTGCAGTAATTTATGATCATTACTCTACAATTTAGTGCTGCTTCCCCATGCCTTAACATAATGCTTGCTCCTCCTAACCTCACTTACCAGGATGAAAACAATGAGAAGGCTAACAATCCTGCATGAGAATGTGCATTTAACAGGAATAAATTGGCAATCCTATTGGGGTTTCGCTTTACATAAAGAGCTGAGATTTTCATGCTAGGGGAAAAAATAACAACTCATCTGGAAATTCTAGTTTCTAAATAGATTATGATTTGGAAGAGGCAGAAAATCTATCATTTCTAAAAACTATTTGTAAAGAAATGGTCAAGAAGTCAGTTCATTCTTTCATGTATCCATTCAATCTACATCCATTTCTACATATAACATCTGCTGAGGATCAACTCTGCTGGCTGTTGAAAAGATAAATATGGCTAAGATATGTTTCCTATCTTTAAGAGCTCTCAATTAAGAGGAGAGAATTATGTGCCCATATTACTGAGACCAAAATGATAGGAACTATATGGAATTTGAGGGCACAGGAGGCATATACTTGATTCAGACTGGGAACGGAAAGAAAGGCTATTTTGTGTAGAAAGTGCTCCCTAGGAGCTTTTAGGCATGCCTACCATGACAATATAGGATCATTAGAATGGGTTTCAGGGGAGCTGAGGATAATTATTTTACAGCTATGGTAGCTCAATGTGCCTTTTGTGTGAAACTGACTAGAAAGGATTGGGCAGATGATTGGCTTCCATGAACAGAGTCAAACAAGCAAGGGATATGTGCTATTCTTAAGTATCGTCCAACATTTAGAATAGGGGAAGAAACTCAGCCTAGCTTTGTCTGGGACAGTGGTTGTGCTCTCCAGAGGGTGTTACCTAACTCAACCCTGGGGAGATGGGACATGAGTTACTTATTGCATAAGAAGCAATATGAGTTGGGTCACTGGAATAAAATAATAAATAGGGAATGTTTGAGTTTTAATACAAAGAGAATTAAGTCTATTGACACACCAACAGATGAATAGGGAAAGAAGAGCTAGTTCATGGAAGTTAAGAGGCACTCAAATCACTCCAACTAAACATGAACTAAGCAAAAAACAGTGTCCTATCTTTGCAAATACAGTTTTAAATGAACTTCCCCATTTTAACCATAAACCCTTCATATATTTAAAAAATAAGGAACGACTTCTCACTCCTCAGTAGGTAGTCTCTTAAACACAGAATAACCTAGGGTAGTGGCAGGCTAAAAGATCCAGGGGTCCTTAAGTGGTGCCAGAGATTGGAATGCTGAAAGCAGCCCCCACTCCAAATCCAGATCATTACTACATATATACTACAAATTTTACCTGACTGATAAGTTATAAGAAAAAGGAAATATAAAATGAACTTAATGATAACCATTAGGGATACCTCATTCAAGAAAAAGAGGCATTGAAACATGAATTCTAAGAAAACTGTGGTGGCCAGACTGAACTAAATCAAATATCCTGTTGGCTGATTCATATAAGGTATATGTATTAGGTTAGCTTTCCTAGACAGAACCAGAGATGGGGATTCTGCCACAAACGATTCTCTTAGGTTTTTTTGTTTGTTTGTTTTGTTTTGTTTTGTTTTTGAGGTTTTATTTTATTTTTTTAATATATGAAATTTATTGTCAAATTAGTTTCCATACAACACCCAGTGCTCATCCCAAAAGATGCCCTCTTCAATGCCCATCACCTACCCTCCCCTCCCTCCCACCCCCCATCAACCCTCAGTTTGTTCTCAGTTTTTAAGAGTCTCTTATGCTTTGGCTCTCTCTCCCACTCTAACCTCTTTTTTTTTCTTCCCCTCCCCCATGGGTTTCTGTTAAGTTTCTCAGGATCCACATAAGAGTGAAAACATATGGTATCTGTCTTTCTCTGTATGGCTTATTTCACTAAGCATAACACTCTCCAGTTCCATCCACGTTGCTACAAAGGGCCATATTTCATTCTTTCTCATTGCCACGTAGTACTCCATTGTGTATATAAACCACAATTTCTTTATCCATTCATCAGTTGATGGACATTTAGGCCTTTTCCACAATTTGGCTTTTGTGCTACTATAAACATTGGGGTACAAGTGCCTCTATGCATCAGTACTCCTGTATTCCTTGGGTAAATTCCTGGCAGTGCTACTGCTGGGTCCTAGGGTAGGTCTATTTTTAATTTTCTGAGGAACCTCCACACTGTTTTCCAGAGTGGCTGCACCAGTTTGCATTCCACTGTTGGTGGGAATACAAATGATTCTCTTGTGCAACAGAGCGCTTTTGGGAGAAAACTTTAAGGAAGTCAAGGTGAGAGAAGATGAGCAAAATGGCAGTTGACTTTAGCTTCCTTTGGCCCAAAGATAAATGCTTAGTAAAACTCACTTTAGTCTATATTTTTGATACAACTAGAATTCTGACCTCATCACCACATAATTCTTTAATTAATTAATGAATTTAGAGAGAGCACAAGTGGGGAAGGGATAGAGAGAGAAAGGATCCCAAGCAAGCTTCACGCTGTCAGCATGGAGCCTGATGTGGGGCTTGAACCCACGAACCATGAGATCATGACCTGAGCTGAAACCAAGAGTCAAACACTTAACTGACTAAGCCACCCAGGCCCCCCACTACATAATTCTTTTTAATAATACCAGTCAATATCTATATTTTACTGTTAAACTCTTCAAATCTTCTTATGGGAGCAGGATATAAATACTAAAAATATTATATAAATATTTTTCCTAAATACATATATATTTTTATATGCTACATAGTTTTATATACACATTATATAAGTATACTTTTTCAAGTAGGCTCCATGCCCAGCATGGAGCCCAACATGGGGCTTGAACTCACGATCCTAAGGATTAAGACCTAAGCTGAGATCAAGAGTTGGACACTTAACCAACTTAGCCACCCTGGCCTGGTGCCCCTATACTTATTTTTGTCTATATTTGTAAATACAAAACTTTTTTATATTTGTAGTTGGTTATACAAAACAAATACATTTTTGCACATATAAATATATATATACTTATAAATGTACTCATGTTAATTTAAAACTGTATAAATATATACATATATACTCTAAAATGGGTCATCAGATTAACAAAATTTAGCTTCAATGTAAAAGAATGTTTGCACTCTCATCCCAAGTCTGTTTTTGCAAGAATTAGAAGTTTTCATCAAATAATTTTTTACTGAAAACCTCAAAAATATTAATATACCCATGTTTTTATTAATCAGCAAAGCCGAACGATGCAGGATTTTCCACTTAGTGTATAGACAAACTGATGGGTACATGGATGGAAAAATTGATTGATTATTTGTTTTATTCATTTAGTAATTAAGAAATACTGAAAGTCCATTGCTAGACTCAGAAATTAAAAATGAGTAAGTCTCTGCCTTGCCTTTGAGGAGCTCAGTATAGTGGGAAAGTTAGAAAGTGATCAAGTATAATTAATTGTGTTAAATGCAAAAGAGCCTCTACGATGCAAGCACAGAGAATATTAGTAGTTACCAATTAATCCTCCATTAGATGCAATAGTAATAGCTATGAATTGATGTACTTTTACTAGGAATCAGGGCTAAATCCTTTATCTGAGTTAATCTCAGATACCCTGTACAATAATCTTATGGAATTAGCTACTGAAAGTAAGTAAATTTAACAATGTTAAGTAATTTGCTTAGAGTCAAACTGCTTGTATTTGTTGCAAAAATAGTTCTGTCTTCTGCAATCAAAGACATCTCCCTGGAGAGAAGATATTTGATCCAGGTTTTTAGATATAAATAACAACTTTCCTAAATATGAGGTTGGATTCCAGTGAAGACTGGATAAAAATACACTGTAAACTTTTAATGTACAGCTAGATAAAGGTTTGGTGTTAATATGAATATATTTAGCTTTCCACTGACGTTTCTTTTTCTTTTTTTTTAAATATAATTGACATTCTATTGGTTTCATGTGTACAACATGGTTCAACATTTGTATTTACTGCAAATTGATCACAATAAGTGTAGTTACCGTCTGTTACCATAGACTGTTAATACAACATTATTGACTACATTCCCCATGTTGCACATTACATTCCCATGACTTATTTATTTTATAACTGGAAGTTTTTACTTTTTGATCCTCCTCACCCTTTTTACCACCTCAATGCCCTTCCCCTCTGGCAACCACAAGTTTTTTCTCTGTATGTAGGAGTCTTGGTTTTGTTTTGTTTTGTGTTTTAAATTCCACTTAGAAGTTAAATCATGTGGTATTTATCTTGGTCTCACTTATTTCACTTAGTATACTGCCCTATACTATACCATGTTGTTACAGATGGCAATATTTAATTCTTTTTATGGCTCAGTAGAATTCCATTACGTATATTATATATATATAATATACATAAAGCTATACATATTATATTATATTCCATTATATATAACTATAATACAATATATATAATATAATATAATACAATATATATAATATAATATAATATAATATAATATAATATAATATAATATAATCACATTTTCTTTATCCATTCATCTATTGATGGACACAGGTTGTTTCCATATCTTAGCTATTATAAATAATAAATGGACATACAAGTATATATATGTTTCTGAATTACAGTTTTCATTTAAGTTGGATAGATACCAGAAGTGGAATTGCTGGATCATATGGTAGTTCTAGTTTTAATTTTTTGAAGCTCCCTAGTATTTTCCACAATGGTTGCACCAATTTACATTCCCACCAACAATGTACAAGGGTTTCCTTTTCTCCATATCCTCTCCAGCACTTGTTATTTCTTGTCTTTGTGATAATAGCCCATTCTGACAAATGTGAGGTAATATCTCATTGTGGTTTGATATGCATTTCTCTGATGATTAGTGATGTTGAGCATCTCTATATGTGCCAGTTGGCCACCTATATGTTCTCTTTGGAAAAATGTCTATTTGGTCCTTTGCCCATTTTTAAATCAGATTGTTTGGGTTTGTTTTTATTGTTGTCATTGAGTTGTATGAGTTCTTAATATGTTTTGGATTTTGCCCTCTTATTGGATCCATGATTTGCAAATACCATCTTCCATTCAGTAGGCTGCTTTTTCATTTTGTTGATTATTCCCTTGGCTGGGCAGGAGCCTTTTAGTCTAATGCAACCCCATGTATTTGTTTTCACTTTTGTTGCCCTTGCCTTTAGAGTCTGATCCAAAACAAACAAACACACACATTGCTAAGACTGATGTCAAGGACCTTACAGACTATGTTTTCTTCTAGAATTTTTTTTGGTTTCATCACTTTGTGTATTCTTAGTTCTGAAGTGAGCCTCTTATAGGCAGCATATAGAGGAGTTATGTTTTCCAATCAACCACTCTGTGTCTTTTTGATTAGAGAATTTAGTGCATTTACATTGAAAGTAATTATTGATAGGCATGTACCATTGTCATTTTATTATTTGTTTCTGGCTATTTTTATAATTTTCTCTGTTCCTTTTTTCTTCTTTTTCTTTCCTTCAGTTTTGATAACATTCTTTGGTGTTATGTTTAGCTTCCTTTCTTATTTTCTTTTATGCATTTGCTATAACTTTTTCTTTGTGGTTAATATGAGGTGTACATATACTGTCTTATGTATTTAACCGTCTATTTTAAGTTGGTAGCAATGTAAATTTGAACACATTCCAAAGCTCTACATTTTTAATTTTCCCTCATATTTTAGTTTTTTATGCACTTACATCTTTTTATTTTAAGTATCCCTTAGCTAATTATTATAGTTTTAGTAAATTTTACTACTTTTGTCTTTTGACTTTCATTCTAGCTTAATGTTGAAAAAAAATTTCAACCAAGGATAATCCACCTGGCTAGGTTTCTTCCTTTCGGCACTTTGAACATGTCATACCACTCCCTTTGGCCTGCGAAGCTGTTGCTGAAAAATCAGCTAATGGGGTTTCTCTTATATTTAACAATTGTTATTCTCTTTCCTTCCCTAAAATTACCTCTTTTTCTTTAATTTTGACATTTTAATTATATTTTCTTGATGTGGATTTCCTTGGGTTCATCTTATTTGGAATTTTCTGGGCTTTCTGGGCCTGTATGTCTATTTTCTCCCCCAGATTAGGAAAGCTTTCACTACTTCTTTTTTTCTAGGACACCTATAATACAAATGTCACTCCACTTGATGTTGTTCCTAGATCCCTCAAGTTATCTTCTCTTTAAAATTTCTTTTTCTTTTTGATGTTCTGTCTGGGTGAGTTATATTGCTTTATCTTCCAGCTCCTTGATCCATTCTTCTGCTTCATCCAGTCTGCTATTGGACCTCTCTGGTGTATTTTTCAGTTCAGTTGTTATATTCTTAAGTTTTGAGACTTCTGTTTGGTACTTTCTTATATTTCTGGCCCTTTACTGAAGTTCTCATTATGTTTGCCCATTCTTTTTCCAAGTCTGAGCATTACATTGAAATTTTTATCATCTCCATTTTACCTATCTCCATTTTATTAAGGTCTTTTTCTGAGGTTTTATCTTATTCTCTCATTTAGAACATATTATATGTCTCATTTTGATTATCAACATTTGTCTCTATGCATTAGGCAAAAGAGCTACCTCTCCCAGCCTTGAAAGAGGGACCTTGTAAAGAAGATGACTTAGAAGCACAATCCTCCTGGCCCCCAAAACCAGGTGCTTAAGGGGCATCCTCTGTGTGGGCTTTGCATAGCCATCAACTGTGGCAGAGCTGTGGTTGCAGGGGAGCAGGGTGTGCCCGGCAGTGCTAGCAGTTTGGAGGGAGATTGCCAAAATAGTGCCCAACAACACCAACTCTATAGCAAGGTAGAATAAGAGAGGAAAATAGCACCCACTAGCACTTTTTTTGCTGAGAGAATCCCAAAAACTTCTTGCTTACCCAGCAGTTGCATTAAGATTAATAAGTGTTACATTAAATGTTGTCTTTCCATATGTGAATTTATATATACAAACCTAAAAATAATTATATCATTATTATATTATTATATATACTAAATATTATTTTAAGATAATTATAAATATAAATCTATAGATTCACCATGTTCTATCTAAAGAATGTGAAGTTCATCAATTCTTTTTCATCCTGCCTAGAAAATATAAGCACCCAAGGCTTTACTTCCAATCTTCCATCTTTCATTTTATGGTTGCCTAGTATTTTAGTTTGTTTTTCCTTTTATTTTTATTTAGATGTATATTTAATTTTCACTCATAGATTGAAACCCAAGGCTCCAATTTTTATTTTATGCCTATTTGCTCCTCATCACCAAATTGTACACAAATGCATACCAATATATAACTGCAGGGTAAGATTTATTTTGTTTTCACTATATAGTTAGTAGATTTATTTCATGAATATATATTAATAAATCAAGTTTATAAGATGAATTTTTATAGACTTTTATTTTTATATATTTTAAATCAACTTTTATTCTTAAAGTAATACATGCAGATGGTATAAAAACTTAAATAATACACAAAAGCTTCTAACAAATATAGCCATTCCCATCACTCTCCTACCCCTGCCTTTGGAAATGCTCCTTCTAATTATTTCTTTGGATTGCCTCTTCTCTTATTTACTTTTTAAATTGTGAACACATGTACACACACACACACACACACACACTCTCTCTCTCTCTCTCTCTCTCTCTCTCTCTCTCTCTCTCTCATCTCTTGAATTATCTACCATACTGATTGGCACAGTATTATGGTATAAGGTAAAAATATCTTACCTTTCTTATGGCTATAATTCCCTCCCTCACCCATCCAATATAATTAATTGTATTATAACTGTTAGTTAAGTTAATATTTGGTGTTTTAATTATAACTTTTTTTTTAATTGATGAAGCAATTTGCCTTTCTTGAACATCTTTTGATTATTTATTGGAGTTAGTGATTTTTAATTTTCTTATGCTTCTTGCCAAATATCTTCACTCCATCCAATAATTCTGTAAAAAACTTTTGAGGTAGTATTTCAAGAGTCAGATCTGTCAGGTAAGATAGTCACTCAGAAATAAACTCCTTAACTACTCCATTCTCCTGCTACCAAGTTGACTTAAAAAAAAATAGATGACTTTTTCTACCCTCATGCTGGATGGCTATTTCGGCTGGATTTTAGATTCTAGGTTGAAAAACAATTTTCTGTCCAAATTTTTAATATGTGGCTTTATTGTCTTTAGGTTTCTGACGTTAAGAAGTCGGAAATTGTTCTTATTTCTTTGGGGTCCTATGATAGCACAAATCTCTATCTTTTCTCCTTAGTCATCTCAGGTTGGATGGATCTGATAAAAGGTTATAGAAAAGTTTGGATTAGTCAAGTAGAAAGTGAATTCCAAAAGATTTAAAAATTGACTAAAATGGAAATAGAGTATGAAGTAAACAAGAGATGTAGAAAAATACCATTACCTTTATTACCAATAACACTGAAATAGGAGACTGTGGCTTAGGTCTATGTGTGGCAACAATCACTTTCCTAATAATAAACCTAGCAAGTCAACATATTTACATGTCCTTTCATAACTGTGCTAAAATATAATTCTCCTATAACTTGGAACACGGGGAGGGGGGGCAAAGACAGGGTTTCTGATGGAAACTAGCTCCCAAAGAAAAAGGGAAGAGGAAGAAGTGAGGCCATGCATGCCCAGATACTATTCCTAAATATACATTCAGACTTCACTCCCTTCCCCAAGATATGAATAAAATGAGGAGGCAGAGAAAAACCCAAATTTGCATTAAATGTTGTCCTTCCATATATGAATTAGTTTCCTAGAGCAGCTACAACAAATGATCACAAACTCGGTGGCTTAAAACAACAGAAATTTAATCTCTTACAGTTCTAGAGGTCAGAAGTCTTAAATCCAGATGTCAGTAGGGCTGCAGTTTCTCTGAAGGAAGGCTCCACTGAGAGTAATTCTTCTCCCTTGGTAAATGGGTATAAGAACACCTTGCCAAGAGAGACCCATCTTTTTTGAGATGTTTGATATACCTTCTTCTGTGTAAATGCTGAGTCCCCAGAGTCTGAAAATGGACCTGTTGATGCCTAGACTTTAAAGAAGTCAGGAGCTCTCTGTTTGAGACTGGCAGAGAGATTTGTTTTGCATTTAAAGGAAGAACAAGTGGGAAGGAAGAGGCTTATATTGGCATGAAGCAACAAGAAGAGAAAAGACACCATGGCAGTGGTGATGGAGTGGAGGGCTATAGAGAGACCTTGAGGGAGAGAGAAATGACCAAGGAGATTTTGTGGTTCTTAACTGTGGTGTATGTTGTGATGTTGTCCTACCTCATCTCCTTAGGGGAATCTCAGTAAAGTCTACAGTGGCATTAGTGTATCAGGGGACAGAGGGTTTTTCTGGAAAAAACAAGGAGGTGGTAAGCTTTGGTTCCAGACTTGCACAAAGTTAAATCAGAAACTATTCACTTGGAAGCAGGAGTCAGAGGACAAGGTGACATTGATTCTGGGGACCGATAGCTACAAAGTTTAAACTAGAATGACTGATATATAAGATCATGGAAATATCCTTGTAAAAGGACAAAGTAGAAATTTTCTTTGTCTTTGAATTGCCAATCAATCAGTCAATCAAACTTATGCCTAACAAAATCAACATGAAGATTTTCTATCACAATTGTGGGCACATAAAAGGAATTTGTTATTAATCTTCTTCTAATTTTATAACAGGATAAAATAGCAGCTGATGAAACCAGCTTAGAGTCCATAGCTTAGCTTTTTAGTAAAATCCTTGCCAGTTACTTAAAAGCTCTGCAGTTTCCCACCTGTCTCCATGAACCCAAATATCCAGGTTTTTTTGTGTCTGAACTAAAGCATCAAAGTAATGGTGGAGGGAGTTGCTTAATATTACACTTTATTACTGCTACATTTTCTTGATCATCAGCAGCAAATACAACACTCTGCAATAATGCCACTATATTTTACTGGTCAGCCTAATTTTTTCTTACTACAAATTCTTTCTTACTTTCAAATTCTCTCTTCTCAAACTTCTACCCTTCCCAACTTGTCACTCATCCTCAGTGGATTTCCTTACGTACTGTACTCTATGGGAAAAATCAAAGTCATCAGATAAGAGCTCCCTCAATTTCTTGCTATCACAACCTTAAATTTAACTACTTCTAAACCCATTACTTCCTTAGCTTTTCCTATTAAAATAAATCTATCTATTTCATCCTTTCTACCCTTTTTGGGAGGTTGTCTTCTCCTGCCTTTTCTGGATATCTGCAGTATCAATTTTCTCTAATTTTAGTTTATCCCTATTAATGTGTTCTTCCTGTTGGTATTTGAAAATGCTCAAAATCGAAACTAAACAAAATAAAACCTACCCCATTTCCCTTTTCTTCCACTTTATCTATATCTTCCTGTTAAGAGCCAAATATTTGAAAAATATCTTGTCTTTATATCTCCAAAGTTTTCACCAACATCATATATCTCAATTTATTTGAAATGGTATCTGCTTCAACAATCAATTCCCAGCAATGCTATCCCCTGAGTTCCTGATGAGCTGGAGTTAATCAGGCTCCTAATTTGTGCCCTCATTGCATCATGTAACTTTTATTTATTGTTCATAACCCAGTTTCATATTATGTATGTATTTGTTTGACTTTTTCTATGAATAACTGTCTCCCCACACTAAACCTAAGGTTTATGTGGATAAGAACTGTGGCTGTCTTTGCTTACCATTGTGTCATCAATGCCTATAACAGTGCCTAACATATAGTAAGATGTTAAAAATTGTTGTTGAAAAGTTATGACGAGTCGTAGGATCAACATAAGCTTCATTTCATGCCACAGTTAAGAGCCAAGATTTAGTTTATCCTTTGTCTATTACCAATGATGTTTGAGTGTCTGGTGTGTACTGAAAAGAAGTGGGCTATTGCTATAAAAGATAGGTTTTCAAGGGAAACCTTCCTGGGAAGGATTGCAACCTTGCCCTCATCCCATTCAAATATTTCAATTTTATTGCAATCTTGCTTTTATTTAGAACAATTCATTCATTCATTTAAATATTATTATTTAGTTCTTAATAACTGAAAAAAACATTTTGCCAATCACTGAATTAAATTTGCCTGTTTTTTCCAGAAAAAGTCTCTCTGATTCTTTGCTTTTACAGAGAGATGCCACCATCCCTCATGTTACCCTTTTCATAGGACCTGTGTTAAAACAATGCATTAAATGTTCACTCCTGTTTGCCTCACAGAGGCCCAGATAAATGTTTGGATGGCAATGGTGTAATTATCTTTGATTAGTGACTGAGCTTCCTAACCCCCCTTCCTTCATTTTATACGACAACAACAAAAAGAGAGGAAGTAGATGTTGATTATGAGGCACTAATGTAGAGCATTTATGCATTGCTATAATTCCTCTCATGAATATGCATAGTTTGTGCATCAGTTGTTCTCAACAGTATAGAAGGTACCTCAACCAGTGCTATACTCATTTAGGATTAGAAAACAGACGGAGATATTGGAAAGCAATTCTGGAGAAAATATTGGGTGGAAGCCAAGCTCTCTTGCTTGTGCTCTATATGGAAGTGGTCCCTAGGCCTTTCATCATATAAAACGTGGCTGCTGATTTAAGATACCAACAAAGGAGTTATAGAAATCTTTAGTGGCAGCCTGGAATAACACTGATGTTGGGGTATAATGCAACAACATTCAGAGGCAACACAGTACAGTGGAAAGGCTCTGGCTTCAGGCAGCCCTGATTTCAAATTCTACTTCTGTTGCTTTCTAGTTGGGTTATCTTAGGTAGACAATTAGCCTTTTTGAGCTTCAATATCCTCACTTGCCAAACTGTAATGATTATGTTAGCTCTCAGGATGTGTATTCAAATTAAAAGAAAAAATACATTTAAGATTCAAGTATATATATATATATATATATATATATATATATATATATATATATATATACATACTCAGCTAATGTTTGTGGGATGAAATCTAAAGCATGTTGGTGACATTTCATTTCAATACATCTCATAAATTACTATTGTTTTAAAGATTTATTTATTTTGAGAGAGAAAATGAGTGGGGGAGAGGGAGAGGGAGGGAGAGAGAGAAAGAGAGAGAGAGAGAGAGAGAGAGAGAGAGAATATCTCAAGCAGACTCCATGCTCAGCACAGAGCCTGATGCAGGGCTTGATCCTACAACTGTGGGGTCATGACCTGAACTGAAATCAAAAGTCAGAAGCTCAACCAACTAAGCCCCCCCAGGCACCCCACATCTCATATTATGAAAAATATACATTGCCTAAAAAATTTGCCTAGTTGAAACTATTTTGTTCTCTCTTAGTCAACTGGCAAGTATTTTACCTGTTATCAGAATCCTGCCCCCTCCATAAAACCAAAATTCTCTCTCTCATTTACTCTATCCTAGATACAATAGATTATTTCACATACATATTAAGTCCACATCTCCCTTCCTGAGAATTTTCTATCACCAGATTAACTAGCAGAAATGCAAGCCTGTCCTCTGCTCTGTTGGCTTTGTCCCCATCCCTGCTACAGCTCATTGCACCAGCAGACAATACCTGACATAGGATTGCCAGGTAAAGTACACGACACTCAGTGAAATTTGAGTTTCAGATAACATATAAATGTAGCATAAATATGTCCCAAATGTTGCATGCACACAATTATTGGCTAAATCTGGCAAGTTTAACCTGACACAAAAAGAGTCAATCAGATTTTCTCCCCCCAGGATTTGGAATTGGGATATAAAAGTCCAGTTAGTCCACAATGTATGTTGGAACTGGTAGATCACGTAAATCAGACTGTGGACAATGAGAAGTAAAGCAAGCTGGTATACAGAAGCAAAAGGAAGAATAATACAGACAGTGAGGTTGAGAAGCCACATGGCCATAGAGAGATGGAGAGAGTTACTCCAGGTTTAACCTACTATTTCCTTCATTCACTTCATTCCAAATCCAGACTTTATACTTTCTGCTACTGCATTCCATGAAATGTCCCTGTATCTAATAAATTTCCTTCTTTGTTTAGTTAGGTGCAATGGATTTTTGCCTCTTGCAAGAAATATTCCCATCATTAAAGGATCAGTTTTAATTCACTAACTATACCCTATCCCACCATGTCCAATAGGGTTCAGAAGAGCCAGAATCCAAAACTGTTTATCATTTGGCATGGAAGATTGCCAACCTGCAGCCTTGTGCCTTTACCTGCGTCCAGAAAACACAATGTGAAAATTGTAATTAGAATTAGTAAAATCTATGATTTTATTCAAATTGAGAATGTTTTGAATATTTTAGATTTTGAGAGAAAAAAAGAGACATTATTTGGGGAGAAGCTGAAAGCCTATTTTTTAATAAGCATTTAAGCATCAGGATATGATTTTTCCTGAGTCCTGTCATCTGATAAATGTCTTTAAATATTAGTTAGAAAATCAGATTTCAGCCCAACTAGGCCTGGCCAAACTAGCCTTTCAGTTCACTTCAGTTCCTCATTCTTTCCCACATCAGATCTTTACAATTGTCTTCTGGTGAGTCTTTCCAGAGAATCATGGTTGTATCTGAAAACTTTAGTTGTTAATAATTTAAGGAACATTAATGTCCATGTCCTTCTGTTTCTTTTTCCTCCCTACCTCTTGTTGCATTTTATGTTGTTTCCCTACCCAAGAACCTGAGATTACTAGTGGCTATATCAATATCAAAAGTATTCATAGACTAGTAAATTGTAATGATATTTAATATATTTTTCATTTTGAACACAAATTAAAACATTGATTAAGTATAGATAGGCTGAATAGTAATGAAAGAGGTTATGGGAAAATGAACTGAAACATCTAGGATAATGTTATCTTGTATTTTATTTATTTATTCACTTCTTGTACATCTTTAATTATCCATTGTTTGTCAGACATCTACTTTTTTGTTAAAAATTAAAAGATCATGCATAAGAAATTATTCCTGTGTTGAAATAACTGGCAGGCTAATGGCAGAGAGAGTCAAGTAGGCAGATAATGTAGGGTTGACTGAGAAAAAAATTGATGGAAGAAACAACACCTACAGAAATGAAGAGAGTAAAACAAGTAAAGAAGGGAAATGAAAACACTTTCAAGCAGAGAAAATAACACTTTCAAACTGTTAGAGGGCTAAGAGCACAGAGAAGAATTTGGAAACTAAAAAACATGTGATGAATCCAAGCTAGAATACTCACTGCTTTATTCATTCAACAATGCATCTTGGGACAGAGTGAAGTCTGGAGTAGAAGCAGAAGGGCAGGTCAAAAGGGGCTTTGGGTACATGATAAGAAGTTCGGAATCTGTTCTGACAGGGGAAGATTTTAAGCAGAAGAGAGACATAATCAGATTTGCATTCTAACAGGATCACTTGGGTGGCACACGGGAACGCTTTTAGGAAGGAAGAGACTTATTGCAGAAAATCTGATTATTCCAGTATAACAGGCAAACATGATGCCTGCCTAGAGTAGGACAGTGGTGAACTAGCAGTTATGTGTGTGCTAGAGGGTGGGCTGGGTACTAAGGGAGTAGAACAAACACATCTTGGTGACTTCTTATTAGGATGGGAAAAGAGAGAGGATACAGTCTGCTGTGACTTCCAGAGTTCTGACTTGGACGACTGAGGACATGTTAGGGCATTTCTCTCTGTTTCGTTTTCTTTCTTTCTTTCTTTCTTTCTTTCTTTCTTTCTTTCTTTCTTTCTTTCTTCCTTTCCTTCCTTCTTTTCCCTCTTTTCCCTTTTTTCTTTTTTTTAAAATTTATTTATTTATTTTTTTAATGTGAAATTTATTGTCAAATTGGTTTCCATACAGCACCCAGTGCTCATCCCAACAGGTGCCCTCCTCAATGCCCATCACCCACTTTCCCCACCCTGCCACCCCCCATCAGCCCTCAGTTTGTTCTCAGTTTTTTAAGAGTCTCTTATGGTTTGCCTCCTTCCCTCTATGTAATATTCCCCCCTTCCCCTCTGCCATGGTCTTCTGTTAAGTTTCTCAGGATCCATCCACATAAAAGTGAAAATATATGGTATCTGTCTTTCTCTGTATCACTTATTTCACTTAGCATAACACTCTCCAGTTCCATACACATTGCTACAGAAGGCCATATTTCATTCTTTGTCATTTCCAAGTAGTATTCCATTGTCTCTCTGTTTCTTTCTATCTCTCTTTCTGTCTGTTTCTCTCTGTCAGTCATACCCTCTCTCTCTCTCTCTCTCTCTCTCTCTCTCTCTCTCACACACACACACACACACACACACACACACACACACACACCAGTCTAGAAAGATGAACTGGTTTGAGCAAAGGCAAAGAAGTCATTGTTAAATGTGCCATTTAAGGTACTTTGGGGTAACCAGGGAGAAGTGTGCAGCAAACATATTTGAACATAGGAGCTGGAGCTAAGGAGAGAGAAATACACAGGAATGATGGCTGATCATCACTAGTGTGTCCTCGCTATCCACCATGGAGCATTTTTTATAGTAAAAACTATATATAAATTTGAGTTATAGCAGTGATTTCTGAATTTTTAGAAAGGGGATTATATCTTTGGATTTCTAAAGCAAATATAAGTACATTTTAGAAAATGCAGAGTCAGCTTATCAATAAAAGAGTGCAAAGGACTCATTATTTACCTTCCTCTTTCTCTCCTTTCTGTATGTCTTCTCTTTTTCTTTTTTTCTTTTCAAATTTTGCCTCCCCCTACCTCACACTTCCTTTCTGTCTTGTTCCTTCTATAGACACCATTAATTACAGGGCATTTCAAGTCACCCACTGTTCAAAACCAAAGTTGATTTTAATAATTTGGGAGAACACTTGAATATGTATATCCCAAAGGCTTATGGGAACCTCATGGGAAACATGTATCTCAGTGTGATCTCCTTTCCTCTCATTTATCATGTCAAGAAGGCAATATAGAGTTCAGCACAGAGATGTATGCAGATTCTGGGCTTAATGAAAATGAGTCTTCCATTTTACCAGTGTCTCTCAGGCCAGACCAAACCCCACCCTGCTAATTTAAACTTTTTGGTTAGATCGTGAGAGCAGTTAAAGAAATCACTGTGCCTGTCTGATGTGATATAACCTTTTTAAGCTAAATGTTCGAAATACTTAAAGGCTGCCAATTCTGAATGAGTAGATCATAGAAACTTGAACTCAATTTTCCTTCCTTTCTCCCTGTCCACGGCCCCAAGCTATTGTAGAAAGACCAGATCACATTCAAAAGTCTCTTTTAACTATAAAAAGAACACACCCTAGAGTATCTGCTCTTCTCAAAATGTTTCTTCAGGCTATCTCTGGGGCTTTGTGAAATCAAAGAGAACTTTTAGCTTGGGAGTGTGCAAACAGGACTTTGAAATTCATACACTCCTTTCCAGTAGTTTGGTTTGGGGCAAACTGCCTGGTTTTCTAGCCCTTGGAATTGTCCTAGTCCTGAAAAGCTTCCATACTTAGTGGAAAAGATAAGAAAAGGGTAGTGAAAAGGATTAACATTTCAGGAACACCTTTCTAGGCCAGGCATTTTTATGCTTTTATACTTGTACATACATCCTCTCATGAAATCTTTATACTCATACCGCCAGGTGGGTTATACTACCTCTGGTTTAAAATGGGGAAAGCCAAGAGTTAGGGAGTTGAGTGACTCATCTGAGGTCACACATCTTGTTAACAGCAAGCCAAAATCCCACCCCAGCTGTGAGCACCACTGAAGTGTTCTGACTCCCATATTTTCATGCTGAACACTTGATGAAATATTCTACCTAAGGAAAGCTTATTTTCAATAGGTACATCTGTGAGAGCCATAGGGAATCCATTTGAAAGAATTACTAAAAATAGGAGGAAAACATGTAAAACAATGCTGCAGATGTTTCCAGATGTTTCTGTTTAGCTCCTGAGACAATACTTTTGTGGAAGACAAGTTGTTAACAATGTGTTCCTTGCTACACCAAAATCTTGGACAGCACAAGATTGTGAAATGTTACTTAATCATCCACAGATAACAGGTGTTAGAGGATTTAGAGTGCTTTGGAATTAACTGCTTCATCCTGGGAGCTTTGCCTTTCTTCATGGTTACCAGATAAACTTTATTACTCCTGTGGAAAGCTAAGAACTTTCATGAACCTCTGTGGTCATGGTGTGCTGGTAAGTGCTTAACAGTGGACTCTGTGAGAAAAAAGAAAGGAGCTCCCTGGTTTGTAGCATTTACTGATTTCCATGGTGTAAGTATTCCCCCCATGGCTAATTTCAAGCTGTCAACAAGATGTCACTAAACATGGAGATGGGAAGAGGTGCTCTGTAGCTCATCACTATATAATATTTCCTTATAAATAATCAAAAGAGCATAGATAATAGCAAAAATAATTAAGAGGTGATAAATTTTGAGTATTTATGAACTTTTTAAAAATGTGATTTGTTTAGGGGCTCCTGGGTGGCTCAGTTGATTGAGCGTCTGACTTCAGCGCAGGTCATGATCTCGCAGTTGACGAATCCGAGCCCCGTGTCCATCTCTGTGCCGACAGCTCAGGGCCTAGAGCCTGCTTCAGATTCTGTGTCCCCCTCTCTCTCTGCCCCTCCCCCGTTCATGCTCTGTCTCTCTCTGTCTCAAAAATAAATATAACCATTAAATTGTTTTAATGTGATTTGTTTATATATATATACATATATATATTTTTTAATTTTTAATAATGGCTGTGCTTAAAAATCGACTTTTAAAAATCCTGAAAATGTAAGTCTGCTCTTAGGAGTTGGCATGAGACAGCTCTAACGCTCCATCCTGATGCTTTTATTCTACTTTTGGCTTCTCTGGGCACATCTCCTTTCAGTCTGTTCCTATCAGCACTCCGTACTATTCAGCTGTCTGCCTGCTTTGTCTCCCGTCAAAATTGGCCTGTCCAGCGTTCCCTCTTTCACTGCATGGAGTGATAGCTATGTTTGAAAATTGTCTAATAGATTAACTAGCCCCAAAGCATTTATAGCCTTAACCCCATGCATAAGAATAGTAATTTCTTAATTGAAATGAATGGTTGGCTAATGGTAGGAATTTCAGGGACCATAGCATAGCAGTGGGTAAATATCTTAGGCTGGCAGAATTTCTCAGTAACCTGAAAATTACAAGGACCACCTAGTCATCAATGCATAATATAGGCCTTAATTCCAGATATCCAATGCCATTGTCATGTGATATTCAAGTCATCCAATTTTTTTTTCATTTTTTCACTTTTTTCTTTGAGAGGGAAAGTGAGTGGGGGAGAGGGGCAGAGGGACACAGAGAGAGAGTCTTAAGCAGGCTCCACACTCAGCACAGAGCCCCACATGGTGCTTGATCCGAACGACACTGGGATCATGACCTGAGCAGAAGTCAAGAGTCAGACACTCAACTGACTGAGCCACCCAGATGCCCCCAATTTTTAGTTTAACATAAAACCAGTTCTGGATTTATATGAAATCAAACTCAATAGTTCTAATGCTTTATCTCAAATTTCTTGAGTAAAGTGGTCTTTCAACTCTGCTTTGACTGAACTGATAAACTGCAAATGTCATCAAGAATTTAAATAAATAAAAAGCCTAGAATGGCTTCTAGATCTTAGATCTAGAAGGGATGCTGTCAGGTTATTGAGGTAGAATGAGTTGAGACCTTTTTTTTTTTTAATTTCTTTTGAAAGAGAAAGAGCGGAGGGTGGGTGGGGAAGGGCAGAGAGAGAGAGAAGCAGAGACAGAATCCCAAGTAGGCTCTGTGCTGTAAGCACATGGCCCACCACGGGGCTCAAACTCACAAACTGTGAGATCACGACTTGAGCCAAAATCAAGAGTCAGACATGTAACCAAATGAGACACCCAGGTGACCTGAGATCGTTTTTCAAAAATAGGACAGTGCTTTGATCATTCCAGACGTGTGAGAGTCTCTTTCTTTAAAGTCCAGAAGAAGATAATTAACAGCTGCTCTTGTTCAAGTTCAAGGAAGAAACTTGTTCAACAATAGAAATTACTTCTTCATTATCCATCCAAATTCATTCCTTCATCCTTTAGTCTCTTCTGCTTTACTTTAAATTTCATACTCTTCTCCCATTGACACAATTGAGAAGCATTGGACATTGCCATCTGAGGTCATAAAGCAGTCATCTCTTGAAGATTGTTAATTAGGCTGCTTGCTACCCTTCTCTTTCCATGTTTGAACAAACTCAATCCCTTTTACTTTTCCATGGCAATCTTATTTTCCTGTTTCCCCCTGTGCAAACATTTCAATCTCTTTGAAACTAATTACATGGTGAGGATTTACCATCACCATCACCACACACCTACCCATATTCATTTTTTTTTTTTGCTAACTGCTGTAGAATTTCACTTCTGGGATTCCGTGAATGGCAGCAACCTGCTGGCACCAAGAAAACTGAACCATCCCCTGAACTGACTTATAACTCTGCGTCTCCTCTTTGCTACCTTAAAGACCTAAAGAGGAAATCTGGAGCCTGCGGCTAGGATGCATCTGTCAGGAAACCAATGATACAAAGAGGTGACTAACAACAAAGTCCACAGGGGGATATGCAGATTCTCTTGCAGAAGTGGTAGTGGTTGTAATATCAGCTGTGAAATGTTCTAATATTAGTGTTATTAATAATGATATGGGGCGCCTGGGTGGTTCAGTCAGTTAAGCGTCCGACTTCAGCACAGGTCATGGTCTTACAGCTTGTGGGTTTGAGCCCTGCATGGGGCTCCATGCTGACAGCTCAGAGCCTGGAGCCTGCTTCGGATTCTGTTGTCTCCCTCTCTCTCTGCCCCTCCCAAGCTTGCACTCTCTCTCTCTCTCTCTCTCTCTCTCTCTCTCTCTCTCAAAAATAAATATTTAAATTAAAAAAAATAATGATGCTATTTAACAAAGAAAGCACTGAACTGAACTTGATCACTTTTAATATTATATTCAATATAATTGACCTATAGTAGAGGTCAGGAGATTTGGTTTAATCTTGGCTCTGTCTTGATGGGTGACTTGAAAAATTTAATGCCATAAATATTATGAAGCACCTACATCATGTAGAGCAACATGTGTAGTACTAGGAATGAAAAAGAAATGTCTTCTACTTTCAAAGTACCTATGCTGAGGTGGGTCAAATTAATCTCATTTCCAAGATTTATAAAATTAGGGTTGACATTAGATTAAATGATCTCCAGGGTCACTTTGAATTTCATATTACCAGTACTCGAGTAGCATAATCTTGAACATTGTTTGCCATTTAATTTCTTTCTTTTCTTGTTTATGAAGAAACTTAGAAGTGCACAAGTTACTTTCACCAACAATCTTGAAACCAATAAGCTGGTGTGACCTTAAAAACTTTCCCAACACATCCAAGCCTCAGGTCCCTCACTAGCAATGTCAGAATATTAATATCTACTTCTCAAAGATGAAAGAGCCAGAGGAAGTAATTTAAGCAATCACTGGCACATAGGAAGTACTCAATAAATTATAGCTATTATTAAAATAGTTAATAGATTTTTTAGAAGGATGAAATAAGATAATTTATATGAATTACCTAGTACAGTGTTGAATACATAGAAAGCTCACAAATACGAGAGCTAATCTTATTGGATTATTATTGCTATTATTTTAAACCATACTCATTATCTCATTTACATTCATTAAATTCATTTACAAACCCATATGTGAGTTTTTAGTATATATTGAGAATTAGACTCATAGAAAATAAGCTACTTGTTCAAGATTACACAGTTTCCCCCTTCAAAAAAAAAAAAAAAAAAAGCCTGGGGCGCCTGGGTGGCTCAGTCGGTTAAGCGTCTGACTTCGGCTCAGGTCATGATCTCACGGTCCGTGAGTTCGAGCCCCGCATCAGGCTCTGTGCTGACAGCTCAGAGCCTGGAGCCTGCTTCAGATTCTGTGTCTCCCTCTCTCTCTGACCCTCTCCCATTCATGCTCTGTCTCTCTCTGTCTCAAAAATAAATAAACATTAAAAAAAAAAAAAACGCTAAAATAGGAGAGGAAATAAGGAAAATGTTGACTTTAGAAAGAACATGACACACCAACAATTATTAAAGTACAAAAGCAGTTTGGCTGATCAACCTCAGTCTCTGGAAGACCAGAGTTCTGCCTGTAATCACAGGTAGTGAAGGCATGTGAGTGTCATTTCCTTCGCTCCATCAACACATTCCTGACCACTACAACCAGGCACTGTGCTGATGGTGAGGATGTAGTGAGAATAGGTCTCTGTTTCCATGAAGCTAAAAGTCTAGCAAAGGAGAAATGTAATAGCCAAATTATGACCCCCAAATTGCAACTTGGATCTAGGAGAAGGTATGTTTGTATGAGTAGGAGGCTTTGGACAACAAGTGAGAGAACTTTTACATGAGTAAGTGTTTATTGAGCCACCAAATTCTGGGGAATAAATAGGAATTGTTGAGGTGATGGGAGACCTGAGAGAAGCACACGATGGAGGGAACATAGTGTGTCCTAGTAATAGGAAACCATGACTGGAGCAACAAGGCAAAGGTCAGAGTGATGTGAAAAGAAACTGAGAAAGAAAGGGTCTGGAGGAAGCAAGAGTGTAACATCTTGTGTTTCTTGTTACATACTCAGTCTTTATCACAAAAGCAACAAGAAACCACCAAAGGTATAACTTGCTGGGGATATGATCAGACTTATGTTTTGTAAAGTGCAATAAGGGTGTGACGGGAAGAAACAATTGGCATGTATAATTTTGTTATTCAAAGGGATAGCTCCAACTATCCCTAGATTTGACCTGATAAGGGATAGGGCTCTAACATACAGAATAACATGTTACCCATGTCAAAATTCTTCTCCCATCACTAGGGCTTCTTATGACCCTGGTAATATAGAGAAAATAAAAATCATTATAGATCACCAGTTCTTTAATTAACCTGATGTCTGGCAGGATATCCTCAAATGTGTTTCAAAGGAGATTCCAATGCCACAATATTTTTGCCAATACCTGTGCTACCATCACATCATTAATTTATTTTTTCATTCATTTATTTATTCAATGAGTATATATTGACAGTCTATTAAACCCACAGTGTTTTAGATCATAAGAGTTCATCCATACATTAAGAAACAAAAACCTCTTTCTTCAGGTAGCTTATCTCTTCATGAGAGTATGGGGGCAATAAACAAATAAAATAAGGTAAATCTCATATTACAAATCTGTCAGATTATGATTAGTGCTCTGAAGAAACAGAGTGCCAGAGAGGAAATATGCCATAAGAGAAAACATCACTGAAATGATGATATTTAAGCAAAGAACTAGAGGTAGATATCTAGGCGGGGTGGAGTGTATTTTTTGAGAATATATAGCATGTGAAAAGGCTCTGGGTTGGGAAGATGTTAAGGGAGCTTCAAAGAAGCCAGTGTGTCTGGAGCAGAGTGAATGAAACAGAATATACAAAATAAAGTCAGAGAGATAATGGGGGTGGGAGGTTATGCAGGAATTTGGAGACCCTTCTTAGAGCTTTAGATTTTATAATTTATATGCAAAACTATGGGAGATTTGTTAATGCCACAATTGGAATTTAATATTATATTGGATTGGAATTTAATATTATAACAATTACTCTGCCTGCTGAGAAGAGAGATGGGAATAAGCAAAGAGTGGAAGAAGGACAATTAGGTAAAAGGTGATTGGTGTAATACAGGTGAGAGAAAATGGTTACTTGAATCAGATTGGGAACAATGGGTGGAACAAGACGTGTCAGATTTTGGATATATTCTGTAGGCGGAACAAACAGGACTTGGCAATGTATCAGATTTGGGAGGTAAGATGAATAAAAATGACTATAAGATCTTTGATCTGTGCAACTCAATGGAGCTCCCATAGAGGAAGTGGGAAGATGATGGAAGAGCAGGTTTTAAATTTTTTTTTTCAACGTTTTTTATTTATTTTTGGGACAGAGAGAGACAGAGCATGAACGGGGGAGGGGCAGAGAGAGAGGGAGACACAGAATCGGAAACAGGCTCCAGGCTCCGAGCCATCAGCCCAGAGCCCGACGCGGGGCTCAAACTCACGGACCGCGAGATCGTGACCTGGCTGAAGTCGGACGCTTAACCGACTGCGCCACCCAGGCGCCCCTGGAAGAGCAGGTTTTAGAGGGAAGAGCTGGAGTTTGATTTTGGACTTATTAAGTCTGTTTTGCCTATTAGATACCAAAATGGTGATTTTGAATTGCCAATTGGATATATGAATCTGGAGTTCAGAGGACAAGCCTGTCTTGGAGATTAGAATTTGGGGACCCTCAGCTTTGTCATTGATTGAGATCGCCAAGGAAATGAGTGTAAACAAAGAAGAGGTCCTAAGTGTGATCACTAAGTCATTCAGTGTCTTATGATAAGGGGGATGAGGGAGAATACGCAAAGAATAAGAACTAGTTGCCAGTTTTATAGGAGGATAATTAGGGACTATTTTGCCTTGAATTCAAATGAATAACTTGCATCAAAAAGGAAGGAGTGATCAACTAAATTAAAAATGATAGATCAAAGAAGGTAAGGGCAGAGAGTTGACCAACCACATCCTCCAGGGCATGTGGGTAGAAAGGCTTCTGAAATTTGTCCCTCACAGCAGTTTTATGACTCCAACTATTTCAGAATTACTGCAAGAATCATAAGAATAAGTATGCCTTCCTGTGTACACTTCCAATCCAACATCCACATATCAAAGATGCCAGTGGAGGGACATAGGCAATATTTGCTTTTCTCTTATCTACACTATTAATCAAAATGGGTTATAACTATCCTTAAGCAAGAGTGTCTGCAGCCCCTATCCTTGAGATAAAGATTCTTCTTTTTCTTTTTTTTAATTAGAGTGCAGAAGATAGTCATTATGATTAAAAAAAAAAAACTATTGAGTTTTAGGGGAAAATGTAAGATTCATAGTTCTAATACCAAAAAAGAGCAGATGGAGGCAGTTTATAAATCCTGTACCATTCAAGCTCAAGAACCAGCAAAGTTTATTCTAATTGTGTTTGAATATTCTCCTTTCTAAGTTAGTTAAACAAAAGAGTGAACTTTAACAAAATGGGCTTAAAAAAAGATTTCTGCTTCTTTGCTTTCAAGTGAGATGACTTAGTGATATAAATGGAAGATGCTGAGATTCTTGCACATGCGGACAAGCCTAGGGTAACTCCATCTGCAGCAGAGCCCATTCTTGCCTCTCCATTAAGATCTGGCTGTCTTTATTTTCTGGAATCAGGTTGATTCGTATCTCTGACCTGCCCACATTGTCTTTCAAACTTTGAGTATTGCTTGTTAACAAACATACACTTTAATTTCCTCATCAGGAAAAGGGGATAATATATAATATACCTCAATAGGATTTTACAAGGATAAAATATATGCAAAACATGTTGAGTAATGCTTGGCCTAAGAAGTGGCTTGTTCAAAAAGGACCCCAGAAATACGCTGGGTGTTAATGAGGCAGTACTTGGAAAGGTGATGGTAGATAGGAAGAACAAATATGGCCGACTCTAAAGTTATCCCTAAGGTCTACCCTGGCACCTAACTATATGTAGCTTTCTTCAGTCATGGCTAATAAGCATCTAGATGTCATCTTTACACACTTCACAGTCAAAGAAGGGATACCTCAAAGACTAGGATTTGCTTATGTAATATGTCGGAATGGGAATTTAAAATATCAAAGTGCTAAATGATTTCAAAGATGAACTTCATTATCTATATTCACCCTTCAGGATAAGGGAGAGGTTCCATGGAGGTCCTTCCTTCTCAACCTGTTATTGCCCATCCTCCAAAACAGATCCCCTCTACTCTGCTACAAATTGCTCAGCAGAATGGGGGCCTCATAAATAAAGGTTTCAAATCTGTTAGCCATCAAACAAACAAAATCAGACACTAAGATGTTAATTGGGTAGAGCAGAAAGGCCTTTGAGGAAATGAGTCTGAGAGCCGGAGGAATTTGCATCTGTATTTCTTAAATTTCCAGAGCTTTGTGGCCTTAGGCAAGTTGCTGAACTTTTGACATTAAGGCTCCCCATCTGTGAAAGTGAGATCATTTTATCTATATCTTAAGACTGCTCTATGATTTGAATTGAATAAAATGTTTAAATACTCAATATACAACTTGACGCAAAGTAAGTGCTCAATAAATGCTCTAGTCATATGTCTGTTGTGCAACTTGGATTTGAATGAGTTGTGCTTGTAACTAGCCCAGTCACTAGACTGAACGCACCTGGAAAGTGAAGACCATCTCTTACTTCTCGTTGCATCCCGATTAGTTTACAGTTCACTGTTTGCTCAAAATAAATCATACATGCTTTTAAATAAAATCAAACATTTGCTATTGGATAGTGACATATATAGACATACACTAAAATAATTTTACTTTATTTTAAGATTACAGTTGGCTGCAGAGCAATAAGCTTTAATAAATTAGTACTATTACTTTCCAAAAAAAAAAAGTCATCCTTGATCTAATTCAAGATTGCATTGAGCCTGGCTTGCTGCTCACCAGGACAGGCCAGGAATGGGCAATACTCAGTAGAATATTGACACTAACTAGAAGGGCTCATTGACAAATTATTGTGTCCAAAGGGTATAGCAATCTTAACTTGCATAACATTCAAAAATAAGAAATCTGAGATGACACTGGGGTTGAAAAAGTAGGGCGAGAATAGTACTAAGTAATCTGGTATAGGAGTTATTTGGAAGCTCATAGGGACGGCTTGTTCTAATGTGCCCTAAGATCTCATCTATAGAATTATATTTAGGGTCATCACTGTAGCCTCAGCATGGTGGAGGAAGAGCAAGGCAGGGCTCTTAGACTTTTTGGGAACCAAGACCTATCTTCTGTTTTCTCACAGGTATGGGTACAAAGCATTTAGCTTAAAGGACTCATCTTCCTTTTCTGAATTTCCTTGGCCCTATCAGCATCCTGGGGTAACTTCAAAGAAAAAAAAAAAAAAGAAAAATCTCAGGTGATTTTTCCAGAGTCACATAATGTGAAAATAGGCAGTTCAAATAAAATACTGGAAGAGAACTGCAGAAGAGGGTATAAGGACAATAAAACACAATCCTCTGAATTAGGGTACTCTTCATGAGTTTTAGAAAAGAAAAGTTCAGAAGTACAAGCAGAACAAGGGCATACCTTGTCAGGATTGATCTATCCCAAACATGATAGTGTATCCACAGAATAGATACTGCCATAACCAGCAGAGGCTAATGCAACTGAGACTGGGTTTGTAGTGAAGAAAATTATGACTTCAGCTCAAAGGTAAAAAGAAGGCTGCAGAAGCTGAGTGAAATCTTAATAGAGTTTGCAATGAGTGCAACATATTGTTAATCTTTTATCTCAAATCAAGTGAGGTCATTCCTCAAAGCAATTCAGCAACATTGTAATTGGAGTAAATATTATTTATTTTCAGGCATTATTATCTGTATATAAACCTATATATGACTTGCTAACATTTTAAACTAGTATCATTAAGTTTCTCCTCAGCACATTATTAGGTAGATATCATGAAGTTATAGTAGTAACAGTTTTCTGTTCATCTAGTATTTTGATTAGTTCAAATATATTAAATAAATAAACTCCCTAAATCTGTAACATACCTTTAAATAAAGGAACCAAGATTTTTATCACCTTTCTGCACTGAGTCACAGAGCAGTCAAATCATTATCCAAGGTCATGTAATAGGACAAATTTCAGCTCTGTTGAATCTTCCCACAAAGGTTACAATCAATAGTATTACTATAATTTAACAGGATTTTTTTTTATTTTTCCAATATGACTACTCTTTAGTAGAGTGATTTATTTCTTTACATTTATTGTTTCAACAATCATGATATGGCTCTTACCTCACAGATACTCTCTGAAAGTATTAATGAGAGCATGTGTGTGTGTGTTTGTGTGTGTGTGCTGGCGAAATGGAGAAAATTGTGTTGTAAAACTAAAACAGAAAATTATCTCTTTTTTACACATCTGTGCTATCTTCATGAGGTTCTCATAAGTCACTTTAAGTAATGAGAAAATGAGAACATTAACCCAGCAAGATACTTTATCTGAAAAGATAAGGGAACTAGCTTATTTGTAGCAACAGTAGTATCTGTTGGATGAGCTTTTTGTCAAGGTTGAAATTGTTCATTATTAAAAATTTTACATTTCCCAAATATAAGGGACTAAATAATTTCAAAATGAGGTTATAGATAAGAGATTTAGTATCTAAAAAGACTGCAGGTCTAGCAAGATTGAGGGCACATAGTCAAATGTAATTTTCAATATATAATTGGGCTGTTAAAATCTGGAAAGGTTAAATTCAGAATAGTTCAGGAAAAAAATGAAAAGGTCTTAGGTCAAAGACTCATCAAGCAACACAAGAACACTTTAGGGCTATCTCAGGCATTACCTATGGTATTAAGCATAGAGCCTTTCTTTCCCTGCTATAAATTTTTTGGTAGCTGAGGTCTTTCTTCTATTTCCATAATTCTGGATACAGAAGATTTAACATAAAGGGATGACCCACCCTCCTTTACTGTGTCACCCTGGCTCTATCAGCATCCTTAGGTAACTTCAAAAACTATGGCAGAATCTCAGGAGATTGTTGGAGCCATGCAGTGGTCAGCATAAAATGAGAATCTCATAGTACACCCATCCAAGATTTTCTCAAACATGTGTAAGCCATAATGTTTTATTAATTTTCCAAATCCTTGGCCAATTCTGACCCTGTCAATAGAAACATGATGGGATTTCAGACTATATTTATTTGGTGCCTTTATATCATTATCATCACATTATCATCACAAATTCTATCTTCACAATAATCATAAAAACATAATTTATCAATGGATTATCTTGTGCCTGGTCATTTTACATCAAATATGTAATTTAAAACCCCCGCAATAACTTAAATAGCATGTGCTGTTGTTTCCATTTAACAGCGAAGCAAATAGAGGCTGCGAGTGATAAGATAACATGCCCAAGTTTACACATTAACAGGAACCAGAGCATGGATATGACTAGGCAGTTTTACTGCAGAGTCAATGCCCTGTTACCACTAGTACAAACTGTCTTACATGGCTAAGCTATCTAAGTTTAGATGGACTGTTCATATGTTCCAGGTACTGAGCTAAGCCTATTACATATATTAACTATTTAATACCTTCCCCAAACATCCTGAGATGAATCTAGTAATACTCTCATTTTACAGATAAGGTAATAGAGGCATATGACAGGAAACAAATTACTTTTCCAAGGTCCCACTGTTAGTAAGTTGAAGAGACAGGATTCATGTTCAGACCATCTATTTCCAAAGCCCATGGATCAGTTCTAAACATTAACCCTCATTGGATATGAATAGGTCGCAGTTATAGATATACTGTAGGTTGTATGCCAAGACATTACATTTGAGATTCAATGAAGTAAAAAGCTCATGGAAGAGGGCCCCTCAGTGACACATGCCTCAGATTCCAGTGGGGATAAAGAACATCCCTTTAGGCAGATCCTAGCTGCCTACACAGTTACGTATCCAGGATACTTAGGCATCTGGCACCACAGAAAGTAGCCCTCACATTCAAGGGACTTACGAGGAATAGAATATAGAATTTTTTTAAAGTACAAAGACTCTATGATACATCATCATGTTCCTAATGTACATGATTCTCATCAGCATGGCACTGTTAGTAACTTGATTCTAGTTTAGGAATAGATAGGACTTGCACATGAACTTCCATAGAATGACTAGTGGCCATGAGGATATTGTGTAGAGAAGTCTCCTCTGGCCTCCTCTGATTTCACTGGGGAGGATCTCTGTGAGGCTTGCCATGGGCACAGGGAGTGGGCATAGTAGGAGAAGGAACTGGAAGAGTGACTGTTCCCATGATACACATCACTATCTCTTCCTTAAACCTCAGGACTGCCCAAATCACTAATATTCCTGATTCTTTGCACATGGTTGGTGCCATTTAATTCTCTATCATCTGTCTCAAAGGAGTAGCTTCATGAACCTCTTAATTCTTTCAAGAGTCTAGTTCAGAGAAATTCCCTTACTAACCCAGAAATCTTTCCACTGGAATTCCCATACACTTTTTTCCTGGTTTTCAGCCCAAGGAACACAGCTCAAATCCCACTATTCATAAGGACAAGATGATTGAATCATCAGATTATGAATTCTAGTTAGGTAGAATCTTCTATATTTACTCAAATAAGTTCATGCCTTCCATTTCATCCCCTGATGGGCATCAGAACTGGCTTGAAAGCTGACCCAAAAATATAATAGTCAGTTGTGCTATTAGAAATATTTACCTGTTAGCATAAAACCTTTCATGCATTGGATGTGTGTGTGTGTGTGTGTGTGTGTGTGTGTGTGTGTGTGTGTGTGTGAGAGAGAGAGAGAGAGAGAGCGAGAGAGAGAGAGAGAGAGCTGTGCCTTAATGTTAAAGACAGACAGATGATGATAAATACATAGATAGAGCGAGGGAGGAGAAGAGAGAAAGAGAAAGGGAAGGAGTGAGAGAGGGGGAGAGAGAGAAAGAGAGGAATGAGGAAGGAGGAAGGAAGGAAGGAAGGAAGGAAGGAAGGAAGGAAGGAAGGAAGGAAGAAGGAAGGAAGGAAGGAGGAAGGAAGGAAGGAAGGAAGGAAGGAAGGAAGGAAGGAAGGAAGGAAGGATTAGCCAATAAGGAATTGTAGAGCTAGGGTAGATTTAGCATAGAAGCAGAGAAGAATATGAAAGACAACTAATATTGAATGCCTATCATGTGTAAAATAAAATATGTGCTAGATTCCTTATATACTGTGCTCAATGGTCACAACAATACTGTGAAATCAGAGGTCAAGAACATGGTCACTGGAGACCAACTGCTTGGGTTTGAATCCTACCTCCAATACTTCTAGCATTATGACTTTAAACACATTAACCTCATTGTTTCTCAGTCCTCTAGAGAATGTGGATAATAATGTTACTACTTCACAGGGTTATTGAGTCCTTAGAACAATGTCTGGCTCAAAACAAGTATTATATGAATATTAGTTATTGATATTATTATATTGAAATTAGCCAGGGATATCACAAGTGGTAATGAATCCTGATCTAATTCCAAAGAACTAAATCTGAAATGATCCAAGAACAGTCCTCAAAATTTAATTTTTTACATTATTTTCCTTTATGTTATCCACTATCAATTCAACAAATATCAGTAAGCACCTACTATGTACTAGGCACTTAGAGTACACCAGTGAACAAAAGAAGACAAAGATCCCTGCCCTTTTGGAGATAATCTTCTAGCTGAGGTCTAGGGAAGGCATACAGTAAACAATAATCATAATAAGTAAGTACAATACATATTATATTGGAAAAGAGATAATTGTTATAGAAAAAAAAAGCAGTAAAGTGGTAGAATCCAGGAGAGCAGGTAAGGTGCAAGTCAGAATTTTAAATATTGCCATCAAAATAAATAAGAAAATGAGGACACTTTTTTTGCTTTAATCTTCTTCATGGTAAATAGTGATTGTTCCCAGTGGTAATTGTTAATCTTAGCTAAACATTGAAGAAATTAGGATGTCTGTTACAGTAGTTTGGAATAAACAAACCTGCATTTGAATACTGTTCCCAGAACTTAACTAGTATATGGCTTTGGGCAAGTCCTTTTTTTTTTTTTTTTTTTTTTTTTACATTTATTTATTTTTGATAGAGACAGAGCAGAGTGGGGGAGGGGCAGAGAGAGAAGGAGACATAGAATCCAAAGCAGGCTCCAGGCTCTGAGCTGTCAGCACAGAGCCCAACACAGGGCTTGAACTCACACACCCAAGATCATGACCTGAGCTGAAGTTGGAGGCTCAACCAGCTGAGCCACCCAGGGGCCCCTGGGCAAGTCTTTAAACCTCAATTCTTTCACCTATAAAGAGAGATAATAACATCTACAATGCAGAGTTGCTAAAAAGATTAAATAAGATAATTTAAGTGAGGTGATTTTCTCAGTGCTTATTAAGTACTCTCTGACTACAGTTAATGATAGCCATTGCCCTATATATGATGCTAAAATGTGACATAGGGATCTAGGGTTCACCATATTTAAAGCTCCAGTGTCTTGTGCGTGAAGATGTTATTTTAATCTACCCATGGATGAAAAAGCATGATGCAGTTTATTTTATTTGTTTTATTTTTTTTAAATTTTTTTTAACGTTTATTTATTTATTTTTTTCCTTTTTTTCTATTTCTTTTTATTTTTTTATTTATTTTTTTTTATTTTTTAATATATGAAATTTACTGTCAAATTGGTTTCCATACAACACCCAGTGCTCATCCCAAAAGGTTCCCTCCTCAATATCCATCACCCACCCTGCCCTCCCTCCCACCCTGCCCTCCCTCCCACCCCCCATCAACCCTCAGTTTGTTCTCAGTTTTTAACAGTCTCTTATGCTTTGGCTCTCTCCCACTCTAACCTCTTTTTTTTTTTTTTTTTCCCTTCCCCTCCCCCATGGGTTTCTGTTATGTTTCTCAGGATCCACATAAGAGTGAGACCATATGGTATCTGTCTTTCTCTGTATGGCTTATTTCACTTAGCATCACACTCTCCAGTTCCATCCATGTTGCTACAAAAGGCCATATTTCATTTTTTCTCATTGCCACGTAGTATTCCATTGTGTATATAAACCACAATTTCTTTATCCATTCATCAGTTGATGGACATTTAGGCTCTTTCCATAATTTGGCTATTGTTGAGAGTGCCGCTATAAACATTGGGGTACAGGTGCCCCTATGCATCAGTACTCCTGTATCCCTTGGATAAATTCCTAGCAGTGCTATTGCTGGGTCATAGGGTAGGTCTATTTTTAATTTTCTGAGGAACCTCCACACTGCTTTCCAGAGCGGCTGCACCAATTTGCATTCCCACCAACAGTGCAAGAGGGTTCCCGTTTCTCCACATCCTCTCCAGCATCTATAGTCTCCTGATTTCTTCATTTTGGCCACTCTGACTGGCGTGAGGTGATATCTGAGTGTGGTTTTGATTTGTATTTCCCTGATAAGGAGTGACGTTGAACATCTTTTCATGTGCCTGTTGACCATCCGGATGTCTTCTTTAGAGAAGTGTCTATTCATGTTTTCTGCCCATTTCTTCACTGGGTTATTTGTTTTTCGGGAGTGGAGTTTGATGAGCTCTTTATAGATTTTGGATACTAGCCCTTTGTCCGATGTGTCATTTGCAAATATCTTTTCCCATTCCGTTGGTTGCCTTTTAGTTTTGTTGGTTGTTTCCTTTGCTGTGCAGAAGCTTTTTATCTTCAGAAGGTCCCAGTAATTCACTTTTGCTTTTAATTCCCTTGCCTTTGGGGATGTGCCGAGTAAGAGATTGCTACAGCTGAGGTCAGAGAGGTCTTTTCCTGCTTTCTCCTCTAAGGTTTTGATGGTTTCCTGTCTCACATTCAGGTCCTTTATCCATTTTGAGTTTATTTTTGTGAATGGTGTGAGAAAGTGGTCTAGTTTCAACCTTTTGCATGTTGCTGTCCAGTTCTCCCAGCACCATTTGTTAAAGAGACTGTCTTTTTTCCATTGGATGTTCTTTCCTGCTTTGTCAAAGATGAGTTGGCCATACGTTTGTGGGTCTAGTTCTGGGGTTTCTATTCTATTCCATTGGTCTATGTGTCTGTTTTTATGCCAATACCATGCTGTCTTGATGATGACAGCTTTGTAGTAGAGGCTAAAGTCTGGGATTGTGATGCCTCCTGCTTTGGTCTTCTTCTTCAAAATTACTTTGGCTATTCGGGGCCTTTTGTGGTTCCATATGAATTTTAGGATTGCTTGTTCTAGTTTCGAGAAGAATGCTGGTGCAATTTTGATTGGGATTGCATTGAATGTGTAGATAGCTTTGGGTAGTATTGACATTTTGACAATATTTATTCTTCCAATCCATGAGCAGGGAATGTCTTTCCATTTCTTTATATCTTCTACTAACGAATGAGTGGGTCAACCAGGCAATTAGAGAAGAAATTAAAATATATATGGAAACAAACGAAAATGAAAATACAACAATCCAAATGCTTTGGGATGCAGCGAAGGCAGTCCTGAGAGGAAAATACATTGCAATCCAGGCCTATCTCAAGAAACAAGAAAAATCCCAAATACAAAATCTAACAGCACACCTAAAGGAAATAGAAGCAGAACAGCAAAGGCAGCCTAAACCCAGCAGAAGAAGAGAAATAATAAAGATCAGAGCAGAAATAAACAATATAGAATCTAAAAAACTGTAGAGCAGATCAACGAAACCAACAGTTGGTTTTTTGAAAAAATAAACAAAATTGACAAACCTCTAGCCAGGCTTCTCAAAAAGAAAAGGGAGATGACCCAAATAGATAAAATCATGAATGAAAATGGAATGATTACAACCAATCCCTCAGAGATACAAACAATTATCAGGGAATACTATGAAAAATTATATGCCAGCAAATTGGACAACCTGGAAGAAATGGACAAATTTCTAAACACCCACACTCTTCCAAAACTCAATCAGGAGGAAATAGAAAGCTTGAACAGACCCATAACCAGCGAAGAAATTGAATCGGTTATCAAAAATCTCCCAACAAATAAGAGTCCAGGACCAGATGGCTTCCCAGGGGAGTTCTACCAGACATTTAAAGCAGAGATAATACCTATCCTTCTCAAGCTATTCCAAGAAATAGAAAGGGAAGGAAAACTTCCAGACTCATTCTATGAAGCCAGTATTACTTTGATTCCTAAACCAGACAGAGACCCAGTAAAAAAAGAGAACTACAGGCCAATATCCCTGATGAATATGGATGCAAAAATTCTTAATAAGATACTAGCAAATCGAATTCAACAGCATATAAAAAGAATTATTCACCATGATCAAGTGGGATTCATTCCTGGGATGCAGGGCTGGTTCAACATTCGCAAATCGATCAACGTGATACATCACATTAACAAAAAAAAAGAGAAGAACCATATGATCCTGTCAATCGATGCAGAAAAGGCCTTTGACAAAATCCAGCACCCTTTCTTAATAAAAACCCTTGAGAAAGTCGGGATAGAAGGAACATACTTAAAGATCATAAAGGCCATTTATGAAAAGCCCACAGCTAACATCATCCTCAACGGGGAAAAACTGAGAGCTTTTTCCCTGAGATCAGGAACACGACAGGGATGCCCACTGTCACCGCTGTTGTTTAATATAGTGCTGGAAGTTCTAGCATCAGCAATCAGACAACAAAAGGAAATCAAAGGCATCAAAATTGGCAAAGATGGAGTCAAGCTTTCGCTTTTTGCAGATGACATGATATTATACATGGAAAATCCGATAGACTCCACCAAAAGTCTGCTAGAACTGATACATGAATTCAGCAAAGTTGCAGGATACAAAATCAATGTGCAGAAATCAGTTGCATTCTTATACACTAACAATGAAGCAACAGAAAGACAAATGAAGAAACTGATCCCATTCACAATTGCACCAAGAATCATAAAATACCTAGGAATAAATCTAACCAAAGATGTAAAAGATCTGTATGCTGAAAACTATAGAAATCTTATGCAGGTAAACGTTTATTTATTTTTGAGACAGAGAGAGACAGAGCATGAATGGGGAAGGGTCAGAGAGAGAGGGAGACACAGAATCTGAAGCAGGCTCCGGGCTCCGAGCTGTCAGCACAGAGCCCGACACGGGGCTCGAACTCACAGACTGTGAGATCATGACCTGAGCTGAAGTCGGATGCTCAACCGACTGAGCCACCCAGGCGCCCCGCATGATGCAGTTTAAATTCCTGGGCAAGGATCAGAGATTGGAAGTTCCTGCAGAAAGAACATATTGTGACCACCACCATAGACCCAAAACCTGACACTTCAGAACATGAACCCAAGACTGGAAGTCATGAACGGAGCCCTTCTTATAAGCCATTCACTGGATTATCCTTTGCACACTTACCTGCATTCCTGAGTTTAGGCTTTGTTTTAAAGTAAAAGCCTGTTCTACTGGGGACTTGTTTTATCATGGCTACCGTCTTCCGCGAACCTGAGGGAAATGAATGTGTCCTAAATTTTACTTTGGAAAAAGTGCAACCTAATTTCTATAGAGAAAGAATAAATGAGATTTGTTCATATAAAATCTGAAATATATGCCCTGTGTGCTCACTGTGTGGGGAGATTGGGCACTAATGGTTTTCTATTGTAAATTCTCTAACAAAAATAAAAAGTCCCTCTTTCACCTAGGACAGCTAGTAAATGGAATTGGATTGGTTTGAGGACTCTACTCATGATAGGGGAAAGTAGGTCTTCAAATGATTCTGCACTTGCATTCTTTGTTACTAAGCTACATAGTAGTGAATTCCCAACTGGAACTGAATATTTATTTGTTATATGGTAAGACATCAAGATCCTATTCCCCCTAAATGAAATTTCCATTTTGATTTAGATTTTAATTAAGTTTCGTTAGGAGTCTCTATCTTACCATAGATATTTGAATCAAAGTACCTTTTATTTTCATTTATTTGCATTAGGGCTTCAGTATTTCTTCCCTACAAGACACAATTATTGTAGACTGATGGAGAATAGCTAGCATGCAATGTATCTGATGAGTAGCAACTCTGGAGATCAAGCAGGAGATCCCCACCATAAGTCATGTGTTAAATTCCTTGATGCCAGAGAGATATTTATATTTTATATTGTCATGAGTAATTAAAAGTTACATATTTCAGGAGGGTGGGTGGCTTGGGGAGGAGGCAAAACATTACCTTTGTTAAGTAGCTACTATATGTCCCACACATTAGGCTAAGCACTTTATATATGTAATTAACTCATTCCAAACAGCCTAATGTTATATTTGCAAGACTAAATGTCAAATTAGAGAGGCTATCATTTCACAGAGCTGGAAATAGGTTATCCTGGGTTTTCAACTAGTTTTACAACCCCTCCCCTCACAAAAAAACTCTTCTCCTTGTACTGTACCGTGATAAATCTGACATTACTCGATTTATGTATGTGTTTTTCAGTCAAAATATTGGAACAATTACAATGGAGCCCACTTTTTCTTTGTGAAAGACGTGAACTTAACTGCAGTGTGTTCAGGATTCATAATACACATGTTGCACACATGACACCCACCTGCCACTCATGCAGTGCTAAGTCATACAATTTCCTTGGTTTTAAATCCTCATCAATTATGTGCCAAACTTCTAACATAATATATCTTTTCAAATCCTTTTTTACTTCTTTTTTGTGATAAAACACATATATAAAATTTATGGTTTTAACCACTTGAAGTGTGCAGTTCAGTGGCGTCAACTGCATGCATAATGTTGAACGACCATTGCCACTGTGCAGTTCCAGAACTTTTTCACTGCTCCCCAAAGGAAACCTTGCACCCATTAACCAATCACTCATCTGCTTCTTTCCTTAGCCCCTAGAAACCATTAATCTCCTGTCTCTATGGATTTGTGTATTCTGGATATTTCATATAAATGGAATCATACAATGTGTGACCTTTGTGACTGGCTTCTTTCACTTAGTATATTTTTAAGTTTCCCCTATGTTGTAGCACATGTTCTATCACTTTTTATTGGTGAATAATATTCCATCAGATAGCTATACCATTTATGTTTACCCATTCATCACTTGGTAGGCATTTAAGGAGAGGGGAGAGATACTATACACTAAATGTATAAATTAATCGAAAGAGGCATCCACATCTTCAAAAGGTTGGGATTGAAGTATTGGGATCATTTACTGAAAAATTCGAGCTGTGTCCCTTTGTGTATTATTTTATAGGGTCGAATCAGAGACTGGATATAGTGGCTGTTCTAATATATTTTTGTTTATTGGTTAAACGAATATATTTTCATGTTAAAAAATCATTAGGGAAAAAGAGCTAGCAAATAAATGAGCCAAATTTCTGCTTACCTGACACCTGTTCTGGGGTTTCATAAATTCTAGGAAAGCCATATATGCCCCTTCCAGATGCCAGAAAAGTGCTGATTTAATTTGCATCCCTGCTGTGAAATATAAAATACATAGGAAATTAAAATGTGCATCCTACTGATGAATGCTCGAAGCAGCATTATTTATGATACCCCCAAACTGGAAACAACTCACACAGCCATGCACAGGTAAATGGATAAACAAGTTGTGTAACAGCCATATCATATACTACTCAGCAATAAAAAGGATCAAGCTGTTGAGACCTACAACAGTGTGGATGGATCCTAAAATAATTATGTTGAATGAAAAAAGTCAGGTTTTTTAAAGAGTACATACTGTATGATTCCATTTTGATAAAACTCTAGAAAATGCAAACTAATCTATACCAACAAAAAGCACATCAGTGAGTTTTGGGTAAGATGAATGGGGAGGGGCTAAAGGGAGGAGTTAAGAGAACAAGAGGGGAGCCTGGGTGGCTCAGTCGGTTAAGCACCTGGCTTTGGCTCAGGTCATGATCTCACAGTTCATGGGTTCAAGCCCCGCATCTGGCTCTGTGCTGACAGCTCGGAGCCTGGAGCCTGCTTTGGATGCTGTGTCTCCCTCTCTCTGCCCCTCCCCTGCTCACACTCTGTCTCCTTCAGTATCTCAAAAATAAACAAATGTTAATTTTTTTTTTTAACAGAACAAGAAATCTCTCAGGAATGAGGAGTCTGTTTATTCTCTTGATTGTGGTGATAGTTTCACAAGAGTATACATATGTCAAAAGTTATAAAATTGTACAGTTGAGTTTTTAAGTTTACTTATTTTGTGTGTGTGAGAGAGAGAGAGGGTAGAGGGGCAGAGAGGGAGAGGGAGAGAGAGAATCCCAAGCAGGCTTCATGCTGTCAGTGCAGAGCCCAAAGCAGGGCTTGATCTCATGAACCGTGAGATCATGACCTGAGTTGAATTAAAGAGTCAGGTGCTTAACCAAGTGAGTCACCCAGGTGCCCCTAAAATTATACACTTTAAAAATGTGCAGGGGCACCTGGGTGGCTCAGTCGGTTAAGTATACAACTTTGGCTCAGGTCAGGATCTCACTGTTTGTGGGTTCAAGCCCTGCATCAGGCTCTGTGCTAACAGCTCAAAACCTGGAGCCTGCTTCAGATTCTGTGTCTCCCTTTCTCTCTTCCCCTCCCCCACTCACACTCTGTTTCTCTCTCAAAAAAATTTTCTTGTTAATGTTCAGCTTATTATATCTCAATTAGACCTTAATAGAACTGTTTTTAAAAAAATACACAAGTAAAAAAATAAACACATAAATAAGTAAATGCACGTTCCAAATTATGGCTGTGAATGACTTTTCATCCAGATAAAAAAGTGAAACAAGTTATTACTATTAGTAAAAAGAGAGGGGACTATAGCTAGCAATTAGCACTTTTTATTTTATTCATTCTGTTATTGAAGTATAGTTGACACAAAATAGCAATTATTTTTTAAAATTTATTTATTTTTGAAAGAGAATACAAGGAGGGGAGGTCAGAGAGAAAGAGGGAGACACAAAATGTAAAGCAGGCTCCAAGCTGTCAGCACAGAGCCTGACATGGGGCTCGAACCCACAAACTGCGAGATCATGACTTGAGCTGAAGTCAGATGCTTAACTGACTGAGCCACCTATGTGCCTAAGCAATTATGATTTTTAATAGGAGCACTAAGACCCATCCTATTGGCTATGTTGAGGGAAACAATTTCAAGTATACACAATCTGCTGATCGAGTTCTTTGGTAATAAGTAGGAGCCTATGATTAGGCTCCCAATTTTTAACCTTACCAAAAGTGTCCATGCACTCCATTTCTCCATGAGAATTAAAAAAAAAAAATTACAGGACCGGATGCCTGGGTGGCTCAGACCCTTAAGCAACTGACTTCGGTTCAGGTCATGATCTCATGGTCTGTGAGTCGAGCCCTGTGTTGGGCTCTGTGCTGACAGCTCAGAGCCTTGCACCTGCTTTGGATTATATGTCTCCCTCTGTCTCTCATGCTCTGTCTCTCTCTGTCTCTCAAAAATAAATAAACATTGAAAAAAATTGTTTTAATTACAGGACCAATGGGTCTATCTTACTATCATAAGCAAATTAAAGCTGGAAAGCATACCCACACAGAAAACAGTCATAGTGTGATGCTACTTTTGGGCAGCTAGACATATCACAAACCTGGTTAATTCAGGAGTGAGCCTGATAAGTCAGTTAATGCCAATTCTTTGGGGGCAGGCTGAGTAGGTCAAAAATGCATAATCCACTTATGTACATGAAGAAAGTGAAGTGTTCAGCAGAATAAATTAGTACTGAACTTGAGCCTACAACTTTCTGGTTTTACCCAGTCTAAACAATGGAGTCTTGAAAAAATGGTCAGGTATGCAGATTTTATAAGTAACCAGAGTGTTTCCTTAGCATGGGATTTTAGAAAGAACAGAAAATCATTTACTGAGGATGAAAACACCATACCGAGAATCATGCTGATGGTACAGAGTCCAACACAACCAGCTTTAAACCATGTTTGATGTGTTTCTACCCTAATCTTAGTCTCCTTCACCTAGGAAAGTGGATTCATAACACAGACAGCTAAGGATATAGATCTGACCCATTTTAAAAACATTTTGTACTCCGCTGGTGTGAATACTCTGAGACCTTACTCTTATAATGTCTCCTCTTGCATTAGGACCTCTAGTGTAGTTGTTTGTTCTTAGTCATTTCGTGTTAATCTCCAGAATGTCTGTGTGCTGCTAGAGCACTGTTTAAATTGTTTTGGTTTTAATCCAAGCTATCTTTTTAATTTAATTGTCTTTTAGGATCAGCATTAATTTCCCGTCCCCTGTCCTGTGCCCTCATTCTTCTTCATTATTCCCTTGCATGCACATGCACACACACACACACACACACACACACACACACACACAACACCTCAATGGGAATATTCACTTTTTGCTTCAAGTCTTGCTGAAAACCCATTGCCTATTGGGCAGAAACATGGAAACATCAATGCCACAATACCTACTTATACAACTCCACTTCCTGTTGCCCTGGCAATAGTAGCTCAGGGAGTTATTACTTAATCCCTTCATTATGGGATTTTTGCAAGCAGAGTGGGAATCTCCTCTACATATTGGAGGTCAGGATACTGTGCCCACTTGTATCTCACACAGAGTGATTTTCTCCCAGTGCTGGATCCCAATATTCTAATTATGTCTCAGCTATAAGAAAAAAGTGTGCTTCATCCTACAACGTGTTTCAAATGAAATTTTCAAAACCCACATCAGGCAAGAGACATACTGAACAGAAAATATTATCTAGAATTTCCAATGTCTCCGCCTTTTGATTTCCATGTGCTTTGGTAATTGGAAGGTGGAACAGATGGTGACAATCTCATTGAATATGATGTGCCCATTATAATAGTCCATGCTGCCAAGCAATTCTTCACAAGCAAAGGATGCATTAAAAGGGACTGTGGCTTTCAAAAACCAATGATGAGCTCTGTGGGCCGGGGATTATGCAGGGGGTAGAATGGACAGTTTATGGCCCTTAGATGCAGCTGTTTTGTGAAACTCACAACACCTGTTGCAATCCACAGAGGAGGAAAAGGGAGGCATCAAAGTGGGATGCTGGTCTGACCCATTATTAGCACACAACTCCAGCTCAGAAAAGCATCCAGATCTTTTATCAGTGAAGCCCTCTAATTCTGGCACTCCCTGAGGATGAAGAAAAACAACGCCCAACTATGTGTGTGCTTCATATTTTGAAAAAGGAGCCAATTCAACCACAGGCAGCCCTGTACAAAATATGCATGGAAATGGTTTTGTTCTGACTCATTGGATGACTTTCAGGATCAGGCAACAGGTAGTTGTTGAAATAACCCAGCTTTCCACATCTACTGTCTCACTGCAAAAATCCTCTGTAATTATTATAGCAAGTGCAACAACTTAAAATGAAATTCATTTAATAATTCATAAAATGCCACAGGTGAATGGAAATCAACATGCTTGTAAATACTCTGCCTTTGTACATTTTCCAGTTTGCTAGGAGTCTTACAGAGACTTAATTAAGCATTCTTGGGTTCTACTTGATAAGGTGGCATTTGTTATCAATTTATAGGTTTGAATTTGCAAGACAAGCAATCAAGAGGCTAGTTATTTCCTTCTGGGTGTTTTGCACATAATTGGAATAGGCAGAAAGAGAGGGGAGGTGGCAGTGGGTTCTGCTGATGTGTGTATGAGAAACACTGTCTTTTTCCCTACCAAAAGAAACAGTATTCCGCTCATAAAACAAAACAGAAAACTTCTCTGCTCCCCATTATACATATGCTTGAAACTTATTTGTATTGCTTACATGTTCCATTTCCCCCTTTATATCCACACTTACAAGAAGACTCTTTTTTAAATAGAACCAGGCAGAGATTAATATTTATTTTTTGATGACAAAAATTGTGCATGCTTACTTACTAAATAAAGTGGGACCACCAGGAATAAGAAAACACAGAAAAGCACAAATTTGTACAAGTCTGTCCATTTTACATTTTGATGTATTTTTCCAGTTTTGTTTCCTATACATAGGTTTTCAAACATATTTAAAAATCATGACAGAGATATAAGTCTGAATGCTTTATTTTATACATACACTTTGTGAATGAATATTTAAATTGTTGAATAATATTCTATTGTTTAGACATTATCCATTTACAATTTTTTTAATATAATTTATTGTCAAATTGGCTAACATACAGTGTGTAAAGTGTGCTCTTGGTTTTTGGGGTAGATTCCCATGGCTCATCGCTTACATACAACACCCAGTGCTCATCCCAGCAAGTGCCTTCCTCAATGCTTATCACCCATTTTCGACTCTCCCCCATCCCCCCCATCAACTCTCAGATTGTTCTCTGTATTTAAGGGTCTCTTATGGTTTGCCTCCCTCCTTCTCTGTAACATTACCCATTAAAAAAATTCATTGTATTTAAAAAAAAATTTAATGTTTAGTTTTGAGAGAGAGAGAGACAGAGCATGAGCAGGGTAGGGACAAAGAGAGAGGGAGACATAGAATCCAAAGCAGGCTCCAGGCTCTGAGCTGTCAGCATAGAACCCGATGCAGGGTTCGAATCCATGAACCATGAGATCGTGACCTGAGCTGAAGTCAGAGGAGGCTCAAAAGACTGAGCCACCAAGGCACCCCAAAAACACTCATTGTATTTTTGAACATTTAAGAAGTTTTTAAATGTTCTGATGTTATAAATAATACTCTGATGGAGAGTTTTGTGCCTAAGACCTTTCTAGATTACAATTATTTATTTAGAAACAAATTTCAAATTTAGACTGTATATTTTCAAAAATGGTGCAATTTTATACCCCATTAGCAATTTATGAAAGCTACCATGAATATGTTTACATGAATATGTTAAAATGTTTACATATTTGATAAGCAAAAATGGTACTTCGTTTGCATTTGCGTTTCTTTGATGACTAGTGAGGTTGAGTATTTTTCCACTTGTTTGTAGTCTAATTTTTTTCTGTTATGAATTGTCCGTGTCTTTTGCATATTTCTCTGTTAGAGGCCTTGCATTCTTCCCTTGGCATGAGTGCTCTGTACTGTAGTACAGGTGCTGTCATATTTGATGTTTGTTATTCCCTAAGTTGTTGCTTTCCTTTTAATTTTGGTTATTAAATTTAAATTTGCTTAGATCAATGTTAGTCTTTTCTTTTACACTTATTCTGGGACTTTTAAGCTTAGAAAGTCCCCACTGACATCCACATTCAGAAGCTCTACAGTTGAGGAAAAGATTATATGGATTATTTTTATGTATTTAACCCTTAATGGATCCAAAATGTATATTCTTGATAAACTGTGGAAACCAATATGGATTAATTCTTCTCCAAGTGTTAATCAGCAGTCCCAACAGCAGTTACTAAATAATATTTCTCTTTGCCTCTGATTGGGAATGGTTCCATAAAACACACACGCACATGCACACACACTCACACACACACACACACACTTAAGATAATTTATTTCTGTTCCTTTCACACAGTGAAGTTACTCCAACATGAAGGATTACTGCCTTAAACTCAGATGTTACTAGGGCTGAGACTCTTGTCAGAGCGTTCTATGTGCTGAGCCAGGCCTGCTCAATGCTACCTAAATGAATATCAGAGTTCACCATTTCCCTTGAGCCCTACATATTAGAAGTGTGCACTACCCAACTCTCTTGAGTCAGCTCTCTAATCTCAGCAATGCCATTTCTGTTTCCACCTATCCCCATCAACTTTCAACAATGTTTGCTCTGAAGCGACAACATACTATCCAAATGAGCCTCCCTCCAAACCCAAAGGATGGTTCAGGGACTTAAAAACATCCAGTGTAGACTGTCCCCCAACCCTGGCCAGGAAGAAATCCAAGACTAATTATTTTCCCATTCTCCTATCCAAATCTGTATCTATTTTCTATTCCCATAGGGAAGATCACACTCTCTACTTAGCCCAGTAGCAACTAATCTATCAAACCAAACTTCAAATCTGACACTAAATATGCATCAGAGCCCACCATGTCTGACATACTAGCTTCCCATTGCTGCCATAACAAATTTCTCCAAGCCATAAACTTAGTGACCTAAAACAAAACAAATTTATTCTCTTATGGTTCTGGAAGTTAGAAATCTGACCTAGATTTCAATGGGTTAAATTAAGATGTTAAAAAGGCTGTTACCCTTCTAGGTCCTGGGAAGAATTCATTTCTCTTCCCAGTTTCCAGAAGCCACCTTCATTCTTTGGCTTATAGTCCCTTACTACATTTTCAAAGCCAACTGCCTACAATATTCAAGTCTCTCTCTGATTCTTCTTCCTCTTGGTTTTATTTAGAAAGATCCTTGTGATTACATTGGGCTTACTTTGATAATCCAGGATAATCTCCCCATCTCAAAATCGTTTTTTTTTTAATTTTTTTATTTGTTTTACATTTATTTATTTTTCAGAGACAGAGACAGAACCCAAGCAGGGGAGGAGCAGAGAGAGGAGACACAGAATCCAAAACAGGATCCAGGCTCTGAGCAATCTGTCAGCACAGAGCCCAATGCAGAGTTTGAACCCACGAACCATAAGATCATGATAAAGTCGGACACTCAACCGACTGAGCCACCCAGGCGCCCCTCTATCTCAAATCTTTAATCACGTCTGCAAAGTCTCTTTTGCTGTGAAAAGCAACCTATTCACAGGTTACAGGGATTAGGAAGTGGGTTAATATTTAGGCTTTTTTTATGTTTAGTTTTGACAGAGAGATTGAGACAGAGTATGAGCAGGGGAGGGGCAGAGAAACAGGGAGACAGTATCCGAAGCAGGCTCCGCACTGAGAACAAAGAGCCCAATGCAAAGCTTCAACTCATGAACCATGAGATCATGACCTGAGCCAAAGTTGGATGCTTAATGGACTGGGCCACCCAGGTGCCTGGGCTGATATTTAGATATCATTGTCCTGCCTACCACTCTAAAGTTGGAGTGAGAAAACAATGACTCCGTAGACGTGATGATTTCTGGTCACAAACAGGATCAGTATGGTCATAATTAAGTATATATATATGTGTGTGTGTGTGTGTGTGTGTGTGTGTGTGTGTGTGTATGGGGGGTTGCCCATTTTATTCTTCCATTAGTTTTTCTTTTACTCTTTCCAGAGAGACAACGTAGAAGTATTTAATTAACTATTTGGTAGTAACAGAATGTCCTATTTATTCCTTGACTCTGAGTCTTACTGACTGGCAAGTTACTTAACAAATATGCCATGTCTCAATTTTCTTATGTATAACATGGTGATAATAAAAGCATCTTTGTCACAGAGATTCTGTGTCCATAAAATGAATTCATTCATGTAGAGAGCTTAGAAAAATGTCTAATAGATAAAAAATACTCAAAAAGTTAGCTGCTGTCATCCTCATCATCAGCATTATCATTACTTACTCTCTTAATAAATATTTTTCTAAGTCTGGGTATAAGGCTATGTACTAGGATTTATATGCATTTTTTCCTCAAAGCTCTCAAAATCTAGGAAAAGTGACAGGCACTTAAATAACTGAGTGTGACAAGCCATACTTTACTAAAGTGAAACCATTTATAGATCCACAGAAAAATGCATAACTGATCCTGAGGCCATTGCACTGTGTGGTGTGTGTTTGGTGGGGAGCAGAGGGCAGTGGAAGAGGAAATCTTCAATGAAGATGTGTCATTTAAGTTATGCATGGAATGTTGGCAGTATGAAGAGTGAAGACTTTAACGTGTGCTAAGTCTTCTCTCTCTTAGCATAATCAGTTTGATCCTACATTGGCTTGCAAAACACCTATAATTATTGGCCTCGTCCTGATTGCATATGCAGTGGGAAAGAGACTTAATATAAAACAGAAGAGAATTGCTGTCACCAAGGAGACAAGGCTTACATGCTCAAAACCATGAAGACACATGTGTCTGCCTTCTTACTTTGGGAATAATCAAAAGAAAGCCTGGAGGGAGCAAGAAGATTTAATTTTTCCAGAATACTGAAATAACCAATCCATAGTATACAAAGGAAGCCTTTCATTTTGTGAGTGAGGCTGAAATCTAGATTTGCCTAAACTTCTAGCTCTTAGATGGAAGACCCGAAGTGAATCCTGGTCACGTGATGCTTGATCAAGCGCTCTTTGGGCAAAAGTAAGGTGCTTCAGCTTCAAGCTATAATCTTTAACAAGTTTTCCTCAGTCCTGCCCACATTTTTACTAGCACAATACACACTTCTGACACAGCTTCACTGCCTTGGTTAAGGACAACTACTCTTCTGATGTCCTGAATAGACATCTTCACTTCCAATATTGAATTTTTAATAATTTAATAATTGACCATAAATAAATCATTGTAAGAAGTGCAGGGCCTTTGCTTCTTGCTTCAAGATGTGTGTGTGTGTTCAAAAAATGAAACATTCATTCAGGCTCACATGAGACTCTGTGGCTATTGTTATCAGCACAGAGATTTAAAATGTTCAATAACTCGCTCAAGTTTACATTTCTAGCAAGTGGAGGAGCCAGGATTTGAACCTATTTCTGCCTGTTTGAAGAATGTGTAACCTTACAAGTTTAATATGGTGATGGATGAGTCTGTTTCGTAATTTAAAAGTTTTCAAAGATGAACGGGGTATTGAAGAGGGAAAAAAAAACACTGAACCTTTATTGATTCTATTGTTGTGGCTATTTTTTCCCCAGCAAGATCCAAGAAAGGAGCACCCCTCAGCTAGACCCAATTTAGATCAAGTGGGAGACCAAGGAAGATGATGATTAATATGCTCTTCATTGACAGAGGCAATCAATGCCTTCCTTTCAGTCTGCTCTCTAGAGAAATACAGCCAGAGGAACATGTTACTGGCTGCCCAGCAAAAGTGCACAGGAAATAACGGTCATCTCATCAAACCATCATCTCCAACAGCTGACCTCTCAAATGGTCTCACCTTTGATAACAAAGAAGTTTTTATTTTTATTTTATTTTTTTTAGTTTAAATTCAAGTTAGTTAACATATAGTGTAGTGTTGGTTTCAGGGGAAGAATTTAATGATTCATCACTTACATACAACACCCAGGGCCTCATCCGAACAAGTGCCATCTTGAATGCCCATCACCCACTTAGCCCATCCCCCACCTACCTCCCGTCCAGCAACCCTCAGAACAAATAACTTTTTTTTAAGTTGCTAAATATCTGATAATTTGTGAGACATCACTCTTGTTACAAATATTATATGGGATTTAAAGTTCACTTCTCTTGAATACCTCACTAATATTTTCTCAGAAAGGGCATAAACAGCAATAATGTTCCGCATGACTTCATTTTATTTTTGTCTGCATAGAATCTTGCTTTGTCCCAAGTCCTTTTTAATACTGTCTCCATTTATTCTAGTAATTGTTTAAGAATGGTGGTGAACTCTGGACTTATCAGAACTTTTATTCTTAGAGAAGATATATCATAACATTATTATGTCTATGTAGGTTAGAATGTTTATTATTACAGTTAAGGAAAGACCAAAGACAGTGGTGGCGTGCCTTCCAGTAGGTGAAGATCTGTCACATGAAGAGGACAGATATGCTGTTCCTAGGACCAGCAGCAAAATTCACGGAAAGATAGAGCCTTTGGAGAAAGCCTTTGGGCAGGCAAAGCATGTTATGAGGAGGAAGATTTGAGGTCAGACAAGGAAATATATTTTTTCAATAATTTTTTAAATGTTTATTTAGTTTTGAGAGAGAGAGAGAGAGGCATAGAGACATGAAGACACAGAATCTGAAGCAAGCTCCAGGGTCTAGGCTCCAGGCTCTGAGCTGTCAGCACAGAGCTTGACACGGGGTTGAATCCATGAACTGCAAGATCATGACCTGAGCCAAAGTTGGACCCTTAACTGACTGAGCCACCAAGGTGTGCCAGACAGGGAAATATTTTTTACAAGTGGTAAAATTCTATTCTACAACAAAATCTGCTTCCTCATGAGGTAATGAGCCTTTCATCATGAGAAGTATGTAAGCTGAGGAGGAAAGATTATCTGCTGGGAATGATATAGAGAATATTCCTACATTGATAAGAAATTGGAACAAGTGACATCTAAGGCCCTTTCCAACTCTGAGCTTATGAGTCTGTGTTGTAAACTATAGAGAATAGAAAGATATCTATGTCTAAGATATGGCTAGCATAGCCAAAATCTTTTATATAAACACTTTTTTTGCCTATAGGTACTAAAAAACCTTGCTTAATTAAGAATTTTCTCATTAATAAATAAACAATTGACAATTCATAGTTGTCAAATGATAGTATCTAGAATATTGAAAGAAAGAAGAGTGCTGAGAAAGAAGTCTTTTTTTTCCCTTTTTGCTACAATACAGCAAGCCAATTTATCAACAACCTTTTTTTTTTTAATCCCTTTGTTCTCTCCAGGAAGTCCTTGGAGACAACAGTGAAAAAAGGAGGCGAGTCTTGAGGAGTGTCTAAATTTACCAGACCAAATTCAGCAATTTTGGTAACAGCAAGTTATTCATAGAAAAACTTGAGCATCTGAAAGTTGGAAACTGATTCATCTCTCCCCACATTCTTAACACACAACTAGTTATACATTGTTGTACAGCAAAACTTTGTGACTTTAAGCAACACAGAAAAGGTGAAGGGGGATGGGAGGTACAGGTTTCTGGTTAAGTAAAGAATAAGTCACAGGAATAAAAGGCACAGCATAGGGAATATAGTCAATGTACTGTTAATAGTGATGTATCAGGACAGATGGTAGCTGCACTTGTGAACACAACATAACATATGAACTTGTGGAATCTGTTATATACCTGACGCAAATGTAACATTGTATGTCAACTGTACTCAAATAAACAAACACACTTAAATTTAACTCACAATGCAGTTCGAATTGGGTTTAGCTAAGCTGCTCTGTGGCTCTCTGTTAGCCTTTCTCACTGAGTTCACTGCTAGTCACTTGGATGTCTCTGCTTATGTGGGTGAGCTGTGAACTTGTCATGGGGGCAAATGGGTCATGATTCTCTCAGATTCAGCAAGCTAGTCTCAGAGATGGTAGTAGGTGTCTAAAGGTAGGAAGAGAGAGCAAGCCCCAAAGTACAAGCACTTTTCAAACCTCTGCTTCATCACCTTTGCTATTACCTTACTGAACTAAGCAAATGGCGTGGGTTTAATTGTGTCTTTCCAAAATTAATAGGTGGAAGTCCTAACTTCCAATACCCTCACAATGTGAACTTATTTGGAATTAAGTTTGTTGCAGATTTAATCAGCTAAATTAAGATGAGGTCATATTGGAGTAGAGTGGGTGACTAATCCAATATGACATTAAAAATATGATGTAATCCACTATGTCCTTATAAAAAGGGGAAATTTAGAGATAGACACACACACACACAGGGAGAACACCATGAAGACTGGTATCATGTTACCACAAGCTAAGGAACTAACAGAAGTTAGAAGAGAGGCCTGGAACAGATTCTTTCCTAGCACCTTCAAAAGGAACTTGGCCCTTCTGATATCTCTTGGTCTCAGGCTTCTAACCCTTAGATTTGTGACACAATAGGTTTGTGTTTTTTTAGGTCACCCAGTTTGGGGTACTCTGCTGTGGCAGCCCTAGAAGACCAACACAGGAAGTCACATACCAAGTCCAGAGTCAGTATGGGACTGACCAAGAGCATGGATACAGGCAAGCATGAGCAAACTGGGGACCAATTCTGCAATAATACACCCCAGAGAGTAAAGAGGTAGGAGCCTCTATAGCATTCCTAGTATATTCAGCTAAGTATGTGCATACAAATAGCTGTGTTTTAAAATTATTTTTAATCCTTCCTCTGTGTTGCTATGCCATCAACTTGACCCACAGGTTCATTTGTTTGTTTGTTTCTTTTAAATTTAGGGATTATTTTTAAAAATTTAATATTATTTCAGAATTGAAATTATTATTTACAAATTATTTACATTGTTTATACTGTCCCAGATTCCAATATATAAAACAAAGCGTATTCTAGGAATTTTAACTGTTATGGCTATTCCTACCCTGGGGGCAGAAGTGATCTATAGCTTGCTAGCAAACCGGAGTCCTTTCCTTCTTTATACCTACCTTTATTATAGCCCTCACCACACTGAATTGTAATTCTTGAACATTTCTATTTCCTTCCTAATCTTATAAGCATTGCAATGACAGAAGTCATGTCTTAATTTTCTTTGTCTTTAATGCCTAGCTCAGATATTCATTCACTTAATTCTTTATAAAGTCAGAAAGTATTTCTTCAGGGCCTACAATGTGCTAGCACTTGGGGACAGAATGATGAAGAAGACAGACATGGCTTCTGTACTTACAGGGCCTAAATTCTCAGTCCTTAAAAGACAGTCCCTAAAAGGATAGCTATGACAAATAAAGTATGGTGAATATTACAGAGGAGGAAGAAAGTACTCTATAAATGCTTATTCAAATTAATGTTTTGATGCCAAAGCACTGCTTGGATAATTCTCATTATAGTTACCTCTGTAAGGTTGAATAGGACTTAGAATAGAACTTGAAATTACTAGTGTAGCTGAATTTGTGTTTTTGAAATTTCCTAATCTTTGCCCCCATTGAACTGACAATGACCAATCACATAGCTGTCATGAGGAACAGAGCTGGCCTGGGGAATAGAGAGTTTTTCAAATGACACTTTCTACAGTGTTGCTGTACAAGTTAGTCACATGTAAGCAGCAGAAAGAACGTCAGATTAAATGGGACAAGGGGCAAGAGTAATAAATATGGAAATTAATAAAAAGAAAAGCCAGCACCATTCAACAGATTAAGTCTGTTTACTTCTTACAGGAGGAGCCCAGGTCCCTTTAGTCACAGAAGTTAACGGGAACAGGAGCAAAGTAAGACTCTTCAATTATTCACGGACACACATCAGTAACAAGCAATTATTGCATTTGGTTATAGGGAAGCAGTTGGCTTCAGACATGGAACCAGATGTCTTTACAGAAACTCATACAACCTCCAGAAGAAGATATCACCACTGTCTAAGTAACAGCCATTGCATCCAATCTGTATATGCTGACAGTGTAATCCAGCCTATCTCCATTCTGGCTGCACACTAGAATCACAGGAATACAAAATAATAATAATAATAATAATAATAATAATAATAATAATAATAAAGTCACAGACGATCCCTCTGGTTCTGATTTAATTGGCCTCCAGTGGGGTCTGGGCATCATGTTTTTAAAAATTACTCAGTGAGACCTTCCAATGTGCAGCCAGGTTGAGAACAATTGAGGTGGCCATCTGAGATCACCTTCAGATAAAAGTGATGAATAGAATCTTATTAACATTTATTTAACCTCTTTGCCATTTGTATTAAAATGACAATGAACCAATACTCCCAGTGGGGGTCATTGCTGGAATACTTGTTGGTACTCGAAAGTACTCATATGACCTGTACTGCTGATTCATCCTGCAATTTTGAGGAAGTCATTTTATGTCTCAATTTCCCCATCTGTATAAAGGAGGCATTGGCCTAGATGAGAGTCACAAATCAAAATGCCTACAGCAGAACAAAAGAGTATGGACTCTGGAGTCAGGTAGCCTGGATTCAAGTACCTTTTGCTAATACCATCTATATGCACTTGGTCAAGTTGTTTAAGTTCTTTCTACCTTAGTTTACTTCCATTTCTATAAAAGGGAAGTATTTTACTGCCGCAGAGGGTTGTTATAAAAGTTAAATGAATTAATATACACAAAGTGCTTGCCGACAGTGCCCAGCTAGTGTTGTGATCATTTGCAAGGTAGTATAGCTTATAAGCATGAGCTGTGGAAATTAATTTATATTGTGTGAGCCATGATAGTTTACTTCTAAATAAGTCTTAACTTACTCTGAGTAAAACACTCCTCCTAGAGGGTTTTGTGGGCTGAATAGTTAATACAGGTAAAGTACTTGGACACTGACAAGTAGCGAACCTTGCTTAATAATTGAGCTTAATAACCCAGTGAATGCCACCTATTCTGTTATTATTTAGAATAGGGCAAGGCAGGTAAAGTAAATACTTGAAATGGCAGGAAGCCTCACATGCTAACCTAGGATGCTAATACTAAGCTTCAGTTGACTTCTGCCAAGCCAGGTCTTCTGATCTTTCCCAGAAAAAGATTTTTATCTGGAATCTCTGGATTTATAATATTGACCATTAAATAATTTAAGTAATCATGTGAAACGAACAGGTCCAGTATCATCAGTTTGTAACTTATGGTCTAAGTTGTTTGGGGAACCTTTCTAGCAGGAGAACACTTAGCTGCAATTCTCAAATCCTCTCCAAATGGTATAGTTACACAGTGGCTCTCCAATCACCCAGGAACTTGTTAGATAATGCAAATCCCTGAGTCCCATGCCAGACCTACTGAATCAGAAGCTCTGGGGGTGGTGCCCAGTAATCTAACAAGCCCTCCTCAGATTGTGATGCATTCTCCACCACATGAACCACTGGTCCAGTAGCAGTTCAAAGCATCTCTTTGAAAGAGATTCAAATCCCAGCTCCAAAGCCCAGGAGCTGTGCAACTTTGGTCAAGTTGGATGATGTCTCTGAGGCTGTGATCTAGCAGAGTGTGGTTAGAAGATAAATACAAATTGCCCCTTTCAATTTGGTCCTTCCTTTCTGTTTTTATGAGAAAAGTCACCATCTTTCTGCCTGTTATTCCTTTACTTTCAGGATCATAATCCTGCCAATTAAAATGTGCAACCATTGACTTCCAGGAGTTTAATTCAGTAGCAGTCTACACATACATGAAACAACAGCTCTCAAAAACAGAAACAAAACACTTTCTGATGTGTTCTGGAAAGCTCTCAAGACACCAGAGCAGTTACATCCTAGTGCCTTGGCTACTTTCATTTCCAGACTCTTGTTTACAGGGAATTTCCATCTGTGATGATTAGGCTTCTGATATCTAAGGACCCATAAAGCACCTTCTCCCTTCTCAATCCGTACTTTTGGGACAGGTCTCATTTTCTTTTCTTTTGTTGTAAAACATCAAAGCAGTAGTAAAACAGTGAACTTGTTCAACTAGTAATTTAGATCTTTATATTGGCTCATAAAGAAACATAAAGTCAAAGAACAACTCTGCAATCCTAAGCCACATGGATGATACAAGAAAAATGGAAGAAAATTACACTAGTTTTCCCTTTCAGCCCTCACCTCCCTCAGTCTCTCCCGCTTTTGGGAGAGGAGACATGCAATGAATAGAGGGCAAGGAAGGTACAGGAACACAGATACTAAGTCTTGCAAAAAACTGCAAAAGGCACTTAGTTCCCAAACATGAATATTCAGTGAGAATTAACTGGAAGGAGGTCTATTAAAAACAAATACAGATTCCGGGGCAACACTCCCGATTTACTAAATTGTAGATGGTTACAATGGAACTTCAGAATCTGAATTTTGTTTTTAAACTCTGACAGAGTGGATTGGTATTTGGAAATCCTAATCTAGTTGCTCCTGCTTATTTAATGCTCTAGTCTCCATTTGAATAGTCAGAGAGACAGGAAACTCCTTACCAAAAGAGTAATATGCTGTTATGTCCATGAATCTGGGTTCTGAGCCAGACTGCCTGACTCTGCCACTATAGCTGCATGACCATGACCTTCAACACTTTACTCATCTCTGTGTTCCTCCATGCCTTAGCTACAAAATGGGTCTGATGCATGTTTTAGTACCTGCAAGAGTTTCCTGTGGCTGCCATTACAAATTACTGCAAATATAGTGGCTTGGAATAACAGACATGTAAACTCTCACAGCTCTGGAGGCCAGAAGTCTGAAATCAAGGAGGCAGTAGGCCTACCCTCCTCTGGAGACTCTAAAACAATGTCCTTTCTTGCCTCTTCCAGCTTCTGGTGCCTGTCAGGCTTCCTCGGCTTCCTTGTCTTGTGGTCACATTACTTCAATCTTTGCCTCTATCATTACATAAACTTCTCTGATCTGTGTCTCCCACAAGGACACATGTCATTTGACTTAAGGACCACTCTGAAAATCAGGGTGATCTTTTCATCTCAAGATCTTTAAAAGAGAATTTTTTAAAAAGAAACCATTCATAGGTTCAGGGGATTAAGACATGGGCTTGTTTTTCGGGGTTCCATCATTCAACTCACCAAAGCACCCAAAGAGCTAAAGCATTTAGTAAAGTGCTTAGTATGTACTTGGTACATGGCAAGTAAGTGCTCTATAAATATTATTCCCAGTCCCTCATGCAGTCTCTCTCATATTTGGGGAGCTTCGACTCTAGAAATCTCTGCTTTATCTTGAATTAAAATAGCTCTGTCATATTCCTTTATTGGCCCCAGTCCTGCCTTCTGGGGTCAATTAGGCCATCCAAATTGCATCTTCCACACGACAGCCCTTAAATAATTTGAAAGCATAGTTCACATTTTCAAAGAATTGATGGCAAACACATTCACGTGAATGGCGTCTTTCTTGACTCCTTCTGAGAGGAAGCATCTCTAACCTTTGTTGTTTATCTCCCTCCCACATTAGGAAATGTTAGCTTCAGTTAATATAAATGAGTTTAGGATGGCATTCCAAAGACCTTTGTAATAAATAAACGCTCTGCTCCTCTCTGAAGTTTTCAATTCTAAAAATAAGAAGGCTGCAACCTGGACAAAGTATATACAGTTAATAATTAGGGCTACATCATATGAATTTCTAGTGCTAAAATATGATTTTCTTGGAAGAGATAAATGTGGCATGCTACTACCTCTATCAGAAATGATCAGAAGAGAGGGTAAAGATCTAATCCAATGTTATCTCAAACTAAAAGATTAATACATGTTAAGAAATAATATAAACAACCAATTCTGACAAAAAGTAAGGTTTGGATACTAGACATGTAAAGACCCAAATAAAAATACATAATAATAATAATAATAATAATAATAAACAGAAGGTTTTTTTCTAATTCCTAAAAATTCCCATCAGACAGTATAAGTATTGGACTGAATAAGGGACTGTCTAGCATGAGAAAAAGTAAGAGCTAAATTTCTAGACTAGCTCCCATCCCTTAAAATTCCTACCTCAGGACTGCACGTCTTACAGTGTATCCACATGTGGGAACTAAGTGCCTTTTAAAAAACTACAAGTTTTTTGCAACCCTGAGTATCTGTATCCCTATACCTCTTCTTGCCCTCTACTCATTGTCTATCTCTTGTCCCTTTTAAAAGCAGGACAGACTTCGGCTCGAGTCATGACCTCGTGGTTTGTGAGTTCAAGCCCCACGTTGGGCTCTGTGTTGACAGCTCAGAGCCTGGAGCCTGCTTTGAATTCTGTGTCTCCCTCTCTCTCTCTCCCCTCCCCTGTTCACACTCTGTCTCTCTCTGTCTCTCAAAAATGAATAAATGTTTTAAAAAAATGAAAGCAGGACACTGAGGGAGGTCAGGGCTGAACAGGAAAATTACCTTGAGATGATCACTTTGACCACTGGTTTCACCAGCAGTAACAATACAAGGCCATGGTCTCCACCAAGGGACACTGTCCTCTCTCAGACCACTACACTCACTGTAGCATCTTTCTCCTGTTTAATTATTCTGGCAATTATTCCCTGCAGTGAGACTGTGATAGCCAGCATATAAATCTCATCAAAGCACTAAGGCTGGGGTGGATGGGTGGCTCAGTCAGTTAGGCGGCCGACTTGGGCTCAGGTCATGATCTCGCAGTCCATGAGTTTGAGCCCCACGTCGGGCTCTGTGCTGACAGCTCAGAGCCTGGATCCTGTTTCAGATTCTGTGTCTCCCTCTCTCTCTCTGACCCTCCCCCTTTCATGCCCTGTCTCTCTCTGTCTCAAAAATAAATAAACGTTAAAAAAAATTTTTTTAAAAAAGCACCAAGGCTACATTTGTGGAAAAAAAAGACAGGGAGAGGGTTGGGGTGAGCATGGAGGGGTTATAGCGAAAAGAGAAATGAAGAAAAACAGGGAAAAGGGGGAAAAGACTGGGCTGGGAGGAGAGATTGAGGAGAGAGAGGGAGAAGCAAAGCATGACAGAGACAGACTGCAGAGAGAGAGGGCTAGATGCTGGGCAGGGAAGGGAAGAGGGGAAGGGGAATATGTCATGGAGCAAGGTCCTGGAAGAGAGATTAGCAGGAAGACAAAGGGGAAGGGAAAAGAGAGAGAGACTCAAATAGCCTCCTAACTCCTGTCACTTTTAGTAGGGTTTAGATTAGATAAGTGATGTTTTAACTTCTTTATTCTCCTACAGAGCTTGAAACTAACTGAGAGATAGTCACTGGAGTCAGCCAGACAGATATCAAAATGTCAACTTGATAATGGTTAAAGCTAAAAGACAAATCTGGATCTACATCTGCCTCCAACCCAGCATTGAACTTTCCTCATCCCCAGCAGGAAGTGCTGGGTACTATAGCAGCAGCCCCACCCCCTCCCCGAGGGACAGCCTGTCCTCCATGCCATACTTATGACAGGGTGCAGGGCTGGGCAGCACACATGCTCTTGGAAAATAGGAAGCTGAGCTGGAAAGCCCAAAGGACTTCTTTCTCACAGACCTGCCAATCAGGTAAGCCACACTGACTCCTCCGGGTGGAAAGCCAGGAGGGTTACTTTGATGAGAGGTTCTCTCTCCTGTTAGCAGCTGTGTATTGAAATCACCCCACTGCTGTATTGGCTCCAGATTTCAGGGATCCTAAAGTACTGGGACTATATTCAACCCTCATTTTTATCCCCAATACCTGGCATTAGTTCTAACCTATGAGCAGCACTCAGGAACTGAATTCTTGTTGAATGAGTGACTGATTCCATTCTAAGATCTAAAGAGGCAAAGAATGAAGTGCAAAGAGTTAGTGGCCTAAGGTGAAAAGCTTAGACTTTGGAACTGGGCCAAAGTGGGGTAAAATTTCAGTTCTAGCATTTAGGAGCTGTGTGGTCCTGGCAATTCTTGAACTGTTCTTAAAAATTAGGGGGCGCCTGGGTGCTCAGTGATTGAGCGTCTGACTCTTGATATCAGCTCAGGTCGTGATCGTGCGGTCCTGGGATGGAGCTCTATGGTAGTCTCTGCACTGAGCATGGAGCCTGCTTGGGTTTCTCTCTCTCCCTCTCTCTCTGCCCCTCCCCTGCTCATGTGCTCATGCTGTTTCTTTTTTTCTCTCAAAATAAATGGATAAACATTACAAAAAAATAGTACCCACTGTTATGAAAATAAAACGTGATTAAAAACAACAACGAAATGTTGGCAGAGTTGTCACTTGTTTGTTTCTCTCTCACTCTTTGGTTTGTTTTGTCAGGCATCTTGTAGCTAAACCTCTTTTATCTTCAGGCTAAGTCCCCTAAGAGGTGGAATCAAGGGCTTCTTCCCACTGGGAAGTTGCCGGAAGGGCAGATATTCCTGCATTCCACTCCCTGGATGGGAGGGCAAGAGTCTGTGGCCTAAGCCTGAGTAACCAGATGCTTCTGCCTGAGACTGCCAATGAAAAAAGATGTAGGGAGAGCTAGAGATTATTCCTGATGACAGCAGCATGGTGTACCATCCCATGTTGCCACAGCGAGATCAGTGGTGATCTGGTAGTGAGATCTCATAATGAATTCTAGTCACTCTTTTAGTGGCATGGCTTTGTGTTTCTTAGTGTTGGAGATGTCATCAAAAAGAAGTGAATGGGGGGCCGTGGGTGAGTCCGTCGGTTAAATATCTGACTTCAGCTCAGGTCCTGGTCCCATGGTTTGTGAGTTTGAGCCCCATGTGGGGCTCTCCGCCCTCAGCACAGTGCCTTCTTCAGATGCTCAATCTCCCTCTTTCTCTGTCCCTTCCTGCCCACCTCTCTCTCTGTCAAAAATAAATAAACATTGGGGCGCCTGGGTGGCTCAGTCGGTTGAGCGTCCAACTTCGGCTCAGGTCATGATCTCACCGTCTGTGGGTTCGAGCCCCGCGTCGGGCTCTGTGCTGACAGCTCAGAGCCTGGAGCCTGTTTCAGATTCTGTGTCTCCCTCTTTTTCTGACCCTCCCCTGTTCATGCTTTCTCTGTCTCAAAAATAAATGAATGTTAAAAAAAATTTTTTTAATAAATAAATAAATAAATAAACATAAAAAAATACAAAAATTTTTAAAAAATGGAGTGCCTGCCCATTGACCTGTGAGCTGGACCCAGGTACTTGGAGGCTACTTACCCCCTCCCTTGTCCTTGGAATGTGGATTCTGCTGCCCTAACAGCACAGCCTTGAGTTAGTGATATGGTGCTGAGAACACCTGCACAGTAGACCTGACTGAACCTAGTGAAGGCCTCTGTAAACTTTTAGATCTGGTAGACAGGTGTAGGGATCCATTTGTCTTGCTGCCTCCCAAGAGAAGCCTCATATGTTAGTCCTGTTTGCTTATTAAAACTGCCACCTGCCAGCCTGGAGTGGCCTGCCTCTTTCATCAGTCTCTCCCTGTCCTCTGGGTTCAGGAAGCTCCAGAAAGTGTTCGAAACCAACGCTTAGCTACTGCTCCATTCCCTGACCTCATTGTCTCCCCTCCTTGCTCCCTGAATTTTTGTGGGTGTGTGTCACTCAAAGTATTTTAATAAACTCCTTTCTTTTCAGCTGAAGTTGGCTAGAATTATGAATTAAATATGTTATTTGAAAAAAATAGGAAATAAAGATCGTTATTCACAAAGAGAGCAACAGAAGGCTATCTGGCCTATTTGTGATTCAGAAAAAATTCTATTTGTCTATTGTGATTCAGAAAAAAATTCATACATAGCAAATATTCCATCTGGAACTGTCCTTCCTTTGGGAACTTGCATACATGGGGAGTTTCAGAAAACTTTGTCCAAAACCCACCAGAAAAAAGAGACTCAGTTTAAATGACTCTCTACCAATCTCCCTTTGACCAGTTCCAAGAAGCCTCATTCTGTAGGACAGCCCCAACAGTCCCCAGCAAAGTTTCTCCACGTTGAATGTATTGTCCCTTATACTTTGAAGCACAGTTTGGAAAGTGAACTGCTTGAGCACTGCAGTAAAGTCTAAGTTATAATGTAAGCACATCTCAGTAAAGATGACAGCCAGGTCTACCTTCCTGCAACGAGTCAGGGTTAGGATAAACTGTCAAACAATGTAGCAGAGCATACAGCACCTCGATAAGCCACAAATGCATATATAGGATAATGGCACAGATGGAAGAAAATGATGAAAAAGAAACTATCTTTAATTTCCCTTAAATTAAGTCGCCTGTACTAGGACAATAGTGGATATACACAGAAATTTCAGCATTTATGACCACAGAGTAAGTACATTAAAATGCATTCATGGAGGAAGGAATAAAGAGAATATTTCTTTCCTAAAGAAATAAATGACATCATGAAATCATCTTTCTTGGGGTGCCTGGGGGCTCAGTTGGTTAAGTGTCCCACTTCAATTCAAGTCGTGACTCATGGTTCGTGAATTCGAACCCCATGTGGGGCTCTGTGCTGCCAGCTTAGGAGTCTGCTTAGGATTCTGTGTCTCCCTCTGTCTCTCTCTGCACCCCATCCCCCACCCCCGCTTGTGTGCTCTCTCTCTCTCAAGTAAACATTAAAACATTTTTTTAAAAAAAGAAACGATCTTTCTTGCAATCCTTAATTTGTCCCTGGTAGTCAATGAAAACAAAGCCAAGTTTCCTGCATTTTATTAATCCTCTTAGGAAATTCAAGGTCATTGCTTAGGGTATGGGAAATATTTGTCTTTTTACTGACAATATGGCACAAAATAAGATCTCCACTAGACACTGCTTGAACACTTTAGAAAAAGCTTCACTTTGACATCAGGGCTGGGGTGCTGAGTCTCATTAAGATAGTCAAGGGTTGTTGTGGCAGTTCAGGATGACTGTGAGATTTGAAGCATCATGAGGATGGACCCTGCTGTGCTAACAGCAAGTGGAACCAACTCAGCTCTTCTAAGAAAGCCTATTGTAAAATCAAATGTACGGAGAAGAGCAATCTGGCCTCTCAGAGCAGAAGTTCAAAAAGGGGCTGGAAGTCAAAGAAGTCAAAGAAAAAGCTCATTATAAAAATCTATACCCCATGGGTGATGCTTTTGTATACATTCATCAGCTGCATACAATATTTAATTAAATGTGTTCTCTTACCTCTAGCTATTTTTTTTGTACTGAATTAAAATTGAATTAGGACAGTAAAACCAGTGGAATTAATTTAGGGCCTCTATTTTGGGAACTATGTGCTGTATAAAGTCAAGTGTTAGTAAGAAATGCTGGCCCAAAAAGTCCTTGCCATATGGGGGAACTTGTAGGCAGTTCATGCTTCAGAAATCTGTGGGACAGGCTGGATTTGTAGAGTTTATGGACTAGAAAATGTTAAGTGATCCATCCCTAGGGGAGGAGTGGCCTTAAGGACACATGTGGCTTCACGTAGTGATGGAAATTGTGTCTAAAAGCCTAATTGCTATGGCAGGTAATAAACTATGGTTATCTCCAGGATAATTTTCCTGGACGTCCTGAGGTTTGTAATGTGCTTTTGCTATGTACTACCTTAGCAAACTGTAATTCCCCTGTGACACAGTTGTTTTTGGTCTCTCACCTCTCTCTATTAAAGGCGAGGATTACAGATACTTTGTTCTTATATTATTAGTGCTTATCACAATTCCTTACCCATAATAGATACTTGGATAGTTACTGAAAAAAAGAAGAGTAGACAGAAGAAAGAGAGCAAGGAAAAGGAAGGAAAGGAAGGAAGGAAGGAAGGAAGGAAAGAAGGGAAGAAGGAAGGGAAGGGAAGGGGAATCCAAAATGTACCTAGGTCTGGAGTCAGCAACATCAGAAAGTTCCAGGAATCAGTAAGTTTTCAAGAGGCAAGATAAATTAGTTGCATGTAGAGATAGAAAGGTAACCACCAATATGATAACTTGGTTGCAGAGACATAGCCATAGACTGAGATTAAGGAAGAAACTTTCCAGAGCCTGTTAAGAATAATAAGAGAGAGAAATCCCATCCTTAACAAGAAGGAGAGTGTGGGTTAGACTGCATGGGTGACATCAGAAAGAAGGGGGAAGATCAAGTATTTTAATAAGGACATGGGAGCAGAATTTAGAATAGAACAAGTGTCAAAGGTAATTATTTTCACAATATTTTGTTTCTTCACATCCTTTAAATCGACTTACTCCCCTTTCTTTTGTTTATTAAGATGTTAGTTACACACAATAAAATTCACTAATTGAGAACTTCTGCTCCTAAAAATATTCTCTTAAGAAAATGATAAAATCAACCAAGACTGGGAGAAGACATTTGAAAATCACTTATCTGATAGAGGACTGGTATTCAGAATATATAAAGTACCTCCAAAACTCAGTAACTAAAAAACCAAGTGACCCAATTAAAATGGGCCAAAATGGGTTAAACACTTCCTCAAAGATGTATGAAAAGCAAATAAATGCACGGAAAGATATCCATCATCATTTAGTCTTTATGGAAATGCAAAAAAAAAAAAAAAACCCAAACAACACAATTCAAAAATGAACAAAAGACTTGAATAGACATTTCCCCAAATAAGATCTACAAATGGCGAATAAGCACATGAAAAGATGCTCAGTGTTACTAATCATTAGGGAAATATAAATCCAAACTACAGTGACATACTACCTCATACTGGTAGTAGGCTAGGATACTGGATTAGGATGGCTACGATAAAAAAAAACACCAAACAAAAAAAAAATAATAAATGTTGGCAAGGATGTAGAGAAATTGGCACTCTTGTGCACTCTTAATGGGAATGTAAAGTGGTGCAGCCACTCTGGGAAAGAGTATAATTACCCAAAAATTTAAAAATAGGATTACCATGTGATCCAGCAACTCCACTTCTCGGAAGATGCTCAGAAGAATTGAAAGCAGATCTTAAAGAAATATTTGTACACCCACGTTCACAGCAGCATTATCCCCACACTGAAATATAGGAGCAACTCCACTGTCTGTTGACAGGTAAATGGAAAAACAAAATGTGTGCGTACAATAGAATATTATTCAGCTTTTAAGAAAGGAAAGAAACTCTGGCATATACCACAACATGAATTAACGTTGAGGACTTTATGCTAAGTGAAATAAGCCGGTCACAAAAAGGACAAATATTTATGATTCCAGCTACATGAGATATATAGAGTTGTCAAATTCATAGAGGCAGGAAGTAGAATGGTAGTTGCCTGGAAAGAGGGAGTTATTATTTAATGTGTACAGAATTGCAGTTTTACAAGAGGAAAAGAGTCTCTTGATGATAACACATTATGAATTTATATATATATATATATATATATATATATATATATATATATATATGATATCATTGAACTGTACACATAAAGATGGTTAAGATGATAAATTTTTTATTTACATATTTTACCACAATAAAAAAATTGGAAAAAATTCAATGAGATGGCACTACACATCTATTGGATTGTCTAAAATTTTTATTTTTTTTATTTTTTTAATGATTTATTATTTATTTTTGAGAGAGAGAGAGAGAGAGAGGCAGAGCATGAACAGGGAGGGGCAGAGAGAGAGACACACACAGAATCTGAAGCAGCTCCAGACTCTGAGCTGTCAGCACAGAGCCCGAGGCAGGGCTCGAACTCATGAACTGTGAGATCATGACCTGAGCTGAAGTCAGATGCTTAACCGACCGAGCCACCCAGGCACCCCGATTGTGTAAAATTTTTAAACTAACCATTCCACGCATTAACAAGGATGTAGAACAATTGGATGTACACAGTACTGGTGAGGATGTGGCATCCCATAAAAACTATGAAAACTAGAAATTTCTTAAAAGCTTAAATATGCACCTATCATATAACACAGCCATTCCACTTTAGGTATACCTATAAAAAAGTGGAAGTGTACATAAATACGCATTTCAGCTTTATCTGTGATAGCCAAATAATGCACATAATTCATGTGTCCACTAACACATGAATAAATTAACAAATAGTGAGAAATCCACATAATGGAATATTACTCATCCATAAAAATAATGATCTGTTGATATGTAAAACAACATGGTTACATCTCCAAATTAATTGTGTTTGGTGAAGAAAAACCTCAAAAAAAAAATAATACACACTGTAATTATTTAATTTATATAAAACTCTAGAAAGTGTGAAGTAACCAATGATAACAGGAAGAAAATCAGTGTCTTGGGATGGGGAAGAAGCCAGAAAAGAAAAGTCAGAAGGATATGGTAAAAAGGGCATAAGCAAATTTAGGGGAGGTATGGATATATTCATTAACTTGTGTGTATGTATTCCAAAACATATATAAAATTGTACATTTTAAATATGTTCCATTTATTTTATGTCAATTATATCTCAATGAAGCTGTTATAAAATACTTATGACAGAAAATTTAATTTTTAACTTTTAATTTTTTTTAAATTTACATCAAAATTAGTATATAGTGCAACAATGATTTCAGTAGATTCCCTAGTGACCCTTACCCATTTAGCCCATCCCCCTCCTACAACCCCTCCAGTAACTCTCAGTTTGTTCTCCATATTTATGAGTCTCTTCTGTTTTGTCCCCTCCCTATTTTTGTATTATTCTTGTTTCCCTTCCCTTATATTCTTCTGTTTTGTCTCTTAAAGTCCTCACATGAGTGAATTCATATGATTTTTGTCTTTCTCTGACTGACTAATTTCACTTAGCATAATACCCTCCAGTTCTTTCCGCATAGTTGCAAATGGCAAGATTTCATTCTTTTTGATTGCCAAGTAATACTCCATTGTATATATATACCACTTCTTTATCCAATCATCCATTGATGGATATTTGCACTCTTTACATACTTTGGCTATTGGTGATAGTGCTGCTATAAACATGGGGGTGCATGTGTCCCTTTCAAACAGCACACCTGTATCCCTTGGATAAATGCCTAGTAGTGCAATTGCTGGGTCATAGGGTAGTTCTATTTTTAGTTTTTTGAGGAACCTCCATACTGTTTTCCAGAGTGACTGTATCAGTTTGCATTCCCACCAACAATGCAAAAGAGATTCTCTTTCTCCACATCCTTGCCAACATCTGTTGTTGCCTGAGTTGTTCATGTTAGCCATTCTGACAGGCGTGAGGTGGTATCTCATTGTGGTTTTGGTTCGTATTTCCCTGATGATGAGTGATGTAGAGCATTTTTTCATGTGTCAATTGTGCCATCTGGATGTCTTCTTTGGAGAAGTGTCTATGTATGTCTTTTGCCCATTTCTTCACTGGATTATCTGTTTTTTGGGTGTTAGTTTGAGTTCTTTATAGATTTTGTATACTAACGCTTTATCTGATATGTCATTTGCAAATATCTTCTCCCATTCTGTCAGTTGCCTTTTAGTTTTGCTGATTGTTTCCTTTGCTGTTCAGAAGCTTTTTGTTTTGATAAGGTCCCAGTAGTTCATTTTTACTTTTATTTCCCTTGCCTCCAAAACTTGTTGAGTAAGAAGTTGCTGCAGCCAAGATCAAAGAGGTTTTTGGGTGCTTTTTCCTCGAGGATTTTGATGGCTTCCTGTCTTACATTGAGGTCTTTCATCCATTTTGAGTTTATTTTTGTATATGGTGTAAGAAAGTGGTCCAGGTTCATTCTGCTGTATGTCGCTGTCCAGTTTATCCAGCGCCACTTGCTGAAGAGACTGTCTTTATTCCATAGGATATTCTTTCCTGTTTTGTCAAAGATTAGTTGGCCATACATTTGTGGGTCCATTTCTGGATTCTCTGTTCTGTTCCATTGATCTGAGTGTCTGTTTTTGTGCCAGTACCATACTGTCTTGATGATTACAGCTTTGTACTATAGCTTGAAGTCTGGGGTTGTGATGCCTCCAGCTTCAGTTTTCTTTTTCAAGATTGATTTGGCTACTCGGGGTCTTTTCTAATTTCATACAAATTTTAGGATTGTTTGTTCTAGCTCTGTGAAGAATTCTGGTGTTATTTTGATAGGGATTGCATTGAATATGTAGATTGCTTTGGGTAAAAGCAATTTTAACAATATTTGTTCTTCCTATCCAGGAGCATGGAATCTTTTTCCATTTTTCTTGTGTCTTCTTCAATGTCTTTCATAAGCTTTCTATATTTTTCAGTGTATAGATTTTTCACCTTTTTGGTGAGATTTATTCCTAGGTATTTTATGGTTTTGGGTGTAACTGTAAATGGGATAGATTCCTTGATTTCTCTTTCAGTCACTTCATTGGTGGTATATAGGAATGCAACCGATTTCTGTGCATTGATTTTATATCCTGCAACTTTGCTGAAATCATGGATCAGTTCTAGCAGTTTTTTGGTGGAATCTTTTGGGTTTTCAATATAGAGTATCATGTCATCTGTGAAGAGTGAATGACCTTCTCCTGGCTGATTTGGATTCCTTTAATTTCTTTGTGTTGTCTGATTGCAGAGGCTTAGACTTCCAATACTATGTTGAATAACAGTGGCAGGGGTAGACATCCCTGTCTTGTTCTTGACCTTAGGGGGAAAGTGCTCAGTTTTTCCCCATTGAGGATGATATTAGTGTTGGGTCATATATGGCTTTATGATCTCGAGGTATGCTCCTTCTATCCCTACTTTATTGAGGGTTTTTATCAAGAAAGGATGCTGTATTTTGTCAAATGCTTTCTCTGCATCTATTGAGAGGATCATGGGGTTCTTGCCCTTGCTTTTATTGATGTGATGAGTCACATTGATTATTTTTGCAGATATTGAACCAGTCCTGCCTCCCAGGTATAAATCCCACTTGGTCGTGGTGAATAATTTTTTTAAAGTATTGTTGGATCCGGTTGGCTAATATTTTCTTGAGGATTTTTGCCTCCATGTTCATCAGGGAAATTGGTGTATAGTTCTCCTTTTTAGTGGGGTCTTTGGTTTTGGAATCAAGGTAATGCTGGATTCATAGAAAGAGTTTGGAACTTTTCCATTTCTGTTTTGTGGAACAGTTTCAAGAGAATAGGTGTGAACTCTTCCTTAAATGTTTGCTAGAATTCCCCAGGAAAGCCATCTGGTCCCGGACTCTGGTTTTTTGGGAGATTTTTGATTACTAATTCGATTTCTTTACTGGTTATGGGTCTGTTCACATTTTCTATTTCTCCCTGTTTCAGTTTTGGTAGTGTATATGTTTCTAGGAATTTGTCCATTTCATCCAGATAGCCCATTTTATTGGCATATACTTGTCCATTGTATTGTCTTATTATTGTTTGTATTTCTGCTATGTTGGTTGTGATCTCTCCTCTTTCATTCTTGATTTTATTTGGGTTTTTTCCTTTTTCTTTTTGATCAGCCTTGCTAGTGGTTTATCAATTTTGGTAATTCTTTCAAAGAACCAGCTTCTGGTTTCATTGAGCTGTTCTGTTGTTTTTGGTTTCAGTAGCATTAATTTCTGCTCTGATCTTTATTATTTCCTGTCTTCTGCTGGTTTGGGCTTTTATTTGCTGTTCTTTTTCCAGCTCCTTAAGGCGTAAGGTTAAGTTGTGTATCTGAGGCCTTTCTTCCTTCTCTAGGAAGGCCTGTATTGCTATATACTTTCCTGTTATGACCTCCTTTGCTGCATCCCAGAGGTTTTGGGTTGTGGTGATACCATTTTCATTGCCTTCCATATAATTTTTAATTTCCTCTTTAACTTCCTGGTTAGCCCATTCATTCTTTAGTAGGATGTTCTTTAGTCTCCAAGTATTTGTTACATTTCCAAATTTTTTCTTGTGGTTGATTTCAAGTTTCATAGTATTTGGTCTGAAAATATGCACAGTATGATCTCGATCTTTTTGTACCTGTTGATGACTGATTTGTGTCCCACTATATGGTCAATTCTGGAGAATGTTCCATGTGCACTGGAGAAGAATGTATATTCTGCTCCTTTAGGATGAAATGTTCTGAATATATCTGTTAAGTCCATCTGGTCCAGTGTGTCATTCAAAGCCATTGTTTCCTTATTGATTTTTTGAACATGATCTGTCCATTGCTGTGAGTGGGATGTTGAAGTCTCCTACTATTATGGTATTACTATCGATGAGTTTCTTTATATTTGTGATTAATTGATTTATATATTTGGGTTCCTCCACATTTGGTGCATAAATGTTTACAATTGTAAGGTCTTCTTGGTGGATAGACCCCTTGATTATAATATAATGCCCTTCTGCGTATCTTGATACAGTCTTTATTTTAAAGTCTAGATTGTCTGATATAAGTATGGCTACTCATGTTTTGTTTTGTCAATCATTAGCATGATAGATGTTTGTCCATCCCCTTATTTTCTTTTTTTTTTTTTTTAATTTTTTTTCAACGTTTATTTATTTTTGAGACAGAGAGAGACAGAGCATGAACAGGGGAGGGGCAGAGAGAGAGGGAGACACAGAATCGGAAGCAGGCTCCAGGCTCTGAGCCATCAGCCCAGAGCCCGACGCAGGGCTTGAACTCGCGGACCGCGAGATCGTGACCTGAGCTGAAGTCGGACGCTTAACCGACTGAGCCACCCAGGCGCCCCTCCATCCCTTTATTTTCAATCTGAAGGTGTCTTTAGGTGTAACGTGGGTCTCTTGTAAAGAGCATATAGATGGATCTTGTTTTCTTATGCATTCTGTTATCCTATGTCTTTTGATTGCAGCACTGAGCCCATTGACATTTAGAGTGAGTACTGAATGATATGAATTTATTGCCATTATGATGCTTGTAGAGTTGGAGTTTCTGGTGGTGTTCTCTGGGCCTTTCTAGTCTTTCTTGCTTTTGGTCTTTTTTTTTTCATCTTTTCTCTCCTCAGAGAGTCCCCCTTAAAATATCTTGCAGGGCTGGTTTAGTGGTCACGACCTCCTTTAATTTTTGTTTGTCTGGGAAACTTTTAATCTCTCCTTCTATTTTGAATGACAGCCTTGCTGGATGAAGAATTCTTGGCTGCATATTTTTCTGATTCAGCACATTGAATACTGATTCAGCACATTGAAAATATCCTGCTACTCCTTTCTGGCCTGCCAGGTTTCTAGGTATCCTGCAATCCTGATCTCTCTTCCCTCGTAGTTAAGGACTTTTTTCCCTTGCTGCTTTCATGATTCTCTCCTTGCCTCACTATTTTGTGAATTTGACTATGATATGTCTTGTTGATGGTCGGTTTTTGTTGAGTCTAATGGGAGTCTTCTGTGCTTCCTGGATTTTGATGTCTGTGTCTTTCCCCAGGCTAGGAAAGTTTTCCGCTATGATTTGCTCACCTAACCTTTTACCCCCATTTTCTCTCTCTTCATCCTCTGGGACCCCTATGATTCTGATGTTGTTCCTTTTTAATGAGTCACTGATTTCTCTAATTCTTAAATCGTGCTCTGTTGCCTTAATCTCCCTCTTTTTTCTGCTTCATTATTCTCTATAAATTTGTCCTCTATATCACTGATTCTCTGTTCTGCCTCATCCATCCTTGCTGCTGTGGCAACCATCCATGATTGCAGCTCAGTTATAGCATTTATTTCATTCTGACTGTCTTTTAGTTCTTTTATATCTGCAGAAAGGGATTCTAATCTATTTTCGACTCCAGCTAGTATTCTTATTATCATGATTCTAAATTCTGGTTCCCACATCTTGCTTGTATCTATGTTGGTTAAATCCCTGGCTGTCGTTTTTTTTGTGCTCTTTCTTTTGCAGTGAATTCCTTCATTTTGTCATTTGGAAGGGAGATAAGGAATTAATGAGGTAGAAAAAATAAAATTAAAATAAATTAAAATTAAAAAATATTAAAATTAAAAAATTAAAAACACACACACACACAAAATCAAATAAAATGTTAGATCCTAGTTGGGTTTTGGTCTGGGTGTTGAAACTGGTTTGACAGCTTAGAGGAAAAAAGGGCAGGGAAAGGAAATCATCTGAGAATTTGAAAAAAAATGAATACACAGAAGTAGAGTAAAATGAAATGATGGGAGTAAAGTAGAATTTGAAAAAAATTGCACAAAAGTAAAGAATATAGTAGAAAAAAATTAAAGAAAAACATTTTTAATAAAAATTAAAAATAAAAAGGAATTTTTTCTTTCTCTACAAGAAAAAGAAAAGTAATAAAAAAGAGAAAAAAGGGGGGGAGGAAATCGTTTGAAAATTTGAAAAAGTGAATAATACACTGTAGTATACTAAAATAAAATGATGGAAGTAAAATAGGATTTGAAAAAATTTACACAAAAGTAAATAATATAGTAAAAAAATTAAAAATATTTTTAATAAAAATTGAAAATAAAAATGAATTTTTCTTTCTGTATTCAAGAAAAAGAAAAGAAATGAAAAAGAGAAAAAAAAAAGAAAGAAAATAGAATAGATGGACCTGCTAACAGATTGAAATAGGACTGAAATTACTTCGCTTTCCTCTAGAAGTCAGACTATGAAGCACTTTATAGTCCATAAATTAAGTAGACTGTGAGATTTGTGTTCTTGAAGAGCGAGGTTGGCCCAGTTGGGCATGGCTCAGTGTAATGGCTCTGTTCCCCACTATATAGTGCTGCTAACCTACTGGGGTGGCGCTCATAGGTGTGTATGTGCATGTACGGGAGCAATGAAAATGGCATCACCCACCTACCCAGTCTCGAGTATCGAATCTCTGTTCTCCCGATCAGTAATCGTGCACCCGTCCTCTGTCTTCAACTTTCATTCATTCCCTGCTTTTTCACTGTCCATGACCAAGCTCCAGGCAGCACCTCTCCCCCGAGTTTTGTCTCAGATGGGGCTGTTTTCCCTGGCCCCTTAACTTCTGAAGGACTGCAGCTTTGACCTGTTCCACCCCTCTGTGGGAGGATCTCACCAAGCAATGGCCGAATGAGCAATGGCTGAATATTGGCCGCACCCAGGAACTCTTGCTGGACCCTGATGCTGCTGGTGCCCTGAGACTGCGGCCAGGTGCCAGCCTGCCCCAGAAATAGTTCGTGAGACAGTGTAGCAGCAGCGTTCCAGGGATTATGGAAAATCACAACACACATCTGGCACCAGTCTTCACCCTTAACAACCTTGTTCCAGCACCAGCAAATGTGGCCATTCTCTGGGGTCTTCTGGGACCAGGTGGCTTCAAAAGTCTCTACCGAATGTCCTTCCAGCAGTGGAACTGCTTTTCCCCGTGTGGCCCAAGAACCTCCTGGACCCCACTCTGTTCCTGGGGATTCACCCTTCCCACCAGAGCACCATCAGGTATCGAGCTGCGGAGTTGCACACTTTGCACTCCCTTTGTTTACAGTCTTAATGGAATTTAAACCCTCTCCTTTCTCCTTTCTCCCTTTTTAGTTTAGTCCCTGAGGCTGTTTTCAGTTTTCCACTTTCTCTCCAGCTGCTTTTGGGGAGGGCTGCTTTTCCCGTATTCCGCCTCCCCCCACCCCAGTCTCAGTCCTCTCTCCACCCTCAAAAGCACCTCCCTGCCTGCCATGGCTTCTCACTCCCCAGGTTCACCTCTCTGCCCTGTGTACCTGCTGAATTCTGTGGTTCAGGTTGTGCAGATTGTTGTGTTAATCCTCCAATCAGTTTTCTAGGTTTGCAGGATGGTTTAGTGTTGGTCTTGCTGTATTTCATGGATGTGAGACACGCAAAAAACTTCTATGCTATTCTGCCATCTTGGCTCCTCCCCAGAAAATAAACTTTAAAAGATATGTTAAGTAATAAGTCTATGCTTTACCCTGCTGTTTAGTGATGCAATAGGGATTTGAACCATTGTGTGTCTGGTAATCAAAGCCTGCGGTTATTCAGCTGGCATGCTGCTGGACTGTCAGGTATGTAGTACCTTCACGAATATAAGGAATTATTTCTATTGCTATTATAAGCCTATTGCTATTATCATTTCCTATTGAGTGAAATCGTGGGTCTACACTTACTTTAAAGTTTTTACATCTCTTCTCATTAGTTTGTCTTGATATTGCCACACAGAAATGTTAAAGTATCTTTGGTGACGGTCATAAAGACAATTTTTTACAATGTGTTCAAAGAAAATGGAATAAAATTCAATATGCTAGCATTAATTTCTTCTGAGTTGTAAATATGTTCTAATTGGCTTTGTTCTAATAGGGGTGCAACATCATCTGTCCACAGCGATTAAGAGTAGTAAGTAAAATATGGTTAGGCTAATAACATTTAATAACTAAATATTTGGAATCTTTAAAAAATAATAGATGACCATTAGTTCATTCTAGTGAATAGAAAAGTTGTTAGACATACCAAATTTTGTAAATTGAGAAATGTGATGAGATATGAGATAAAATTCCAAAAGCAAGGACACATGTGTCAACATGAAGCTGTAAACTACAGCCTTGACTATGATGGGCAGTACAAATTCATTAGAATCTCCACTATTCTTTTTTTTTTTTTAATATATGAAATTTATTGTCAAATTGGTTTCCATACAACATCCAGTGCTCATCCCAAAAGGTGCCCTCCTCAATACCAATCACCCACCCTCCCCTCCCTCCCACCCCCCATCAACCCTCAGTTTGCTCTCAATTTTTAACAGTCTCTTATGTTTTGGCTCTCTCCCACTCTAACCTCTTTTTTTTTTCCTTCCCTTCCTCCATGGGTTTCTGTTAAGTTTCTCAGGATCCACATAACAGTGAAATCATATGGTATCTGTCTTTCTCTGTATGGCTTATTTCACTTAGCATCACACTCTCCAGTTCCATCCATGTTGCTACAAAAGGCCATATTTCATTCTTTCTCATTGCCACGTAGTATTCCATTGTGTATATAAACCACAATTTCTTTATCCATTCATCAGTTGATGGACATTTAGGCTCTTTCCATAATTTGGCTATTGTTGAGAGTGCCGCTATAAACATTGGGGTACAGGTGCCCCTATGCATCAGTACTCCTGTATCCCTTGGATAAATTCCTAGCAGTGCTATTGCTGGGTCATAGGGTAGGTCTATTTTTAATTTTCTGAGGAACCTCCACACTGCTTTCCAGAGCAGCTGCACCAATTTGCATTCCCACCAACAGTGCAAGAGGGTTCCCGTTTCTCCACATCCTCTCCAGCATCTATAGTCTCCTGATTTGTTCATTTTGGCCACTCTGACTGGCGTGAGGTGATATCTGAGTGTGGTTTTGATTTGTATTTCCCTGATGAGGAGCGATGTTGAACATCTTTTCATGTGCCTGTTGGCCATCCGGATGTCTTCTTTAGAGAAGTGTCTATTCATGTTTTCTGCCCATTTCTTCACTGGGTTATTTGTTTTTCGGGTGTGGAGTTTGGTGAGCTCTTTATAGATTTTGGATACTAGCCCTTTGTCCGATATGTCATTTGCACATATCTTTTCCCATTCCGTTGGTTGCCTTTTAGTTTTGTTGGTTGTTTCCTTTGCTGTGCAGAAGCTTTTTATCTTCATAAGGTCCCAGTAATTCACTTTTGCTTTTAATTCCCTTGCCTTTGGGGATGTGTCGAGTAAGAGATTGCTACGGCTGAGGTCAGAGAGGTCTTTTCCTGCTTTCTCCTCTAGGGTTTTGATGGTTTCCTGTCTCACATTCAGGTCCTTTATCCATTTTGAATTTATTTTTGTGAATGGTGTGAGAAAGTGGTCTAGTTTCAACCTTCTGCATGTTGCTGTCCAGTTCTCCCAGCACCATTTGTTAAAGAGACTGTCTTTTTTCCATTGGATGTTCTTTCCTGCTTTGTCAAAGATGAGTTGGTCATACGTTTGTGGCTCTAGTTCTGGGGTTTCTATTCTATTCCATTGGTCTATGTGTCTGGTTTTGTGCCAATACCATGCTGTCTTGATGATGACAGCTTTGTAGTAGAGGCTAAAGTCTGGGATTGTGATGCCTCCTGCTTTGGTCTTCTTCTTCAAAATTACTTTGGCTATTTGGGGCCTTTTGTGGTTCCATATGAATTTTAGGATTGCTTGTTCTAGTTTCGAGAAGAATGCTGGTGCAATTTTGATTGGGATTGCATTGAATGTGTAGATAGCTTTGGGTAGTATTGACATTTTGACAATATTTATTCTTCCAATCCATGAGCAGGGAATGTCTTTCCATTTCTTTATATCTTCTTCAATTACCTTCATAAGCTTTCTATAGTTTTCAGCATAGAGATCTTTTACATCTTTGGTGAGATTTATTCCTAGGTATTTTATGCTTCTTGGTGCAATTGTGAATGGGATCAGTTTCTTTATTTGTCTTTCTGTTGCTTCATTGTTAGTGTATAAGAATGCAACTGATTTCTGTACATTGATTTTGTATCCTGCAACTTTGCTGAATTCATGTATCAGTTCTAGCAGACTTTTGGTGGAGTCTATCGGATTTTCCACGTATAATATCATGTCATCTGCAAAAAGCAAAAGCTTGACTTCATCTTTGCCAATTTTGATGCCTTTGATTTACTTTTGTTGTCTGATTGCTGATGCTAGAAATTCCAGCACTATGTTAAACAACAGCGGTGAGGGTGGACATCCCTGTCGTGTTCCTGATCTCAGGGAAAAAGCTCTCAGTTTTTCCCCGTTGAGGATGATGTTAGCTGTGGGCTTTTCATAAATGGCTTTTATTATCTTTAAGTATGTTCCTTCTATCCCGACTTTCTCAAGGTTTTTTATTAAGAAACAGTGCTGGATTTTGTCAAAGGCCTTTTCTGCATCGATTGACAGGATCATATGGTTCTTCTCTTTTTTGTTGTTAATGTGATGTATCACGTTGATTGATTTGCGAATGTTGAACCAGCCCTGCATCCCAGGAATGAATCCCACTTGATCATGGTGAATAATTCTTTTTATATGCCCTTGAATTCGATTTGCTAGTATCTTATTGAGAATTTTTGCATCCATATTCATTAGGGATATTGGCCTGTAGTTCTCTTTTTTTGCTGGGTCTCTGTCTGGTTTAGGAATCAAAGTAATACTGGCTTCATAGAATGAGTTTGGAAGTTTTCCTTCCCTTTCTATTTCTTGGAATAGCTTGAGAATGATAGGTATTATCTCTGCTTTAAACGTCTGGTAGAACTCCCCTGGGAAGCCATCTGGTCCTGGACTCTTATTTGTTGGGAGATTTTTGATAACCGATTCAATTTCTTCGCTGGTTATGGGTCTGTTCAAGCTTTCTCTTTCCTCCTGATTGAGTTTTGGAAGAGTGTGGGTGTTTAGGAATTTGTCCATTTCTTCCAGGTTGTCCAATTTGTTGGCATATAATTTTTCATAGTATTCCCTGATAATTGTTTGTATCTCTGAGGGATTGGTTGTAATCATTCCATTTTCATTCATGATTTTATCTATTTGGGTCATCTCCCTTTTCTTTTTGAGAAGCCTGGCTAGAGGTTTGTCAATTTTGTTTATTTTCTCAAAAAACCAACTCTTGGTTTCGTTGATCTGCTCTACCGTTTTTTTTAGATTCTATATTGTTTATTTCTGCTCTGATCTTTATTATTTCTCTTCTTCTGCTGGGTTTAGGCTGCCTTTGCTGTTCTGCTTCTATTTCCTTTAGGTGTGCTGTTAGATTTTGTATTTGGGATTTTTCTTGTTTCTTGAGATAGGCCTGGATTGCAATGTATTTTCCTCTCAGGACTGCCTTCGCTGCGTCCCAAAGTGTTTGGATTGTTGTATTTTCATTTTCGTTTGTTTCCATATATTTTTTAATTTCTTCTCTAATTGCCTGGCTGACCCACTCATTCGTTAGTAGGGTGTTCTTTAACCTCCATGCTTTTGGAGGTTTTCCAGACTTTTTCCTGTGGTTGATTTCAAGCTTCATAGCATTGTGGTCTGAAAGTATGCATGGTATAATTTCAATTCTTGTAAACTTATGAAGGGCTGTTTTGTGACCCAGTATATGATCTATCTTGGAGAATGTTCCATGTGCATTCGAGAAGAAAGTATATTCTGTTGCTTTGGGATGCAGAGTTCTAAATATATCTGTCAAGTCCATCTGATCCAATGTATCATTCAGGGCCCTTGTTTCTTTATTGACCGTGTGTCTAGATGATCTATCCATTTCTGTAAGTGGGGTGTTAAAGTCCCCTGCAATTACCACATTCTTATCAATAAGGTTGCTTATGTTTATGAGTAATTGTTTTATATATTTGGGGGCTCCGGTATTCGGCGCATAGACATTTATAATTGTTAACTCTTCCTGATGGATAGACCCTGTAATTATTATATAATGCCCTTCTTCATCTCTTGTTACAGCCTTTAATTTAAAGTCTAGTTTGTCTGATATAAGTAAGGCTACTCCAGCTTTCTTTTGGCTTCCAGGAGCATGATAAATAGTTCTCCATCCCCTCACTCTCAATCTAAAGGTGTCCTCAGATCTAAAATGAGTCTCTTGTAGACAGCAAATAGATGGGTCTTGTTTTTTTATCCATTCTGATACCCTATGTCTTTTGGTTGGCGCATTTAATCCATTTACATTCAGTGTTATTATAGAAAGATATGGGTTTAGAGTCATTGTGATGTCTGTATGATTTATGCTTGTAGTGATGTCTCTGGTACTTTGTCTCACAGGATCCCCCTTAGGATCTCTTGTAGCGCTGGTTTAGTGGTGACAAATTCCTTCAGTTTTTGTTTGTTTGGGAAGACCTTTATCTCTCCTTCTATTCTAAATGACAGACTTGCTGGATAAAGGATTCTTGGCTGCATATTTTTTCTGTTTAGCATACTGAAAATATCGTGCCAATCCTTTCTGACCTGCCAAGTTTCAAAGGAGAGATCAGTCACGAGTCTTATAGGTCTCCCTTTATATGTGAGGGCACGTTTATCCCTTGCTGCTTTCAGAATTTTCTCTTTATCCTTGTATTTTGCCAGTTTCACTATGATATGTCGTGCAGAAGATCGATTCAAGTTGCGTCTGAAGGGAGTTCTCTGTGCCTCTTGGATTTCAATGCCTTTTTCCTTCCCCAGTTCAGGGAAGTTCTCAGCTATAATTTCTTCAAGTACCCCTTCAGCACCTTTCCCTCTTCTTCCTCTGGGATACCAATTATGCGTATATTATTTCTTTTTAGTGTATCACTTAGTTCTCTAATTTTCCCCTCATACTCCTGGATTTTTTTATCTCTCTTTCTCTCAGCTTCCTCTTTTTCCATAACTTTATCTTCTAGTTCACCTATTCTCTCCTCTGCCTCTTCAATCCGAGCCGTCGTCGTTTCCATTTTGTTTTGCATTTCATTTAAAGCGCTTTTCAGCTCCTCGTGACTGTTCCTTAGTCCCTTGATCTCTGTAGCAAGAGATTCTCTGCTGTCCTCTATACTGTTTTCAAGCCCAGCGATTAATTTTATGACTATTATTCTAAATTCACTTTCTGTTATATTATTTAAATCCTTTTTGATCAGTTCATTAGCTGCTGTTATTTCCTGGAGATTCTTCTGAGGGGAATTCTTCCGTTTGGTCATTTTGGATAGTCCCTGGAGTGGTGAGGACCTGCAGGGCACTTCCCCTGTGCTGTGGTGTATAACTGGAGTTGGTGGGCGGGGCCGCAGTCCGACCTGATGTCTGCCCCCAGCCCACCGCTGGGGCCACAGTCAGACTGGTGTGTGCCTTCTCTTCTCCTCTCCTAGCGGCGGGATTCACTGTGGGGTGGTGTGGCCCATCTGGGCTACTTGCACACTGCCAGGCTTGTGGTGCTGGGGATCTGGTGTATTAGCTAGGGTGGGTAGGCAAGGTGCATGGGGGCAGGAGGGGCAGGCTTAGCTCGCTTCTCCTTAGGTGATCCACTTCAGGAGGGGCCCTGTGGCAGCGGGAGGGAGTCAGATCCGCTGCCGGAGGTTTGGCTCCGCAGAAGCACAGAGTTGGGTGTTTGCGCGGAGCGAGCAAGTTCCCTGGCAGGAACTGGTTCCCTTTGGGATTTTGGCTGGGGGATGGGCGGGGGAGATGGCGCTGGCGAAAGCCTTTGTTCCTCACCAAACTGAGCTCTGTCGTCCGGGGGCTCAGCAGCTCTCCCTCCCTTTGTCCTCCAGCCTTCCCGCTTCCTGAGCAGAGCTGTTAACTTATGACCTCCCAGACGCTAAGTCACGCTTGCTGTCGGAACACAGTCCGTCAGGCCCCTCCGCTTTAGCCAGACTCAGGGGCTCTGCTTGGCCAGCGAGCCGCCCCTCCGCCCCGGCTCCCTCCCGCCAGTCCGTGGAGGGCGCACCACCTCACCGCCCTTCCTACCCTCTTCCGTGGGCCTCTTGTCTGTGCTTGGCTCTGGAGACTCCGTTCTGCTAATCCTCTGGCGGTTTTCTGGGTTATTTAGGCAGGTGTAGGTGGAATGTAAGTGATCAGCAGGACGTGCGGTGATCCCAGCGTCCTCCTACGCCGCCATCTTCCCTCTCCAGTTCAGAATCTCCACTATTCTATGAATCTCAAGAGGTAGTAGCTTGTTTGTGAAGAAAGGCACATTAATTTTTGGCTGACTTAGGCATATTAACTTTTTCTTGGTTCCATCATATGTGCCTACCACTAGTGAGAAAAAATGCAAATGTCTTTAATCTCATTCCTCCTGCTAAAGAATAAGTTAATACAAACAAACAAAAAAGCTGCAGATCATATGATCAGATGAGATGTACAACTACCAGGAGTGAATTGGAGAGCAGTTTGGACCAATTAAATTTGTTGTGGTAGAGAACACAGACTTCAAGATTACAGACTACATTTGAATCCTTATCCTAACACATACTAGCTGTATAAGTTAAGGAAATTTATTTAAGCTTTATGCCTTCCTTTTCTTGGTTATAAAATGATGCTAATAATTTTCCCTATTTATAGAATTTAGGAAAATCAAATAATATGATTTATCGTTATTTTATTTGAAAGTACTTATATAGTGCTTATTATGTACTAGACTGTATTCTTTGCCCTTTACAAATATGAGCTCATTTAATCTTGATACTGCTTACAAAGTACTTATAATAGTGCCTGGCAAAATTTGATGCTCAGTACATAGCATCATTCTTGTTTTCTGATTCTAATGGCCTAGGCTTATTTAAGAAAATTTATAAAGTACATTTAGTTATAAAGAAGGATATAAAAAAATTACTTCCATAGATTCAAAAGAAACCATTTGAAATATTTAGGCATATTTCTCTTAATCTTTCCCTTTATTGGTAAAAGCAGAGCTTATACATGTTATACGGTTTTATCCTGCCTTTGATTTTTACTTTGTGTCTTTTTAAAATTTTAACTAAATGTTTGATTTCCAAATAATTATAGATTCACATGCAATTGTAACAAATAATGCAAAGATTTCTCATATACCCTTTCTGCAATTTTCCAAAACGGACATACATTGCAAAACTATAGTAAAATATCACAGCCAGGATACTGACATTGATATAGTCAAGATACAGAACAGCTCCATCACTACAGACATCCCCACATATGCTCTTTTATAGCCACACCCACTGTTCTCCCACCCACTACATTCTACCCATCCTGTCTAATGTTCCCAGGCAACCACTAATCTCATCTTCATTTCTGTAATTTTGTCATTTCAAAAGGTAATATATGTGGAATAATAGTATTTAAGCTGCGGGTGTTGGCTTTTTTACTCAGAATAATGTTCTGAAGATTCAACCATGTTGTAGCTTTTTAAAATACTTCATATCTTTTTACCACCGTGTAGTATTTCATGGCATAGATGGACCAGAGCTTGTTCAAGCATTCTCTTGCGAAGGACATGTGGGATGTTTCCAGTTTGGGCTGTGATGAATAAATCTGCTAGGAACATTTGTATACATGTTTTTCTGTGAACATAATATTACATTTCTACAGAATAAATGTCCTTCTGTATAAGCCCTGGGCTGTATGCTAGTTACATGTTTAGTTTAGTTTGGTTTTTTGCTTGTTGATTTTGGTTTGTTTGTTTTAACTTTTTTTTTTATTTTAAAGAGAGTAAAAGAGAGTGCACTAGGAGGAGAGATGGGCAGAGGGAGAGAGAAAGAGAGATTGAATCTTAACCAGGCTCCACGCTCAGGACAGAGCCTAACACAGGGCTCAATCCCATGACCCTGGGATCATGACCCTAGATACAATTGAGTCAGCTGCTCAACAGACTGAGCCACCCATGCACCCCACGCTTAGGTTTTGTTTTGTTTTTTTTTTAAGAAGCTGCCAGACTGCTTTTTCAGAAAGGTTGTACCATTTTATATTCCCATCAGAAATCTGTGAATCTATGAACATAAAGAATTCTGGACCTGGGAATTTCTTTTTTGAGATTTTAAAAAATTATGAATATAATTTTATTAATATTTATAAGGTATAATTACATACATAATTAGATAATTAGAAGTCCAATCACTGTCTGGGACACTGGACCAATACAATTTAAAATATATAGATGGCAAGAGAAATAGAATGCAGGGATAGGGAATAAAAGAGGTTTGCCTTTCATGCACAATGAAATAAATGTTCCTCCCTCCTCAGAACACTACATATAACGAAGATTATATTGTTCTAGTTACTACTTTGTTCTTTCCTGGGATGATTGCTTTCCCTTTATAGGAGTCTATTTTTAGACCTCTTAATAAGTATTTATAGTTTTCAACATATAATTCATACATGTTTCATATTACTGTAATTGTTTGTATTCCTCAGTGTTGTTGTTTGAATTATTATTTTTACTAGTTCTTTTAATTTTCTGTTGCTAGTGTATAGTACAGTATTTTGTTTTTGTTTTTGGGTGTAGATTTTATTTCAGTCGGGGTGTAAACAATCTTATAATTTTCTCCCTGTTGGTTTTATTGAGTTTTATAAGAAGACAATTAAATCTCTTGCAAGTACTAATAATTCTGTCTGTTTTAGAAAAGTAGAGAAAAAAAGATAATTTTATTGCTTCTTACTTGTTTTATGCCTTACTTCACTTTTTAAAACCTCTAACAGTGTTAGGTAAAATAGTTATTTGTGATTTCACTGGAAGTACCTCTGGTATTTATTAAGCAGGAGATTGGTAGTTTGAGAAAAAAAAATCTTTGTTCCACCCTGTAAATTGGTTACTAACCCTCTTGGAACTTTCCCAGGTGTATTCTGAAACTGACCGCTGTACTCAGAGGGCAGGGAGAGAACTGAGAAAGAGGCAGGCCACTCCAGGCTGTTGGTGGCAATGTTTAATAATAGCAAAGGGAACTTGCATACGAGGCTTATTTTGGACAAGAGCAAGATGCATGGGTCCTACACCAGTCAACCAGATCTTAAAAGGTTATATAGAGGCCCTAACTGGGCTCAGTCATGTATGCCATCAGGTGTTTTCAACACGATATCACCAACTCAAAGCTGTGTCCTTTGAGCAGCCCCTGGGAACTAGAAAAGACAGCAGGACCCACATTCCAAGGACCGGTTAGGGGATGAGGCACCTCCATGTGCTTGGGGCCATCTCGTGGGTCAATCAGCAATCATGTCTTTTTGATGATGTTCCCCAACTGAAGTATCTTCAGTCTAAAAATGGAGCTATGCATTATATTTTTTAAAATAACAAAAAAGGAGAGTTTCTAGATACAGGCTGATGGAATCTTAATACTTTAAAGAATCCCCCCAAATCCAATAAAAATTAAGTTAATGTTAGGTGGACCCCAAATCTTTCCTATGTAAATGCAATCTGGGGCGCCTGGGTGGCTCAGTAGGTTAAGTGTCTGACTTCAGCTCAGGTCATGATCTCAGAGTTCATGAGTTTGAGCCCCACATAGGGCTCTGTGCTGACAGCTCAGAGCCTAGAGCCTGCTTCGGATTCTGTATCTCTCTCCCCTCACTCTCTCTCTCAAAAATAAATAAACATTAAAAAAATTTTTTAAACCCCACAATCTGGAGACATTTACAGAACTACTAAGGAAAATATGTGGGACTCCACAGTTCTATACCTAGCTAAGTGGCTGTTTATGCAGTTAGCAATGCCTTCTGAAGCACATCATATTTTCTAAGTATATATAGTTTTAAAATTTTTCTTCGCAATTTTATGAAATAAGTATATTTTAGTGTAACACTACTTCATTGAAACTTCAGAAAAGATTCTTTGAACTTCAGATTCTTTTCATCTTTCTGGAATGTCCCCCCTGTTTACCTATCTTTACAGATTTCTATTTGCCTCCTAGTGGCTTATAGTGAACCAGAAGTGGAATTCATTTCTGGTAGAGGAGTCTGCTAAAATAAGACCGTTCACCTGCTAGATAATGATCAAAAGAAGTATTTAGTCAATTATTAATATGGGGAACCAGTAGCTGCAGGTGCAGAAGAGCATCAATAATTCTCAAAGAGGGGCCCTAACACCAAGCTTTATGCTCTGCTTAGTGTGCATGTTTGTACCAGAAACAAAACTCAGGTGTTCTCCCATGAAGCTGCTTGTTGGGGCAGAAAAGCAGAGATAGACAATGCATGAATCAACAGCATGGCAGTGTTCCCATTAAACTGTATTTTCTCAAACAGGTAGCAGGCCAGATCTTTACATTGATTCCTCTATAGGTACTGAGTTACCATGTGGGGAACTTTGAGAGTCTCCACAGAATCATAAGACATTATCTCCAATAGGAGGGAGTTTGTGATCTGTTAGGGAAGAAATAAAATGCAATAATATGACATAATAAAATAATATAGTGAGGATCAATGGTTGCTAACTTTTAAATGTTGTAGGACTTTTCTGAAACAATTGATCCACATGGGAAAGTTGTTACTGATGGGGCAGATTAACTGGGTCTTAAAAGAGTTGTTTGAATTAGGGAGACAACATAGGACAGAGCAAGAGTTTAAGTGTGAAATTCAGAGACAAAGATTGAATCCTTGCTCTTGTGCTTGCTAGCTCTATGATATTGGGCAAATATTATTGGACTGAACATTTATGTCTCTCCAAAATTCATATGTTGAATTCCTAACCCCTAACATCATGGAGACGGTAGCCTTGATTAGGTCATGATGGTGGAGCCCTCATGAATGGGATTAGTGCCCTTTTAAAAGAGACCTGAAGGGTGCCTGTGCAGCTCCGTTGGTTGAGAGTCTGACTCTTGGTTTAAGTTCATGATCTCACAGTTCATGGATTCGAACCCCACATCAGGTTCTATGCTGACAGCTTAGAGCCTGCTTGGGATTCTCTCTCTCTCTCTCTCTCTCTCTCTCTCTCTCTCTCTCTCTCTTTCCCTGCCCTTCTTCTACTCTCTTTCTCTTTCAAAATAAATAAATTAACATTTAACAAATAAATAAATAAAAGATACCCCAGAGAGCAACTTTTGAGGACACAGGAAGAAGATAGCACTCTGTGAAACAGAAAGCAGGTTTTCACCAGAAACCAAATCTGTGGACACATTGATCTTGGACTTCCCAAATTCTGCAACATTGAAAAACAAATGTTTGTTGCTTGAGCCTCCCAGTCTATGGTACTTTTGTTACAGGAGTCTAAACAGATTGAAACAGTAAGTTATTCAGTCTCTTCAATTATCTCATCAATAAGCTTGTATCAAAACATTTAACTCATAGAATTGTAGTAAGAAAAGAGGAAACATAAATTTAAGCAGCTGGTTCACAGTAGTTTCAATGAGAAACTCAACGCATTTATTGAATTGCCTATAATATGTCACATATCGTCCTTAGCTGTTGAAGATATAATAATGTACTGCACAGAGAAAGTATTATTAGGGGATGGATGTGTTAATTAACTCAATGGGGGAGTCCTTTCACAATGTAAACATGTATCAAATCATCATGTTGTACACTTTAAATATGTTACAATATTATTTGTAAATCATACTTCAGTAAAGCTAAGAAAACCAGAGAAAAATACCTGAGGAAATTTATATTCTAGGACCTCATAAACTATGTTTATGATCATTCTATTATCCCCATTGTTTTTAATCTTTAAAATATGAGTTCAAGTGTAGAAATCTAGCATAAACAAACAATACAGAACTAAGAAAAAATATGGACATGAGTGCTCTTGTGTAGAAAGTATAAAAACCTAATTGGAATTGCCACCTTAAACAGTGTTACCATGTATAGCCATGTAAGCTATACAATTTACAGAGAGCTATTTAGCATAAAAGCCCTAACACTGTTAAAGATGTTTGAGAGACAACGTTCCATTTTGTGAGAGAGGTTAAAAAAAAAGACCTGAACATCAACCAATCTAAGGAGTTTGAACTAAAAGTATCAAGGAGCTCAGAGCATCCAAGCCCTCATACCAAAGCAGGAATTTTCATTCTCCCTTTAGATGTTGCTAGTGTTCACCTGCAAATTGCGGATACATTTCAGTCATGAAGAGCAGCCATGCCCAGAGACAAGCTGATTTCTGCTCTTATTCCGCGCTGTACATAGTGGCAATTGTTATTCAAATGGTTATTCAACTAGTGGGCACAACCAGAATTAGAACAGCTCTGCCTATGTTAAGATGATAGATACAGCAAAGCCAGATGATACCTACATACAAACTTAGTTATTGATGAACAAATTAAGAAGTAATCCATAATGTATTCCCATCAATTGTTTCATTTCCCATCAATTTTATTCCCATCAATAGTTGCTACTTTCTAATGCTTCATACTGAAAGTATCAAATATTTATGTTTAATTCATTATCCATTCATTTTCTTATTCATAGATTTATTAAGCAACTGACTATTGAGTAATTACTATATTCCAGACAAATTCTAGGAACTGGGACACAAAAATGGAAAAAAAAAATGGATGAAAATCCCTGCTGTCTTGGGACTTAATTTATTTCCTTCCTTCCTTCCATCTTTATTTCCTTCCTTCCTTCATATTTTTTTATCTTCTTTATTTAAAAATAATGCAGTTACTAAAATTAAAACAATTAAAATAGATACAATTAAATAGGAATATGAACAAAAACATCTGCTTTAAGTTAGAGTTGAGGAGTACACACCAGACCTTCATTCCTGTTGAAACAAGAAAAGCCAGCCAAACAAGCAAACAAAACAAACAAAACAAAAACCCATACATTTTGATGGGGCTAGTTAAGATAAGTAGATGCAAAGACGTTTGCTGAATTAAACTCCCATAAGAAATAAGCCTTTAGTAGGTATGCAAGAAGTCATTCAGCCATACTGGTGGTAGTGAATGTCTGGGTTGGGTACAGTTTGGCAGGCAAGTGAGACTGAGCATTAAATTATGGTGCGGGCTAGTGGGATGGTCCCTTGAAGAAGCCCAAACACAAAAATTAACCATTCAGCCTGACAATTCTCCCCTCTACTACATCCCATGCAAAATTTTGTTGGACAAGTGGCAGACGAAAGGGAACTAGAAATTAGTAAGCAATCAGGTGCTTTGGCATATATTTCTAGTGCTCAGATGCAGACTCCCTGTCAGAACTGAATTCAGAGGAAACCAAAACTATCTGAAAATGAAGCCCACTCCTCCTCCTCAGTGCTAGTAAGATGACAAGGGCATTGCTGGTAACAGGAAGTAACGATTGATCAAATCACAGGTGGATTCAGTATAATTGTAACTGTAGTCCAGCCCAGCTTAATTCAACTCCAGGAGAAAACAGAATGAACAGCCTCTTGCCCTGCCAGAGAACAAAGGCTTATAGTCCCTTTGAAATAAATAAGACAAAACAGAATAAAACAAAATGTGATACTTTACATTATTCTATGATGAACAATATTCAGAATATAATAAAAATTATGAGACATGCAAAGAGGCAGGAAATTTTTATCTTTACTCAAAGAAAAACAGCAAATAGGGGCACCTGGGAGTCAGTTAAGCGTTCAACTTCGGCTCAGGTCATGATCTCACAGTCCATGAGTTCGAGCCCCACATCTGGCTCTGTGCTGACAGCTCAGAGTCTGGAGGCTGCTTTAGATTCTGTGTCTCCTTCTCTCTCTGCCCCTTCCCCACTCTCTCTCCCTCTCTCTCTCTCTCAAAGTTAAATACACATTAAAGAAACAGTAAATAGAAATTGGAACTTAAATATTTATCAACAGGGAAAATAAACAGGTTGTGGTATATTCTTACAATGAAATAGTACTTGTACTAAAAGAAACAAATGATGATACACATAACATTAACACACCTCAAAAACATGTTGAGCCATAAAAGCCAAACACAGTAGAATACGTGCTCTATTATTCTATCCACATAAAGTTTTAGGAAAGGTAAATCCATTTTTTAATGCTAGAAAGGGAGAAGTGGCTACCTCTTTGGGTAGAGGAGGGTAGATTGACTAAAAAGTGACATGAAAGGGCTTCCAGGGACGATGGAAATACTATATATCTTGCTTGGGAGGTGGCTCATGGGTGGGTATACATTTGTCAAAATTCATTGAAATATGCACTTAACAGAAGTCCATGTCACTGGTTTTAAATGTCACTTTAATTTAAAAATTGAAAAAGAAATAATATAGATAAAAATAAAACTTAAACATAATTACCAATGAAAGTAAAGTAGATTTATTAAGAAGGTTAACACTGGAGGAGGAAACCAGAATTCAGATTGGCTTTGTCGTATCCGATAACAATAGTTCACAAGCTTTCATATCTGCCAATTCCTACTTAGAGTATTCGATTGGAACTTGCAGAAAGAGAAGGCAGCACACTCCTGTTTGGCGTGTTTGTCTACTCATGGGTCTGCTCTGATTCTGAGGAATCTCTTCCCGTTTCCATTATGCCCTACGTCTACAGCATGGCCTCCCATCTGCATCGCCTTTCTCCTGTGTCTTTATGTACCCTCCAATCATTTTCTTTTTTTTTTTTTAATGTTTATTTATTTTTGAGACAGAGAGAGACAGAGCATGAACGGGGGAGGGTCAGAGAGAGGGAGACACAGAATCTGAAACAGGCTCCAGGCTCTGAGCTGTCAGCACAGAGCTCGACGCGGGGCTCGAACTCACGGACCGCGAGATCATGACCTGAGCTGAAGTCGGCCGCTTAACCGACTGAGCCACCCAGGCGCCCCAATCATTTTCCCAAGGGTCTCCCCCTTTTCTTACATGTGACTCATTTTCCTTCTCTAAAGCTTTAGCTATTTTCAGGAATGTACATTTTAAAAATGTTGAAAGGAAAGCCTCAACAGACTTTCCTCAACAGTCTAGTTTTAAAGAGGAGCTCAGAGGAATACAATCCACAGGATGACTGAAAGGAGAGAGTTTGAACAGACGCAGTTGGAGAGCAGAAGGGAATTTTTGCTAATTCAATTTTCCTCCAGTGTTAGAGGCAAGTGAGGTAACATTAATGGAGTAATTTTGGATGCCCGCATCTATGTTCATAATTATTTTTAATATTGAAGCTGTTGTGTTCTTAGAAGCAAATAATAGAATCCATTCTGTTCAGGTTAAAAACATGAACTTATGAAGGAGTATTTGTAGTTCATGAAATTACTAGAAGGTTTGGGGAAACAAACCAAAGTCTAAGCTTTCAAGAACCACCTTCCAGAATGAGAAAGATGCTGCCTCCTCCAAATCAATCCAGAGCCACACTTTCTCTGCTACCTCTCATACAGGCCTGAATCCAGCCTGTTTCCCCCTGTAGTTAAGCTCTGAAAAAGAAATCTGGGATGGAATAATATGCTATTGGCAGAAACTAAACCAACTGCTTGCATCTTAGTTGTGAGGCAGCCTGGGAGTTTTGCTTTTTTTTTTTTTTTTTTAGTGTAACTTGACGTTGTGAGAACATATAATATGGTAAAATTCTAAATCTAGAAAAGGTGTTCAAAAGTCTTGGGAAGACACATGTCTACTACAAATACATGATCATATTTCATGCTTGCAAGACCCCCTTGTCATCTCCATTTTTCTAAAGATAAACAGTGGCCCTGAGAAATTAATATGCCCCAAAGCACACAGACAAAAATGGATGGAATAAGATTTGAACTCGTCTGTTTATCACAAAAAGATTATGATCTCTTTGTGTTGTCTTCTAGTCTATGGAGGATGAAAACACTCTCCCCAGACACAAGCTGGTGAGAAGAGTCTGATCTCATGCTGGGGTGTCTTTGTTAAACAATGACATTTCTTCTGGCTTTTATTTACTGTTTTTGTTTTAATTTTTATGTTTTTATTTATTTTTGAGAGACAGAACATGAGTGGGGGAGGGGCAGAGACAGAGGGAGACAGAATCTGAAGCAGGCTCCAGGCTAGCATAGAGCCTGATGCAGGGCTTGAACTCACAAACCACAAGATCATGGACCCAAGTCAAAGTCAGACACTTAACCGACTGAGCCACCCAGGTGCCCCTACTGGTTATTTTTTAAGCTAATAATGAAAGGAATGAGATGATGAAATCTAGGGAAATTTTTTGCATTCCAAATGTAAGCACCCTACCAACACAACAGAGACTAGATGTATGATTTTCAGTTCCAAATTGGTGCTCAATTAGGGCCATTTTACTTACTTTCAGTCTTGAGGGTTGGAAAGACTTTATTTCTATAGTGCAGGAAGTAACATTTATTTGCCAGACACATAATTGGACATAATTCACAATTACAGTAAATTATAATAAAAGTCACCTTGGTATGTGACTAGTATTTCTGAATGTTTCCCCAATTTTAACTCCAGCATTGCAAAAACTAAAGTGATTTTTTTTTAGTAATTAGTAAGTCTTTGTACAAACCTAGAACAAGGATCCAATTACTGGGGACTCTTTTTAATACAAGTTCTTGGTACTCTTACCATATTGTGTTACCTAAAGAATATTACTACTTTCTATGCTGATAGAACAACAAAAACATCTGCTCAAAGTGTTTACTCAGAAACTCCTCACATGGGCTGTTGGGTAAGATTCACATATTAAAGAAGTAACTGATTTTCCTAGAAACAAAAACCAAAACCACTAAACAAAAACTCTTACTCTTCAGAAGAGTTGGGTATCAGATAACTCCATATTAGATTATTAGAATATAGAAAAATCCTAGCCACCATGGAGGATACAGCAGACCTTTCAACTTGAGGATAATCTTTGCGCTTTCTCTAATTCATGCTGCGAATGATGTTTAGAAAGAAAAAAAAGAACTGGATTTATGTCAGACTAATTGATTTCATAGTTATACCACTTGGATGTCCTTAGGTAAATTGCTCAGCATCTCCAAGTGTAGGTGTCCTCATCTTATAAATGAGCAGGATACTGTGATGTTGGGCCAAAAGTGATTGTGCTCATGAAAGTAATTTAACGTGCTCCTGCAATTTCCTTCTTTTCCACATCATCAACTGCTCCTACTCTAATGGATCTTGAGACAGAGAGGAGGAAGGAGAGGAGGAGGAAGAAGAGAAGAAAGGATGGAAGGAAGGGAGAAACAGAGGGAGGGAGGAACGGACAGTGAAAGGAGGAAGGACCCACATTTCTCATTAGCTAACACTCCTCACTAGTATCCAGTACCCTGGCCTATGTGCTGTTTTGAACACATTGAGTATGGTCCTCTTCTCAAAATGATGTACTATGTACTCCCTCTTCCTGAAAGCCTTTTTCTCTATATATTCTTTTGACTGACTTTTTTTTTTAAACCAAATTTGAGTCCCTGCTCAAATATTGCCTGAGCTCCACTAGGCATGAGCTTTTAGATTTTTTGCATTACCATATTCCCCAGTAGCTCAAACAACATGTGACACATAGTTAATAAGCACTTATTGAATAAATGACAGGATTTCATTAACAAAATTAATAGATTTAAAATTCTTTAAGTTTTCAATTGCCTATTAATGCTTTGGAAAATTCTGGGTCTGTGCTGGTGGTAATTTCTTTACTCATCTCTTTACCAACTTGATAATGAATACATGCATTGTACTTTACTTGTAAAAATGCCAATTTGGCTCCCAGAGTGAGGCTTCTTGTAAATCACACAGTAGAAAATGTTTTTCTATGATTTTCAAAGATTTATCCTTGCCTCTTTATAATTAAACCTTAACTGTTTAGTGTCCCATCATTTCCTGATTTGCTTAATTAATTAATCAATTAATTAATTAATCACTACACGCCAAGGTTTAATAAGACATCCATGTTATCTCTCTTAGGTAACTGGCTTGCATATTAAAGTAGCTGTGCCTTTATTTACTTGCTCCTTTACCCACTGGTCCCAACTTTGCTATATAGTAGAAACACCTGGTGAATTTAAGTAATCTCCAGGCCCAGTTTGCACCCCATACCAATTAAATCAAAATGGCTGAGAGTGGTAGCCAGGTGTCAGTATTTCTTTAATCCCTAGGCAATCCCAATGTACAGCAAAGTTTGAGACCCATTCCCTTAAATAAAATGAATAGGAGTTTCTAGCACCGGAGGGAAATTAATGATTTGTGATTCTCTTTTCTTCTAGAAATGTTAATACTTCAACATATTCTTATTCTCATATAGGAGCTAGTCTTCTGCTTTTCCGTGGAAAGTGTAGCATACCCATAGAATATACCTTGCATATCTCTAAAATGCGAACTTATGGATGTACTCTGAGGGCTCCTTCCTGCCTTTGGGTCTCAGTTCCCACCGGTCCCTCTGAATGGAGTGTCCTTATTACAATCTATCCTTGTTGATAGACATATTTTAAAACCTTGTACAGATGGTACCTCCTATTTTATTCCTTCTTTCCCTATCAGAATTAAGCTTACCATAGTTAGTCATTATTCTTCTTGTCCCTCGTTTATCACAGTCTGGTATCCGTCACTGAATTGGGTTAAGTCATTATGTTTGGACTGATTTAATCATCTGTTAAGTGAGGGGGTTGGGACTTGAACTCTCACCTCTTTTCTGGTTCTAAATTGCTATGAGTTCTTGTATCCTGCATGCTCTCCTAGGAAAAACAGGCTTTGTCATTCCCATGTATGCTGAGTATCACAGCACACCAGTTTTCAGCTGAAAATTGCTTTTTGGTTTCTGTCAGGAGTACAATTCCATATATACATCTTTCTTTTCTCAAAAAATAACAGTAGTAATTGTGATGACATTTAATATATGTGTATATATATGTGAATATATACACATCCACACATGTATATATACCATACGTATACTCCATGTATATATATATATATATATATATATATATATATATACATATATATATATCCACATATATATACGTATATATATATGTGTGTGTGTGTGTGTGTATATATATATATATATATATATATATATATATATATCTCAGAAGTATACCACTTGGCAATTCCTGTGTATGTATATATGTGTATATAGACACACCATATGTATACATCATAACTATAATATATATATTATACACACACATATCTGTTATAAACCACTTGACAATTCAAGCAGCACTTTTGCATGTGTTTTTTTTTTCATTTTACTCGTATTAACAACATACAAGATAGGTGGGCAGGTAAGCATTGCACCATCTTGCAGGTAATTAAGACTCAAGAAGGTCAAGTGATTTCCACAAGGCCTCATATCACTAATGTGACAGGGCTTTTTCTGCAATGGTGTCTTCTACTTTCTTAGTTCAGAGTTGTCTCTATTCCACCAGAATAGTTCCTTCTTAATTTTATAAAAGAATAAATAAGACATCCACTGACTGTGGTCCACTTTACTCCATATTGTCCGTTATTTTTCCTCAGAAGTGGGAACTTAAAACTGAAGACAATGTCAAGGTTTGGGAGTTTGTGTGTGGCTAGCTTTGAGAAACTAAAGTCATATGCTATTTGTGTGACCTCCACATACTGATGAATATCTGAACCAGGGAAAGTGTCCTTCAGTTTTCTCTGTCAAATCAAGCATATCTGACACTAGTTGTTCTTCTCTGTCAGGCATTTCACAGCTTTGTGCCTCAGAAATCCAAATTCCTGTCATCCCTCAACTGTCTCTCAGCAGGGCACTTTATTTTCAAGTTAACAATAATGTAGATGTTTCTTGAAAAGAGGATGGGTAGTTACTGCTAAGTAGAGTTTATAGAAGAGGAAGAGACTCCTTAAACAATCTTCTATCATATTAGCATTGGATTTTAACCTTTACAAAGTGATCTCCCATGCATTATTCCCATTCAACAAATAAGGAAACAGAGGCCTCAGACTGCACAGTCATAAGATCAGAAATGATAGAGTCAAGACAATTGCCCATGTTTTCTGGTGGCTAATCCAAATGAGAACAGAATGATGAATTGCCCATCCCACTCCATTCTAATGATGAAGAGGATTTTTTTTTTTATTGATTGCTCTCTTCTGGGCTTAAAACTAAGTTTTTCCAAGCAAAGATTTGGATACTCTACACCCAAACACAACCAAAACAATTTGTGCCCAAATCAAGAAACTTTGGGCTCAGCTAGTGCCTTTGTAGAATCTTTATTGCCATTTTTATGCTTTCCTTATTTTTCCTTTTTAAGCCTTTATGTAACCATCAAGTATAGGTGTATAGGCTTTGTCTAAAAATTGATTGTTAATTATAGATGATGAGTAGGAGGGTAGGTATGAGTGTAAAGGAGTGTATAAGGGAGGCTTGTGGTGATGGAACATTTCTGTATCTTTATTGTGATGATGGTTATACTTGTGATGAAATTGTAAAGAATTACAGAACTAAACAGATACACACACAACACATACACACACATATACACACACTCAATTTGGCATGTAAAACTGGTGAACTCTGAAAAAAGTCTATAGATTATAACAGTATCCATTTTCTGGTTTGATATTGTCCTGTATTATACAAGGTGGTACCAATGGGGGGAAATTGGGTGAAAGGTACACTGAAAGTTCCCATACATTTTTACAACTTTCTGTAAATCTATAAATTTAAAAACATTTGAAATATAGATGATGAATTAGAATTTCCAATTAAAAAAAAAGGAAATTGGATTGTTCTATAGAAGTGAACTTTTGGTAGTGCAAATTTCTGAGTTAAGCCATGAGGGATCTCGGTGATGTCTTTCTGTCATTAGGAGGATGGAGTTGATTTGTAGGGGATGGAGTTTGCCAGTTGAAGCTCTATCAAATGCTGTGGAACTGAAGAACCAATGTAAATGGGTTCAAATCCAGGTTCTGCTGTTTACTAGATATGTAACTTCAGAGAATTTACCTCGCTTCTTTGAACCTCAATCTCCCCATCCATAAAATGAGGCTATAAATGTATCTTTTTCATAGAGTTAGGGCATAAATAAGTAATCATATTGCAATATATAAGTATATCAAATCAACACAGTGCACATCTTAAACTTACACAATGCTGTATGTCAAATGTATTTCAATAAAAATGTTATATATAAATTACTTAAAAGAATTATAAGGATATATATGTGTATGGATAGATAGATAGATAGATAGCGTTCAATGAAATTTAATGGTGATCATTGTTTTAACTCTGTTTCTCTGAGTAGAATTAATGTAGCATTTTTTGTGTTGAATAGAAGAAGAGTTAGGGAATTATCTTGACTGTTCAAGCAGTTTTTCTCTAACTTGACTGAAACAACAGTCCTTGGTCCTACACAGTCCTTGTGAGGTAGTCTGGAGCTGAGACACACCAGGAGGTGGATTAGGATGTAAGGTACCCAATATCACTCAGATCAGCCTCTCCTGTATCTGAGAAGATTCCTTTTATCTGCCCCTTTTTCTGTGTGAAAGCATCCAAGTCACCTTTATGAGGACATACAACACTTAAACATTGTCTTCATTTCCAGTGAGATAAGGAAGAGGGATAGCATGCACAGATAAATATGCACCAATTATAAAATTATATGTAAAAATTCTTGTATACAAAACACGTAACACTTCATCAGGAGATCTTTGGTTCTATATTAGCTAATGCCATTCATTAATAACTCTTTGAAAAAGGGCAATGATTGATAAAGCAGAGTAATTGGAGATGGAGGAATTTTCTTGGAGTGTAGGCCTTGGAGTGTATTGTAGGGGAGAGAGGTAGTGATTCACTGAAGTGTTCTGGGATGTTGCTGGGCATCCAGATATGTTAAGGGAAGGATGTTGATAGGAAAATGCGTGGGCATTAGATGGTAGAAATTGCATAGTTGGTGGAAAGGTACTATTCTGGTACTCCAGAAATCAGTTTTTGAATCTTCCTTATGCCAATTACCTATTAGTACAGCAACTTTAGATGCAGTTACATGACATAATTATGGCTCAGTATCATTATATGGGACAATAAGATGTATTTACCACATTCTGTGAAATTCAAATGCTTCATCATGTGAAACAATGAATGTGAATATGCTTCATGGACTATTGAGTGTCTCTTTATATGGGGACTTTCTTAGTCACTTTTACTCAGACAAGGCCTTCTTAATATAACAGCATAGGTGTCTGGATTACTCTGTGTGGGGACCCTCTAAATTTCTTTTCTTTAAAAGTGGCCTTAAAGATTTTTTCTTAATGATAGATGTCTTATATTGGTAACTGGCTATCTCAACTCAAGAGAATATTATCCTCTTGAATCATCTAATTCTGTAGGATAAGTATTTTATTTTGTAAACTCTTTTAATGTTCATCACAAATGAGTCAGATAATGCTTATTTCCATTTCACATACAGGAAAACTGATGTTTAGATAAACTCAGGTACTCATAATTACACATCTGACAAGTGGTAGATTTGTATTCTCATCAATCTGGCTGCAAAACCTGTCATGTTTCTACTGTTCTCTAAGATCAAGATAGTGTATCTTGTACCAAAGTCCCATCATCTTCACGCAAATTATCTTAAATCAAACAAAAATAACCTGGACCGTAATTACACCTGAAAAGATTACAAATACTAAAATTGACAGATATAAAATATAAAGCAAATCTTTTACATGTTTAAATGCTTATTTATTTTTGAGAGAGAGAGAGAGAGCGCAGGGGAGGGCAAAGAGAGAGAGGGAGACAGAGTATCCAAGCAGGCTCCCTGCTGTCAGCGCAGAGTCCGAGGCGTGGCTCCCAATTCACAAACCATGAGATCATGGCCTGCTTGGGTTTTTCTCTCTCTCTCTCTAGGACCCTCCTTCACTCCCACAGGCATGCATGTGCATGCTTTCTCTCTTTCTCTCAAAATAAATAAAAATTTAAAATAAGAGTCAGATTTTAAAATATTCAAATAAAACAAAAACCTGATCACCTTCAAAGGACTGACATAGACTAAGAGCTGACTTCTCAACAGTAAGAGGGGATGCCAGATAATGTTTTCAATGTGTTGAGTGAAAATAGCTCCCAACATAATTTTTTCCCCTCCGTAAAATGTATTTGAAGAGTCAGAGCAAACTACTTTCCAGTTAAAGACAAAATGAAGGCATATGTTCTCGTTAACTATTGCTGTATAATAAGTTATTCCAAAACCTAGTGACGTAAAACAACTATCATTTGATTATATCACACAGTTTTTGTGAGTCAGGAATAGGATGGGCTAGAGTGATTATCCTGCTCTTCATGACCTGAAATGGAGTCACTTGGTGGTACTTCCCCTGTGACTGGGAAGGTCTGAAGGGTCCAGATGACTTCCCTCACATTTCTGGTGCTTTTGGGGTAGAGGTAGAGCTGGAAAGCTGAGCTCTGCCACACTACACCCCTCTCCATGTAGTCATCCCTCCTCTACATGTGGTCTCTCTGGCAAGGTAGGCATACTTAGTCCCTGTCACCACAGGGCCCTTAGAGAGCATGACAGAAGGTTCTAGTTGTCAGAAATGCCCAGAAATGGCATGGTATTACTACTAGATTGGGACTTTCTACTACAGTTCTACCACAATGTGCTGAACAGAACTGTCACAAGCCAGCCCAGATCCAAATGAGAAAAATTATCTCCACGTCTTCATAGGAAGAGTATGAAAGGATTTAGTGATCTTTAATCCATCACAGATTTTAGGCAGAGACAACTTGATTCCAAATGGAAAGTCAGAGCTGTAAAAAGGAATTATGAATAATGAAACTAATAATATCTGGGTATATCTAAAATATACAAAATTAGTGTATAACACATGTACAAAACAAAAATAGTGTATTACACATGTAAAAAGTGAAAAGAGAGAAAACTAAAGTATACAACAAAAATAATGAATAAGTAGAGAGAAGATGAAGAGAATTAAAATACTCTGAGGTCTTTGTATTATTATTCAAAGAAACAAAAAGATGTTAATTAATTGCTTTCATAAGGGAAATGTGTATGCAAAACTTCAGGGTAACTTCTAAAATACTAAAAACAGGTTGTATAGATCTCAATCAGTAAAGAAAAAGAAAAGGATTGAGAATAAACCTATTTATTATGAAAGAGAGGAATAAAAAGCATATAATAGCAAAGAGGAGACAAAAGAAAGCAGAAAGTAAAATGGAAAAAAAATCCAACTATTTCAGCAATTATAATAAGTGTAAATGGACTAATTACATTATCTTAAAATCTGACTATACATTGTTCATAAGAAACACAACTAAAACATAATAATAAAAATAAAATATACAAATAATTTCAATTCCCTATAATGGCAGCATACTGTTAGAAAATATAATTTACAAAAAACAGTTAGAAAATATAACATAAATTTATATAATTTATAGATAAAAATATAATTTACACAATTTACCTTAGTAATAAATATATAAAGTCTTTAAGAATAAACTTAATACAACATGTACAAGCTATGTACAGGAGAAGACTATAAATTTTTACTTAAAGACTTAAAAAACCTAGGAGTGTCTGGGTGGCTCAGTCGGTTAAGCGTCCCACTCTGGTTTTTAGCTTAGGTCTCTCTCTCTCTCTCTCTCTCTCTTCCTCTCTCTCCCTCCCTCCCCCTTCCCCTTACTCTCTCTCTCTTAAGATAAATAAAGATTTTTTTTAAAAAAAGACCTAAATAATTGGAGAGCTTTATCATGTTATTAAAATGGAAGTCTCAATATTGTAAAGGTACAGTTCTCCCAAATTGATTTATAAATTCAGTGTAAAGCCAACCAAATCCCAAGAAATTTAATCTTGTTTGTTTGTATTAACTTCTCAGGTGATCCTAAATTTTAAATTAAAGATCAAAGGGCCAGGAAGAATCAAAGGACTCTTGAAAAGAAAGGAAAAGTTTATGATTCAGAAAGCTAACACATCCAAATATCACAACTTATAAAACTTTACTAATTATAACAATATGACATTAGTACAAAGACAGGTAAAACCAGTATCAATGGAGCCCAACAGCAGATCAACTATACATAGAAACCTGGTTTGTAATTGGCAGGAACAGAAAGGCAGTAGTACAGCACCTCAGGCTCTGGCTGTAAAGGTTCAAAGTGCTCTGGATGCAACAGTTCTCAGGCCTCCTCATAACAATTGGCTGGACCAAAGATGGGGCTGGGGATGCATGCTCCTGGAAAGACCCTTCCAACCCTGTCCTCAATACTCAGACCCTCAGCATCAGTCAGGAACAAATGAGTAAAACAGAAATGGTCCTAGCTGTTTAAAAACAGGAACAATTTAATACATGGAAATGCTTACAAAGATGTTAGAAGGATTGGAAGAATCTAATTCTGAAGTGATTACACACACACACGCACCCCCCAAAATAAAAAACGCTGCTCATCCTGAGTCACTGTCCATCACAGTAAATGATATCTAATTACTCAGCTGCTCAGGCCCAAATCCTCAGAATCATCCTTGCTTCCTCTTTCTCTCTAACCTTACATCAAATCCATCCACAAAAACTTGTTGGAATTTCAAACCTTCAAAACTTCAAAACTTACCCAGAATTCAGTTAATTCTTACCACATCCTCTGTTACCTCCCTGTTTGACTTCCAACAGTGGTACTCCCTCCTGCTGCCTCTGCCCACCAGCAATGTGTTCTCAACACAGCAGCCAGATGTTAGTAAATGGTAGTGCTATCCACCGGATACCTCTGTTCTCTCTCCAGCACGTAGAAAGATTGTACTTCTCTGCCCCCTTGAAACCTAAATGGACTTGCCATTTCCATCGGCCAATTAAATGAGAATGGCAATGATGAGGTAACTTCTACACATCACATACGAATGGAAGCTCCAGTGGCTGGCACATCTTTTGACTAGTCTTTTTGTCACTGTCATGGAAACTAGCAGCACTCACAATGCTAACCACTCTGCCAATCTGGGTCCTGAAGTAAGGGGAACATGGACTGTAGTACCCACATAATGTGTAATGAGTGTAACATGGGGCAAGAACAAAACATTCATGATTTGAGGTTACTGAAAGTACGAGGTTACTTATTATCAAATTATAGTATTTCTGACTGATATTCATTTATGGATACAGTGATCAATGTAATTCAGATCATGTCATACTTCAGAGGCTTATAAACTTGGCCCCATGTTCCCTCTATGAACTTGTTTTCTTTTTTTAAAGTTATTTAATTTTGAGAGAGAGAGAGCATGAGCAGGGAAGGGGCAGAGAGAGAGGGAGACACAGAATCTGAAGCAGGCTCCAGGCTCTGAGCTGTCAGCACAGAGCCCCACGCGGGGCTCGAACTCATGAACCATGAGATCATGACGTGAGCCGAAGTCAGACACTTAACTGACTGAGCCACTCAGGCGCCCCTATGAACTCATTTTTTATCTTCTCCTTGCTCACATTCTCCAGACAGACTGCTCTCCTGAACATACCAGGCACACTTCGGCCTCTGGAGTTTTGTGTTTGCTCTTCGTGTCTGAAATATTACCCCACCACCCCAGACATTCACATAACTTGTTCCTTCACTTTCTTCAAATCTTTCCTCTAATGGTAGCTTCTTAGTAAAGTCTCTCCTGATAATCCCATGAGAAAATCCCTCCAAACCCACATTTCCTATTTTCCTCTTTTTATTTCCTTCATAGCAATGATTACCATCAAAAAAAGTCAGTTTTACTTTTATTTGTATATTTGTTATTAGCTGTTACCTATTCCCTCAACTAAAATGAAGGCTCCCTTTGAGTAGGCATTTTAATCTACTTTGTTTCCTCTGGTTCCCTAATCCCTATGGTGGTGCCAGAAATATATTAACCACTCAGTGAACATAAACTGAATGGATGAATACCAGGGGTGGCATTGGAGGGAAGGAAAGAAATAAAAGCTTATAATAAATGATGTTAGGACAAGTGCCTGTGTATACTAAGCCAAAAAGGAAACTGGACTTAAACACTATATCACATACAAAATCAGTTCCAGCCAGATACAATAATTCAATTTGAAAGGCAAAAGTATTCAATTTTAGAAGTCTACATAAAAGCATTTTATGTGCCAGGGAAAGATTTCATAAATAAATAAACAAAAGGACAGAGCACAAAAGAAATTACTGAAAGATTTACCTACCATAAAATTAAGAACTTCTGTTTATAAAACATCATAGAGAGAATGAAAAGATAAGTGAAAAATAGGAAGAAATAGTTTCATTATATATATAATGATAAACTAATAAGAAGAACAATTCAATAGAAAAATAGTGAATAACAGACACTTCACTAAAGGACAAACATGCAATAAAAGGTCAATTAACGTCCAAAAATATGCTCCTTTTCATAAGTAATCAGGTAAATGTAAATTAAACCACAGTATTATCCTATTTTGCATCCTCCAGATGCACAAAAATGTTAATGCCTGACAATATCCAGCACTGGTGAAAATGTGGAAGGCATTAGTGTACAAATACTTTAAAGAACAACTTGGCAAAAATTTCGTAAAGTTGAAAATGTAAATACCCTATGAAACCACAAATATATGAATATGTTACATAAATGTATGACTGTATTATGAATATACATAAACTCTCACTCATATACTCCCTGTAATATGTGTGGGAATGGTCGTATATAAGAATATTCATAGCAAAATTGCAAAAGGACAAGAACCACGCAAGTTTCCATTGACCAGAAAATGATAAATAAATTGTGGCATGTTCATATAATTGAATCATATAGAGTAATGAAGATAAATCAATTATAGCTATAAATATCAACACGGATAAATATTGCAAATATGCTGTAGAGGAAAACATATAAATCACAAAAAAATCCACACCAAATGATTCCATTTACCCATGATTCAAAACCATTTAAAGTAAACAATACCTCACGTCAACCTAAAATTGAGTACAATGTTTATGATTACTTCCAACGAGGGAGGATGTAGAATCGAATCTAGAAGAAGCAGAGAGGAAATTTCAAATGAAATTGTTTTGTTTTGTTTTGTTTCTCCTTAAAATAGATGGTTAGAATATAGGTTTTTCTTTGTTGTTATTTATATTAATTTACATATATCTTTATAAAAATTATTTCAGATCTATTCAACATATTATAAAGACGTTTTTAAATGTCTTTGCACTTAAATGTCATTGCATTTGAATGCACCTTTCAGGAAATGCTATATTTATTTGCCACAATAACAAGCAGGAAACCTTTTGATTATCCAATTGTTTCGTATCTCTTTGGGCAGCCTGAAACTGTGCCACTCAGCATTATAAACTGCAAGTAAAGGCCTTTTGAGAAAGGCAACAAATCAGAAATGCAAAATGCCATTTCTGATTAATTTATGAAAACTAAGTTTTCAGTCTACAAGAACCAGGGGCAAAACAAAACAATAACTCAACAGGGGTCCATGAGCCCCGAAGTGTGGCGCTTGGTCATGTGTAACTATTTATCACTCCGGGTCTCAAATCTGAATGATATCAATCATGCTGCTTGCCAGGGCACCAACTGAATATAAATTGGCCTTTCTGGGCATCAATAGGCCTCGTTCTGCCAAGTGATTTGATAGTTCTTTTATTTTAAAACACTTAGGATGGATTGTAGAATGAAAGCACACACTTTGGAGCAGTTTAGAAAAATCAATTCAAGCCACACTTAAGGACAAAGAAAAATCCTTCTGTTCTTTCTGGTGACATATCTTACTCAATAGAATAGTCCCATGGAGATGCAAATACTTGTACAAGGTAAATTTCGACAGCAATGTGATCATTAGCACATGTATCGTCACAATATTTGCACATCGTGAACCTGTACATTTTCTCCAATGATGCAGGGAGTGCTTAAAACATTTTTGGAACTCTCACCGGGGAATAGGTTCTCAAACCTTGAATAAATTTTTACAGTGTAGGAGTGTATTTCTTTGCTTTTCAGAAAATGCCAAAAATCCTTTGGAACCAAAGTTAGACAACAAAAGGAGTTTTCAAGGACAGGGAATTCTCCATTTAACTTATACACAAGAGGCAGCTTTGTGGAGAAACTAGTTTTGTATGTGGATGGTTAATAAAGTGTCACTGACGCCAATTCCCCATGACAGGGTAGATGTAGCAGAAAATCTAGACTTCGGATTCAGGTCTCAAAGGCAGTCCTCCCTCTGCCTGTACCAGGTCCAGAGCAAATGACAAATTACTGAATACTTCAGGTCTCAACTAACCCCCCCCACCCCTCAAATGAGGATGCATATGGCTACCTTGAAGGATTGTTATGACAATTACAAAAACATACACATGGCTTCTAACACATAATAGTCTTTAATAAATGACAAATGCAAGTAAAATGAAAACAGTTGTAATAAATCAAATTCTGAGCTCTTGAATTTAGGCAATACTGAATAGCAGTTACGTAGCTGAGCTTTAGTTAGATTCACCTGAATTTAAGTCACAGGTTCTCTCTGATAGGTAATTCACATAATTTTCAGAAAGCTCTTTAATGTTGGCAAGACTCTGAAAAATGGGATTCTATCAGTGTTTGTTGATTTGGCATAACAATAATCATATAGATATTTATTATTAAAATGGAATTATAGCAAATTCAAGTAAAGTAGAAATTTTAAACTTTTAAGGTTTATCTCATTCATAAATGAGATGCATGACTTAAAGCAGCTTGGCTTGGAAGGCCTAGGCATGGACATATAAGTTTTCTTCCTTTAGCTTTCCAAGGCCATGCAGAGTAAAAGTAATAGAGAGTGTACTCTGGATCAGGAGAGTCTGGGAATGAGTCTGCCTCTGTCACCTTACTAGCTGTATAACCTTGGGCAAGGTGCTTACATTCTCTGTGGGTCTCCCTACCCTCAAGAATCCACTTGGGGTTGGAGGCCTAAGGCTTATACAATTGTGAAATTGTAGGGAAATGCATACAAAATTACAATGTAAACTTGGGGACCTGATTCTGAGATTTAAGCTTTGTTAACTCCAGGGTAAATTTGCCTCTGAAACCTTGTAGAGTTTGGGGAGTGGGGGTGGGAATCAAACATAAATGTTTTGAACTGTGCCTGGAGCAGCTACCACTATGGAAGTGTTTGTTGTTATCTCAAGGCCACAAAGATATCTCTAGACCCTCTCTATCTCTTAAAGAAATCTTTCAAGTAGAAAAGAAGAAATAGGTCTGTTTTCCTCTACCAACCTACATTATATATTTCAGATTGTCATGGCATGCTAAATGCTTAGCTATACCCAGGACAGTACTCATTATGGGTGGGTGCTAAAGACAAAAACAAACAAAACAAAACAACACAAACACCTAAAAAAACAGTAACTTATACAAGGATAAGAAAAGATCCCAGGGGCGCCTTGGTGGCTCAGTCGGTTGAGCATCCGACTTTGGCTCAGGTCATGATCTCACAGCTCATGAGTTCGAGCTTTGCGTCGGGCTCTGTGCTGACAGCTCGGAGCCTGAAGCCTGCTTCTGATTCTGTGTCTCCTTCTCTCTCTGCCCCTAACCCACTTGCATTCTGTCTCTGTCTCTCTCAAAAATAAACATTAAAAAAAAAAAAAGATCCCAGAGAACCCTCTTTCACTGTTGGTAGGAATGCAAACTGGTGCAGCTGTTCTGGAAAATAGTGTGGAAGTTCCTCAAAAAATTAAAAATAGATCTACCCTATGACCCAGCAATAGCTCTACTAGCTATTTATCTAAGGGATGCAGGAGTGCTGATGCATAGGAGCGCTTTTACCCCAATGTTAATAGCAGCACTTGCAATAGCCAAAGTATGGAAAGAACATAAATGTCCATCAACTGATGAATGGATAAAGAAGATGTGACTTATATATACAATGGAATACTACTTGGCAATGAGAAAGAATCATATCATGCCATTTGTAGCAACATGGGTGAAACCTGAAGGTATTATGCTGAGTGAAATACGTAAGAGAAAGACAGATATCATATGTTTTCACTCATATGTGGATCTTGAGAAACTTAACAAAACCATGAGGGAAGGGAAGGGGAAAAATAGTTACAAACAGAGAGGGAGGGAGGCAAGTCATAAGAGAATCTTAAACACAGAGAACAAACTGAGGGTGAATGGGGGATGGGAGAGAGGGGAAAATGGGTGATGGGCATTGAGGAGGGCATTTGTTGGGATGAGCACTGGGTGTTGTATGTAAGCGATGAACCACAGGAATCTACCCCCAAAACCAAGAGCACCCTTTACACACTTTATTGTAGCCAGTTTGATAATAAATTATATTTAAAAAAAAAGATCCCAGAACTCCCATGGGCAAATCACCTTGCTAAAGGGTCTCCTCCCTTTTCTTACTTGAGGTTAGAGTGTTTAGTGGGAAGGCCAGGGAGAGTATTGTGCCTCTCCCAGGCTCACAGAGGCGATGCTCAGGAAAATGTTAGTTAACTTTTTGGCTTCACCCTCCATTCCCCTTTACACCCCACCTCACTTCCACCCTCCGTGGTTAACCTCCACACCTAAGGAATAAATCTGACCAAAATAGCTTGTTCCACGGTGTTCCGATTATCATTAATTTTGTGTTCTCTTCTATGTCATGCATTAATTTGTACAGAGGCAACAGGAGGTGATGATTAATACATAAAGGACTTTTAACTACTGTTTAACAGAACTAAATAAGAAAATTAACTACTGTCTGGAAGCTAGGGTCATATGTTTGATCATTTTTTTTCCAGATAGAAAAATTTTTTACTGCCCTCATGTGTTTATCTGTTTTGAGCCTAAAAAGCAAGAACTATCCAATTTGCCTCTATCAGCTTTCAACTACAGAATCTGTAACTGAATGGATATATTCTATTTTTTTGAGATTTACCAGGTTTATCAAAATTTCTGCTCTACTAATAAATGACATTCTTCATGAAATATAACTCCAAAGCATAGAACAGGTACTGGACTGACTTCCTGGTGGACTTTGAAAACATCCTTTCTATATAAGAAATGAAGGTCTTGCTCCTGAGTAGCAGGTTTGTCCTATCCGATCAAATACAATTTACTGTCAAATGTGACATTTCTGGCATGACTATGGTTATAACTCTGGTTTCTCCATTTAGATCTTGGTAGAAATGAGTCAGATTCTTATTGCACCTTTGCAAATAACTACATTATCATGGAAATTAAAGGGAGTTAGTAAAGACCCAGATAATTTTGCAGACAAAGTCAGACATGCTTTCTTTTCTCTTCTCTTCTCTTCTTTTCTTTTGTTTTCTTCTTTTAATTTTTTAAATGTTTATTTATTTATTTTGAGAGAGAGAGAGAGAGTGAGTGCAAGTGGGGGAGGGACAGAGAGGGAGACAGATGAGCCATGAGATCGTGACCTGAGCTTAAATCAAGAAGTAGGATGTTCAACTACGCCATGCAGGTGCCCCAGATATTAATTTTTAAGACATCTCTTTGGTGGCAGGAAGAACACAGAAAAGACCATCCTTATATTTACTGAAATATAATGTATCAGGTGATTTCTAAAGTTTTGCTTATTTTTCATAACAGGATTCCAAGTTAAATATCAATATGCCCATCTTACAAATGAGCAAGTTCAAGTTCATAAAGGGTAACTCACTACTCCAGTGTCACACACATCTTTAGAAGCTAGAATACAGTTCTACAAATCTATAGATACATATCTAGATATAGATATAAGACAATATGTTCATTTACATATGTTCTTTCCCCAAATAATTATATTATACATATTTTAAGCAGCTTGTCTTTTCCACTCAGCCTCATAGCCCAGCATATGAATTTGCATTCCTTTATGCATTATAACCTGGCATATTTTTAAAGTTTAATAATTATGTATATTGTTTGCTATATATGAATAATCTGTTCGTATCATTCACCATTTCTCTATTCATTAGTAATACTTCGTTCTATATCAAAGATATAAAGCAGGATAGTCAAGGATTTAGTACAAAAGTAACATCAGCACAAAACAACTATTCTAAATACTAAATAAAAAAAGAGTGAATGAAACAGAGTCTGGTAAAGAGTATATCATTTTTAAAAATATAATTTATTGTTAAATTGGCTAACATACAGTGTATAAAATTCTGTATTTTCTACAGAATCATCATCTTGAGGTTCTTCTGATGATTCATTAACTTGTAATATACATTACATTTTCTAATAGAATATTTTTCCTGAATTCTGAGGATGAGTTGAAATAAGTTTCAAGAAATTTCCCTTTAGTGTTCACATGTATATCCAGCTATATTGAGGTTTAAAGATAAGTCAAGATGAATGAAATGGGTTTCTCCTAAAGCCCACTAAAAAACAGAACCATATAACAATACCATCAATATGCAACAATAACAATACAATTAGATTTTTTCATTAGTTTAATTCAGTTCTGCAAAATTAGTGCCTATTTGAGAAGCTATACTATAATACTAAATTGTGTACAAAAATGCCAATGAAAAATATTGTAGGGATGGAATAGGGTAATCAGAGTTAAAGCATTGTTAAATCCTTTCATTGTTTAGAAGTATAGAAAAGACAATGATAAATTTTAGACTTCATAAAGTTAAGTATAGATGATAACATTTCAAGGATAATTGTTTGGAAATCAGTGATAAAAAGTTGGAAGAGGAAGAGAGAAAAAAAGAAATGAGGCAAAGAATAATGCCGTTAATAAAAGAGAATGTACTAAGGAAGGGAAAAATAAGCATTGAAAAGGTAAGGCAAAAAAAGGTCAAAATGGGAACTATGAATTAGAGATTAAGGGATGTGGAGGATAGGATGAGAAGGCTTAACACAAATCCATTTGTGATTCCAGAAGAAAAAATGAAAAACAGGAAAAAATCCAGATATGTATGTAATGATAATAAATATAACTGCTTTAATTTTTCTTACGTAGTACAGATTTGTAGAACATTTCATGTCAGAAAGTTCTATTGGACAGCACTGTTTCTATTCAGGTATATGGACACTGTGCATAAAGAGGTTAAAACAAAAATGTTCATAGTCAAGTATTCAAACAAACAGACAAGCAAATAACCTGCATATTTAGCTACAGAATAAGGAAACATCCACTGTGACTAATACAAACAATGTAATAGTAAACAATAGTGAAGAGAAAAGAAAATCAGCTACAAATATCAGCATGAAAGACTCACAATATTAAGTTAAAAAGTAGATTGCAAATAGTATATACAGTATGGTACAATTTATATAGAGACAGAACCCATATAAAATTAGGCAGCACATTGTTTAGAACTCTATCAGGGAAATAATGAATAAAAAATTTGAGATAGCTTGTATCTCAGGTGAGAAGAAGATGATCAAAAAGGGGAATTAAATCAGAGGGGAATCCTCTTAATATAAATCATTATTCTTTTTCTTTTGCTGCATTGTATGTATAAGGAACCGTAAGGGTACATTGTCAATAGTTTTATATGTATAAAATATTTCATTGTGAAATAATAGTGCATGGTGGGTTTTTTTAAGACATTGAGTGTACCTCCTTTTTTTTCTTTCTTCTAAATGTTTATTTTTGAGAGAGAGAGACAGACACAGAGCGTGAGCGGGGGAGAGGAGAGAGAGAGGAAGACACAGAATCCGAAGCAGGCTCCAGGCTCTGAGCTCCGAGCTGTCAGCACAGAGCCTGATGTAGGTCTTGAACCCACAAACCACAAGATCATGACCTGAACCGAAGTTGGACGCTTAACCAACTGAACCACCCAGGCGCCCCTAGTGTATCTCCCTTAACTTTGACATGACAATTTTCAGATAGATATCATAATCAAAATATTTTAGACTGGGGTGCCTGGGTGGCTCAGTTGGTGGAATGACCTACTCTTGATTTCCGCTGGGTCATGATCTCACAGTCATGGGATAGAGCCCCGCGTGGGGCACCATGCTGAGTGTGGGGTCTCCTTAGGATTCTCTCTCTCTCTCCCCAAAAAGTCTATACATATCTATATTTATCTAATATATATCTCTATTTATATCCATATCTATTAGAGTAATTTTGATATTTATAGTTTTTTAAATCAGACTAAGAGTTGAAACTTCTCAAATGATTTTTAATATTCAATTGGGATGTTTACTTTTTGACCTATTTACATGATTTAGATTACAAAACAATAAATCATATTTGCAATTCAGTAGTGAATCCTACTTTCTTTTTGGTGCATTATATTCTTGATGTGCTGTTGGATTTGATCCACCAGCATTTTATTTTGAATACTTATAAATCTCTTTGATCCATGCTTTCCTTTTATGTGCCATCTTTGTAATGTTTTGAAATCAGTTGTACTTGCTTCATGACGTGAATTGGCCCAATTTACATCTTTTATATTTCTGGAAAAAAATAGATTTATATAGCACAGGGATTGCCTATTACAAGTTGAAAAGACTCCAAAATAAAAACATCTGAGCACAAAAGACTTTTAGAAAAATTCTTAGAAAACCTTTAAAATATTTAGCATGACTATTCAAATATTGTTTTCCAACTTTATGCTATTTGTTAATTAATTAATTAATTGTTTGAGTTGTAAAGGTCGTTTTTATGTTTTTATTTTTTTAGGTGACTTATTTATTTATTTTTATTATTTCATTTATTTTTTTAATTTACATCCAAGTTAGTTAGCATATAGTGCTATAATGATTTCAGGAGGAGTTTCCTTAAAGCCCCTTACGCATTTACCCATCCTCCCTCTCGATAACCCCTCCAGTAACCCTGCTTGTTCTCCATATTTTTTTAATGAATAAACATGGCTGTGTTCCAAGAAAACTTTATTTATGAATACTAAATGTGAATTTCATAGATTGTCTACCATGCCACAATATATTATTCTTATTTTGATTTTTAAAAAATATTTTATTATTTTTCTTTTGAATTTCACTTTTATTTATTATTATTATTTTTTAATTTACATTCAAGTTAGTTAGCATATAGTGCAACAATAATTTCAGGAGTAGATTCTTTAATGCCTCTTACCCATTTACCCATGCCCCCTCCTATACCCCTACCAGTAACCCTCTGTTTCTTCTCCATATTTAAGAGTCTCTTATGTTTTGTCCCACACCCTGTTTTTATATTACTTTTGTTTCCCTTCACTTATGTTCATCTGTTTTGTATCTTAAAGTCCTCATATGAATGAAGTCATTTGATATTTGTCTTTCTCTGACTGTATAATTTTGCTTAGCATAATATCCTGTAGTTCCAACCACATAGCTGCAAATGACAAGATTTCATTCCTTTTGATTGCCAAGTAATACTCCATTGTGTGTATGTGTGTGTGTCTGTGTGCATATACATATATACGTGTGTGTGTATATACATATATGTATATATATATATATATATGTGTATATGTATATATATGTGTGTATATATATCACATCTTCTTTATCCACTCATCTATCGATTGACATTTGAGCTCGTCCATACTTTGGCTATTGGTGACAGAGCTGCTATAAACGTCGGGTGAATGTGCCCCTTCAAAACAGCATACCTGTATCCTTTGGGTAAATACCTAGTAGTGCAATTGCTGGGTCGTAAGGTAGTTCTATTTTTAATTTTTTAAGGAACGTCCATACTGTTTTTCAGAGTGGCTGCTCAAGTTTGCATTCCCAAAAGCAGTGCAAAAGAGATCCTCTTTCTCTACATCCTCGCCAACATCTGTTGTTGCCTGAGTTGTTAACGTTAGCCATTCTAACAGGAGTGAGGTGGTATCTCATTGTGGTGTTGATTGTATTTCCCTGATGATGAGTGATGTAGAGCATTTTTTCATGTGTCAGTTGGCCATCTGGATGTCTATGGAGAAGTGTCTATGCATGTCTTTTGCCCATTTCTTTACGAGATTATTTGTTTTTTTGGGGGGTGTCGAGTTTGATAAGTTCTTTATAGGTTTTGGATACTAGCTCTTTATCTGATATGTCGTTTACAAATACCTTCTCCCATTCCGTTGGTTGCCTTTTAGTCTCTTGCTGAAGAGACTGTCTTTATTCTATTGGGTATTCTTCCCTGCTTTGTCAAAGATTAGTTGGCCATAAGTTTGTGGGTTCATTTCTGGGTTCTCTATTGTGTTCCATTGATCCGAATGTCTGCTTTTGTGCCAGTACCATACTGTCTTGATGATTACAGATTTGTAATACAGCTTGAAGTCCGTGATTTGTGATGCCTCCAGCTTTGGTTTTCTTTTTCAAGTTTGCTTTGACTGTTCAGGGTCTTTTCTGATTCCATACAACTTTTAGGATTGTCTGTTCTACCTCTGTGAAGAATGCTGGTGTTATTTTGATAGGGATTGCATTAAATATGTAGATTGCTCTGGGTAGTATTGATATTTTAACTATATTTGTTCTTCCTATCCAGGAGCATGGAATATTTTTCCAAGACTTTTTGGTGTCTCCTTCAATGTGTTTCATAAGCTTTCTATAGTTTTCAGTGTATATATTTTTCACCTCTTTGGTGAGATTTATTCCCACGTATTTTATGGGTTTGGGGGCAACTGTAAATGGGACCGATTCTTGATTTCTCTTTCTGTTGCTTCATTATTGGTGTGTAGGAATATAACCAATTTCTGTGTATTTATTTTTTATCCTGCGACTTTGCTAAATCCATGGATCAGTTCTAGCAGTTTTTTGGTGTTATCTTTTGGGTTTTCAATATAGAGTATCATGTCATCTGTGAAGAGTGAATGTTTGACCTCCTCCTGGCTGATTTGGATGCCTTTAATTTCTTTGTGTTGTCTGATTGCTGAGGCTAAGACTTCCAATACTATGTTGAATAACTGGCAGGAATGGACATCCCTGTCTTGTTCCTGACCTTACTGGGAAAGCTCTCAGTTTTTTCCCATCAAGGATGATATTGGCATTGAGACTTTCATATACGACTTTTATGATCTCAAGGTATGCTCCTTCTATCCCTACTTTCTTGAGGGTTTTTTTATCAAGAAAGGATGTTGTATTTTGTCAAATGTTTTCTCTGCATATATTGAGAGGATCATGGGGTTCTTGTCCTTGATTTTATTGATGTGATGAGTCACATTGATTGTTTTGTGGATATTGAACCAGCCCTGCATCCAAGGTATAAATCCCACTTGGTCGTGGTGAATAATTTTTTTAATGTATTGTTGGATCTGGTAGCCTAATATCTTTTTTTTTCTTTTCTTTTTTTTTTTAATTTCTTTTTTTTTTTAACATTTATTTATTTTTGAGACAGAGAGAGACAGAGCATGAACGGGGGAGGGGCAGAGAGAGAGGGAGACACAGAATCGGAAGCAGGCTCCAGGCTCTGAGCCATCAGCCCAGAGCCTGACGTGGGGCTCGAACTCACAGACCGGGAGATCGTGACCTGAGCTGAAGTCGGACGCTCAACCGACTGAGCCACCCAGGCGCCCCTAAATTTCTTTTTTAATGTTTACTTATTTTTGAGACAGAGACAGAGCATGAGCAGGGGAGGGGCAGAGAGAGAGGGAGGCACAGAAACCGAAGCAGGCTCCAGGCTCTGAGCTGTCAGCACAGAGCCCGACGCGGGGCTCGAACTCATGAACCGTGAAATCATGACCTGAGCTGAAGTCGGACGCTTAACCGACTGAGCCACCCAGGCGCCCCCTGGTAGGCTAATATCTTGTTGAGGACTTTTGCCTCCATGTTCATCAGGGAAATTGGTGTATAGTTCTCCTTTTTAGTGGGGTCTTTGTCTGGTTTTGGAATCAAGGTAATGCTGGATTCATAGAAAGAGTTTGGAACTTTTCCATTTCTGTTTTGTGGAACAGTTTCAAGAGAATAGGTGTGAACTCTTCCTTAAATGTTTGGTAGAATTCCCCTGGAAAGCCATCTGGTCCTGGACTCTGTTTTTGGGGGGAGATTTTTGATTGCTAATTTGATTTCTTTACTGGTTATGGGTCTGTTCACATTTTCTATTTCTTCCTGTTTCAGTTTTGGTAGTGTATATGTTTCTAGGAATTTGTCTATTTCATCCAGATAGCCCATTTTATTGGCATATATTTGTCCATTGTGCTGTCTTATTATCGTTTGTATTTCTGCTGTGTTGGTTGTGATCTCTCCTCTTTCATTCTTGATTTTATTTGGGTCCTTCACTTTTTCTTTTTGGTCAAACCGGGTAGGGGTTTCTTAATTTTGGTAATTCTTTCAAAGAACCAGCTTCTGGTTTCATTGATCTGTTCTGTTTGTTTTGTTTGTTTTGGGTTTTGAAATGCATTGATTTCTGTTCTAATCTTTATTATTTCCTGTCTTCTGCTGTTTTGGGGTTTTATTTGCTGTTCTTATTCCAGCTTTTTAAGGTGTAAGGTTAGATTGTGTATCTGAGACCTTCTTCCTTCTTCTGGAAGGCCTGGATTGCCCTATACTTCCCTCTCATCACCTCCTGTGCTGCATCCCAGAGATTTTTGGCTGTGGTGTTATCATTTTCATTGGCTTCCATATACTTTTTAATTTCCTCTTCAACTTCTTGGTTAGCCCATTCATTCTTTAGTAGGATGTTCTTTAGTCTCCAAGTATTTGTTATCTTTCCAAATTTTTTCTTGTGGTTGGTTTCGAGTTTCATAGTGTTGTGGTCTGAAAATATGCACAATATGATCTCAATCTTTTTGTATTTGTTGAGTGCTGATTTGTGTCCCAGTATGTGATCTATTCTGGAGAACTTTCCATGTGCAATGGAGAAGAATGTGTATTCCGCTGCTAGGATGAAATGTTCTGAATATATCTGTTAAGTCCATATGGTCCAGTGTGTCATTCAAAACCATTGTTTCCTTGTTGATGTTCTGTTTAGCTGATCTATCCATTGCTCTAAGTGGGGTGTTGAAGTCCATTACTATTATGGTATTATTATCAATGAGTTTCTTTATGTTTGTGATTAAATGATTTATATATTTGGGTGCTTCCACCTTTTGAGCATAAATGTTTACAATTGTTAGGTCTTCTTGGTGGATGGACCCCCTAATCATGATATAATGCCATTCTTCGTCTCTTGTTACAGTCGTTAACATCTAGATTGTCTGATATAAGTATGGCTACTCCAGCTTTGTTTTGTCGACCATTAGCATGATACATGGTTCTCTATCCCCTTACTTTCCATCTGAAGTTGTCTTTAGGTCTAACGTGGGTCTATTGTAAACAGCATATAGATTAATCTTGTTTTCTGAATCATTCTGTTACTCTCTCTCCTTTGATTGGAGCATTTAGTCCTTTGATGTTTAAAGTGAGTACTGAAAGATATGAGTTTTTGCCATTATGTTGCTTGTAGAGTTGGAGTCTGATGGTGTTCTCTGGTCCTTTCTAATCTCTGTTGCTTTTGGCCTTTTTTTTTCCATCTTTTCTCCCCTCGGAGAGTCCCCCTTAAAATTTCTTGCAGGGCTGGTTTAGTGTTCATGAACTCTTTTATCTTGTTTGTCTGGAAAATTTTTTATCTCTCCTTCTATTTTGAATGACAGCCTTGCTGGATAAACAATTCTTTGCTGCATATTTTTCTGATTCAGCACATTGAATATATCCTGCCTCTTCTTTCTGGCCTGCTACGTTTCTGTGGATAGGTCTGCTGCAAACCTGATCTCTCTTCCCTTGTAGGTTAAGGACTTTTTTTCCCTTGTTGCTTTCATAATTCTCTCCTTGCCTGAGTATTTTGTGAATTTGACTATGGTATGCCTTGTTGATGACCTTTTTTTTTTTAATCTAATGGGAGTCCTCTGTGCTTCCTGGAGTTTGATGTCTGTGTCTTTCCCCAGATTAGGAAAGTTTTCCACTATGATTTGTTCACATAGCCCTTTTACCCCCTTTTTCTCTCTCTTCATCCTCTGGGACCCCTATGATTCTGATTTGTTCCTTTTTAATGAGTCACTGATTTCTCTAATTCTTAAATCATGCTCTTTTGCCATAGTCTCCCTCTTTTTTCCTGCTTCATCATTCTCCATAAGTTTGTCTTCTATATTGCTGATTCTCTGCTCTGTCTTTTCCATCTTTGCCACCAGGGCATCCATTCAAGATTGCAACTCAGTTGTAGCATTTTTATTTCATCCTGACTAGGTTTTACTTCTTTTATCTCTGCAGAAAGGGATTCTAATCTATTTTCAACCCCAACTAGTATTCTTATTATCATGATTCTAAATTCTGCTTCAAACATCTTGCTTGTTTCTGTGCTGATTAAGTCTCTGGCTGTAATTTCTTCCTGCTTTCTTCTGGGGTGAATTTCTTCATTTTGTCATTTTGAAGGAAGAAAAGGAATTAATAAAGTAAAAAAAAATAAAATTAAAAAATTAAATACAACAGAAAAAATTATATAAATGATGCTAGATTCTAGGTGTATTATGGTCTGGTTTTTGAAAGGAGTTTGATAGATTAGAGAAAAAAAGGAAAGATAAAAGAAAAAAGGAAAAAGAAAGAAAAAGAAAAAAGGGAAAACGTTTGAAAATTTGAAAACATGAATACAATGAAATAGAATAAAATGAAATTATGCAAGTAAAATAGAATTTGAAAAATTTACAAAAGAGTAAAAAGTACAGTAGAAAAAATTAAATGAAATATTTTTAATAAAAATTGAAACTAAAAACAATTTTTTCTCTTTCTTTCTGTATTCTAGAAAAAGAAAAGAAAAAGACAAAATTATTGAATAGATGGACCAGTGAACAGACTGTAATACGATTGAAATTATATCATTTTCTCCTAGAAGTCAAACTATGGAGCACCTTATAGTCCATAAACTAAGCAGGCAAAGAGACTTGTGTTCCTGAAAAACAACGTTGTCCAGGTTGGGCGGGGCTTAGTGTAACAGCTCTGTTCTCCACTAGATGGCACTGCTTAACTTACTGGGGTGGATTGTTGTGGTACTTGTAGGTGTGTATGCATATGCACGAGAGGGGTGAAAATGGTGTCACCCAGCTACCCAGTCTCTAGTATCAGAAGTCTGTTCTCCCGGATCAGCAATCATGTACCCATCCTCTGTCTCCAGCTTCTGTTCACTTCCTGCTTTTACACTGTCTATGACCAAGCCATCAGGTTGTCAGGTGGCACCTCCCTCCTGAGTTTTATCTCAGACGCAGTTGTGTTTCCCAGCCCCTCACTTCTGAGGGACTGCGGCTTTGTCCCGCTCAGACCTTCTGGGGAAGGGTCTTGCCGAGCAATGGCCAGGTGCCAGCCACATTCAGGAATGTTTGAGGGACCATGTTGCTGTCAAGGCCCAGAGACTGTGGCTGGGTGCCAGCCCGTCTCCAGAAAATGTTCACGCCATGGTGTAGCAGCAGCGTTTCAGGGATTATGGTAAGTCACATCTGACACCAGATGGCATCTCCCTACAGCTGTTTCCACTCTTCCACTTTCTCTCCAGCTTCTTTGGGGGGGGGGGGGTGTGCTTTTCCCATACTCTCCCCAACCCCCCCCATCTCTGTCATCTCCTCACAATCAAAAATAGCTCCCTGCCCTCTGCAGCTTCTCTCTCCCCCAGTTCACCTCTCCACGCCACATACCCGCTGAGTTCTGTGATCCAGGTTGTGCAGATTGTTGTGTGAATCCTCAAATCAGTTTTCTAGGTGTGTAGAATGGTTTAGTATTGATCAGTCTGTATTTCATGGATACGATATGCAAAAAAGACTTCCATGCTGTTCCACCATCTTGGCCCCTCCCCTTTATCAATGTATTTTAAAACAACGTCACTTTTCATGTTAACATAAACAATAACATTTTTAATTAAAAATTCTATTTTAGGGGTGCTTGAGTGTCTCTGTTGCTTGAGCATCCCACTTCAGCTCAGGTCATGATCTCGTGGTTTGTGGGTTTGAGCCCCACACCAGGCTCACTGCTGTCAGTGCAAAGCCTGGTTTGAGTCCTCTGTCCCCCTCTCTCTGTCCCTCTCTGGCTTGATCTCAAAAATAAATAAACATAATTTTTTTTTCTATTTTAAAAAAGAAAAAAATTAGCAAGAAGGAAAATTAGTGGCATTGTATTTTACCTTTTTGCATTTGTCTTTAATGTCTGACTTACTGGAAGACCCTGGATGCTTATATCTGCTTCTGCATTCAATCTGTTGTGATATCACATGTCAGACAGTTTCTGGAAAACTCTAATGTGTACATCCAAGACGTTGGCAGTCAGAAGGGCAAATAACATCTGAGTATTATTACAAAAATAATGTTGAAGATTCAGGTCCCCTGAGAGAGTTTTGGGCTGCCCAGAAATTTGGTACCAAAGTGAGACTGTGGAATATTTCCAAGGTCTCTTCAGGAGGCTAACTTCTGTTCCTGACATAAAGTCTGTCTGGAATCAGTCTTTGATAAAATAATAGTGGGAAAAGAAATAAAAATACCATTATACAGATGTATGACTTTTCAGTGTGAATCACCCCTAGAGAATAGGTAGAAATGGGAGCAAGGAGAATGTGGAAGACTTGAGGGTTTTAAAAAATGATTCATTAAAACTTTTATATAATTAGTGATCTCTATGTAATTATTAATAATATTCTTCAAAATTTCCCAGGTTCCCACATTCAGTGCCATAGCCAGAATGAGAACATTGTTCTTCTGATCTACTAACCAGGTGCTCTTTCATTTATTTCATTTTTACTTTCCTGTAAAGGGAGTCAAAATACAACAATCAAATTCAAGAGTTTTGCTGGGGCAACTCATGTTTTTATATAAAATCGGATAAGTGCATGTACCGGAGAGGGAGCTTTGTAAATAGAATCGCGCTGCTTTGGAGACCTTCAGCAGCTCTCTCCCCTTTGAGTCTCTGCTCTGTCCTATGTAGGATGTAGATAATAATAGTAAATGCTTAAAATTGTTGCAAGGAAATTACTGATCACAGTGGTAATATTCACTGAATGTGCTTGAGAAAGTTTAGTTTCTACCTAAACCTAAAAATTGTATACTATCACGACTGAGCATCTATGGCACTCTATAGCCAAGCTCCTTAGTGTAATTTTTTTTCCTAGAATAAAATTTGCCTCTGAAGGAATAAAGGCTAGAAACACTAGGAAAGCAAAACTCTGAATTGCATAGGCCCAAAACATAAACTCTCTGTAGGGTTGGAAGGAATTCGAAGTTTAAAAAAAAAAATCTCTATTCCTTAGCTTATTGAGTGAGTTGGGGTTTGTTTACAAAGCGAGAACTTCTTATGGATGGCCAGAGGAAAGGAGATACATGTTCAGCTTATAAGGCTGACAAAGTATTGTGAATTCCCTACAAAGTAAGCTGCCTAAATCTCTATGAGGTCAGAGGTCTCTGCTTGCTCTCCATTTTAGCCTATGTTTACAGGTCAAGCATAATTTACACGTCACTTATTAACATTTTACATAATGGATGATTGGAATAGCTAGAAAAGTTTACTGAAAAGATATAGAAGCAGCCAACAGTGACAAGAAGGGCCCTAATGTTCTAGAACACCTACTTTCTGCTAGGCACTTAAAAGTAAAAGCTATCCAACAGATTTCATTAAGAATTCTGTAAAGTAGATTTTATTGTTCACATTTCACAGACATGAAAGTAAAACTCAGAGATGTTAAATAATTTGCCCAAGGCCCATAGTCTGTCTATCTGGATCAAATTCTTGTGCTTATTCCATCTCACATCTTTGCTTCTGGGTATGAAAGGTACTTGCAAATCAATGAAGGGTAGTCATGATGAAAGGAGAAATTTGACTGATCTGTTGGCCTAAAGGGATAAAACCAAATGCATTTAAGTTTCAACTTATAGAGATGGATTTCTGCTCAAGAAAGAACTATGTTATATATTAGTAGAAAATAAAGTGGGACAATTTGGGAGGTAAGCACAAAGCACTGAATAGTCAATTGGCAATGGGAATGTAAACTGACACCTCCTGACAATGATTTAGGAGAGAATAAATGAATTTTATTTTTCAAAATAAATTTTTAAATACTTCCTAATCTAGAGATTTTATTTTTAAAAAGGGATACTTTTTCTATGAAACACTTGCTAACTCCTCTCACCTGTAATATCCTCTCTTTTTGTTCTGGGTTCTTTGAGCAAAATCAGGAATCACATTTAAGAAATAGAGATTGTCTAGTTCCAGACTATGAGTCTGGACATAAAAGGAACTGAGGAATAAAAGAGTGGTCTTCTTTCTGAGGGATAGTTGGTCCCAAAGAGTAAAACCAACCAACGGTGATGGATAGCATTACTACTTCTGTCAAATGGGTTGGACCTTTTTTAAACAGCTTTATTGAGATATGATTCATATACCATACAATTTACCCATTTAAAGGGTACAATTCAATGTCTTTTAGTATAATCACAGAATTGTATATCCATCATCACAACCAACTTTATCATATTTTTATTATCTCAGAAGCTCCCCACCTTAGCTCCCACCCACAAATCCCATCACTGCTCCAATCCTAGGCAAATAATAGTCTACCTCCTGTCTCTAAAGATTTACCTATTTTGGACATCGTAATAGAAAGAGAATCACAAAATACGTGGTCCTTTGTGATTGGTTTTTTTCACTCAGTATAATGTTTTCAAGGTGTATCTATGTTATAGCGTGTATCAGTACTTAATTTCTTTTTTATTGTAAAATTTATTCAATATATAGATATGAATGGGTGCTGAATTTTGTCAAATACTTTTTCCCTGTGTATTGAAGTGACCATGAAATTTTTGTCCTTTATTATATACATGTGGTATGTTATGTTAATTTATTTTGTGATATTAAACCAACCTTGCATTACTAAGCTAGATTCCCACATGGCCATTGTGTATAATCCTTTCTTATATATTGCTTGGCTCAATTTTCTCGTATTTTGTTGGGGTTTTGCATCTATATTTATAAGAGTGAAATTATAAGTAAACATTTTGCCACTGAAGAAAACTCTAGGTAGGAAATCATTATGTTAATATTTCTGGCATATGGTTTAAGCTGATTCAGATTATATAAATGGCATTCCAATCACTACTTAAACTCAGTCCTTAAAAATGTTTTAGGAGTGACTTTTTCCAAGGTAGTAATTTAAATAACACTACATCCCCATTGCTTGTGTTATGGGTTTCATCAGAATGTGTAATTACTTACCCTGCAGAGAGATAATGGGCTACCCTTGTCTGGTGATGACAGAGGCGAAGAAAGATAATAATTAGAAGCACAAACCTTCAGACTAAAACACATAGATATGAATCCTGGGGTTTACAACTATTAGCCATAGGACACTGGGATATTCACTCAGTCTTTGAGTGTTTAGTTTCCTCACCCATAATATGGGAGTAATAATAAAACTCAACTCAGTTTTGTTAAAAGGATTGCACAGTATTTAACACAGTTTCATATACCTGTATATACTAAGAACGTAATAAATGTTAGTGCATACTATGAAATAAGCCAAACCACTTGGACTGCTCACAATCACTTGAAGCCCCAGTGGTCTGAGAGACACACACCATTGAAGAGCATATGGAAGAGTCATAGAATATTTATTAATAAATGGTCCTTATAGATAAGCAAGTTCAATCCTATCATAATAAATGAGAAACTGAGGCCCAGAAAGAAGAAATGGCATTCCTAAATTCACAAAAATTTGCCATAAAGCTGGGAGAAAAATTTACAATTTCTGACTTTTGGGATGCCCCATTCATGAACATCTTTATATTTGTGGACTCTAACCATGTATCTTCAAGCCAAATTAACCTACCCAATCTTGGTATAGTCACTTAGAAATTAAGACATATTACAGTCACCTAAGTAGTGTTTGTGGCAATTACTCAAGACTCTTCTACCTTGACAGTTTACACTGAAGGAGTACATGTGCCTCTGTATGAAATACATCTAGATGGGAATTCTGGTTTTGCTACTTAAGAGCTGCATGACCTTTAGGCAAGCACTTTAGCTTAAGTCCCAATTTCCTCAACTATATCTTGAACAACCCTAATACATATGTGGCTCACACATTTTCCTAGAAGATTAACATATGCAAATATATGTAAGAACTTAACATAACGACTGGCAAGAAAAACCTTGCTTTTTGTTTTTTTCTTCTTTTGCTATTTTTAAACTGTCCCCACACGCGTGTGGTTTGTTTCATAGTCTTACAATCTCAAAATGTTTTTTTAGACTCAGTGCTTGCTATTGGTATCCTCTCTCAACTTTCCTTAAAAACTTTGGAGTCCAAGTAAAATCTTGGATTGTGAGTTACTTGTCCCCCGAGTGTTCTGCAAGGTGAACAAACATTTCTAATAAGTTTTAACTTGATAAGTGAGTGATATCTTGTAATGCGAGTAGTATATGATGCTGAACATCACATGATCAGAATTGAGCCAACGGTTCTTGAAATTCACTTTGATATATAAGTGCTTTGGATTACAAGCATATTTCTGGAATGAATTATGCTTGCAAACCGAGGTTTTACTGTACTTTCACTTCTGCTGCTTTTACTCTGGTTCATCTAACCTCTCTGAGACAATCCATTCCCTGAGATAATCCACTGACTAGTGCTCAAACTAAGTACTCACAACCATTTGCAGAAAAATGACAAAGTCATAGAGAAAGTAAGTCACCAGTCACATAATCAAGCACTTTTTTGTGTCTCTACTAAGTTTATCATAACAAACAAACTGTAAATTTGGTGGTCTCCACTCATGTTATTAATGAGGTGCTTTTTCACAATGCTTTTGCTTCCATGGTCATCTTGTAAAATTATATTGAATTTTACTCCTTTTTTCCAATCAGTGGTAGTGCAGATGGTCCATTTAATTCCAATTATTTTTCCCCCGTGGGATATACCCCAGTTAGACCTCAGCTGTTTTCCATGTAGTTAAAAGCACCTTTCTCTTTTTCATGCCTCTCTTCTGAATAGCTGCCTTGAACATGATCAGGAGTCACTCTGCCTAAATGCATCTTAACCTGCATTGCATTAAGAGGTGATGCAATGTAATTTTCAAGCATATAGACTTGATTGCTCAGGGCTTCCTTTCTTAGTTCTGATTATTGGAGCTGGGAAGGGTGTGCTAGGGAAGGAGCTTAGTTTTTATATCTCATTCAAAAACAAAACGTCAGTAAAACGATCTCTAATTCAGAACCAGGGACTATTCCTTTCCTGATTAGGTGAATTGATACAGAAAACTTCAAAGATCAGTTGGGATTAAAAAAATAAAGGCCTTCATTTTGCCAGGTCAGGTCTTCCACAAAGTTACTATCAGATATAAGCTTGTAAAAAGCAAAGAGAAGCATTAATGAGCAAGCCTGAAGCCCACATGCTGCTGATTGGGGTGTTCCTTGTGGTATCCAACCTAATTGCACACATCTGGCTTGCTACAAGATTCCGCTAGCCTCTGTAAATTCAATAAGGATGATGGTTTAGTTTAATTATAAGTAACTAAATATGCAAGTAATTGAGGAAAGATCCTTGATGGTGTTGGAGGTAAAATCACCAGAGAAGCAGGAAAGACTGAGTAATAAGTGAATGTTTTAAGAGACCTGAAACTTATCTTGTGAAATTTAAATTTTAGCTAAGTACACAATTGACTTCCTTCACTAGAGAGAGAAAATACACAAAGGGGAAGAAATTATTGGTCCAAACATTAAATCACACGTAAGGATATTTTGTACTTCGGGATATTTCCTTCTTGGCTTGGAGTAGACATACTAGAAAGTACAAGGGCTTTGTCTCTACCTATGTGATGACTATGGCACTTGAATCCTCTGACAGTGATTTGTCTCATCTGTGTACTGGGCATAAACTGCTTTTCATCTCAAGCAGTTACTTTGAAAACATGTATCTAGGTTAGATAGCAATTCTTCAACGAATGTGTATTTCTTCCCTTTCATCTACTTCCTTTGGAAACCAATCTTCTCCAAACAACATGTTTCTATATAGTGACTTGTTCAAGTTAACTCTGCATTCTCCCCTTCATTCATGGATGAACTATTATTGAGGCTTACTAAGAGCAAAGTCTTGTGCTCAGTGCTAATGATTAAAATAGAATATTCCATGTTTTTAGAAGTTCACAGGCTAGTAGACAAACATGTAATAGAAATAGACAAGTAACCAAATTTTATTTAATTTGTCATTCACCTACTAATTGCATACACAGTACCTGCTATAACTCTCATCTAAGCATTGAAAATAGAGCTATGAACAAGTAGTCTAAGAACCCTGTCTTCATGGAGTTTACATTCTGGCAAGGAGACACGAAAAAAATCATAGCATACACTGAAGATGATAAATGTTAGGAAGAACGATAAAGCAGGGAAAGGGAATAGGGAGGCTTGGGAGCAAGGGTTTGCAATTTTAAATAGTCAAGAATAACCTCCTTGACACGTTGACATAAGCACACTTAAACAAGGTGAGGGGGCATGTCATGTAGAAATCCGGGGAAAAGCATTCCAGGCGGAGGGATCAGCCATGCAAAGACCTTGAATAAAACTGTTCCCGAAGTGTCTCATGAATAGCAGAAGCTCAGTGTGACTGGAGCACAAGAAATGGGGGTGGAGGGGAGGAGGAACAGGAGAAGACACCAGGTGGTAAACAGAAGCCAGATCATATACAGCTGAAGGCCATTGTTGAGAGTTTGGCTCTACCTCTAAGTGAAATAGAAAACCATAGGAGAGTTTTTAGCAGAAAGGTGACTGACATAGATTTTAAAAGGCCCATTCTGGCCACTGAGTAGCCAACAGGTTGTAAATAAATCAGAATAAAAACAGGGACACCAGTTAGGAGACTGGTACAGTAATTCTGTGTGGTGGTTTAAAAAGAGTCAACTACACTGACATTGGGAGGCATTGCCAGATTCTGGGTAATTCTTACAGACAAGTCTAGAGGGCTGCCAAAGTAAATAAATGTGGAGAGTGAGAGAGTTGTCAAGGAAGAATCTGCATGTTTTGGCTTAAGCAACTTTAGACATGGGGTTGTCATTAACTTAAATGGGGGAAAACTCAGGTAAAAGGGGGAACAGAGGCAGAAGAAAGAGGGGGACTCTCAGAAGCCCAGTTTGAGACATGTAATATTTAGCAAATTACAGTGCTATGTATAGGACATATGAGGGTGCAAAGGAGAAATACTTATTTCTGGGTCAGAAAAAGCAAACTTAAGTTGGGTAGTTGTCTTCATGAAAGTCATCCAGAACAAAACTCACTTTTACTTTTGGATTTCATCAAATGCCCTTTTTTTATTAGTCCCTCACCTCCTAGCCAACCTGACTTCCACATTCCATTCAAGGTCTTTTGCATAAAGCCATCCTATGTCTTCCATTTTTCTGAATCCTTCCAGAACCACCCTTCACTTTGCAGTCTTAGAACACAAAATCCAGAACTTGATTGGAATTTTGCCAATACGTGTTTTCCTAGATTCTTCTTCGGTGGTTTCTTATTCCCTACCTTCCAACCTAAGACTCCTTGAGAGCAAGAGCATGTATGCCCCATCTTTTCTACCTTTTTGTAGTCCCCTCACACTCTTCTTGTCAATGGTTTTTGTTCACACCAGGCTTCTAGACTGTGTCACAAATGCAAAGAGAGCAAGTAAGACACACCTTTCTTAGGTTCTCTTGCCCAGCCTCATGCTTCTCCCTCCCAGGCTATTGCTACTTGTTGGCTGCCCCTGTGCCTCAGTGATGTGGGCTGCACACTGGCCATGCCATTCAATCACCAGAGGCCAATCAGTTGCAGATCAGTCTCCAAGTGCTCCTGTCATGCCACACTACAGTGTGTGGGACCTGGCTGCCACTCACCATCTAGCTGGATGATGCAACCCTGAAATACAGGGAAAGTCATTTCCTAAAAGGAGAATTTCAACAAGTAGGAGACAGGAGATGAAAGGAATCTAGGAAGAAAAATTCTCTATCCCTTCTTCCCTCTAATGGCCTGTTTTGAGGTTTCTCAGCACAACACCCAGAAATAATTCCAAGCAACTAATGGCTGCACTAGCCAGGAGACCAGCTGATTCTCTTGGAACACTAAAATAAAATATGTCAATACATTACAGGTTCTGAAGAATTTGTAGTACCACTGGACTGTGGAAAGCATTCTTTGTCACACAATGTCTAATATCATCCTGGAGCACACACTTTGAGAAGTTGTGCTTTAAATTACCCTCAAGAGTCACAGTCTAGACATGTGAGAGGAGCAGCTGGGAGTCCCCTCCCTGCTTCAGTCTCTAACTGTAACTCCCCTTGCTCCAGTGGGTCTACAACAGCTCTGCAGGAGAATGAGGAGTGAGCAACAGAAAGATGGATCAGCCTAAGGTGCTGTGGGTCATGAGCCTTGCAAAGTCTCCAATGAGGCAAAATGCTTCAAGGAAATATTGAGGAGAACAAGGATACGTTTTTAGAACGAGAATACATTTTTTAGACTTGATTTGCATGCTTCTGACAGATAGTTGCTATGTGTGTGGGCATCATTCAGAGAGTGGTTGCAAATTTTCTGGGTAAGAACAAGGATTCTGCCTGTTTGTTAGAAAGTTTCTGTACTTTGACTCCAACTACTATGGATGAGGAAGTATGTGGTGTTCCTGGGAACTCCAAAGAAGGGTTTATGGCCCTTCTGAATGTATTTTTCTGTAGAACATCCAGTGTGGATCACTTTTCACATTGCTACCTTAGCTAACAATCTGCAGTTCAGGTCTCTGATACAGAAACATGAACACCAGGGAACTTGAGCCACAGAGAACATAAGAAACCTGTTTCTACCAGACCATGGATTAGCCCATTGACCATCAGTGTGTTTCACAAGAACCATGACCTGTAGGAGAAACATTCATCGTTGGGAAAGCATTTCTCAATCCATCACAAACACTTTTTCTTACTTTTAAGGGATTTCATCACTAAACATTTGGTTGCTGATTGGAAGTAGATAGGTAATTTTATGTACCTCTGAATTTGGAGAAAACATTACATTTTCTTCCTCAGTTCTCCATTAGGCATGCATGGTAACCATGAATGGTTTTTAAGGACATTTTAAGTCTTCTTACCAGAGAGGATGAAATGTGCATGAGTTGTGACATAGTGCAGAGAGAATGTAAGAGGTTCCACCGTAGAATGTTTTCAGATAAATAAAGCATTAATGGAGGAAAAAATAGAAACCTTCTTAAGATTCTGCTTGCCTGAAACACAAATCTATGAATATCATTCTGTGTGCTTAGCCAATCTCTTGACATTGTTAGAACAGTAACAGCAGTGGTGCTAATAGCATCTACTGAGACCTCATTCTGGGCCAGGCACCGACTCAAAAGCGATGGTTCATATTACCTTCAAACTCCACTTCAGGAGCAACTGCTCCATCATTGGTTGGGGCTGCTCCAAACATAGCTCTAATCAGGACAACTGCAGGTGAAACAGATACCCATGTGGGGTTGTTTTGTTTTGTTTTGTTTTGTTTTTGTCAAGTAAAGGCTGCCATTCTGGGTCACAGACCATCGCCCTCACAATTGTACAATAATTAGCCTCTTGGTGTTTCACTTAAGTAGACCCTTTCCCTCAGCATGTTAAGCATTATTTCATATTCTATTATCGGTGTCTGTTTGCATTTGGTGCAGCTGTTTCATTATTAATGAAAAGGAGCAATTCAGAATTTCATGATTAATTTTAATGTAGATCTTCCTTCTGTAAATAATTGATGAGAAAGATGATCAGAGCAGTACCAAAGCAGGAGCTGATATTCTCTCTGTCAACTCCTATCTTCCCATATGCATCCATTTTCACATTTCCCCTGAGAACCTTCATTTGGTTGCGGGTGTTTTGTATTCCCTAACTTCTTGTCATTTAGTTCTTTGGTTGTATGGATACAAATCCTATGATAGCTTCATAAAGAAAATAAAACACAATTCTCCCCCATTTTTCTCCAACTATTTATAGGAAGAAAACCTGAGGCAGCAGAAATAAAGTTATTTTTATCCTCCCGGGTTACTGAAACCAGTGGCAAATGAGTTAGGGGAAATTGGAGACAGCAAAAACAAGTTACGTCTGTACAGCACATTGCACAGTGTTTTTAAAATTAAAGAGCGAGGTGCCAGGGCTCATAGCTCCGTAAATTATAAGATATCTCATTCTTCCTTCCTTCCTGGGCCATTCTCCCTTCGCTGCTGCATTTGTAATCACTGGCATGTGTTCTTTGCCTGGAGTCTGGTATAGGCTCCAAGCATTGCTGGAGAAGAGACTGCCAGCCTGTCAACACTACAGGACACAGCACCCTTCCAATGCACACTTGTATTTTTACGAAAAAAGGTTGAAGTGGGTTAGAATCTAGGAACTACATACTCTGTTGGAGTCAATGATAGGAATAACCTAAGAGATACGTAAAAGTCACGGGTTTCCTGGTACACATGTTTGTCCCACTTGCCATTGGATCTGGTCTCAGCCTTCTTAGGACTTCCTGGTTCTCATTCTGGAATATTAGCCTCATTTGGCTCTCCATCTTTCCTTGTCCAACTTACAGAGCAGAGGCCTCATTTGACTCTGGCTTCAGATCTGTTTGTGACAATTAATCCCCTCCTACTTCCACCCTTGTCTCTTCATCCATCTGGATGTACTCATATTATTCATGGAGTCCAGCTTCAGGCCAAAATCCTGTGTGTGATCCTCCAGGCCTGACCACTGACAGTTATAAGGTTTTGCCTGGATGGCCTCAAAAGAGGGCGCTGCTTTCCCCACACCAGACTTGGTGCACAGCCAGTGCATTGTGGCTTTCTGGAAGGAGTGGCAGTTGAGGACTCAGTTCACCAGCCCCATAAGGCCAGCTGTGCTCATATGAATAGAGTATCCACATTCCTAACTCAGAGGCTTCCCAGACTCTTTAAGGACGGAGTGAAGGAAGGACTTGACCTAGGCAATTTTTCCCCTCTGACTCAGTACTTTTTTTTTTTTGCATTTATTATTTATTTTTTTAATATATGAAATTTATTGTCAAATTGGTTTCCATACAACACCCAGTGCTCATCCCAAAAGATGCCCTCCTCAATACCCATCACCCACCCTCCCCTCCTTCCCACCCCCCATTAACCCTCAGTTTGTTCTCAGTTTTTAAGAGTCTCTTATGTTTTGGCTCTCTCCCACTCTAACCTCTTTTTTTTTTTCCTTCCCTTCCTCCATGGGTTTCTGTTAAGTTTCTCAGGATCCACATAAGAGTGAACACATATGGTATCTGTCTTTCTCTGTATGGCTTATTTCACTTAGCATAACACTTTTCAGTTCCATTCACATTACTACAAATGGCCATATTTCATTCTTTCTCATTGCCACATAGTACTCCATTGTGTGTATAAACCACAATTTCTTTATCCATTCATCAGTTGATGGACATTTAGGCTCTTTCCATAATTTGGCTATTGTTGAGTGACTCAGTACTTTTTCATCCCTAGCCCTTTACTCTGTCTGTCTCCTGCCCTACCCCCAACCCTGGGTTGATAAAAAAGCAGAGATATTTTGTGCTGCTCCCTGACAGTGAAATAATCCCTCCAGCTCACTGCTGTCATCTGACTCTAGCAGTTTCTTTTCATGGGGAAAATGGCACCCTGGATAGCCATGGCCTTTTTCTTTATCTCTTGTCTGCTTTGTCACACTAAGGGAATAGAGGCTTGACTGTAACTGTGAGTTGGCTCATTGACCTAATTGACTATCTCCAACCCTTGACAAGTGGGCACAGTAAGCAGGGTGGTCAATAGAGCAGTATACCATTTTGGAAGAACAAAAAGCCAGAGTATTACTCAGATCACCTCACAGGTGGGCTGCAGGAGTGCTAGCAGGTTGTTTACAAAGACTTTTCAGTTCACTGGCCCTTCTCTTTAGCCCTGGATGCTGTGGCTGAACTCACCCAATAGGTCAAATTAGAAATCCAAGAAAACTGAGGAGCAGGCCCTAACCACTGCTTAGGTCCTCTGACAATGAGACCAGAAACCATCGGGGGCTCTGAGCTAAGTTGTGCCTCATAACTATTATTAACTCTAAGAAGCTCTCTGTTGCTAGTAATGCCTATAGTACAAAAGGTTGTTGAGACTCATGACTTCAGTAAAAAAAAAAAAAAAAAAAAAAAAAAAAAAAAAATAGTGCCTCTGAGGGCTTGCCCAGTGGCCAAAAGAGACCTTAGAAATCTGGTTATCTTGTCTTCTGTTAATGGAGGTCATCTTGTTCAATTTAGGGAGGGAGAGTAGTGTCTTGTGGCTGTGTTACCACAGATCCCCTCCTTCAGGCTGCCAAAGAAAGCCGAACATTGTCCAGTGGCTGAATAGGCCCGTGCTGCACTCACTCAGGCTTCATGGTACGATGGAGAGAAGACTCCTCAAAAGGCTTCCAGAACCTTTCACCCCAAAGTTTGATCATCAAAAAAAAAAGGGTGATGTAAGTCTGACAACTGGGCTTCCAGGCCCAAAGCCACACAGTGCGTTTTGGGGGTAGGGCATTTGTGCCTTCCAGCCACTGACTTCTGGGTGCGACCATTTCCCCATGGAAGCCAGGACTGTGACCAAACTGGCCCACCCTGCACTACCCCAGGGGGTCCAGCAGGGAACAATTTCCTGCCTACTTACCCCAAGCTTACTGGTCTACCTGATTCTCTGCTCCCACCCTCCTCCGGATAATTCATGGCCAGACACCAATCAAGTCATGAGGGACCCCATGGGCAGCCACCTTGGGGTATGGACATGAAGGCCTCTGTGATTGACACAAGAACTATTCCTGGTGCTCTACCCAATGGGCCCAGATATGAGTCAGAGAGCCCTGACGACCCTTACTCAGACTTCTCAGCTTTCACAAATAAACAGGATTAGGGGTTAGGCTAAGGAAAAATATGCCCCCTGGGTAAACCAGAAACACTATGCCAAAGTCAAAGTTCCATGGGAGGTGGAGGAGAATTGAACTTCTTGGGCTTTTGGCATCCTGGTGCACAGATGGCTATAATTCCTGCATCCCCTGGCACTAAGCTAAGGGAAAGAAGATAATGCTCTTTGGTTTTTGATCTGAAGCCACTACCAGGAACTTTGCCTAGGGCCAGCTATGGGTGGGTTCCTTCAAGTCCTTAAGATCTCCATTGTTATGGCTCCCACTACTGAATACTTTATTTCTATAGATACACCATCCACATGCATTCTCACTTGCCTTCATCCCCAAGTCCTGATGGAAAAATCCTGCAATGAGGGTCATCTTAGCAAAGTATGTGGAGGACTGAGATTGCTCTGTGGCTAATGGACTTGTCATTTGGTTGGGCTACTAAGTTGTCTTGGCATATAAAATAAGCCCTGCCCTGTGGGGAGGAGATGTTTGGGTAAAAATCAGCTCTACTCCTTATAGGCTCTTTGTTAACCTATGTGGCTTCTTATCAAAAAAGCCCCTGCATTGACCATACAGACCACTCATGTCAGCGAAACCTGGAGATCGCCTTCTAGCTCCATGAGAGGATGGCCCATGAAAATTCAGACACCATCCCAGACTGGGTTTACATGCATGGACTATCACTGATGTGAGAAGATGAAAAACATAGCATGAAAATCTATCCTATTGGCCAGATCCTGGCCTTGGCGCAAAATCTTGTCCCAAAGATCTTTTGAACCAACAGACCAATACTCTCAATGCTCAGTGTGTTCCAGTCTATGAAGAGGTAACCCATGCTTTTCATCTGGATCCTCCACCAGGGTGGAGTTAAGGGTCCAGCTTGAGGCCAAAATCCATGCATGACCCTTCAAGATTGACTAGAGACAATAGAAGGTTTTGCCTCATGAGAGTAGCCTGTCCTCCCCACACCAGACTTGGTGCATAGCCCTGTGCATTGCAGCTTTCTGGAAGGAGCTGTGAACCAGGATGTGTGCTTCCCAAGCCAGCTGAGCTCATATACATGTCTGCTTTCCTAGCCCAGACACCTATATTCAGAGGCCTCCTTCAGGCACTTCAGCTGGGCCACTTTTCTGCACTCAAACACAGTACTTTTTTTACCCCTAGCCTTCTGCCTATCCCTTCTCCCAAACCCCAGTCCTTAAAAAGGCAGGGGCCTCGTTAGATGTTCCACAGCAGTAAGAAATGCCTCTTCCACACCTCCCCCCAACTTGGGTGTACTGCCTGTAATCAGCCTGTCCCTGGTCTGTGCTGTTCTGTGGTGAAAAATGGAACACCAAATAGTCAGTGTCTTTTCTTTTGCCTCTTGCCTGCACTGTTGCTATAAGTGAATAATGGCCTGTTACTTTTGGTTTGGCTCACTGTCCTAATTTGTGATCTCCATACCTGACTGCCCAACAATTTGTTCCTGGGTTACAACCCCCATCACTCAAGATGAGACCATAATTTGTTTGAAGACATGAATATAAATAATAATTTTTTGAATCAGCATGCATTTACTGAGCAACTATTATGTTCCAGATGCTGAAAAATACTGGAAATTTGTCAGTGACAATTACACATTATCATACTAGTACAGATATGAGTCATTTATAGCCAGAAACAAATATAATGCCACTGAGCAAGGGAAATACAGAGACTCTGCAATGATATACATAAATGGACTTGAGACATAAATGTGCTTCCACGGTAAGGTAATTTCTGTTCAAGTGGCATGGTGAAAAGGTGGGGGTGGGTAGGAAAAATGCTCTGGGCCAATAGAGGAGTGGGTGTGAAAAATGAGACATGAAAGAGAACATGGAATTTTATTTATTTGTTTATTTATTTATCATTTGAGAAAGAGAGAGAGAGAGAAAGCAAGCAGGGGAGGGGCAGAGAGAGAGGGAGAGAGAGAATCCCAAGTAAGCTCCACACTGTCAGTGTAGAGCCCCACACAGGGCTCCAACTTAAGGGCCAAAATCAAGAGTCTGACATTTAACGGACTAAGCTACCCAGGTACCCCAAACATGGCATTTTTAAAAACAGAAATATATGTTTTATATATTTTGTGATATATATGTTTTATGAAACGTCATGTTCCCTTTCATAGGTATGCGTGTAGCCAGAATATAGAGTTTTAAGGGAGAAAGGAGGAAGCAGTGAATATGAAGGGATAGGCAGGCCCATATCAGGACACATTATACAGTGATCAAGATTTCAGTGTGGTATTCAATCCATAGTGTTTCAGGGAAAGCCTTCAAATTATGGATTTTAAATATTTTATTTTATTTTAAATTTTATTTATTTGTTTCTGAGAGAGAGAGAGAGAGAGAGAGAGAGGCAGATAGAGAGAGAGACAGAGAATCCCAAGCAGACTCCATGCTGTCAACACAGAGGCTGACGTGGGGTTTGAACCCATGAACCGTGAGATCATGACCTGAGCCTAAATCAAGAGTTGGACACTTCACGAACTGAGCCACCCAGGCACCCCTAAATATTTAAAAATATACTATCTTATTTAATCCCCACAACCTCCCTTTAAGGATGACAGTGTGCAGAATAGTATAATACATTCTTATAGAAAGGAGAAATTAGATGTCCCAGAAATGTGTGGCCTTTCTGACCTAGTCATAGTCACACAGCTGATAAATGTTAAAACTGGGAGTCCAGCCTAAGTCTCTATATTTAAAAGCCACTACTATCCACTGTCTCATATTATATTGTCCTCCCTAAGTCTGGTACTGGTTTGGAGAGATCCCTCTGACTTTGGGGGCATGGAAAAGGACAGTTTTTTCTAAATTCCTTATATGTCACTAATTCCCAGAAAGTAACTGTACAACTCTTTTACTCAAATTAGGGATCCTGTTCTGATAAGGATGGGAAGACAGACTTAAACTCAAAGGATCTGTTGTCCCATCTCATTTCCTGTGCCACTTTTGGTTATATTCTCTATGGTTCCTCTTTTATTCCAATAGTTCCCGTTGGACTATTAGGAATAATGGCCACACCAATTATTCCTGATTACCTAAGTGCTGCTTCCTCCTCTTCTCTTGCCAGAGTAGAATTACTTAATCTCTCCGGGCCCACAACAGTAGTCACATTTAGTAATGTATTATCAGAGGGTCATTGGTTATTTTCAAATTCAATCAGACCTACTTATAAAGGAGTAAAAGCAGTTGAGGGCAATGGCCTTCACATTTTTTGACCATGATCTATAGTAAGAATAATATCTTAAATCATAATCTAGTACACACATGTAATAACACTAGTAGTAGAAATTGAAGAAAAAAGTTTAAAAATAGTAATGAGTGCTTCCTATGTGTTAGGCACCATGCTAAGTATGGTGCCTTTATGTAAGCATATATAAATATATAAGCATATGGTGCATTTATATAAGCATATATAAATATATATATATATTAATTTCTTGAATTTTCTCAATAACTTTATGAGGTGGTCACTATTATTAACTGTAATTTACAGATAAGGAACGTGAGTCATGGAAAGGTAAAGTAAGTTATACAAGGTCTTGCAGTTCGCAAATGGCAGATCCAGGATCAGAACTCAAGTGATCTGGCTCCAGAATCTGTGCTCCCAGACATTATATGATGTTGACACATACACTCACTCACACACACACACACACACACACACACACACACACACATTTATAGAGCAGCATTTACACTACTTCACGGTGTGTAATGCACTTGGATATTTTCTATTTTACATTGTCTAATGAAAGTTGAGACTCACAAAACTAATTTCATAACCACTTGGGTCCCTGTATGATGCATAGAAGTGGAGAGTGTCTCTGGAATTGCACAGGACAGTGTAGTGACCCTGATGCTAATGCCTTGACACCTGAAGTTTGTACAGTTCTGGCCAAGTGTTTAAGACCTTCAGCTTCAAAATCAGACAGATCTCACCTATACTACCAATTTAGCTGTGTCTTAACTCTATGATCTTAAGAAAGTCCTATTTAAGTTGCAACTTTTCAAAAATGTTTACAACTTCTTTTTTTTAATGTTTTGTGTATTATTTATTTTGAGAGAGAGACAGAGTATGAGCAGGGTAAGGGCAGAGAGTGACAGGTAGACAGAATCCGAAGCAGGCTCCAGGCTCTGAGCTGTCAGCACAGAGCCCAATGCGGGGCTCGAACTCATGAACTGTGAGATCATGACCAGAGCTGAAAACAAGAGTCAGACTCTTAACTGACTGAGCCACCCAAGTGCCCCTAAGCTGCAACTTTTATGACTATCTGTCTCATAGGTTTAGTAAGAGAATTAATTATGTAACTAGTTACTTCATTTAATTAAATTCCTTCATTTAATTAAAAATCTAGCAGAAAATCCCAGCTATATTTATTCTCAAAATTGGAGTAGATGCTATTCCATTTACGATTTTTGGCATGGTCTTGATTTGATTAAATCCAACTGGGAATTTTGAGATTAGACTAGGCTAAAGATAGAAGGGGCTACCTCAAGATCTGCACCAACAGGTTGGAAGCAGAAACTATAGCCACAGGGGGAGGCTGTTTTTACTGGGGATTCATGCATTAGATGAGGCTGGATTTGAAGTAGAGACTCTGAAGATACCAGTAAGTGAGCAATGCACCAGAACTAGCCCTGTGTCCACCAGCATCCTCAGCCATTAGTGAGGCTCCATGCAAGCCCTGTAGTATCCTTAGGTATCATGCCTCACTCAATGCCAGCTCCACTGGCACAGGAATGAACTCGACTGATGAGAAAACGCTAAGAGATATGAGCTATTCTTAGACCTCATCTTGTGATCTAAGCACAAGCTTAACCACTATTTAGATGAGCCTAGACAAGTCTCTTAGGAAAACTCAGACACCATTTTCTTGTATGTAAAATAATATTTGTCTAAACTCCACAGGGCTTTTGTGGGAATGTATAGATAGTAATTATTACAGACAAGGAAACTGACATGGTGAAAAGCTAGTTAGTTTTCCAATAATGGAGAGCTAGTAAGATCACAGCTCTTTATTTTGGAAATGTTTATTGAATACCTGTTACATTTAAGGCACAGTGTTTTTAAAGGATGGAGCATAATACCAGTCAAATAGTAGTCACATGATATAGTTTCTTCTCTTTCTTTATTTGCCACAAATCTCTCAATGCAACTACGAACAGATCCTGGGTGGTTGGTGGTAAATCAGGTGGCAGATTTCTCAGTGCTCTAGACTGCATTTATATCAGAAAATGCTGGGGGCCTCCAACTGGAGGAGACTTTTCCTGAGTCATTATTACCTTTAGTAAAACAAGACAACAAAAACAAGGGAATTGTGGTTCAATGTGGATTTCATATAAAACAATACTTCAGCATTTTCCTAAAGCGACTGTCAGAATTTTTCATTACATCAGATGGAAAATTTTCATAATTTAAGAAGTTCCCACTTAAGGATATCTTTTCCCGTTTTTAAAACTGTATTTCTCTAAACAAAGGGTGATGGAGGCTATGAAAATTAAAACTTTCACAAAATGTTGTGAAAGAGAATGTTTGCCACACCAGCTTTTATGAAGCAAAAACATGGAACAATTTGTATGTCCAACAATAAGAGATTAAATAATAGGATGTGTTACTATGTGTCTGGTACTTCCAAGACAATCAATAAATATTCACTGAATGAATATATAAACATATAAAGACATATAAAAGGTACTCCTCATGTCTGAATTTTTTTTTTTTTATTCTCAGGTTAGTTAACATATAGTGTAGTCTTGGCTTCAGGAATAGAAACGAGTGATTCGTCTCTTACGTATAACACCAACAAGTGCTCACTCCGACAAGTGACCTCCTCAATGCCTATCACTCATTTCTCCATCTCCCCAACCCCCACCCCATCAACCCTCAGTTTGTTCTCTGTATTTAAGAGTCTCTTATGGTTTTCTTCCTGCCCTGTTTTTATCTTATTTTTCCTTTCCTTCCCCTATGATCATCTGTTAAATTTCTCAACTTCTACATATGAGATCATGTGATATCTGCCTTTCTCTGCCTGACTTCTTTTGCTTAGCATAATACCCTCAAGTTCTGTCCACGTTGTTGCAAATGACAAGATTTCATTCTTTTTTCATCACTGAATAGTACTCCATTGTATATATAAACCACATCTTCTTAATCCATTCATCAGTTGATGGACATTTGGGCTCTTTCTATAATTTGGCTATTGTTGAGAGTGCTGCTATAAACATTGGGGTGCATGTGCCTCTTCGAATCAGCACTCCTGTATCCTTCGGATATATTCCTAGTAGTGCAATTTCTGGGTCATAAGGTAATTCTATTTTTAATTTTTTGAGGAAGCTCCACACTGTTTTCCAGAGTGGCTGCACCAGTTTGCATTCCTACCAATGGTGCAAGAGGGTTCCCCTTTCCCCACATCCTCACCAAGAGCTGTTGTTTCCTGAGTTGTTAATTTGAACCACTCTGACCACTGTAAAGTGGTATCTCATTATGGTTTTGATTTGTATTTCCCTGATGATGAGCGATGTTGAGCATCTTTTCATGTGTCTGCTTGCCATCTGGATCTTTTTTGGAAAAGCATCTATTCATGTCTTCTGCCCATTTCTTCACTGGATTATTTGTTTTTTGGGTGTTGGGTTTAGCAAGTTCTTTATAGATTTTTGATACTAAACCTTTATCTCATATGTCATTTGCAAACATCTTATTTTTAAAAGAAAATATGAAATAATTTAAAATTAAATATATTATATATTACATAACAGGTATGCAATACAATAATATATGGGCATGTATAGATGTATGTGGTAGGATAATGGGTGTTTTCTATATCTTTTTTTGGACTCTTCAGATTTTCAACAGTGAATTTTATGTGGGATATAAAGAAAAGTAGCATTTTTTAAAAGAAGGTATACTTAGAAAAACCCATAAGCTCACCAAAAGTCTTGGCAGTTTAGCTGTTCTAGCTTAGTTACTGTTCTAGCTTACACAAATGTTTTCAGTTAAGTCATCAAATACTCTGAATGCCTACTAGGAAGTAAACTAGGTAATGTTGCTTTAACAGTGAATAAATGAGGACCTCTGACTTAGAGAGACTTAAGAGCTAATGAAAGAGATATAATGACATATATAGAGAATTTAACCCACGATGCTATGCTATGCAAACACAGAAGAAGCCCAGGGAAGGAATTCAAAACAGGCTTCTTAGAGGAGAAGATGCTGGAGTTGAATCCTGAATAATCATAAATAACCCAGTGAAAAGAAGTGGAAAAACATTTTGCAACAAAGAAGCATTCAAAATGTAATCTGGACATATTCAACCATCCCGAGACAGGAGTGTGGTTCAGGAAAAACAAGCAAAACTTTGTGAGAGTGTTGACCCATTAATGATTTACTCCAATTGAATGTGAGGTGTCAGGATTAGCCACAGAAGCTCAAAAGAAAAATATAAAGTTATAAACAGCCACAAGGTGCCCAGTTGGGCTATGTGGGAAGGAGGATGGGGTGTTGTCATCACAGGGCCAGATCATCCTAGATAGATGCCACAGAAGAACATTAGTTCCTGATGCCACCCTGTTGTCCCTTCCCAACTGTTGCCTGAGGGGTACACAGTCACCAGTGGTTGGGTGTGTAACTGTAACCCCCATTTCACATGGCTGAGGATGACCCCACCGAGCTATGCACACGCTACAAAGACACTATGCAGCTTTCATTTCCACTGCTTTCACCCCAGCACATAGAAAAGTGTCTTGCACAGAGTAGGTTCTATGCAGAATAGTAAATGTTTGTTAAATAATGGGTGAGTGAACAAATGAATTGAAAATATGAGACCAAACAATAATAACTGACAGACTATCAGTCACAGTGTTTCTCAATGGAATGGAATAGTAGTTCCAATGAATATTAATACATGCTGGCTAAGCAAGAAACAGAGAGAGAGAGGGAGAGGGAGAGAGAAGAAGAGAGACAGAGAGGATGAGAGAGAGAGACAGAGAGAGAGAGAGAGAAAAAGAGAATTTTAACCAGTTTTTAGGTGAAAAAGAGGGCTTAAACAGAGTTCAATGTATTTTTTATTGTAAGAAATTTTGAAAACCGAACATACATTATACAGTGTTTTCCACACATATTAAACCAATCCTCCATAATTTTATAGACAAGATTAAGGAGATACTGATCTACAGAACATAACAACTTAGTTGACGAATTTGTCCTCTGAATTAGTGCTTCTCACGTGTAATTGTGCATATGACTCAAGTAAAGGTTTTGTTAAAATGAAGATTCTGGTTAAGTAAGTCTGGCAAGAGACCTACAATCCTGCATGTCTAACAAGTTCCTTAGTGAGCTGATGCCACTATGTTCAAGAAATCAATTTGTCCTCTGATTAGGCTAAGGGAAAGTGGAGAATCAACCATCTCTCCTAGGGTTTTGACCTGATGAGTTGGGCAACGTTGGTGCCATTCACTGAGATGGAAAATCCTGACTGAGGAATCAGTGTGAGGACAGAAATTGATTTTTGCTTTAAACACATTGAGTTTGAGTATTAGGTACTCAAGGGAGACTTTGTGATGATGCCTGAATCCAAAGCTTTATGAGACCAGGAATGGAGGTATGAATTCAAGAGTCAATGGTATTGAGATAATATTAAACCATGGAGCTTATGGATATTATGTATTAATAGAGTATAACTCAAGAAGAGGTTTGAAAATTAGGGGTCTGACTTTTTAGGGTGAAAGGAAGAGGTGGCAACAAAGAAGAATAAATAAGAACAGGATAATTGAAGTAGAAGGAAAACCAGGATATGAAGGTATCCTGAAATTCAAGAAATGAAAGCATTTTAAATAGTGATCAACTGTGAGAAATATTGCCTAAGACAATTTATCATTGCATTTGGCAAGATTAAAAATATTGGTGATTGTATTAGTTATCTATTGCTGCATAACAAAGTACCCTAAAACCTAGTAGCTTAATACAATAAATACTTATTATTTTTACATGGTTTCTGGGGCTCAGGATTCTAACAGTTCAGCTAGATGGTTCTGGCTTAGGGTTCCTCATGAGGTTGCACTCAGATATTGGCTGGGGCCCTAGTTCTCTGAAGGTTCTCTGCAGAGGATCTGATATCACGTTCATTTACATGGGCATTGATAGGCTTTAGACCCTTGCTACCTGTTGGCCTCATTCCTGAGTTCCTCACCATGTGGATAGCTTTCCATATAGGTGGCTTGTTTGTTCTCCTGTGATAGCTGGGTCCTCTCAGAGTCAGTGAGAGAAACAGAGAACACAGATGGCCAACATGAAAACTACAGCCTTTGCAACTCAATCTCATAACTGACATACCATAACTTCTGCTCTGTGTTATCAAAGGGACCAACAATGGGACAATGCAGAAGGGTGCATAGACACTACACAATAGTAGGATGTGGGAATCATGGAGGACCACTTTGGAGGCTGGCTACCACGGTGACTTTTCCAGAACTGTCCAGTGTCATGTTGGGGACTAAAGCCCAAAGAGGTTACAATGAAAAGAAAATAAAGGATGAGAATGTAGAGATAAATAATGTGGATATTTCTTTTATGATGTTTAACAGAAGAGGAGAGCAGAATATTGGGGCAGTGCTGAAAGAAGATGTGGAATTAAAAAATATTTTGTTTTCCTCTTTCTTTAGTATCCTCAGAGGGATTAATCAAGTGGAGCAAGTTTTGGACGTTTGAAATTAGAGGAACAAAATATATGCTACAAAGTGTACTGGACTAGTTGTCAGCAGAGGTGGATTCTAGTTCTTGGACTGTCACTAGCCAAGTAACCTTAGGCAAATTACTTCTTGGAGCTCAGCTAAATAACTGATGAAATGAAAATGATAATGTACCAGCTCCAGATGCTCTTATAAGGTGCAATTGATATTATGTATGTAAAAGTGTTTTATGAACAGGAAAGAGCCCTCCTAGTGTGAGGGAAACCAGCAGCTACTCATCCATTAGTTTTTACCAGTAGTCATTTTCCTAAGAGAAATTTGTCTTTGTCCATAGGGACCCCTTCTGCACAGAACAGCTGTGTCCCAATCATCCAGTTGGTAGTACATGACTTTTATTCAACTTGCAATATAAGTAGATGTACTTCTGATATTTTATTTTATTTTTCTTAATTTACATCCAAGTCAGTTAGCATATAGTGCAACAATGATTGCAGGAGTAGATTCCTTAATGCCTCTTACCCATTTAGCCCATTTCCCTACTCACAACCCCACCAGTAAACCCCTCCCTCTGTTTCTTCTCCATATTTAAGAGTCTCTTATGCTTTTCCCCCTCCCTGTTTTTATATTATTTTTGCTTCCATTCCTTTATGTTTATCTGTTTTGTATCTTAAAGTCCTCATATGAGTGAAGTCATATGATATTTGTCTTTCTCTGACTAATTATGCTTAGCATAATACCCTCTAGTTCCATCCACTGATTTTATATATATATATATTTTTTATATTATTTATATTTATGTTTGTATATATTTGCAACTGTATATATATTTGCAACTGTATATATATATATTTGCAACTGTATATATAATATATATATATTCCCCATATAATATATATGTCCTGGCTATATATATATATATATATATATATATACATATATACATATATATATATACATACATGTATTATATATATACATATATATATACATATATACATATATATATACACATATATATATACATACATGTATTATATATATACACATATATATATATATATATATATAATACATACATGTATTATATATATATATATATATATATATATATATATATATACCACATCTCCTTTATCCATTCATCCATTGATGGACATTTAGGCTCTTTCCATGCTTTGGCTATTGTTGATAGTGCTGCTATAAACATTGGGGTGCATGTGCCCCTTCAAAACAGCATACATGAATCCTTTGGATAAATACCTAGTAGTGCAATTGCTGGGTTGTAGTGTAGTTCTATTTTTCATTTTTTGAGGAACTTCCATTCTTTTTTCCAAAGTGGCTGCACCAGTTTGCATTCCTACCAGCAGTGCAAAAACAGATCCTCTTTCTCCACATCCTCGCCAATATCTGTTGTTGCTTGAATTGTTCATGTTAGCCATTCTGATAGGTGAGAGGTGGTATCTCATTGTGGTTTTGACTTATATTTACCTGATGATGAGTGACATAGAGCATTTTTCATGTGTTGGTTGGCCAACTGGATGTCTTCTTTGGAGAAGTGTCTATGCATATCTTTTCTCCATTTCTTCACTGGATTGTTTGGTTTTTTTTTTTTTTTTTTTTTTTTTTTAATTTTTTTTTTTTTTTTAATGTTTATTTATTTTTGAGACAGAGTGAGACAGAGCATGAACGGGGGAGGGGCAGAGAGAGAGGGAGACACAGAATCAGAAGCAGGCTCCAGGCTCTGAGCCATCAGCCCAGAGCCCGACGCGGGGCTCGAACTCACGGACCGTGAGATCGTGACCTGGGCCGAAGTCGGACGTCTAACCGACTGAGCCACCCAGGCGCCCCGATTGTTTGGTTTTTTGAGTGTTGAGTTTGGTAAGTTCTTTACAGATTTTGGATACTAATCCTTTACCTGATATGTCATTTGAAAATATCTTCTCCCATTCCATCAGTTGCCTTTTAGTTTTGCTAATTGTTTCCTTCACTGTGCAGAAGCTTTTATTTTGATGAGGTCCCAATAGTTCATTTTTGCTTTTGTTTCCCTTGCCTCCAGAGACTTGTTGAGTAAGAAGTTGCTGCAGCCAAGATCAAAGAGGTTTTTGCCTGCTTTCTCCTTGAGGATTTTGATGGCTTCCTGTCTTACATTTAGGTCTTTCATCCATTTTGAGTTTATTTTGTGTATGGTGTAAGAAAGTGGTCCAGGTTCATTCTTCTGCATGTCGCTATCCAGTTTTCCCAGCACCACTTGCTGAAGAGACTGTCTTTTTTCTATTGGATATTCTTTCCTGCTTTGTCAAAGATTAGTTGGCCATATGTTTGTGGGTCCATTTCTGGGTTCTCTATTGTGTTCCATTGATCCGAATGTCTGCTTTTGTGCCAGTACCATACTGTCTTGATGATTACAGATTTGTAGTACAGCTTGAAGTCCATGATTTGTGATGCCTCCAGCTTTGGTTTTCTTTTTCAAGTTTGCTTTGACTATTCGGGGTCTTTTCTGATTCCATACAACTTTTAGGATTGTCTGTCTGCCTCTGTGAAGAATGCTGATGTTATTTTGATAGGGATTGCATTCAATATGTGGATTGCTTTGGGTAGTATTGACATGTTAACTATATTTGTTCTTCCTACCCAGGAGCGTGGAATAGCTTTCCAAGATTTTTTTGTGTCTTCTTCAATGTCTTTCATAAGCTTTCTATAGTTTTCAGTGTATATATTTTTCACCTCTTTGGTGAGATTTATTCCCAGGTATTTTATGGTTTTTGGTGCAATGGTAAATGGGATAAATTCCTTGATTTCTCTTTCTGTTGTTTCATTATTGGTGTAAGGAATGCAACCAATTTCTGGGCATTGATTTTATATCCTGAGACTTTGCTGAATCCATGGATCAGTTCTAGCAGTTTTTTGGTGTTATCTTTTGGGCTTTCAATATAGAGTATCATGTCATCTGTGAAGAGTGAAAGTTTGACTTCCTCCTGGCTGATTTGTATGCCTTTTCTTTCTTTGTGTTGTCTGATTGCTGAGGCTAAGACTTCCAATACTATGTTGAATAACAGTGGCAGGAATGGACATCCCTGTCTTGTTCCTGACCTTACTGGGAAAGCTCTCAGTTTTTCCCCATCGAGGATGATATTGGCATTGAGGCTTTCATATATGACTTTTATGATCTCAAGGTATGCTCCTTCTATCCCTACTTTCTTGAGGGTTTTTATCAAAAAAGGATGCTGTATTTTGTCAAATGTTTTCTCTGCATATATTGAGAGGATCATGGGGTTCTTGTCCTGGCTTTTATTGATGTGATGAGTCACACTGATTGTTTTGTGGATATTGAACCAGCCTTGCATCCAAGGTATAAATCCCACTTTGTCGTGGTGAATAATTTTTTTAATGTATTGTTGGATCTGGTAGGCTAATATCTTGTTGAGGATTTTTGCATCCATGTTCATCAGGGAGATTGGTCTATAGTTCTCCTTTTTAGTGGGGTCTTTGTTTGGTTTTGGAATCAAGGTAATGCTGTCTTCATAGAAAGAGTTTGGAACTTTTCCTTCCATTTCTGTGTTGTGGAACAGTTTCAAGAGAATAGGCGTGAACTCTTCCTTAAATGTTTGGTAGAATTCCCCTGGAAAGCCATCCGGTCCTGGACTCTGTTTTTGGGGGGAGATTTTTGATTACTAATTTGATTTCTTTACTGGTTATGGGTCTGTTCACATTTTCTATTTCTTCCTGTTTCAGTTTTGGTAGTGTATATGTTTCTAGGAATTTGTCTATTTCATCCAGATAGCCCATTTTATTGGCATATATTTGCCCATTGTGTTGTCTTATTATCGTTTGTATTTCTGCTGTGTTGGTTGTGATCTCTTTCATTCTTGATTTTATTTATTTGGGTTCTTCACTTTTTCTTTTTAATCAAACTGGGTAGGGGTTTATCAATTTTGTTAATTGTTTCAAAGAACAAGCTTCTGGTTTCATTGATCTGTTCTACTGTTTTTGTTTTGTTTTGTTTTGTTTTGATAGCAGTGATTTCTGCTCTAATCTTTACTATTTCCTGTCTTCTGCTGGTTTTGGGTTTTATTTGCTGTTCTTATTCCAGCTTTTTAAGGTGTAAGGTTAGGTTGTGTATCTGAGACCTTTCTTCCTTCTCTAGGAAAGCCTGTATTTCTATATACTTCCCTCTCATGACCACCTTTGCTGCATCCCAGGGGTTTTGCGCTGTGGTGGTATCATATTCATTGGCTTCCATGTAGTTTTTCATTTCCTCTTTAACTTCTTGGTTAGCCCATTCATTCATTAGTAGGATGTTCTTTAGTCTCCAAGTATTTGTTACCTTTCCAAATTTTTTCTTGTGGTTGGTTTTGTGTTTCACAGTGTTGTTGAGGACTGATTTATGTACCAGTATGTGATCTATTCTGGAGAACATTCCATGTGCACTGGAGAAGAAGGTGTATTCCACTGCTTTACAATAAATGTTCTGAATATATCTGTTAAGTCCATCTGGTCCAGTGTGTCATTCAAAATCATTGTTCCTTGTTGATGTTCTATTTAACTGATCTGTCCATTGCTTAAGTGGGGTGTTGAAGTCCATTACTATTATGGTATTATTATCAATGAGTTTCTTTATGTTTATGATTAATTGATTTATATATTTGGGTGCTTACATCTTTGGAGCATAAATGTTTACAATTGTTAGGTCTTGGTGGATATACCCCTTAATTATGATATAATGCCATTCTTTATCTTTTTTTACAGTGTTTAAAGTCTAGATTGTCTGATATAAGTATGGCTACTCATGCTTTGTTTTGTCGACCATTAGCATGGTAGGTGGTTCTCCATCCCCTTATTTTCAGTCTGAAGGTGTCTTTAGATGTAACGTGGGTATCTTGTAAAGAGCATATAGATGGATCTTGTTTTCTTCTCTATTTGTTACCCTATGTCTTTCGATTGGAGCATTGAGTCCATTGAAGTTTAGAGTGAGTACTGAAAGATATGAATTTATTGCCATTATGTTGTTTGTAGAGTTGGAGTTTCTGGTGGTGTTCTCTGGTCCTTTCTAGTCTTTGTTGCTTTTGGTCTTTTTTTGTTTGTTTGTTTTCTCCCTTTAGAGAGTCCTCCTTAAAATTTCTTGCAGGGCTGGTTTAGTGTTCATGAACTCTTAATTTTTGTATGTCTGGGAAAGTTTTAATCTCTCCTTCTATTTTGAATGATAGCCTTGCTGGATAAATAATTCTTAGCTGCATGTTTTTCTGATTCAGCACACTGAATATATCCTGCCACTCCTTTCTGGCCTGCTACGTTTCTGTGGATAGGTCTGCTGCAAACCTGATCTCTCTTCCCTTGTAGAATAAGGACTGTTTTTCCCTTGCTGCTTTCATGATTCATTCCTTGCCTGAGTGTTTTGTGAATTTTACTATGATATGCCTTGTTGATGGCCGTTTTTTGTTTTTGTTTTTTTTTTAATCTAATGGGAGTCCTCTGTGCTTTCTGGATTTTGATGTCTGTGTCTTTTCCCAGGTTAGGAAAGTTTTCTGCTATGATTTGCTCACATAACCCTTGTACCCCTCTCTCTTTATCTTTATCTTCTTTATCTTTATCTTCTGGGACTTCTGGGACTCCTCTGATTCTGATGTTGTTCCTTTTTAATGAGTCACTGATTTCTCTAATTCTTAAATCATGCCCTTTTGCCTTAGTCTCCCTCTATTTTTCTGCTTCATTATTCTCCATAAGTTTGTCTTCTATATCGCTTATTCTCTGCTTGTCTCATTCATCCTTGCCACCACGGCATACATTCAAGATTGGAGCTCAGTTACAACATTTTTATTTCATCATGAATAGCTTTTACTTCTTTTACCTCTGCAGAAAGGGATGCTAATCTATTTTTTACCCCAGTTACCCTTCTTATTGTCATGACTCTAAATTCTGGTTCAGACATCTTGTTTGTATCTGTGTTGATTAAGTCTCTGGCTGTCCTTTCTTCCTCGGCTTTCTTCTGGGGTGAATTTCTTCATTTTGTCATTTTGAAGGAAGGTAAGGAATTAATAAGGTAAAAAAATTAAAATTAAAAATTAAAAACAACACACAAAAAATCAAATAAATGATGCTACATTGTAGGTGTATTTTGATCTGGTTGTTGAAACAACCTTGATAGATGAAAGATAAGAAAAGGAAAAAAAAGAAAAAGAAAAAAAAGGAAAACGTTTCAAATTCTGAAAAAATGAATACAATGAAATAGAATAAAATGAAATCACGGAAGTAATATAGAATTTGAAAAATTTACACAAAGGTAAAAAATATAGTAGAAAAAATCAAACAAAAGTATTTTTAATAAATACTGAAAAAATAAAGAGCTTTCCCATCCCACCCACAGGCCATTCCTAGGCCAGAGTTGGTCTGAGGAAGTTGAGGGTCCTCTTTCTGGCTGCACCATTTTTGCAAGCCCATCAGGAAAGCACTGGTGAGAGAGGCATCATCAGCATCACTAAGAAGTTTGGTGGGAGCTCTCCTCTACAGGCCTGGCATAAAGTATATTTTACTGAGTTCCCATCACCGAACTTTCTTGCACCACACAAAAGCCCAATATTGTGCTTCTGTGAATCCATCCCTCTGAGAGGCCTGCCTCCCTCCCGATGATGCAGGGCCCCTCCCACAGGGGACCACCAGTGGCAAAATGAGCTAAGCCTGCCACTCCCACCCTGTGCACCTTGCAGATCGACCCCAGCTAAATGTCCTTGGCCAGATCCCATCAAACCAGCACCACAAGCCTGGCAGTGTGTGGGTAGCCCAGACAGGGGTCAAACCACTCCACCGTGAGTCCTGCCCCTGGGAGAGAGGAAGATAAGGTACCCACCAGTCTGACTGTAGACCCAGCGGTGGGCTGGGGGCAGACATCAGGTCTGACTGCGGCCCCGCCCACCAACACAAGTTACTCTGGACAGCACAGGGGAAGTACCCTGCATTTTGGACCTAATGCAGGACTACCAAAAATGACAAAACGGAAGAATTCTCCTCAAAAGAAACTCCAGGAAGTAGTGACAGCTAATGAATTGATCAAAACCAATTTAAGCAATATAACAGAACAAGAATTTAGAATAATAGTCATAAAACTAATCGCTGGGCTTGTAAAAAGCATAGAGGACAGGAGAGAATCTATTGCTACAGAGATCAAGGGACTAAGAAATCGTCATGAGGAGCTAAAAAATGCTATAAATGAGGTGGAAATTAAATGGAGGTGGCCATAGCACGGATTGAAGAGGCAGAAGAGAGAATAGGTGAATTAGAAGATAAAATTATGGAAAAAGAGGAAGCTGAGAAAAAGAGAGATAAAAACATCCAGGAGTATGAGGGGAGAATTTGAGAACTGATGCAATCGAATGGAACAATACCCATATCATAGGAATTCCAGAAGAAGGAGAGAGAAAAAGGCTGAAGGTGTACTTGAACAAATTGTAGCTGAGAACTTCCCTGATCTGGAGAAGGAAAAAGGCATTGAAATCCAAGAGGCACAGAGAACTCCCTTCAGATGTAACTTGAATCAATCTTCTGTACCACAAATCATAGTGAAACTGGCAAAATACAAGGATAAAGAGAAAATTCTGAAAGCAGCTAGGGATAAACACGCTCTAACTTACTAAGGTAGACACATAAGAATAGTGGCTGACCTATCCACTGAAACTTGGTAGGCCAGAAAGAAATGGCAGGAAATCTTCAATGTGATGAACAGAAAAAAATATGCAGCTGAGAATCCTTTTTCCAGCAAGTCTGTCTTTCAGAAAGAAGGAGAGATAAAGGTTTTTCCCAAACAAACAAAAACTGAAGGAATTCATCACCACTAAACCAGCCCTACAACAGAGATCCTAAGGGGGATTCTGTGAGTGAAATGCTGCAAGGATCACAAAGTACCAGAGACATCATTACAAGCATGAAACCTACAGACACTGCAACGACTCTAAACCCATATCTTTCCATAATAACACTGAGTGTAAATGGACTAAATGCTCCAACCAAGACATAGTGTATCAGAATGGATAAAAAAAACAAGACCCATCTATTTGCTGTCTACAAGAGACTCATTTTAGACCTGAGGACACCTTCAGATTGAAAGTGAGGGGATGGAGAACTATCTATCATGCTACTGGAAGTCAAAAGAAAGCTGGAGTAGCCATACTTGTAGCAGACAAAGTAGACTTTAAATTAAAGGTTGTAACAAGAGATGAAGAAGGGCATTATATAATCATTACAGAGACTATCCATCAGGAAGAGCTAACAATTATAAACGTCTATGCGCTGAATACGAGAGCCCACAAATATATAAATGATTAATCACAAACATAAGCAACCTTATTGATAAGAATGTGGCTATTGCAGAGGACTTTAATACCCCACTTACAACAATGGATAGATCAACTAGACACAGGATCAATAAACAAACAAGGGCCTTGAATGATACATTGGATCCGATGGACTTGACACATATATTTAGAGTTCTGCATCCCAAAGCAACAAAGTATACTTTCTTCTTGAGTGCACATGGAACATTCTCCAAGACAGATCGCATATTGGGTCACAAAACAGCCCTTCATAAGTATAAAAGAATTGAGATCATACCATGCACACTTTCAGACCACAATGCTATGAAACTTGAAACCAATCACAGGAAAAAGTCTGGAAAACCTCCAAAAGTATGGAGGTTAAAGAACACCCTACTAAACAATGAATGGGTCAACCAGGAAATTAGGGAAGAAATTTAAAAAATAGATGGAACAAATAAAAATGAAAATACAACAATCCAAATGCTTTGGGATATAGAGAAGGCAGTCCTGAGAGGAAAATACATTGCAATCCAGACCCATCTCAAGAAACAAGAAAATCCCAAATACAAAATCTAACAGCACACTTAAAGGAATAGAAGCAGAACAGCAAAGACACCCCAAACCCAGCAGAAGAAGAGAAATAATAAAGATCAGAGCAGAAATAAACAATATAGAATCTAAAAAACTGTAGAGCAGACCAATGAAACCAACAGTTGGTTTTTTGAAAAAAATAAACAAAATTGATAAACCTCCAGCCAGGCTTCTCAAAAGAAAAGGGAGAGGACCCAAAGAGATAAAATCATGAATGAAAATGGAATGATTACAGCCAATTCCTCAGAAATACACACAATTATCAGGGAATACTATGAGAAATTATATGCCAACAAACTGGACAACCTGGAAGAAATGGACAAATGCCTAAACACCCACCCACTTCCAAAAGTCAAGCAGGAAGAAGCAGAAAACTTGAACAGACCCATAACCAGCAAAGAAATTGAATCAGTTATCAAAAATCTCTCAACAAATAAGAGTCCAGGACTAGATGGCTTCCCTGGGGAATTGTACCAGACATTTAAAGCAGTGATTATACCTATCCTTCTCAAGCTGTTCCAAAAAATAGAAAGGGAAGGAAAACTTCCAGACCCCTTCTATGAAGCCAGCATTACTTTGATTCCCAAACCAGTCAGAGACCCAGGAAAAAAAGAGAACTACAGGCCAATATCCCTGATGAATATGGATGCAGAAATTGTCAGCAAGATACCAGCAAATCGAATTCAACAGCATACAAAAACAATTATTCTCCATGATCAAGTGAGATTCATTCCTGGGCTGCAGGGCTGGTTCAACATTCGCAAATCAGTCGATGTGATACATCACATTGATAAAAGAAAAGATAAGAACCATATGATCCTGTCAATCGATGCAGAAAAAGCAGTTGACAAAATTCAGCATCCTTTCTTAATAAAAAACCTTGAGAAAGTCGGGATAGAAGGAACATACTTAAACATAATAAAAGCCAGTTATGAAAAGCCCACAGCTAATATCATCCTCAATGGGGAAAAACTGAGAGCTTTCCCCCTGAGATCAGGAACACGACAGGGATGTCCACTCTCACCGTTGCTGTTTAACATGGTGTTGGAAGTTCTAACATCAGCAATCAGACAACAAAAGGAAATCAAAGGCATCCAAATGGACAAAGATGAAGTCCAGCTTTCACTTTCTGCAGATGGCATGATCTTATATATGGAAAACCCGACAGACTCCACCAAAAGTCTGCCAGAACTGATACATGAATTCAGCAAAGTCGCAGGGTACAAAACTAATATGCAGAATTCAGTTGCATTCTTATACACTAATAATGAAGCACCAGACAGACAAATGAAGAAACTGATCCCATTCACAACTGCACCAAGAATCATAAAATACCTAGGGATAAACCTAACCAAAGATGTAAAAGATCTGTATGCTGAAAACTATAGAAACTTATGAAGGAAATTGAAGAAGATACAAAGAAATGGAAACACCTTCCATGCTCACGGATTAGAAGAGTAAATATTGTTCAAATGTCCATACTACCCAAAGCAATCTACACAGTCAATGCAATCCCAGTCAAAATTGCACCAGCATTCTTCTCAAAGCTAGAACCAGCAATCCTAAAATTTGTATGGAACCCCAAAAGACCCCGAATAGCCAAAGAAATGGTGAAGAAGAAGACCAAAGCGGGAGGCATCACAATCCCAGACTTTAGACTGTACTACAACGCTGTAATCATCAAGGCAGCATGGTATTGGCACAAAAACAGACACATAGACCAATGGAATAGAATAGAGACTCCAGAATTGGACCCACAGAAGTATGGCAAACTAATCTTTGACAAAGCAGGAAAGAATATCCAATGGAAAAAAGACAGTCTCTTTAACAAATGGTGCTGGGAGAACTGGACAGCAACATGCAGAAGAATGAAACTAGACCACTTGCTTACACCATTCACAAAGATGAACTCAAAATGGATGAAGGACCTGAATGTGAGACAGGAAACCATCAAAACCCTAGACGAGAAAGGGGGAAAAAAACCTCTCTGACCTCAGCTGCAGCCATTTCTTACTTGACCCATCTCCAAAGGCAAGGGAATTAAAAGCAAAAATGAACTATTGGGACCTCATGAAGATAAAAATGCTTTTGCACTACCAAGGAAATAATCAACAAAACTAAAAGGCAACCAATAGAATGGGAAAAGATATTTGCAAATGACATATCAGACAAAGGGCTAGTATCCAAAACCTATAAAGAACTCACCAAACTCCACACCCGAGCAACAAATAATCCAGTGAAGAAATGGGAAGAAGACATGAATAGACACTTCTCTAAAGAAGACTTACAGATGGCCAACAGGCACATGAAAAGATGCTCCACATCACTCCTCATCAGGGAAGTACAAATCAAAACCACACTCATGAGATACCACCTCATGCCAGAGTAGCTAAAATCAACAAATCAGGAGACTTGATGCTGGCAAGGATGTGGAGAAACGGGGACCCTCTTGCACTGTTGGTGGGAAGCAAACTGGTGCAGCCACTCTGGATAACAGTGTGGTGGTTCCTCAAAAAATTAAAAATAGATCTTCCCTACGACCCAAGAATAGCACTGCTAAGAATTTACCCAAGGGATACAGCAGTGCTGATGCATAGGGGCACCTGTAACCCAATGTTTATAGCAGCACTTCCAACAATAGCTAAACTATGGAAAGAGCCTAAATGTTCATCAACTGATGAATGGATAAAGAAATTGTGATTTATGTACACAATGGAATACTACTTGGCAATGAGAAAGAATGAAATGTGGCCTCTGGAGCAACTTGGATGGAACTGGAGAGTTTTATTCTAAGTGAAATAAGTCATCAGAGTAAGACAGATACCATATGTTTTCACTCCTATGTGGATCCTGAGAAACCTAACAGAAGACCATGGGGGAATGGAATGGAAAAAAAAAAGTTAGAGAGGGAGGGAGCCAAACCATAAGAGACTCTTAAAAACTGAGAGTAAACTGAGGGTTGATGAGGGGTTGGAGGGAGGGGAAGGTGAGTGATGGGCATTGAGGAGGGCACTTGTTGAGATGAGCACTGAGTGTTGTATGGAAACCAATTTGACAACAAATTTCATATTAAAAATAAATAAATAAATAAAATTAATTTTAAAAATTGAAAATAAAAATATTTTTCCTTTCATATGAAGAAAAAGAAAAGAAAAAATAATTGAATAGATGGACAGAGTGAGTACAATTGAAGTTACATCATTTTCTCCTAGAAGTCAAATTATGTGGCACTTTATATTCCGTAAACTAAGCAGGTGAAGAGACTTGTGTTTCTGAAGAAGGAAGTTGGCCAGGTTGGGCGGGGCTTAGTGTAACACCTAGTTTCTCCACTAGGCGGCGCTGCTAGCCTCCTGGGGTGGATTGTTGCAGTGCTTGTAGGTGTGTTGCGCTTGCGCGGGAGGGTTGGAAATGGCGTCCCCCAGCTCCCAGTCTCTAGTACCCAAAGTCTGTTCTTCCCGATCAGTAACTCTGCACCTGTCCTTCGCCTCCGGCTTCCTTCCATTCCCCGCATTTACACCGTCCGTGACCGAGCTGTCAGGTTGCCAGGCAGCACCTTCCTCCTGACTTTTATCTCAGATGCGGCTGTGTTTCCCGGCCCCTCACTTTTGAGGGACTGCGGCTTTGTCCCGCTCAGACCTTCTGGGGGAAAGTCTCACCGAGCAATGGCCAGGTTCTGGCCACACCCAGGAATGTTTGAGGGACCGTGCTGCTGCCAAGGCCCAGAGACTGTGGCTGGATGCCAGACTGTCCCCAGAAAATGTTCACGCCGTCGTGTAGCAGCAGCGTTTCAGGGATTATGGTAAGTCATAACACACATCTGACACCAGATGGCATCTCCCTGCGGCTGTTTCCACTCTTCCACTTTCTCTCCAGCTGCTTTGGGGTGGGGGTATGCTTTTCCCATACTCACCGCCCACCCCCATCTCTGTCCTCTCCCCATAATCAAAAATAGCTCCCTGCCCTCTGCAGCTTCTCTCTCCCCCAGTTCACCTTTCTGCGCCACCTACCCTCTGAGTTCTGTGGTTCAGGTTGTGCAGATTGTTGTGTGAATCCTCAAATCAGTTTTCTAGGTGTGTAGAATGCTTTAGTGTTGATCTGGCTGTATTTCATGGACGCAAGATGCAAAAAAAACTTCCTTGCTGTTCCGCTATCTTGGCTCCTCCCCCTGTACTTCTGGTATTTTTAATAGAAAAAAAATTCAGACCCACCATGGTTTAATTTCTAAAATGTGATTAAAGAACATGATTTATGGGGCACCGACCAAAGGCTCCGTGGTTCGTTTGCCCCTCACAGTCATTGCTGGCAACACATTACACTCATCTGAGAACGTTTTTAAAAAATACCTTTCTGTGTGATTTAGCTGCAGAGGTTATGATTTAATTTATCTGGGATGGCATGTGTTCAGCAGTATTTTCTTAAAGTACTTCACGTGTTTCTAATCTGCAGTCAGGGTAAGAGCCACTGGTCTAAATTATGTATGATCTACCTCTGTTCTGAGCTGGATCATCAGAATCCCACTCTTGCTGCATCATATCACTCAAACTCAAATTCTCTCTGGGAAATTTTAAGTGGTTTAATGTGTTCATAATTGGAATGAGGGCTGCTAGCCTACACTGAGAGGCATTACATGAATCAGTTTTTTTTAACTTCTTCTATATTTAGAAAAAAGATTTTGCTCATTATGTTACAGGGTATCCCATCTTTTAAAAAAAAATGGGAGAAAATGTGTCCTTCTGAAACCATGTAAAAGTTGCTTTTCTGAAGCCACTGGTTCATTTTCTGGCTTTTGGCCACTCTGAACCATGAAAACAATAATGTTTCTCTATGCCCATTGGTTGCTAGAAAGCTTGAAGGTAACTTTGCTCTCTGCCTAATGCAAGGAGCAAACCATTACTGTATTAAATTGTTTTCAGCCCACCTAAATTTTCCAACCTCCATTTTCTTCTGCCTCCATTTTCTTCTCAAATTTCCTGCACCTACCAAAATATATGTGTTATTTTAACCATCTTATATCTTTCTGAGAACAAGGTAGGCTATGTTCAAACCAATTGGTAAACTAAAAATAATCTACATTGAAGGTTCTATTCTTTAGGTTATAAGCTAAAATATCTAATTCAATTCTCTTATTTTCATGGAAATAAGATGATCTGTCCTCCAACTTCAGAAAGGAATTTGGATGGCTTAAGTGTTTTTAAATTCTGCAGTCTCTAGTCATTTTGAAAGCACAAGTATACCAGATTTGTAGAACAAAGGGAAACCATGCAACTCAGAGATGGTCTATGAGAGACCATCAGACTCTTTCTTAACCTTGTCTTTCTATTGTGTGTCTTTCCCATGGACATTTTCTCCTTTGAAAATGTGTTTTACATGTTGAAAAGGACAGAATGTTTTCAGCAAGAAGTAAGCCTAGTAGAGATATAAATCTCTCTCTCTGAACATTTAATACACCTGCTGTCTCTTTCTGCTCAGGGGAATTTTCTCTCAGGTGAATTTTAAAATTTAGTCCTAATCCAATTCAGTCAGACTACCTGGAAAGAAGACCTTAGGTTAAGTCTGTTCCATATTAATGTGAAGAAATAACTGGCTCACCACCAGGTATCCAAGCAGAGTAGCCAAAATGGAAACACTGAGTTGCTTTCAGATAATTTAATTAGCAAACATAGCAAGTGTCTGTGTTTGGTGGTGGGGTGTGGTTAGTGGAAGATTCGACCAGCATTTTCAATATCCTTTCAGCTCTTTAATTAGTGCCACTGAAATGACCTACAGTCCCACTGTAAACAAAATGACACTGTCATCCAGGAAGCGTTAAAGTCTGTGTTTATGTAACATGTCCCAGATGTATGCTGAGTTAAATCTAGTTGTGAGGAAAGCAAATCACAGCCTTATACCTTAGAAATCTTCTGGAATTAAGAAAACAAAATTCTCATCTTGAATTCAATTTTGGCTTTTTGGCAAAATAGAAGGCTGCCTGGCTGAGTAGTTGGGTTTAGTGAACGAGCAGGGAATTTCTTACCATGTATCATCTAACTAGTACCTGCCAAGAAAGCTGTGTTCACCTTTTCTAATTGTCAACCTTTCCTTGTTTCTCTCTGCTTTTGTTGCTCCCAGCTTTCCCCAGCTGTGTCAATTGCCAGATTCTAAGTGCTCTCTACCATTGTTATATCTGGTGTGTGATGAATGCCTTAGAAGGGCTGCTAGGGTCTTCTGGGAAGTGCTGGGGACTTTCAGGAGTTGCCAGATGCAAGGAGGCAACCAAGAAGCAACAGATGCTGTAACTTAAATTTGTATCCTCTCTCTTGTTAATACCAATTAAGTAGTGGCCACATTTCTTCTCATATTAATATTAAAAGAACATCCACAAATTCATCTATTTTATTATATCGATCCTGTTATGAGGAGGGGTTTGTTGTTCACTTCAAGTGTTTGTTAATCATTTCCCATTTGAAAGGCCATTTTCAATTTTGTTCAAATACCTAGTATTTCCACACTTTCTGATGTGTGAATTCTAATGTTTCAATTTAAGTTTAAAATGGCACAATTCTAATAGAATTCTAATCAATGCTAATCCTTCACATTTTTGTATGTAGTGATCATTCCTACTGGGCACAATTCTGTTTTGGAAAAATGACCAAGGCAAAAATCAGTAAACATGTTAAGTTGATAAAGATCTGATAAGCATTGTTGATCTCATGATGCTATTTATTGGTCCTCTGCCAAAAAAAAAAGTATATTTCTATTTACAAAAAAAAGTAAATATATAAATTAAAAGAACACGTATATGAAACTAAGTAGCTGAGTTTTGATTGCTTAAACAATGACATACAATTGTATGTTCTCTTGGCTGTAATTCATTTGAAATATAAATATTTTTCTATTTTTGTCATTTAATTTGAGTTACATTCAAGTATCAAGGTGCTGACCTCTTTTTCCAGATAGACACAGTGGTTGTGTGGCCATGGGAAGACTTTGCAATGAAGTGGCACTAGAACTACATCCCGAATGAATGAAAGCCAACCATACAATGACCTGGGTAAAATGCATCCCAGTGGATAGTCAACTGGTATCACATAGGCCCTTAGGTGGGGCAGAGTTTCCTCCTGTGAGGGTCAGAAGGAGAATTAGAGGTTTGTAAGCAAGGGGGTGATGGGTAGGAGACAACTATGGAAAGGGACAAGATGCTAATAAGAAGTAAAACCCATGGGATAAAGTTTGGATTTTATTCTAAGAACCGAGGTAAGCCATTGGCAGGTAAAATTTTCTAAGAGATCCCCAAAATAAACTCTATTATTTAGGGTCCCAACAGGAGGTGGAAATATTCAGTAGGCATACCATCACCATTTAGTGCAGGTGAAAATTTGATTAATTGTGATACCACTGCATGCCATGCATTACCAGCATCCAATTTGCCATTGGCAATGTGTTCAACTCTGCATTCAAGCTCAAGGACATCTCCAAATCTATCTGCAATCTCATCTTGGATGGTGTGGGCTTTGGTACCAATTTCTATAGCTACAAGAGGAGAAATAAATCATACTAGCACTTTTAGTGGAAAGAATTCACTATCAGGGTAGTGAACTACATATTCAACTAACTAGGTGACTAAAAGGGTAAAAAAAAAACCAAAAAAGTTTATTCTAAGGTAATGACTGCAGGAAGCAGCTACCCTGATTGGACTGGACAAGAGCAGGAGGTTGGGCTTATCAAAGCCTGAAGGAGGGGTCCTGGGAGTGGAAACTCAGAACTGTGAGGAGATTGTTGCCTGGGTTGTGCTGGCAGCACTGGTTCTGTGAGCCTGCAATCCAGCTCTCTGTGGAGGGAAGGCCAGTAGCTGCTGTGGATGTCTTCAGAGGGCTTGATGAGGCTCTGACACTGCAAACTGGACTCAGCTGCTCCTTTGGACGCCACTGCTGCCATGCAGGTGAAGAAGCATTGATGATGTGCTGACTGTAAGAACAGAAAACATAAAGGAAAGAACAGTCGAGAAAGGAAGGAACAAGTTGATGTCAATTCTTCTCACTCTTGAAAAGATGAGGTTTGCACAAAGTGTCCCCATCATGTGGAGCAAAGCATAGAAGTTGCTGAAAGACAGAAACAGATGACGTGTCCCAGGAATGTAATGCAGGACAAATTAGTACAGCAGATAAGAGATACTATGGTCCCCCACTCCCTAAGCTGAGCACTAGACCTCTCACCCCAAATTAATTGACTACCCTCCTTTAAAGTTTCTCTAAGAGGCTTTGGAGTTCCAGATTCACCAACCCCTACAATTCATGTGATTCTGCTTATGCTGAGCCTTGTCCCAGACCCAGGTCACACAGGTCATCCAGACAGAGAAGGCCTAGGTGGTTGCTGGCCTCAGAGTGGCCCTAGGACAAACACAGGGCCTTTTCCTTCTCACTGCTCTCATTCTCCCTGCTCATCAGTTTATTAGATTAGAGCCATTGCACTGACTGCTAATCAGAAAATAGCTGGTTTAGCCTCAGGTGGTCATTTTAGGTAATTAGCTCAGGCATCTAACACCTGATTCTTCATCTTCAGAGGCAAAATTTCATGCTTATGGGTGCATCTATTACAATTAGCACAACCTGCTCTGTCTTTTGTTCACATTCAATATCATCGAAGGCATCCTCGCTATTTTGAGCCTGGATTGACTTTGTCCCAAGAGGTCCAGAGGCAAATGTCCTTAAGAAACTTCTCCCAAGTTCCCGGGGGCATTAAGCACATGCCAATCACCAGCTCACAAAACTGGTCTCTGCATGTCCAGCTTTCTAGGAGGAAGTCAGGTAGAGACAGAAGCCAAGAGATCAGAATATAACATTTTCTAAAAAAAGAAAATGAGGTAGGCAATATTTTCCAAAAGAAAAATGTGTACTAGGTTATCCTTAAAATTATCCCGAAAGGAAGTGTGGAACCAGAAATTCAAGTCTACCTGGCCAAAATACTCATACCCTTTTCACCATACCATGTCAACTACCCCATGCGGTGGGACGAGGGTGGGAGCATATGGGTTGTTAAAGAACATCACTCACACTATGAATACTTGTCTTGGGTCTTCTTTCATATCTCATCAACTCTTTAGGGGAAACAAAAGCCCAGATGAAAGTCCTTGGCTATATATGATGACTTACTATCCCACACGCTTCCCTTTTAAAAGTTTTTTTTTTTCTTTTAAACCACAACAAAGATTGCAGTGCAAATGACTTTCCTCTATGAGTTCTTTAAAGCTGAGATGTTGCTAAAGTCTTAATTTGGAGGAGGCCTAATTGCAATCTGAGTGTGTTTAGAGAAACATCTGGACCAACAGTATTACTTGCAAGGATGCACTAGTTTCCGTTGATTTTTCATGCTGCTCACAGGTAAAGTCTATATTCAATTTGCAAGTTTTCTCTCAGCTCTGGGCTGATAAGGAGTCCTGTGATTTAATCTAACAGGGTAAGCAAAAGGTCTTCATGCTACAGATTAGAAATACAGCTTCCTTAAAGGAATGGGGAGCTCGAAAGATAACCACCCTGAAATCTCCCTCTGCACAAGGTGCTGAGGCATAGCACCAAAACAGCAGCAAGATTGCAGAGGTAGCTTAGCCTAAAGCTTTCATCATGGTGGCGGTGGCGGTGGGGGTAGAGTCAGGGGAGATGGACATGACAGCAAGCTTACCTTTTCAATGTTTTCAAAAGGAAGTCATTAAAATTGAAGAGATCCAATAATAATAAGGCTTCTTTTGGTTTGTAGGTTATTTGTTGCACACATTTTCTTTGTGTCTTTTTCAAAATCTCCGTGGATAGCAGAGATAATTACTCCGGAAAGTCAGTCTTAAAGGCTAACTGGAAAAGCTCAAGCCCAGGAATCAAGAAACCATGTTTCTTGTGTTTTGTGAATATCCTTTTCTTTTACCTTTGTTTTTAAAAAAAATATATAATTTTATTTGATCTTCACAAAAATCCCAGAAAGTGGAGAAGGGAGTATTGTCCTCATTTAGAGATTAAAAGCACTGAAATTTACAGGTTATGCCTAGAGCAGAGATTAAGTGGCAAAGCTAAACTTTTGTCCAGAAGGCTTGGCCCACACTTTCCTTTTATTAAGCTGCTTAAGGTGAAGACCATTCATCATCAGAGACGTGGTTACATCAATAGCTACAAGGAACCAAGAGCTCACAGGGGAAAATATTAAGTACTCATTCCATACAGACTCATTTAATCTTCACTAAAACCGCATATAATGTTCCTTGGTTACATCATACAGAGTAAACCCCTCAAGAAAACTAACTGAATGTAACAATGTGGAACCTGAACCAGAAAGCCCTTCAGGTAGGTAAATTATCCTTACTATAGAGTGGTGGTAAGGATCCGAGTTTGGTATCAAATGCACCTGGCTATGGACCACAGGTCAAGTACTTATTCAATGTATAACAGCCTGGGGCAAATTATTTCACCAGCTTGAGCTTTCCTTCCCTCATCTGTAAGGGGCAAATGACAATGCATTGCCTTGTTTCATGCATCCTTGGTTAAAGCTAAGATCTGTGTTTCCCAACATCCTTTTCACCACATGGCTCTAGGTTATTGGCCAAAAGAAGAACTTACTTGGGATTGGGAAGATGAAGTGAAGCAGAAGTCATCACTTTTAGTACATCACCATGATCAGACATGCTCAAGGATGAGTGTGGAAATGTCTGGTGGTTTCAGCTTGTTCTTTCTATCTTCCATTCCACATCTAACTCATTTTCCTAGTTGCTGGCCCTGATGACCAACAGAGGCTGCAGGCCTACCACCAGGTGTTTGGCTGTGACTCACAAAAGCAATAGCAAAGCAGAGAGCAGTATCCCATAGAGCTACCCTACTGCAGGCCTGTTTCAGTGGCCAGATGTGCTTGGCTTCTTGCAATGATCTGAAAGATGTGTCCATCTGTACCAGTCCCTCAGGCTGACTGGTCAGTGATGGTTTCTCTGGTATCCTCATACCCTTCTCTTTCAGATTTTGACTTTCTCAGCTCCTCTCATAATTGTGTAAGGTCTAGTTCATATAACAAATGCCTTAATTCCTTAGTATTTACGATGACTGTTTTCCTGTCTCTGCCTTGACTAAGTGAAAGATCTCTATGGTTGTCTAACGACTGAATAATGCTGTATAACAAAACTTGGTATATGGTAAAGCCACAATAGATGGTACTTGTGATTATTGTTATCTAAATGTTAGATGAACTTCAGCTCTTGATGCTTTTCCTTCTCTTTATGCTTCTGCTCTATTATGTTCCCTCTATCAGATATCTTCTTTGTAACTTCAGCTTGCACATGGGGATAGCTTTCCATTTATGTCTTCTTCAATTTCTTTCATCAATGTGTTATAATTTTTACTGTACATTATCTTTATGTGGAGTAAATCATTATCTACTTACTCCACAGAACCTGTTTGAACAACAGCTAAAAAGCACTGAGAAAGAGAGAGAGAGAATCCAAAAAAACAAAGAAACTCAAAAAACAAACACAGCCCCAAGAATTCCAGAACAAGGTAGATTAGATGTTGTAGCCATGGACATCCATTTGTTGTTTTTTTTTTTTTTAATTAAGTCTATTTATTTATTTATTTAGAGCATGCACAAGCAGGTGAGGGGCAGAGAGAGAGGGAGAGAGAGAATCCCAAGCAGGCTTCACACTGCCAGCACAGAGCCTGATGCTGGGATCGATCCCATGTCTGTGAGATCATGACCTGAGCTGAAATCAGGAGTCAGACCCTCCACCAAATGAGCCACCCAGTCACCCTGTTTTATTTTTAAAAGCTTCTCTTGCATATATTAAAATGGCCATATGCCCCCGCCCTGCCATTTTCTTTCTGTTAAAGTAGAGAATTCCACTGAGTGATTTTCAAATGTTAAACTAATCTTGCATTCTTGGAATAAACCCCACTTAGATATAATGTGTTTGCCTTTTTATATATGCTGGAATTTCATATGTAATTTTTGAAAGATGTTTGTGTTTTTTTTTTTCATTTTTATTTATTTTTATTTATTTTTTTTATTTTTTAATATATGAAATTTACTGTCAAATTGGTTTCCATACAACACCCAGTGCTCATCCCAAGAGGTGCCCTCCTCAATACCCATCACCCACCCTGCCCACCTCCCACCCCCCATCAACCCTCAGTTTGTTCTCAGTTTTTAACAGTCTCTTATGCTTTGGCTCTCTCCCACTCTAACCTCTTTTTTTTTTTTTTCCTTCCCCTCCCCCATGGGTTTCTGTTACGTTTGTCAGGATCCACACAAGAGTGAAACCATATGGTATCTGTCTTTCTCTGTATGGCTTATTTCACTTAGCATCACACTCTCCAGTTCCATCCACGTTGCTACAGAAGGCCATATTTCATTTTTTCTCATTACCACGTAGTATTCCATTGTGTATATAAACCACAATTTCTTTATCCATTCATCAGTTGATGGACATTTAGGCTCTTTCCATAATTTGGCTATTGTTGAGACTGCTGCTATAAACATTGGGGTACAAGTACCCCTATGCATCAGTACTCCTGTATCCCTTGGATAAATTCCTAGCAGTGCTATTGCTGGGTCATAGGGTAGGTCTATTTTTAATTTTTTGAGGAACCTCCACACTGTTATCCAGAGTGGCTGCACCAGTTTACATTCCCACCAACAGTGCAAGAGGGTTCCCGTTTCTCCACATCCTCTCCAGCATCTATAGTCTCCTGATTTGTTCATTTTGGCCACTCTGACTGGCGTGAGGTGGTATCTGAGTGTGGTTTTGATTTGTATTTCCCTGATAAGGAGTGACGTTGAACATCTTTTCATGTGCCTGTTGGCCATCCGGATGTCTTCTTTAGAGAAGTGTCTATTCATGTTTTCTGCCCATTTCTTCACTGGGTTATTTGTTTTTTGGGTGTGGAGTTTGATGAGCTCTTTATAGATTTTGGATACTAGCCCTTTGTCCGATATGTCATTTGCAAATATCTTTTCCCATTCCGTTGGTTGCCTTTTAGTTTTGTTGGTTGTTTCCTTTGCTGTGCAGAAGCTTTTTATCTTCATAAGGTCCCAGTAATTCACTTTTGCTTTTAATTCCCTTGCCTTTGGGGATGTGTCGAGTAAGAGATTGCTACGGCTGAGGTCAGAGAGGTCTTTTCCTGCTTTCTCCTCTAAGGTTTTGATGGTTTCCTGTCTCACATTCAGGTCCTTTATCCATTTTGAGTTTATTTTTGTGAATGGTGTGAGAAAGTGGTCTAGTTTCAACCTTCTGCATGTTGCTGTCCAGTTCTCCCAGCACCATTTGTTAAAGAGACTGTCTTTTTTCCATTGGATATTCTTTCCTGCTTTGTCAAAGATTAGTTTGCCATACTTCTGTGGGTCCAATTCTGGAGTCTCTATTCTATTCCATTGGTCTATGTGTCTGTTTTTATGCCAATACCATGCTGTCTTGATGATGACAGCTTTGTAGTAGAGGCTAAAGTCTGGGATTGTGATGCCTCCTGCTTTGGTCTTCTTCTTCAAAATTACTTTGGCTATTCGGGGCCTTTTGTGGTTCCATATGAATTTTAGGATTGCTTGTTCTAGTTTCGAGAAGAATGCTGGTGCAATTTTGATTGGGATTGCATTGAATGTGTAGATAGCTTTGGGTAGTATTGACATTTTGACAATATTTATTCTTCCAATCTATGAGCAGGGAATGTCTTTCCATTTCTTTATATCTTCTTCAATTACCTGCATAAGCTTTCTATAGTTTTCAGCATACAGATCTTTTACATCTTTGGTTAGATTTATTCCTAGGTATTTTATGCTTCTTGGTGCAATTGTGAATGGGATCAGTTTCTTTATTTGTCTTTCTGTTGCTTCATTGTTAGTGTATAAGAATGCAACTGATTTCTGCACATTGATTTTGTATCCTGCAACTTTGCTGAATTCATGTATCAGTTCTAGCAGACTTTTGGTGGAGTCTATCGGATTTTCCGTGTATAATATCATGTCATCTGCAAAAAGCGAAAGCTTGACTTCATCTTTGCCAATTTTGATGCCTTTGATTTCCTTTTGTTGTCTGATTGCTGATGCTAGAACTTCCAGCACTATGTTAAACAACAGCGGTGAGAGTGGGCATCCCTGTCGTGTTCCTGATCTCAGGGAAAAAGCTCTCAGTTTTTCCCCGTTGAGGATGATGTTAGCTGTGGGCTTTTCATAAATGGCTTTTATGATCTTTAAGTATGTTCCTTCTATCCCGACTTTCTCAAGGGTTTTTATTAAGAAACGGTGCTGGATTTTGTCAAAGGCCTTTTCTGCATCGATTGACAGGATCATATGGTTCTTCTCTTTTTTTTTTTTTGTTAATGTGATGCATCACGTTGATTGATTTGCGAATGTTGAACCAGCCCTGCATCCCAGGAATGAATCCCACTTGATCATGGTGAATAATTCTTTTTATATGCTGTTGAATTCGATTTGCTAGTATCTTATTGAGAATTTTTGCATCCATATTCATCAGGGATATTGGCCTGTAGTTCTCTTTTTTTACTGGGTCTCTGTCTGGTTTAGGAATCAAAGTAATACTGGCTTCATAGAATGAGTCTGGAAGTTTTCCTTCCCTTTCTATTTCTTGGAATAGCTTGAGAAGGATAGGTATTATCTCTGCTTTAAACGTCTGGTAGAACTCCCCTGGGAAGCCATCTGGTCCTGGACTCTTATTTGTTGGGAGATTTTTGATAACCGATTCAATTTCTTCGCTGGTTATGGGTCTGTTCAAGCTTTCTATTTCCTCCTGATTGAGTTTTGGAAGAGTGTGGGTGTTTAGGAATTTGTCCATTTCTTCCAGGTTGTCCAATTTGTTGGCATATAATTTTTCATAGTATTCCCTGATAATTGTTTGTATCTCTGAGGGATTGGTTGTAATAATTCCATTTTCATTCATGATTTTATCTATTTGGGTCATCTCCCTTTTCTTTCTGAGAAGCCTGGCTAGAGGTTTGTCAATTTTGTTTATTTTCTCAAAAAACCAACTCTTGGTTTCGTTGATCTGCTCTACAGTTTTTTTAGATTCTATATTGTTTATTTCTGCTCTGATCTTTATTATTTCTCTTCTTCTGCTGGGTTTAGGCTGCCTTTGCTGTTCCGCTTCTATTTCCTTTAGGTGTGCTGTTAGATTTTGTATTTGGGATTTTTCTTGTTTCTTGAGATAGGCCTGGATTGCAATGTATTTTCCTCTCAGGACTGCCTTTGCTGCGTCCCAAAGTGTTTGGATTGTTGTATTTTCATTTTCGTTTGTTTCCATATATTTTTTAATTTCTTCTCTAATTGCCTGGCTGACCCACTCATTCGTTAGTAGGGTGTTCTTTAACCTCCATGCTTTTGGAGGTTTTCCATGCTTTTTCCTGTGGTTGATTTCAAGCTTCATAGCATTGTGGTCTGAAAGTATGCATGGTATAATTTCAATTCTTGTAAACTTATGAAGGGCTGTTTTGTGACCCAGTATATGATCTATCTTGGAGAATGCTCCATGTGCACTCGAGAAGAAAGTATATTCTGTTGCTTTGGGATGAAGAGTTCTAAATATATCTGTCAAGTCCATCTGATCCAGTGTATCATTCAGGGCCCTTGTTTCTTTATTGACTATGTGTCTAGATGATCTATCCATTTCTGTAAGTGGGGTGTTAAAGTCCCCTGCAATTACCACATTCTTATCAATAAGGTTGCTTATGTTTATGAGTAATTGTTTTATATATCTGGGGGCTCCGGTATTTGGCGCATAGGCATTTATAATTGTTAGCTCTTCCTGATGGATAGATCCTGTAATTATTATATAATGCCCTTCTTCATCTCTTGTTACAGCCTTTAATTTAAAGTCTAGTTTGTCTGATATAAGTATGGCTACTCCAGCTTTCTTTTGGCTTCCAGGAGCATGATAAATAGTTCTGCATCCCCTCACTCTCAATCTAAAGGTGTCCTCAGATCTAAAATGAGTCGAAAGATGTTTGTGTTAAGGTTATAACTTCTTGAGATGTTTAGTGATTATTTTTCTTTTCTAATATTCATTTAAAGCTATAAATTTCCCACGAGGTATTGCTTTATATGGATACATCATATTTTCATTATTTTATAATCATTTCAAAATTTTTTATGATATTCTTTTTGATCTCCTCTTTCATCCACTGGTAATTTAGAAGGGTTTTACTTTAGTTGTAAACATTTGAAGATTTTATTCTTATTTTTCTATTATTGATTTCTAGTTTAATTTCACTATGGTAAGATAATATATTCTATGATTTAATCCTTAATATTTCTTAAAGCTTCATTTACATCACAACGTTTAGTCTATTTTGGTAAATAAATATTAGTGATAAATATTATGACACCCTAAGTTTATAATGATAAATTTCAACAGAATTTATCGTTGATTTCATATTATGCTCTTTAATTAGGTTACTAAGTAGGAGACCAGTAAAAACATATTTATAACTATGACCAACAAGATGAGTTTTATGCTACGAATTAGAACAGGTCTCTTAATTTCAGCCAATTCTTTGTTGTGGGTTGCTATCCTGGGCCGGTAGCAGTATTCTTGGCTTTTATCCATTAGGTACTGTTAGCAGTCCTCTGATCCCCCATGTGATAATCAAAAGTGTCACCAGACATTGCCAAATGTCCCTGGAGGGGCAAAATCACCTCTTGTTGTGAACTACTGATCTATATAAAGAACCATGCTTTTATAAAACCAGTGTACCTAAATCGATCTATTTTTATTATAAAATAGTCTGGGTTTTATTGTGAGAGCATGGCTGCATATCCAACAGTAATTACTATTTCTGGCTGAAGGCATGTGCAGTGATACTTGCATGACAGAGTAAAGCAATAAACAAATCTAAATAATTTAAATGAAACCATATTTATGTGTGTCAAGAACAAGCTCTAGATTTCAAGATGATATAAACATTGATGAGGAATAGCCATTGATCTCTGAATGAAAATAAATGCTATAAAAACAAATCTCTGGAGAAAGAGAGAGTGAACTTCATGGAAACCAAATGTTAAAATAAACCTGAACATGTAGTGCATTTCTCTGCCTAAGCTTTGCCTGAGGATTTGGTCCTTTCTAAACAAACCACCCACGGTGAGTTTATGAACAAACTGAACGCTTGATTGTACTAGCATATATTTGGTTATAAGGAATATAGCAATGTCTTAATTACTAAGTAATATCTATATTATCTTGGTAATATGTTCTAAGCCCTCTTCCTGGAGGTTCTACATTAGAAAAAAAGAGCATAAGATTTCTATATAAAATGTTAACTGGATGGTATGCAACATATCAAAATGCTCCAATAGCTAGGAAACAAATGTAAGAATTCTATGTGTCATGGGTCGGAACTATGTGATACATACTATTCTATGCTTGGACAGATATCACAATCCAATGTGGTATTGCTTTTCCAAGGTGCCTGCATGTGTCCTCAGCATCCTTTTCAATATGAGATTCCAGGAAGCTACCACCATTGGATCAGAGTGAGGGAACATTTTGTCATCTCTGCATCTTTGTATATGGCCTTTAGATTCTTATTCTTCTTCTCATACTCCACTTCTCATTTATTCAATGAACTTTGAGAGGAGAAAGGGCATCTGTTTACTCTCTAAAATAATACAGCTTCTCTGTTTGAGGATACAACATGGACCACCAGGTTGGGGTGACAGGGTTTAGGAACCCTGTTCTGAACAGTGATATAGCTGTTGCAGCTGGAGAACAAATTGGTTTTCGAATATAAATACACTCTTCTGGTGAGAGGCTATAATATTTTCCCAAATTGAAAGTAACCCTCCTAGCTATAAGAGTTGTGGATGCCAACCCTGGAAACACTGGTTTGTCTTGGCATAAATTGATTGTGTTGCCCAGTATCACACAAAATCATCCAGCTTATGAATAGAATTAATGGCGGAATGTATGGGGACTCAGAGCACATCCAACAGGAAGGGAGAAAATCTTGCTGGAGGAGTGACTCAGAGATCCATGTAGTCTTCCCTGACAGAATGCCAACTGCATGAGAGAAAGGGGAGGGAAAAAAGCTTTGATTAAAGAAGAAAGACAGTGGGGAACCTGGGTGGCTCAATCCTTACACATCTGACTTTTGACTTTGGCTCAGCTCATGATCTCAACTCGTGACATGAGACAGAGTCCCACATGGGTTCTACACTGACAACACAGAGCCTGCTTAAGAGTCTCTTTCTCCCCCCTCCCTCTGCCTCTCCCCAGCTTGTGCATTCTCCCAAAGAAGGAGGAGGAGAAAGACAAAAACAGGTTTTTCTCCAAATCAGTACAAAGTCTTCGCTGAAGAATCATTTTCAAGCTGTGTTTCTGTATCTTAATACTTTTCCTTTTTCAAGAAATACAAGCCCAGAAAAGAGCTTATATTTTGTCATGGAAATGACAAATTGTTAAGAGCCCCAGAGTGCTTCTTTAGCATTGTGAGGTAAAAGCCAATTATGCATTATTCCAAAATAGGAGCAGTAGCGAAGAATTGAGGAAGTAACACCTAAACGACTGGAAAATAAACAGGGAGAATTGTGAACTTTTTAATGTGGAGTTTTTAGCCTGAGCTCAAGTTATAAATATCAGCAAATGTTCTACCGTGCTTTGTTGCATGCCTCTAGTGCAATTTGTTTAGTGCTTCGAGATATGAGACAGCCATATATTTTACTCTCACTGCTAGTAGCCAATTTGCAAGAAAGCAAGTAATATAAAAATGGCTATTTACTCTGTTACAAGTGGTATAGTCCATTATCACTCTCCACTGATGTCGTTACAAGGATAGCAAATCAATAATCAGTTCTCATTCCCTAACTCGGTAAACCATCTGCTTCCATTATTATATACCAGGCTCAGTTTGAATGCAACCTTTACTGCTATGCTAGAAGCTGATTCATTTGCTAAGACCACAAACATCACCAGGGGAAAATTATTCCTTAATTACCTTTCTCCAAAATTTAAATGGTTAAGTGCTAAGGAATTTCTTTGCAATAGGGGAAACTGAAATTACAAGACATTGTAAATGTATCACCAAAGAGAAAGATTTTGAATTGTCAAATTACAGAGTCCATCTTGCACAGCTTTTTCTGAATTAAGATTGCTCAACTAAAAATTGGCTTTACATGGGAAGCTTCGGTTAGACATTTTATCACAGCCAATGGGATATTGCTTCCGGAACAGCCATTGAGATCAAGTATACACAATCCTGAAAACTAAGATGGAACTTGTTAGATACATTGCAGATTTTTTAAAAAATCGCTCCAAACCCAAGATTATGAAATAATTTCTTTGTTTTATTTTGTTTAAGTGGTGATTCTTAGCCTTCATTCTGCCTGATAGAGAACATGTCAACTAGTAGCTTCCAGGTAGATTCACTACAATTCTAGGTTTTCTTAGTCAATTCACATTTTAAATTCTGTCACCACCCTCCCCAAACCAGGTCTTCTCTTTCCTCTTTCCAGGGTTCATTACTGAATCCTGAGTGTCATAACTTACAAATGTTAGAGTAGGGCAACCATTCTAGTATCAGTATTCTGTTTTATGTTTTTAAGCATCTTTTAAGATGCTGCTTGTTATAGCTCGTTCCAAGTGTGTTCCTTTCAGGCAGGCAGCACACAAAGAAAACCAGAGGCACAGAGATGAACCAATCTTGATTTCTTGTCAACTTCCATTTACGTTTCAGGTTCTCCTTCTGGTGTTCGGGCTCTCTCTTACAGCTAACTTCTGCGCCCCCTTTCCACAGGCAGAGGAGGAATCAATTGCTGTTTTTTTGTCACTGTAGGACTATGGGTGGATCCAGAGCAGAGAAAATATTCACACTGCAACTACCACCCACCTTCCTATTTTTTTTAATATGAAATTCATTGTCAAATTTGTTTCCATACAATACTCAGTACTCATCCCAACAGGTGCCCTCCTCAATGCCCATCACCCACTTTCTCCTCCCTCCCACCCCTCATCAACCCTCAGTTTATTCTCAGTTTTTAAGAGTCTCTTATGGTTTGGCTCCCTCCCTCTTTTTTTTCCCTGCCCTCCCCCATGGTCTACTGTTAGTTTCTCAGGATCCACATATGAGTGAAAACATATAGTATCAGTCTTTCTCTGCCTGACTTATTTCACTTAGCATAACACTCTCCAATTCCATCCAAGTTGCTCCAAAAGGCCATATTTCATTCTTTCTCATTGCCAAGTAGTATTCCATTGTGTACATAAATCACAATTTCTTTATCCATTCATCAGTTGATGGACATTTAGGCTCTTTCCATAGTTTGGCTATTGTTGAAAATGCTGCTATAAACATTGGGGTACAAGTGCCCCTATGCACCAGCACTCTTGTATCCCTTGGGTAAATTCTTAGCAGTGCTATTGCTGGGTCATAGGGAAGGTCTATTTTTAATTTTTTGAGGAACCTCCACACTGTTATCCAGAGTGGCTGCACCAGTTTACATTCCCACCAACAGTGCAAGAGGATTCTCTTTTTTCGACATCCTCTCCAGCATCTATAGTCTCCCGATTTGTTCATTTTAGCTACCCTGACTGGTGTGAGGTATTAGTGTGGTTTTGACTTGTATTTCCCTGATGAGGAGTGACGTGGAGCATCTTTTCATGTGCCTGTTGGCCATCTGTAAGTCTTCTTTAGAGAAGTGTCTATTCATGTCTTCTGCCCATTTCTTCACTGGATTATTTGTTTTTCGGGTGTGGAGTTTGGTGAGTTCTTTATAGGTTTTGGATACTAGCCCTTTCTCCTATATGTCATTTGCAAATATCGTCTCCCATTCCATTGGTTTCCTTTTAGTTTTGTTGATTATTTCCTTTGGAGCGCAAAAGCTTTTTTAACTTCATGAGGTCCCAATAGTTCATTTTTGCTTTTAATTCCCTTGCCTTTGGGGATGTGTCAAGTAAGAAATTGCTGCAGCTGAGGTCAGAGAGGTTTTTTTCCCCCTTTCTCGTCTAGGGTTTTGATGGTTTCCTGTCTCACATTCAGGTCCTTCATCCATTTTGAGTTCATCTTTGTGAATGGTGTAAGCAAGTGGTCTAGTTTCATTCTTCTGCATGTTGCTCTCCAGTTCTCCCAGCACCATTTATTAAAGAGACTGTCTTTTTTCCATTGGATATTCTTTCCTGCTCTGTCAAAGATTAATTGGCCATACTTCTGTGGGTCGAATTCTGGAGTCTCTATTCTATCCATTCGTCTATGCATCTGTTTTTGTGCCAATACCATGCTGCCTTGATGATTACAGCATTGTAGTACAGGCTAAAGTCTGGGATTGTGATGCTTCCTGCTTTGGTCTTCTTCTTCACCATTTCTTTGGCTATTCGGGGTCTTTTGGGGTTCCATACAAATTTTAGGATTGCTGGTTATAGCTTTGAGAAGAATGCTGGTGCAATTTTGATTGGGATTGCATTGAATGTGTAGATTGCTTTGGGTAGTATTGACATTTGAACAATGTTTAATCTTCCAATCCATGAGCACAGAATGTTTTTCCATTTCTTTGTATCTTCTTCAATTTCCTTCATAAGCTTTCTATAGTTTTCAGCATACAGATCTTTTACATCTTTGGTTAGGTTTATCCCTAGGTATTTTATGATTCTTGGTGCAGTTGTGAATGGGATCAGTTTCTTCATTTGTCTGTCTGGTGCTTCATTATTAGTGTATAAGAACGCAACTGATTTCTGTACATTAATTTTGTATCCTGCGACTTTGCTGAATTCATGTTATCAGTTCTAGCAGACTTTTTTGAAGTCTATCGGGGTTTCCATGTATAAGATCATGTCATCTGCAGAAAGTGAAAGCTGGACTTCATCTTTGTCCATTTGGATGCCTTTGATTTCCTTTTGTCTGATTGCTGATGCTAGAACTTCCAACACCATGTTAAACAGCAACGGTGAGAGTGGACATCCCTGTTGTGTTCCTGATCTCAGGGGGAAAGCTCTCAGTTTTTCCCCATTGAGGATGATATTAGCTGTGGGCTTTTCATAACTGGCTTTTATGATGTTTAAGTATGTTCCTTCTATCCCGACTTTCTTGAAGGTTTTTATTAAGAAAGGATGCTGAATTTTGTCAAATGAATTTTCTGCATCGATTGACAGGATCATATGGTTCTTATCTTTTCTTTTATCAATGTGATGTATCACATCGACTGATTTGCGAATGTTGAACCAGCCCTGCAGCCCAGGAATGAATCTCACTTGATCATGGCGAATAATTCTTTTTGTATGCTATTGAATTCGATTTGCTGGTATCTTGCTGACAATTTTTGCATCCATATTCATCAGGGATATTGGCCTGTAGTTCTCTTTTTTTCCTGGGTCTCTGACTGGTTTGGGAATCAAAGTAATGCTGGCTTCATAGAATGAGTCTGGAAGTTTTCCTTCCCTTTCTATTTTTTGGAACAGCTTGAGAAGGATAGGTATTATCTCTGCTTTAAATGTCTGGTACAATTCCCCAGGGAAGCCATCTGGTCCTGGACTCTTATTTGTTGAGAGATTTTTGATAACTGATTCAATTTCTTTGCTGGTTATGGGTCTGTTCAAGTTTTCTGCTTCTTCCTGCTTGACTTTTGGAAGTGGGTGGGTGCTTAGGCATTTGTCCATTTCTTCCAGGTTGTCCAGTTTGTTGGCATATAATTTCTCATAGTATTCCCTGATAATTGTGTGTATTTCTGAGGAATTGGCTGTAATCATTCCATTTTCATTCATGATTTTATCTCTTTGGGTCCTCTCCCTTTTCTTTTGAGAAGCCTGGCTGGAGGTTTATCAATTTTGTTTATTTTTTCCAAAAAACCAACTGCTGGTTTCATTGGTCTGCTCTACAGTTTTTTAGATTCTATATCGTTTATTTCTGCTCTGATCTTTATTATTTCCCTTCTTCTGCTGGGTTTGGGATGTCTTTGCTGTTCTGCTTCTATTTCCTTTAGGTGTGCTGTTAGATTTTGTATTTGGGATTTTCTTGTTTCTTGAGATGGGTCTGGATTGCAATGTATTTTCCTCCCAGGACTGTCTTCTCTATATCTCAAAGCATTTGGATTGTTGTATTTTCATTTTCATTTGTTTTCATCTATTTTTTAATTTCTTTCCTAATTGCCTGGTTGACCCATTCATTGTTTAGTAGGGTGTTCTTTAACCTCCATGCTTTTGGAGGTTTTCCTGTGATTGGTTTCAAGTTTCATAGCATTGTGGTCTGAAAGTGTGCATGGTATGATCTCAATTCTTTTATACTTATGAAGGGCTGTTTTGTGACCCAGTATGCGATCTATCTTGCAGAATGTTCCATGTGCACTCAAGAAAAAAGTATATTCTGTTACTTTGGGATTCAGAGCTCTAAATATATGTGTCAAGTCCATCGGATCCAATGTATCATTCAAGGCCCTTGTTTGTTTATTGATCCTGTGTCTAGTTGATCTATCCATTGTTGTAAGTGGGGTATTAAAGTCCTCTGCAATAACCACATTCTTATCAATAAGGTTGCTTATGTTTGTGATTAATCATTTATATATTTGTGGGCTCTCATATTCAGCGCATAGACATTTATAATTGTTAGCTTTTCTCTGATGGATAGACCCTGTAATGATTATATAATGCCCTTCTTCATCTCTTGTTATAGCATTTAATTTAAAGTCTAGTTTGTCTGCTATAAGTATGGCTACTCCAGCTTTCTTTTGACTTCGGTAGTATGACCCCTCACTTTTCAATCTGAAAGTGTCCTCAGGTCTAAAATGAGTCTCTTGTAGACAGCAAATAGATGGGTCCTGTTTTTTATCCATTCTGATACCCTATGTCTTTTGGTTGGAGCATTTAGTCCATTTACATTCAGTGTTATTATGGAAAGATATGGGTTTAGAGTCATTGCAGTATCTGTAGGTTTCGTGCTTGTAGTGATGTCTCTGGTACTTTGTGGTTCTTGCAGCATTTCACTCACAGAATCCACCCTAGGATCTCTTGTAGGACTGGTTTAGTGGTGATGAATTCCTTCGGTTTTTGTTTGGGAAGACCTTTATCTCTCCTTCTATTCTGAATGACAGACTTGCTGGATAAAGGATTCTCGGCTGCGTATTTTTTCTCTTCATCACATTGAAGATTTCCTGCCATTCCTTTCTGGCCTGCCAAGTTTCGGTAGATAGGTTTGCCACTATTCTTATGTGTCTACCTTTGTAAGTTAGAGCGTGTTTATCCCTAGCTGCTTTCAAATTTTCTCTTTATCCTTGTATTTTGCCAGTTTCACTATGATATGTCATGCAGAAGATCAATTCAAGTTATGTCTGAAGGGAGTTCTGTCCCTCTTGGATTTCAATGCCTTTTTCCTTCTCCAGATCAGGGAAGTTCTCAGCTATGATTTGTTCAAGTATACCTTCATCCCCTTTTTCTCTGTCTTCCTCCTCTGGAATCCCTATTATACGGATATTGTTCCGTTTGATTGCATCACTGAATTCTCTAATTCTCCCCTTATACTCCTGGATGTTTTTATCTCTCTTTTTCTCAGCTTCCTCTTTTTCCATAATTTTATCTTCTAATTCACTCTCTTCTGCTTCTTCAGTCGTGCTATGGCCGCCTCGATTTTATTTTGCACCTCATTTATAGCATTTTGTAGCTCCTCATGTCTATTTTTTAGTCCCTTGATCTCTGTAGCAAAGATTCTCTTTTGTCTCTGTGCTTTTTTGAAGCCCAGAAATTAGTTTTATGACCATTATCCTAAATTCTTGTTCCATCATACTGCTTAAATCTGTTTTGATCAATTTGTTAGCTGTCACTACTTCCTGGAGTTTCTTTTGAGGAGAATTCTTCTGTTTTGTCATTTTTGGTAGTCCTGCATTAGCTCCAAAATGAAGGGCCTTCCCCTGTGCTGTCTGGAGTAACTTGTGTTGGTGGGCAGGGCTGCAGTCAGACCCGATGTCTGCCCCCAGCCCACTGCTGGGGCTGCAGTCAGACTGGTGTGTACCTTATCTTCCCCTCTCCCAGGGGCAGGAATCACTGTGAAGTAGTGTGGCCCCCGTCTGGGCTACTTGCACACTGCCAGGCTTGTTGTGCTGCTTCGATTGCATCTGGCCAAGGGCGTATTAGCCGGGGTGGATCCGCAAGGTGAACAGGGGAGGGAGGGGCAGGCTTAGTTCCCTTTGCCATCAGTGGTCCCCTGTGGGAGGGGCCCTGCAGCACCGGGAGGGAGGATCCACAAAAGCACAGCATTGGGCGTTTGCATGGTGCAAGCAAGTTCGGTGATGGGCACTGGTTCCCTTTGGCATTTCAGCTGGGGGATGGGAGAGGGATTTGGTGCTTGCCAGAGCCTTTGTTCCCCACTGAGCTGAGCTCTGTCTTCCGGGGCTCAACACCTCTCCCTCACGGTGTCCTCTCGCCCTCCCGCTCTCCAAGCAGAGCTGTTGAGTTTTAACATTCCAGATGTTATGTCCCACTGGCTGTCAGAACTCATGGAGTCTGGCCCCTCTACTTTTGCAAGCCAGACTTTGGGGGCTCTGCCTTGCGGGCGGGCTGCCCGTCCACCGCCCTGGCTCCCTCCCGCCAGTCTGTGTAGCGTGCACCGCCTCTCTCCCCTTCCTACCCTCTTCCGTGGGCTTCTTGTCTATGCTTGGCTCCAGAGAGTCCGTTCTGCTAGTCTTCTGGCAGTTTTCTGGGTTATTTAGGCAGATGTGGGTAGAATCTAAGTGATCAGCAGGACGAGGTAAGCCAGCCATCTTCCATCAGATCATGTGTAATTTCTAATATGTCCTGATTTAATCTGTTCAGGCTTTTCATAATGGAATTCATGATTTGGAACATTTATTCTGTTTCCTACACTACCAATCCTTATATAATAGGTGTCCTATTTGCATGGAAGGGTAGGAAAGGCATCTATAAATGGGTTAGTATGAGAAAGAACAAGCTTTTTATTTATTTATTTTTTAACGTTTATTTATTTTTGAGACAGAGAGAGACAGAGGATGAACATGGGAGGGGCAGAGAGAGAGGGAGACACAGAATCTGAAACAGGCTCCAGGCTCTGAGCGGTCAGCACAGAGCCCGACGCAGGGCTCGAACTCAGGGACTGTGAGATCATGACCTGAGCTGAAGTCGGATGCCTAACCGACCAAGCCACCCAGGCGCCCCAAGAACAAGCTTTTTAATACTTAGACTCCTGCTTCAGGCAAAGTTTAATTGGTCATTTATATGTGTCATCCCAGAAGAAAAGACAATCCTATCATAGCCTTTATTATACTCAACCAGGAAAAAGTAATTGTTTTTCAACTTGGTCCCTTATCAGATTGAAACTATTTCAAAGGCAAGTCTTCAACATTTCCTTTATTTTTTTTGGAGGGATGAGATACCATCTTTATTTAAAATAAAACATGCACTGAAACAATCCTAACTTCTAAGTGACTACTTAATGAATTAACTTGTATAAAACCACAGCTATCAAGATTAGAATGATGTAAGCATACCAGAGACGCTGACGTCCTCCTGTGTTGCCTTCCTGATTACAAAGCCCTGCTTCACTCTATAGGTTTATCATCTTAATTTTAAAGATAATCACATTTAAGTATATATGTGTATACACATATACCATAATATTAGTTTTGCATATTTTGAACTTTATGTAGATGGAATCATTCTGTATATGTTTTTGTGTGTGTCTTCTTTTGTTCAAATTTATGTTCTTAAGATAAGCTATGTTGTTTTTGCAGCTGCATTCATCTATTTGTGTTGATGTATACAATTTCACTTTATACAAACATACCACATTTTAAATCCACACTAGTGTTAATAAATTTTTTTGTGCACTTCCAGTTTCAGGGCATTTTGAGCAATGCTGTTATGAACATTCTTATCCATGTATCTTGATCCTCAAAATCACAGGTTTCTTTAGGGTAAATACCTAACATTGAAACTCTTGGGACATAGAATATATGTATCATTAGGTAATGCCAACTTTTTCAAAAATGTAAAAATTTATACTTCCAGCAGTATAAGATTGTTTCTGTAACCCTAAACGTCTCATAGTTCTTGTCAGATTTTTAAATTTTTGTCCGTCTAAGTAGGGGTGTACTAATCATTTCTTGTGACTTTAATTTGCAATTTCCTGACTAAGAATGAGACTGAGTCCCCTTTTACATGCTGTTGGCTTTAACTTTAATCTTTGTTGAAATGCCCATTCAAGTTTATTGCTAATTTTTCTTTTGGGTGTATGTCTTTTTCTTAATGGATCACAAAATGTATTTATAAATTTGAATACAGCCCCTTTTGTTGATGATGCATGCCTCTCTCCTCACTTACTTGCCTTTTCACATTGTGATAGTGATTTATAATGAACGAATTTAGTTTTAATATGGTCAAGTGTATTCATTTTCTTCTCTATACTTAGGTGCTTTTTATAGCTTATTGTACAAAACTATTACAATATTCTCATATGCTCACATTTGGATCTTTGATCTGGATTTGTTTTGTGTATGGTGTAAAGTAGTGAACCAACTTTCCTTCACATGAATATGCAATTCCTTCAGCACTATTTATTGAAAAGCAGAGCTCTTCTCCATTGCTTTGCTTTGCAATGCCCCCTTTATAAAAATTGGAATCTATATATGTGTTCGTGTATTTCTTGGCTTGCTGTTCTCTTCTAATGATTTATTTGTCAATAATACGTTCTTTTTTTGTCAATTTATTTTTGTAATTTACATCCAAGTTAGTTAGCATATAGTGCAACAAGGATTGCAGGAGTAGATTCCTTAATGCCCCTTGCCCATTTATCCCATGTCCCCACTCACAATCCCTCCAGTAACCCTCTGTTTCTTCTCCATATTTAAGAATCTCTTATGTTTTGCCTCCTCCCTGTTTTTATACTACTTTTGCTTCCCTTCTATTATGTTCATCTTTTTTGTCTCTTAAAGTCCTCATATGAGTGAAGTCATATGATTTTTGTGTTTCTCTAATTTCGCTTAGCATAATACCCTCTAGTTCCATTCATGTAGTTGCAAATGGCAAGATTTCATTCTTTTTGATTGCCAAGTAATACTCCATATTGTGTGAGTGTGTATGTATGTATATATATATATACATATATACATACACACACATACCACATCTTCTTTATCCATTCATCCATTGATGGACATTTGGGCTCTTTCCATGCTTTGGCTATTGTTGATAGTGCTGCTATAAACATTGGGGTGCATGTGTCCCTTCGAAGCAGAATACCTGTATCTCTTGGATAAATACCTAGTAATTCAATTGCTGCATCATAGGGTAGTTCTATTTTTAGGTTTTTGAGGAAATTCCATACTGTTTTCCACAGTGGCTGCACCAGTTTGTATTCTCACCAGCAGTGCAAAAGAGATCCTTTTTCTCAACATCCTCGCCAACATCTGTTGTTGCCTGAGTTGTTCATGTTAGCCATTCTGACAGGTGTGAAGTAAAATCTTATTGTGGTTTTGATTTGTATTTCCCTGATGATGAGTGATGTTGAGGATTTTTTCACGTGTTGGTTGGCCATCTGGATGTCTTCTTTGGAGAAGTAACTATTTATGTCTTTTGCCCATCTCTTCACTGGATTGTTTCTTTTTTGAGTGTTGAGTTTGATAACTTCTTTATAGATTTTGTATACTAACTGTTTATCTGATATGTCATTTGCAAGTAACTTCTTCCATTCTGTCGGTTGCCTTTTACTATTGTTGATTGTTTCCTTCACTGTGGAAAAATAGAAATACCCTATGACCCACAGGCTTTTTATTGTGATGAGGTCCAAATAGTTCATTTTTGCTTTTGTTTCCCTTGCCTCCAGAGACTTGTTGAGTAAGAAGTTGCTGCAGCCAAGATCAAAGAGGTTTTGCCTGCTTTCCCCTCGAGGATTTTGATAACTTCTTGTCTTACATTTAGATCTTTCATCCATTTTGAGTTTATTTTTGTGTATGTTGTAAGAAAGTGGTCAAAGTTCATTCTTCTGCATGTCGCTATCCAGTTTATCCAGCGCCACTTGCTGAAGAGACTGTCTTTATTCTATTGGATATTCTTTCCTGCTTTGTCAAAGATTAGTTGGCCATATGTTTGTGGGTCCATTTCTGGGTTCTCTATTGTGTTCCATTGATCTGAATGTCTACTTTTCTGCCAGTTACCATACTGTCTTGATGATTACAGATTTGTAGTACAGCTTGAAGTCCGTGATTTGTGATGCCTCCAGCTTTGGTTTTCTTTTTCAAGTTTGCTTTGACTATTCAGGGTCTTTTCTGATTCCATACAACTTTTAGGATTGTCTGTCTGCCTCTGTGAAGAATGCTGATGTTATTTTGATAGGGATTGCATTCAATATGTGGATTGCTTTGGGTAGTATTGACATGTTAACTATATTTGTTCTTCCTACCCAGGAGCGTGGAATAGCTTTCCAAGATTTTTTTGTGTCTTCTTCAATGTCTTTCATAAGCTTTCTATAGTTTTCAGTGTATATATTTTTCACCTCTTTGGTGAGATTTATTCCCAGGTATTTTATGGTTTTTGGTGCAATTGTAAATGGGATCAATTCCTTGATTTCTCTTTCTGTTGTTTCATTATTGGTGTAAGGAATGCATCCAGTTTCTGTGCGTTGATTTTATTTCCTGCGACTTTGCTGAATCCATGGATCAGTTCTAGCAGTTTTTTGGTGTTATCTTTTGGGCTTTCAATATAGAGTATCATGTCATCTGTGAAGAGTGAAAGTTTGACTTCCTCCTGGCTGATTTGTATGCCTTTTCTTTCTTTGTGTTGTCCGATTGCTGAGGCTAAGACTTCCAATACTATGTTGAATAACAGTGGCAGGAATGGACATCCCTGTCTTGTTCCTGACCTTGCTGGGAAAGCTCTCAGTTTTTTCCCATCGAGGATGATATTGGCATTGAGACTTTCATATATGACTTTTATGATCTCAAGGTATGCTCCTTCTATCCCTACTTTCTTGAGGGTTTTTTATCAAGAAAGGATGCTGTATTTTGTCAAATGTTTTCTCTGCATATATTGAGAGGATCATGGGGTTCTTGTCCTTGATTTTATTGATGTGATGAGTCACATTGATTGTTTTGTGGATATTGAACCAGCCCTGCATCCCAGGTATAAATCCCACTTGGTTGTTGTGAATAATTTTTTTAATGTATTGTTGGATCTGGTAGGCTAATATCTTGTTGAGGATTTTGCATCGATGTTCATCAGGGAGATTGGTCTATAGTTCTCCTTTTTAGTGGGGTCTTTGTTTGGTTTTGGAATCAAGGTAATGCTGTCTTTATAGAAAGAATTTGGAACTTTCTTTCCATTTCTGTGTTGTGGAATTTTCAAGAGAATAGGCGTGAACTCTTCCTTAAATGTTTGCTAGAATTCCCCTGGAAAGCCATCTGGTCCTGGACTATGTTTTTTTTGGGGGGGAGATTTTTGATTACTAATTTGATTTCTTTACTGGTTATGGGTCTGTTCACATTTTCTATTTCTTCCTGTTTCAGTTTTGGTAGTGTATATGTTTCTAGGAATTTGTCTATTTCATCCAGATAGCCCAATTTATTGGTGTATAATTGCCCATAGTATTGCCTTATTATTGTTTTTATTTCTGCTGTGTTGGTTGTGAACTCTACTCTTTCTTTCTTGATTTTATTTATTTGGGTATTTTCCTTTTTCTTTTTGATCAAACTTGCTAGTGGTTTATCAATTTCTTAAGATCTTTCAAAGAGCCAGCTTCTGGTTTCATTGATCTGTTCTAATGTTTTTTGTTTGTTTGTTTGTTTTTGTTTTGATAGCATTAATTTGTGCTCTAATCTTTATTATTCTCTGTCTTCTGCTGGTTTGGGGTTTTATTTGCTGTTCTTTTTTCCAGCTCTTTAAGGTGTAAGGTTAGGTTGTGTATCTGAGACCTTGCTTTCCCTCTTTTGGAAGGCCTGGATTGCCCTATACTTCCCTCTCATCACAGCCTTTGCTGAGTCCCAGAGGTTTTGGGCTGTGGTGTTATCATTTTCATTGGCTTCCATATCGTTTTTAATTTCCTCTTTAACTTCTTTGTTAGCCCATTCATCCTTTAGTAGGATATTCTTTAGTCTCCAAGTTTTTACTATCTTTCCAAATTTTTTCTTGTAGTTGGTTTCAAGTTTTACAGCATTGTGGTCTGAAAATATGCACAGTATGATCTCAATCTTTTTGTACTTGGTGAGGGCTGATTTGTGTCCCGGTATGTGATCTATTCTGGAGAACGTTCCATGTGTATTGGAAAAGAATGTGTATTCTGCTTTAGGATGAAATGTTCTGAATATATATGTTGTCCATCTGGTCCAATGTGTCATTCAAAGCCATTGTTTCCTTGTTGATGCTTTGATTACATTATCTGTCCATTGATTACGTGGGGTGGTGAAGTCCCCTAGTATTATGGTATTATTATCAATGAGTTTCTTTATGTTTGTGATTGATTTATATATTTGGTTGCTTACATCTTTGGAGCATAAATGTTTACAATTGTTGGGTCTTCTTGGTGGATAGACCCCCTAATTATGATATAATGCCCTTCTTCACCTCTTGTTACAGTCTTTAAAGTCTAGATTGTCTGATATAAGTATGGCTACTCTAGCTTTGTTTGTCGACCATCAGCATGATAGATGGTCTTCCATCCCCTTATATCAATCTGAAGTTGTCTTAGGTCTAAAGTGGGTCTCTTGTAAACAGCTAGAGATGGATTTTGTTTCCTTATCCATTCTGTCACCCCATGTCTGTTGATTGGAGCATTGAGTCCATTGACATTTAGAGTGTGTACTGAGAGATATGAATTTATTGCCATTATGTTGTTTGTAGAATTGGAGTTTCTGGTGGTGTTCTCTGGTCCTTTCTAGTCTTGTTCCTTCTGGTCTTTTTTTTATTTCCATCTTTTCTCCCCTTAGAGAGTCCTCCTTAAAATTTCTTGCAGGGCTGGTTTAGTGTTCATGAACTCTTAATTTTTGTTTGTCTGAGAAACTTTTAATCTCTCCTTCTATTTTGAATGACAGCCTTGCTGGATAAATAATTCTTAGCTGCATGTTTTTATGATTCAGCACATTGAATATATCCTGCCACTCCTTTCTGGCCTGCTACGTTTCTGTGGATAGGTCTGCTGCAAACCTGATCTCTCTTCCCTTGTAGAATAAGGACTGTTTTTCCCTTGCTGCTTTCATGATTCATTCCTTGCCTGAGTGTTTTGTGAATTTTACTATGATATGCCTTGTTGATGGCCGTTTTTTGTTTTTGTTTTTGTTTTTGTTTTTTAATCTAATGGGAGTCCTCTGTGCTTTCTGGATTTTGTTGTCTGTGTCTTTCCCCAGTATAGGAAAGTTTTCTGCTATGATTTGCTCACATAACCCTTGTACCGCTTTTTCTTTATCTTCTGGGACTCCTCTGATTCTGATGTTGTTCCTTTTTAATGAGTCACTGATTTCTCTAATTCTTAAATCATGCCCTTTTGCCTTAGTCTCCCTCTATTTTTCTGCTTCATTATTGTCCATAAGTTTGTCTTCTATATCGCTTATTCTCTGCTTGTGTCATTCATCCTTGCCACCACGGCATCCATTCAAGATTGCAGGTCAGTTACTGCATTTTTATTTTATCCTGACTAGCTTTTACTTCTTTTATCTCTGTAGAGAGGGATTCTAATTTATTTTCGACCCCAGCTCGTATTCTTATTGTGATTCTAAATTCTGGTTCAGACATCTTGTTTGTATCTGTGTTGATTAAGTCTCTGGCTGTCGTTTCTTCCTCGTCTTTTTTTGGAGTGAATTTCTTCATTTTGTTATTTTGAAGTAAGAAAAGGAATTAATAAGGCAAACAAATTAAAATTAAAAAAAATTGAAAACAACACACACACAAATCAAATAAATGATGCTAGATCTTAAGGGTGTTTGTTTTGGTCTCTTTAAAAGAGCTTGACAGATTAGAGAAAAAAGGGGGGGAAAGAAAAAGAAAAAAGTTTGAAAATTTGAAAAAAATGAATACAATGAAATAGATTAAAATGAAATGATGGAAGTAAAATAGAATTTGAAAAATTTACAAAAATGTAAATAATACAGAGGAAAAGAGTTATAAGTATTTGAATAAAAATTGAAAATGAAAATATTTTCTCTTTATTCTAGAAAAAGAAAAGAAACGAAAGAGAGAACAAAGACAATTGATGTACCAGGGAACAGACTGAAATATGATTGAAATTACATTGTTTTCCCCTAGAAGTCAAGCTATTAAGCAATTTATAATCCATAAACTAAGCAGGCAGAGAGACTAGTGGTATTCCTGAAGAGCAAAGTTTGCTAGGTTGGGCAGGGCTTAATGTAATGGCCCCGTTTTCCACTAGATGGCACTGCTTAGCTTACTGGGGTGGATTGTTGTGGTGCTTTAGGCATGTATGCACATACGCGGGAGGGGTGAAAATGGTGTCACCCAGCTACCCAGTCTCTAGTATCGGAACTCTGTTCTCCCGATCACCAATCATGCACCCGTCCTTTGTTTCTAGCTTCCGTCTGCTCCCTGGTTTTACACTGTCTGTGACCAAGCTGTCAGGTTGCCAGGTCGCTCCTCCTTCCTGAGTTTTGTCTCAGATGCTGTGTTTCCCAACCCCTCACTTCTGAGGGACTGTGGCTTTGTGCCACTCAGACCTTTTGGGGGATGGTCTCCTTCTGCACCCAGGAATGCTGTGGGACCATGCTGCTGCCAGTGCCCAGAGACCGTGGCCTGGTGCCAGCCTACCCCAGAAAATGTTAATGCAATCACATAGCAGCAGGGTTTCAGGGATTATGGCAAGTCACAACATGCATCTCACACCAGAATTCACCCTTAATGACCTTGTTCCAGCCCCAGCGAATGTGGTTGTTCTCTGGGGTCTGCTGGTACTGGGTGGCCACATAGCCTCTACCAAATGTCCTCCCAGCAGGGAACCACCTCTCTCTATGGCCCAAGGACCACCAGACCTCACTCTGCTCCTGGGGAATCGCCCTTCCCACGAGAGCACCATCAGGTATCGAGCTGAGGGGTTTCAGACTCTGCATTACTCCTGTTTATAGAGTATTTTTGGAATTTAAACCCTTTCCTTTTTCCCTTTTTAGTTCAGTCACTGCGGCTGTTTCCACTTTTCTACTTTGTCTCCAACTGCTTTTGGGGGTGTTTTTCCTGTACTCTTCCCCCGTCTCCATCCTCTCTATGCACACAAAAACAGCTCCCTGCCCTTTGAGGCTTCTCTCTCCCCCAGTTCACCTCTCCATGCCAGGTACCTGCTGAGTTCTGTGGTTCAGTTTTGTGCAGATTGTTGTGTTAATCCTCAAATCAGTTTTCTAGGTGTTCAGGATGGTTTAATGTTGACCTGGCTGTATTTCATGGATGTGAGAAGCAAAAAAAACTTCCATGCTGTTCCACCATCTTCGCTCCTCCCCCAATATCACACATTCTTAATTGCTGTTGCTTTATAGTAAACAATGACATATGATGGAACAAGTCTTTTACCTCATTATTTTCTTCTGGCATATCTTGATTATTATTTGTCATTAAATATCCGTAAAAATGTTACAATTACTTGCCAAAACGCAAGTTGGGGTTTTGATTGGGATAATATTGATTCCTTATACCAATTTGAGAAAAAATTATAATTTTAAAATTTTGACTCTTCAAATCCTTTAAATATATTACATCTCTTACTTTGTGTTCATTTTTTTCTCAGTAAAATTTTATTATTCTCCCTTGAAGGAATTTCAAAAGTTTTGTTAGACTCTACTAGATATTTAATAGATTTTGATGGTGCTATAAGTTTTATTTAGTTTTTAGTTGTTTTTGTTTAACGTATTCATAGCTAGAATGTAGTACTAAAATTTATTTTTCTATCTTGATTTCATAACGAATTTTGCATAACTTTCTTTAATAATTTAAACAATATGTTAATAATTATTCATAATTTATAAAAAATTAATAATTTACCTCTTTTAATTATTCTTCTATAGATTCTTTTAGATGTTCCATGAATATAATATTAATTAAAATTTTGATAATTTATTAAACATTCTTTTCTAATTCTTATATTTTTTGTATCATTTTCTTCCCAGTTCAGTGTTAAAACTTTAAATTTGAAATTAAATAGAAATGGTAATGTGGATATCATGGTCACATTCCAGGTCGCAAAGGGAGAATTTTTAATATTTCACAGTGTAATATTATATTTACACTACTTCAGTTGTAGATGTGTTTTGGCAGATCAATGAAATCCTCCTTTATTCTTAGTTTTGTATTTTCTTTTAATATTAATGGATATTAAATATTATCAAGCATTTTTTCTGCCCCTATTGAGTATTGAGATCTGCTTTTTCTCCTCTAATCTGTAAATAAGATGAATTATACCAACTTATTTGCTATAGTTAAATCAGTTTTCATTCTTGAGATATTAATCTTGGATAAGATGTATCATCATTTTCACATACATATTTCTGGATTCAGTCTTCTAATGTTATGTTTAGGATCAGTTTTGGGTGACTGTCAAAGGAAAACCTCAGGTTTCCCTCCTATGAGTCTTTCTCCTGGGAGTCTCCTTTGGTACTTACACAGCACACTTCACTTCTGACACTTCTGGTCACCAAATGTGTGAGGGTTTTTCCCACAGCAAGCAATTCTCCACAATACCAGCTAGCTGTTCTATAATTTAAGTTCTGACACTGTCTTCCTGAAGGTAGTGTCAGATCCCACAGGTTAAGGGCTTAGTGGTGCAAGACTCTTCCTATACACTTCAGATGCCAATTGCAAGCAGTAGGTACCCAGGTTATCCACAAATTCTGTCAAATATGGTGACATATCAGAGGTTCCTATGACCCCTGCCTCAGTTTCACTAATTTGCCAGAGCAGCTCACAGAATTCAAAAACACTTATGTTTAACAGTTTATTAAAAGATATGATAAAGGATACAGATGAATAGCCAGAAGAAGAGATACATGGGGTGAGGTCTGAACACAGGAGCTTCTGTCCCTTAGAGTAGTGGCACATCACCCTCCTCAGGTGGATGTGTTCACCAGCCTGAAAGATTATGAGCATCATACTATTGGGATTTTAGGGAGGCTTCCTTACATAAGCATGACCAATTATTAACTCCATTTCCAGCTCTCTCTGGAGGATGGTGGTGGAGCTGAAAATTCCAAGCTTCTAATCATGGCTTGGTCTTCCTGGGGACCAGTCCCTGTCAGGAGCCTTCCAGGAGCCCATTCAGAGCCTCAGTAGAAGAAAAGATGGTTCTAGTGCTCTTACCACTTAGTAATTGACAGGTGTTTTAGGAGTCCTGTGTCAGTGTTGGTTTACAACCTTGGGAGTTCCCTGGATAAAATCTAAAACTGGCCCCATACTAGAGACCAAAGAAAAAAAACAGGTCACTACACATTGATAGGTGGCAGGTTTAATAAGCAAGGAAACATAATACACAGTTTGGGGCAGTCACAAGACAAGTAGATATCTACACCTGCCCACCAGAATCTTAAAAGTTTATGTAGAGGACTTAATGGGGTTCAGTCACATGTACTGTCCAGATGTTCTCAACAACACCTTACTCTCTTAAGGCTATATCCTTGAAATGCCTCCTAATGTGGGGATTGTGGATGGATCACACATTCCAAGGAAAGGGGAGGGGATGAGGAGCCTCCTATTGGCTGGGTCCAGCTCATAGTTCAACCAACAGTCACATCCTCTTAATGGCCCCCTCTGATAGTCAGGAATGGGGTCAAAGACCAAATATTAGAACAAGAGATGCTTCTAGTACTCTTATTACTTAATTGCAAGGGTTTCCAGAGCTCTGTGGCAGGAACCGGGGGCCGAGACCAATGCATAGTTTCTATTATCTCGCAGTGGCTTTGTCCTTTAATTTTTTTTATAGTATCCTTGTTGGGTTTTAGTATTAACATTATGCTAGCCTCACTCATATTCCTTTTTTTGAATAGTTAACATAAAATTAAAATTATTTCTTCCTTGAATGCTTGGGAGAATTTAATGGGACAAAGTTGGCCTAGAGTTCATTTTTGAGAAGTATTTGAGCATGAGTTTATGTTTTTAAAAGGATATAAAGTATGTAGGTTATCTACTTCTTTTGTCACTTAATAAGTGTTTGCAATATCCTCTTTTTTTTTTCTTTTAAGACTGCAGCATCTCTTGTGATGTCACTTTATTTCCTGATGATAATTATATGTGCTTTCTTCTCTCATCTCTCTCACCTTGGTAGATCTCATCAGAGGTATAGTGGCCTTATCAGATTTTCCAAGAATTACTGCCTGTGTTGATCCTTTTTATTAAATGTTTGCTTTATTTTTATTTTCAGTTTTTTAATATTCTCCTTCTCCTTTCTTTTAATTTTCACCGTCTTCCTTTGATACATTTTTTCTAACTTCATGAGATGTGTTCTTATCTTGTTAAATTTAATTTTTCTTCATTACAATGTATTCATCTGTGGTTATAATGTCCCCTCTACTTAACTGCTGCATCCCACAAATCTGAACATATGGTATTTTTATTAAGTTCAAAATAATTTTAATATACATTATGATATCCATTCCAATAGATAAGATGCTCTTACTTCAGCTAGTTAGAAATAGTTTTAATTTACAAACACATAGTAATGTTTTAAAATTGATTTTCAGCCTAATTCCATGGTGTTCAGACAATACACCACATATAAATCCAATCTTTAAAAAAATTATCGAGACTTGAATTATGAACCAATGTATGGTCAATTTTGGTAAACATTTTGTTTGTGCTTCAAAAGACTTTGTGTTCTGAGGTTTTGGGATACCATGTTCTATATAATTCTTTTAAGTCAATTTGTTTCTATACCAAACCTTTTATAGTTGTTGCACCTGCTTTGAAGTCTCTTTTCCTATACATTTGCATGGACACTGCTTCATTTCACTCAGACCTATGCTTACAGATGGTCTCCTCAGCCAGATCTTCCCTCACTACCCTGTGTTATTTTTCTTGAAGCCTGAGAGTACATTATGTCTGTTTGCTTATTATCAATCTCCCTAACTGTAATAGAAACTCCTTGAGGCAAACACATCTCCCCTCTTATTTACTGTGCTACTGTGCTATCCCCAACACTCCAACACTTGAAAAGTATTATATACTTTTCAATAAATGTGTTTTGAATGATTAAGTGAATGAATTAAAATTAATACCCAACAGAGAACTCACTATGTATGTATGTATGTATGTATGTGCATGTAAATATCCACAGTATAAAAGCTTAACCCCACTTTTTTCCTTCAATACATTTGGCATTGCTCACATAGGCACAGGTTAAATATGGAGGAGGAAATGGAGAATAAGAAGATTCTGTTATAGAGATCATCTAAAGCAGGTATTCAATAAATATTTACTGTATAGACTTTTTAAAGTTTATTTATTTCTAGAGGGAGAGAGACCTGGGGCAGGGGGCAAGAGATAGAGAGAATCCCAAACAGGCTCCACACTGTTAGCACAGAGACTGAAGTGGGACTCAAACTCACGAACCATGAGATCATGACCTGAGCTGACACCAAGAGTTGGATGCTTAACCCACTGAGCCACCCAGACACCCCTGCTGTATGAAATAAATAAAATTGACACCAAAGAAGAATGAAAAGAAAGAGGAAAAGGAAGGAAGAGAGAACAAGTTGTAAACTGAATAAAAGATGACACTGACAGGATGTGACTTGCTGTTCCTTTTTTGTAGAAGCACCTGACTTCTTTTGCCCATTTACCTGCTACATCCCAAGAGAGAAGGAATTACTAATATGATTAGTCAGGTAAGGAAAGAAGCTACATGCATGCAAAGCTCAGTCCTTTCCTCCTTCCTTGCATTTTGGCACTAGTCTCCCTGCAGACAATGTGCGTTCTATCCTGTTTCTTCATGCATTAAATTTCACAGTGGCAAGCTCTACACATGTGGGAGATCTGATTTTGTCCAAAACCACATGAGTAAATCTACTTAATTCTGGGAATTAATTTTATGAAGCCACTACTGCTATGCACCCAATTCTCCAAACAGTTCTATCTGAAATAATCTAAAATTTTAAATCTCTTTTTTGTTTCTTTACTATTGTTCAATTGCTTCCAAACTCAGAGAACAGTTTCAATAAACTTAGGATTCTCTATAGTGTATTTTCACTGATATGCATCAGCAGTTCTAAGGTATATCTTTCAAACAAGACTTTCAAAATGACTGAAACCGTGAATTTCTATAAAAACAAGACCAGACTGAGAAAGTTGAAGGAGGAAGCAAAATAAGTTCCTGTTTCAGAAATTCAGCCAATTTGCTATGCCAGTCTTTTCCCATTCCATTAATCAACTATGTTAAATGTCCTCAAGCTGTCTACACAGGCAAAATGAAATGCAGTGATGCAGCAACTACTCATCTAGCAAGTTTAGACATAGAAAAAGACAACACACTAAGAACATAACAGGGATTTTTCTGGAACAAATTACTCTTTGAGTTCTAAGTTATCCTTACAAATAGTCTATTTCTAAATAAGTCCTTCATAGAGGCTTCTGACCAACTGGATTGGAGAAGACTCTAGTGAACTAAGCCATTCAAGACATGCTCATCTATAGTAGTGAGTATAAACACAACTAGAAATGAAAGTCTTTGGAAGTAAAGGATAGCGTCAGGTGGTGGTCCAGTGTAATGCAATGCTAATAAGGAAGTTTGGTAGGAGGGCTACTTCATGCAGACTTTTTCAATCAGAACTTTTAGTGACAGCAATATCACCAGGGGTATTACAAAAGCGTAAATGTAGCTAAATGCCAAATTTTGGAGGAGACAGAGAGAGAGAGAGGGAGATAATCTTTTACTAAGTCTTATCTCAGACACCCTGTGGTCTCTTACATATTGTAGAAACTGTTCAGGAAGGCAGCTAGCTCTCTGTCTAAACATGTCAGTATATTGTCAATCCTGCAATAGCAAGTGCCCTCTAACTTTCACTCAGGAACTGTGTTTTTCTTTTCAAATATATGCCCATATGAAATGTTACATGATTTGCCACTTTTTTTAACATGACAAAATTTAAATCATTTCTGCCACGAATAGTGATGCCCTTTGGGAACCTACTTTAGAAGTTGTGGAGGAAATACATATAGAGGTTAATGACACAATATGTCAAACTGTGTCGTTGAAAGTGAGACTTAACTTCCTTAGATCATTAAATTTCAACAAAGATACCATTTTCTTATCTCTTTGTAACTTGTATCACTGGCAAATGTTACTGGCTGCCATCCAAGGAAAAGGGGACCCTGTTTCTCTCAAAAGTGTGCGTAATGGTATGGTGTGTCAGCAACCATATCTTTGAAAATAGATGCTTGATTTTGACTATTTATGTGCTGCACAGATATGCCATATCTGTGTTTTTATTGACAAAATGGGCTGATGGAGCAAACTGGTCAATCAGCCCTTTGGGGAACCTGCCATTTGCTGATTTGTTCTCATAGTCCTCTTTGGTCCTTCCCTTGTTGCATTACATTTGCAAACTTCCTTTTCCCTCTGACTTGTAGATAGGTTGTATTAAAGGGAAGCATCAGAAAACTAGAATGTAGAAGGAGAGAAGAAGCCAGGTTTTTCTCTTGTCTCTGCCTTGAGCAATGCCCTCTGTCACTCTAGCTATCACCAGACAGGCTTTGTGGTTCCTATTCCAACATGGCAGCCCCTGCCTTGCTTCTGGCTTCTGCCAGTTGGCCCTGGTTCTGGCTCCTGCACTTTGCTAACACTACGTCCTCTTGTTATCCTTCCAAGAGCTTCCAGATGCTGTTAATCTCTGATTTGGTTTCCTCTGTTTAGCTTCAGAGTTATTCCAACACATGTGTAAATAATCTCCTGTATTAAATTCCCTCTGCTGGAAATATTTAAAGTGGTTCCCATTTTGTTTTGTTTTGTTTTGTTTTTCTCTCTCTGGACCCCGATTGAAACATTCAGTGATCAGAGGAAAAAGGACAAAGTGAGGTTGGGTAACATAGTGGAAAAATAATTTAGGTGAACAGAAGAAGCAAAATTGAAAAATATTTTCTAGCGTAGGAAGAGGAAAAGCATAATGGGGTCTCTTGGTCAGTTAAAGTTTAACTCTTCTGGTAGATTCATCCCAAATCTGCCTCTTGGGAACTCTGCAACCTTAAGGAGTATTCTTTAATCTCTCTCTGCTTCAGTTTCCTCATTAGTAAAATGGAGTTAAAAATAGTACCACTGCCAAAGGTTTATTGTGACCATTAAGGAAATTACCAGCGATGCTAGTTCATAGCAAGACATTAATAAATGTTAGTTACAGTAAGCCCTTTTACCTTTTTAGTGTTGTAGTGACACTTAGGGGCTCCTTGGTTAGTTTTAGTTTATTTACACTGCAAATAGATATTGAAATTATCTTCTTAAGTAAGGAAGTAGAATAATACATGAATAGAAAATTGCATAAAGGAATACATAAACACACGTATGCCTGAAACAAAGAGAGAATAAGTGCATACGTTCCCTATCTTCAGGGACAATCTTGGGAATACAGTTGATTCTTCAAGTACACTCTCTTTATCCTCAGAATGAAGACTGGAGGGGAGATTATCTCTGGCCTGTTTACTCACACCTTCCTCCATTATTTAAACCTTCATGCCGCTTTTCTTTCACCCTTCCATTTAGTCAAAAACACACTTTCTAACCTCAACTGACAATATTCTGCTACAGCTTTTACAGCCTTAGAAACCCAAAGTAGCAAGGACATAAGGACAGAGGCCAAGGTAAGAAGAATGTATTGTAAAGGACGATAACCAGAAAGTTTCGTCAGCCTTTTTTGTTTGTTTGTTTTTTCTGGGATCACCTGTGCTCTGCTTTCCATAATGTTGCTTTTTCTTCAAGTGTGCTTGACCTGTCATTCTTTAGTCTTCTTGGCTCCTTTATTTCAAAAAACCTGAAGCAAAATTCTAAAGTATTTAACACTTCTGTGGCAGATGCTCATGGTCCAGGAAGTTGTCATGGTCATCAGGATCTTACTTGAAATGTCAACACTAAAGTATTTTTTTCCCATTTTTAATTTCAAACTTGGATTATGAAATCATTTTTCCTTCTCATTGTCCAACTGTTTCATATGTTCACAAACAAGACCCTCCAAAACTTGGCCCGTTTCTCTCTTCAAATGTCCTTACCATCTCCCCCTACTTTCCATTTCACAATTATGTCCCAGAAGTATGGAACCACCTATGGATGCCACTCTATCACTCTCCCAGGTATTCTCCCACGTTATTCTCATCTTCTAGAACACTGTTTATTGCAGTATTCCCTTGGATATTTTCATCTCCACCCAGTCCTTTTAAGGACTTCCCTGACAACTTTTTACCCAAAAAGGATGAGTTAGGGTTTCCTCCTTTCTACTCCCTTAGCATCTTATGGTGGCCTCAGTTACAACCCTTAGCACACTGATTTTAAAGTCCTAGTCTATAACCCCTTACACATTTTAAACTTCTTCAGAAACAAGGGCCATTATTCCTTCATTCTCTTCCTTTCCTGATCAACACACAGTTGGCACATAATAAATACTTGTGGCTGCAAACCAGGTCAAACTTTGTGTTCAAAAAATCTTAGCACTAGAGATTTAATCTACAATTTCCCCCCTATAAGGTACACAACCTGAGTACTTATTTTTGTTGTTTCTTCCTTAAATTATCTAAATAATTCTATCAGGAAAGGATAATTGAAGCATCTCACACCTGCGCTTTTAATATTATGTGAGCTGCTTCCTTCCTCTAAAAACAATACCTACACTTTATCAAATCTATCTCTGGGAAATAATAGTCATTTGTTGATTCTTTGCCTTATGACAATGAGTATTAAAATCTGGGAGGGAAGGGAAATGACTTACCTGTTTCAGTCACTCATTGGGACTCTTTTAGCAAGCCTTCATTCTGAACTCTTGCATTTGGTTTTTAACAATCTCCATGGAATATAGTTAAGTTGTGAGCACTCAGTGACTACTGGCTGATCTGGCTTGTCTATACCACTGCAATACAGACCACCTGACAGCCTTCATGGACATGAACACATACATGGCAAGAACTGGGAGATTTGTGGAAGCCACCAAAATAGGGAAAATTTGAATCAATCTACTCAGTCTCATCTGTTCAAAACTCTCTTCATCCTGTTATTTGAAAAATGCCACCAAGCATATTATTTCTTCAGAAACTCCTTCCATTTCTTAAGTGTGCAGAGGAATAGGGTATTCTGCATGTGCCTTCAAAGGTAAAATGTTTCTTTCCTTGCAGGTTTTCCTAGGGAAACAATACCCAGCCTTTCAGCTGCATAATATTTGTCAGATCAAATGACTTCAAATTACCTGACTGCTCTTCACCATTAGATTTTGGTCCATCGGCCAGTAGGTAATCATTTCCAATCATTACCTACTTGCTTGTAATCGTCTATCGACAACACACCCCTTTATCATTGTTCCACTGCCACACACAGCCTGACAGCAGAATTCAAGTGCAGAGCAGTTGTAAGATTTACCTGGCTTGTTAGCAGTTTGTCATCCTTTTAGAATTTTTTCCTCCCTCAAAGCACCTTCAGATGTTTAAGTTACTCATTCATATCCTTGGAGGGAGGAAAAAGAAAACTGGATAAGCTGTGTATTTTCTTGATGGCTCATCAATATAGCTAAGATGTTTTGAACTCTCAAGAAAGGCATAACTCAATTTCTGGCCAGCAATTTATGCAGTTGCCTAAGACGGTGAGGCAAGAGAGGGCAAGGCATCTGAGGGCGTCAGTATGAGAAAAAACATCAAAGGAGATTTTCCAAATAACTACTATTCATTGAGCACCTATAACGTTAATGAACTTCATAAAATCCCTCATTGGTGTGTGGTATTAATCCCCTTTTTTGGTAAACAAGGATGTTGCTTTTTAGACAGGTTAGTAACTTGGTCACAGTTGACTGGACTAAGAAGGGAAAAAACTGGGATTCAAACCCAGGCTTGTTTGGCTCCAAGACATATGCTTTTTCCACTTTGTCTTGTGTCTCCCAGGTACGGTTTGTCTTCATTATTCTTCCGCTTGCCATTTTGTTCCCCACTCTGTACGGTGCTGGTGGCTTCATTCAGACTCACTACGGCATCAAAATCATGTACTGTGACTTCATCCCCTTGCACCAAACTCTCTTGTTAGACACCTCTTACCTTATAACAGTGCAGCACATCTGCTCAAGTGTCAGCAAACTTCAACTGATGCCATTTCTTTCTTTCTGCATTTTCTGTTGCTGACCCCCAGTCTCCTACACACCTGCTGACCGCCCCCCGATTATGCTACCAAATCTTCAGGAATGCCGTATTTGTCTAGTTCCAACTGTACTGTAACACCACCACCAGTTACTGTTCATGCCTTGCTTCCCAGAGCTCCTTAAAAATAGCTCGCCTAGTCTTTGTCTTAAACATTAGCAAAACGAATGCCCAGCCTTAGGAGCTGTTTTACCCAGCAATGTTTTCTTCAGTAGTGTAATGCTGTGTATTGTACCCTTTTGTCTGGAAGTGACTTCTTTTTCCTCCGAATGCCTGTACCTTGCCATTTTTCCTGTTTCCCCAGATAACACTGTCCAAAATAGGTGCTCAGTAAAATAACATTCGATACCTAGAATACATATAAGTTCATAAATAATTGAAAGGAAAAGCATAAACTATTGGCAGCTGGTTTCTTAACAATGAAGAGAGTTCTTTGGAACCAGACATATGCATGTGCTCAGGGGGGACATTCTCAAGATACTACAATTCCCATTGTCTTTGGTTTGGGAGCTCCAAAGCTTGAGCCAGATACACTGATTTGTTATATGAGCATTTAAGCCACTTCATGCTCTCACTTTTGCTATTGTGCATTGCATGGGAAGTTCTCAAAGGCCAGTTAAACTGTTTTCTTGGTCTGAGTTCCCCTGTTTTACTCTTAAAGTTTCAATTTTCACAATATATCATTTCTTTCATGCTCCAGACAGTGGGCATTTTTTATTTCACTAGTTTTGCCCATTGTGGGGGGAGAGTGATTTCTCGTCTTTTCTTAGATTGCTATGTAAAGTGACTAGAAAGATAAATCTCCCCACTGAAAGGCAGTGTGATTAAACCATCTAGATCCAGACTAGAAGGGCAGATGATGAACAGGCTTCTGCCAGGGACTGGACAGCTGGATGCATTTCACAGCTCACAATGCAACCCTACTCATGAGAACAAATGAAGAGTCACAGGTCTTCAGGAAAGCAGAAGCGGGATGGTTGCAGACAGCTGAATGTAACTACCCATCTTCCCTAGAAAGTGAAAGTGAAAATTAACAGCTGTTGAATCCTGGAGTGAGATGGCCTTCTAGCCATGCACGTGCCAGGCATAGCAAGGTCCTACTGCGAATTACAGTAAAAATTGTGGTCCTACTAGAACCAGAATGCATCTCAGGTCCTGTACAACCCAGTCCAAATCACTCAGCCTGACATAAAAGGCTATTCTAATCTTTACTTATGCTGCCTACTTTCAGTACTCACTCTCCTCCAGCCGATTTCATTCCTTGTCCTTATTCTGGGAAAACCTTCCTGTTCCTAATCCTTCAAGACAACTTCAAGGCTTCCTTTCTAAATATTTCCCAGCTACTCCATATAGCTTTAGTTTCAGAAGCACAGAACCCCTACACAGAGCTGTGTGTTATAAAACATGTTCATGTCTTCATTCTCTCATCAGTAGAATGTGGATCACTATCCCCAGGCTTTAGGAGTGGTTTAAGTATGAAGTGAGACAACATTTGTGTACCACTTAGTACCATCCTTATTAGATAGGACATTAATTCTATATTAGTCCTTGCAGCTCCAAAAATATAGAGCCTGTTAGGTTGCCCATGAAACATTAATTTGATAATTAATTGAAATAGGTTTGTGAGTCTATTTCCTGGTACAAAATGCCTACATTTCTTCACAATGCCCAGAGATGGGTTCTTTTAAACTACCTTTGAATGAGATGAAGGGAAGAATGTGTGATAAACTATAATTTAACCAACACCACTGCACAATCAAGAGAGGAAATTGATATGCTATAGTGCCATCAGGTATACTAGGGAGATCTGTTACCTTGCTGGGAAAAGGGAGATTTGCAACACATACTCACATACAGGGCTTAAAGACCATTAGTCTCAAGCTTTATCTGGAGTACTGTTAAGTCTGAGAGAGAAAGCTGAAATTGACTTTCACAGAATTAATGAAGATTTTATGATGTGCTTGAAATTCCAGGTAAATATCTGACGGACTATTTTTTTGTTGTATGGTCAGAAGGTTTTTCTTTTTCCAGAAGTCCTTTTTAAAAAGAGAAATGAGCATTTAGCTGAACTTTCTACTTCTTAATTTTTGCAATGTTGTTGATGGACTGTGAATGGATACCAAGTACTATCCAAGCATTATTGACTAAAGCCAAGCATCCATGACCTCATCATTCCCTTAGTTTTTATAATTGCCTACTGGATTCCTTTCATGGTTTTTTTTCTCCCTTAGACCATAAATTTAATTTTCTGCAGAAAATAATTACTGGAATATGTAAGTTCCAGCCTATTGGTTCTTTGGACACTGTAGATGGAAGGGCGTCTTCTCTAAATGGGAGTGAGGATTACACAGACATGGTTCTACCCCAGTGCATGAGAAAGAAGGAATCACAACTCTTTGACACATACAGGGGTTAAATCAAGATTTGTTTTCTGGCCTTCTTGATCAAAGTGTATAAACGGAATTGTGGCTTCCCAAAAGTTATGTCCACATTCTAATCCCCAGAACGTGTGAATGTTACCTTCTTTAAAAAGGGCGTTTTGCAAATGTAATTAAGGGTTTCGAGAACTCCTGTGTTATTAGGTTGACCCTAAATCCAATGATGAAAATCCCTGTAAGAGACACCTAGAATAGAGACAAACAGAGAAGAGGAGGAGGCGAAACTGTGGCCAAGGTGGCAGAGAATGGTGTTGCAGCCACAAACCAAGATCAAGTAGAGCCATATGAAGCTGGAAAAGGCAAAGGATTCTCCCCTGGAGTCTCTGGAGGGAGAATGGCTCTGTTGATACTTTCATACTTTTCGCCTTTAAAACTGCGAGAAAATAAATTCCTGTTTTAAGACACCAGCTTTGTGATAATTTGTCATAGCAGCCACAGGGGACTCATACCCAAGGCTAGTTTTAATCTGATACTCCCCAATATCACTTTTCACTCTCTTTGATAGCAAAGAATTTTAAGTCTGTTTTATTTATACTGATTGTCCACATTTTTTCTCATCCATTAACAGAGAGAAATGACAAACATTTCTTTCTCGGATGTACTGCAGCTGCCAAGATGCTCTGCCATTGTTAATGAGAAGGTATTCTGTGTTTCTCTTTATCTCTGCAGATGACACTCCAAGAGCCTGCCAGCAGGTCATACGCTTTCTGCTGCCATAGCCTACCTGGGGTACCCTGGTCTGCTAGGATTTGTCAGGTCGTGAATCAGAGTGAAGCTGAAACAGGAAAGATTGTGAGTCTAGCTGTCTTGTTCCTCCACCAAGAGTGACAACACTTAGTCATCGTCAGTGCACTTGTGTGAATTAATCCATATCTGTGGCTTGGGAAATGGAGAGTTTTGATAAAAAGTAACATATTCCTATTTTAAGCCTTCCAAATGAGTACTTTCTATACACGCATCATTGATTTCAGAAATGGAAATATTTAAGATTACAAATGATGCCTTCTAAAACGTAGGATGCTGATGTTCCACTCATTTAAGAAGTGTTCTAGTTCCAGTAGAATTGAACTAATCAGCAGAAATGTCAATACACACACTTTGCAGAGGCAGATATAGAACACACCAAGGAAATTCTGGGGCTTAGATACCATTCAATGCCATACGATTAAAGTGAATGATAAATGGGAGGGAGGGGGAGAGGGGGTAAAGAGAAAAGCAACTGTTGCTGACCTATAAATTCTGAAGTAGCATTAGTTAACTGAAGGGTTTCCTGTGGCTCTCAACCAGAGGTCTGTGACAAATTGATTCTACGAGCTACATCAGTCCACCAACATGTTTTGTATGTCCTGAATTCATTCTTTTAAAGTTGGATTCAGAATTTAAGACTAATAACATCACACAGTAAAATCCCAATTTGTGGCTTCTCTGAATAAAGTGAAAAGCCTGGGTCCATATAGTCGACTGTCAACAATTGGCTCACAATCTACTGAGACCTTTGAGATGCACTATTTATGTCACTGTACTCCCTCCAACTTACTCTGGGTACTTTTCTCCATTGTCCCCAATAATAGTTGAGGTTTAAAAATCTGATTAAAACCTTTGTCAGTCTGATTTCTAGTGCAGTGACTCATTCCTTCAATGCCATTTTCAAATTTTATATGTAAAATTAAAATTAAAATCTAAGAAAAATTCTTCCCTGGCCCACAATAGAATCATTAAAGCTCTGTTCACAGACATGATTGAAGGCAATACTTCACCATTTGTAAATATGGAATGTAGTACCCCAGATTTTTGTTCTATTTTCTTTACAGTATCTTCATTTCCCAAGCTGCATGGTGTTTGATGTTTTGATCAAAAGAATATATTTTTATTTTGCATTTAAAAGAAGTATTCCCACCTCCCTCCTTTATATTCATTTGGCTCTTTACTAAAGCAGGAGTGTGGGGTGCCTGGGCAGCTCAGTTGTTTAAGCATCTGACGCAATTTCTGCTCAGGTCATGGGATCCATGGTGACAGTGTGGAGCCTGTTTGGGATTCTTTCTCTCTCTGACCATCTCCCACTCATGATCTCTCTCTCTCTCTCAAAATAAGCATTAAAAAATATAAATGGGCAAATGAATAATATCAGAAAGCAGACTATACGCAAGATCGCCTTTCAGTGCCAGGTTTTGTAGTATTCTGATGGGTGTGTGTGTGTGTGTGTGTGTGTGTGTGTGTTAAGGAGTACAGTAAAACCTTAGATTGCAAGTAACTTGCTGATGCTTGGTCTCAGGCTCTGGTGTCTGGCATAAATAACTTTTAAGAATGTTGGAAGGTGCCCACAACTGGAACTACTGTATTTTTTGTCACTTCAAAACACCTATGGATAGTCCTTTGCTTTCTATACAAGAGTAAGCTTAGGAATGCTTTGCTTCATTCTAGGCCAGGCTGCCTACAGATATAAACCCTTTCCTCTGCTGCCTTATTGACAGTTACATTAAATACAGTATATGACAAGAGTTTATTGTATACAATGTCCCCCATGCAGAAAAAGATTCCATTGAGCCAACAGGCAGCAGTGGTTCTATTAGTGATAGTGAAAGTCGTCCTACACAATAACCCTCCTCTCTCTTGTCTCCCTTACACCAGCCATGAAGGTTTTCAGAGGTAAGTGAAGGTTAATTTATTTTGCTTTATATTTTATATGTTCTTTATTATTTTGTATTATATTGCAGTATTATAATCATTTTTATATGAATATTTTGGAGTTGTGGAGTGAGTCATCTGAGTTTCCATTATTTTTTATGGGGAAATTCACTTTGATATACAGGTGCTTTGGATTACAAGCATGTTTCTGGAATGAATTGTGCTCACAAAAATTGTATTTTAAAATTTTCCTATAGAGCATGAGATTGGGTAAAATGGCTTGTTACTACTGTGGGTTTAGTCATGCTGTCAGGCTTTTAATTAGAATGTTTCTCAGTTCTTAGTATCTGAATTTCATAAAGCAATATCACAATCAGGAGGAATACAGAACACAGAGACAATCACAGATATTGAAGTTCCTCCATGATTGTCTTTTAATGTCATCCATTTAGAAGGAGTAAGAAAAGCTCACTTGAAAATGAAATGTGGGAAAACATTTGGGGTCATTAGCAGGACGGCACAAGGAAAACCGTGTGGATTGGGTGGTAGCTCTAGGTCTATGATGAATTATGAACTCTGGGCAAGTCACTTAACCTCTCTGAGCATTGGTTTCATCTGTAGAGGTGAAGATGAAGTTCAGGTCAATGACTTTGAAACCGTGCTGTTCAAGTTTGTGAGCTATGGTGTGGCATGTGTGAAGGGGTTCTCAACCCTTGCTCCAAACAGAGAAACTGCTTTTACTGAATTTTTATATTGGAGCACAGAATACATTTTGATTTTTCAAACAGGTCTTACCGCTTAAGAACATTTGAAAGCCACTAGAGTGGATTGTCTCCACTCTCCGATGATAACTTTTTGATACTGTAAAAGATGATTATGAATTCAATTTTTACAATTAATTGAAGATGTACTCTATGCAAGGCACTATGCTGGATGGTATAAGATGAAGGTTGTACATAGGCTAGCCTATATAGTCTGTTAAAAGTCCACAATAGTGACATAAGCACAGAAGTATAAAGCTCAGAAGAGGGGAAGTCTGGTGATATGTATGTATGTATGTGTGTGTATATATATATATATATATACACACACACACACAGACATATTAGATATGAATATATATATTAAAATATATGCATTATAGGTTGCACATGAATATATATTATATATTTATATTCTACTTATATATAAAATATATATAATACACATGCATATATTTCATATGCAACATAGAAGAGTGAGGTAAATTTTATTTTAATAGATTTATCTAGTTCATAGAACTTTCCTCTCCCCTCATATTCTACTCTCCTGAATCACAATGTTTTGACAATACAGTTAATTGGAAGGTAGCTAAACAATTACTTATGTATGGATCATTGTTTCTTACCAGACTGTGTGTTAGCTTCTTGACTCTTGTGGTGGAGCAGACAATGGTTAGGGTCTGCAAGGAGGCAGGTTTGTTAAATATAGTTTTGTTTCATTAAATGGACACCCATTTTACATTCCACATCATAGAACAAGACTTAACCAAATTCCATCAAGAGATTTACCACATTTTTTTTAAAAAGTAACTTTTTTAAAATTTCTGAATCAAGAAGGTATTTCAAGCAGTTATTTCAACTGGATCCCCTAATAGATTCAAAGATCCTCAACACCTCTAAAGGCTCACATAATGGTGAACTTTAATGACAATTTTTTTCATCTTTATTTTCTGAGCAGAGTGTAGCAGAGTATCTTATGTATAAAGCACTCAATAATTTTTGATAAGAAAATGTCATCAATTATTTGATAGGAAGCAAGCCCCTTATTGATAGAAGCTGGCAGTAGTGTAAATTGTGCTACTAAATATCAATAACATGTTATCAAGTTGGCACAGGTTACATTTACCCACCAGATCTAAAATGAAACGAAGAAAATACTGACATTTTAGGAATGTAGTTGTAAAAAAACAAACAAAAAAACCCCCTATTTTAGGATAAGCCATCAACACTGATGGCTGTGCAATAAAGACAGTGGTGAAATTTTGAAAATTCATTGGTAAAAATGGAAACCCATTCTAAAATACACAGCAGTGTTAGTCATTTTCTTTACCAGAGGCTGGTGAACTTTTTCTGTAGAGGGTAAGACCAAGTGAGCCACGAGGTCTCTGTTGGAACTACTCAGTTCTGCCATTCTACCTCTTCAGCAGTAGAGAATGTATTAATGAATGGTCCCTGCTGTGTTCCAGGGAAGTATAGAAGCAGATTTAGCACCAGGGCCATAATTTGCCAACACTGACCTATACGGTTATGAATGATTCTTGTAAATGTCTTAGTTTTTCCAATGAAAATTAATTTTTTAATTTTAATAATTTTAAATTAACATTTTTTTAAACAATTAAATTTTTTTTGTTAATGTGACTCATTTTTCAGAGACAGACACACACAGAATCTGAAGCAGGCTCCAGAATCTCAGCTGTCAGCACAGAGCCTAATGCAGGGCTCAAACTCACAAACTGCAGGATCGTGACCTAAGCCATCCAGGTGCCCCTTAAGATTTTTTTTTTAATACTGGGTCATAAATATTTTCTTTATTATTTTTTAGAGAGAGAGAGAGAGACAGGAGCAGAGAGCAAGCAGGGGTAGGGCAGGGAGAGAGGGAGACACAGAATCTGAAGCAGGCTCCGAGCTGTTAGCACAGAGCCCGATGCGGGGCTCAAACTCGTGAACCACAAGATCATGACCTGACTGAAGTCAGATGCTCAACTGACTGAGCCACCCAGGCACCCGTATTTTTAAAAGAATCATTTTCAAGTTCTCCATTCCATGATTGCATTTAAGGAGTTAAAGGAGAGATATCTTCTAACTTACCACATTTTAACAGTAGTTGTCAAATACAGTAAACTATTGACATAATTTAATTCACATGGAATTAATTTCATGTAGTGAACTTCGCAAAAATATTTGATATTGAGTAGAATCTCTGGCAAATATCAATGAACAATGGTAATCTGAGCTTGTCATTTTTAATGAATAATTTTATTATTTTGGGGGATTTAAAATATTGTTAGCATGAATGACTTAACATCTTTTTTGATACTAGGAAAGTGAGTAAAACTTCATGAAACAACTTGATTCAGAATAATAATGAATGCAAGAGCCTTAGGTATTATAAACCACTATGACGTGATTTAGCTGAAACTACAACCTAAGTTTGAATTCTCAGCTCAGATAAAGTGTTATTTACACATTTTATTCGTTTTGTACCACTCAATAACTGCCAACTCTTAAAAATATGCTGGTGGCTCAAATGAAAACATTCACTGTTCTAAAATAACTATTGAACATACAAGTAACTTTTCTTAAAGGTGTATCCTTCACCACCTGAGAGGTGGTGTGGTCTAAAAGAAAATAGCACTGGGCAGTCATTAGGAGAGCTGGCCACCAGTCCCAACATGGTATAAGTCAACCAAACAAACTGTTGCTCAGGAGCCATTAATTTACTATTCTGTAATGCAGGAACGTAATGTAATGTAGGAATGATACCATTCACCTGTGCTAGGATGATAACTTGAATTAATAGATATGCAAGTCCCTTGTAAGTTATCAATTTTTCAGTGCCTGGAAAGCTGGTAAGTATTGCTGCTTCTAAATTGTGACTTAAGCTTTTGTCTTATTTGCAAGAGGGAGGAGAAAGTTCTTTTAACAATAAGTGTATAATCATGTTTGTGGCCTTGCCCCTCTTTACTATATCAGAAGTTCTTTCACCTTGTTTAAACTGAATGAGTGAGCATCTAAGTGTGTTCAACAGTCTGAAATGTAAGTATGATTCAGTTAGACTCTACATACATTCATCAAAACATTTCACAGGGGTCTTGATACTAAGTATGCAGTGGATGGGACAGAATCACAACAGGCAACTTTATTTGCAGAATTTGATCCAAAACTCAAGAAAAAAATAAATAAAAAGAGCCAAGTCTCTATTATGTTAGTACACAAAATAAACCAAAAAACACATCAACATTTACCATGAGATCATTTAAATGTATTTGCAAATGATTTGATGAGGGAAACGTGATTTACAACACGGGAAACTTCTTATAACAACCACTGTAGGTCACCTAGACTAGGTTAGCAAGAATGAACAAAGTGATAGATCCAAAAGGCAACCCCCAAACACCTTCCTCAGATGGAGACTTTGGTAATTGTGGTAAAAAACAAAACAAAACACCAATTCCTGTTCTTCACCATGCTGGATGGTCATTTCGTCCATTTTTCTCCCGCAATGATGAGTCCATTTTAAATACTTCAATTATTATGAAGACACTCCAAATCCACAGAACAGCAGACACTTCCATTCTGTGCATCAAGACAAAAGTGTTAGCCAACTGAGACAGAGGATATAAATCAATCAGCAGTGTGCATTTTCATATCCAAAATGACCATCTCCATTTTGAGATAAGCTCCATGAATGCTACATGCTAGAGGAGGTGAGGGAAGGAAAGACATAGGAGATCCTCTTGAGTCCCTTTGCTAGCTCCTGCTGGCAGTGTAAGTTTATACCTCCCAAACCATGTTTGGGATTTGTCCCCTGTATTTCCAGGTTGTTCACGCAACTTAGTCACTGGACTTATTCTAAATAAAATTGTTTTCAAAAACATACCCCTCAAAGATAATTTGTCACTGACAAAGCAAATCAAAAGTAGAAGAACATGAAGGCAACTCCAAAATGGGTTCCAGAAAGGTTTGCATAATAGGAACAGAGTCTCTCAGTGGTGACTATGAAGGGAACAGTACATATTTAGATATACAAATTAATGGAAATTAATGTTAATATACCTTGATAATCTCCCTAAATGAATCTCAAACCTGACCTTAAAGAAATACTAATACATAACACAGGTCTCCACATCCCCTGGTCGCTAAGTTTACTGGGGCTTGAAAGTACACATGGGACTGTGGCTCTTTTGCTATGTGCAGGTTGATATTGGCCTTTTCCTATTGGGGCTGAATTTAAAGATGGTACTTTCCAGAAGAAAGAAAAGAATCCACCTTTAGAACAGCCATAAAGAGATGACTTGGGAACCTTCCACTGATAGCTGAAGCTGAGCCAGGATTTGACAGAACCGAATAGACTAATATTTTAAATGTGCTTCATCAGGAGAATCTTCAATGTTTTGGCAGAGATGGCTGCCTAACCCCAGCTTCAAGTCAGCTGTAGCCATAGCTCTTCTCAAGCTTTGTAGGGAGGAAGGGGTCAGTTTTTAATATCAAAGACGTATGAGGATCGCTCATGGGAATTCCTCCAAAATGACAGGAAAATAATCACAATTAAATCCTGCAGCAAAAGCTTCAAGTCCCCGCATTAGATACTGTGATAATTAAAGCAAACAACTTCATAGAGCACTTTCTTCTAACACTGACAGTTTCATGAAAGGGCTTATAAATTTTTCCAGCATGAAAAAGAGATCTTTCTTTCCTTTTTAATATGCAGGTCAAAATAGCTTAAATCAGCCATAATTGGACCTAGTGTCAATTGTTAAAATTCTGTAGTTCAAAGGCAAGAGAGAGGACTGTTTTAGTCCATGTTCATTTGGAATTTACTTATATACACAGTGTGGCTCCGATCCACTCAGACATATTAACCTCCCTTGAGATGGAAATGCCTGCCTGTGTTTCCATCATGCCCCTCAGAACCTGTGCATTCAGAAACATCAGGAATGAACCTCCCGCAGGTACTCTGTGACAACTGTTCAAGGCCCAATTGTCCTCAGGACATCCAATTACCTTGCATTTGCAAGTTGTGCAGGGAGATCCAGCCATTGTCCACACTGCGCCGCTCAGCCTTGAAATGCCATAACTGTCCAGACAAGTTTTTCTGATGTCGTAGGCAATGTTATCAGCCAGGCAGGGGTCACTGACACAGCGGGGACAACACTCCCCTTCCAACATGGCTGTGTACTCACAGCTCAGATTGGGGCAAGTGAGTGGCCAACAGTCTACCTCTCCTTCCTGTAGAGAGAGAGCCAGAAATGGTTTATCTTTATTCTTATGAACAATTATGCTCCCAAAGTCCCGCCGGGGGTGGGGAGGGACAGTAATTATCATCACTGTCCTCACTGTATGTTTCTACTTCCACCTTTATGGGTATAATGTGCTTCCTCCTTGAAGAGCTCCCATAGATTAGATATCACCTCCTCCATGGTACTTTTGCTGACTGTCTATACTTCAGCCTGAGAAAGAGGCAGGTCCACATCTGTGTGCCAATGGCACCCCATAACTATTTTTTATCATCACATTTATGTTCCTTATCAGTACAACTCCAGATTAAGTTTTGAGCATTTAGGCTTTGGGCTTGTTTCTTTATCTCCCTGATGCTTAGCACAGTTTTGGTCAAAAAAATGCTAATTGAATGAACAAATAAGTGCATAGGTGATAAGGTGATGGCTAGTGTCTTAAGAGAAATTAACTTCTCTTAAGGTCAAAGCGGAACCTGAAGCACTGTAATATTTCAACAACATCATAAACTGAGTTCTTAGTATCAAATTTAAAATTGAGACCAGGAGAACTACTTCAGAATGGTTTTGAATGTGACATTTAGCTAGTGACATCACTAACATGTAGCAAGGTATTATAGTTCAGATGGAGCCTCTGTGTGTTTCAGAGTCTGGCAACTGTGGCTCCACTGAGCTGCCTATAACTATTTCTCTAGCCGCCTCTTCAGTTATTATGGAAATTCATTATAATTTATGAAAACTCACGCCTAACGATTTGGTCAGCTACATAACAGACAAGGTCTATCATGCTCACCATTATATCATCCAGAGTCTATTTAGTAAATATAACCCACAGTATACTCAATTATTAAGCTACGTGTTCAACATCTTCAGTTTTCCCAGGAGATATTAGCCTTAGGGGCTAGGGATGGACATGGAAACACTTCTGAAATTCAATGAAAATTTCATGTCTGAAATTAATCCCAATTCTTCTAAGTGCCTGATGACTGACTTCTTGAAAAAGAAATGCAATTTTCCAGACTGATATAGTTGTGTTGGGTTCAGTTGCCCTTGGATGGGAGCTTGAAAAAAAAATGGCTTTGATTTGAATATATCTGAATTCTGCTCCTCAGTATTAGGGGTGATTCAGAAGAATGTATTCTACTAAGATGATCTGCACATTCACCAGGAGACTTTAGAAAATCTGAGAGAAATTTACAGTACAATTTCTCTAAATGCTTACTTTCATACAGAATTCACGGACTAAATCACTAATTTTAGAAAATGTTAAACTATGGAATCCTGCTTATAGGTTCTATTACAAGTAGACTTGGTTGTGACTTGGTTCCAATAGTTATGACTCCCTCATAGAAGGAACATAAGATTCACTAGGATTATATAGCCAAAGAGTCTTTGCATCCTTTGAAAACTTTGTGGTATGATTTGAAAGAGAAAGAACTAGGTCCAGAAATTTAGTCTTTTCTTCAGACATTCTCAAATCTGATTATACCATTAGTATCTTTATATGAAGATCCAAAATTACCTCTACTTGTTCTATATGAAGGTTTAGCATCTGAAACATCTAGAGAATGTTATCAGTAGTGACTTCTGTATGCTAAGTACCTTCTATGTGCCAAGCACTGTATTTGCACTTCACATATGTTCTCTCATCTTCCTAACAGTCCTACAAAATTGGTATTCCACTTGTGTACAAGGAAAGAATGATCAGTGCAAGGTGAGGATTTGCCTGAGTTAATAACACAGAGCTAGCAGGTGGGAGAAGCGAGACTGAATTCTAAGTCTCTATGACTCCATCCCTGATATTTCTACCATGTTCTGTTATGTCTCCTATTGAAACTTTTAATGGTTAGGTCCCAAGAAATCAAAGATTTGGCTCTTTAAGAACTACAAGTCCCGGTCAAGGCTTTGAAAGTTTTCTATCATGCAGAGATTTCGCTTCATCTGGATTTGCCAAAAAGTAGGTGTAAACTAACATAAGTTGAGCCAAATCTGACCCATAAACACATTCTTTTAGTCTTGTATATTGATTTTTTTGTTTTGTGTTTTAATTCCAGGACAGTTAACATGCACAGTTATATTGGTTTCAGATATACAGTATAGTGATTTCAACTATTCCATACATCACCCCGTGCTCATCAGAAGTGCACTCCTTTGTCCCCGTCAGCTATATCACCCATCCCCCCATCCTGTCTTTGTATATTGTTTTAAATAGTAGAATCTGAACGTCTTTAGGCAGAGCATATGCCCCGTAGTAGCCACAAGACTCAAGTTTCCTGAATAGGATCAAAAATAGCAGAAACTAAAACCCATAAGCAACTGAGTTTGCAACCTTTCCAGAGTAAAGGGAGAAAACATTCTAAGGGAAGCTGACATACCAGACACCGGCACTGCTGGCAGCTATGAGTCCAATTGTCTCCGCTTCGATAGAGCTTGTGTCCATTTTGATCTAAACATTGGCTTGTGACCCTGGTGTCACACTCTGGGCAACAGAAAAGGTCAACGCTTGGATTCTGGCAATCACAAGCTGTCCGTCGGCAGAAGATCTTTCCATCCTGTTTAGAGATGAGGTTAAGGAGGTTACATCATTAGGGAAACAAGGTGGCTGCACTAGGAAAGGGAAACCTTATAAACAGAGCACATAGGAAGGATTTCTTAGAGTCCAAGTACTCCCCTGTCCACCTTTCATTTTGTTTATTTTTTTTTTTTTCCTTTCATTTTGTTTAAAACAGATGCACGTGTGTGCACTCACACATATACACACCCTGTCTTTCGCTAACCTTGCCTGCAGAGCAGCTGATGTAAAAATGGAGATATTTCTAAATTCAAAAAGTCGTATGTTCCTTGAAACTTTTTTCTTAAATGTTTCCAAAAATTACATTTCTAAGTAAAATTACAATTAAACCAAGGATTTAAAAATGCATATATGTTCAAGAACTCGTTTAATGGGAAAACTATGCTCCTGTATTTTTCCCAGTTTACAATGATACCACCAAATGCATTCAAATGTATTCATCTAATTTTATCTCTGTCTCAACTCTGGGAGGAAGTCTGACTTTACCCTTTTTTACAGAAAAATTAACTGAGGCCAAGAGAGGCTAAATGACTTATCCAGTATGGAGTTAAAGATCTCTAAGGAGCATCACCAGGGCTTCCGGTTTCAAAACAATTTTTCTTCTACAAGATAGGCTTTAGGCTATTTATTACAAGGGGCTATATCAGGTGCCCCTTACACCCTAGGTGCCCAAATAATAGGCACAGTACAATTTCTGGAGTAATGGCCCTGAACACTCATAAAGACTTGAAGTTCAACAGCACTCAAACATTAACAGTACATTTGCAGGGGTGCCTGGGTGGCTCAGTAGGTTAAGCCTCTGACTTTGGCTCAGGTCATGGTCTCATGGTTGGTTGGTTCGAGCCCTGTGTCGGGCTCTGCGCTGACAGCTAAGAGCCCGGAGCCTACTTTAGCTTCTGTCTCTCTCTCTGCCCCTCCCCTGCTTGTGCTCACTCTTTCTCTCTCTCAAAAATAAACTATAAAAAAAAATGATCGTACATTTGCAGCATATACCCATTATACATCTGTTGCTTACAATAACTTCTCACTTCAGACAATGAAGACACTGAAAATGTAAGATGTGTGGCCACCATGTGTGGTTATGACTGCTTTGCTGAATATTTAAAAACTAAAGAATCTCAGAGCCAGGACACATAACCAAGGACACATAACCAAGCCTCCTGGGTCTACACTTGAAACTTCTCTAGAGCAACCATATCAAGTCATCATGCCTATGCTTGAAGTTCTCCAGTCTCAAGGAAGCCACCACTATGGATGGCATTCAATGTATATATCTCTGTTCATGTCTGAATGTTAAAAACTGGACTTCTTTTTGCCTCTATCCACTGATATTTGCTCACACTCTTGCTAATCACAGAACTCCCAATCCCCTCTGCCACACTTTCAACTTTCAACTCTTCCATTTGTAGAAGAGAGCATTTATGTTTCCACTGAATCATCTCATCTCTGGATTATCTCTTAATTTTTTGACTAGTACCACTAGTTTTGAATCCTTTCACTGTTATAGTTGTCTTCTTCTTCAACAGTTTAAGCATTTCCAATATAATAATAATACTCTACCTTGATTTTAACATTTATTTTGTGCCGTACATTGTGCTGTCTTTTATATGCATTAGCACATTTAATCTTTTAAGGTTATTTTAATTTTTGAGACACACACACACACACACACACACACACACAAAGGATCTGACGCAGGCCCCACGCTAACAGCAGAGACCCCGATATGAGGCTTAAACCCAGAAATCACGAGATCGTGACCTGGATCTGAAGTCGGATACTTAACCCATGAGCCACCCAGGCATCCCAGCACATTTAGTCTTGATAAATCTGTGGAGTACAATTTACACTCCATTTCTCAAATGAGGTAGCTGAGTAAAAGAACTAAATATAATTCTTCAGTAACAGTCTGACCAGCAGTGAATTGGGACTCATGGTCACCTTGTTTTAAGCTCTATGTGTTCTTTAAAGTAGGCTGGTTTCAATATTTACTTCCCTACTTACTATAGCATGTCATGATGTTGATTTATATTGAAGTTAATGAAGACTAAAACCTCATTAAGCACTATCCCTATCTTGTGTACTCAGTTGTTTGGGGGCAGCAACTATAAAACCTGATATTTATCCTTATTGTATTTTACCTTGTTAGATTCATTTCATCTCTCTTCCTGTCACAATGTTTTCTAAATGCTGTTTCTGTCATCCACCATAGTTCGTCCTCCTTCATAGCCTAGTGACATCTGCAAACTTGATGGATCTGCCCTCAGGGTCTTCATCTACTTCATCGATAACAATGTTGAATAGGACAGTGCTCACTGAGACAAGTTTACTGTCAGCTGAAGTGGAAATCTTTAAATGCTTTACATTTTTTTATGGAGAATGGAAAGGAGACCTGCTGGCTGTGTATATAATGACATAACAGGTTGAAAAATGCTTTTCCTCAAAGCATGTGCATTTTAGCTACTATTGCATAAAATGACAAGAAATCATAATTTTCTAACTATCAAGGGATGACAGATTACACAAACACACACTCAAGTTAAACAAATGCATTGAGTCAGAGATTATAATTAGTCTGGACAAAGGACTCTCCAGATTCTAGGACTCTTCCAACAATAGGCCCTTATTTTAACTCAGTTATGTATTTTGCTCGTGTAACCATTGCCCAGAATGACTCCCTAGTGATTTATTTTAACCAACAGAAGCTAAAAAAAAGTAACGGTAGCTACCATATAAAATCATGTGGTCAGGTCAGCTACTGAGGTCACAGTATTACTCTCCCCAAGTATAGAATGATTGGGCCTCCATAACCTAAAAGCTCTATCCACAAACCACGGTAAACAGGGACACATTGCTTTAGAAGAGGCTATTGTACCACAGGCAGTAAGGCCCAATCAGAATGTTAGGTTTCTCTCTGCATGTGGGGATTAAAAGAATGAATAAGAATAAGTGGGTAGCCTCCAGGGTTAGTGCAAAATAAAGCAATTTCCTATTTCATCAATTATGTGAAAATGGCGAATAGGCCCCTCTTAGGTTCTAACATATTTTAGAACAATGGCTACGTTCATTCTGCCTTTTGAATTACAGAGTAACTGTCAAGAAAATCATTTTTAATAATGAAAATGTCACAGGTGGCTCCATTAATTCAATGAGAATGCCATTACAAAACCTCAGCTAACAGAACACAGCCACACTAGCATCTAAACTTGGCAAGACAATTGAGCTCAAAGTTGGTGAGTAATCTTTCTCATGCTAGATCTCTGGGGTCATTCCCAGAGCCTGACCTCAGTCCTAGCTGGATTGGTCAGAACAAGCCCCATCTAAATGCCAAAGATGTATTTTTTCACCCTTCTGCTGTAGAAGCTACATGCTTTTATGTAATTTTATAATGGATTTCAGCTATAAACAATGACTACTATATTATTTAAATTGCTCCTGAATTTTAAGAAGCAGGGACATACACTTTCCCATCAAATAAAAAAGGGATTTATTCTTACACCATGGAAAGTTACAGGTTTTATACTATAAATTACACATTTTATTACTGAATAGTTAACACATTATTTACTCCAGATGGCATAATATCACTTTTCTGCCACAGTTTTGAAACTTTCAAATCAAGAAGGTGGAGGTCTTGGGGTGCCTGGGTGGCTCAGTTTGTTAAGTGTCTGACTTGATTTCAGCTCAGGTCATGTTCTCACAGTTCATGAGATCCAACCCAACATCAGGCTCTGTGCTGACAGTGTGGAGCCTGCTTGGGATTCTGTGTGTCTGTCTGTCTGTCTCTCTCTCTCTCTGTCTCGCTGCCCCTCCCCAACTCACTCACATATGCACACTCTCTCTTAAAATAAGTAAATAAAAACTTAGGTAAGATTATTTATGTAAATTCAATTATAATATAACCTGGGTTTGGCAAACTGACACCTACAGTCTAAATTCAGCCAGTCACCTGTTTCTGCAAATAAAGTTCTATTAAAACACACCTTCCCTTGTTCATTTACATATTTCCTTTGGCTGTTTTCACACTCTAATGGCAGAGTTCAGTATGTGAGACAGAGACCTGACAGTTATGCAAAGACCATCTGGCCCTTCATAGAAAACATTTTTTGATCTTTGATATAAAGAGTAAAATTAGGAGTGGTACTCTAGACCCATCTATTCTACCTTCTCACATACAAATTTTTGTGTTGTGATATCCAGTCTTTACAAAATATTAATTTGGCTTCAGGTTACACCACACAACCAGCCCTCTCTAATTAGCACTTCTCTAATAAAACTCTTAACAGTCATTGATTCCAAATGTCTCATTTTAATGAAGAGGAAATCAGGTCCAGAGAGGGGAAAGCACTTCTCTCACAGAGCAAATTAATGACAAAACAGGAACCAGACCTCACTCCAGACATTCATAGCAATGATGTTCCAATATGCTAAAGGGTAGGATAAAAGGACTTCGCACAACTCAAATCAGAAGGATTCTTGAGGCAATGGTTCTCAAATGTGGTCCTCTGACAAGCAGCATTAGAATCTCCTGGGAACTACTTAGAAATGCAAATTGTTGTGCCCAAACCCAGACTCACCAAACAAGAAAGTCTATGGGGTAGAGTCAGTGATCAAAGTTTCACAAACCCTCCAGGGGATTCTGGTCCAAGGAAGAGTTTGACACCTCTGATGGAGAAACAAAGCAATGAAAAGGCAGGATTTGGAACTACATGCAGTAGAAGTATTAAGTGAGGATAACAGAAAAGAAGACCCTGTTCCTTGACAGGACCCCTAGAGTTTTGAGGGTGAACTAAACTTGCCAATTTGTTCATGTTTCAAAGAAAAGGAAGCACAATTTTAGGGCTGGCACAGCTAACTCCTTCCATCAAGAACACCCTAGAGAGGAAGGTATTGACAATGTCACTGGTTAGGTTTAGAGAGCAAAGCAAAGCAAAGCAAAGCATTTTTAGGAGTAAACTGCAGGATTTCAGAAAGCTAACCTCTACCCTGGCCCCAGGCACAAGCTGATTCATCCCTGTTCTTCACTCTACGAATGGGTGCCACAGGGAGAACGGCAGGGTTATTTTATTGTCAGCTCCTTACAGACAGGGCTTTCTTCTTGCCTGAAGGAAACACAGGAACCCCTTAGGTTTCCCTAATCTGGTCACCTTCCTCAGTTTCTGAGCAAAGGCTTGTATGAGGCCAGGTCACGTGGTCAGCATTCCAGACAATCTCATGGCAAAGATCCTCTCCACTTTACCCTTCTTCTGTGTTGCCACAGGAATTTGGCCCTCCACTTGCAGAGCGCAAGTGGTTATTTATGGTATCTATTTCCCTATCCATCTCTAGTACTACATTTAGTTAAAGGATGAATGTTATTCACTTTTCAATTAAGAAAATGAACAAAACAAAACAATCCTGCAGGCAGCACAGAAATAAAATCTGGTCTTCACAGCTTGTTTTCTCCCACTGGATTTTCCAGTTACTACTAGAAGTAGATGAAGGTGTAGGAATAAATGCAAGCCTAACTTGCAACCCTGGCTCCTTCTCTGATCATTGGCACCGGAACACTTTTGACCCAGGAAAATGGGGCAGCTAAGTTGCAAATATGCCACTCTGGAGCTTCTGCCCACGGAATGAGGGCACACATGGCCACAGAGAGTAAGTGTCTGACATTATCATTTATCAAGACCCATGACTTAATTTCGGTGTTATCTTTCATGTGATCTTCTGTCTCTAACCCTCCTTCGGGTTCTCATCTTTACTCTCCTGAACCTTCAATTCAGTCTAAGTGGTACGTCTCCATTTAGTTTGGATCTCCTCAGTCCTTCTACTGTGCTGTCGATCAGACTTTGGTTGGGCCATGCCAATCCTCAACAAAAAGTCACTGATGATACTCTGCTGTCCACAGAATAAAGTCTGAATTCCACTGTCTGGCTCTATCTGTAACCTTTCTCTCTCGGCTTATTATCAGTTATCCCCCTCCCATACTCTTCTTTTTTTCTGATATTCTAAGCCCACCATTTACTTCATATTTTCCTTAACACATGCAATGTTTCTGCATCTTTGTTCTTGCTATTCCCTCTGCTTGGGATTCACTTTCCCCACATCTCTACTTGGCTAAATTTCTCATCCTTGAAGGTCTCACTCAAAGGTCACTTCCTCTGTGACATCTTTCCTTATTCCTTTCTGCATCCTCCTAGAATACAATAATACTTCCCTTTTCCATGTCCCTATAACAAATCATTCATGACTACAAGGGCATGTCAGGTGACTGTGTATCCATTTGTCTATTCATCTCCATAACCAACAATATAATATGACCACTCATACTAAAATGCTGCAGTTTCCAAGAAGTTAAAAACCTGAGACCTCTCTATCTTCCCATGTAGCACAGGTAGAAAATAAAGATGTCTCCTAAGGCTCTGGACAAATTTATGAATGGAAGAGCCACAGATGGGTATCTGTGAAAAGAAACTGGGATATAACTAAGATTTAGAGGTCAAGCCCAAAGAGACCACCATTTTTCACTCTGTGGTCTGGATAATGCTAGAAGAACATGGGTTCCAAGTAATTTAGCAATCTTTCTGGGCCTAATCAACTAAGTGGTCTAAAGATGCATAAAATTACTGTCACTGTTAAGGAAGCACATGGCATCTAAAAATCCCAAATCCATTTGGGCCTACTGTTATTGCCGAACTCCATTAAGTTGTGGACATGTTTCAAGACTTCTTTTTCAATTGGCATGAAACACTAGTAGCTAACCTGGTGTACTGACTCTCAAGGGGGAAAGAGGCCTTTAAAAGAACTTTGAGTCTTCTTTGGTAAGTGATTAGTCATGGAGACAGCTCTCTGCAAGTCTCTGAGCTAGGTACTTCAAATTTATCTTGATCTTAATTCACTCTCACAGCAAATGTGTCTGCAGATATTAACCCAGTCTTACTGATAAAAACATGGCTCAGAAACATAAAGAATCTTGCAGAGTTCACAGAACCACACCCATGTGGAGCAGTAAGGCTGGGAACCCATTTCTCTAACTAGAGACCTTGGAATTTTGTCATGGATATCTCGGTTTCAGGTCTACTGCCACCACTTACTTGTGTGAAACTTGAGTTTCTTATTTCTTCTGTAAAGTAATAATAATATTTACTTCATGAGGTTGTTTTCAAAGTATGAGCAGATACTTATAAGAAATGTTCCCTCATTTCTACCTCCATGCTTAGGACAGAAGGAAGATCCTGGGGCTGAGGAAGAGATTGCCAAACCGTATCTATACAGAATTATCCAATAACATTGTTCCCCCCACCCTCTCTTCCCCACCAGTTGTCTTAATTTCCATGTGTCCTTTATAAATCATATTAACTTTTCTAAATCTTATCAGAACTTCAGATAATATGTGGCTAAGTTACAGGAGAAATTATTTGGGCTATACTATGTACTATCATTCAATAGTACCTATTTAAACGCCCTTTTTCATGGATGTCCTAATTATTTATTGCAGGTTCTTTATCTTGCAGGTTCTTGTCCTGGTAAGCCTGACCATAAATTATATATTGAACCAGGGGCACCTGGGTGGCTCAGTCGGTTAAGTGTCTGACTTCATTTCAGGTCATCATCTCACAGTTCTTGAGTTTGAGTCTTGTTTTGGGCTCTTTGCTGACAGCTCCGAGCCTGGAGCCTGCTTCAGATTCTGTCCTGTCTCTCTCTGCCCTTCCCCCACTCACTCACTGACTCTCTCTCTCTCTCAAATCTAATATTAAAAAAAAATTATATAGAGAGCCAAAAACTAGGGAAAGAATTTGAAAGATTTCACTCCAAGTTTACCATTTTTTCTAGTATTTATCAATCCTTTCTGTTGAATATTTATCATATTAACATAATATTAATAATATAATAGTGATTCAATATAATAATTTTCAGGGTGTCTGGGTGGCTCAGTTGGTTAAGCATCTGTCTCTTGATTTCGGCTCAGATCATGGTATCATGGTTGTGAGTTCAAGCCCCACATCAGGCTCTGTGCTTGAAATCCTCTCTCTCCCTCTTTCTGCCCCTCCCCTGCTCGCTCTCTCTCTCTCAAAATAAATAAATATACTTAAAATAATTTAACATTATAATTTTCATGCTGTATTTCATATTTAAAATATATAAAATAACACAATTAGATGACAGAATACAAAAGCAATAAATATTCAGCATAGGTTTGAACCTTTCCATGTAAAACTTATGTTTTAAGAAAAATTCCTACTGTTATATACATAAAATTAATGGACTCAAAAGACTAATGCTGGTGTACTCAGCTCTATAGTGATATTCAGACATCCTGAAGTGCCTGACATTTTTAAGCAGGTGTTAGAATAGCTGAAAACCTTGTGGAAAAATGCAATGTTGTGAAATCCGGGTTACTTTTAAACCATTTAAATATTTAAACCCTCAAATATGAAATTGACCCAAATTATCACTCTTTGTAGTGTAGAGAATTTGAAAGAATAATTTGTACATGATGACATACTAATCCTATTTCAATGTATAATATGCAAAGAAATGTATACATAATACTTATTGTAAAGTAAATGTAGAAATGCCAGCTGCTGGCAAGAAACAAAAGAAAATCCTGGAAAGGATTTGAAAGGTCTATATGAATAATGATACTAAGCCACAAACTAAAACATTTTGGAAAGGGTGAGAGAGAAATACTGAGGGCATAAATGTCACTAGCAGTTTCCAGACTTACAGAATTTTAGAGACAGAAAGAACTTCTGATATCATCCAGCCAATTGTACAGCTGAGGAAAAAGGCTCTGATGCTAAGTTGTTTGCTCAAGGTCACGAAGCCAATTACTAGCAATGCCTGGAATAGAATCCAGTTCTTCTCATTCCTGGTGGAATGCCTTGAAGTTGCATATTCCAAGGAGTTTAAGGGAAGAGAAAAGAACCCAGGAATAAGAGTAGAGTGAAAAAGGTTGATTTCTGGCTTTGTCTAGGTTTAAATTCAACTTTCTTCTAAGTCTAAATGAGGGAGATGATATTCCATCTTCCAAGTATAATACAGGAATCATATAGCAGAGTATTTATTTTGAATACTATCTAAAGAGGCTTATTGTCCTTGGATAATATAAACACTGGGTCAAAATTAAACACTGGGTCAAAATAAGAAGATAAAAGCACTTTAGTGGCTAATATAATCTAGGGAAAAATGCACCAATTTCACCTTTAGCATGCCAGGACACATTTCATTTATAGTCTCTCTTTGAAGGACAATTTTAAGCATCATAAAGAAGTTATTAATCTCTTTATGATATGACAACACTGGTCGTGTATGAGATTGAGTGGCTTCTGACATCTGGCTTGTATAGTTTTTTTCTCTTCATAGTCCTACATTCTTTGATTCTTCTTTTAATATGTATTCCATCAACTAAAGCCTACAACATAAGAAGTATTTATGAGTGCCTAGCTCAAAGACTTTCCCTACCATAGTCTGCAAATAATTTTTCCACTGTCTTTTGGCATCTGGAGTTTTGGAGGAAAGTCTGAAGCCAACCTGAAATTTCCCAGGATACACTGACCTTATGCTGTCCTGATGCTTATGGCACTAGTACTGGTCCTGATGGCTTTACACTGATTGGTCTTGTTATAGTAAGAGAATCCTTTTGGTGTACAAATCAGTCATCCTTCTCTTTTATCTATGAAATTGGTTTTGTTGCATTTGTTGTGTTCTCTTCAGGAAAACCCACTACGTGTTAAATCATTACTGTCAGCTTCCATATCTGTCACGTAATCATATTTCTTTTCCACCTTTCCCTTTCATACTTAGTGGGTTTTCCCCCCTCATCTCTGTGGCAGCAGTACTGGTTTGATTCCAAAAAGCTTCTGAGGTAGTCTTCATAGTGCAGAGATTTTCCCCTCAATTCATTCTCCAGGAGCCGCTTTCCTTCTCCTTCTCGTTTAATGCTCTTGCCTTTTTGTCTATCTTGTTGGAATTCTTGCTTTAATTTCTTTGAGGGTCTAAAGAAGTTTTATCTAAATGTTTCTTCACATGTATGATCTAATTTTGTTCAAGTACGTATTCTTAATTTGTACTCCACACTCCCATTTTTGTAATATCTATGCCTAACTCCCATGTTTGTTTGTTTTTCTTTCTGGTCATCATTGAATGAAGGTGGCTCTTTCTGAAACTACCTGAGAATTTCATGATGCTGCCACTTTTTCTCCTGATCACCTGAGCATTTTTAAAATTTCTAATTGAAGTATAGTTGACATACAATAATATATTAGTTTCAGGTGTACAACATAGTGATTTTATAATTCTATACATTACTCAATACTCTCACCACAATAAGTATAGTCATCATCTGTCACCATATCATATTATCACCATATTATTGACTATATTCCCTATGCTCTACTTTTCATTTCCATGTTATTTATTTTATAACTAGTTTACACCTCTTAATCTCTATCTCTAATTTCACCCATCTGCTCAACCCCCTCTCCTCTAGCAACCATCAGTTCTCTTTATTATGAGGTTTCTTTTTTTGTTTGTTCATTTTTTTTTCCAGATCCCACATGAGTTAAATCATATGGTATTTATCTTTATTTGACTTAGCCTAATACTCTCCAGGTCCACCCATGTAGTTGTAAATGGCCAGATTTCATTCTTTTTCATGGTTGGGTAATATTCCAACATTTCATACATGCATATGTATACCAAATCTTCTTTACCCATTCATCTATCAGTGGACACTTGGTTTGCTTCCATATCTTGGCTACATTAAATAATGTGGCAATAAATACAGGAGTGCATATGTATTTCCAACTTAGCATTTTCATTTTCTTTGGGTAAATACCCAGTAGAATTACTGGATTATAGGGTATTTCTATTTTTATTTTTTGAGTAACTTCCACAGTGGTTGCACCAATATACATCCTGACCAAGAGTACAGAAGGGTTTCCTTTTCTTCATATCCTTGACAACATTTGTTATTTCTCGTCTCTTTGATACTGGCCATTCTTACTGGTATGATGTGATATCTCATTGTGGTTTTGATTTGCATTTCCCTGATTATTAATGATGCTGAGCATCTTTTCATGTGCCTACTGTCCATCTGTATGTCCTATTTGGAAAATGTCTATTCAGATATTTGCCCATTTTTTTTAATATATGAAATTTATTGTCAAATTGGTTTCCATACAACACCCAGTGCTCATCCCAAAAGGTGCCCTCCTCAATACCCATCCCCCACCCTCCCCTCCCTCCCACCCCCCATCAACCCTCAGTTTGTTCTCAGTTTTTAACAGTCTCTTATGCTTTGGCTCTCTCCCACTCTAACCTCTTTTTTTTTTTTCCTTCCCCTCCCCCATGGGTTTCTGTTAAGTTTCTCAGGATCCACATAAGAGTGAAACCATATGGTATCTGTCTTTCTCTGTATGGCTTATTTCACTTAGCATCACACTCTCCAGTTCCATCCACATTGCTACAAAAGGCCATATTTCATTTTTTCTCATTGCCACGTAGTATTACTGCTAGGAATTTATCCAAGGGATACAGGAGTACTGACGCATAGGGGCACTTGTACCCCAATGTTTATAGCAGCACTCTCAACAATACCCAAATTATGGAAAGAGCCTAAATGTCCATCAACTGATGAATGGATAAAGAAATTGTGGTTTATATACACAATGGATATTTGCCCATTTTTAACCAGATTATTTTTGGTGATCAGTATCAGTTCTTTATATATTATGATATTATCTCTATCAGATATATTATTTGCAATATCTTCTCTCATTCAGTAGACCTTTCCATTTTATTGCTGGTTTCCTTTGTTGTGCCAAAGGCTTTTATTTGTTACAATCCTAATAGTTTATTTTTGCTTTTGTTTCCTTTAGCATGAGGAGACATGTCTAGAAAAATATTGCTAAGGCTGATGGCAAAGAAATTACTGCCTATATGTTCTTTTAGGAATTTTATGGCTTCAGGTCTCCTATTTCGTTCTTTAATCCATTTCAAGTTATTTTTGTATATAAGTGTAAGGAAATGATCCAGTTTCACTCTTTTGCATGTAGCTGTACGATATTCTCAACATAATTTATTAAAGAGACTGCCACCTTTGTTGTAGGTTAACTGACCATATGAGTGTGGATACATTTCTGGTCTCTCTATTCTGTTCCAGTGACCTATGTCTGTTTCTGTGCAAGTACCACACTGTTTTGATCAATATAGCTTTATGGTGTATCTGAAATCTGGGATTGTGATACCTCCAGCTGTGTTCTTTCTCAAGTTTGCTTTGGCTACTTGGGGTCTTTTGTGGTTCCATAAAAATTTTAGGGTTATTTGTTCTAGTTTTATGAAAAATACTAGGGACTTCCCTGAATCTGTAGACTGCTTTGACTCTGCTTCTTTGAATAGTAAACCTTGACCCTTTGCTGGCTTGTATAATTCTGCTATTATGTGATTTAGTTTTATTTGAATTTGAAAACAAGAGTATGGTTTAACAGCCAGTATTTCTGTCTCAGTCTTGACTTCTTAGCCTCAAAGATGGTGACGCCATTATAGTCCATTTGGATGCTTATGTGCTGGAGCTACTGCTTATGAAATTGGATTAAAATACTTCTAGATGCAAATAATAGAAAAAAGCAGGGCCACAAATTCATTTTTTTGAGAATGATCTACAGAATTTGATTTAGGGTTTTTAATTTAGTTTCTTTTTTAAAGAACTTTTTAGAGCTTTTTTTTAACTTAGCTTCTTTTTTTAAAAAAAAGTTTTATTTCTTTTGAGAGAGAGAGAGTACATGAGAGTTGAGCGGGGCTAGGGAGGCAGTTCAGAGAGGGAGAGAGAGAATCTCAAACAGGCTCTTTGCTGTCAGCACAGAACCCAATGCAGAGCTCAAGCTCACAAACTGAGATTATGATTTGAGTCAAAACCAAGGGTCGGATGGACACTTAACTCACCAAGCCACTCAGGCACCCCTTTAATTTATCTCCTAAATCAAAGCTGTCCTCTCCTTCCACAAGTTCTTGGAAGCTATGCTATTAATGAGTAATAAATGCAATTGGAAAACGAAGAAACAAAGAAGGAAATCTTCCCTGTATTTTATTCATAAGGTGGTGGGGTGGTGATAGAGGTGCCATTACATTAACAATATAAGATTACAAGGATTGTTCATTTTTTTGTGGAATTTCAGTCTAATCCTCTGACTTTGGCAAGAGTTTAAAGAGTCAAAGCAGAATAAATCAACTTATATTGCTTGGATTATTAGCATAATTAATTAATGAAACTTTGGGAAGTTTTAATGATTGCTAAGTTCCCTCCCATGGGCCTAAATAAAACAAAAACTGAAAAAGATATTTTGGTTTCACACAGTACTCAAGACTCAACAAAAATCTCTTATTGATTCCAGAGACTGGGGCTCTGCAAATCCTAAAAAGGATTTCCAGGTCAGGTTGTGATCATCCTCGTAAGTTTGGGAAAAACAATATTTTCTAGAAAAGCACTAATAAAGGAATTCCTTCTTGTTTTGCTGGCTGAATGGAGACCTAACTGCCAACCTTTTCTATATACCTTTCTCAACTATTTTAAACCACAACAAGCTTTTCTTTCTGTTAAAAACTTTGCCCTTTGTGTCACTAATATAGTACTAAGGTTACAGTTTGAGCTCAATCAGGTTAGATTGCCTATTTAATCAGTTTTAAATACATGAGCAGATATCATCTGTGGAGAGTTATAGGACTTGTGGCAGAATAAGAAAACAATGAAATTTGGGGCAAACTACTAGAATTCAAGTCCCAGCTTGGATATTTATGTATTGTGATATTTAGGGTACATTACTTGCCCTAAAACTCAGAAACTTTATCTTTCAAAGCTGTGCTATAAGAATTAAGTGTGATGCTGTTTTTAAATTACAGGGTGCTTGGAACAGAGGAGGTGCTCAGTAAATGGGGTCACTGGACCTGTGTTTGGATGTGTTGAACGAGATGCATGTATAAGGTAAAAAGTGAGCATGATGGAGTAATGATCTAAACACTTGGTAATGTAGCTCTCCTAAATGGGTGCTCCCAGGTCCTTTGGAGGTGTGGTAGACTTGAAGACAGGTGAATGAAGGTTCGTTTCCATTCTATTCCCAGGGAGCTCTCTGAATTTATCAGGACACCAGCTCCCTAAGAGACTACTAAACAAGTCATTTCTTGTGGTTCCCATGCCCATAAAGCCCAAGATTAAAAAGTCCCATCCACAGACATAAAAATACAATGCAAGAGCTACAGTAAAGCAGTTTCAAAGGAAAATGAATAAGCAAGATCAACAAAAGAAAAAATAAAGCACAAGGAAATCAAACATTTTAATAGGCCCATTTTGCAAAGCATAAAGCTAAAACCGGGGGATGACAGGCTTATTTTCATAAACATTAAACTCACTTCCAAACAACTTAATGTAAGGAATAGCCAGCCCAGCAGTGAGAACGGAAAGAAGACATCATTTATCAGAAGGTCTCATACTATCATTTCCATTTGTTCAGAACAGAGGTCCACCTATCTCTGACCGCGGGAAGCAAGCCTATGTGCCTTGCTTTTCTGGATGATGTTACCACAAAAATAAGCAAGTTCATGCAGGTGATCATTTCAGGCAAAGAGTAGTTTTAATCAGCAAGTCTGTGTAAGTGTGGAATGAGAGCTCATTAAATCTCTCACCCAACCAACCTAAAAGGCACTGCAGGCTCTCGGTGGGAGCACCAACATTGGTTTCTCTGCCCTACTCCCCCTGTGCTCTGCAGTCTCTTCTCAACTGCACACCTCACTTCTCACTAATGGCATGATCAATTCAAAACAGGTTTGCCTGCCACTCAGCATCATCATTAGCTGTAGCATGGATTAGAATGAGAGAAGCCTTTTCAGAAACTACAGGAGACCAGCAAGTCAACGCCTGGGGGAAAGAGGTGGGGTGGAAGAGAAGAGTGAAGGGAGGAAAAGAACAGTTACAATTCCTGCCGCACTGTATTAGTCTCACCTTGCAGGAACAGACAGAGCACCTGTCTTCTTTCAAGGTCCACACTTGTCCATTGCGCTTCAGTCCTCCTTCATGAGGGCAGTCACCAGAGCAGGAGGGCCCAGAGGGACAGAGGCAGTCAAAACCCCCTGCCAGGTTGATGCAGGCAGAATCATTCCAACAGGTATGGGTTCTTAAGGCACATTCATCAATGTCTGCAATAAAGAAGGCACAGAGCTTTACAATTTAGCCAAGATTGTGATTAGAAAATAGTCATTTACAATAGCATTAATATTACTGAGCATTTACTTTGTGCCAAGCTGTTCACAAGCATTATCTCATTTACTCTGCAAAGCAGCTCTGTGTAGGAAAATCTGTTCCTATATTTTGCAAATAATGAAGCTGAGGCTCATAGAAATGAAATAGCATGCCTACGGTCATATAGCTAATAGGTGGCAGGTCTCATACTCAAACCTGCAGCTGTTGGACTCCAATTACTAAATTATCCAGTAGCAGCTCTAATCCAGTTTTAGGATATTCTTGAGAGCTGTACCATCTAGAGGCCATAAACAGTCCTAATTCATTAACAGTGGGGATGCACCCTATACAGATCTGGGTCTTTTAGAAAAGGTGTGAATAGATCATCCACTGAGTAGGAATAAGTGGGCAATTAGGGCAACCTTGAACCAATCAGACTCCCCCAGATCCTGGGGCCAAGTGTGAAAGAAGAGGGACTAATTCTTGGTAGTTGTCTTGCCTAATCAAATCCTCTCCATCCTAATGGTCAGAAGCATTTTTGTCCCCAGAAAAAAAACATCTTAGAGCTATGGTACATATAGCATGGATGAGGATGGAAGACACACATATATTTTACGGTTTTTGAATGACAGCTAAATATGGAGGGAAAGCAAAAATCCAGTCAGCTTTCCCAGACATTCAAAGCTTGAGTGACCTTAACATCTCAAACACATAGCTGTCCAGTCCTGGATTGAGCCTCTTCCCAGTGGGCAATCTATTACTTCAAAAGGCAGCCAATTCCATCGGATAACTCTTTTAGAAATGTCTTCCTTAAATGAAATGAAATATATTTTCCTAGAACTCCTACTTATTGGTGCTAGTTCTTAGACCACTCAAGAAAAGTCAACTTGAGTTTTCTTATTTGTGACAATCTTTACACGATTTAAAGATATCAGTCATTTGTTTATCATAGTCTTGTACTCCACTGGTCAATCTAGTGCTATGTCCTTCAAATATCCTTCAGATGATCCTTCTGTGCACAAGGTTTTTTTGAACACTAGGTATTATAAATGTTAACAATGACATTTAAGACATTGTCCTTATGTAGGTGACAAGGAGAAACACTAGAAGAACATATAGATAACTATTGTTAGGCATCTGATCAGGAAGTTTAATCCCTATAGTAAGTTAAAATAAGAACATTATAGATTGGGGTGCTTGGGTGGCTCAGTTGGTTAAGCGTCCGACTTAGGCTCAGGTCATGATCTCACGGTTTGTGAGTTCAAGTCCCGTATTGGGGTTTCTGCTGTCAGTTCAGAGCCCACTTCAAATCCTCTGTTCCCTAATCTCTGCCCCTCCCCCCGACTCTCTCTTTCAAAAATAAACAAACGTAAAAAAAAAAGAACAGTATGAATTAACTTACTCTACTTCCTAAATTTCATGTTAAATATGTATAGGTTGTGGGCATTTGGTTAAGGGTTATGAGCTAAATTAAAGAAAAAATAATTCTAAGTGGCATTTTCTCCTAAAGTACTCAAAGCAATAGTGCTTAAAGGCATAATATATATTTACTGTTAGTGCTTTATACTTATATAGTGTGTCAACGTTTTTTGAAGCTTTTCCAGGAATTATGTCATATAATTGCAAAGATGGAAATAGTTACTTTCGTTTTACAAAATAAGAAACTAAGGCACAGAGATGAATAAGTGGTCACACATCTAGTACCACGTTGAAGCAAAGGTGGTATCCTGGGCCTTGTAACACATGCTCTAGAGCTCTTTTCTGAACCAACTCAAGGTCTAGAGTCATCTTTCAGAATACTAGAATGTTCTGTGGTTTTATCTACTTTCAACTATTAACCCTCTAGATATTGCAACTCACTTCCAAGCATAAGATCTTATATGGATCCTCTTTAGTATCCTTACTTGAAATTCTGAGAATTACATAATTACTCAAAGTTTTCTATAATTTTGCAACTACTCTGACTTAAAAATAATGAGAAATAAATGACCTATCTTCTATTACTGACTGCATGCACTGTTGGAAAATTTGGCTTCACAGTAAAGGTACAAAGTGGAAAATGTTACAGAGTTCAAATACTTTATTCCAAGATTTATTTTTGTCTTTGTCTCATTAAATGTAGTCTCAGTCAAGACATTTAGTTAATTAACAACGATTCCTCTTTTTGTTGTTGTTGCTAAGTTTATTTATTTATTTTGAGACAGACAAGCACACAAGCAGGGGAGGGGCAGAGAGAGAGGGGGTTGGAGGATCTGAAGCAGGCTCTGCATTGACAGCAGAGAGCTCGATGAGGGGTTGGAATTCACAAACCATGAGATCATGACCTAAGCCAGTCAGACACTTAACCGACTGAGCCACCCAGGCACCCCATGATTCCTCCTTTAAAAACTGTGGAAATGAACCCAAATTACAATACCCAGATTCCCAGTCAACTACAATCTGACCTCAGTTATGTCTTTACTGTTCCATTGTGTCCATCCTATTCTCCACACATCTGACCATATGGTGCTCCTACCTGGAAACCTTTCTTGTCTCCCAAGTCTTCTTCTTCTAACTCTTCTCAATTAAGAGTGGCATTGGATGCGGGAGTCAGGCGACCCATGTTTGAAAACAAGTTCTCAATTTAATTGAGTGCTTACTACATAAAAGGCATTTTACATATCACTGTATGTCCTTGGTCACATTATTTAGCCTCTCTGACACTTATTTATCCCCTGTTTAAAACAATACCCAATGAATTTCTGGTCTTTTAAAAATTGTAGATAACATAAGAACTCATATATTTCTTGATGTAAAGAATGTGGATATTTAAGACAAAGTTCAAGCCCTACCTCCTCAATTAAGCATCTCCCAATATTATGCCAATTCATAGTAATCAGTCACTTCCTTAAACTCCCACTGCAGTGACAACATTGGTGGCAGATCCTATCTTGGAACAATACTAAACTGATATGTTTGCATTATTCTCACTCCTTGGCTTTTGCTCAAAGTGGCAATGAAAATATTTGGTCTTACTCTTCTCTAATCACATATACACTCTAGTTTGGATGTCTGGGAGATACAGATAGAGAGTAACTTGATAGATAACACATGGAATCATAAAAAATATTCAGATTTCTCTGAACTCTGTGTTAACTCAAATCTTCACACCAGTCCCTGACTACTACATTAGCCTCCTATCTGGTCTTCCTGACTCCAGCGACTTCTCATTCTAATCCAATGATTTTCAATTGTGGGCTCAGTAGACACATTTGAGGAGCTCTTAACAAGTACTGGTACCTGGGCTCACCGCCACTAGAGACTGATTTAATTGGTGTATAAAGTAGGATCCAGATATTGGGGCTCTGTTCAGTCAGATGAGAATGACTGCTCTAAATACCTTCCGCAAGGGACTGGTGTTCTAAAAAGCAAATTTGTCCATATCACACCCCTGCTTACCATCTCTCAGTCGTCCTCTGATGTCTATAATAGATGATTTAAGCTCCCAGCATATAAGCCTTGATCTAACATTCCAGTTGTTAGCTTCTGTCTCTTCCCCTTTTTGTTCAAAAGCAATGGGTTATCCACAAAGAGTCCATGTTGTTTCCTCTATGCCTTTTCTCATTATGGGAGTACTCTCCCTCTCCTTTCTCTCCTTCCTCTTAGTCTGCATGGAATGGGTTGGTGTATAAATTAATTTACAAAGTAAGCAGTTCCCTTCCTATGATATCTTCATTCCTATGTCATGTTCAAAATCAAGATCAAGCATCACCATTCTTCATTCTGTGAAACAGTCACTATTGACTCTGTACTCTATATACAATGCTATCCTTGCATTTAGCTCTTACACACTTAATATATCCATCTCCATAGATAGTGAGCTCACTGAGAACAAGGACTAAATCTTTTTTCCTTATTCTCTTCTCAGTGCTGAGTACAATAGAAAGCACTGTGGTTGTACAATGTTTTCACTTAACTTAATCCGGGAAGTTTATAGACCATTACTATTATAAAGCCGATTTCACTAAAATTTGGTCTCTTGGGTGTTCAGAAAGCAGAAGACAGAACCACAACCTTCCCCTTCAGGGAACACATTTTATTGTTAAGTTTTCATCTGGGGAAGCCCATAAGTCTGGTTTATAGTATAATAAATATGGCAAAATAGTAACCACACTGAAACAGGAAGGCAACCTTCCCTCCTCCCTCCCCACTCCAGTTTCCTGTCAAATGCATGAGGACAAGGACAGAGGAAGGCCCATTAACAAAGCACTTCAGAAAATGTCTGGAAGAGTAATTTCAAGATTCCAACCAGTAGCTGCAAAAGAATCTTTAACTTAAGGTCTTCTCTGAAATCCTCTCTAAATTGGCAATTAATGGCCAACTATAACATGCTTTTCTAATATTTAATTATTTTTTTCATTTACAAAGTTGTAAGCATATTGGCAGTGTTTCTCTCTCAATTAAAACACACCTAGTGTGCGCAAAAAAACCCTGGATTTGCTTTTGCTGCTCCAAAATGAAAGGATTTTGCAGTTGAATATAGGACCATATTGTCTACAAAGTTCCATGTAATTGCTTTACTTATGACACAGAAATCTAATTCAGCTTCCATGCAATTTAACAGATTTATGGAAAGCCAGATGTTAGCAATTATGGAAACCCACATCATTCATATTCTTGGTAATACAGACCTGTTTGCTCTGCACAAAGCCAACTTAATCTATTATACATATCCCAAGGCATCCAAAGGGAGGAGGCACCCTATTTACATATTGCAACTGTTGTTCTCTGCTGAGCAAACACATTCACCCATGATACTTACCAAAATCATCTGACAGGCCTCCAATGACAAAGAGGCAATGAAACAAAAATCAGGCAAAATATTCCACACTCAAATCTATAATCATTAAAGTGTACTTGTTTTTTCTTATTGTAAGTAATGGCTTTTTGTGATTTCCTTGTGTTTCTCCTTGTAAATTCATTATTTAAATGTTCCATGCTCAGATGAGAATTTCCTCAATAAAATTCTATGGCTAAGCTTACATTAGAACTAATTTTCTTGCATTGACATTTTCACAATTTCTGAAAGCTGTTATTATTATACTCAATTTTGCTTTTAAAAAAAGTCTGGTTGTGCCTAGTCAATCTGCTTTGTTCTTTAATTTGAGGTTCTTAGGTTATTTGGGCATGTAAGAAAACACAATTCAGAAATGTTTATATCAGCAGCAATCAAACCAATCCCAACGTAGCCTCGAACAGTTTCCCTACCCTTCGAGAAAAATGGCTCTGCAGAAATTTTAATAGCATAACAACTGTAATGGTACCTGCCTCAGGAGCTAAAAGTTCTGCAGGTTGATTTCAGAGATCAAGAGAAACATTTTTGTCAGGGGTTTGGTAGCAGGTCAATTTTTTCATTATCCCATATTCCACTTTCTTGAATAACTTTCATATCCCATCTAGTCTTCCTTTCAAACTCAAAACAGGTGATGTGTCAGAAAACAAAATTTAACCTGGGGTTTGAATATCCAGCTGTGTGTGTTCTGACTTGGAAATCATTACCAGACATTAATAGCTTGGAAATGAGAACAGAGCTTGGGGGTTTATTAATGATAGACCAGATAGAGCGCAGCTGCCTCTCCCATAGCTAAAGTAACATTGCCTCTTTTACAGTGGCAGTGAGAAAATGACAGGGAAAAATATACACACTGCACATCAGCAAAATTAAGTGGAAAACAAACAAACAAACAAACAAAAAACAAAACAGGAAATCCAAGGTCTGAAGTGGCTTGCAAAATACAAGGCTAATGAAATTTTAACCTGCACAGAAAGTTTCAGGTCCCAAACTAGAACACAGACTATTAAAGATGGGGTTGATACACATTGGAACCATCAGAAGAGCTCCATCAGCATGAAGAGGGATTAAACTCATGTCAGTTTAATGAAACATGAGGGGTTCAGCCTGAAAAGGTAAAGACTAAAAGAAAAGTAAGCTACAACTTGGTCTCTTTGAGATGCTGTTATGTACCTCTTGGGAAGAAGTTCCAACGTCCCTCCAGTGTTAACTCCTCTTTGTTCCAGCCTCCTCCAGGAAGAAACCCTTTCCTACAGCGTGTCTCTTACCATCAGTGTGTAATTCTGTTACTCTCCAATGAGTCTTCCCTTTTTCCTTTAACTGAGCAGACCCTCTCTTTAAGCAAAGGAAAAAGAAAAACACCTTGTTTGGGCTCACCCTTTCCTAAGCCATTCCCTAGATCCAGGTCTTTTTTTCCTCAGGGTCCACCATTAGCAGCTACCTGCATTTACACATCTTCACCCTCTCCTAAATGTTTGCAAGCTTCCATGTGACCCTCTCTTTGAAGCCTAAATCCTGAAGTTTCTCACAACTCTTAGTTTGCAAAATCATCACCCTTTAATAAATTATAATATTTGTTATAACAACTCCAAATTATGGAAAAAGCCTAAATGTCCTTCAACTGATGAATGGATAAAGAAATTGTGGTTTATATACACAATGGAATACTACTTGGCAACGAGAAAGAATGAAATATGGCCTTTTGTAGAAACTTGGATGGAGTTGGAGAGTGTTATGCTAAGTTAAATAAGTCATACAGAGAAAGATACCATCTGTTTTCACTCTTATCTGGATCCTGAGAAACTTAACAGAAGACCATGGGGGAGGGGAAGGAAAAAAAAAGAGGTTAGAGAGGGAGGGAGCCAAAACATAACAGACTCTTAAAAACTGAGAACAAACTGAGGGTTGATGGGGGGGGGTGGGAGGGAGGGGAAAGTGGGTGATGGGCATTGAGGAGGGCACCTGTTGGGATGATCACTGGGTGTTGTATGGAAACCAATTTGACAATAAATTTCATTTAAAAAAAAATTTAAAAATGAAAAAAAAAATGTTACAATATTTGTTATTTCAGTCTAAATGCTCTCTTCTTGACCCTTGTGGGGTATGACAGTGCTCTATTCATCTTCTTACCTCTTTATTCCTCCAATCACTAATCACCAATCATTAATTTACTAACTACAACTATATTTATTGAGCATCTACTCTTTCCTAGACATAGTGCTAGGGACCGGGGATAAAATAGGCAAATACAGATATGGTCCAACAAGTAAGGACCCTGTGTGGAGACGTCTCCAGTTTTTCTAAGGTTCCATCTCTGGTTGTTGCTTTCTTCCCCCTCAGAGGAAGCAGCATAACATACCAACGAAAAGCCTAAGTTTTGGAATCCAGAAGCTTTAGGTGCCAGTTAATGTGACCAGTTGTCCCAGTTGTCCCAGTACTGAGGGAGTCCCTGAGATAGGTGACTTTCAGTGCTAAACCTAGGAAAGTTCTAGGCAAATGGAGACAAATGAGTCACCTGCACCTTAGTCCCATCCCTGCAACTGTAGTAGATTTACCTAACATTTCTGAACCTTGGTCCTATCATTTGAAAAGTATGGATAAAAAAATACCTCCAGGGATAATCTGATAATTTGAGTAAGCATATAACACAATGCTTATCATGTAGTAATTTCTCAAAAATGATTAGCTGCTATTATCATTGTTCTTGTTCATACTGTGTCTGTATTTTTCATCTTTCATAGCATTCATTTCATCTCATGAATTCCCTTGACCCATCTTTTCAGGATGTACTCAAATCCTTACCACCAGTCCTGAGCTCTTTGTAAGCTGACACCTTCATCTGTTCACTGAGGATTTCCTCTTGAATTCTAAATTCTCACACAAATTCTCATGGATTTGATCAGTACATTGGCCAGCCAAAGCCAGAAATGCTAACACTCTAAGCTCTCCCTGAACCCTGATCAGTAAATCTGGTGTTAATATTCAGTGACTATTATTTTTTTTTTAATTTTTTTTAAGTTTATTTATTTTTGAGACAGAGAGAGACAGAGCATGAACGGGGGAGGGTCAGAGAGAGAGGGAGACACAGAATCGGAAGAGGCTCCAGGCTCTGAGCCATCAGCCTAGAGCCAACGCGGGGCTTGAACTCACGGAACGCAAGATCGTGACCTGAACTGAAGTCGGATGCCTAACCGACAGAGCCACCCAGGCGCCCCTCAGTGACTATTATTAAAAGGATATAGTTGTTTGGTTGTTTTTTTGTTTTTTTTTTTTGACACTTGATGAAGGTGGCTTGGTCACAGACCACATTTATAGGCTGTGCAAATTTGGGTGTTCTAATGCAGATGGAGAAAACAATTCATTCTGGGTTAGAAAACAAGAGTAGCAAAAAAGCAGAATAGCTTCCTAAATTAACCAAGTTGGTTTACATTCTGCCATGAATAACTCATGCTTCTTTACTTAGTGATTAAATGTGTTCAAAATCAATACGATTCTGACCAGTGGCGAAAATAAAAAATCTAGAAATATTGAAATACTTGCTATCCAAAGAGAATTTTACTGCATACAGAGGCTACAGTGCTGATGCCAGCAACCCTAGATTTCTGTTTTTATATATCTGCTTATAGGTGAGAGGGTGGGTTATGTTCTAGCGGCCTCTGCATCCCTGAGTGGAACAGTTATGTTTTACAAGTTGCTAAATGCCTAACACTGGGCCATACATGTTCTATTGTTATATTTATTTTATCGTGTAACAAAATTTCACCCTCAACTGAAAAAAATTACCCTCTTCCACTTTAATTTTATATTTCCTTTATGTTACCTTGTATGCAGAGCTGTGAACATACTTTTCTATCTTCCTTATTCATTCAGAAGGCATATTCTGGTCTTATGTATCTTTGTGTCTCCCACAGCATCTTTATAGGGTCTGTTTCTTACTAAGAAATGCATAAACATGTGTTAAATTTGAATCTGGTTGAGCTGCGATTTAAAAAAAAAAAAAAAAACCTTTGTCCTTCAGGGACCTCTGTTTTCTCTTTGGTAAAGTATAGGAGTTGTAGAAGGTATTTTCTGAGATCTTGTCCATTTCCAGATGGTATGATTACTTTTTCCTTTGTAGGACTGAGCCTCTAATTCCAGTGTTAGAATATGAGTGGTAATAGATGGAGAACAGGAAAGAGGAGAATGGAAGAACCCAGCTTCAGGAGGACAAAGAGATTTTTTAGAATTAAACAGTTTGCTTAGACAGTCAATATTTATTGAAACACCTGTCTCTCTTAATGAGTGTTTACAAGCAGGTGCCAAAGAGGGAAAGTAATGAAGAGACAAACATGTTTTTTCTGTCTGCATTGAAGCCTTGGACAATGTAATCCTTGGGAACAAATACACATGGGGAATCCAGGTGGGGTGAAATCGAAACTATTTTGACAAATCATTCTTTCAAACAAATTATCAGATGAGAAAGAATTTCTTCTGTCTTCTGTGCCAAGGGAAGATTTTAGGCACAGACAGGTTACAAAATAATTTCATTTACTACCAGAAACATCCTACATTTACATAGAATTCAAAGGTCAAAAAAAAAAAAAAAAGAAAGAAAACAAAAAAAAGAAAAACACCCACCTGGGTGGCTCAGTCAGTTGACCGTCTGACTCTTGATTTTGGCTCAGGTCATGATCTCACAGTTTGTGAGTTTGAGCCCTATATTGGGCTCTGCACTGACAGCACAGATCTGCTTGGGATTCTCTCTCTTCCTCTCTCTCTTCCCCCCCCTAAAGTCACTCTCTCATTCTCAAAAATAAATAAATAAACAAACATTATAAAAACCAAACATTGTCAATGGTACAATTCTAAAACCAGACCTCAGTCTAAAGAACAAGCGGGTCAGATTACAGCACCTAAGAATTCAGAACCTTCTATGCCTATTATTTATTGTCTCCCTCTACCACTCTGTTTATTTTGATCCCTAACCTCTACGAAGTTGTCAAGTTCTTCCAAAAACTCTTTTCCACTAGAAGGAGAGTTAGGACACTGATGAAGGATAACAATTCGGACAACTGTGCTAAGAAGGCCAGTATCTACTGAGAGAACCAACAAGCTAAAAATAAACCTTAATGTCATCTCATGGTGTGTTTTCTTGGATGATCTCTTTTCTTGGATCTTCTTCCTCTCTTCATATTGCTTCTCCTAATCAACTGAATTAGTGAAAATAGATTTAGGGCTGCCTTCCATTTTGAAGGGAAATTCTCTGGAAGGATCTAGAAGGCATTTGGTGGAGTCAAGGGAAAATGAAACAAGGAGTAAAAGATTTCAGCCCACTCGGCTCTAGGCTTTTAGGAGACAAGTTCTGTTTATTGTGATTTTTTTTTTCTGTGTTTTTTACCCTAAGGGAGGTAAAACTATAAAAACCAAAATTATGTTGGTTTCCAAGGAAAAGCAAAGGAGGCTACTGACATAGATTCTCTCTTTGAGCAAACTCTCATCAGGCTCCTCTGAGCCCTCCTCTTGACTGGGCCTCCACCTTGGCCTATAAACACAGCAGACTCTCAGCACAAATTATTTTGTCCACCACATCCCTCCATGTTAAAACGTTTGAAAAAGAATAGCATAGCTTTTACATGCAAGAGCGGATCATTAAGATCACGGCTCAACCCCCCCCCCCCCCCCCCCCCCCCCCCCCCCCCCCGCCCCTTAGGTTCCTGCATGGGAAGGCTCACAGCTGCCCAGAAAGCTCCCTATTTATTTCAGCCAACACCTGTACATAGTATGGCACCTGTGTCCAGTCTCTGTGGAAGATTAGGGGCATAACTTCAACAAGAACTGGTTAATAAACCCAGATGGGATTCACCTGGACCAATGGCCTTTCCTGCTTTCTGTAAATTTCCCCTTCTCCTGGCTCTACTCAAGCCCCCACTATTCTCCCCACCCCAACTCCTTCAATCTCCTTTTCAAAAGCCCAGTGACCTTGCACAAATCCAAGTTGAGTTCAATTCATGCTGGACCTTCTTCCCTGCTGTAATAATTGTTATTGACTAAAATCTGTCCTTACCACTCAGTAAAGAAAGTATAAAGTTTTCTTTATACTTGACACCACTCAGGCTGCTAGAGGATAAACAAAATGAATTGTTGCAGTTCCTCTGTGGTCCAGCTCAGCTCCTCAGAGTAAGTAGCAATTAGGGACCAATGTCCTCATTCATAATAGAAATGATTTCTAAGTCCCTTTATTAATTTAGTTATTCAACAACTATTTATTGAGCACATAGGATAGGCCAGTAATTGTTCTAGGCATTGGGAATACTACAGAAAATAAAATAGAATTCTTGCTCTTGGGAATGTTAAATTTTAACAGGGTGAGGCAGATAATCTCTTCCGTGTATCTGACTCAGGGACCTGCAGAAGCTTTGGTGTCCCTGCCATCCCCAGGTACTTTTATTGCATTATTAACACATCTCTGTGAAACAAAGATTTGTATCATTTTATTGTGTATAATGATAATTTACAATACTTATACCCATATTCTTCAAAGTTTCAAAATCCTTTAAAATTCATGATTTAGTTCTTTAAAAAAAAAAAAATGTAGAATGTTAGCCTTACCATCATCTCTACTCAAAAGATAATTGAACTGAGGGTCAAATAATCATTGCTTCTCAAATGTTTCTACCAAATTTACCTCTATGGCAGAACGGAATGACCACCCATTTCTCAGAATCCTGGACATACACAAAGGGGAAACAGTGAGTCTGAAATTATTTGAAGCTTAATGTTTTCTATTAGAAACTATTTTTGCCTGCCCCTCTATAGTCAGACTGTTTTGATAGATCATTTTTTTCTCAAACCACTGAGTAAAGATTCCTCTTTTAGATTGATGTACCTTCTCATGTAGCAGCATGCTTTCAGTGACAATTGTACCCCAGTATAAGAAGCACAGCAGAAGGCAACACATGGTCAAGTAACAACATGCATAGGGCCATATGGCCAGTAAGTTCCTGAGTCAGGATGCAAATACAGGCATCTTGACTTTAGGTCAGGCTTGTCATCATGTGGTAGGGTCTCCTCCCTTAGAAAAGAAAAGGGATAAAAAAAGCCAAAACCCTCAAGGCAACCTGGCTACACGCGTATGTGACATCTCTTACGACCTTGTAACATGAGACCATTTAATCAGACTGCAGGCTTGTGTGTTACCATATATGGGAGACAAAGAAGTAGAAAACATTAAAAAATTACACCACGTGGTATTCAGGGGTTCAGTTTTTCGGGTACAAACCTAACAGCCATGTTGGCACAAATAAAGTTGCTTCCTGGAAAGAGAAGCTTCAGTGTCACAATTCTCTGTGTGAGAATCCTGCTACAATCATACTATGGTGGGTTCCCAATTCTACAGAAAATGAATATAGTGATATCTTGCAAAGGCTAAATGGTCAATTTCCAATACACCAACTGGTCCACAGATTCTCAAAGTATTAATTAATGCTCACTATATGTAAAAATTATTATTAAAAATAATAAAACAAGGACAGCAAGCTTCCTCTCTAAAAAACATAATAGTTAATGGGACCAATTAGAATCCTCACCACCTACTCTAGTAATGTGGCTTACACTCCTCTCTGTTTCTTTTGCTGGGGCCATTATAATAGCATCTTAACTGTTTTCTCTGCTGATATCTCCTCAAACATTAACAACCTGATCATACCACTCTCTCATCTCAAGAATTTTTTTAAGCAGGAAAATGACCCAGTTGGAGTTGTTACAAAGCAACCATCCAGGAATCTACAGAAAATTAAACTTGAACCCATATTCTAGGTAGATATTGCCTCTAAACTGCTTCAGTAAGTCACTTCACAACTTCTCAGCTGAGAAATTGTTACTTGCTGTGTGGTAGACCTCTGTGTTCTTCATTTTATCCTTCTATAAAATGGGGAATCATACCCCAATAGCAGGGTTGTTGTGAGAACTTTAGTACAAAATGTGATCACACAGTAGCTGTGTGTTAAGGATCACGATCAATAGACAGCTAATTCTGATGGCCTCGCTTTTCTCTGAAGAGACATTCCAAGCAAAAGGAATAGGAAGAGCAAAACCGCACAGGTGTGGAAAATCACAGTGATACACATATGAGAGAGGGTTTAAAATCGTGTAAGAAATACTACTTATTTACAGCTAAATATTTATAGCAATTTATTCAGGTCAATAGTTCAACATTGAGAGACAGTGATATTGTGAAGTAAGATTCACAACTTTCAGCTCCTTAGCTTAGAAAACAAGACCCTTTATCATCTGGCTTCTAGCTCTATTTACAAGGCTCCTTTCTTGTTCCCCACCTACAACACACTCACATATATATCAAGTACTTTATCCACCCTGGAAATGTCACCATCCTTTGGACACATTTAGATCTCTTTCATGACTCTGTTCCAATCAGACTGCTATTCCTGCCTGGAAAACCTACTTTAATATCTACTCTTCCCTGGAAAAAATTCCTTCTTATCCTATAAACTTGGTGAAAAAAAAATTCTACTTTCTGTGAAAGATTCCTATGTACATTGCCATCCCCATATACCCTAACCCAAAGAACATTTTTTTTCCTACGATTCTTATTTTTATTTATTTATATATCTAACTGTTCGACAGTTCATCCTCCCCCAATTCCTGCCCCTTCCTATTTCCCAGTTTCAGACTAGAAGGGTGAAATGTGTGTCTCACTGTGTGCCTAAAACTTAGCACATGGACTAGCACAGACCAGACCCTCTCAACAGTTGCTCACTGAAAAGGTGAATGGTGATTTTTATGTTGACAGTGCTTTGTTTGGTTTGAGTATAATCGTTTAAAATTCCCTGCTCGTAAATCCAGAGGTAAATATTTCACAGCAGCATAAGTAATCTCAGACTAAAACAAACAATTCAATATTTATTTCAAAGAAGTCATAGATGCTGATCTCTGAGTTGTTGCACAGACATGATCTTTGGTTCTAAGACATCCAAGCCAGAAATTTCTGTGATGAAACAATTGTTTACACTGTGCTGTAAGAGGCAGGAAGCTGACACCTACGTGTAATTAATTCAATATCAAAAAGTGTTCAGAAACCGAGAAAGGCAAGTGAACATCCCCTGAGATCAAACTGTAGATCCCCAGGTGAAAAACAACAAGAAGTTAAATCAGGGTGGTGACTGGAAACACCGAGGCTGGATCCTGGTATTTCAATGGTGGTTTTTACATGGCTGGGGGAAGATCTGTGACTCTAGTGAAAAATTATGGTTCCCCTTCCTCCAAAGGATTCATGTAGACACATATACACAAACTTGCATTCAGTTTCAGGGCATTCACATAGCCCTCTGAAGGCTTTCAATGAAACCTCCAAGACAGCGATTGTCAAACGTGAGTGGGCATCAGAATCAACTAAATGGGGCTTGTTAAAAAAAACAGATCACCAGCCCAGTCCCCAGACTTGCTGAGTTACTAAGGTCTGGCATGAGGTAGAAAGTTTTCATTTACAACAACTTTCCAGGCGATGCTGCTGCTACTGGTCTAAGGATCACACTTCTAGAACCACTGCCCTAAGCTACATGGAATTGAGTTCACAAAAAGAAATGTTAGGCAACTCTTTTTTAGGAATACTGCACTCATTTTGTTGTCACCCAGTTGAGACTATCAACTATTCAGGACAAAAGTAAAACAACAACAACAACAAAAACCCAAGTCATTTCAAACATACTAAAGATTTGGCACATTGCAAGCTTCAAGATTCTATGCAGGAGAAAATCAAAGTTGCCTCTACTATAACTTAATCTTTCCAAAAAAGGCCAAGTTCACAATGACAGGGAAGACTTAAAGAAAACTGGAACTGCACTGCAAAGCACCTTTTCAGGGAACACACCAGCCTTTTCCTTCTGTGTTACCCAACTGCTACTCCCTCCATACCAGGCCCCTGCATGCTCTGCACTCCTTACATGTTTCCCTTTGTCAGAACTCCCACTGGGCCTGTTCACGCAATGCAAAATTGTCCTCCATGGCCTCTGGAACCATGCGCCATCACTCTTTATGGCTCCAGAGTCTAAATAAGCACCAGGCATCTCAGTATTGCTTTTGAATTCCTGTGACCCAAGACATCACAGTACCAAGTCTTCATTTACCACAGTGTTAATGCAATCTTTTGGATGATTATTACCAAACAAGAGGTCAGGAGAGCAATATGAAAAGGAGATAAAATATCCATTCCAAAGTGAAATATGTTTATCAAAAATATAGAGGCTGGGACTATAGGGCTTAGGGGCAAACCAGCAATACCCCAATAAGCCTTTGGGAGATCACTCAATAGAGGAGAGTTCAGTGATTTCATTTTTAACGACCACAGTAAAAAAGAAAGTCATAGACAAAAAGTCACATTCTTTACAACAAAACTCAATGACAGTATAAAAACTACAGGTACTTAAAGGACAAGTAGTATGCTCAATAACCTTTTGTTATAGAACTTGAAAAAAGCCCTCTTTTGAGCAGATCATTATTCAATGATACTGAATAAATGAGGTTTTCTGGAAATTCCTAAAGCAGGCTATTTTCATCCTTGAGTTTTCATTTAGTCTATTCTATAGAGTACCAAATCCACTTCAGGACACTAATGTCTAGTAAAGGCTCTGACAAGTCTTGCAGTTAGTACACCAGGTTAATTATATTTCATTTAGGATTTTCCAAATATATTTGCTACTAAAACCTTTCTTTGAAAAATACCCTAGCATTAGTGTCTAGCTGTAGACTTTGCTAAATGCTCTGCTTGAAGTGTTGTCCCACTTCTGTTTTAACCACTGATGCCAACTGTGGGGAGGAAAAAAAGAAGCTGCAGTAGTTAAAATCACTTTATTTCTTTATGCTAGGCAAAACCCAGACCCCAGTTAAAAAAAAAAGTATATATATATATATATATATATATATATATATATATATATATATCTCCTATAAGTAAGTATATATCCTATATATAAGTATATATATATATGTGTATGTGTATATATATATATATATATATCCTATAAGTATATATCCTATATATAAGTATATATATATTTATATAGTATATATATATGTATATATATATAAAGTATATACAAAGTATATATATATAAGTATGTATATATATCCTATAAAGCACAGCTGTTCTTCCTAGTTCAATGCAGCTGGGGAAAGGAGGTAGCAAACCACTCAGGCCTCAGCAGCTGAGCCAAGGATGAGCTGGCTTGTTCACCTGCACTGCTACTGCTCTTCAGGTATGCCTGCCATTTGAACTCAGGAGCTTTTGATCCCCCCGACTGCAACTGGCCATCATGGAGCAATACTAGACGTTCCCATAGCCTTGGGGCCAGCTCTGGGCAGAGGAGCATGTTGATGTATGCATGTGGCTTCTCAGATGGCCACCATCATTTGTTGAGATACATGAGGCTCTCCTGAATACACTGTCATGGAGTCAAATCTTAGTTTCTCATGTACACACGTGTAAAACAAACTAAATTTAAAAATCATGGACTTGATGTATCTGCAAGCATACAGTGAAAGTAGAAGATGGTGTGATTATCTGAATGATCATCACTTAATCTAATCCTTTCATAAATTATCTTTAACTAATACACAATTGACTGGGGCAATTGGGGGAGCAGAAATAACATGGGCTCTTTCACACACGGCCAAGCTACCTGTGTTTCCCCTCACTTGCTACCTATTTCACAAAGGAGTTTTGGAGGTTAACTGGCACATGGTTGGCATTTGATAAATAAAAATATTAATGTTACCATTTGGGTAGCAAGACTTTAGCAGGCAATAAAGCAATATTTTGTTGCTTAATATTTCAAAAATATTAAACATGTAAACTCTTTGAAAAGATGTTGGTTAACACTGTCAGGAAAAAGGAAGCTACCAATAAATAGCTTTATGACTGTGAATAATTTATTGAATATGTCAGTGTGCCTCAGTTTGCCTATTATGCAGAGATTATAATTATATTTACCTGATAGAATTGTTTTGAGGATGAAATGAGTTAGAAAATATAAAGCTCTAAGAAAAGTGCCATCACATGAAGTTATCAAGTAATTTTAACTACTACTAATACACGAAAACCTTCCCACCTTTCATGTGTAATTATCACCATGTGGTTACAGTGATGGTTCTCTCTGATCACTCTCTTTCCCAATTACCTATTTTATAGTTTTGACCACATAATTTTGCAGTTAATTATAACCTGTTTCAGAATGCTATTGGTTGTTTCATGTATGTTGGTTTTTATCTCCAACTTGGTGTTTTAAAGTGTCCTACAGGATGGAAAAAAAAAAGTCCCTAAGAGATGGATTTTCTGCATCTTCCACATCACCTGTCTCAGTGCTAAGGCCACTGCAGGCTCATTTTTTATGGATAGAAAATTTGTAACATTGGTATGCTTATAAAGGGTTTTGTTTGTTTAAATAGCTTATTTTCAACTTCTTCCTTTTTGCCCATGCGATCTTCACCTGGATGAGAAGTGAAGTTCCCTGGCTCCCCATATAACCAAGCACTGCTCCAAAGCACAAGTCCACAGTTGTTGTATCTGCTCTATGGCTGATCACAGCTGCTGTTAGGAAGGTATTTGAACATTGTCACCAAAAAGATACTAAATCGGGCCAAGGTGGCCTACAGAACAGACCCTCTAATTAGTTTGAGATCCTGTTAGAATAATTCCCGAAAATGTCTGGTTTTAGTCTGAAACTAAAGTGGAGAACAGTGCATAGGCCTGCTGTGTCAGCCCAGAAAGGCTAAAGGTGACCACGAACCTCAGGTTCATACCTGAGTTTAGTGCAATGAATTCTACTCTGACATCATTTTGTGAAGTATTTATCACCAAAACTTGAGTAGGTGCATTTACCTTTCCTGAGCAGCCTCTAGAATATATTCAATTTATCTTATGTGCTGATCTGCTCCAGGCTTACATATGTATGTACGTATGGCTGGACTTGAAGGGGAGCAGGAAGCTTCCTGAGAGTCCAAAGGGACTCATTTTTCACTTGCTTTCACGTGACTCACATCTGCAATTGTGTGTTAAGATCCACTGTGAGGCCATGCTCAGGTATGCAGAATATCACTTCTATTAGAGGTTGGCAAATATTCTTAACCTCTCCATCTTGCATCCTGACTATACCAATCTCTTTTTGTATCCATTCCCTACCCAGGTGCTATCTGCAACTGGTCTGTCAATATGATCCATTTCGGTGACATGTGGCAATTTTTTGTCATGCAACTGAGGTCCTTAAGTCACAAACCACACTTCATACTGTTTCTAGCTAGAAACAGCTCCATGGGCCAGGTGGCATCTGCCTTTGGGAAGGCTCTTCAATAATAGAAAATCTATTATTTGGGGCGCCTGGGTGGCTCAGTTGGTTAAGCGTCCGACTTCGGCTCAGGTCATGAGGTCCGTGAGTTCGAGCCCCGTGTCGGGCTCTGTGCTGACAGCTCAGAGCCTGGAGCCTGCTTCAGATTCTGTGTCTGCCTCTCTCTCTGACCCTCCCCCGTTCATGCTCTGTCTCTCTCTGTCTCAAAAATAAATAAACATTAAAAAAATTAAAAAAAAAAGAAAATCTGTTATTTGGCTGAAAACCAAATCTAAAGTTTCTAAAGTTCTTTGGCAACAAATATCAATTTTGAAGTCAATGAGACCTCACTAAATACTAACAAGGAAGGTGGGGTGTTGTTTAACTGAAAATACTTTCATATGCAAGGGGGGGCATCCTTATTATTTGCAAAGAGAGAAAATCCAATGACTATCCCAAGATTGGGGTGTATGCCTCTGTCTGAAGTCATCTTAGTCTGAAACAGCCTGGTCCACAACGATGCTTTTACCACCCTAGCATGCCTCTACTCTGAAATAGAAAAAAAAGCACATTTGAGCCTACTTTCTTAAGGATTTTTTAAAATGCAACTTTCTTTCATATTAGAACAATTTGTATAACTCATGTTTCCATTTTGGCTCTGGACACCAGGATAGTCATAAGCATCTTTGCTGACTTTGATGGTGACTAGAACTTCCTTATTTTTCAAATATTTTTATTTTAATAACTCTGTTGAATATGTTTTCTTTATATATAGAAGTAATTGCTTTTAAGAGGCAGAGGATAAATAAACGAATGGAAAAATCAGTATAAGTTAGTTGAAAATCTATCCACCAGGGGCACCTGGGTGGCTCAGTTGGTTAAGCATCTGACTCTTGGTTTTGGCTCAGGTCATAATCTCATGGTTCCTGGGTTCGAGCCCCGCATCAGGCCCACACTAGTAGTGTGGAGCCTGCCTGGGATTCTCTGCCTCCCTCTCTCTCTGCCCCTACCCTGCTCTCTTTCTCTCTCAAAACAAATAAATGAACATTTAAAAAAAAAATCTATTCACCACCATTTCTCATACTCTTTATTCCCAACACTTTCCTTTGCTTTTTCTACTCTGGATTCATATGGTGAAAAATTCAGCAAAGGTAATGATATCAGTGGATAGCCAGGTGTTAAAAACCTGCCGCCTTGACATCCTATCCCCGGTCTAGCAGGATGACCCAAGACACAGGCCTTGAGTCCACCCGATACAATAATTCCCCCGTGCTGTTGATTCACACCGAATGTACCAAACTGTCCATCTGGGTCTCATTCATTGTCTCTCATTTTCTCTTTGCCTTGTCTCCTGGAATTCCAGCTTCCCTGCTTAACATCTTCAGCCATGGGCTCATAGCTGGCCTCCTTCCTTACCGAAAGCATTGCAGTGTTAACATATCAAAGGCAGAAGCTTTGTGTTCACACAGATCTGCAGTATGGTCTCTGTGCCATTTCTCAGATGTGGAATTTGGGACAAATTATCTTAATCCTGAGACCTTATCTTCCTCATCTTTAAAATAGTAAGAGGCCTTCCCACTTACTGGAGTTGTGAGAACTGAATTAGATAATGCATGAAACTCCCTGGCACAGTGTCTGGCACACAGCATGGGTTTTCAGTTCGTGATAATGGCTAAGAGCTACCAAGCACTTAAAAAGCAAGTGCTGAATGCTTTTTTCCCCTGTTAGCTTATGTAATCCTCACAATTACTCCACAGCAATTTATGAAGATGGCACTTCTGTAAATTGCTTAGAGCAGTGTCTGGCACCAAGTAAGCTCTCAATAAATGTTAGCTCTTATTAGTATTACTGTTGCTGTCTTCATTTGACAGGTGAGGGATTTGAGGTGAAGTGAGGTTAAATGTTGACTATTATTATCTACTACTTGACAGGATATTTGCATATAAGAACACTTCTATTACAAAAAATTCGACCAGCAAGTATTATTTTAATCATTGTATGCCAAGGAAACTAAGGATTAAAGAGGTTAAACATCTGGCCAAATGCCACTCAGCTAGAAAGTGGCCACGTTGGGATTTGATTCCAGGCTTATATGCACTTGAAACCTTCCTCCCCTCTGTATCACACTGTCACCCACTAAGCCTTCATAACTCCCACCCATCAGGAAGCACATCCAGGTCCTAGCCCTTTTTAACTCCACTCCCATGAGAACCAGGCACTGGGCAGTGAGAGCAGAACCCAAACCATTCTCAGAACATTTCAATCCACCCTAACCTATGAACAAGTTAAAAGTGAAATCTTCCCGAGTGATTCCAACAGAACCTTTTCTGGCTGTTTTATGTTGCTTTGCGAGCTGATGACAGTTGCAGCAGCTGTTCTGACAAGTAAATCCTTGTTGGCTTGTTTCCAGTAATCAGAGAGCAGACTCCAGGGTCTGGGGACCTGCCTCACTCAAGCAAGTTCTACAGAAGCAGCATTAATAGAGGCCGAGGGGCCATGCCCCATTAGAAGAGTCATATGTCACCCCTCAGTATACTGCTTCATCAACAAAACAAATTCTACTGGAATTTGAAAATTCTGTTCAATAAAAACAACCACCGGGGCGCCTGGGTGGCGCAGTCGGTTAAGCGTCCGACTTCAGCCAGGTCACGATCTCGCGATCCGTGAGTTCGAGCCCCGCGTCAGGCTCTGGGCTGATGGCTCGGAGCCTGGAGCCTGTTTCCGATTCTGTGTCTCCCTCTCTCTCTGCCCCTCCCCCGCTCATGCTCTGTCTCTCTCTGTCCCAAAAATAAATAAAAAACGTTGAAAAAAAAATTAAAAAAAAAAACAACAACAAAAAACAACCACCAATGTGTGACTAATACAATTCAATACAAATCTATAAAGGATATCAAAGTATCAAAATATCAACCAACTAATGGAGAGGACAAGGCTGATCTGGCAAGTTCCATAAGAGATTGCAAATAAATGGCCATGGGGATGCATAAAAGGGAGATGATGAAGATGAAGATGAAGATGCTGATGATGAAGATGATCTTAGAGAAATTCTATGATGGTAGTTCTCTAAATTAACTCAATATTCTTTCTACTGACTTGGAGACTTAAAAAAAAAACCAACAAATGACTCTGTCTATGTCCTCCAAAAAGTCAACTAAATCAGAATCTCCAGGTGTGCTGGCCCATCATAAGTATTTTTTTTTAAAAGCTGCTCAGGTGAATCTACTGTGAAACAGGTTTGAGAATCACTGGTTTAGGAAGCAGGACTTCATCAGGATTTTGACAACTGGAAATGAGGACAGAGGGATGGTCAGACAAAAGCATACAAGTAAAGGACTTAAGGAAAGAGAGTCCAGGGTTTGGGAAGAATGGAAGAGGGATTTGAGCAGGCTAGCAGATCCATGCACAGTGAGAGAGGAATCAGAGGAAAATAAAGTTTCATTTGCAGGAGGAAGATCATGGAGATAGACTGACATCGAGGGAGTTTGAATCTCCTTTTCAAAATATGTAAACCCCTGCTCTTTACATATGCCATGGTTAATTATACATTAGTTCCTATTTCTAGATGACCCAGATAATTATGTCTAGATAAAAAAGCAACAGCTCAAAACTTTTATGTTGCAACTGGGAATCCCTGACTCCCACTACCACATCTAAACAAAGAGCACACTTCATTGCACCCTACGGTAGCCACTGTAGGTAATCATCCTGTGTGCAAATACCATTGGGCAAAGTTTTGTATGCACAGCTCTCCTGGAATTATAAAAATAAACAAGCATATGAGAAAGGGGCAGATAGACACACAGTCTGTTAGACTCCTCAGTAATGCTGATTCTGTCTGCCTCTATAATACCTAAGACTGATCGTTTCTTCAATTAGATGATGCACTTTAGGAGAAGGAGGCAAATCTTAGGCATTTTTCTCATGACATAGTAAATGTGCATGTGTGCTGGTTCTTCTGACATCAGTAACATGCAATGCTTACAGCAACTGATGCATCGATCAGGTGTTATTATTTCCATCTGACAAAAATGGCATGGAGTGGCATGCAACTGTTCTCCTAGACTGCCTCATTTCGGCTTCTAACACATGCCATTCCCAATATTATTTCAGGAAAAAGCATAGCTGAATCTACGTTGTCAAACACCTTTATAAAAAGTTTTATAGGTTGTTTCAGATGCTATTTCTTTATGTGTAAGACTTAATAGATGATGTTATTTAGGGCCTGGTGTGATAGAATAATTTCCAATGCTATTAAGGTGTATTTTGATGATTCAGAATATTTCAGGTCATAAATCACTCAAGAACAGAGATCTTACCTGATTCATACCCACATTCCCAAAACTCTTAACACAATGCTAGTGTGATGGCTGTTCTCAATAATTTTTTTTTCTGAAATAAAACTCACATGATTTTGTGATATTTAACATCTTATGTATTAACCACCATCCACACAACTAGTTATGCCAAGCCAAACAGAAAATAAATCCGACTTGATATGGTGTTTATTACTTCTAGTCCTTCAAACATTTGACATATATGCATTACTTGTCCCATTTGTACCTACAATGTTCTACGGGCCGGAGGGACAATGGCAAAATATGAACAAGGTCTCTGTCCTCAATTTGTACCCTTGTGGCAAGAGACAATTACACACACAGGTATGTAAAACAAATTGATTATTAAAAAATGTTACAAAAGATAGCAAAGAGAGTGATTTAGTGAAGTCACCAGAAAAGGACCACTTCAGATAAAATGGTCAGGGAGTGGGATTTGAGCTGAGAATTACATAAAGAAAAAAGACAGCCATACAATGACAGGCTGACATTGCTGTTCTGTTTGGAACACTCAAGGCAAAAGCTCTGAAACTGGCTGAGTTCATTGTACGTTCAAGGCATGAAAAGATTAAAAAGGCTAACATCGATAGGAGTTAAATCCAAGAAGTAGGTAGAGGCAATATTACCTAAAGCCTCGAAGTCCACATGAAGATTTTAGAAATTTATTTTTCATTCAGTGGGAAGGCATTAGAAAGGTGTAATACAAAAATGAAATGATCTGACATATATATATATGTTGCACCATGAACAGAACAGAGCACCATGAGAGCACAATGAACAGAGTGCTCTCAACTACCAAAGAAAAACTGAATGATGGCCAGACTTCTGTTCTTATTAAGACCCATTCACAAAGTTACTTCCAAAAGTGTGGAAATGAAAGGGCATTCAGATTAAGAATTACCTGAATTAAAAATGCCACTAATAAAAACAACTCTACTGCCTTGTCAAGGAGTCGAGTTTGCTATAGTTTTCCTGTGCAGAACAGAGATCAGTTCATGGAAGAAGAAAGTGCCTCCTCAGGGAGGGCAGGAGATTTGATCCCCAGGCATTCAACTTAGCATGGAAGAGAAGAATCCACAGGTGAGGTGACCATGACATCTGTCAACTGAATGGGGACATTTATGGGAGTCACAGGGTGCTATGGATAATTACATCAGAACAACAGGCATAAACTGGAACTGTACCTGGTATCTGGGGTGTAGAGTTACCCTTCATTTAGGCTTGAGTCTAAACCTATATCGAACCAACTATGTGGCTAGGAACACGGTATCACCTTTCTGAGACTGAATATCTTTATCAGGCACATGAAGTGGTTGCATTTTTCTCAGTGACTGAATACTAACTACTAAAGGGTCTTACTGAAGAGACAGAAGAATGAAGTCCATTTCACACTCACAGAGCAAATACACTGACAGCGTGAATTGAGGAAAAAGAACAGATCTGTATATGAATCAACATGATCAAAGAAAAGATAGGGTCATCTTCGATTCAAAGTTCCGTTCTCTCCCAGCCAGAAGGGAGAGCATAAGCAAAGGCACATAAGTGTGCAAGGCCATGGCAGGTCCAAGCAGTTATAAAATTGGTTTAACTAGGTGATCTCTCAGCCCCTTTATCCAATAAAAAGCCAAGAGTCTCCCATTTAATGAGGTCAAATACACTGTTTAAAAACGACATTTTAATTTTTAGTGCCCAAATCTAATACCACATATGTCAGTATTCCATCTCTCTACCTCCATTTCTCAATAACAACTGCCATTCTATCTATGCCTATTCACGTAACATTTATTCACACTGAGGTACACACATACAGAAGTTCTTGGCCATATGTAAAGGAAGTATCTGAAGACTCAGGATAAATGTAAACCTCTCCCTAAGGTCACAGGTCTTTATTTTAAGAATAAAATAAACATATACAGATCCGGGGGCAGAGTGCTGAATATGTAGGAAAATTTAAGATAACAGTAACTAACATTCAGTCCACATTTAACAGGTGTCAATTCAACTAGTTCTCCCAGCACTCCTCTGACCTAGATAGAACATTTCCATTTTTCAGATGAGATAACTGAGGTGTGGACTAGATAAGATCTTGCCACAGGGAACTTAGAAATGACAGAGCTAGACTCTGATGCAGGGAGTCTGGCTCTAGGATCCATGCTTTTCACAACTACACTGCATGCCTCTCAACAGTGGCGTCCAACTGTGGTGGACAGTTCATGCTGTGCACCCACTGTTCCTTAATTCATCTTTACTGTAAAACAACCTCAGGGGAGAAGTTGGGAAAAACAGAAAAACATTAGATGGATCTCAGTAGCAACCATTAAAAAAAAAGATATGCAACGAGCAAAGACAAGAGAATGAATGAATTTTCAAAATCAAATTTGCATTTTCTAATTCAGCAGTCTGGACCCAAAGCCAGAATGCTTGCCCTTTAGGTCTGTCCAAATCAGCCTAAAGAATTTAGCTGAGTTCACAGGACATGACAGAAGTGGAATGGCCAAGGTTCTCATGGAAACAATTAGAGTTTTGATCAGTTGTTTGTATTTTATGAACGTTGTAGGGTCTTGAAGATGAAAAACTGTTAATTTCCTCTGTTCAGCATTTAACAGAATCTCAAGCAGAACAGTGATGAAAGGAAACTTTGTAAGGATGACGGTGGTAATAACAATAATAAGGTTAATGCAGCTATATTATGTTTGCATAACAATCTAAAGCTTACAATTTTTAAGTGTGTGGTATCCCACTTAAACCTGGCAACACATATATATCATTATTCTACTTTTATCACATTCACAGAAGTCTCAGAGAGGTGCAGTATAAGAGCTGGAATTTAAACTAAACTTTCTCAGTCTAGTAGTATTTCTTCTTCTCCCACTTCTGTTTCTCAAACTGTTAGAAATTTCAGCAAGCCATCATGATTTTACTTCAAAAGAACTAAAAGCCACAGCATACAGACTCAGGCTTTGATACTCTGACTGCCCCAGTTTCCATATAAAAATCCTAAAACCCCACACTGCATAATCCCTACCTAATCCCTGAATTGTTGAGGGAGGAAATTTGAAAACTAATGAGTTTAACCAGCAAGGGGTCATATTTTAACATGGAAGCTGAAAAGAGTGCCAAAGCAGGCTGCCCCTCCTGCAAAGGTCCAGAAGGATGAGGGCATGGCTAAAAGCTGCTTACCAATACAGGACTCCCCGGACAGTGAATAGGTCCCATCGTCATGGAAACCGCTTCTGCACTCACAGTGGTACCACCCTGGCAGGTTAACGCAGCGGGAATGGTTGTGGCACTCAATGATTCCCTCTGTGCATTCATCAATATCTGCCTCAGAGAAAAACACAAGCCCACCAGGACATTAAATTCTTTTGACACTAACCTTTCAGTAAACACCTAAAACATGCTCATGTCAACATAGCAGTTAAAACTGGTTAGTCACCCAAAATGAAAGTCACAGGAAAAATCAAATCCCATTTTTACCCCCGAATCCAAACAAACTGAATGCTATCGGTGTGTTCTCATATACTAAATAATAAATGAGAGCTGATGATCATGAAGACATCCTATCCTGTTTTGTTGGCTTCTGCATAATCAAAAAGTAAATTGAGGATGTTTGGCACATTTTAGGTATTGAGTATATATGGCTTTTTCTTTATGGTTTCCAAAACAGTAATTCCAGATATTGTGTGCTGTTCCTTGGAAATATCTATGAATAAATAAGCTCAGGAAACTCTAGGTTAAATAGTGTTAAACGGGTTTCTTTTGTACAGCGGTATCAAAGAGACAGCATATTCATATGCCTTGCAAAGCTCAGAAAGAAGAATACTATGCACTGTTTTCCAAATTTCTGTGCCTGAGGGTTACTTTTTCTTGGGATACCTCTAGGATCCTGTGAGACTAATGTTTTGGGAAGCATAGTTGGGTAACTACTGCTCCAATTACTTTATTTACAATTTTTTAAATATTTATTTTTGAGAGAGAGAAAGAGAGAGAGAGAGGTGGGCAGAGAGACAGGTACACACGGAGAATCCAAAGCAAGCTCCAGGCTCTGAGCTGTCAGCACAGAGCCTGACACCAGGCTTGAACTCACAGACAGCAAGATCATGACCTGAGCCAAAGTCGGATGCTTAACCCACTGAGTCACCCAGATGCCCCTGTTCAGAATTCTTTTAAAGCTTAAGTACTTGATTTATGAGAGTCAATGAGAGATCCTCATTCTTCAAATCATTCCTGATGGAAGGACATGTTCTGGGCTTTGTTTGCTCTAGGATCTGGCTTTTTCACATAAGCAAATGCCTAGATCATGCACAGATTCTCTAGCCCAAAGGCTTGCCTCTGAGCTGAAGGAGCTGACACCACTGTAGAAAGACGAGCTGTCAATTGTCATGCCAGGGTCAGCTCATTTTTAGAGAATCTTTCCATGTAATTATTTGTTGGAATATAGCGATTGTTGCCTGGGAATCTTTTACCAGTTCTCCTGTTAATATTTTAACTATGACAGTCTTATACAAATAGAAATCTAATTAATATTGGGAAATAACACATCACGAATAAAACACATTTTGGAATCTTTTTCAGCAGTGCCCTGCTGTAGGCATCATCTCAGGGGCAATCAGCTACCAGTGTTTCTATTACCTTGACATGTCCTAAGGTGTGCACAGGGCTGTGAATGTAGCTTGCAACCCGTCAGTCTCATGTCATGGCATCCCAGCCAAGTAAAGAGAGAAAAAGTGCAGCTCTTTATACTAGGCAAATCTAGCTTTGTGTTGTTGCTGTTGTTGCCGGCTGCCATCTTCCTCCTTTACGATTTGTTATCCTACGGTCCTTATAGTTCTTTGACACATAGCATCCCTTAGCTTTCTTTTTCCTCATTATTTTTTTCATTTGAATTTCAGTATAGTTAACATACAGCATTATATTAGTTTCAGGTGTACAACATATTGATTCAACAATGCTATACATTACTCAGTGCTCATAATGATAAGTGTACTCTTTAATCCCCATCAGCTATTTCATGCATCCCCCCTCCCCCCTCTGGTAACATGAGTTTGTTCTCTGTAGTTAAAAGTCTGTTTTTTGGTTTTGTATTTTTTTCACTTCCTTGTTTGTTTCTTAAATTTCACACATGAGTGAAATTATATAGTATTTGTCTTTCTCTGACTTATTTTGCTTACCATTATACTCTCTAGCTCCATCCATGTCATTGCAAATGGCAAGATTTTATTCTTTTATGGCTGAATAATACTCCATTGTATATATATACCACATCTCTGTCCATTCATCCATAAATGGACACTTGCTTGGGCTATTTCCATAATTTGGCTATGGTAAAATACATACACTGAAATACTAATACGACATTATGCTGCAATAAACATGGGGGTTGGTGGGGGCATGTATCCTTTTGAGTTAGTGCTTTTGTATTTTGGGGGATAAATACCCAGTAGAGTGATCACTGGATCATAGGGTGATTCCATTTTTAAATTTTTGAGGAATGTCCATAGTGTTTTTCACAGTGGCTGCACCAGTTTGCATTCCCACCACCAATACATGAGGGTTCCTTTTTCTACACATCCTCACCAACACTAGTTCTTTCTTGTGTTGTTGATTTTAGCCATTCTGACAGGTGTGAGGTGATATCTCATTGTAGTTTTGATTTGAATTTCCCTCATGATGAGTAACATTGATCACTCATGATCTCTTCATGAGTTTCTCTTCTGTTTGTCATCTGTATGTCTTCTTTGGAGAATTGTCTGTTCATGTCTTCTGCCCAATTTTTAATATACTTTTTTAACTTTTATTTACTTTTTGAGAGACAGAGACAGAGACAGAGTATGAGCAGGGCAGGGGCAGAGCGAGAGGGAGACACAGAATCCGAAGCAGGTTTCAGGTTCTGAGCTGTCAGCACAGAGCCTGATGCGGGGCTTGAACTTGCGAACCATGAGATCATGACCTGAGCCAAAGTCGGATGCTTAACCAACTGAGCCACCCAGGCACCCTTCTGCCCAATTTTTATATTGGATTATTTGTTTTTTGGGTGTTGAATTGTATTATTTCTTTAAAATTTTTTTAAAATTATTTATATGAGAGAGAGACAGAGACATAGAGAGAGAATGAGCGGGGAAGGGGGGCAGGGAGAGGCTCAGGGCCAGCATGGAGCCTGATATAGGGCTTGAATTCATGAACTATGAGATCATGACCTGAGCTGAAGCCAAGAGTCAGACAGTCAACCAACTGAGCCACCCAGGCACCCTTGTATTAGTTCTTTATGTATTTTGGATACTAACCCTTTATTGGATATGTCATTTGAAAATATTTTCCCCCATTTCATAGGTTGCCTTTTAGTTTTGTTGACTGTTTCCTTCACTGTGCAGAAACTTTTATTTTGAAGTAGTCACAATAGTTTATTTTTGCATTTAATTACCTTGCCTCAGAAGATATATCCAGAAAATGCTGCTATGGCCAGTTTCAGAGACATGACTGGCTATGCTCACTTCTAGGATTTATATGGCTTAAGGCCTCACATTTATGTCCTTAATCCATTGTGACTTTTTTTTTGTGTATGGCGCAAGAAAGCAGTCCAGGTTCATTTTTTTCCCATGTAGCTGTCCAGTTTTCCCAGCAACATTTGAAGAGACTCTTTCCCATTGTATATTCTTTCCTCCTTTGTCGAAAATTAATTGACTATATAGCTGTGGGTTTATTTCTGGCCTTTCTATTCTGTTCCATTGATCTTTGTGTCTTTTTTATGCCAGAGCCATAGTGTTTGACTACTTCAGCTTTGTAAGATAACTTTAAGTCTGGAATTGTGATACCTCCAGTTTTGTTACTCTTTTTGTGAGATTACATTGGCCTTTTGGGGTCTTTTGCAGTTACAGGCAAATTATAGGATTGCTTGTTCTGGTTCTGTGAAAAATCCTATTGGAATTTTGATAGGGATTGCATTAAATGTGTAGATTGCTTTGGGTAGTATAGACATTTAAACAGTATTTGTTCTTCCAACCCGTGAGCATGGAATACCTTTCCATTTGTTTATGTCATCTTCACTTTCTTTCATTAGTGTTTTACAGTTTTCAGAGTACAGGTCTTTTACTTCTTCAGACAAGTTTATTCCTAGGTATTTTATTATTTTTGGTGCAACTGTAAATGGGATTGTTTTCATTACACTCTCTGCTGTTTCATTATTAGCCTATAGGAATGCAACAGATTTCTGTACACTGATTTTGTATCCTATGATATTAGTGAATTCATTTATCACTTCTAGTAATTTTGTAGAGGAATCTTTTGGGTCTTCTATATATAGGATCATGTCATCTGCAAATAGTGAAAGTTTTACTTTTTCCTTACCAATATGAAGGTCTTTTATTTCTTTTGTTGTCTTATTGCTATTACTAGGACTTCTATTACTATATTTAATAAAAGTGGTGAGAGTGGACACCCTTATTTTGTTCCTGAACTTAGGGTAAAGGCTCTTGGTTTTTCCCATTATGATGTTCACTGTGGGTTTTTCATATAAGGCTTTTATTATGTTGAGGTATGTTTCATGTAAATCTACTTTGTTGAGATTTTTTTTTCAAATAATGAGTGAATGTTGTACTTTGTCAAATGCTTTTTCTATATCTATTGACATAATCATGTGATTTTTATACTCTTATTGATGTGCTGTTACACTGATTGGTTTGTGAATGTTGAGCCACCATTGCATCCCAGGAAAAAATCCCACCTGATCATGGTAAATGATTTTTTAATGTATTGTTGGATTTGATTTGCTAGTATTTTGTTACAATTTTTGCATCTCTGTTCATCAGTGATGTTGGCCTATAGTTCTCTTTTTTGGTGTTAACTTTATCTGGTTATCATATTAGGGTGATGATGGCCTCATAGAATGAATTTGGAACCTTTCCTTCCTCTTCTACTTATTGGAATCATTTGGGAAGAATAGGTATTAACTCTTGTTTAAATGTTTGGTAAAGTTTGCCTATTCAGCCATCTGGTCCTGGACTTTTGTTTGTTGAGAGTTATTCTGTTTCTTCCTCAAGTTTTGGTAGGTTATATGTTTCTAGAAATTTATCCATTTCTTCTAGGTTGTCCAATTTGTTAGCATAAATTATTTCATAATATTATCTTACAATTGTGTGTGTGTGTGTGTGTGTGTGTGTGTGTGTATATATATATCTATATATATCTATATATATATCTATATATATATATCTGTGAGGTTAGTTGTTATTTCTCTTTTCATTGTGATGTTGTTTGAGTCCTCTTTTTGGGGGGGATGAGTATGGCTGAGGTTTATCAATTTTGTTGATCTTTTCAAAGAATCAGCTCCTGGTTTCATTGTTCTGTTCTATTGTTTTTCAGTTTCTACATAATTGATTTCTGCTTTTATTTGTAACTATTTACTTTCTTCTGCTGGCTTCAGTTTTTTTTCTAGCCCCTTTAGGTATAAAGTTAGGTTTTTTTATTTGTGATTTTTCTTGCTCTTGAGGTAAGCCTGTGTTGCTATAAATTTCTGTCTCAGAACTTCTTTTGCTGCATCCCAAATACTCTGGACCATTGTATTTTAATTTTCACTTGTTTCCATGTATTTTTTAACTTCTTTTATTTTCTGGTTGACCCATTCATTGTTTACTAACATGTTATTTAACTTCAATGTATTTGTGCTCTCTCAAGACTTTTTCTTGTGGTTGATTTCTAGTTTCATAGTGTTGGGTCAGAAAAGACGCACAGTATGAACTGGATCTTTTTGAATTCATTGAAATTCCTTTTGTGGCCGATTTGTGATCTATTCTAAAGAAAGGTCAATGTTCCCTTAAAAAGAATGTGTATTCTGCTTTAATATGGAATGTTCTGAATATATCTGCTAAATCCACCTGGTCCAGTGTGTCATTCAAAGCTACCGTTTCCTGATAGAGGATGGTGGGGAAGATGGAGGCATAGGAGGATGCTGGGCTCACCTCCTCCTGCTGATACCTTAGATTCCACCCACATCAGCCTAAATAACCCAGAAAACTACTGGAAGACTAGCAGAATGGACTCTCCGGAGGCAAGTGTAGACAAGAGACACACGGAAGAGGGTAGGAAGGGCAGAAAGGCAGTGCATGCTACACAGACTGGCGGGAGGGAGCCGGGGTGGTGGAGGGGCAGCCTGCCGGCAAGGCAGAGCCCCCGAAGTCTGGCTTGAAAAAGTGGAGGGGCTGGACTCCATGAGTTCTGACAGCCAGCGAGTGGGACTTAACATCTGGAATGTTAAAAGTCAACAGCTCTGCTCTTGGAGAGCAGTGAGGGTGAGAGGATGCCTGGAGGGAGAGTTGTTGAGCCCTGAAAGGACAGAAATCAGTGGGGGAACAAAGGCACTGCCAAGAGGCATCTCCCTCTCCCACCCCCCAGCTGACATTCCAATGGGAACCAGTTCCCATCAATGAACCTGCTAGCACCACACGTACACACAACGCTGTGCTTCTGTGGATCCATCCCTCCCACAGGACTGCCTCCCTCCCAGCAATGCAGGGCCCCTCCCACAGGGGACCACCCAATGGCAAAACAAGTTAAGCCTGCCCATCCTGCCCCTGTGCAACTTGCAGATCCACCCCGGCTAATACGCCCTTGGCCAGATCCCATCAGAGCAGCACCACAAGCCTAGCAGTGTGCAGGTAGCCCAGACAGGGGTCACACCACTCCACAATTCCTGCCCCTGAGAGAGAGGAAGATAAGGTACACCAGTGGCCCCTGAGGTGGGCTGGGGGAAGACACTGGGTCTGACTGCAGCCCCACCCACCAACACAAAATACTCTGGACAGCACAGGGGAAATGCCCTGCAGTTTGGAGCTACCGCAGGGATTACACAAAATGACGAAATGGAAGAATTCTCCTCAAAAGAAATGCCAGGAAGTAGCGACAGCTAACAAATTGATCAAAAACGATTTAAGCAATATAATGGAAGAAGAATTTAGAATAATGGTCATAAAACTAATCGCTGGGCTTGAAAAAAGCATAGAGGACAGGAGAGAATCTATTGCTACACAGATCAAGGGACTAAGAAATAATCACAAGGAACTAAAAAATGTTATAAATGAGGTGCAAAATAAAATGGAGGTGGCCATAGCACAGACTGAAGAGGCAGAGAAGAGAATAGGTGAATTAGAAGATAAAATTATGGACAAAGAGGAAGTTGAGAAAAAGAGAGATAAAAACATCCAGGAGTATGAGGGAGGATTAGAGAACTAAGTGATGCAATCAAACGGAACAATATCCATATCATAGGAATTCGAGAAGAAGAAGAGAGACAGAAAGGGGCTGAAGGTGTACTTGAACAAATCATAGCTGAGAACTTCCCTGATCTGGGGAAGGAAAAAGGCATTGAAATCCAAGAGGCACAGAGAACTCCCTTCAGACGTAACTTGAATCAATCTTCTGCACAACATATCATAGTGAAACTGGCAAAATACAAGGATAAAGAGAAAATTCTGAAAGCAGCTAGAGGTAAACGTGCTCTAACTTACAAAGGTAGACACATAAGAATAGTGGTTGACCTATCTACAGAAACTTGGCAGGCCAGAATGGAATGGCAGGAAAACTTCAATGTGATGAACAGAAAAAATAGGCAGCTGAGAATCCTTTATCCAGCAAGTCTGTCTTTCAGAATAGAAGGAGAGATAAAGGTTTTCCCAAACAAACAAAAACGGAAGGAATTCATCACTAAACCAGCCCTACAAGAAAGATCATAAGGGGGATTCTGTGAGTGAAATGCTGCAAGGAACATAAAGTACCAGAGACATCATTACAAGCATGAAACCTACAGATATCACAATGACTCTAAACCCATATCTTTCCATAATAACACTGAATGTAAATGGACTAAATGCTGCAACCAGAAGACAGGGTATCAGAATGGATTAAAAAAACAAGACCCATCTATTTGCTGTCTACAAGAGACTCATTTTAGACCTAAGGACACCTTCAGATTGAAAGTGAGGGGATGGAGAACTATCTATCATGCTACTGGAAGTCAAAAGAAAGCTGGAGTAGCCATACTTATAGCAGACAAACTAGACTTTAAATTAAAGGTTGTAACAAGAGATGAAGAAGGGCATTATATAATCATTACAGGGTCTATCCATCAGGAAGAGCTAACAATTATAAATGTCTATATGCTGAATACGGGAGCCCCCAAATATATACAACAATTACAAACATAAGCAACCTTATTGATAAGAATGTGGTAATTGCAGGGGACTTTAATACTCCACTTACAACAATGGATAGATCAACTAGACACAGGATCAATAAACAAACAAGGGCCCTGAATGATACATTGGATCAAATGGACCTGACAGATATATTTAGAGCTCTGCATCCCAAAGCAACAGAATATACTTTCTTCTTGAGTGCACATGGAACATTCTCCAAGATAGATCGCATACTGGGTCACAAAACAGCCCTTCATAAGTATAAAAGAATTGAGATCATACCATGCACACTTTCAGACCACAATGCTATGAAACTTGAAATCAATCATGGGAAAAAGTCTGGAAAACCTCCAAAAGCATGGAGGTTAAAGAACACACTACTAAACAATGAATGGGTCAACCAGGCAATTAGGGAAGAAATTAAAAAAATAGATGGAAACAAATGCAAATGAAAATACAACAATCCAAACACTTTGGGATATAGAGAAGGCGGTCCTGAGAGGAAAATACATTGCAATCCAGGCCTATCTCAAGAAACAAGAAAATCCCAAATATAAAATCTAACTGCACACCTAAAGGAAATAGAAGCAGAACAGCAAAGACACCCCAAACCCAGCAGAAGAAGAGAAATAATAAAGATCAGAGCAGAAATAAACAATATAGAATCTGAAAAAAACTGTAGAGCAGACCAATGAAACCAACAGTTGGTTTGTTGAAAAAATAAACAAAACTGATAAACCTCTAGCCTCTAGCCAGACTTCTCAAAACAAAAAGGGAGAGGACCCAAAGAGATAAGATCATGAATGAAAATGGAATGATTACAGCCAATTCCTCAGAAATATATGCAATTATCAGGGAATACTATGAGAAATTATATGCCAACAAACTGGACAACCTGGAAGAAATGGACAAATGCCTAAACACCAACCCACTTCCCAAACTCAAACAGGAAGAAATAGAAAACTTGAACAGACCCATAACCAATGAAGAAATTGAATCAGTTATCAAAAATCTCTCAACAAATAAGAGTCCAGGACCAGATGGCTTCCCTGGGGAATTGTACCAGACATTTAAAGCAGAGATAATACCTATCCTTCTCAAGCTGTTCCAAAAAATAGAAAGGGAAGGAAAACTTCCAGACTCCTTCTATGAAGCCAGCATTACTTTGATTCCCAAACCAGTCAGAGACCCAGGAAAAAAAAGAGAACTACAGGCCAATATTCCTGATGAATATGGATGCAAAAATTTTCAACAAGATACCAGCAAATCGAATTCAACAGCATACAAAACAAAATTATTCGCCATGATCAAGTGAGATTCATTCCTGGGCTACAGGGCTGGTTCAACATTTGCAAATCAATCAATGTGATACATCACATTAATGAAAGAAAAGATAAGAACCATATGATCCTGTCAATCGATGCAGAAAAAGCAGTTGACAAAATTTAGCATATTTTCTTCATAAAAACCTTCGAGAAAGTCAGAATAGAAGAAACATACTTAAACATCGTAAAAGCCAGTAATGAAAAGCCCACAGCTAATATCATCCTCAATGGGGAAAAACTGAGAGCTTTCCCCCTGAGATCAGGAACACGACAGGGATGTCCACTCTCACTGCTGTTGTTTAACATAGTGTTGGAAGTCCTAGCATCAGCAACCAGACAACAAAAGGAAATCAAAGGCATCAAAATTGGCAAAGATAAAGTCAAGCTTTCACTTTTCGCAGATGACATGATATTATACATGGAAAACCTGATTGACTCCACTGAAAGTCTGCTAGAACTGATACATGAGTTCAGCAAAGTCACAGGATACAAAACTAATGTACAGAATTCAGTTGCATTCTTATACACTAGTAATGAAGCACCAGAAAGACAAATGAAGAAACTGATCCCATTCACAATTGCACCAAGAATCATAAAATACCTAGGGATAAACCTAACCAAAGATGTAAAAGATCTGTATGCTGAAAACTATAGAAAGCTTATGAAGGAAATTGAAGAAGATACAAAGAAATGGAAAAACCTTCTGTGCTCACAGATTAGAAGAGTAAATATTGTTCAAATGTCAATACTACCCAAAGCTATGTATACATTCAATGCAATCCCAATCAAAATTGCACCAGCATTCTTCTCGAAGCTAGAACAAGCAATCCTAAAATTTGTATGGAACCACAAAAGACCCCGAATAGCGAAAGTGATGTTGAAGAAGACCAAAGCGGGAGGCATCCCAATCCCAGACTTTAGCCTCTACTACAATGCTGTAATCATCAAGACAGCATGGTATTGGCACAAAAACAGATGCATAGACCAATGGAATAGAATAGAGACTCCAGAATTGGACCCACAAAAGTATGGCTAGCTAATCTTTGACAAAGCAGGAAAGATACCCAATGGAAAAGACAGCTTCTTTAACAAATGGTGCTGGGAGAACTGGACAGCAACATGCAGAAGAATGAAACTAGACCACTTGCTTACACCATTCACAAAGATGAACTCAAAATGGATGAAGGACCTGAATGTGACACAGGAAACCACCAAAACCCTAGAGGAGAAAGCAGGAAAAAAACCCTTTGACCTCAGCTGCAGCAATTTCTTACTTCACCCATCTCCAAAGGCAAGGGAATTAAAAGCAAAAAAGAACTATTGGGACCTCATGAAGATAAAAAGTTCTGCACTGCAAAGGAAACAATCAACAAAACTAAAAGGCAACCGACAGAATGGGAAAAGATATTTGCAAATGACTTATCAGACAAAGGGCTAGTATCCAAAACCTGTAAAGAACTCACCAAACTCCACACCCGAAAAACAAATAATCCAGTGAAGAAATGGGCAGAAGACATGAATAGACACTTTTTAAAGAAGAAATCCAGATGGCCATCAGGCACATGAAAAGATGCTTCACGTCACTCCTCATCAAGGAAATACAAATCAAAACCCTACTGAGATATCACCTCACGCCAGTCAGAGTGGCTAAAATGAACAAATCAGGAGACTATAGATGCTGGCGAGGATGTGGAGACACGGGTACCCTCGTGCACTGTTGGTGGGAATGTAAACTTGTGCAGCCACTCTGGAAACAGTGTGGAGGTTCCTCAAAAATTAAAAATAGACCTACCCTATGACCCAGCAATAGCAATGCTAGGAATTTACCCAAGGGATACAGGAGTGCTGATGCATAGGGGCACTTGTACCCCAATGTTTATAGCAGCACTTTCAACAATAGCCAAATTAGGGAAAGAGCCTAAATGTCCATCAACTGATGAATGGATAAAGAAATTGTGGTTTATATACACAATGGAATACTACTTGGCAATGAGAAAGAATGAAATATGGCCTTTTGGAACAACGTGGATGGAACTGGAGAGTGGTATGCTAAGTGAAATAAGTCATTAGAGAAAGACGGATACCATATGTTTTCACTCTAATGTGGATACTGAGAAATTTAACATAAGACCATAGGGGAGGGAAGGGAAAAATAAGAAAATGTTAGAGAGGGAGGGAGGCAAACCAGGCTCTTAAAAAAAAGAGTTTTTAAGAGCCTCTTAAAAACTGAGAATAAACTGAAGGTTGATGGGGGTGGGAGGGAGGGGAAAGTGGATGATGGGCATTGAGGAGGGCACCTGTTGGGATGAGCACTGGGTGTTGTATGGAAACCAACTTGACAATAAATTTCATATTAAAAAAATAAATAAAAGCCCTAGTTAAACATACAAACAAACGAACAAACAAAGCTACTGTTTCCTTGTTGTTTTTCTGTTTGGATGATATGTCCATTAATGTACGTGGGGTGTCCACTATTAATTTGTTACTGTTGATTACTTCTTTTATGTTTGTTATTTTGGTGCTTTCATGTTGGGTGTTTAAATATTTACAACTGTTTATCTTCATGTTGTCTCCATTATTATTACATAGTGTCCTTATTTATCGCCTGTTACAGTCTTTGTTCCAAAGTCTATTTTGCCTGATGTAAGTATTGCTACCCATGCTTTGCCAGCCACTTGTATGACAAATGTTTCTCTATCCCCCCACTTTCAATCTGCAGGTGCCTTTCTTTAGTTTTTGTTTGTCTGAGAATCTATCTCTCCTATTTTGAACAATACCCTTGCTGCATAGAGTATTCCTGGCTGCAGATTTTTCCCTTTTAGCACCTTGAATATATCATGATACACTCTCTCTTCGGGCATGTAACGTTTCTGCTGAAAAATCACATGAAAGACTTATGGGATTTCCCTTGTATCTAACTCTTTTCTCTTGCTGCTTTTAATTTTTTTATCAATACTTTTTAACTACCATTTTAATTACTATATGTCTTGGTGTGGATGTCTTTGTGATGATTTTCTTGGGTGGATCTCTGTGTCACCTGGATCTGGATATCTGTTTCCTTCCCCAGATTCAGGAAATTTTCAGCTATTATTTTTTGAGTAAATTTTCACCCCCTTCTCTCTCTCTTCTTCTGGGAGCCCTATAATGCAAATGTGATTTTGCTTGATGGAGTCACTGAATTCCCTAAGGCTAGTCTCAATTTGCATAATTTTCCCCCTCTCATTTCTTCAGGTGATTACTTTCATTACTCTGTCTTCCAGGTCATTAATTCATTCTTCTGGTTTTTCTAGCTTTCTCTAGCTATTTATTCCATCAAGTATACTTTAAAATTTCATTAATTGTATTATCTCTGATTGGTTCTTTCTTTTCTCTTTGTTAAATGTCCTCCATTTGAAGTGATGTCCTCTGCTCTTTTCTCAAGTCCAGCGAGTATCTTTATGATCATTACTTTAAATTCTATCAGGCATATTACTTGTTTCTTTTTCAATTAGGTCTCTTGCTATGATTTGGTCCTATTATTTTCTTAAAGATATATTCCTCTGTCTCCTCATTTTGTCTAACTCTCTGTATCTGTTTCTGTGTGTTAGTAAAGTCAGCTCTGTCTTTTGTCTTGAAGGTAATGGCCTTATGAAGAAGAGGTCCTATAGTGTCTTGGAGTGCAGTGTTCCCTGCTCCTTAGGATCTGCCGCTTCAGGGACTGTCTCCTATAGGCGTTGGGTGTACCCTGTTGTAGCCCTGGCCTTTTCTTCCTTCAGTTCAATTGTCTGAAGAGGCTCTCTTTGCGGGTTGTGGATAGTGTTTGGTTCCCAGCTGGGTAGGGCATGTTTTAATAAGTTGTGTTCTGGTCTGCTTGCAAAATGCAACCTGCTGTCACCATCACCAGAATTAAGGTCCTGCAGTAAGTGCTATTCAGGAGATGGGGTGCTGGCAAAATTTAGGCTTATCTTCTGGGTAATGCAGTGCTGCGACTGAGGCAAGATTTAGTACAAATATTTGATCTGCCTAAGTGTGGGGTCAGGGCTTGGTGCAGGCATGTTTGCTGGTGAGTATTGGCACCACCCTGGTTCCCGCAGGTGGCCCTATGTTTATGTTGAGGGGAACAGGTAGAAATGGCTTGCGCCAGCTCCTTTGTTCCTGAAGAGGGTCTCTCTGTGTTCCCTGCCTCTCTGGGACAGTCTCTGAGATGAGTAAATCAGTCTCCTTCCCATGTGCCCCAGGCCTTTTTCAAACTTTTACTTCTATGCTTTATCTCTGTGGGTTTTTTATGTGTTGTCTCTTTAAGGGCAAGGCCTCAGCTTCCTAAAGCCCTCTGAGATACTCCAGAGTGGAGTCTGATTTTTAAAATTTCAGGCTTTAAGTATTACTGGTTGTAAGAACTCATGAAATTCAGCCCCTCTCACTTTCAAAGCCAAATGTTATAGGGATTCCCCTTTCCCAGTGTGACTATTTCTCACCCTTCTCCACAACCCAGGCTCTCTCTGGACCACAGGTGGTGAAGGTCCATTTTTCTCCCAAACCACATCACCACCCTTCCTACCTTCTTCCATGTATGTGGCCTGTTCTCTACTTTTGGTGATTGAGTTTGTTCTGCCAGTCTTCAGGTGATTTATGCTGATGTGTTACCTATTTGTGGGGCAAAGTGAGTTTAGGGTCCTCTTAGTCAGCTTCCTTCCCAGGTCCCACTTGCATCCCTTAGGTTTCTAAATGTCATCAGCCCAAAGGACCCAGGCTTCTGTGGCACCTTCCATTATGGCTGTCAGATTGTCATGTATTATAAATCCCTAGAAAATTAATCTTAAACAGCTATGTTGTAATTTCTGAAATTTTACAGATGTGTGTTTTGGAGGACACACCTTGGATCACTTAGAATTTCAAAAATTGAAACAGAGAGGTAACTTGAGGCTATGTCTCAGCAACAAAGGGCTAGTCCCAGCTTATGGAGTCAGTTCAGCATTTTTAAATGCAGTCACTGAGAGAAACAAGGGTAATGAGAAGACTGATTTTCAGAGATAGCTTCTCCATGTTAAGGCTGAAAGACAACTGTCTGCAATGGAGCAGCGACAAATTCTACCTAAGATAACGATTTCCAAAGCCCCCAGAGAGGCAGTCATGACCCCCCCACACATCCTGTCAGCATCTAGACTGCCGACAGTCTTCAGGTAACAACTTTCCAGGTAGTCAGCATTTTAAGAAATGACGGAATACACAAGCCAAACCTTCTCAGATAACCAAAATAATCGCATGTCCTGATTGACCTGGGACAAGCCTAGTTTACATCTGCTGCCCATGTCCTTCTCAAAAGCATACCAGTTTGGAGGATAAATTATCTGAACATCTTTCAATAATTCCTCCAGCCCTCAATTCAATGTTCAGGTTCAGAGGAGCAAGAGTGGCAAATCACGTGCAAATATTTTTTTGTCAGTTCACAGATATTTATGTTCCCAGAATGAAATAATATCTGAGACTATTAAAGGCTTCTATGATTAGGCAGGACAGAAGTTGTCTGTGTGGCATGAGGGATGCTAACAAGAGAATGAAGACAACCAGATGGTTATATCTATGACTGCCCTCAGAGACACCGAGGAACCCCTGGCTTGCAATGAAAATGAGTAACGTGGTAGAGATGCCCCTTGCCTGGCAGCTGCACTGCCCGTAGCAGATTCTGGTGACTCAATGGGAATAACCAGGGCTCCTCACATACTGGCATCTGGTAACAAAGCTGCACATTTCTGTTCTGTAAGGTCTACAATGTAAGCTAACATTTTCATTTGATATGCAACCAGGCTACACATGAACGGTGCTCACATTTTCATGGTGTTCATAAACCTGGCTGTTTCTTCTACATAGTCACAGTAGTATTAAAAGCAACGCCTGCAAACCCAAATAGAGAAAACACTTAGATCCTTTTCAGTGACACTTTGGGGACTTTAAAAATTATAAATGGGTTGTGCTGCCTTTGTCCTCAGAGATTGGTTCCTCCCAGTCAGCACCTGCCACAGGCAAACAAACAAGACAGATGCTCTGGAAATAGGGTTTCTGTGAGTTCACTATGGAATCCAACTCTTTCTCAATGAATTCTGATTAACTATTGTAAGCTTGTGTTGGGGAAAGTCATTGAGAGGACATAACTGCTGATCAGAGACCTGGACAGAGACAGAGATCAGGACATAACTGATCAGAGACCTGGACCTAGGCAATCAGGTATTCCTCACTTCCTCCCCTTTCCTTGGAATATACATTCTGCCCACTGTTCCCAGAGAGAGAGAGAGCTGTTTTAAGGACACAGCCTTGAGAAAGCAATGTGTTAAGACCATATGGACGGTATACATGACTGAGCCCAGTGAAGGCCTCGATATAAACTTTTAAGATTCTGGCAGATGGGTGTGGAGATCTACTCGTCTTGTAGCTAGCTGCTCATGACAAGCCTTGTATGTTAAGTTCCTTTGTCTATGAAACGCGCCACCTACTGATTTTCAGTAGTCTGCCTCCTTCTTCAGCCTCTCCCTGCCCTATGTGTATGGGAAGCCTGGCTGCATCACACAATGTGTTACCTATTCCAAAGGAAACAAATAAAAATATATATATATCATTTTTCCTTCCTATACCAAGTCCTAGAATTTTGTATAAACCTCAGTTTAACCCAGAACAGATCTGAAAATGTGGCAGAGGAAACAATAGATGCTGGGAGATTCTTAAGAGTGGAACCTAACAGTATCCATTTCTGTATCCTTAGTGCTACATGTCTGCTATGTAAAAGCTCACATTATAACCTGGGTCACACAGCAAGCAAATGGTGAAACCAGGTTCAGAACTAGCTAGAATGTGTATTTGTCTCTATCATATCATCTTGTTGACAAATGAAGAAAGGAAGATTTGCACAAAGATATAGCATTTATTTAATTCTCTAATGCTTGTTGAGCTGAAAGTATGATGTGCTAAAGAGGATATTTGTGTTGTGGTAGATGCAAAAGGAAAGACATTATTCTGGAAATCCCAGGGCTCATGATCAAGGGAAGGAGGTGTACATGAGCATCCTTTAAACCCCAACCAGTATCACCTTCTCCAACTCCTCCAGACACCCAGGTCCTCCCTCCCCTAGTGGCTCAGTATATATGCACACATCTATTTAAGCACGTCTTGCTCCATGCCAGTAATTCCCCTTTTATGCCCTTCATTCAAATGCAAATTTCCCCAAGAACAGAGACAGCATCTTAGAATTACATTTACAGTAAGAGAATATCAAGTAATATGAAGGTATTCAATAACAGTCTGAAAAGGAATGAATGTAAAAATAAATGACAATGGGCTGAATGAAAGGAACAATAAAAGAGTGCCTGAACAGATTCAAAGTACCACAAGATTTCCTGCTGTTTGCAAAGCACAAAGATACAATGTCAATTCATAGAACTAAATATAATGGGGTTAGTTTAATCTTTATGTGTTATTTACCTCTAAAGGGCACCATGTAGTTTCCATTTAACGCTTTGTTTCTGTTTCTAATCTTTAGAGAGTTTTTCAAGGCAGCATAATAGGCAACAAAAAGACACCGAGCTCCTACTGCCGTCAATAAACAACACTACCTGTACCTGGAGGTTTTTATCACAATGAAATCCAAGTGACTACCAAAGTTTTTTGTTTGTTTCATTGTTTGTTTTAGAGGGGGGGAGGGGCAAAGGGAGAGTGAGGGAGAGAATCTTAAGCAGGCTCCACACTCGGCTATAACCCTGAGATCATGACCTGAGTCAAAATCAAGAGTCAGACATTTAACCAACTGAGCCACCCAGGCACCCCACCCCCCGCCCCCGCCAAAGGTTTTTTTCATAGGATATGTCCTAAGGAACACCTTGAATCCTATTTGGAATGTACAATAAATTTGCTATCAAAAGCCTTTCACAAATAAATCCTTGGATTATTGTATAATTCTATACTCTTGAGTTGGATGAGTCTCTTCCTTCATCTGATCTTTCCTGTCTAAGATATGCTATCTGAAAATTAACAAAATCAATAAAGTTTATCTCAAAGCTTATTTTCAAAGAGATACTATTGTACATCATATTCATTGGTTAAAGTTCACAGTGAAGTAGAGGCTCAAGATGCAGTTGGATTTTATCTTTTCTCAGGATTTGTAGAGTCAGGAGGTTGAGACATGAGAAAAACTTTGATACTTTCAATGACTCAACACAACTATATTGAGCACACATATATGAAATGATGTACATCACACCCTGTGATAGAGATGAAAGCAAAGTGTTCTGTGCCCCATGCACTTACAGTCTATCAGAGCAAACTGGAATGTTAACAACAACAAAAAAGATAATGATGGTTAATAGAATATGGACTTTGGAGACAAGCATGACTTCAAATTCCTGCTCACCAACACACTATATATTGTAAAGATTTTTCCAAATCTTTGTCTTCTCATCTGTAGATGTTGGGAAAATAAAGTCAAACTTTATAGGATTAATGAACAAAAAAGACTCTTAAGCAAAATCTATTCTATTTCTCCTATTATACAGAATACTAACCTTGAACTCTATATACTGCTAAAAAACAGAAAACAAAAATTAATGCTAACTTGTACTCAAAAAACTGGTTAGGGTGCAGAGGTGATTTCTGGATCTTTAAAAACATTCATTTGGATTTTGAGATAATGGTGACATTGTAAAACACTCAGGAGTAGAATCTGAGTGTATCATATACACCCCATAAAAACATGGGTTCTCTCCCCCCAAAAAGTCACATGAATTTAAGTGGAATCAATATCATTAAGTGCCAAAAATCTAGTAAACACAAACCTGATTATTAGCTAATATTGGCTGACTTCCAGGATTGTACTGAACATACAGCATGCATCAGAATGTTTCAGGGAAAATAAAAAGATACGTAAATGAAACAGAGAGACTATGTCAAAGGAACAGGCTAGCTCTATCTCCTCTTCGTGGACTCCCTATGGTGTGTCCCGGGAACACCTCCTTTGCAGTCGAGTGAGGCCATGTTTCTGAGATCTAGCTCTAGAACTAGAAGTAATGTCATTTCAGTATGGTCCACAAAAATGTCTCATGAATGTCCTTACTATTTCTATCTGCCCACAGGGGGCTACAATACAAGGAAACCTTGGAAGCCACAAATGGCTTAAAAATGGTAAAGCCTTTGTCTGCCTGGTTCCCTGCATGATTATGGAGAGTGGAACCCTTCCACAGACCTGGAACTGTCATGGACTGTTTCTATGAGCAGAAATACTTTTGTCTCCTATGAGGCACCACACTGTTTGAGGTTGTTTTATTGCTCCAGCCAGTATTTCCTACCTGTTTTGATAAACCTCTTTCCATATTAAGTGGAAAGACTGCAGAGGTCAGAAGTCACGCGGACACAATCTCTAAAAATAAAAACAAGTAAACAAGGAAAAAAAAAAACCCTCAGCACCAATCACAGATCATGTAGACAGCAAAAGAGGTGGGAGAGAAGTTTTGTTTTAGAATGTGACACAGTTGTAGTCAGATGCACTTGAGTTTGAATCTTGGCTCTGTTAATTCCTAGTTGTGGGACTAAGCAAGTTATTTATCTTTTTTCAGCTTCAGTTTCCTTGGTTCTTAAATGAAGATGGTTTTACCTAGCTCATAATGTTGCTTTAAGGATTGAATGAGATCAATGTAAAGCTACTCTATAGAGCTAGGCAGGCATTCATTAGGCTTGCAATAATTAACATTCTCTCATTTTTATTCCTTATTTGGTCACAGAGGAGCTATGTGTTCATGCCAAGATAGTCCAAGTCTCCAGGCCTCCATTCTTACAAGAAAAATTAAAAGATCTTGTTATAGCCTACCTCAGTGCTCTTCTAGGTTTAATACCCCAGAAGATGGGAGATCTAGGCTTTGGGATTATGCCTTCTTCTGCTACTAGCCAACCGAATGGTTGCTGTAAGTTTTAAGAAACCTCAGTTTCTTCCTTAGTCAAATTAAAAAAATACATGTTTTGTGTGTATCAAAAACAAAGCTCCAATAAGATATGAATAAACTCTGGAGTCAATTAACTGCTACACAAATTATATGGTGACATCATTCTTACTGATTCTTCTTTGCAAGTTCTGATTATCAACTAGTTTTTAGTCCATTAAACTTAAAGGTACTGGTTATTAACAATGGTGCCAATGGCAATGGTGATAGGGCTCTCTGTCTTCTTTAAATATCCTTCTTTACTGACTCATCACAAGGAATCAGCCTCTTCCTGGTTGAACCCTTCCAATTTTATCTCTGAAGTCTTTTTTTTATGGCTAAAAATTCATTCCCAAATTCTTCCATAAAGAGCCAATCTGTTTGCACCCCAACTCTTCTCTCTAGTCTGGAGGCTCTCTGGTCCACATCTCTAAACTGGCTTCTAACACAAGTTCATGCACACATTTACTACTGCCTACAGATTAGCTAACCTCAAGGGTCTCTCTTCCTTCTGCCCAAAGCATTTCATGACATGTATCTTTCTACATTTCAAAGTCATTTGCCTCCTCAGCACACCTTCCCTGCTCTCATTCCTCACAATCAATGAGTAAAAGGTCAAAGTTCTTTTGATGGCTTACAAAGTTACATGATCTGTCTGCTCTTATCTCTATAAATTCATCAAACACTATTTCCTTTGCTAGCCACGGCAGCTACACTGGCTTCCTAGCTATTCCTCAGGCATACTACGCTTGCTCTCGCCTTGGCACATATTGTTCATATATGCTGTTCTTTCTGCCTAGAGTGTTCTCTAGGATAGCTCCTCTGTTTAATCTCTCAACCTCTGAGTCTTTGTTCATATATCCATCTTAGCAAGCCTTTTCCTGGCCACTGTCTCCAAAATGACAACCATGCTTACCCCAGCTCAAATATTCCCTATCTTCTCTCTTGCATTTACTGCCACCTAATTGCTTTGTATTTTACGTGTATATCTTAATTGTCTCCGTTTCCTTGCCTTCACAAGAATGTAAGCCCCATGGGGGTAATATGATTATATAAGAACAGAATTGGACTTTAAATTTAGTGGGCACAAAATGAATACTTGCTGGAAGAGGGACAGAAGAAGGGAATGAAGATACACTAGAAATTCCTTCTTTGACATGGTTTACTAACCTGCTTTATATTCACTCTTGAGATCTGTTGCCAACACCATGCTCTAGTTTCTTATTTTCTCAGACCTGAATGAATGCAATGTCTGCTGGAATGTCTTTCAGTCACTGACCTCTCCAGTCCATATAAATATTAAGTTAATGTTCCCCAAATATTAAGTTAGTCCCCAAACTGATGACTCAGCAACACTTAGTTAAAATAATACTAGGTATTCTGGCATTTGATAGCTACTTGAGCTTAGGTAAGTCACTTTCCAACTCAATACATCAATTCTTTTATTTTTATAATAAGCAAAGATCAAATAGGTCAGTGTTTTTTAACCAGTACTATAGAGAGTACTAAGTTTCCATGGAGATTCTCTTTAAAAAATTTTTTTAACATTTATGAATTTTTGAGAGACAGAGAGAGACAGAATATGAGCAAGGGAGGGGCAGAGAGAGGGAGATACAGAATCTGAAGCAGACTCCAGGCTCTGAGCTGTCAGCACAGAGCCCAACCGGGACTGGAACCCATAAACCGTGAGATCCTGACCTGAGCTGAAATAGGGCACTCAACCAACTAAGCCACCCAGGCGCCCCTTCATGGAAGTTTTCTTAAGCAGATCAGTTGAATCTCCAGATAGATCCACCTTGAGTGACCATTGAGCAGCTACGTCTCTGTAGCATAGATCTATTAAAGTTTTACTGCTATGAACTTTAATCACTTAAAAAAATAAAATAAAAAAACACACTGAACAAAATCATATTCACTCCCAGCCTGAAGTTTCTATGATTCTGTGATTTCATTCTATTTTGTTCCCCCAGTACTTATGAATGATCATTACTATAAAAGCCTCCCACTAGGCATTCAAAACAAAAATAATCTGATGTCACTTTACCTACCATTTTGCTTTTATTTCTCAGAGTTACTGGCCTTTGCACACTCTGGTCTGGTTGCCTATGTCCATATTCTATATGCAATTTCATCTCATGTTTCCCAGCCTGCATGTGATTGTTTTATTTAATTAAAATCCAAGAACAAACATTAAATAGACAAAGAAGCCCACTTTCTTTTCTCTGAATTCCTATGGTGTTTAAAAATTCTACTTCCTTATTTAACACTTACATCTATCATATTTTAGAATATTCTGCTTTTTGCTATAGTTTCTCTCCCTACCAAATAGAATTTTTAAACTTCTACCTGTTAATTTTTGGTCTCAGGCATTCTGACAAATGCTTTATATTCCGTACTTCATTTGATCCTCTGAATAGCTCTGATATAACTTGAACAACCTTAATTTTATAGAAAATGGAGTCTTAGATGTTTAAATAATATGCTCATAGTAAAACATCTGGAATGTAGGAGAGTGGGAATTTAAACCAATGTCTATTTGACACCAAAATACATACTATTAGCCATTATAACATATAGTCTCTGCATATTTTAAAGATAGCAGCTTCTCTCCCCCTCTCTCCCTCCCTCCCTCCCTCCCTCTCTCTCTCCCCCACCCACTCCCCTCCCCCCCCCCCCCAGCTTATTAACAACAGAAATTTATTTTTCACCGTTCTGGGACTGGAAGTATGGAGATCAGGATGCCAGTATGGTTGGGTTCTAGTGAGAACTCTCTTCTGGGTTGCAGACTGTCAACTTCTCATGGTAGTCTCACAAAACATTACTCTTTTATCATCACCCATGGCTAAGCACCATTTTAGGCCCACAGCTGATCTAATTCATTGTTAGCAATGGATTTCCCTGTGAAATATTTCAGTGGAAATATCATCCAATGATTCCAGAGTGGGCAGAGTTTGGAATCTGAGACTAGCTGATTCAACTGCCTTCTATAATGAAAATAAATTCCTCAGAAGAAAACTATATCTCTACTAAGAAGGAACATAATACCCAATACACAATAAAGAAAGCATTATACACATAAAGAAATAAGAAAATGTGACCCATGCCAAAGAGAGAAAGCAGATAATAGAAACCAAACCCAATCTTATCCAGATGTTGGATTTAGTAGGTAAAACGTAAAAAAAAATTAGGGGTGCCTGGGTGGTTCAGTCAATTAGGCGTCCAACTCCGGCTCCGGTCATGGTCTTACAGTTTGTGGATTCAGCCTCTGTGTGGGCTCTGTGATGACAGCCCAGGGTCTGGAACCTGCTTTGGATTCTGCATGTCCCTTTCTGTCTGCATCTACCCCACTCATGCTCTGTCTCTGTCTCTCAAAAATAAATAAAAATGTTTAAAAAAATTAAAAATGTGTTCAAGGACTGAAATAAAAACAGAGTTGAAAACTGAATAGATTTTTACTTTTAATGAAGATGAGGTTCTACATGCTGTCCAAGTATTCAGTAGAGTACTGATGAGAAAATATGAGTGATTAAAATACCCAAATCTGGAGAAAGACAACCAGAAGGGATTAGAGAAAAATAGTACCTGGGCTCACATAGGGAGGTAAGAGTGCATACTTCCATAAACTGGATGGAATTTTTTTTTAAGTTTATTTATTTATTTTTAGAGAGAGAGAGAGAACTCAAGAGAGAGCATGTGTGCACATGAACAGGGGACAGGCAAAGAGAGAGTGAGAGACAGAGAATCCCAAGCAGGCTCTGTACTGTCATCGCAAAGCCCGAAGCAGGGCTTGAACTCATGAACCATGAGATCATGACCTGAGCCAGAATCCAAGTTGGACACTTAACCAAATGAGCTACTAAGGTACCCCCGGACTAGAAATTCTAATTCACTGGATAATACTAGATCGAGTACACTAAAGGATCTTGCCTCAGTAGTGCAGAATAATTAGCCCTATATTAAATACTGCTCTGGCCCCAACAAAAAATCTTAAAAGCAATATCCAAAAGGATCTAATTGTGTATAAGTGTCTTAACTGTGGCCAAGAAACAAAGCTTAGGAATATTTATAAGAATACAAAAATATCCAGTATCCAACAAGGTCAAATCAACGTTGGCTGGCATCCTATCAAAGATTATTAGCATGAATGGAAACAGGAAAGTTTAACTAAAAATGAAGAGGAAAATAAATCATTTGACACTAACACAAAACTAACACAGATGTTAGAATTAAAGATAAAACATTACAACAGTTATTATAACTGTATTCATATGTTTAAAAAGCTAACCAGGGATGTTAAGTGTGCGTGTGTGTGTGTGTGTACACATACATGCTCTATATTACAAATAGGATATTATATATAGAGAGAATATACATACAGACACACATATAACTAAATCAAGCTACTAGAGATAAAAGCTACAAAGTATGGGATGAGAAAGAATCTGAATGGGGCTATTGGCAGGTAAGATATTTCAGAAGAAAAGATTAGAGAACTTCAAGATAGAGAAATAGAAACTACCTAAAATGAATGCAAAGGAATAAAAAAATTAAAAGGGAATCAATGAACTATGATTGAAAATTAAGTAGCTTAATACATCTGTAATTGAAATCCTTGAATGAGGAGCAGGAAGATAGGGAAAAACTTGAGGAAATATACTCAAAATGTCTTGAAAACTATAAGCAAACAGACCCATTAAGTTTAATGAGCCCCAACTTCAAGAGATAAGAAGAAAAAAACATGAAGGCACACCATATTAAACTTTCCCAAATCAGCGATAAAGTTAAAAAAAACAAATCTTAAAAGCAATCAGAAAAAAAGACATGTTACATGTAGAGGAACAAAGATAAGAATGTCAGCAGATTTCTTTGGTAAAATAACACCAGGGAAAAGACAGTGAAGTAATAGCTTTAAGACAATAAAAGAAAGAAAGAAAATAAAAACTTAGGATCCTATACCTCGTAAAAATAAATTTAAAAAAATGAGGTAAAATAAACCTTTCAGATCTATAAAGCCTGAAAGAAAATCATTTGCCTTTTTTTGCACTACATCAAATGTTAAAGGGAATTCTTCAGCAGAAGGAAAATGATAACAGATAAAAATAAAGCTGTACATAAAAGAATAATACTGGAAACAAAATTATTTTCTTATTAATTTTTTGAAATTAATTTTTATTTAAAAATTTTAATTTTAACTTGTTTTCTTATTATTTAAGCCTCTTTAAAGGAATTTTGGCTGCTTATACAAAAACAATATATGACTGGGTTTAATTCATGGAATAAAATGTATGACAACAATATCATTAAGTTGAAGAGGGAAAAAAATGGAAGTATACTATTGTAAGTTTCTTATATTATAGACGCAGTAGTATAACATCACTTAGACTAGAGTCAGTTACAGATGTATACTATAAACACAAAAGGCACCAGTAAAATAACGAAAGATTTATAAGTAGTAAGGAAATATGGAGACAAAGGAATTCTAAAAAATACTCACTGCAAAAAAAAATACATTAAAAAGGAGCAAAAGGGAACAAAGAACAGATGGAGCAAATAGAAATCAAATAGCAAGATGACAGACTTTAACCACATCAATAATCACATTAAGTGTAAATGGTTATACATCCAAAATTCCATATGCAGTAAAACAACTTCTTAAAAAAAGGTAACATAAAGATATTTTCAGATAAACTAAAACAGTGAATCACAGCATGCTGAATGGCGCTGTAAGAAATACTGAAAGAAGTTCTTAAGACAGAAGGAGAAAGGAACCAGATGGTATCTCAGATCTAGTGGAAGAATAAAGCACATTACCAATGATAAATTGATGTGAAAATATAAAAAAGATAGGGATTTTCCTTTTTAATTCTCTTGTTTAAAATACAAATGACTTTAAATAAAAAATTACAACACTATTATAGAATCCACAATGTATGTAGATGTAACAAATAACAATAGCAAAAGGAACAGGTAAGTGGTAAATAAAACTACACTGAAGTATTACAAAATTAACTTTAAGCAGTCTGTGAAAAGTGGGACTATATTGATCTAGTACATTAGTAACTCAAAGTAGATGGATAAATTAAAGATGCTTAGAAGATCCCAAGAAGACCCACTAAAAATAATGAAAAAAAATCACTTGATTAACCCCCCCAAAAAGCATAAATAAAAGGAATAGAACAATAAAACCAAATGAGACAAATAGAAAAGAAACTGCAAAATGGTAAATTCAAATCTAACCATATTGATATTTGCAATAAATGTATATAGGCTTTCAGGGAAGACAGCAGAGTAGGAGAATCCTAAACTCACCTCCTACCAAGAATATAACTAGATAGCACCTTCATCAGTGTAATTAACCCAGAAAGTGATCTGAAGACTGGTAGAACAGACTCTACAGAGCTAAAAGTAGAGTAGAGGCCAATCAGAAAGGGTAGAAAGGGCAGAGACATGTTGGGGAGCTAAAGAGACCCACAGGAGTGTCCAAGGAAGGGAAGGGCATGGAGGGTGTGGAGAGGGAAAAGGAAAATGCTCCCACACCTCAGGCATGGGGACCTTGGGCAGGAGGAGGATGACCCCTATAACATTTGGCTTTGAAAACCAAAGGGGCTGAATTTCATGAGTTCTTACAATCAGCAGGGCTCAGCTGGAGCTTTAAAAATTGGCTCTAGGAGAGCCAGGAAGGTAAGAGGAAAAAGAGCCCTTGCCCTTAAAGAATCAGCACAACAAAAAGTCCCACTGAGGTACAGCATAGAAGCAGCAATTTGGAAAACACCTGTATTTATTTACCATTGGCAGAGCCTGTGCTAGAGGGGCTGGGATCTGTGGGTGACTTCACAAAAAAAAAAGTGCAGACAGGTGCCATGTCCCTCCCTCACACCCCAGCCTATATACATGGACACCTGTGGGAACCAGTGCAGTTCAACACTCTACACCTAGCTTGCTAACAGTGCTCCTTGCCCCACACTCTCCTGTGGATAAGCAACCTCCAGTCATGGTGCTCTTGGTAGAAATTTTCCAGAACAGATGCAGGTCCCCTCCCACAGTGGACAATGCATCCTGCTTTCACGAGCCCCGGGGTAGGAGTTTTCTAAAGTGGCTCCAGGTCCCCTCCCACAGTGAACCTCGGCAAACCTAGCTAACACAACATGATCTGCCCCCACATTCTCCTGGGGACTTGCTCCCTTCCATCCACCCTTGGCTGGAATGCATCTAAAGTGGTGTCACAAGGCTGACAGTGAGCAAGCAGCACTGATGGACCAGCACCACTCCAAAGTGACTCCTGCCCCAGGGAGGGGGGAAAATGACCACATACACCAGTCCAACTGCAGCTCCAGCAAACTGACGAGCCCACCAATGAAAGCTTCTAATGGGACAACACAGGAATATGCCCTTCAGTGGGTTGCTACTTCACCTCTGGCAAACACCTGGTCTCAATCAACTCAAGTCCAGGGAAGCCTGAGACTGGCCCACTAACAACACAGTGACAAAACATTGCTTATTACAGGCAAAGAGAGACACTGCAGATAACTGGACTGAAGACACAAGCAGTTCAGCCACAATAGTAGGATGCATGCAACACTCTAGGAGACACCTCTGAAGTGCCAGAGTCTTGTGAACAGGCACTACACTGCAGGGGACTACAGGACCTCTTCTTCATGTGGCTATTACCTTCAAGACAAGTCATACAGCTCACTTTTGTAAGGCATGGAAATAGAGAGAGACTAAAAGAGAAGACAGATGAATATGTCCCAAATGAAAGAACAGGACAAAACCACAGCAAGAGACCTAAACAAAAGAGAGATAAGTTACATGCCTGATAGAAAATTTAAAGCAATGGTCATAAAGAGGATTTGAGAAAAGAGTGGGAGACCTCAGTGAGACCCTCAACAAAAAGAGAGAAAACATAAAAAAGAACCAATCAGAGACAGAGAACTCAGTAATTGAAAGTAAAAATACGCTAGACAGAATACATTAGAGAAAGCAGAAGAATGAATCAGTAACCTGGAGGATAGGCTTATGGAAAACAATCAAGCTGAACAGAAGAAAGAATAAATAAATAAATAAAAATATACTAAAGGAAATCTGCAACATCATCAAGTATAATACTATTTGCATTAAAGGGATCCCAGAAGGAGAGGAGAAAGAAAAGGGGACAGAAATTTTATTTTAAGAAATAACAGATGAAAACTTCCTGAATCTAGGGAGAAAACAGAAATCCAGATCCAGGAGGCAGAGAATCCTCAACAAAATCAACACAAGGAGGGCCACACCATGAAACACAACAATTAAAAGGGCAAAAAGTAGTGATAAAGACAATTTTAAAAGCAGCAAGAGCAAATAGAACAGTTACATACAAAGGAAATCCCATAAGGCTATCAGCTGATTTTTCAGCAGAAACTTTGCAGGCCAGAAGGGAGTAGCATCATATATTCAAAGTACTGAAAGAAAAAAAAAAAAAACCCTGCAACCAAGCATATTATATTCAGTAAGGATATCGTTCAGAATATAAGAAGAGTTAAAGGGTCTCTCAGACAGACAAAAGTTAAAGGAATTCATGGCCACTAAACCAGGCCTTCAAGAAATGTTAAAGAGGTATTCTCTTTGGAAAGGAAAGACCACAGGAGTAAGAAAAGTAGAAACCACAAAACAGTAAAATAAAATATGTCTATAAAATCAGTCAACGGATTCACAAAATAAAAGGCTGCAAAGTATGACATGTTATACCTAAGACATGGGCGGGGAGAGGAGTAAATAGCTTTAAACTTAAGTGACCATCAACTTAATAAAGACTGCTATATGCATAAGTTATTATATATAAACCTAATGGTATCACAAATCAAAAACCAGTAGTAGATGTGCAAAAAACCCACTAACAGATATGCAAACGGGGTGGGGGTGGGAAGGCATCCAACTATATCATTAAAGAAAGCCAGGAAACCAAGAGAGAAGAGACAAATATAAGGAAGGAACAGGGAAGAACTACAAAAACAACCATGAAACAAGCAACAAAGTGGCAATAAGTACATACATATCAACAGTTACATTGAATGTAAATGGACTAAATACTCCAGTCAAAAGACACAGGCTGACAGAATGGATAAAAAGCAAGACTGATCTACATGCTGCCTACAAGAGACTCATTTCAGACCTAAAAACACATAGTGATTGAAAATGAGAGGATGGAAAAGCAGTTATCATGCAAATGGAAGTGAAAAGAAAGCTAAGGTAGCAATACTTACACTGGACAAAATAGACTTAAAACAAAGACTGTAACAAGCAATAAAGAAGGACACTATACAGTAATAAAGCAGACAATCCAACAAGAAGACATGACAATTATAAATATTTATGCACCAAAACTGAAAGCACCCAAATGCATAAAGCAGTTAATAACAAACATAAAAGAAGTAATCTAGAGTAATACAATAATAGTAAGGTACTTCATCCCTACTATTACATCAATAGACAGATCGTCTAAAAGAAAATAGACAAGTAAACAATGGCTTTGAATGACACACTGGACGAGATAGATTTAACAGACATAGAACATTCCCTCATAAAGCAACAGGGTACACATTCTTTTCAAGTGCACATGGAACATTCTCCAGAATAGATCACATGTTAGGTCGCAAGACAAGTCTCAACAAATTCAAAAAGACTGAAATTATACCATGCATCTTTTCTGACCAAAATGCTATGAAACTAGAAATCAACCACATGAAAAAATCTGGAAAGAGCACAAATGCATTGAGGTTAAGTAACATGCTACTAAACAATGAATGTGTGAACCAAGAAATCAAAGAAAAAATCAAAATTATATGGAGGTAAACAAAAATGAAAACACAAGGATCCAAATCTTTGGGATGCATCAAAAGCTATTCTAAGAGGAGAGTTTACAGCAATACAGGGTTGCATCAAGAAGCAAACAAAACAAAACAAAACAAAACAAAACAAAAACAAAAAAAACCCAAAACAAAACAAAAAACACCAAACACTACAGGTCAATATCCTCGATGAAAATAGGTACAAATAATCTTAACAAAAAATTAGCAAACCAAGTCAAATAATACCTTCAAAAAAATCGTTTACCATGATCAAGTGGGACTTATCCCTGGGATGCAAAGTGGTTCAATATTTGCAAATCAATCAACATGATACATCACATCAAAGAGAAAGGTTGAAAACCATATAATCATTTCAACAGATACAGAAAAAGCATTTGACAAAGTACACCCATTCATTATAAAAACCCTTAACAAAGTAGGTTTAGAGGGAATATGCCTCAACATAATAAAGGCCATATATGGAAAGCCCACAGTGAACATCATACTCAACGGGGAAAAACCGAGAGCTTTTCCCAAATATCAGGAACAAGACGAGGATATTCACTCTCACCACTTTTACTCAACATAGTACTGGAAGTCCTAGACAGAGCAATTAGACAACCAGAAGAAATAAAAGGCATCTAAACTAGCAAGAAAGAAGTAAAACTCACTATTTGCAGATGACATGATAATATATACAAAAAACCTGAAAGGCTCCACCAAAAAACTACTAGAGCTGATAAATGAATTTGTAAGATCGAAGGATATAAATGCAATGTACAGAAATCCTTGGCATTTCTATAATTAGAAAGCAGCAGAAAGAGAAATTAAGAAAACAGTCCCATTTACAATTGCACCCAAAATAATAAAATATCTAGTTATTCCTTAATCTAGGATGTGAAAGACCTGTCCTCTGAAAACTATAAAACATTCATGAAAGAAATCAAAGACAACACAAAGAAATGGAAAAACATTCCATGCTTGTGGACTGGAAGAACAAATATCGTTAAAATGTCCATACTACGTAAGCTATCTACAGATTCAATGCAATACCTGTCAAAATACCAACAGTATTTTCATAGAACTAGAACAAACAATCCTAAAATTTGTATAGAACAAAGTAATATTAAGAAAGAACAAAACTATGGGGTGCCTAGGAGGCTCAGTTGTTTAAGCATCCGAGTTTGGCTCAGGTTATGATCTCACGGTTTGTGGGTCCGAGCCCCACATCAGGCTCTCTGCTGACAGCTCAGAGCCTGGAGCCTGCTTCTGATTCTGTGTCTCCCACTCTCTCTGTGCTTCCCTGACTCGTGCTCTATTTCTCTCTCAAAAATAAATAAATATTCAAAACCATTTAAAAAATTAAAAAAAAAATAAAGAACAAAACTGGAAGTATCACAGTCCCAGGTTTCAAGAAATACTACGAATCTTGGGGCGCTTGGGTGGCTCAGTCGGTTGAGCGGCCGACTTCAGCTCAGGTCACGATCTCGCGGTCTGTGGGTTCGAGCCCCGCATCGGGCTCTGGGCTGACGGCTCAGAGCCTGGAGCCTGCTTCCGATTCTGTGTCTCCCTCTCTCTCTGCCCCTCCCCTATTCATGCTCTGTCTCTCTCTGTCTCAAAAATAAATAAAACGTTAAAAAAAAATTTAAAAAAAATATACTACGAATCTGTAATAATCAAAACAGTATGATATTGGCACAAAAACAGACACATAGATCAACGGAACAGAATACAGAGCTCAGAAATAAACCTACAATTATGTGGTCAATTTATCTTCAATAAAGGGCAAAAAACTACAATGAGAAAGAGTCTTTTCAACAAATGGTGCTGGGAAAATTGGACAGCTACATGCAAAAGAAATGCAATTGGACCATTTTCTTAAATAAACTCAAAATGGATTAGGGACTTAATTGTGAGGCTTGAAACTATAAAAACTGTAGAGGAGAGCAGAAGCAGTAATGTCTCTGCCATTAGCTGTAGCAACATTTTTCTAGATAGGTCTCCTGAGGCAAGGGAACAAAAGCAAAAATAAACTACATCAAAACAAAAAGTTTCTACATAGCAAAGGAAACAACAAAATGACAATCTACTGAATAGAAGAAGATATTTTCAAATGGCATATCTGATAAAGGGTTAGTATCCAAAATATATAAAGAACTGATACAGCGGAACACCAAAAAACTAAATAACCCAATTAAAAATGGGCAGAAGACATGAATAGATATTTCTACAAAGAAGACATCTAGATGGCAAACAGCCTCATGAAGAGATGCTCAACATCAGTCATAATCAGCAAAATTCAAATCAAAGCCATGATAAGATATCACCTCATACCTGTCAGAATGTCTAAAAACAACAAGACAAGAAACAAGTGTTGGTGAGGGTGCGGAGAAAAAGGAACCCTCCAGCACTGTTGGTGGGAATGCAAACTGGTACAATCACTGTGGAAAAGTTTGGAGGTTCCACAAAAAATTAAAACTAGGATTACCATATGATCCAGTAATCATACTACTAGGTATTTACCCAAAGAATACAAAAATACTAATTCAAAAATATATATGCACCCCCATATTTACTGCACCATTATTTTCAATAGCCAAATTATGCAAGCAGCCCAAGTGTCCATCAAAGAATGAATGGATGAAGAAAATACGGTGTGTGTATACACACACACACACACACACACACACACACACACAGTGGTCTCAGTCACAGCCATAAAATGAAAGAAATCTTGCCATTTGAAACATGGATGGAACTAGAGCATATAATGCTGAGCGAATTAAGCCAGAGAAAGATACATACCATATAATTTCCCTCCTATATAGAATTTAAGAAATAACAGAAATAAAATTTAAAAAGAGACAACCAAGAAACAGACTCTTAGAACAAGTTGATGGTGACCAGAGAGAAGGTAGATAGAGGGATGTGTGAAACAGATGAAGGCAATTAAAAGGACACTTATCTTGAAGAGCACTGAGTAATGTATAGAATTATTCAAAGTGTATTGCACACTTGAAACTAATATAACACTGTTAACTACACTGGAATTATAAAAAAAAATGTATATATATTAAACACTCAGCTGAAGGCAAAGGTTATCAGGCTAGATAAAAAAAGAAGACCCAATTATATATGGTCTTCAAGGGAAACACTATAAATACAAAATTAGAAACAACTTAAAATAGAAGTATGGAAAAAGATATACCATGTAGATATCAACGACAGAAAGGTGGAATAGCTATATATATATATATATATATATATATATATATATATACACACACACACACACACACACACACACACATAATCTTTCATATTTACCGAGATATAACAAATAAAATTGTAACACATTTAAAGTGTACAACATGATGATTTGATTATGTATAAAGTGTGTGAAAGGATGGATTAGCTGTATGAGAAAAAAGTATTCAGGATAAGGTAAATTAGCAAAGATTAAAAAAAATTTCGTAAGACTCAGTTCATCAGGAAGATATACCAATCTTAAATATTAAAAGTGCTTAATAGCATAGCTTCAAAATACACAAAAGATCTAAAGGGAAAAATACATATGTGCAGAGATTTTAACATCCATATTTCAGTAAATGATAGAATAGACAGAAAAAATATCAGTAAGAATATAAACCTAAAAAACACTCACTGACATTTATTAAACATCATACTCAATTACTGCAGCATACATATTTTTTTTGCAAATGCACACGGAATGTTGGCCAATATACAACACAAATGTTGTTTAATAAAACAATCTCAAAAAATTTCAAAAGACTGAAATCCTAGTGTTCTCTGTCCACTAACATTAAATTGGAAATAAAATAACAAAACATATCCAGAAAAGGTGAAAATATTTAGAAATTACACCACTTCAAAAAGCCCATAGAAAAAAAGACATCACAAGGAAAGCATGAAATACTGTAAACTGAATTTTAAAAAACACAACACGTTACAATCTGTGGGAATCAGCTACAGCAATGTCTAGACACAAAGGTATGGCTGCAATGTTTATATTTGGAAAAAGAAAACTTTAATCCAATGATAAAACTTTTCACTGTAAAACAACTAGTAAAAGTATGGCAAATAGATTTTTACACTATATCTGGTCCTGCCGGCAGGGCTGGTATATGTGAAGTACGGTTAGTCACATCATAGGAACCTCTCAAAAACTATTACACTAGAAGGGATATTTCTTTCTTTCTTTTTTTTTTTTTACCATTTATTTTTTTAATAGACTGAGAGAGACAGAGCATGAGCAGTGGAGGGGAAGAGAGAGAGGGAGACACAGAATCTGAAGTAGGCTCCAGGCTGGGAGCTGTCAGCACAGAGCCCCATGCGGGGCTTGAACCCATGAAGAGTGAGATCATGACCTGAGCTGAAGTCGGACACCTAACCCACCCACGTGCCCCTAGAAGGGATATTTCTTAATATAACCTGATGCACAAGAACCAAATGCAAATTTTTGATACTAAGAATTAGATGAAACACAAAAATATGATTCTGCATATCACAACCAAAAAAAAAAAAAAAAGAGTCATGGACAAGGGTTGGAGGGGTAACTGTGAAATACAGATCTACGAGAATGAAAAGCAGGTCAGCATGGGGTGTAGGCAGCAGGCACAGGAAAGAGGCACAGGAATGAGTACTTAGTAAATCATGCTGAAACACCTTTTGACTTTGAACTGTTAGTTGCAAGGTGTATTTTAACCTTACTTAACACTCCCTCCCCTGAAACATACTGTCTCACATAATGGAAAAGTCCAGTGGCCCTTGGATCTATGCAATCTACGTATATCAAACAATATCATTGGGATATAGAATGCCTCTTCTTTCCATTCTGCTCTTCCAGCACATTAGCTTCATTTCAAGCCAGAGCCTTGCCATGCAGTGCCTCCAGCTGTTCTGGATTAACATAATTCTAAACCTATTGAAAGAGATTCTTTTTTTAAATTTTTTATTAAAAAAATTTTTTTTATGTTTATTCATTTTTGAAAGACAGAGCACAAGCAGGGGTGGGGCAGAGAGAGAAGGGGACACAGAATCCGAAGCAGGCTCCAAACTCTGAGCTGTCAGCACAGAGCCCGACGCGGGGCTCGAACTCACGAACTGCAAGATCATGACCTGAGCTGAAGCTGGATGCTCAACCAACTGAACCACCCAGGCGCACCTATGGAAAGAGATTCTTAACAAGCATTGTCAAAAATCTATGATTTGAGCTTCATTAGTCACAATTTGGTCACTTGCTGAGTTCTGAAGTAATTACTGTGGCTATGTCTGGATTACCAGTCTATTCTTGGAGCAAGATGTAAAATCAGCTCCATCTGAGATATCTTGAACTGAGAATGGAGTTCAATTGAGTATTTATGCAACAACTGCAGTATACTGTGAGATGGATATACTGGCTCATGAAACCATGCTACTCAGGATAATCTTCAAGCTTCTGTTTGGAATGCTTCTGAGGATGAAAGGGCACCTTCAATTTTCTGTTCTTCTCTGGGTATCAGGTCAAAGTTCTTGGTATCTGTGTCCATTGTTATCAAGAAGGCAAATAAAGCCTTCAATGTCATTCTCTGAACCAAGCATAAATTTTTTAAAGTTTCTTTTTGAGAGAGAGAGAGAGAAAGAGAGAGAGAGAGAGAGAGAGAAAGGACATGAGTGTGTGTGGGGGGGGGGGGTGCAGAGAGAGACAGACACAGAATCTGAAGCAGGCTCCAAGCTCTGAGCTGTCAGCATAGAGCCCGATGACAAGGGCTCAAACTCGGGAACCATTAAATCATGACTGAGCTACCCAGATGCCCCATCTGAACTAAGTATAAAAGAAGCCTCTTTGAGGACTCTAGCAAGGTAGTAATGTACATTTCCTACCCTTACGGGTCATATAATGTGTTCTGGCGATTCTCTGGGGATCATTTCATTCCATGATCACCATTTAACTGGAACCTTGTTGTGTAACTAGTATGGTGTCAACTACTCTAAATGTTTTAAAATTCTACTATCAACCTTGTATAGAGCAAACATTTGTGACTGACTCATCGTCTGCATCCTCCCAACTGCTGTGCCAATCATTCATCTATTTTCTGTTGATTCGGTATCTGCTTTTCCTCTGCTAACTCCTCACAGTTATATTTCTTAGACTCTTGCTAACTGGATTTCGATTACGTGTGGCTGGTTCGAGGCTGGCGACTTGGAAGGGAAGGAAGGAGGGAGGAAGAGAGAAGCAGGATATTTCTTCCCATATGCTCCACCTTGCTGGCATCTGTGACAACAGCTATGTTTCCTCAGAACAAGCTATGGTAGTGGCTCCCTGAGATGCTCATTTCTAGGTTACTCCAACTCCCCCCCGTTGTTCATTAAGCTGTTCTAACACTTTTGTAAATAATTCTATTATCTCCCCAGAATTATCTACTGAGGTATCTCCATTGTCTTCCCATGTTAACTTTGACTTGTTTACATAAGGAGTAGTAATTCCATAATCTCAGAAAAGAGTAGCACCCTTATCAGAGCCCCAGGGATTGAATCACTCCTGATCTAAATAAGTGGTTCAAAGAGTGATCCTTGGACCAGCAGCATTAACATCAGCAGGGAATATTTTGGAAATGAAAATGATCAGACCCAACTCCAGCATAATGAACCAACTACTCTGGAGGTAGAGCTGAACAATGTGTGTTTTAACAAGCTGGACAGAATCATCCTAAGGGCCATACTTTGAGATTGATAGGTCTATAATAATAAGGCTATCCCTCTTCCTTTCCCAGTGACACGTCTAGATCTGGGCATGTGACCAACTTCTGGCCAGTGAGAAGTAAAAGAAAGTCTGCTGGGGATGGAAATGAGAATGAGGTTGCCTTTCATGGTAAAAATAACAGAATTTCTGACACACTCATTTTATTTAGCAATCTGGGTGGAAGAGTTGGTAAGTGGAGTTGTAGCCATCTTGGTACTATGGGACAAAATGCAGTAAAATCATGGACACACCAAACTAGCCTTCTGGTAACACTGAACTGCTGAGCCAACCATGGAGCTACATACTGCCAACTTGCTTATCATGAGATGTAATTAACAATTTTCTTATTAAGTCACACTTACCTGAGTTTTCTGCTACTTACATCCAAAATTCTAAGTAATACAACATTCTATTTTGCAGATAAGAAAACCAAGCCCAGAGTGAATAATTTCCATAAAGCAATAGATCTAGTACATAATATGCTAAGACTCAAACTTATTTGTTTTTAGATCCCAAAAGTTCAATAAGCTATTCTACCTTTCAATACACCACACTGTCTTTCTCACCAAACTGCATGCCTGATGTGATCAGGGAACCAAAATAGCTATGTTTTACTTTTCACCCTCATGCTATTATATCTAGTCCTGAGTATCTTTATCGATTTAAGAATCCTAGGTTAAGATACTAATGAAGTCATCTTGAACAAGTCTTTGTTTTCCTGCTTTTAAGTAGGAGGAACGTTTATTCTTGCAAGATGTCCCTATCCCAAGGACAGGTCCATGCTTTGAGTATTCTAAAAGACTATATTATCCATAATGGAGGTATTTACGCAGACATGATACATAAGATAATTTACCTTCAAATAAAACAGAGAGGCTTCAGCTCCCAATGAAAAATGAAGAACTTAAATCAGTCCTTTAGAAAACTTTCCCATATTTCTGTCACCATCTGATTATACCCAGAGAAAATTCTTTTTTGTTGTGTAATGGCAGGATAGCAACCATCATATAATGAAAAAGTTATTTGTGGGACAAAAAAAGCTTTTGTCAAATTCACAGTGTTATAATTTGTGTTTCTGAAAGGGAGAAAAGTATCTTTTTCACAGAAGAGAAGAAATGCATAAGAGAACAGATAGAAGGACCTAGGGTTAAGATACCCCAAAGCATTGAGAGAGTATCTTGGCTGGTCATGACTTCATAGAGTCCTAGATACATATGATTTGAAAATGTCTTTGTAGGACTATTCCTGCTATCAAAGGATCCAGACCCAGAGCTGGCCCCTACTGAGTCAAACTGACAACCTGTGACTTGGGAAGTGCTGAGCCAAGACTAAGAAACTACAACTGGAAACAAAGAAAATGAATGATTTCTCTTTGAATAAACAATCATTCAACTTAAGAAACTGTTTAGGTATCCAAAGAAGACAGACTACTAACAGCAGTTTACACAGGATGAGGATCAGTTGAAAACAAATTAGAGGATACTGTCATTGCCTACGGTTGCCATATATTTCTTTTCAATGCCTAGAGAGAAACAACTCCTTTCAGTTCTGTGGTTAGCCATTGTAATGTTGGTGATGATGAACAATTTCTAAATTTCCTGTGCTTAGAAATCATTGAATCATAGAGCAACAAAGGAATGGAATTTTTATATGCTACTATATTCAAGGTCATACACTACAAAATTAGAAGATCCAAGCAGGCAATCTAAATGAATGATGAAGCCCAGGCATTAGTAAACTGGTGCAAGTACATGCCCTGCCTATGGGGAGTCGCTGTTGCTTTACTCTGGGAAGCATCACCATATCATTCCATGGTGGACTTTGATACATATGGTTTGAAAATGTCTTTGTAGGACTATTCCTGCTCAGCAAAGTCTGCTCCTTCATCCTTCATCACTGGTTAAGTCTGCCTGTAAGGTTGGTTTTATTCTTATTTTTTAAAAACACCAGTTGGGCCAATACTGGACAGAGAAAATGCAACATTTTTTTCATTAAACTTGAGCTTTCAGTTTGCAAACTGAGTCCAATTACCATCCTTTTATATGTAGGAAAATTAAGTACCAATAGGGAGATTTATGCAAGGTCTCCAGGCTGGATTAACAAATCCCTAATAGCATAAATCAATTCAAAGGCTGTTTAAAGAGTAGCAATGCCAAATTGCTACACATATTTTACACACACACACACACACACACACACACACACACACATATACACACACACATACACATAAATTTATCACGTGTCCAGAAATTTTGATATATACCGAATATAAAAAAGGAAGAGAATAAACATTTCTTCAATGTCTATTCAGTGCCCAGGCACCATGTTTTAGTCTCCATGGCAGCCTTGAGAAGCACAATTTACTCTCCCTTCTCCCTATTTTACATATCAAGAAATCCAGGAGTATAGTCACTTTCTCAAGGCCACAGGATAGTACATGATAGAGCTGGGATTCAAGAGCAAGTCTATCTAATGCCAAATACTTTGGCCCTCTTACTAATACAATGTTGCCTCTTCTACCTCCTTCTGTGACATTATAAGTAACCACTCATGGCCTCTTCCCTGGAGGATGTCACAGTCTGTTGGGGTAGACACACATAGAAAAAAAAAAACCATTTCTCATGGAAACCCAGGGCCAACTACACAGAGAAATGATAGCATTTGCAGGGACACATCCAGGGCCAGCTTCACTTTCTCTCCTTCCCTAACCTGCAGTGAATCAAGTGCAGGTACCAACCTACCCACTGCTATCTCCAGAGAATGTTCTGGCTTCAAACTCAGACCATAGAGTATCTGAGGTAGTCTTTTTGATGTGAAATGCTGTACCTTGTGGGCTTGGCAATAACGATCTCTTAAGGCATGTGTAGCACAGAACCATATCCAATGTGCTATAACATACAGTATCTTGCTTGATCCACACAGTTCCACAGTGAGGTGGGACCTTTAGAATTCAGCGTCTCCCTTCAAGCATGAGGAAACAGAGGCTCAGAGACAAAGTACTCAGAGAAGAGAAGCCCTGCCTCCTAGCTATGTTCTTTGTAGCCTAATATGCTACCTCTTCAGGCATTTGGGGAGAGAAAAAAAGGAAATCAGTGGCAGGAAACAAGAGGAAAGTTCCCCCAGACATGGGGACTGGATTCCTACTGGTGATATGTCTATGGGCTCGTATCAGCTGAGCACTCACTCTTGTGTCTTTTCTCTTTCTTTTTGTTTTCTTTTTTTTCAATATATGAAGTTTATTGTCAAATTGGTTTCCATACAACACCCAGCGTTCATGTCTTTTCTCTTTCAGCAATCGGTACAAGCTACTTCCATCTGCCCCTCCTCTCCCTCGTCCCCTGGCTTGCACTAAAGACTGAGATTTGGGGAAGTAGGTAGAAACACAGCAGCCACAGAAGTCCACAGATGGTTTCTATTGAGGGCTACACAAAGGTCGGTCCTGTAAAAGTGATGCAAATGTCTAAGGTATAATTAAAAAGCAAACATAAAAGAAGAATTATTAAATGATTGAATTTTCCACCCAAGATTGGCCAGGAAGAGTCAAGTCTTCCGTCAGAGCATTTCACTATTTCTGGTGGCTTCACCTTCAGCCCTAGCAACCTTCAAGCTACAGGAAACCCTTTTTCTAAGAAGGATTCCATCAACCTACTGCTGTCATCGCAATCGCTGGAACCACCTTCATCACTTAACTCCTTGCTTCCCAATAATGATACTGGCAAAGGAAGAAATACATTGAGAACCAGTCCTCAACAAAATGAAGTCCTAAGGCAGGGCTTTCCTGTCACAAACAAAACTGTACAACTCCCTGTGCCACACCTACTTCTGTGGACTTATAACAGATGACCCAAACAGTCAGCCCTGGAACAAGAAAGCCCACACACCTTGTATGGATTTGGTTGGCACACAGGGAGTAATATTAATTTTTTTTTAATGTTTACTTATTTTTGACAGAGAGAGAGACAGACAGATAGATCAGACACAGAGTGAGCAAGGAGACACATTCTGAAGCAGGCTGCAGGTTCTGAGCTGTGAGCACAGAGCCTGATGTGGGGCTCGAACTTACAAACCGTGAGATCATGACCTGAGCCGAAGTCTGACACTCAAGTGACTGAGCCACCCAGGCACCCTAAGAGTTATATTTAACAAATGAACCAGATGCCAACATTAAGAACCTGGGGTTTTCACATATAGGTTCTGGATTCCTGGCACCTTAAAAAAATTAATCTGTCGGGGCGCCTGGGTGGCGCAGTCGGTTAAGCGTCCGACTTCAGCCAGGTCACGATCTCACGGTCCGTGAGTTCGAGCCCCGCGTCAGGCTCTGGGCTGATGGCTCAGAGCCTGGAGCCTGTTTCCGATTCTGTGTCTCCCTCTCTCTCTGTCCCTCCCCCGTTCATGCTCTGTCTCTCTCTGTCCCAAAAATAAATAAACGTTGAAAAAAAAAATTAAAAAAAAAAAATTAATCTGTCAACCCTGGACCCATATTCCACCCGGCAGCAACTTGCCCATGATGAGAAGCGGCTGCCACCTTTAAAAGGTTCATGGATTCTTCATTGCAGAGCAGCCCACTCCTGGCTCACTTTATTCATGCTTGGCAGGTGTAGACATCTGAGTTTGTGACACCTGTCAGAAGAGGTTGCCCCCCTAGGGGCGCCTGGGTGGCTCAGTCGGTTAAGCGTCCGACTTTGGCTCAGGTCATGATCTCACAGTCTATGGCTTCAAGTCCTGCCATCAGGCTCTGTGCTAACAGCTCAGAGCCTGGAGCCTGCTTCGGATTCTGTGTCTCCCTCTCTCTCTGCCCCTCCCCTACTCATGCTCTGTCTCTCTCTGTCTCTCAAAAATAAGTAAACGTTAAAAAAAATTTTTTTAAAAGAAGAGGCTGCCCTTGTGGTGGCAAGGGCAACAAGATCTCTAAACTTTTGGAAGAGGAAACTGTGACATTATGAATACTTTTAGCATGCAATCTTCATATGAATATTTTTAAATACAAACATATACAAAGGTTAAAATATAAAATCATAAAGCAGAATACTTTAACAATTTAAATGAGCAATGTTAACTACACTGTTATTAATTTCACAAAAACGTTTGCTCTAATGTATTATTTTTAATATTTGTAAAATGATGGAATATGTTTAGTTGTTTCTGAAAATCTTTTTTTTTTTTTTTTGGAGAGAGAGCATATGAACAGGAATAAGGGGCAGAGAGACAGAATCTTAAGGGAGTTCTGGTAGCAGGGATCAATCCCATGACCCTGGGTGACCTGAGCCAGAATCAAGAGCCACCCAGACACCCCTGAAAATCTTTCTTTTAATCTTGTTTCACTTTATATACTAATTAAATGATGTCACATCAATGGTTTGCAATCAAATCATTTACAATTAAAAATTAGTAAAGTTTTGGGGCACCTGGGTGGTCAGTTGGTTAAGCATCCAATTTCAGCTCGGGTCATGACCTCATGGTTCATGAGTGATCTCACGGATCTTCTGTGAGCTTGGAGCCCATTTTGGATCCTCTGTCTCCCTCTCTCTCTGCCCCTCCCCCACTCATGCACACATGCTCTCTCTCACAAACATAAATATTAAAAAAGTTAGTAAAGTTTTGTTTTTATTTTTTATAAAATAAAAACTAATATAAATAGAAATTCTAGTAATTCAATACCAATGGATTGATATAGCCAGTACTGGGGCACATGCATGGCATGCTGTAAGGCAGAGGGGGATGTCCCATTACCCTTCTAATACTTGCCAGGGACAATGGAATCAGGGCAGCTCAGACTGTGAAATTCATGTTCTTGAGTCAACCAGAACCAAGCTTGAACTCTGCCTCTACCTCTTACTGGTTAGAAAACCATGTATTATCTGTTTCAATCCAAGGGACTGAAAGGGAGAAAATGATGACTATATCATTGTAATATTTCAGTAAGATGATACCTGCAAATTGATTGTTGAATTCACAGCCCATGTTCAATAGCAGCTTTTATTTTTCTAAATTTTATTGTTTATACTCTATTTTCACTTATTTAACAACACAATTATCCCTGACAGACTCAGTCTTGGGCATCTCTTTGTGAAATCTTGATAATTTTGTTTCTTTACTTCCTCCTTTTCTGTTTATATGTATTTTTTAAATTAAAAAAAATGACTTCTGCCAATGGAATAATAAAGAACTGCATCATCAAAATCTGGCCAGTTTTTCTTTTCAGATATCTAGCCACCGATGCCCCCTCCCTGATACACATACACACATTCACAAAGAAATGACTTTGCAAAAGCAAAAGACCAACTTCATACTATTTTTGGGAAAATGAAAATACCCTTACAAGTTAACAAAAGTGAATACTCTGTATAGTAAATGCTCTTCCCCTTAATCAAGCCTCATTTCACAGGCATTAATTTTTCCTGTGGTGTTGACTACAATTCAGTAAATGGTGAGGGGAGAAAGAGAATCACAAGTCATAACCTAATTGAACATCAGGGACTGACTGATTGACATTGGCAAGTTCCTCTGCTGTGGCAGCAACAGCAGGACTTCCTGGGGTCCCAGAGCTCAGCTGCCTGTGGACTTAATGCTTGAGAATAAATTTGGTATCCAACCACCTTGAATGCTTATTTTGATTAGTCAAATAGGGGTCATTAACCCCACTCTGTTCCTCTAAAATGGCCGAGTATGCTTTTCATGTATACTTCACCAATCAGCTACATACCAGCAACCTGCTTGGGTGTTCAAGGCAGTGGATCTGGTGAGGCGGAATGCAAATGGGCTTTTTGGTTTACATCAGGTGCAGAGATTACACCCCGCCCCCCTGCTGCCAAAAGCATGTAAGCTTATATTTTCAGATGGTTTGGGATTGAATTCATAGAAATGTTCTTTCCTTATTTACTGTATGGTTTTGGACTCATCCTCATCTTCAAAAGAGACATAACGAAAAAACCAGACATAATAATTCTCGCCTTGTAGACTTTTTGTTGAGTATTAAATGAGACTTGTACTATTTGTAGTTAGTGAATAAAAATGTTGGTTTCTTTTACCCCTTTGCTATCAGGATACAAAGATGCATAAGACTTCTTTCTGCATTTTAGAAGTTCACATTCTTTGGAGGAGACAAGTACATATATAATTAAAACATTAGACAATAATATAGTTATAAGTCAAACACAGTAAGTACAAACCAAAGCTCAAACGTCATCCTAACAGTAAAACCCTGGGGTGGTATACTCCATGACAACATGATTTCAAATATAATGTTATTTCTGAGTGGCAGTTGGTGCTCATGCTCTGACAAGCCTTTATTTTCAAACAGAATAAAGCGCTTATCTTTTTGGGAGGTGGAAAGAGAAGAGAATGTAAGGCCAACAGTAAACAAGAACTGACCCTGCTTTGAGAATGAGAATGGGTCCCATGTGCCCAATACTCTCTTAGCTCTGTCTTCTGGGATCATGAACAATCCTCAACGAGCACCAACTCACTAGGACATTTCTGGAACAGCTGCGATGTTCCAGCCAAGACAAGGAACTAGAAGTATTTTCAATGTGACATTGAAGCCAGAGGACAATCGCCACCAGGTGGCACCAAGCAGCAGCAAAGTCTGGATGAAATTAAATCCTGGAGCTGTCTCACCTGGGTAGGCTCATATTTTAAGCCCACTTTCTCCAATATGTGGGTTTTACTGTATTTGGATTTTGTAGAAGTTTTGAACTGTATTACAATTCCCTGTAAGAT